>NC_053035.3:67712379-68962379 GCF_002575655.3 Aegilops tauschii subsp. strangulata
AGCATTGCAATACCATTTACGCTCACTTTTATCGCTTGTTACCTTGCTGTTTTTATATTTTCAGATTAGAAATATCCATATTGCACTTGTATCACCATCTCTTTGCCGAACTAGTGCACCTGTACAATTTACCATTGTATTGGGTGTGTAGGGGACACAAGAGACTCTTTGTTATTTGGTTGTAGGGTTGTTTGAGAGAGACCATGTTCATCCTATGCCTCCCACGGATTGATAAACCTTAGGTCATCCACTTGAGGGAAATTTGCTATTGTCCTACAAACCTCTGCAGGCCCAACAACGTCTACAAGAAGAAGGTTGCGTAGTAGACATCAGTGAAGCACAGAGAGCAATTATAACAAGTCATGACATAATTTTGGCTCTCTCAAATAGGTATGTCCAGCAAGGATTGATGACTTAAAACACAAAATAAAACAAGCAAAGACACATATCATACAAGACGCTCCAAGCAAAACACATATAATGTGACGAATAAAAATATAGCCTCGAGTAAAATACCGGTAGTTGTTGGAAGAAAGCGGGGATGCCACTCGGGGGCATCCCCAAGCTTAGTTGGTCGCTCATTCTTGGATAATAGCTTGGGATGCCGGGACATCCCCAATCTTAGGCTCTTACATCCTTCCTTCATCCATCGTAAGATAACCCAAAACTTGAAAACTTCAATCACACAAAACTCAACAAAACCTTTGTGAGATCCCTTAGTATAAGAAAGCAAACCACTACTATAAGTGTTGTATCAAACCAATTCATATTTTTTTTTGTATTATATCTACTGTATTCCAACTTTTGTATGGCAAAAACTCATCAAAGAAAACCATAGAGCCATCAAAATAAGCACACAACACAAAGAAAACAGAATCTGTCAACACAGAACAGTCTGTAGTAATCTGACTTTGGCGAATACTTCTGGAACTCCAAAAATTCTACCAAAATAGGACGACCGGGGTAATTTGTATATTAATCTTCTGCATAAAGAATCAGAGCAAAATCTCTTTTTTCTGTGATTTATGAAAATTATTTTCGTGAGTGCAAAGTTCCTGTCTTTTTCAGCAAGATCAAACAACTTTCACCCAAGAAGATCCTATATGCTTTACTTGGCACAAACACTAATTAAAACACAAAAAAACAATCATACCAGTAGCATGATTGTTTGAACACACAAGAACAGAAAGAAAAAGCAAAAATAAATTTTATTCATTGGGTTGCCTCCCAACAAGCGCTATAGTTTTACGCCCTTAGCTAGGCATAAGGCAAGGATCTATGTTTTGTCATCCTTCTTCTTCTTAGCTTTCTTAGGGGTGTTTCAATCATAAGGTTTTGTAAACAAAACATAAAACATATTATCCATGGAAACTTTAGCATTCCTTAGTTGGTTTTCATCAAAACCCCTTTGATTTCCCGCAACAATCCAAGAGTAATGTTGATTGACATTATCGAAAACTTGTTGGATTATTTCTAGAACGGGAACCTCCTTTTTAAGATTCTCATAAAAGATCTTATTATCCCCAAGCGAATGCCTTAGTGCATAATCACTATCGTAAAGAATTTCATCTATCACGGGTTTTTCACGATTCATACCATAAAAGTCAAAGATTTCCCAAGCTTCCCGAATTATGTAGTCAAACTCGTTCATAAGAACGAGAGTGGCCAACTTTTTGGCTCTAGGATTCTTTATTTCGAGAAGCTCAAAAAACAATCTTTGCAAAGTAGGATGAGTGCAGATAAATTTACTTTCAACTTTCAGAACTAGTGCTGAAATAACATCCGCATAAGATCTAGTAGTTTTAAGTATGGGGGCATCATCAAGGCTCCGATTTCCAACACAACTAAAAAATTCCTGGATACGTTCTTTTCCCATAAATTTCCCTTGCCCCAAGATAAAAGTTTTAGCATCCAGATTGCCTGTACGTCCAATCTTAGGAGTCAGGCCATCATCTGTTGGTGCCTGTCGGGTGGTAGGTGCGACATATGCCAACGGGTGGCTTATCATGGTGGGTGCCAGTAAGACGTCGCCGGTGCCTGGAAACGGGATGAGGCGAAGACATGCACGCCGGCTAATCTTACCCAGGTTCGGGGCTCTCCGTGGAGATAACACCCCTAATCCTGCTCTGCGGGGTCTTCGCATGATCACTAGATCAGAACGAGTAGCTACAAATGCTCCTTGACCTGTCAGGTTCCACGGAGAAGAAGAGCAAGGCTAGCTCTCGCTTCCCTCTATCTATGGTGTGTTTGCAACTCTAAGAAGCCAACCCTTTGCATGGGTGCCCTGGGGGGTTTATATAGGCCCACCCCCCGGGGGTACAATTGTAATCCAGCTGGGCGCGGGTCCCAGTCGTCAGTGTCTGCGCTCGCCGGCTTCTCCGCCGGCCGTTGGGGCCCGCCGACTGCTGGGTCCCGTCGGCTACCGGCCTCTTGGTCGACAGGCCGGCCCCACTTCCTAGGGGTCTTGTCGGCGGCTGCTTACTGTAGCCTCATCCCTGATGACGAGGGCTTCGTCGAGGTAAGCGTGGCTACAGTGTGCCGCCTCGAGGGCTCTCACTGTAGCCTTACCTCGTCTTGTCTCCTTAATGTGGCACATGCTTCGAGGGAGGGGGTAGCCGGCTTCTGGGGGCCGGCTACGCCCTTGGCCGACTAGGGGAGGCCGGGCCGCCTTCGCGCCTCTCTCTGGCTAAAGGGGCCCGCCGCCCGTGGGTCGTAATGACGTCTGTCGCGGATGACGTTGAGGCCAGCATGGCTACAGTGCCGAGCCGGACGGGAGATGGCTGACCCGTACGGCGTCCTGTGGCCATGCCTGCCTCGGGCTTCGGGGGTAGTGGGCCGCACTATGGCCACACCCCGTCTTGTCACCGTTATGTGGGTGTAGTTTTGGTGGGTGCGGTCTTGGCCGGCTTTGTGGAGTCGGCGTGCTTCATGGCTGGCTCTTGGAAGTCGGTCCTCTTGGCGTTGGCTTCCTGGAGTCGGCCACCTCGCAACCACCTCGGGGGAGGTCACCTGGGCCAGGTCGCCTTTGGAGAGCCGGTCCCTGCGGTAGTCGGCCAGGGGAAGTCGGCCCAATGCTTCGAACGCTTGAAGGCTCAATCGGCCTAATAATTTTTGAAGAACCATGGGTAGTCGGTTAGGCTACCCGTGGCTATTTACTCCGACAATAGTCCCCGAAGCTGATTGGGCTTCGAGGTTGGGTGGGAGTCTAGAAGCTCGATCAGCTTCCTATCTTGACGAGGCGGCAGCTGGGAGCCGACTTTGGTTGGGGGCGCCGTCTCGGCGAAATTTTTTTGGGAGTTGGGGCGCGGGAGCTGGCCAGCGCGCGCACCGGGCCGCGGGCCGGCCACTTGCCGCCTGCGAACCACGTGGCAAAAAAGCCTGCCAGCCCACGCGCGCGACGGGACGTCACCACAGGTCGGGGGCCCGCCACGCCCACGCCCGGGCCCAGGCGTGGATTCTCTGCGGCCCGAAGCCGCCCGCACGCCTTCCTGCGGCGGTTTCGGCACGCTTTTAGGGCGTAATAATCGCGAGGCATGGGGGGAGTGGGTGCAGTTAATCCCACGTCTCACCCCACGCCCTGCCTCCCCGGCTTCACCTTGCGAAGCTATAAGTAGGGGGAGGGGGAGAGCGGCAGGCTCTCGCACGCTCCTCCTCCTTCCACCATCTCCTTCCTCCTGCCCTTTCTTGCAACAGCGCCTCGCCGCCGCGCTATTCCACCACTCGCTCCTCCGCCGCCGCGCTCGTTCTCGCCAGCCCCACGCCATGATGCAGTACGGCGGGGATTGGGACGGCCCCAACGTCCACGAGGATCACGTCGAATTCCTCCGCAAGACGCGGCGGCTGCCCAGCGCGGACCAAGTGGAGGTCCGTCTCGCGCCGGCGAAGGAGATTACGCCGGAGCCGTAGGAAGGCGAGCGGGTAGTCTTCCGCTCGCATTTCTTGCGCGGCATCGGCCTGCCCGTGAACGGCTTCTTCTAGTCTTGGCTCGAGTTCTACCAACTCCAGCCGCACCACCTCACCCCGAACACGGTGGTGCTGCTGTCCACCTTCGTCACCTTGTGCGAAGGCTACCTCGGCGTCCTCCCTACCCTCGAGCTCTGGGGGGAGTTCTTCCAGTCCAAGCTGGGCACGCGCATGCAAGGCGTGCCGGCTCAGAGTGGCGCTTTCATCGCGATGCGGAGGGTGGCTGCCGACAACCCCTTCCCCGTCATCACGCTGATCCAGTCGGTGAAGCTATGGCAAAAGTCATACTTCTACGTGAAGAACGTCGCCCCGCAGGGCGACTACGTCAATCTGCCGGCTTACGTAGCCGGCCCACAGGCGGGCAGGCGGCCCCAGTGGTCCTACCGGGTCATGACGCTGACGCCGGCTGGAACGGCAGCCGTCGCCCGAGTGCGAGCGATGATCCAGTCGGAGGGCTTGTCGGGGCCCGACCTGCTGGCCGCCTTCATCATGCGCCGGGTACTCCCGCTCCAGAGCCGCCCTCATCTGATCTGTCAGATGAGCGGCTAGCTCGATCCAAGCCGGATGTGTACCAAAGACATGGCGCACGACGAGGTGGCCTATATGGTGAACTACCTTGCGAACTGCAAGCTCTCCGCAGAGTGGCAGTTCGGCAAGGAGCCATATTGCCGAGCCCATCCACCGCACACGGTATGTTCTCCTTGTCTCTTCCTCTTTTCTCAGTTTTATCGCCGAGTTCCTTTTGGCCGACTCTGACTAGTCGGCTTGTCCCGACAGAGCCCTCTTCTTCGGCCTGCAGGTGGGTCGGATGCGGAGCGCCGATTTGTCCCCGACCGGACGGAGCACGATATGGAGGACCCCGACTTGGGGCGGCCGCTATGGACGACAACACCGAGGCGGGCGGTGGCCAAGCCGGCGGCGAAGCAGGCGGCTCCGGGCTTGGAGTCAGCTTCGATGACTGGCCGGACGACGACGAGGCTGAAGTCGTCCCACGCCGTCAGCCGGCGGCTGGCCACGGCGCGGGTTCCTCCGCTGCGCCGCCTGCTCGGGGTAGTGGGCAAAACGTCGTGCCGCGCCGGGCTTATTCGGCAGTCGGCCGAAGAAGCCCAGAGGCGGGGCAGCGGCGACCAGGCGGGAGGAGGCAGCCGCGAAGGCGGCTCGCTTTCGCAAGGCGGTGAAGCAGCCGCAGACGGTGTCGGCGTAAGTACACTCTCCTTCGTGCATTCTCTTTTCTTTTCTCTGGTAGCTCCTGAATCCTTGTCTTTTTCTCCAAACAACCAGAGCTCCATTGTCGCTCGAGCGGGCTGCTGCCGCCTCCGTCGTTGGGTCGCCGGGAGGATCCGGGAGCACTACTCGCCGCGTGGACCCCCGTGCCGATCTTCAGGCGGCGACGGAGCAGAATGCGCGGGAGGTGCGAGAGGAGCGGGAGGCGCGGGAGGCTGAGGCGTTGAGGGCGGCTGCCGCCTAGGCGGCGCAGGAGGAGGAGGCGGCGAAGGCGCGCACTGACGCCGCAGCCAAGGCCCAAGCAGAGGCTGTGGCTGCGGCGATGGCGGAGGGGGCCTTGTTGGTCACCCCTCTGCGCGTCGCGGCGCCTGGGGCCCCGGAGCCCCCGCCAGAAGAAGCCGGCGGTGACCATCCGGGGCTGGAGAGGGATGATGACGTCGTCATCCTGGAAAGGGCGGCGGTACCGACCCCGCCGACTGGGGCCGCTCAAGGCGGCCGGCCTGATCTACCGCCTGCGCAGTCGGCGGGGGGCGAGCCGGCCGCGAGGACTGAGCTGGCGGTCCGGACGCCGCCGAGTTGGCGCGCGGGGAAGGCTGCGTCAGAGCCACAGAAAGCTGCGTCGGAGCCGCAGCCGGCCGCGGGCTCCAGCTCGTCGGCCCAGGATGTGGAGGTGGCCAGCGCCACCTCGGGGTGGACGCCGGGCGGAGGGATGACCATGATGAACGTGGCCGCGCAGGACGTCCGGACCCGGCTCCAGGCCCAGGCTACGGCGCTAAGGCGATACACCGACGAATTCCTTGCGACGCGGGCGGCCATCCGGGTTAGTCTTCTTATCTTGCTTCTTCTTGATCTTGGTTTCTTCCGTGGGGGCGCGTCAGCGCACCCACTGGGTGTAGTCCCCGAGTTCCGAGTCGGCTGCTGAGCAGGCGGCTTGGAACTTCTTAGTGGATTTAGCTTTGCTATTCTTGTTCTTACTTCGATCTTCTGCCTGTCTTGCAGGACTACCACAATCTTCGCACGGCTGCCTTCAACTCCCAGGCTCGGGAGCTGACCCAGAAAACCGCCGACCTAACTGAGAGCCGGGGTAAGTGCTTCGTCCTTTATCTCATGTGGGGGCGCGTCAGCGCACCCACTGGGTGTTGTCCCCGAGATTCGGGCCGACTGCTGAGCAGTCGGGTCGGATCTTCCTTGACGACTTCCTCTTATTGCTTCTTCTTTTTCTGCCATCCTTGCAGCGGCCAACGCCAGCCTGAGGGCGCAGCTGGGAGGTTCTCAGGCTGCCCTTCGTGCCAAGGAGGCTGAGTTTGCCGCCTTGGTGCAGGAACATGACCGCCTGGCCAAGAGGTTGGCCAACCAGGAAGAGAGCCACAAGGCGGTGCAGGACAGCGAAGCCGCCCTCCAGGCCGAGTACGAGACAGAGGCGGCTAGCTGGGCCGAAGCAAAGCAGACGCTGATCAATGGCTATGGCCAGATCGAAGATTTGGTTGACGGTAAGCCGCCTGCTTCTTCGTCCTTTCTTGCTGCCTGCCGCTTTTGGCTTGTTTTCTGATTTGATGTTTTCTCTGCTTTCTCTTTCTTTCTTGCACAGAGTACTTCCCTGGCTACTCTACCGCCGCCAACCTAATCATCGAGGCCCGCCACCAAGCACGAAGGCAGGCTGGCGCCAAGATTGCACCAAACGCTGGCCGTTCGCTGGAGGAGCAGCTCTTGGCGATCCAGGCCCGTCTCCAGCCGGCCCACCGACTGCTCCGCCGGCTTCAGCGTGCCGGGGCGCAAGTATTGGCCGCCCTCTGCCCCGGCGAAGTGGTCCCCCGCACCCCCAGTCGGACTGCCGACTGGCTGGAGGTGGCAGTCGGCCGCTTTGAAGCCTGGAAGGCTTCGACGGCTCGGTCCGGCGCCAGGCGGGCGCTGGAGTTCGTCAAGGCCTGGTATCCCGGCCTGAGTCTGGATCAGCTAGCTACCTGGCGGCAGCAGGCCGACGCGGAGCTGGAGCCGGCGCGGCCGGCTATTATCCGGCGGGCTTCGGCGATCGCCGACTACACCGACACCAGCGCCTTCGCCCCTGAGGTAGATGACAACGGTGTTGCCCAGCCGGAGGAGTGGTTCGGGCTGAACCGGCAGACGATGAAGACTCGGCGGAGGAGATCGACTCCAGCGACGAGGGCGAGGAGGAGGAGGAGGAGGGTGAAGACGCCGGGCCGGATGGTGGAGCGGCCGCCCAGCCTCAGCCTGACCGCGCCTCCAGCACCACGTCACGCGCGGGTGCGTCGCCTGCCACCGGTGGTGACCAAGCCAAGACCCGCCAGCCGGCCACTCCTTCAGCCGGCGATGCCATCTCCACCGACCAACCCGGCTCCCGCGCCGCGCCTTTAGTCTAGTCTGCTTACTTTTGTTTTCCTGTCTTGTCACTTTTGGAACAATATTCTGTTAAGTTTACACAATTCCACCCACTGGGGGTGTATTCGAACTATGTCGATTGCCGGCCTGTTGGGGGCTTTATATGTGTATATGACTATGCATGCGTTTGGCCTTTCCTCGTTCTTTGCTTTTCATCCTTCTGATGTTTCCTTTGCCGCCCTCCCTTGGTTGCCGCCTCCCCAGTCAGACAGTTGCTCTGCAATCTGTGGCTGGAGAAGTGCTTGGCCAATTGGGAGGGCAAGTACTCTAGCTTTGTTGGATTATAGCTAAGTGCTTGGGAAGCCGGCCAGCCGGCTGTTCTAACAGCCGGCAAGCATGGTTGGAGGCCGTCTTTTCGCTATATGAGTTCATTAGTCCTTAGCCGTTTTTCGTGTGGGCGTTCTTTCTGCCTTGTCTCTTGCTAGTCGGACAGTCGGTTCTTCGAGCTGCGACTTTCAACAAGAGAGGACTCGGGAGCCAGCACACTACTTGTCTGACTTCAGGTAGAACTTTTAATATAGCTTAAGGCGGCCAGTCCCCGGGCCGACTAGTCGAACCTGGTGCTAGACAAGAAATCAAATGTAATAATACATTCATGGATATGACATTCGTCACTCATAGATAAATGAAGGCAGTCCCCGAGTACTGTTCGGGGGGCCTGTTGTTTCGTACTTAATACAAAAGGGTAGCATGATACATACTGCTTTCAACTGTAAAATCTTCTCAGGAGGTTCGCGTTCCATGGTCGCTCCGACTCCTTGCCGGAGTCATCCCTCTTGCGTGCTCTTGGTTTTTGCGCGTCGATCAAGTAGTAGGAGTCGTTGCCTAGTGCCTTGCTGATGATGAAGGGGCCTTCCCAAGGGGCCGAGAGCTTGTGCTGGCTGGATGTTCGCTGGATCAGCCGAAGCACAAGGTCGCCCTCTTGGAAGGATATTGGCTTGACCTTGCGGTTGTGGTAGCGGCGCAACCCTTGCTGGTAGATGGCGGACCGGCTGAGTGCTAACAGCCGGCCTTCTTCTAGTAGGTCGACGCCGTCTTCTCTTGCTTCCTTGGCCTCCGCCTCTGTGTACATGGTGACCCGAGGCGAGTCGAACTCGATGTCGGTTGGGATGACAGCCTCGGCACCATATACAAGGAAGAATAGAGTGAAGCCGGTTGACTTGTTGGGGGTAGTGCGCAGACTCTAGAGGACAGCCGGGAGCTCGTCGACCCAGCAGCCGGCCGATCGCTCCAGTGGTACAACCAGTCGGGGCTTGATGCCGGAGAGGATGAGTCCATTTGCTCGCTCGACCTGGCCGTTTGACTGCGGGTGGGTAACGGACGCTAAGTCCAGTCGGATGCCCTGCGTCGCACAGAAATGTGCCGGTGCTCCTTTGGCAAAGTTTGTGCCGTTGTCGGTGATGATGCTGTGCGGTACGCCGTACCGAGTAGTGATGTCGGTGATGAATGTTACGGCATTCGGCCCGTTCAGCTTCTTGATTGGCTTCGCTTCGATCCACTTTGTGAACTTGTCCGCGGCGACGAGCAGATGTGTCAAGTCGCCGCGGGCTGTCTTGAAAGGACCCGCCATATCCAGTCTCCAGACGGCAAAGGGCCAGGTGAGGGGAATGGTCTTGAGTGCAGAAGCTGGCAGGTGTTGCTTGGAACTGAAAACTTGGCATCCTCTGCAGCTCTTGACTATCTCTTTGGCATCTTCCAAAGCAGTCGGCCAAAAGAAACCATGGCGGAAAGCCTTGGCCACAAGTGATCTTGAGGCTGCGTGGTGGCCGCATTCGCCTTGATGGATATCCTTGAGAATTGCTACTCCTTTTTCTGGCTCGACACAACGCTGGAAGACTACAGTGACGCTGCGCTTGACAAGCTCTCTGTTGATTATTGCATATGCTTCGGCTCGTCGTTGCACTAGTCTTGCTGAGATCTCATCAGTCGGCAGCTCTCTGCTGACTAGGAATCTGAGGATGGGCTGGGCCCAAGATGGAGCTATGACTTCTTCTTCTGTTAGTGTAGCCACCATGACTCGGGTGGGTGGGTCGGGTGGCGTGAAATTGGAGTCGGCCACCGCTTCTTGTGTTGCTGCAGTCCCTGGGCCGACTGCTGTAGTCCCCGGGCCGGGTGCGACTACGGCAGTCGGCGAGCCAGTTGTCGAAGTCCCCGTGCCGCCTGCGGGATTCTTCCAGTCGAACCGGCTGCATCGGGGACAGGCGGTACGAAGATAGAGTCCGACTCTGGGGACGGCTTGATGGACGGCTTGAGGAGGCGCTAGAGGGAGACGCCGGTCGGTATATCCTGTCGGGTGGAGCCGATCCGTGCCAGGGCATCTGCTTGGTCCTTGTCGGCCCTTGGCACGTGAAGGAACTCGCACCCTTCGAAGTACCCGCTGATCTGCTGGACGAGGAATCGATATCTCGCCATGTTCGCGTCCTTGGCGTCCCAGTCGCCAGACGACTGCTGGACCACCAAGTCTGAGTCGCCGTAACACAGGATCCGGCGTATGCCGAGCTCTTTGGCTAGCCGGAGCCCATGTATGAGCGCCTCGTATTCGGCCACGTTGTTGGAGGCGGCGAAGTGGATTTGCAGCGTGTATCTGAGCTTGTCACCTTTGGGAGAGGTGAGGACGATGCCGGCCCCCAAGCCGGTGTGCATCTTGGACCCGTCGAAGTGCATCAGCCAATGGGTAGAGTCGGGAGCCGGCGGTAGGTACTGGGTCTCGGCCCAGTCGACGAGGAAGTCGGCCAATGCTTGGGACTTGATGGCGATGCAGGGCTGGTAGAAGATTGTGTATGGCACCAATGCAATGGCCCATTTAGCCACCCGGCCGGATGCGTCCCGGCTGCCTATGATCTCGGCAAGCGGGGCGGTGCACACGACCGTGATGGGATGCTCTTGGAAGTAGGGCTTTAGCTTCTTGGCGGTGAAGTACACCCCATAGCACATCTTCTGGTAGTGCGGGTAGTTTTGCTTTGAGCTGGATAGTACTTCGCTTAGATAATACACCGGCCTCTGGACTAGCTGGGCTCGGCCTTCTTCCGGGCGCTGGACCACGACAACTGTACTGACCACTCGGCTAGTCGCGGCAATGTAGAGGAGCATGGGCTCCTTCTCAGTCGGTGCCGCCAGGACAGGTAGCGTGGTCAGCATCTTCTTCAGCTCATGGAAGGCTTGGTCGGCTTGGTCATTCCACTCGAAGTGAGTGGACTTCTTCATGAGTCGGTACAGGGGGAGAGCCTTTTCTCCTAGCCGGCTGATAAAGCGGTTTAGGGAGGCCAAGCACCCGGTGAACTTCTGCACATCTCGCAATTTGGTGGGAATCTCCATCCTCTCGATGGCCTTGATCTTCACAGGGTTGCACTCGATGCCGCGTTCGGAGACCAGAAAGCCTAGCAACTGGCCGGCTGGTACTCCAAACACGCATTTCTCGGGGTTGAGCTTGATTTGGAATCGGCGCAAGTTGGCGAATGTTTCTTTGAGGTCTTCCAGCAGGGTGCCGCGCTTCTCTGTCTTCACCACAATGTCGTCTCCATAGACGTGGGCATTTCTGCCGAGTTGCTTGAGGAGGCATTTCTGCATGCAACGCTGAAAAGTGGCACCGGCATTCCTTAAGCCAAATGTCATAGTCAGGTAACAGAAAGCTCCAAATGGTGTGATGAAGGCCGTCTTTAGGCGGTCTGCTGGGTCCAACTTGATCTGATGGTACCCTGAGTAGGCATCCAAAAAACTCAACAACTCGCATCCGGCTGTGGAGTCTATCACTTGGTCAATCCGTGGCAAAGCAAACGGATCCTTGGGACAGGCCTTGTTGAGGCTGGTGTAGTCTATACACATGCGCCACTTGTTGTTCTTCTTCAATACCAGAACTGGGTTGGCAAGCCACTCTGGAAAAAATACTTCCATAATCAAGCCAGCGGCGAGGAGCCGGGCTATCTCTTCTCCTACGATTCTTCGCTTCTCTTCTGACAGTCGGCGAAGGGGCTGTTTGACCGGCTTCGCGTCAGCTCGGACGTGTAATTTGTGCTCGGCGAAATCCTTCGGGACACCCGGCATGTCCTTTGGGGACCATGCAAAAATGTCTCGATTCTCACGGAGGAAGTCGACGAGCTCGCCTTCCTATTTACTGTCCAGGTTTGCCCCAATGACAGCAAACCTTTCCGTATTCTCCGGGTCCAGAGGTATCTTCTTCGTCTCCTTGGCCGGCTGGAAGGAGCCTTGTGCATCAGAGTCTTTGGGATTGGGGGACAGGGCCGGCTGCTTGCCGGCCATGGCCACAACCCGCTCCAGCATCTTCTACTCTTCCGCCACTACGAGGGACTCGGCCAGCCGGCTACTGGCCATGGCGCACTCGATGGACTTCTTGTAGTCGCCGGCTACGGTGATGATCCCCTTCGAGCTCGGCATCTTCATCTTCAGGTAAGCGTAGTGGGGCACAGCCATGAACTTGGCCAGAGCAGGTCAGCCAAGCAAAGCATGGTAGGGGCTCTCCAGATCCACTACCTCAAACCAGATCGCTTCTCGGTGAAAATGATCCTTGTCTCCGAAGAGAACATCCATCTTGATCTTGCCTATCGGGGAACAAGACAAGCCGGGGACGATGCCATGGAACACGGTCCGGCTTGGCATAAGCTGCTTTGCCTTGATGTTCAGCTTCTCCATGGTATCGCGGTACAGTATATTGATACTGCTTCCGCCATCTATCAGGACGCGGGAGAATCGGGCAGCTCGCCTCTCCGTCGCGAGGGTGACATCCAAGACTAGTGCATAGGAGCCAGGGGAGGGCATCACCTCTGGGTGGTCGGCCTGGCTCCAGTTGATGGGCTTCTCAGACCAGTGCATGAACTCGGGGGCGCTAGAGGTGACCGCGTTGACCTCTTGATGCTGACGGCGCCGACTACGCTTGTCTTCGGCTTGGCTTGTGAAGACGACGTAGGCGGCGTGC
Source organism: Aegilops tauschii subsp. strangulata (assembly GCF_002575655.3). Lineage (NCBI taxonomy): Eukaryota > Viridiplantae > Streptophyta > Magnoliopsida > Poales > Poaceae > Aegilops > Aegilops tauschii. The sequence goes on from NC_053035.3 coordinate 67,724,894, forward strand.
TCTTCAGGGAACTCGTCTTGAATGGCTCCGACTGCCGGCCGAGCCGCCGGCTGCTGGGGGGCTGGAGGCGGCGGGCCGGGAGGCGGAGGCGGCACCAACCCTTCGCCCTTGGAGATTCGCATGAGCCAGTGGCATTTTCGGGTCATGTGGTTGGACGGCTTCGCGCCGCTGTGGAACTTCCAGGGGGCATCGAGAGTCTGCTCGTAAGAGAAAGCCGGCTGCCAAGCCGGCCTGCCACCCTTCTTCTTGGGAGCGGGCCGCTCTTCGGGCTGCTCATCTTCAACTGTGGCCACCTGCCGACTGGTGGAAGGCGGCATGGGGGCCTTGCGCTTGTGATCGTTCTGGTAGGGGCGCCGATTGGAGTCGCCAGCCGGCGTCTCGGGAGCCGGAGCGAGCACCTTCCCAAAAGCGTCCACTCGGAGCTCGGTCTTCATCGAGGAGTCGGCCGTGGCGTACTTGTCCGCGATGATCGGCAGTTCGTCGAGGGTAGCCGGCTCATCGCAGAGGAGTCGGTGCTTGAGGAGGGTGCCCTCTCGGCACCCGGTGGTGAAGTACTCGATGGCCTGAACCTCGTGCACCCCCTCGCAGGAGTTGCGGAGCTTGGCCCACCGCGTGAGGTAGTCGATGGTCGACTTGTTGGGCACTTGGACGCATAGGGAGAGCTGGCGAGGCTTGGGAGGCCGCTTGTACGTGCTGGTGAAGTTGCGGACGAAGACTTCCGTGAAGTCCAGCCAGCTGTTGATGCTGTAGGGCTTGAGGCTGTTGAGCCAGGTGCGCGCCGTGCCTTGCAGCATGAGGGGGATGTACTTCACGGCCACGCGCCGATTGCCGTTGGCTATGCTGACAGCAGTGGAGTAGTCGATGAGCCAATCTTCCGGCTTCACAGAGCCGTTGTACTTGGGCGTGTCTCTGGGGAGCGAGAACCCTTCGGGGAAGGGCTCGTCGCGGATGCGGGGGGCAAAGCATGGCGGGCCGACATCATCTTCTTCTTCTAGCGCCAGGGATCGAGCAAGGCGGTCGATCCGGTGGCGGGCGTCATTCTCGCCGACTCCTTCTCGGCGGCCTAGTCGGTCACCAAGAGTCGGGTGCGTGACAGGCGGCGGGGTGAGACGTCTCTCCCTTCGAGGCGGGGGAGGAGGCGGATTTCCTTGGCGCTCCACCGCTCGAGGACGGCCTTCCGCGTCGCGCTCAATGGTGATACGAGTCCGGCTGCGGCTAGCAGCCGGCTCCTTGTCTTTCCTCTAGCGGGCACCGCTCGCAGTCGGCGAGCGGGACGTCGCAGCGTGCTCCCGGCGCGGTCGCCGGCTTCGTGCCGTTCTGCAGCCGCGTCGATCAGCTGCTGGATCCGCCTTGTCATGTAGGGGAGCTCGTCGGCTCCCAGCCCATTTAGCTCCTCAGTGGCCGCCTGAGTGGCTCACAGATTCTCGAGCGGGGTGGCGTAGACGGGGCGATCTGCCCCCAACATGCTGGCGATAGCCGCGCCGCGCTTCTGGACGAAGCCGGCTCGGCTCGGCCCGCTAGGCGGCGGCGTACCGAAGGCTGCGTGGTCGACTTCGCGTTGGTGGGCCTCGGTGAGGCGTCTCATGGAGGCTATCTTCTGGCCTTCCGCGACGAGGGCGAGGCGGCGTGCCTCCAGGGTCTCGGCGTCGGCGTCGGCCGGGATGGGGACGGATAGGTCGTGCATCGCCGCTTGCAGGGCGTCGTGGGCGTTCTCGCCCGAGTTGGCGACGTGGCTGATGACCAACACTTCGGTGGCAGCGCTGCTCCCACTGTCAGCTCGAGGGAGAGGATCGTCGAAGACCACCACGTCGAAGGGGTAGGCGTCGAGCGATGCCGTGTCAGAATCGACGAGCATCGGGTCGGTGGAGCCGATCGACTCCAAGTCAGCAGCAGGCTCGCTGGAGACGTGAAGCTGGTCGAGGAGGCTGACGAGGCGGCTCTCAGGGTAGTCTGTGCCCGCGTCGGACGCAGGCTCGTCGGAGATGCGAGTCTTGCCGAGAAGATCGGCGAGGCAGCTCACCGCGCAGGCGTCGTCGACGCCTTGCAGCGCGTCAAGGCAAATGCCATCGGGCGCAGCAGGCTGGCTGTGCTCGCGGGGGAGGAAGAGGGTTCCCGTCCAGAACAGGTCTCCGGACGACGGTGCACCTGGCCCCACGGTGGGCGCCAAATGTCGGGTGGTAGGTGCAACATATGCCAACGGGTGGCTTATCATGGTGGGTGCCAGTAAGATGTCGCCGGTGCCTGGAAACAGGATGAGGCGAAGACATGCACGCCGGCGAATCTTACCCAGGTTCGGGGCTCTCCATGGAGATAACACCCCTAATCCTGCTCTGCGGGGTCTCCGCATGATCACTAGATCAGAACGAGTAGCTACAAATGCTCCTTGAGCTGTCGGGTTCCACGGAGAAGAAGAGCAAGGCTAGCTCTCGCTTCCCCCTCTATATGGTGTGTGTGTAACTCTACGAAGCCAACCCTTTGCATGGGTGCCCCCGGGGGTTTATATAGGCCTACCCCCCGGGGGTACAATTGTACTCCGGCTGGGCGCGAGTCCCAGTCGTCAGTGTCTGCGCTCGCCGGCTTCTCCGCCGGCCGTTGGGGCCCGCCGACTGCTGGGTCCCACCGGCTGCCGGCCTCTTGGTCGACAGGCCGGCCCCACTGCCTAGGGGTCTTATCGGCTGCTGCTTACTGTAGCCTCATCCCTGATGACGAGGGCTTCGTCGAGGTAAGCGTGGCTACAGTGTGCTGCCTCGAGGGCTTTCACTGTAGCCTTACCTCGTCTTGTCTCCTTAATGTGGCACATGCTTCGAGGGAGGGGGTAGCCGGCTTCTGGGGGCCGGCTACGCCCTTGGCCGACTAGGGGAGGCCGGGCCGCCTTCGCGCCTCTCTCTGGCTAAAGGGGCCCACCGCCCGTGGGCCGTACTAACGTCTGTCGCGGATGACGTTGAGGCCAGCATGGCTACAGTGCCGAGCCGGACGGGAGATGGCTGACCCGTACGGCGTCCTGTGGCCATGCCTGCCTCGGGCTTCGGGGGTAGTGGGCCGCACTGTGGCCACACCCCGTCTTGTCACCGTTATGTGGGTGTAGTTTTGGTGGGTGCGGTCTTGGCCGGCTTTGTGGAGTCGGCGTGCTTCATGGCTGGCTCTTGGAAGTCGGTCCTCTTGGCGCCGGCTTCCTGGAGTCGGCCATCTCGCAACCACCTTGGGGGAGGTCACCGGGGCTGGGTCGCCTTTGGAGAGCCGGTCCCTGCGGAAGTCGGCCCAATGCTTCGAACGCTTGAAGGCTCAATCGGCCTGATAATTTTCGAAGAACCATGGGTAGTCGGTTAGGCTACCCGTGGCTATTTACTCCGACAGTGCCATACCAAAATCACTCATGATTGCAAGCAGAAAATAGATCTGACAAGAAAACGGCGAATGGAAAAGAGAGGCGAATAAAACGGCAAATTTTTGTGAAGTGGGGGAGAGGAAAACGAGAGGCAAATGGCAAATAATGTAAATTGCGAGGAGATGAGATTTGTGATTAGGAACCTGGTTATGTTGAAGATCCTCCCCGACAACGGCGCCAGAAATTCCCTTGATGATGTTTGCTAACACTACGTCGGTGTTTCCCCCAAGAGGAGAGGATGATGTAGCACAGCAACGGTAGGTATTTCCCTCAGTAATGAAACCAAGGTATCGAACCAGTAGGAGAGCCAAGCAACAAAACGTAAACAGCCCCTGCACACAAATAACAGCCACTCGCAACCCGACGTGTTAAAGGGGTTGTCAATCCCTTTCGGGTAACGGCGTCGGAAGGCACGATGACGGGAGAAAATTATAATAGATTGAAATAATAGATCGCAAATAAAATAAAGTGCAGCAAGATATTTTTGGTTTAATAGATTTGAATAAAAACACAAAGGAAAAACAGATCGCAAGGCAAATATATGAGAAAGAAGACCCGGGACCGTAGGTTTCACTAGTGGCTTCTCTCGAGAAAAATAGCAAACGGTGGGTCAACAAATTACTGTTGGGCAATTGATACAACTTCAAATAATCATGACGATATCCAGGCAATGATCATTACATAGGCATCACGTCCAAGATTAGTAGACCGACTCCTGCCTGCATCTACTACTATTACTCCACACATCGACCGCTATCCAGCATGCATCTAGTGTATTAAGTTCATGGAAAAACGGAGTAATGCAATAAGAACGAGAGTGGCCAACTTTTTGGCTCTAGGATTCTTTATTTCGAGAAGCTCCAAAAACAATCTTTGCAAAGTAGGATGAGTGCGGATAAATTTACTTTCAACTTTCAGAACTAGTGCTGAAATAACATCCGCATAAGATCTAGTAGTTTTAAGTATGGGGGCATCATCAAGGCTCAGATTTCCAAAACAACTGAAAAATTCCTGGATACGTTCTTTTCCCATAACGTTTCCTTGCCCCAAGTTAAAAGTTTTAGCATCCAGATTGCCTGTACGTCCAATCTTAGGAGTCAGGCCATAATCTGTTGGTGCCATACCAAAATCACTCATGATTGCAAGCAGAGAATAGATCTGACAAGAAAACGGCGAATGGAGAAGAGAGGCGAATAAAACGGCAAATTTTTGTGAAGTGGGGGAGAGGAAAACGAGAGGCAAATGGCAAATAATGTAAATTGCGAGGAGATGAGATTTGTGATTAGGAACCTGGTTATGTTGAAGATCCTCCCCGACAACGGCGCCAGAAATTCCCTTGATGATGTTCGGTAACACTACGTCGGTGTTTCCCCCAAGAGGAGAGGATGATGTAGCACAGCAACGGTAGGTATTTCCCTCAATAATGAAACCAAGGTATCAAACCAGTAGGAGAGCCAAGCAACAAAACGTAAACAGCCCCTGCACACAAATAACAGCCACTCGCAACCCGACATGTTAAAGGGGTTGTCAATCCCTTTCGGGTAACGGCGTCGGAAGGCACGATGACGGGAGAAAATTATAATAGATTGAAATAATAGATCGCAAATAAAATAAAGTGCAGCAAGATATTTTTGTATTTTTGGTTTAATAGATCTGAATGAAAACACAAAGGAAAAATGGATCGCAAGGCAAATATATGAGAAAGAAGACCCGGGACCATAGGTTTCACTAGTGGCTTCTCTCGAGAAAAATAGCAAACGGTGGGTCAACAAATTACTGTTGGGCAATTGATTGAACTTCAAATAATCATGACGATATCTAGGCAATGATCATTACATAGGCATCATGTCCAAGATTAGTAAACCGACTCCTGCCTGCATCTACTACTATTACTCCACACATCGACCGCTATCCAGCATGCATCTAGTGTATTAAGTTCATGGAAAAACGGAGTAATGCAATAAGAACGATGACATGATGTCGACAAGATCCGTTTATCTATATGGCGGTAGATATAGATCTCGTATTTTTATCCTTAGTAGCAACGATACATTCATGTCGGTTCCCTTTCTGTCACTGGGATCAAGCACCGTAAGATCGAACCCACTACCGGGCACCTCTTCCCATTGCAAGATAAATAGATCAAGTTGGCCAAACAGAACCCAAATATCATAGAGGAAATACGAGGCTATAAGAGATCATGCATATAAGAGATCAAAGGAACTCAAATAACTTTCATGGATATAAAAAGATATAACTGATCATAAACTCGAAGTTCATCAGATCCCAACAAACACACCGCAAAAAGAGTTACATCATATGGATCTCCAAGAGACCATTGTATTGAGAATTCAGCAAGAGAGAGGAAGCCATCTAGGTACTAACTACGGACCCGAAGGTCTACAAAGAACTACTCACGCATCATTGGAGAGACACCAATGGAAGTGGTGAACCCCTCCGTGATGGTGTCTAGATTGGATCTGGTAGTTATGGACTCTACGGCAGCTGGATGAATATTGCGTCGACTCCCCTAGGGTTTGTGGATTTTTGGGGTATTTATGGAGCAAAGTGGTGGTCCGGGGGGCATCCGAGGTGGGCACAACCCTTCAGGGCGCGCCTGGGTCTCCTGGCGCACCCTGGTGGGTTGTGCCCCCCTCGGGGCACCCCCCAGGTGCAACCAGGGCCCATTGCCTTCTTTCTGGCCCATAAAAAATCATCGTGGAGTTTCGTGGCATTTGGACTCCCTTTGATATTGATTTCCCGCGATGTAAAAACATGGAAAAAACAGCAACTGGCAATTGGCACTATGTCAATAGGTTAGTCCCAAAAAATGACTATACAATGATTATAAAACATCCAAGATTGATAATAAAACAGCATGGAACAATCAAAAATTATAGATACGTTGGAGACGTATCAGCATCCCCAAGCTTAACTCCAACTCATCCTCGAGTAGGTAAGTGATAAAAACAGAATTTTTGATGTGGAGTGCTGTTCGTCAAGTCATATCATATTCTTTTCTTTATAGCATGGACATTTGGACTTTTATGTGATTCAAAGCAATAGTCTGGTTTTGACATAATAATTTAGATACTCAAGCATATCAACAAGCAACCATGTCTTTCAAAATATCAACGCTAAAATAAGTTATCCCTAGCCCATCATGCTCAAACATTGATCCATTCATGAAACACACTCGAATATTAACTACACCCAATACTTGAGCACGATCATATTGCCTCCTAATTGGTGCTTTTTATAGAGAAGATGGAGACTCAAATTTCAAAATAAAAAATTTGCATAAACGAAAAGAAAGGCCCTTCACAGAGGGAAGTAGGATTTGTAGAGGTGCCCGAGCTCAAAGCAAAAAAATTGAGACAAAAACATTTTGGGAGGTGTATCCATCCCACCAACGAAAACGACTCAGAGCTACGAATACTTTCCATGCTAGATATGCCATAGGCGGTTCCCAAACAGAAAATAAATTTTATTCCTTTTTCCACCATTCTTTCACTTTCCATGGCTAGTCGTATCCACGGGTGCCCTCCATACCAACACTTTCCAAGACAACATCAAGTAAATATTTTTTTGCATTTCAGGACTGGGAATCCCTAAAACCTTTGCCTTACTCTCGTGCAATGACAAGTGAATAAACACTCATCTTGAAAATAACACATCTAGCATGGAAAATATTAGCCACCCGTTACTGTTCCGTGAGCGAAACAAATACACAAAAGAGAAGCTTATTTTGAAAATTAGAGATGGCACATACAAATTTGCTTAGAACGGCAAAAGAATACCGCATATAGGTACATATAGTGGACTCATGTGGCAAAACTGGTTTAAAGGGTTTTGGATGCACAAGTAGAGGTCATACTTGGTGCAAAATGAAGGCTACCAAAAAGATTGAGAAGTGACCAACCAAGAAACGAATAATCTCATAAGCAATCATTAAGCATAATTAACACCGAATAATGCACCACAAGTAGGATATAATTTTCATTGCATGATTATTGACTTTCGTGCACGCATAGGGAATCACAAACTTTAACACCAATATTCTTACTAGAGCACAATTACTCATATAAATAAATCACATATCACATCATCATATCTCAAAAATATTACTAAGAATCAAGTTTATTTTGTCCAATGATCTTCATGACATTTTTACTTTTATCCTTCTTGGATAGCTATCACTTTGGGACTAATTTTCATGTGTTGTGTGTTGCTTTTCATAAGCTCAAACAAATATAAGTGAAGATCATGAGCATAACAAATTATCTTTCAAAATAATTTAAGTGAAGCAAGAGAGAATTTCTTCAAAATTTTATTAACTCTCAAATAAATCTAAGTGAAGCAAGAGAGCATTTCTTCAAAAATAACAAAGCACACCGTGCTAAAAAAGATATAAGTGAAGCACTAGAGAAAGTCCTAGCTCATAAAAGATTTAAGTGAATGATACGTCTCCAACGTATCTATAATTTTTTATTTTTCCATGCTATTATATTATCCATCTAGTATGTTTTATATGCATTTATATGCTATTTTATATGATTTTTGGGACTAACCTATTAACCTAGAGCCCGGTGCCAGTTTCTGTTTTTTCCTTGTTTTTGAGTATCGCAGAAAAGGAATACCAAACGAAGTCCAATTGACCTGAAAATTCATGGAGATTGTTTTAGGACCAGAAGAAGCCCACGGAGTAACGGAGATGGACCAGAAGAGTCCCGAGGCCACCACGAGGGTGGAGGGAAAGCGCCCCTACCTCGTGTCCGCCTCGTGGACCCCCCCTAACTTGTTCCCAACACCAACACCTCTTATATATCCCCAAACTTCCAGAACATAACCCAGATCGGGAGTTCCGCCGCCGCAAGCCTCTGTAGCCACCAAAAACCAATCGGGACCCTGTTCCGGCACACTGCCGGAGGGGGGATCCCTCACCGGTGGCCATCTTCATCATCCCGGCGCTCTCCATGACGAGGAGGGAGTAGTTCACCCTCGGGGCTGAGGGTATGTACCAGTAGCTATGTGTTTGATCTCTCTCTCTCTCTCTCTCTCTCTCGTGTTCTTGATTCGGCATGATCTTGATGTATCGCGAGCTTTGCTATTGTAGTTGGATCTTATGATGTTTCTCCCCCTCTACTCTCTTGTAATGGATTGAGTTTTCCCTTCGAAGTTATCTTATCGGATTGAGTCTTTAAGTATTTGAGAACACTTGATGTATGTCTTGCATGTGCTTACCTGTGGTGACAATGGGATATTCAAATGATCTACTTGATGTATGTTTTGGTGATCAACTTGCGGGTTCAGTGACCATGTGAAGTTTTCCATAGGGGTTGGCACACGTTTTCGTCTTGACTCTTTGGTAGAAACTTTGGGGCACTCTTTGAAGTTCTTTGTGTTGGTTGAACAGATAAATCTGAGATTGTGTGATGCATATTGTATAATCATGCCCGCGGATACTTGAGGTGACATTGGAGTATCTAGGTGACATTAGGGTTTTGGTTGATTTGTGTCTTAAGGAGCGATTCTAGTACGAACTCTAGGATAGATCGAACGGAAAGAATAGCTTCGTGTTATTTTACTACGGACTCTTGAATAGATCGATCGGAAAGGATAACTTTGAGGTGGTTTCGTACCCTACAATAATCTCTTTGTTCGTTCTCCGCTATTAGTGACTTTGGAGTGACTCTTTGTTGCATGTTGAGTGATTGTTATATGATCTAATTATGTTATTATTGTTGAGAGAACTTGCACTAGTGAAAGTATGAACCCTAGGCCTTGTTTCCTAGCATTGCAATACCGTTTACGCTCACTTTTATCGCTTGCTACCTTGCTGTTTTTATATTTTTAGATTACAAATATCCATATTGCACTTGTATCACCATCTCTTCGCCGAACTAGTGCACCTATACAATTTACCATTGTATTGGGTGTGTTGGGGGCACAAGAGACTCTTTGTTATTTGGTTGCGTGGTCCTTTGAGAGAGACCATCTTCATCCTACACCTCCCACTGATTGATAAACCTTAGGTCATCCACTTGAGGGAAATTTGCTACTGTCCTACAAACCTTTGCAGGCCCAACAACGTCTACAAGAAGAACGTTGCGTAGTAGACATCAGTGAAGCACAGAGAGCAATTCTAACAAGTCATGACATAATTTTGGCTCTCTCAAATAGGTGTGTCCAGCAAGGATTGATGACTTGAAACACAAAATAAAACAAGCAAAGACACATATCATACAAGACGCTCCAAGCAAAACACATATAATGTGAGGAATAAAAATCTAGCCTCGAGTAAAATACCGGTAGTTGTTGGAAGAAAGCGGGGATGCCACTCGGGGGTTGTCGGTGCCAAAACCGGCGGATCTCGGGTAGGGGGTCCCGAACTGTGCGTCTAAGGTCGATGGTAACAGGAGACGGGGGACACAATGTTTACCTAGGTTCGGGCCCTCTCTATGGAGGTAATACCCTACTTCCTGCTTGATTGATCTTGATGAATATGAGTATTACAAGAGTTGATGTACCACGAGATCATAATGGCTAAAACACTAGAAGTCTAGCATGTCTGACTATAATTGTACAGACTAAGCCCTCCGGTTTATATAGACACCGGAGGGGACTAGGGTTACACAAAGTCGGTTACCGAGAAAGGAATCTTCATATTTGGTCACCAAGCTTGCATTCCACGCCAAGGAGAGTCCCATCCGGACACGGGTAGAGTCTTCGGTCTTTGTATCTTCATAGCCCATTAGTCCGGCCCATGGCTAACAGGCCGGACGCCCGAGGACCCCTTAGTCCAGGACTCCCTCAGTAGCCCCTGAACCAGGCTTCAATGACGAGGTGTCCAGCGCGCAGATTGTCTTCGGCATTGCAAGGCGGGTTCCTTCAACGAATATTCCAACACAGTGTTCGGACGCAACGAACATGTCCGGATCTACAACACAAGTACCACACAGAACCGCAGAGAGTATAATATTTCATGAGCCCAATCCGCCGTCAACTTTTTGTAATGTGACATCACGTTTGCCCGGTCGTTATTTTGAACCGTTTCTTGTCCTGCCGTTCCACGTTTCAAGGTGCGGTTTTTATTGGCACGTCTTATCGAGGCAGAGATCGTGTCCCCTTATTGCGGGATTCTCATCAATACAAGCGTGGGTAACCCAACCATTCCATTGGGATGGTTCCTTAGGAATAGGCAGGTTTTCCGGCTTAGGAGGAGGCGTTCGATATCCGTTGCCTTTATAAAGGAGCCAAGGGTTGTCTTATTTTACGCCGACCCCTTCCTCAGCCCTTCCAACTTCGAGTTCTAGCACCCAAGGTTCGCCTTCATTGCTTCAAGCTTCCCAATCATGTCCGGACCCAGCCCGCAGGGCCAATGGGTGGCTTCCTCTGTTACAGAGGAGGACATTGCGAAGCTTCGTGCGGCCAGATACCTGACCGCGGAGATCCCCCACAGGCTTCCTGCTCAAGGACAGGTTATTCCTACTCCCAGATCTAGCGAGCGGGTTGTATTCATCTCCCACTTCCTCCGAGGGCTAGGATTCACTCTTCATCCCTTTGTCCGGGGGCTCATGTTTTACTACAGACTAGATTTTCACGATCTAGCCCCAGATTCTTTCCTGCACATCTCGACGTTCATTATCACGTGCGAGGCCTTTCTCCGTATTCCCCCACACTTTGGCTTATGGCTCAAGACCATTAGTGTGAAGCCGAAGGTAGTCGACGGGGAACAAGCGGAGTGCAGAGGTGCTACAGTGAGCAAGCTTACCAATGCTCCTTGGCCAAAAGGCTCCTTCACCGGAACTCCCAACCTATGTCAGCGGGAGTGGTTTTACGTCACTGAACCCCGCGGTACCAAGTGGGCGGCTATACCTGCGTTTCGATATAGCCCTCCGATTCAACTAGCATCATGGGTCAATAAGGGGTTGGACCGGGGATCAATTGACGAACACTACTACAAAAACAGCTATAGCCAATATGGACACTAATGGCACACTGTACATGTGGTGCGCCATTACTAAATACTAATGGCGCACCATGTGTTGGTGCGCCATTAGTGTGAAAATACTAATGGCGCACCACATCCATGGTGCACCATTAGTAAAAAAAAATCTTTTAATTTTTTCAAAACTACTAATGGCGCACCGTGGGAGTGGTGCGCCATTACTAGTTGAACTAGTAATGGCGCACCACTCCCACGGTGCGCCATTAGTAAAAAAATTCTTTTAATTTTTTCAAAACTACTAATGGCGCACCGTGGGGTGGTGCGCCATTACTAGTTCAACTAGTAATGGCGCACCACTCCCATGGTGCGCCATTAGTAATTATGTTTCAAAAGAAAAAGAGCTCACGAGATAGAGCCCACCCAACTCCACCGAACGCCTCCTCCCTCTCTGTCTCACGACCTCTCTCCTCTGTCCCCCACGAACCCCTCTCCCTCGTCGCCGCCACCACCCACGCCGGCCTATTTCGGCGAGCTCCGGCTGCGGGAAGCACTCCCCCAACCTCCCCAAGCTCCAGGCCTCCTTCCCCTCCGGCCAGAATCAGCGCTCCCACCCTCCATCGTCCCCCGTAGCTAGCTAGGGATTCGGCCGCCACCTCACCTCCGGCGACGGCGAAGCCAGCGGGCGGCGGATTAGGCACCGGCAGCTCCCCCTCGAGCTGATCTACCTTCCCCACCGGCTCAATTTGGTTATCCTCGCCTCCTGAGGTCGTTCCCATCAATCCCCTCCGCTAGGGTTTCGGTGGTGATGAGCCCCTCATCGCCGACAGTCTCCTTCTCATTGCTCCAGTCGAGTACGCCACCTCCCACACCTCCTGGTGGTGCTGGTGTTGCCTGGGTCATGCTCCTGCTGTGCACGGTGCCCCTCCGCCGGTCGGGAGGCGTGCTGCGCAACCCCGGCGTTGGTTGGCGCCGTGCGGTGCTGTGGCTGCTGCCTCGCCGTTCTGGTATGGTGACGTGCTCAGCATCGGCTACAACCCTAGCCCAATGAGTTCCACTTCTCCTCTCTGGCCTACTACTACTTCTAGTGTCTTGGCCATTGTTGCCGCTCTGTTGATGCATTGCTACTGCTGATTGTTTTAGGGCCAACTAAAGGTTATTCTAATGTTGCCAGTAATTGTTGCTATCCCTTTAGTTGCTCCTGTGGTCATGCCCTTGCTTATGTATCTGATTTGGTGTTCTGGTTTGTGTAAGAACTTGGATAATGCCTTATTGACATCCTACTGTATCTAGTTCAAGTGGTTCTAGGTTGTTTCTACTGTTGTTGGCACTATGGATATAGTTGCTGGTTTTCTTGTACTGTTAATTGTGCTATTGTTATCAGTTTTGTAAAACTGTTAGGATCAAAGGCATGAATTACTAGTCTAAGGCTATACTAATTGTGCTCAATACTACTGTCATGAAGCATGCTACTTTTTAGTTAGTATGCTACTGCTTAATGTCACATGTCATGTTGTCTATGTGATATGCTGCTTGCTGTCATTAGGAGGAGCATGAACCTTTGTCTTCTGCCTTTGATGGATCATCTCCAGCTTTTGCTATAGTCGCCGTTGAGACAAATCTGGACACATCCACTCCTGACACTTATCGGGCACCCCCTGCACCATTGCCTTATGATGTTAGTTTGCCAGTTACAGAAAATCCAGGTAAAGCTCTTATGGGCTTTGAGGCTGATTAGAATTTATTTATTTTAGGCTTATTAGAATTAGCCTAGTGATGGTAGCACTAGTAGAAAAAGGGCCTATTGTCCCGGTTCGTGAGGGCCTTCTGTCCCGGTTTGTGAACCGGGACTAAAAGGTCGTTACTAATGCCCTTGGCCTTTAGTTCCGGTTCTTACACGAACCGGGACAGAAGGTCCTCCACGTGGCCGCTGCGGCCAGCCCAGGACGGAGGGCCTTTGGTCCCGGTTGGTGACACCAACCGGGACAAATAGGCATCCACGCGTCAGCATCTGGCTGGAGCTGAGGTTTTTGTATTTTTTTGAAGGGGCTGATTTAGTGGTTTTGGGGGTTAATTTAGGTTGTTATTAGGTAGCTATTAGAGAGAAGTGTCCTCTCTTATATCTCCGTGCTTGGTTTACCAACGCTACGTACTGCTATGCCTAAACATGGCTTATATTGAAGTGAAGGCAACATGTGGTGCATGTCGAAAGTAATACTAATCCTAACTTGATCAAGTTTGGATTGTACTACTTTCGACACGCACCACATGCATGTTGCCTTCACTTCAATCCAATCCATGTTCATTTCACCCGCTGATATATAATAACTCTTCATGCGCGCATCATGCATCACCATATATAATAACAAGTCCTACTAATCATCATCATACAACTTCTACTCGTTATTAATAACAAGTCATACGATCATCATCCTCACAGTTATCGAACCAACCCTACTTAATTGTTCTTAGCACATGATCATCAGTATTAGGTAGGACCGAAATACCCTCTTTAAGGTAAAATAGCATAAAACAATATAAACCCTGACTCTCCATTATGGAGAATGGAGATCATCCTGTCTCCAATTCTTGCGCTTCGCTTCCTTTTGCTTCCAAGAACCTCCTTGCGACTGTCCATACATTTTTTCCATTCTTTGATTTGCATGTCTCCACTTCTTTTAGAAATCCGGTATGGACAGTTGAGATTCGTAGGATGACCTGGTTGTATATTCAAAACATCAAGCCTACCATTCTGATACATCAAATGAGGCACACAATCCTCTTGGATTATCTGTTGAAAAACATAGTAATAACTTCATAGTTAGCAATGGTGTACTAGTTTTAGAACTATGCAAAATATGCACGGATGTCGTAATAGTAAGAAATCTTACCAGGGTATCTCCATAGTAGTTACCGTAGTTCAACACGTGCACTAGTGGCACGTATTGACCATAATGCGGAGGAGTTTTACAATAGATATTGTAATTCTCAAGATCAGTACAAAATCCGACCAGATGAGTTTTCTCCTTATAAGTTAACTCAGAGCCATCGGTGTAGTAGGTTCTATCTACCATGTTCCGCACATTGTTTGAACAATCAAAATAAGCTGTCAATGAAAATAAGCTGTCAACTATTTTGAAATGAACAATATAAATTAGCTAATAACTATGTTTGAGAAACCCACATAGCGGTAGAATTGGAGGCGTATCAACAAGGACCCAAATGTCCATATTGTCTTGCTCGATGTCAGGATCACCAAGATCCATGGTGACAAGCATACCCTCATCAAAACCATACATCTTGCAAAATGCTTCCCAATTTTTGCAACCAAAATGGGTTACGCTCTCAGAATTATACAGATTTACTTCAAAATCTATATCATGATGGGTCCTTAGGTGAATTTTCTTTGTTTCCATACTTTCATGGTCTTCAAAACCCATCCTCTCCAAGACGTAGCGTCTTGCATGGCATGGGATAAGCTAGCCGAATTGTAAAAGATGAAAAGTACACGTTGAAATAGTTGAAGTCGTGCTTAATTACGAAAAAATAACACTTGTCGTCGTTGCGTACCGTTTCAACATCGAAGGTCTCCTCCAACTTAATACTGAAGCGCCGATCTTCGTCCAGGTGAGGCCTGTCGCACTGACCTCGGTCGTCGTGGCACCAGTCGCACTCCCCCAGGAGACTTTCGTCGTCCGAGTACGACATTTCCTATGTTCATAATTCAAATATTAAACATCTACAATTAAATATATGTACTAAAAAACCTAAGTTAGATCATTATTATTCATCACGGGTTGACTATCGGTTTGTCGAGTCTTTTCTTGAAAACTCTCAGCTCACGTGGTGTATACATTCGACCGTTGGTGATGGTCGCTCCTCCATTTGTCCCCGTGTGCATTACACCAAAATGTCTAGCACACGGGAACAAAGGAGAAGCGAACCCCACGACAACAGTCGGGATTCTTCTTCCTCTCATATATATATGGTGGAACTCTCCCTCACTGATTCCTCTCTGACATTTGCGACCGTCGGTGATGGTAGCTCCTCCTTTCATTCTCGAGTGCACTACACCAAATTGTCTAGCACACGGGAACGAAGGAGAAGCTACCCCCACGACAACAGTCGGGATTCTTCCTCCTCTCATATATGGTGGAGACTCGACAGACTTACAGTCAACCCGAAATATCGTTGAATTATGTTTCTAAAAGAGGATTTGGCTGGTCTCACCTCGATGTGGAGGGGGCAGTGACGGGGACGACGGCAGGGATGATGGAGGGGCCGGGGGCTCCTAGATTTCTGCGAAAACAAAAACCCTATAAGCTATCAACTAATCATAGTGCTCTCCAATTTTAGCATTCAAAGTAGGAGTAGTTTTCCAATTTGAGCATTCAATAAGCAAAATCAAATCACAAAATCAAGTAGTATTTAAATTAGGATGCATTCAATTATAAGCAAAACTACATCATCTCCATGCGTCCGTACATC
This sequence comes from Aegilops tauschii subsp. strangulata, assembly GCF_002575655.3. Taxonomy (NCBI): domain Eukaryota; kingdom Viridiplantae; phylum Streptophyta; class Magnoliopsida; order Poales; family Poaceae; genus Aegilops; species Aegilops tauschii. Next base: position 67,740,715 of record NC_053035.3, read on the forward strand.
GTCGAATATTATCACTAATACACCTCGAATACTATCATACATATAGCATCGCTAGTACAGCTAGAACAGTAGCGTCCGACGGGTATCGGCGCGGGCGGTGGACACCCAAAGGGACGGAACCATCACAGGATCATAGCTCCAGTGAGATCCCTGAAGAACCTGCCAGGTATTGTCGAACCTTCCCTCCAACGCAACCATGTAGCGACAGATGTGCTGGTCCTCCTCGCTGACACGGGGACCAAAGGGGAGCATTGGTTCCGGTTGGAGCCACCAACCGGGACTAATGTGTTGGCGCGGTGCGGTGGGAAGTTTAGTCCCACCTCGCTAGCTGAGAGAGCTCAGCACCTGTTTATAAGCTGCGTTGCAGCTCAGGTGCTGAGCTCCTCTCTAATATGCAGGCATTACATGCCTACCCTTGTCACTGCCATGTTGGGCCTATTGGGCCTGCGGGCCTGCATCCTGGCCCATGTGCAGATGGGTTTCTAGTCGTATGCAGGTCGTGTGGCCCATTAGGCGGCATTTTTTTATTTTTTCCAGTATTTTTTGTTTTTTGAATTATTTGTTTTCTTTTGATTTTTGCTTCATTTTTTTATTCTTTTTGCTTTTAGCTCAGAATAATTATAAACTTTCTGTTACTTATTTGAACTCCTGACTTCTTGTGTGTTCAAAATGCACCATTCAAAGCCACATCATCATTTTTCAATCCTTTCTGACTTCATTTGTTATTTTTCATGCATTTACTAACTATTTTGAGCTATAAGACCCTAAAATTGAAAAGCATTTCAAATGAACTCTGAAAAGGTTGAAAGTTGGCATAATATCATCATTTCATCCACATAGCATGTGCAAGAAAGTTGAGAGGGTTACGGCAAAAACTGGATGCACTTCGTGTACAAAACGGACAATCTCTTTCAAAGTATCAGGATTTCATACGGAAACTCGTCTGTTACAAAGGGATTTCATTTTTTAAACTTATTTGAACTCCTGACTTTTTGTGTGTTCAAAATGCACCATTCAAAGCCACATCATCATTTTTCAATCCTTTCTGACTTCATTTGTTATTTTTCATGCATTTACTAATTATTTTGAGCTATAAGACCCTAAAATTGAAAAGCATTTCAAATGAACTCTGAAAAGGTTGAAAGTTGGCATGGTATCATCATTTCATCCACATAGCATGTGCAAGCAAGTTGAGAGGGTTACGCCAAAAACTGGATGCACTTCGTGTACAAAACGGACAATCTCTTTCAAAGTATCAGGATTTCATACGGAAACTCGTCTGTTACAAAGGGATTTCATTTTTTAAAACTTATTTGTACTCCTGACTTTTTGTGTGTTCAAAATGCACCATTCAAAGCCACATCATCATTTTTCAATCCTTTCTGACTTCATTTGTTATTTTTCATGCATTTACTAACTATTTTGAGCTATAAGACCCTAAAATTGAAAAGCATTTCAAATGAACTCTGAAAAGGTTGAAAGTTGGCATGGTATCATCATTTCATCCACATAGCATGTGCAAGAAAGTTGAGAGGGTTACGGCAAAAACTGGATGCACTTCGTGTACAAAACGGACAATCTCTTTCAAAGTATCAGGATTTCATACGGAAACTCGTCTGTTACAAAGGGATTTCATTTTTTGAAACTTATTTGAACTCCTGACTTTTTGTGTGTTCAAAATGCACCATTCAAAGCCACATCATCATTTTTCAATCCTTTCTGACTTCATTTGTTATTTTTCATGCATGTACTAATTATTTTGAGCTATAAGACCCTAAAATTGAAAAGCATTTCAAATGAACTCTGAAAAGGTTGAAAGTTGGCATGGTATCATCATTTCATCCACATAGCATGTGCAAGAAAGTTGAGAGGGTTACGGCAAAAACTGGATGCACTTCGTGTACAAAACGGACAATCTCTTTCAAAGTATCAGGATTTCATACGGAAACTCGTCTGTTACAAAGGGATTTCATTTTTTAAAACTTATTTGTACTCCTGACTTTTTGTGTGTTCAAAATGCACCATTCAAAGCCACATCATCATTTTTCAATCCTTTCTGACTTCATTTGTTATTTTTCATGCATTTACTAACTATTTTGAGCTATAAGACCCTAAAATTGAAAAGCATTTCAAATGAACTCTGAAAAGGTTGAAAGTTGGCATGGTATCATCATTTCATCCACATAGCATGTGCAAGAAAGTTGAGAGGGTTACGCCAAAAATTGGAGGCACTTCGTGTACAAAACAGACAATCTCTTTCAAAGTATCAGGATTTCATACGGAAACTCGTCTGTTACAAAGGGATTTCATTTTTTGAAACTTATTTGAACTCCTGACTTTTTGTGTGTTCAAAATGCACCATTCAAAGCCACATCATCATTTTTCAATCCTTTCTGACTTCATTTGTTATTTTTCATGCATTTACTAATTATTTTGAGCTATAAGACCCTAAAATTGAAAAGCATTTCAAATGAACTCTGAAAAGGTTGAAAGTTGGCATGGTATCATCATTTCATCCACATAGCATGTGCAAGAAAGTTGAGAGGGTTACGGCAAAAACTGGATGCACTTCGTGTACAAAACGGACAATCTCTTTCAAAGTATCAGGATTTCATACGGAAACTCGTCTGTTACAAAGGGATTTCATTTTTTAAAACTTATTTGTACTCCTGACTTTTTGTGTGTTCAAAATGCACCATTCAAAGCCACATCATCATTTTTCAATCCTTTCTGACTTCATTTGTTATTTTTCATGCATTTACTAACTATTTTGAGCTATAAGACCCTAAAATTGAAAAGCATTTCAAATGAACTCTGAAAAGGTTGAAAGTTGGCATGGTATCATCATTTCATCCACATAGCATGTGCAAGAAAGTTGAGAGGGTTACGCCAAAAATTGGAGGCACTTCGTGTACAAAACAGACAATCTCTTTCAAAGTATCAGGATTTCATACGGAAACTCGTCTGTTACAAAGGGATTTCATTTTTTGAAACTTATTTGAACTCCTGACTTTTTGTGTGTTCAAAATGCACCATTCAAAGCCACATCATCATTTTTCAATCCTTTCTGACTTCATTTGTTATTTTTCATGCATTTACTAATTATTTTGAGCTATAAGACCCTAAAATTGAAAAGCATTTCAAATGAACTCTGAAAAGGTTGAAAGTTGGCATGGTATCATCATTTCATCCACATAGCATGTGCAAGAAAGTTGAGAGGGTTACGCCAAAAACTGGATGCACTTCGTGTACAAAACGGACAATCTCTTTCAAAGTATCAGGATTTCATACGGAAACTCGTCTGTTACAAAGGGATTTCATTTTTTAAAACTTATTTGTACTCCTGACTTTTTGTGTGTTCAAAATGCACCATTCAAAGCCACATCATCATTTTTCAATCCTTTCTGACTTCATTTGTTATTTTTCATGCATTTACTAACTATTTTGAGCTATAAGACCCTAAAATTGAAAAGCATTTCAAATGAACTCTGAAAAGGTTGAAAGTTGGCATGGTATCATCATTTCATCCACATAGCATGTGCAAGAAAGTTGAGAGGGTTACGGCAAAAACTGGATGCACTTCGTGTACAAAACGGACAATCTCTTTCAAAGTATCAGGATTTCATACGGAAACTCGTCTATTACAAAGGGATTTCATTTTTTGAAACTTATTTGAACTCCTGACTTTTTGTGTGTTCAAAATGCACCATTCAAAGCCACATCATCATTTTTCAATCCTTTCTGACTTCATTTGTTATTTTTCATGCATTTACTAACTATTTTGAGCTATAAGACCCTAAAATTGAAAAGCATTTCAAATGAACTCTGAAAAGGTTGAAAGTTGGCATGGTATCATCATTTCATCCACATAGCATGTGCAAGAAAGTTGAGAGGGTTACGCCAAAAACTGGATGCACTTCGTGTACAAAACGGACAATCTCTTTCAAAGTATCAGGATTTCATACGGAAACTCGTCTGTTACAAAGGGATTTCATTTTTTGAAACTTATTTGAACTCCTGACTTTTTGTGTGTTCAAAATGCACCATTCAAAGCCACATCATCATTTTTCAATCCTTTCTGACTTCATTTGTTATTTTTCATGCATTTACTAATTATTTTGAGCTATAAGACCCTAAAATTGAAAAGCATTTCAAATGAACTCTGAAAAGGTTGAAAGTTGGCATGGTATCATCATTTCATGCACATAGCATGTGCAAGAAAGTTGAGAGGGTTACGCCAAAAACTGGATGCACTTCGTGTACAAAACGGACAATCTCTTTCAAAGTATCAGGATTTCATACGGAAACTCGTCTGTTACAAAGGGATTTCATTTTTTAAAACTTATTTGTACTCCTGACTTTTTGTGTGTTCAAAATGCACCATTCAAAGCCACATCATCATTTTTCAATCCTTTCTGACTTCATTTGTTATTTTTCATGCATTTACTAACTATTTTGAGCTATAAGACCCTAAAATTGAAAAGCATTTCAAATGAACTCTGAAAAGGTTGAAAGTTGGCATGGTATCATCATTTCATCCACATAGCATGTGCAAGAAAGTTGAGAGGGTTACGGCAAAAACTGGATGCACTTCGTGTACAAAACGGACAATCTCTTTCAAAGTATCAGGATTTCATCCGGAAACTCGTCTGTTACAAAGGGATTTCATTTTTAAAAAATTATTTGAACTCCTGACTTTTTGTGTGTTCAAAATGCACCATTCAAAGCCACATCATCATTTTTCAATCCTTTCTAACTTCATTTGTTATTTTTCATGCATGTACTAATTATTTTGAGCTATAAGACCCTAAAATTGAAAAGCATTTCAAATGAACTCTGAAAAGGTTGAAAGTTGGCATGGTATCATCATTTCATCCACATAGCATGTGCAAGAAAGTTGAGAGGGTTACGGCAAAAACTGGATGCACTTCGTGTACAAAACGGACAATCTCTTTCAAAGTATCAGGATTTCATATGGAAACTCGTCTGTTATAAAGGGATTTCATTTTTTAAAACTTATTTGAACTCTTGACTTTTTGTGTGTTTAAAATGCACCATTCAAAGCCACATCATAATTTTCCAATCCTTTCTTACTTTATTTGTTATTTTTCATGCATTTACTGATTTTTTTTGTTAGCTATATGACCCTGAAAATGAAAAGCTCTACAAATGATTTTTTTGTTAGCTATATGACCCTGACCAACCCTTTAGTCCCGGTTTGTGGCACAAACCGGGACTAATGGTCATGGGCCAGGGGCGAGGCGCATTGGTCCCGGTTCGTGCCTTGAACCGGGACCAAAAGGTCCAGACGAACCGGGACCAGTGGCTCACGTGGCCCGGCCGCCCCCCTGGGCTCACGAACCGGGACTAATGCACCCCATGGGTCCCGGTTCGTGCGGAACTGGGACTAATGGGCTGGCCAGGCCCAAACGAAAGCCCTGTTTTCTACTAGTGTAGTGAAGCAAGCTTATAATTTTTCATGTGCAGATTTGGAGAAGTCAGATATCAAAAGCAAAACAGATGATCAGCAGGAATCTCTGAAGGTGGATGAATACGAATCATGTGAAAAAGGTGCCAGTGAAGATAAGATCGAGGAGGAGGATGTTTGCCCTATCTGCCTTGAAGGTTGCTTTTCTCTTGATCATTTGTTGGTACTGTCTTCACTTGGTTGGTTGTGGAACTGGATGAACATGTTTGTGCTACTCTTCCATTCGTTATCATTATTTCCACAGTTTTTCTGTTCAAACATATACACATAGTGAAAGTTGGCCACCGTAATAAAACTGAGTACACCATGACTACCCCAATTGATTAATATTTCTTGATTTTCCTTCTTTTATATGCATGTCTAATCTCTGATTTATCCATATATATGTTGGCCGATAGAAAACGGTCGAATCTTAGTGCTGCTGCCCCATGAACACAGTTTTTTAATTTGACTGTACATTCAAATGAAGCCAAGTGGAGTAGTATACTGGTAGTATAGTATAATAATATTATCAAAAGGTAAATGCCCTGATTATTTAGCTCTGTCAGATAAATACTTGTCGAAAGTGGGCTCCTATCAAAATTCATTTCCATTATAATCTTACTCATACAATATTCACACCATGTAATTCTGGAAATATATGCTCATATCTAGTTCTGCATAAAAAATGACAGTATTGACATGTTATAAATAGTTTGTTTGTCTTTCTGTTTATTTTGTTACATTTTGTAGGGATAAAGTGAAGAAAAAGAAGAAAAGATTACTAGAAGATTAGTTTTAGGATTTTCTTTTATTTCCTTGCAATTTTCCTTTTATTGGAAACTTGTAAAGACATTGTAATATTCTTACTATAATAAAAATTATGATTCTATTTCATTTTTTGTTTTTAAATTATTTTTCCTTATAGGTTGTTTTCTGTAAATTTAGATTTTTTTGTTTTCCAAATACATTACTAGTGGCGCATTTAAGCCCTTATTAGTGGCGCACCTTCCTTTATTACTAGTGGCGCACCTATAAGGTTATTAGTGGCGCACCTGGAGGGAATACCAATGGAGCACCGAATGGTATACTAATGGCGCACCACATGGTGCGCCATTAGTATCTGGTATACTAATGGCGCACCTGTGGTGCGCCATTAGTAATAAAATCTAATGGCGTGGTGCTAGTGGCGCACCTGTAGTGCGCCATTAGTAGGCAAAACAGGTGCGCCACTAGTAGCCCTTTTCCTAGTAGTGGAAGTGCAGACTCTACAGAGCCGCATCCGGAGCCTCCTTGAGAAGGACATCGACCATATCAACGTGATTCAAGTAATGTTAGTCCGCCGGACCCTGCTGTGCCAGCGACGGCCTCTCTGCATGTGGGAGTTTAATCCAGAAGGGCCATGGACATTTCAACACTTCTTCGGCACGACGCACAAAGGAATGTGGAAGTTTGTTTTCGGGACACGAAAATAGTGGCCGGACACCACCGAGGACATTGGCCTCGACTGCAACCATCCGGATACCTCGGTAAGCACTCGACTTCCGAACACCTTTTAGTCAAGTATCTTGTAATAAGATACAAAGCAACCCATCTTCTTCCAGGGCTAGATAAAGAAAACGGAGCGAATCAGGTGTTCGGCCCCCCTTCCCAAAGACTCGGCCGATCCCGTGCTAACAAGGATGCTGGCCCTGGCACCGTACCAGGTGCCCATGAAGGAGGGCAAGGCAAAGAGCAGGAAGACCAAAGGCGGCCTCCATTCCGAAGGTATATCAAACACTGTGTCCGAGGAGATCAGAGTTCCCTTGCCTGAAGACAAAAGTGAAGGAGAAGCCAACATCCCTTCTCCCCATGGTAAGAAAAGGGCCGCCTCCGAAGGTTAGGAGGAAAAGGCTCCCAAGAGAGGCAAGATGCCACCGTCGGGCGGCTTGGGCTTGGAAGACGATGTTGCCGCACAGTTCCATAGTGAGGACAAGCCTGTAGCCAAATCTTAAGTGAACATGGGTGTTTTAAACATATCCCGTTCCTTTCATGTTACCAAGTAACATCTAGAATATATATTTTTGCAGTTTGGCACACAGCTTTCTTCAACAATCCTCCTCCTCGAGAGATCTTCTCCCGGAGATGATGGAAAGCGAGATGCTTCCACCGGCCTCCTCGCCCAGCAAGGCGGACGACTTCGAGGTGTCGTCCCGGAGGGTCTCTCCCGATCAACAAGTGGTGTGAGGGATGATGAAGACATTACCCGAAGGTGACACTTCGGTTGCCTAGGGTTGGGGGGCCAACAATAAAGGCCCCGGACTATCCGGTTTACAGCCAGAGGCGACTCTAGGGACGAATAAACGGATCCCTTCGAAGGAAGGCCATACTCATACAGCGGCTTCCGGAGATCAAGAAGCGTCGGATACATTGACGAACATGCTGCGACAAGCGTCCGTCTCAGAGGAACATCGTACCTTGATGGGTACAGTGGTTGAGAGGGTTCTGTCCGCGAAAAGTGGATTGAATGACGCCTTCACGAGCCTACGAAAAGGCTTCGAGGTTTGTAATGTAATATTTTCGATTGTGTTTTATTCACAAAATGCTCCTGTGTATAGATAGTAGCCCCTGAGACTCTGATTGGCTTCCCAAGGGAGGCGATCAGAGGATCAAAAAGATATGCCCAGGAAATAATCTAACTAATTGGAACACAGGCTGTTACCTCCCTGGCTGCTGGCCGAACTACACAGGTTGCAGATCTGCAGTGGAAGATTGATGAGGCGGATGATGACATCATGCTTATCAACAGGCGTCTTGACGTGGCGCAAGGTATGTAGTTGGGACAGTCATTACATGCATTAATCATGACGCCAAGGATTGTATACTGAGATATGCATAAATGCAGATGGTGCCGCCGCAGTTGAGATCCTTCGGGCTGAGCTAGCCAGGGCTAAGGAGCAGGCCCGGGTTAGTAATGCGGCTACCGAAAAGGCATCTGCCGAGTCAAAGGCCGAACAGGCTGCTCGGCACCAATACGAGGAGAGACTATCCACGATGGCGCGTGAGCTAAAGGATGCCTCTAGCCACTGCGAATTCCTCGAGAAGGATAATAAGGCCAAAACGGTTTATCTTGACAAGGCCTTATGAGAGGCGAAAGAAGCGCGGTCCGAATCTAGAGCGGCCCGGGAGGAGATCCGGCAAGCTGGGGAGATCGCGGCTGGTAAGCCCTTTTTATTACAAACTAAGTTCGGCGACCCGAATTATGCCCCGCTTAATCAAGTGTGGAGTTCTGTACACGCATTATTGGACTTGCCGAAGAGTGCTTCAGATGCGGCGCAGTTTTACCAAGCTCAAGAAGGGTATGTGACGGAGAAGCTTTTCTGGTCACAATTCGGTGTGCCCAAGCGCCCACTGTTGCTGAACGAACAGATGACCCAATGGGCCGAGCTCCACAGACTATCCGGTTCTGCCATGAAGGATGTCGTGGTCGGGCTGTGGCCGACCGAGCCAATTCCGGATAGTTATTTTTGTTTGGTGCGGCGACTTGCTGATGCGATGTCGTGTATCGACGCCGTTAAGCAGTCGGCGTGCATTGAGGGTGCACGGATGGCCTTTGCCCGTGTCAAGACATACTGGGCGAAGATGAAGGCCACCGATGTTGCAGCGAAGAGTCCACCCAAGGGCAAGGACTATCACGCACCAGAGCATTATTTCGAGGATGTCTTAGAGGGTGCCCGCTTGATAGAGGGTCAATGCTCGAAAAACATGATATTCGAGTGAAATGTATGGAAATTGTAAAAGACAATATTATAATAAGGCTTTTTATTTTTAGTTTCGCCTAAAACTTTTGTTCCTCATGTGCGGCCGTTTTTGTATAGTCTGAAAGTTTTCCAGTCGTCGGCTTTAGCCCCCTCGTGTAAAGCATGGGGGTGTTCGGAAAAGCATTTGATCACTCTTAATCCAACGTCTTGGTCCATGAAGGAGGTGTCAATGCGGCGAACTAGGCAATCGCACTATAGGGCGTTAACACTTTCACTTAGCCATAGGAGTTTTATGGTGGGTCTTCGATATAGCCCCTCGTATGTATGCGATTTATTCAATATGGTGCGTTACATATATGACCTAAAGAAAAGGCCTTTCGTATAATACGGAGGAAATCGTGAAAGATTCCGATAAGTCATCGAGTGGTTGACCAGCTCTCGCCGCATCATGACAGTCAGTTTTCGGCTTTCTCTACTGAGGTGCTTGACCAGATGAACCGGAAGCACAACCGCAGTAGTTCTCCCTTTACTACCCTAGCCAATAGAGCGGAACGTAAGGTAGCAAGCACAGGAGCCGGGCAACCCAACTATTGACCCAAGACATGATTCGGAGCTGATGCATATAAGGCTAAACTCGCGACGCCGAAGTATGCTATAAAGCTGTTCGGACTTGTCGGCAACTCATTTGTTCCCATACCGAGCCTCTGGTAGTTTTGTGTCGAGGTGTGTGTGTGAAACAACCAAAGGAGCAAAATTCAGTTCTTTAGAAAAAAGCGAATACTGAATATGGATTATGTTCACTGGGACCTGAGTGATATGCCAATCATTATTTTACAGTTAACAACGCCACAACCCCGGCTATTTGACATGCCAGGGGTCGAAGGCTGAGGAAAAGACACTTTACAGGCTCGAAATAGAGAGTGCGGTCTACAAAAAGTTATTTTGGACCTCCTGTCGCACGTCTGCGCCGCCTTTCCTCGGTAAAGGGACTCCTTGACAGGAATAACCCTTGAGTGAGTGTATGAACCCGAACTCCGATAGAGTCGGTGAGATGACCAGCCTTTGAGCCACATGTGGTAAAGGATAATGAAAAAGGAAGAGTAGTTAGAAAAGAAAAAGGAAGGAGGTAATGGGCGTACTTGTAGGCCCGTCTGTATTGTGCTTCCGTCGATGCCCAGGGTATTTTAAGGGCACAGTTATGTATGCGCAGTACAGATTTCGCAGGTGTATGAGGCGGGCGGCGGAAGCCGAACTGCTAGTCCAGCTCCGAAATTGGTCGGTCCTGCTGAATGGAGACCGGCGGCCTAATGGCCGACAAATTATGCGGTTTAATAAGACCGCTTTGTACTTCGGCTGAAGTTACCGTAGTATAATCCTCAGTCCGGAGGGAGTGCTTCTCATGCTCCCATGTAGAGGTGTGTGTCACGTATACCATGTTCACTATTTTTACTTCAGGGGGAAATTGCTTCTGACCCCCGGTATTTGGTTGGTGAGTCTCCTCGTCGTCGCTATCACCGGGCGGCCTCTTCCCCTTGTGTTCAGCGTTAAGATTGTCGGCCTGTTTGAAGACCCAACAGCTTCTGTTGGTGTGATTAGCTGGTTTATCAGGGTTGCCATGAATCTGGCAGGGCCGATCCAATATCTTGTCTAAATTGGATGGTCCGTCTCTGTTTGCCTTGAATGGCTTTTTTCGTTGACCAGGTTTGGAGCCGCTGAATCTGGCGTTGACCGCTATGTCGTGTGTTCTTTCATTATCATTGCGACGTTTGTGTTTACTGCGTCGTGGCTTGCCATTGCTGTCTCGGATTTCTGAAGTGCCCGGATCACTGGTGTTGTTGCTACTACGAGCGAGCCAGCTGTCTTCTCCCGCGCAAAAGCGGGTCATTAGAGCGGTAAGGGCTGACATGGATTTTGGTTTTTCTTGACCGAGGTGGCGGGCGAGCCACTCGTCCCGGGCGCTGTGTTTGAAGGCCGCTAGGGCTTCCGCGTCCGCACAATCGATGATTTGGTTCTTTTTAACTAAAAACCTAGTCCAGAGCTTCCTGGCTGACTCTCCAGGCTGCTGGACGATGTGACTTAACTCATCGGCATCTTTTGGCCGGACATATGTACCTTGGAAGTTGTCGCGGAATGCGTCTTCCAAATCCTCCCAACTGCCAATAGAGTTTTCAGGCAGACTGTTTAGCCAGTGCCGAGCTGGCCCTTTGAGTTCTAGTGGGAGGTATTTGATGGCATGAAGGTCATCTCCGCGGGCCATATGGATGTGGAGAAGGAAATCCTTGATCCATACCGCGGGATCAGTTGTTCCATCATATGATTCGATATTCACGGGTTTAAAACCTTCTGGGAATTCATGCTCCATTACTTCGTCAGTGAAGCAAAGAGGGTGTGCGGCACCTCTATATCGGGCCACATCGCGACGTAGCTCCGATGGAGTCCGTCTGCGGTTTTTGGCCCGCGCATGACTAGGCTTGTCATGTCCGAATAGATAGCCGTCGTCACGTGTCGGGGCATGTCCTCGTGATCCGTAGATCGATCTGGCATATCCTGCTCTATTGTCCAGGTCCTGCCGAAGGTCATATGTATAACCACGAGTTGTTTTATGTCTGCATTTACGATGAGGCGGGGCGGGCTGGTGTTCGGCTTGAGTTGCCGCTTTATCCCGACCACGTGGTGGTCGGTCAGCCGCATTGTCCTGACCGCGTGGTGGTCGGTCGGCCGCATTGCGCGAGGGAGGTATGGGCTCCGGCGCCTCCTCATCGAACTGAGGTAACTCTTGGCTAGGCACTTGAGGCAGTATTCTTGGCTGCCAGGACATCAGTCCATCTGTCGTTGAGCAGATCTTGGTCAGCTTGAAGCTGCTACTGTTTCTTCTTCAGGCTCCTTGCAGTGGCTATTAGCCGGCGCTTAAAGCGCTCCTGCTCGAGAGGTTCCTCAGGCACGATATAATCCTCATTGCCGAGGCTCACCTCATCCTCGGAGAGCGGAAGATAATTACTGTCCTCTGAGTCGTCATGTATGGTCTGTTCATCAGGGCTAACTTGCCCGTTTTCCTGTTCCTCCTGTTCGGAAGTTGCCTCAACAGGGTCTTCGTTGTCTTCGGCATCGTCCGGAGTGTTGTTTTCTCCCGTGCCGGTATTGCTGTCTTTAGCACGACGTGACTTAGAGCGGCGCCGCTGACGCCGGTGCTTAGGTTGTGTCTCAGGAGGTTTATCCTTGACTGGATCTTCTTTGTCATCGTCGTTAGGTTCTTTAGGTGTATCCACCATGTACACGTCGTACGAAGAATTGGCCGTCCAGCGTTCGGTAAACAGTGGGTTTTGGCCTTGCTCCTCATCGACATCGTCGTCCATACCGTCGATGTCTTTGGAGCCGTAATCGAGCATGTCGGTTAACTCGTCGACAGTGGCTATGAAGTGGGTGGCGGGTGGGAAGCAAAATTCTCCATCATCAGCCTCCAGTTCGAATCGGACATAATTCGGCTAAGAGTCCCCCGCTATGGATAGAGTTTTTAATGAGTTTAGCACATCGCCCAAAGGCGAGTGCCGAAAGATGTCCGCGGAGCTGAATTCATGGTTCCGGTGACACAGATGTCACTTGATGTTAGGTCTATGTGCAGTTCCAACGCCGCTGAGTCTGCGGCTTCCGTGGCGGGGTTGAGCCTCCCGTCCTCGGATGGCGCGATTTGCTCCGGATCTAAGGCCAGAGCGGTTACAGGTGCAATTTCCTGGGTATGGTCCGATGACAGATTTATATCATGTTCATCATGGTGGCAGGGAGCGGCTGCTGTGGTCTCGAATCCATCGAAGATCAATTCTCCATGGATATTCGTGACTTAGTTGAAGCTTCCAAATCTGACCTGATGGCCAGGGGCGTAGCTTTTGATCTGCTCTAGATGGCCAAGCGAGTTGGCCCGTAGTGCAAAGCTGCCGAATACGAAGATTTGTCCGGGGAGGAAGACCTCCCCTTGGACAACATCGTTATAGATGATCGAAGGAGCCATCAAACCTCTTGACGACGGCACAGTGGAACTCTCAATGAAAGCACCAATGTCGATGTCAAAACCGGCGGATCTTGGGTAGGGGGTCCCGAACTGAGCGTCTAAGGTCGATGGTAACAGGAGACGGGGGACACAATGTTTACCCAGGTTCTGGCCCTCTCTATGGAGGTAATACCCTACTTCCTGCTTGATTGATTTTGATGAATATGAGTATTACAAGAGTTGATCTACCACGAGATCATAATGGCTAAAACCCTAGAAGTCTAGCCTGTCTGACTATAATTGTATATCTACAGACTAAGCCCTCCGGTTTATATAGACATAGGAGGGGACTAGGGTTACACAAAGTCAGTTACCGAGAAAGGAATCTTCATATTTGGTTGCCAAGCTTGCCTTCCACGCCAAGGAGAGTCCCATCCAGACACGGGTAGACTCTTCGGTCTTTGTATCTTCACAGCCCATTAGTCCAGCCCATGGCTAACAGGCCGGACGCCCGAGGACCCCTTAGTCCAGGACTCCCTCAGGGGCATCCCCAAGCTAAGTTGGTTGCTCATTCTTGGATAATAGCTTGGGATGCCGGGGCATCCCCAAGCTTATGATCTTACATCCTTCCTTCATGCATCGTAAGATAACCCAAAACTTGAAAACTTCAATCACACAAGACTCAACAAAACCTTTGTGAGATCCGTTAGTATAAGAAAGCAAACCACTACTATAAGTGTTGTATCAAACCAATTCATATTTTGTTTTTGTATTATATCTACTGTATTCCAACTTTTCTATGGCAAAAATTCATCAAAGAAAACCATAGAGCCATCAAAATAAGCACACAACACAAAGAAAACAGAATCTATCAAAACAGAACAGTCTATAGCAATCTGACTTTGGCGAATACTTCTGGAACTCCAAAACTTCTACCAAAATAGGACGATCAGGGTAATTTGTATATTAATCTTCTGCATAAAGAATCAGAGAAAAAGCTCTCTTTTCTGTGATTTATGAAAATTATTTTCATGAGTGCAAAGTTCCTGTCTTTTTCAGCAAGATCAAACAACCATCACCCAAGAAGATCCTATAGGCTTTACTTGGAACAAACACTAATTAAAACACAAAAAACACAATCATACCAGTAGCATGATTGTGTGAACACACAATAACAGAAACCAAAAAGCAAAAATAATCTTTACAAAGTAGGATGAGTGCGGATAAATTTACTTTCAAGTTTCAGAACTAGTGCTGAAATAGCATCCGCGTAAGATCTAGTAGTTTTAAGTATAGGGGCATCATCAAGACTTAGATTTCCAACACAATTCAAAAATTCCTAGATGCGTTCTTTTCCCATAACGTTCCCTTGCCCCAAGATAAAAGTTTTAGCATCCAGATTGCCTGTACGTCTAATCTTAGGAGTCAGGCCATCATCTGTTGGTGCCATACCGAAATCACTCATGATTGCAAGCAGAGAATAGATCTGACAAGAAAACGGCGAACGGAGAAGAGAGGCGAATAAAACGGAAAATTTTTGTGAAGTGGGCGAGAGGAAAACGAGAGGCAAATGGAAAATAATGTAAATTGCGAGGAGATGAGATTTGTGATTAGGAACATGGCTATGTTGAAGATCCTCCCCGGCAACGGCGCCAGAAATTCCCTTGATGATGTTTGCTAAGACTACGTCGGTGTTTCCCCCAAGAGGAGAGGATGATGTAGCACAGCAACGGTACGTATTTCCCTTAGTAATGAAACCAAGGTATCGAACCAGTAGGAGAACCAAGCAACAAAACGTAAACAGCCCCTGCACACAAATAACAGCCACTCGCAACCTGACGTGTTAAAGGGGTTGTCAATCCCTTTCGGGTAACGGCGCCAGAAGGCACGATGACGGGAGAAAATTATAATAGATTGAAATAATAGATCGCAAATATTAAAGTGCAGCAACATCTTTTTGTATTTTTGGTTTAATAGATCTGAATAAAAACGCATAGGAAAAATAGATCGCAAGGAAAATATATGAGAAAGAAGACCCGTGGGCCGTAGGTTTCACTAGTGGCTTCTCTCAAGAAAAATAGCAAACGGTGCGTAAACAAATTACTGTTGGGCAATTGATAGAACTTCAAATAATCATGACGATATCCAGGCAATGATCATTACATAGGCATCACATCCAAGATTAGTAGACCGACTCCCCCTGCATCTACTACTATGACTCCACACATCGACCGCTGTCTAGCATGCATATAGTGTATTAAGTTCATGGAAAAATGGAGTAATGCAATCAGAACGATGACATGATGTCGACAACATCCGTTTATCTATATGGCAGTAGATATAGATCTCGTATTTTTATCCTTAGTAGCAACGATACAAACTTGTCGGTTCCCTTTCTGTCACGGGATCAAGGACCGTAAGATCGAACCCACTACCGGGCACCTCTTCCCATTGCAAGATAAATAGATCAAGTTGGCCAAAAAAACCCAAATATCGGAGAAGAAATACGAGGCTCTAAGAGATCATGCATATAAGAGATCAAAGAAACTCAAATAACTTTCATGGATATAAAAAGATATAACTGATCATAAACTCGAAGTTCATCAGATCCCAACAAACACACCGCAAAAAGAGTTACATCATATGGATCTCCAAGAGACCATTGTATTGAGAATTCAGCGAGAGAGAGGAAGCCATCTAGCTACTAACTACGGACCCGAAGGTCTACAAAGAACTACTCACGCATCATCGAAGAGGCACCAATGGAAGTGGTGAACCCCTCCGTGATGGTGTCTAGATTGGATCTGGTGGTTCTGGACTCTGCGGCGGCTGGATGAATATTTTCTCGACTCCCCTAGGGTTTGTGGATTTTTGGGGTATTTATAGAGCAAAGAGGCGGTCCGGGGGGCACCCGAGGTGGGCCCAACCCACCAGGGAGCGCCTGGGCCTCCTGGCGCGCCCTGGTGGGTTGTGCCCCCCTCGGGGCACCCCCCCCCCAGGTGCAACCAGGGCCCATTGCCTTCCTTCTAGCCCATAAAAAATCATCGTGGAGTTTCGTGGCATTTGGACTCCCTTTGATATTGATTTCCTGCGATGTAAAAAACATGGAAAAAACAGCAACTGGCACTTGGCACTATGTCAATAGGTTAGTCCCAAAAAATGATATAAAATGACTATAAAATGATTATAAACCATCCAAGATTGATAATAAAATGGCATGGAACAATCAAAAATTATTGATATGTTGGAGACGTATTAGGTTCCTAAGTTATGTTGTACTTGATGATGATACACTAGCTAGTATTATTATATACATATTATTATTCATATCGGTATTAAAAAAATTATGTTGTACTAATTTCGTTTAATCTATGTCATGGAAAGTGTTGAAATATGGTTGGCGCGGGTAAGGAGCGCTCCGAGGCTCCTTCTTCGGCGGCACGTGGTGGGAGGGGTACTTCAATTCCACCCCAGACTCTCCGGAGAGCGTTGGACGTTGGTATGAAGACACCGGTGGGCGCTTCTTCGTCGGTGTCGTTGCCCACCGGGGGAGGATGTTGGGGAGGGAAGAAGAGAGCAGGAGGTCGGGGAGGACGTGGCCGTGGGAGAGGTAGGCAGGCTCCTACACCTTCCTCGCCGCCACCCCTAGCTGATTCACCCGAGCACAGGACTGCTAGGGTGAACACGTCTGAGGAGGAGGCTACGCGGACTCCGGTCCACGAGCCTCGGGTCGATGGGCCTTCGGCCCACGAGACTTGGCCCTATGAGACTCCGTCCTCGGAGACGTCCGGATGGGATACCTGGACGGGTCTGCCTGAGGGGCCGAGTGGCCATGCTGATGGTGGCGGGGATCCGGCTGATAGCAAGGGCAAGGTGGTTGAGGGGGCCATCGTCTACCAGCGTGGTTGTACACGGCTCCCGTTCGTGAAAGCGACTTGCGAGCAGAGGTGGTTGATTTACCCTGATGGGGAGAAGTTAGTGCATATTTACTCTTTTTGTACCATTTGCCTTCACATTTCTTCAAATATCTAATGTGTTTGCCTTGTCATACTGCAGGGCTTGGCACCACCCCGATGATGTGCGCAGGCCCAACTCCATCCTTCTTGTGCTTTGCTAGCAAAACTTCCCGGGCTTTGTCACGTTGCCCGATGAGGGTCAGGTTCCGGAGCTAGGATTGAGCTGGGAGCACTACTTGGCTGCCCCGGCCCCAGCGGAGGTGATGATCAATGGTGTCTTGTGCCACATGAGGGAAGAGATGGTGATCAGAAGCTTTTGGGTAATTTATCCTTTACACAATTAAAATTCTTTAAATAGCAAGTTATTGTACTAATCAATGTTGTCTCGTTTGATTGCAGACCTTCTACGGGTGTGAGGAGGGATACGACGAGGCCGCGAAAAAGGTTATCAACACCGAGTGCAGGCGCCTACTATAAAACTTATTGCACGAGGCTCGGGTGCAGGCTGTTCGAGACTACTATGCTTTGTGTGGTATTAAGAAGCCCGAGCCAGCGTGCCGCGAGAAGTTACTGCATAAGGAGCAGCACATGACGGTAATTACCTATTCTTAAGGCCTTGTACTTAGTTTCCTTGATTTGATTCGTAGGCGTAGCGCTCAAGTTTCTCTTTAACTAACTTACGTGCCCCCGAGATGGTGTGCGGATCACATGGACTGTTGGGAGGTGTTGGCCGATGGGTGGTGCTCAAAGTAATGGCTTGCCCAGCACAACAATGCCAAGGACAAGCGTGCCCAAATGGTAGGTGTGCCACACCATCAAGGCAGCGCCAACTTATTTCATTTTGGCCGGAACTGGGTATGTGGTTTCCTTCATTCTTCATGCAATTCATTCTTCATGCTAGCTTGGGACCTTCAATTGCTAATTTACTATGTTCCTCTCTTTCAGGCAAAACACAATAAGGAAGAGGTGCCAGAGGTGTTCGACCTCTATGTCATGGCCCATACTGGGCCGTACAAGAAGGTCAAGGCATTCGAGCCATCTGACCTCGATAATCCAAAGAACTTCACCAACATCTCCTTCCACAACAAACTCATGAAGTACAGAGATGAGGGGAAGGCGAGGAAAGGGGAGGACTTTAACCTGAGCGGGCAGTTTGATCTGGAGCTGGTGATGATATCTGGTGGCGGGAGGTCCCATGTCTCGATAGCCATTGGAGATGGACTTATCTGTTGTCCTCGCACTCTCCCGAAGATCAAGGCGCGCCAGTCGAGCTCTGCTCCTGAGATGAGGCCTCGTCAACGGCCAGTTGCGCTCGCCTTCAAGGCTAGTTATACAGACTCAGCTATCTTTCCTCCATTACATTGTGTATGCGGCCATCGATGATTACATAGCTAACGAGGAGTGGTGTTGTAGGCTGCTCTTCAGAGTGAGATAGATAGAACCCAGGCGCTTCTGGTAGAGAGGGATCGGGGGGCGGAGGAGAAGCAGCGGGAGTTGGAGGAGAAGATGGCAAGGATGTTGGAGGAGGAGAGGGCACGGAATGACATGCAGAACCGGGCCATGTACGAGCTCCTCGTGGTAAGTTTCATCTGCATAATAGCCAAATCATTCACGTAATGTTTGTTTCATTACTAACTAGTATGACTGACCGGCAAAACCAAATGTGCAGTCTGTGTGCTAGAAGGCCGGTCAGACCCCTCCGCCGATGCCAGAGATTGCTCCGGGGACCACGGTGAGTTTAATTTGAATGGTCATTAGTTACTAGTATTAACATTTGAGTGTCGTCATGCTAATGAGACATTGCAAATGATCATTGGTGCAGCGTGCCTCCAGACAAGCATCACACGATCCTTCTCCAGGTGGTGGTACAGCCACGGGCCACGCCGGTGCTTCACCTCCGTGATGACAGTAATGCATAAAGACATAGGCTTAGCTTTATTTCCTCCAAAATACTTACCATAATGACCTAGGCTTAGCTTATCTTCCTCCAAAATGACATAATTAGCTTACTTAGCTCCAAAATGATCTATACTTAGCTTTGTTTCCTCCAAAATGACCTAAGTTAGCTCTAATATGCTAAGTTATCTCTAATATGCTTGCTTACCTAGGTTAGCTCAATAAAGACCTATACTTAGCTTACTTATGTCAAAAATGGCATAATATGCTTAGTTAACTCAAAAATGGCATAATTAGCTAGGTTAGCTCCAAAATGACCCATTTTACCTAGGTTAGCTCCAATATGATCCATTTACCTACGTTAGCTCCAAAATGACCAATTTTACCTAGGTTAGCTCCAATATGATCCATTTTACCTACGTTAGCTTAAAAATGGCATAATTACTTATGTTAGCACAAAAATGACCTATACTTACCTTATTTTCCTCCAAATTGACATAAGCTTAGTTAGCTCAAAAATGGCATAATTACCTATGTAAGCTCTAAAATGACACAAATAAAGAAAGAAGAAGAAGAAAAACAAGGAAGAGGAGAAAAAGAAAGAATAGAAGAAGAAAGATAAGAAAAAGAAAGAATAAAAGAAGAAGAATGAGAAGCAAAAGGGTAAAAACCTTCTTCTTCTTCTTCTAGTCTTCTTCTTCTTCTAGTCTTCTTCTTCTTCTCCAAAATGACCTAAGTTAGCTCTAATATGCTTAGTTACCTAGGTTAGCTAAATAATGACCTATATTTAGCTGCTTTATAACAAAAATGGCATAATATGCTTAGTTCACTCAAAAATAGCATAATTATCTATGTTAGCTCCATTTTACCTAAGTATGCTTACTTCTTCTTCTTCTTCATTTTCTTCTTCTAGTCTTCTTCTTCTAACTTTCTTGTTTCCCATTTTGCAGATTTCATTCACTTCACGGAAGCTTGCATGGATGGAGTGCTTGTTTTCCCTTTTTGCTTTTCTTTTGTATCGATGAACAATGTGGAACTTGTTATATGGATGGATGGAACTATGTGTTGGATGAACAATGTGAAAGTATTGTAATATGTATGAATGTAACTATGTGTTGGTTATGTATGTATGATGAAACTTGCGTGTTGAATATGTCATATGTCTGCTGTGAAATTGCCTTGTGAAAAAATTATATATCATATATTTTGCTGTGAAATTGCTTGGATATAAGAAAAATTAGAAAAAAGAGGCAATGCAGCCTCTTTGCCGTCTGCCACCGAGGCAAAGGGCTCTTTGCCATCTGCCACAGACGGCAAAGAGGCCACGTGGCAGCAACCTGTGCAAACTAGGAGCTATACCATTTGGTTACTTTGCCGTCTATGGTAGACGGCAAAGGATGTGGGAGTTTTCCATCCGCTGGCAGACGGCAAAGGCTGCCGTTAGCCACCTAACGTGGCTAACACCAGTTATTTACCATCCACATTCTTTGGCATCTGCCACAAACGGCAAAGGTTCTTTGTCGTTCGCTTTGAGGAAGCAGACAGCAAAGAACTTGTTTACCATCAGTTCTTTGCCGGGCAGCTTTGTCGTTGGTGGCAGACAGCAAAGGGGTTTGCCGTTCGCCTTCGGTGCCTTTGCCGTCTGCCATGGCAGACGGCAAAGAAGCTGATTCCTGTAGTGAGAGGGATAAACTCAAGAAATATGATGAAAACCCCATCTTTTTATCCTTGATGGCAACAATACAATACGTGCCTTTCTACCGCTACTTTGTTACTGGGTGAGGACACCACAAGATTGAACCCAAAACTAAGCACCTCTCCCATTGCAAGAAGAATCAATCTAGTTGGCCAAACCAAACCAATTATTCTAAGAGAAATACAAAGATATCAAATCATGCATATAAGAATTTAGAAAAGACTCAAATAATATCGATAGATTATCTGATCGTAAATCCACAATTCACCGGATCTCGACAAACACACCGTAATATTACATCGGATAGATCTCCAAGAACATCGAGGAGAACATTGTATTAGGGATCAAAGAGAGAGAAGAAGCCATCTAACTACTAGCTATGGACCCATAGGTCTGTGGTAAACTACTCACGCTTCATCGGAAGGGCAATAGGGTTGATGTAGAAGCCCTCCATGATCGAATCCCCCTCCGTCAGGGTGCCGGAAAAGATCCCAAGATGGGATCTCACAGGTACAGAAGGTTACGACGACGGAAAAGTACCTTGGTGGACACTTCTGGTCGTTTGGGAATATTTGGGAATTTATAGTGCTGGATTTAGGGTTAGGGGACTCCCGAGGGGCCCAAGCCAGGGCGCCCCCTAGGGCACGCCCTGAGAGCTTATGGTGCCCGCGGGACTCTTCTGGCCCACTCTCCAAGCTTCATGGATGTCTTCTGGTCCAAGAAAAATCATCACAAAAGTTTTATTCCGTTTGGACTCTGTTTGATATTCCTTCACTATAAAACTCAAAAACAAGGAAAAACAGAAACTGGCACTGGGCTCTAGATTAATAGAGTAGTCCCAAAAGTAATATAAAATAGCATATTAATGCATATAAAACATCCAAAACAGATAATATAATAGCATGGAACAATAAAAAATTAAAGATACGTTGGAGACGTATCAGACACCATCCCGGAGGGGTTCATCATCCTCATTGGTGCCTCTCCGATGATGCGTGAGTAGTTCATTGTAGACCTACGGGTCTGTAGGCAGTAGCTAGGTGGCTTCTTCTCTCTTTTGATTCTCAATACAATGGTCTCTTGGAGATCTATTTGATGTAAATCTTTTTGCGGTGTGTTGGGATCTGATGAACTTTGAGTTTATGATCAGATCTATTTTATCCATGAAATTTATTTGAGTTTTGATCTCTTATATGCATGATTACTTATATCCTCGTATTTCTTCTTCAAATCTTTGGTTTAGTTGGGCAGACTAGATCAATTTTTCTTGCCATGGGAAGAGGTGCTTTGTGATGGGTTCGATCGTGCGGTGTTCTTTCCCAGTGACAGAAGGGGCAGCAAGACACGTATTGATCGTTGCTATTAAGGATAACAAGATGGGGTCTATTCCTACAAGAATAGAACTTGTCTACATCATGTCATCGTTCTTATTGCATTACTCCGTTTCACCATGAACTTAATACACTAGATGCATGCTGGATAGTGGTCGATGTGTGGAGTAATAGTAGTAGATGCAGGCAGGAGTTGGTCTACTAATCTTGGACGTGATGCCTATATAATGATCATTGCCTCGATATCATCATAATTATTTGAGGTTCTATCAATTGCCCAACAGTAATTTGTTTACCCACTGTATGCTATTTTCTCGAGAGAAGCCACTATTGGAATCTACGACCCCCGGGTCTATTCTTTATCATAGTTGCTTCGAGATCTATTTTTATTTTCTTTTGTTTTCAGATTTATTATTCTAAAAACCCAAAAATACCTTCCTGCAATTTTTCTTTATTTATTTTATTTTGTTTTATTGTGAGATCTATTTATCCAAAATCATACAAATCAATCTATCTTTTACTCGAGAGGGATTGACAACCCCTCTTTCGCGTCGGGTTGCAAATATTTGTTCTTTGTGTGCATGTACCGTTTACATAGTGTTGCTTGGTTCTCCTATTAGTTCGATAACCTTGGTTTCATAACTAAGGGAAATACCTACCGTAGCTGTGCTGCATCATCCCTTCCTCTTCAGGGAAATACTGACGCGGACACGAGCCATCACTCCTCCATCTTACAACTAAAGAACTTGTTGGAGACTTCATATCTCTCAACCCAGGCATTAGCTTGAAATATCAACTTAAGCTCTTCGAACATCTCATATGCTCTGTGGCGTACAAAACGCTTTTGAAGTACCAGTTCCAATTCCTAAAGCATGGCACACTAAACTATCGAGTAGTCATCGGATCGAGCCTGCCGGACGTTCATAACATCTGCATCAGCTCCTGCAACAGGTCTGTCACCTAGCGGTGCATCAAGGACATAATTCTTCTGTGCAGCAATGAGGATAATCCTCAAGTTATGGATCCAGTCTGTGAAGTTGCTACCATCATCTTTCAACTTGCTTTCTCTAGGAATGCATTAAGATTCAAAGGAACGGTAGCACGGGTCGTTGATCTACAACATAGATTTGCAAAGACTATTAGGACTAAGTTCATGATAAACTTTAGTTCAAATAATCAAAAATGAACTCCCACTTAAATCAACATCCCTCAAGTTGTCTAAGTGATACATGGTCCAAATCAACTAACACATGTCCGATCATCACGTGAGATGGGGTAGTCTTCAATGGTGAACATCTCCATGTTGATCATATCTACTATATGACTCACGTTCGACCTTTTGGTCTCCAATGTTCCGAGACCATGTCTGTACATGCTAGGCTCGTCAAGTTTAACCCAAGTATTCTGCATGTACAAAACTGTCTTACACCCATTGTATGTGAACGTAGAGTCTATCACACCCGATCACAACGAGGTGCTTCGAAACGACGAACTTTGGCAACGGTGCATACTCAGGGAGAACACTTTTATCTTGAAATTAAGTGAAGGGATCATCTTATAATGCTACCGTCGTTCTAAGAAAAATAAGATGCATAAAGGATAAACATCACATGCAATCAAAATATGTGACATGATATGGCCATTATCATTTGATCTCCATCTCCAAAGCATCGTCATAATCTCCACCGTCACCAGCTCGACACCTTGATCTCCATCGTTGCGATAGGGTCGTCTCGCCAACTATTGCTAACGCATAGCGATAAAGTAAAGCAATTACATGGCGCTTAGTGATAAAGTAAAGTAATTGCATGTTAGTCGGTGGAACCGGTCTCATGTACGTGGACATGTAAAGTTGGTCCGAGCCGCTTTACCTCACAATACCGCTGAATTAAAATAAGACATAGGTGGTAAGCTATATGAACATCACCGCCCACAAATCCTTTGTGTTCTACTCGTGCATATCATCTTCGCATAGACCTGGCTCAATGCCACTATTGGGAAACGTTGCATGAAAACAATTTTTTTCTACGCACACGCAAGATCTATCCATGGAGATGCATAGCTACGGGAGGGGGAGAGCATCTACATACCCTTGTAGATCGCTAAGCGGAAGCATTTATAAACGCGGTTGATGTAGTCGTACACCTTCATGATCCGTTCCGATCAAGCACGGAACGTACGACACCTCCGTGTTCAGCACATGTTCAGCTCGATGAAGTCCTCGCCTTCTTGATCCAGCAAGAGAGGCGAAGTAGTAGATGAGTTCTGGCAGCACGGCGGTGTGGTGACGGTGGTGGTGAAACTATTTCCGCTGGACTTCGCCAAGCACAACGGATTTAGAGCGGAGGATGAAATAGATGGAGAGGGGGCACCGGCACACGGCTTGGTGAATCGTGCTTTCTGTCGCCCCCTCCCCTCCTCTCATATATATAGGTGGAGGGGGAGGGGAGGCAGCCTAGGGCGCGCCCCAAGGGGGGTGGCGACTTCCCTAGGGCGCCTGCCAAGTCGCGGCCCCCTTCCATACTTGGCACGTGGGGGGAGGAAAGGGGGCCGACGGCCCCTAGGGCGCCTCCCCTTCCTTCTTCCTTGCGTGGAGAAAGGCAGGAGGGGGCCGACCCCTCCTCCTTCCTTCCTAGGGCCGGCGGCCAGGAGGTGGGGCACTCCAGCCCCTTTGCGGGCTGGTGTGTTCCTCTGCTTTTGGCCTGTTAGGCCCAACAACTCCCCGTGGCCTTCTGGATCCCCTTCTAGTGATCTGATAATTATCAAGTGTATTCCGGAACTCTTTTGGAGACCGAATACTATCATCCTATATATCAATCCTTACCTCCGAACCATTCCAGAGCTCCTCGTCATGTCTGTGATATCATCTGGGACTCCGAACAACATTCGGTCACCAACATACATAACTCATATAGTACTATATCATCAACGAATGTTAAGCGTGCGGACCCTTTGGGTTCGAGAATGATGTAGACATGACCGAGATGCTTCTCCGGTCAATAACCAATAGCGGGACCTGGATGCCCATATTGATTCCTACATATTCTACGAAGATCTTTATCGGTCGAACATTTATGACAACACACGTAGTTTCCTTTGTCTGTCGGTATGTTACTTGCCCGAGATTCGATCATCGGTATCTCCATAACTAGTTCAATCTCATTACCGGTAAGTATTTACTCATTCTGTAATACATCATCTTGTAACTAACTCCTTAGTCACTTTGCTTGCAAGCTTCTTGTGATGTTGTATTACCGAGAGGCCCAGAGATACCTTTCCATCATACGAAATGACAAATCCCAATCTCGATCCATGCCAACTCAACAGACACTTTCGAAGATACCTATAGAGCACCTTTATGATCACCCAATTACGAAGTGATGTTTGATACACACAAGGCATTCCTCCGGAGTTTGGGACTTGCACGATCTCATGATCGAAGGAACATGTATTTCACATTAAGAAAGCAGTAGCAATAAACTGAACGATCATATGCTATGCTAACGGATGGGTCTTGTCCATCACATCATTCTCCTAATGACGTGATCCCATTATCAAACGACAACTCATGTCTATGGTCAGGAGACCTTAACCATCTTTTGATCAACGAGCTAGTCTAGTAGAGGTTTAATAGGGACTTGGTATTTGTTTATGTATTCACACATGTATTTAAGTTTCCGATCAATACAATTATAGCATGAATAATAAACCTTTATCATGATTAATGAAATATAATAATAATCACTTTATTATTGCCTCTAGGGCATATTTCAACACACTTCCTCTGGGAGGGGGAAATCGAAGCCATTGTCATCACCAACAACCCTCTCGCCTTGGGAGGATTAGTCTTCATCAACATCTTCACCAGCACCATCTCATCTCAAAACCCTAGTTTATCTCTTGTGTTCAATCTTTGTATCAAAACCTCAGATTGGTACCTCTGGGTGACTAGTATAGTGTTTATTACATCTTGTAGTTGATGGTAGTTAGTTTATTTGGTGGAAGATTATATGTTCAGGTCCATTATGCTATTTATTACTCCTCTGATCTTGAGCATGAATATGATTTGTGTGTAGGTGCTTTGTTCTTGAGGACACGGAAGAAGTCTTGTTACAAGTAATCATGTGAATTTGATATTCGTTCGATATTTTGATGATATGTATGTTGTGATTCCCTTAGTGGTGTTATGTGAACGTCAACTACATGACACTTCACCATCTTTCACTACTAGGGAAAACCTTATACACAGAACTTTAGCAGTAGCGCTTGTTAAAAAAGCGCGCTAGTGCTAAATAGCAGTAGCGCGTGCAGGATAAGGCGCTACAGATACAAACATAGCAGTAGCGCGCCTAACTATAAACGCGCTACAACTAAAATTCTCACGACTAAGCCGATAAGCTACACATAGTAGTAGCGTTCTTAATTAAACCGCGCTACCGCTATGTATATTGTAGCAGCGCGTTTACGTAGAAAGGCGCTACTGCTAACAAAAAGAAAATAAATCGAACAACAAATAGAAAAGTAAATGAAAATGAAATAAATAGAAAAAGGAGAAAGGAAAAAATAAAATGTAAAGAAAAATAGATGAGAAAGGGAAAAAAAGAGACAGGCTTAGCAGTAGCGCGTTTTGTGAAACGCGCTATAGCTAACTTAGCTATAGCGCGTTTCCTTTAATGCGTTACCACTATGTTTCACTTAACCAGTGGTTTTCCCTCCACCCGGCCACCACTTCTCCCCCAAATCCCTCGCCCCCACTTCGCCGCCGTGTCCCCAATTCGTCGTCGCCCCACTTCGCCGCCGTCTCCTGCCGACGTCGACGCCCCCGGAGCAACCAGAGTCGCGCGCCGTCGACGCCACCAGAGCCGCCCCCAACGCCATCGGAGCCGCGCGGCCTCATCAATGCCACCGGAGCCGCCCTCGGCGCCACCGGAGCCATCCTCGACGCCCCTGCCTCCCTCGCCA
The DNA here is from genome assembly GCF_002575655.3 of Aegilops tauschii subsp. strangulata. Lineage (NCBI taxonomy): Eukaryota > Viridiplantae > Streptophyta > Magnoliopsida > Poales > Poaceae > Aegilops > Aegilops tauschii. The sequence goes on from NC_053035.3 coordinate 67,767,745, forward strand.
CAACTGCCTCCCTCGCCGTCACCGGAGACGCCCCTGCCTCCCTCGCCACCACTGCCTCCCTCGCCACCACCGGAGCCATCGTCTGTAAGCACCCCTCCTCTATCTCTCTCTCTCTCTCTCTCTGATGCATAGCACAAACATTGGACATACTTACTAGCTAGGTTAACTAGTTTAATTAGGTTAATTTTCTAGGTTAGTGCAAAAATGTAGTTAGGGCTTAGACAGAGAACTAGTTAGGTTAACTAGTTTAATTAGGTTAATTATCTAGGTTAAGAAAAAATTTATTTAGGGCTTTGACAGAGAACTAGCTAGGTTAACTAGTTTAATTAGGTTAATTATCTATGTAAACTAGGTTAACAAGCTAGATTAACTAACTAGCTAGGTTAATTTGGTTCGTTAGGTTAACAAGCTAGGTTAACTAGGTCCGCTAGGTTAGAGGAAAAATTTATTTTCGACCACTATTTTTCTAGGAAAAGAATTTAGGCAAGTTTTATTTTAAAGATGATCCCTTCCTAGACTTTTATTGTTGATTATATCTTTTCATTGAAGTGGTCATGTTATATGTTTTCATTGAAGTGGTTCGATTGTGCCCAAGTGGCCTTTTGTTGTTTCCAGGGAATGAAGCTGAGTGGCCTATGTTTTGCCAGAATGTTGATTCATTTCCGTTCTCGCAAATTTCAGGTTCTCGATTTGTCCACTTTTTAGCAAAGGTCATGCCGAAATTTACCGTGAATTTCGGCATGAATTGTGCTACAAACTAGGACATATCGAGTGCCTGGGATTTGCCGCACCGGGAAGGAGTCAATGTTCCTGCAAAACATAGGCCTTTTTTATGTCATTATTCATTTTATTAGGTCTAGAATTAATTGACTAGATTTAATCGTAGGAAACATGGCTACCAACGATGAAGGACAGGGTTTTGGTTATTGCGACGACGTCTACCTGGTGGCAGACGAATTTTTGAGCCTTGCCGACGATCAACCGATGTTGTTGTCGGGCCCACCGGTCCCATCGGGGACTGAGACCGACACGCGGACCGGTGCTGAGACTGAGACCGACGCTGAGACTCAGACCGGCGTCGAGACCGGACTGAGGCCGGCGCTGCCTCGGGGAGCGGAACCGGTGTAGAACCGAAAGCAAAGAGGCAACGGCTTCCTAACAAACTCAAGACTACTGGACTGGTGGTCACGGAGGTGGACGATGGCAATTTTGAGCCAACCGCGCCCGAGGAAGCGTGCGCGTGCTACGGCAATCAAATAGGCTGCATCGTACGGACAACCGCCATCATCAACGATGAGAAACTACAGAAGATAGATAATATGAGGCCCTCCCTCCTAAAGAAGCTGCACCAGATATTCTTGTTCCTGGGCCGGAATGAAAAGGATTATAAAGATCCAGATAAGGACCCGGCAATGAAGAAGATAAACAAACACGCCATGTCCAAGTTTAGCGACGCGTTGGCCGCCTGGAAAACAAGGGTGAAAGCAAGGATCATCGACAAAAAGGAACCCTACTCTGAGATTGTAAAGGATAATCCGACAATCATGGCAGAGCACTTTGAAATATTCAAGGCGGCTTGCGAGGCCGAAGATGCCAAAAAAAGTCAAAGTACATGAAGGGGCTTCAACAGAGGAACATTGGGTGCCACCACCTCCGAAGCCGTGGTTACGGCGGGAAGAGGTCCATATGGGCCAAGGAGGACGCGGAAGCCGCGAGTCTGGGCATCCCAGACCCCTTGGCGGAGTTCACCGTCCCACAGGAGCGTGACGTCCTCAGGGCCCGGCACCGTTGGGACCCAGTGAAGAAGGTTTTCGAGACAAACGCGGTCACGACGGAGTTCATGAGACTGCTGGTAATTTTAGTTTCTGATCAATTCGACTACACGTTAGTCATATTTGTAAATGATCCTTGTGCCTTCTGCAGAGAGAGCAGCATAGGATTGCGGCCAAAAGCGACTCGCCGTTTGAGGCGTTGGCGAGGCCCAAGTGGGACACTCCATTCAACCGGGTGTTGAACATATTGAAACGACTCCTGGTGGAGACTCAACCGTCGTATGGACGCGTGCACGGTGTCGGAGACGGCGCCACGTGGAAGAAGTACTACCGTGAGACCACGGAGGAGAGAAAGGAAAGACGGAGGTTAACTGAAGAAAACATCGACAAGAAGGTTGAGATTGCGGTTGAGAAGAAATCATCTCAGACAGTCGCAACAGAGGTAGCTGCCGCAAAATAGGTGGTTGTGGATATGTCTACTTCCTTGGTTCCGGCCATTTTCAATTGGACCAGGCAAAATCCAGAAAAAATGCAGCGGACTTTCCCCTTGCTGATTTCTTGGGGAGCAGCTCGACTAGCATTGCACCAGCACCTGCAGCTGCACCTGCTCCCGCACCGGCTCCCGCACGGGACGTGCTCGGCGGTGCTTCGTCTTTGGCTGAGCTCGACGCCCTCACGGTATCTGTCACACCGGCCCCTTCAATAAATGTATAATCTCCCGTTTTCGTTGCCTTTCGGATGTCTCACGTCGCACACTTTTCTTTGCAGGCCGACGAAACCCCGTGCACCATATTGTACACCATCAGCGACCAGAAGGTGGACATGGGGAAGGCGACGATAATGAAGCCGAAGGAACCATTGTTCCACAGCCGGCTGATCCCCCCGAACGTCTTCAAGGTTTCCGTGGCCAGTGTCAAACCGGGCCACGAGAATTTGCCTCCTCTGGTACTAGTGGGGGGTGACGACGAGACCCTGCGGCGGCTTGGTGATTGTTGCAATGGGTGGGCCCTGTTCTGGCCAAAGAGTCTACTTCGTCTGGAGGCGGCCGGGAGCATACCCATGAGCACGCAGTTAGGTATGAACATCAACACCTCACCTACCCAATTAACGTCGGCTGTTGTTGGGGATATTACCACTGGGCGTAAACCGGCCAGGAGAGGCCGGGTTAACTTCATAAGTAGTTCATCTGTATCTGAAGCCCATGAAGACAGACGGTGACGCTTCATGAAGGCCCAGGGCCCAAAGCCGGTTTAAGGCATGTAGACACAAACCGGCATTGAGATGTAAACTTGTGTTGTAAGATATGCGTAGCAGAGACCGAGCCGGACACGATTATGAGCCAGCCTCGGAGTCTGTAAACCGACGGGCGTCAACCCATGTATATAAGGGGATGACCCGGCGGCGGTTCAAGGACAACAGACAACAACTCGAGACTCAGGCAAAGCGTATTCGCTCCCTGGTCATCGAAACCCCATCAATTCCATCACAACTAGACGTAGGCTTTTACCTTCATCGTAAGGGGCCGAACTAGTATAAAACTCTCTGGCGTCCCTTGTCCGCTTTAACCCCTTGAAGCTACCCGTAGCGATGGCTCCACGACTAAGTCCTTTCTCTAGGACATCTACCGTGACAAAACCACGACAGTTGGCGCCCACCGTGGGGCTATCGCACGATGGTTTCAAGTTTTTGGAGGGCAACTTCGAAGGCCTCAAGGGTTACGCTGTGGGCCGGATGACCAAGAGTCGTCGTGGCGAGCTCTACATCGACGATGCAGGCTAGGGCCCCGAGGCCGGCTCAATCGAGTACGGGTACCAGGTCCCCTTTGGTAGCATACACGTTTTCATTGGCAAGATCGGCGAACCAGGCCCTGAGCCAAACATCTGCACCGACCTCGTCGAAACGGCTCAGCGTGCGAGATCTGCCCGGGTCAAGCCTATCATGAAGCGTGCCTTCGTGGGAGTTATCCATGGAGGGGAATCTGAGGATAGATCGGAATCTGGTGGTGAGACCGTCGTTTATTCCGGCGACGAGTCATCGACTGGAGAGACCGAGTCGTTATATCAGTTACAAGATGGCCGGATTAGGGGCTGTTCCGATGGCGACAGTATTCCGGACCCCTCTGATCTGCCAAGCCGGGTGGCGATCTTCATGGCCGGCACGCAACCAGCACTCCACTCTTCGACCACAGCGGCGATGATTTCCGGATCAGCAGCGGCGGCAGCGGCTGGGGCAGGAGGCCCTGTGCGACCGCCGGCTTAGGTTTTATCTGATTTGTTTGATATGTTGGCAACGCTGATAGTGGAGGTTAACCCGGCGGATCAGGATACACACAATGCGGAAATCGTGAAAGTGAAAGATCAGATCACCCATGCAAAAGCCGACTTAGCAGCTGAGGATACCAGGATAGCCGCGGAGCGGGCCGCTTTGGATGCACAAGCTTATCGGATTATGCTGGATCAGAGTGCATCGAATGAAGTCCTGAAGAGGAGGCACCAATATGGCCTGCCGCCGGTTTATGAGGCTAGAAATCTCTTTAACACCCGAGGAGCAGGAACCAGTAATCCGCCGGTGGTAAACCGGGCAGAGGCACCCGGAGCAGGGCGCCGGTTCAGCCACGTTTGGTGGATCCGCCTCGTCAGAACAACGTTGTGGTACCTCATGTCCCCACACCACCGGGTCATTATTCTAACCCAATGGATAACATTGTCGCTGCCGCTTCACGGCTGGCGGCCATCCCGTTCGAAGGCGATTCTCCAGCAGCGGTCGAGACGCGTCGGGTTAAGGAGCTTCTTCAGACCGCCTTGATTCAATAGGAGGCTTATTCATATAGTCGCGATCGGGTTCATTCCACTCCCCGTCCAAGCCGGAGTTACAGCAGGCGTATGGATGAACCGGCAGTATCAAGCAATGCGCGGAACCGCGATCCGCCCCGTGGCCATAACCCGGCGGGTGCTGCCGGTGATGCTCAGGAGGTGGTGGACCGGGCTCGGGCACGCAGAGAGGCCGAGTTAGCGGCGCAGCCCGAGGCCAGTCAGCTTACTCCGGTTCGTCCAACCACATCGGTGGAACCAGGAGTTACCTCTACTTCCTTGGGAGTGCCATGTCTTGTCCCGGCGTTGCGCAATGTGCGCCTGCCCAAAGATTTCAAGGGCCCACTCAAGGTGCCGAATTACACCGCTGATTTATCCCCTGAAACATGGTTCGAAAGCTATGAGATGGCCATGGATATGCTGGACGTGGATGATGCGGCATGTGCGAAGTACTTCACCATGATGCTAGAAGGAACGGCCCGCACTTGGCTAAAGAGCTTACCGGCTAATTCTATCAGGTCATGGGCCGAGTTGAGAGCCCGGTTTATTCAGAATTTCAAGGATACATGCAAGCAGCCCATGTCAATTGTGGACCTAGCTGCCTGTGTCCAGGAGGAAGGAGAGTCAACAACCCATTGGGTGCGCCGGGTTTCGGAGATTTTGCATTCATCAGATCGCATCAACGCTGACACCGCAGTTTTAACATTGGAAGGCAATTGCCGGTTTGAACCATTGAAGTTGAAGTTGGGATGGATTAAACATCATTGTAATCACATGGGAACCCTCATGGCTGCACTAGTGAAGTATGCCGACTCTGATAGTACCAAGGATCCCGAGTCTGACGATGATAAGACAGGGAAGGGAAAGAAGAGCGGCAACGCCAAGGGGCAGCACCACAACCCGGCGGGTCATGGAAACGGCAGCAAGCGTAAAGCGGACCACGGTTTAGACTTTGTGGCTAACACTAATACACATGACAAGGGCCAGCGGCGTAAGGGTAAACCGCCCCGGTGCAATGGAATGCCAAATCCTAACCTGGTCCGTTTGTCGTATCTGTTAAACCAGCCCTGTCAAAAGCATGGGACTAAGGAGGAACCATCCACACACCTCTGGATAGATTGTTACATCATGCAAGAGTTCAAAAATTCTGACTCTTTCCGGTATGATCATGGATCAGGAGGCGGTTCAGCCGGAGGAAATTCCGGTTCAGGATTCCATGGCAATCAAGGTGGACATGACAATCAAAGCAATCAGGGTAATCAAAGTGGCTATAATCATCAGAGAAATCAGCAGCAGCAGCAGTCAGGTTACCAGAGCAACCCAAAGCAGTTGAAAAGCGGACAGTATCATGTCTTCACCACTAGCTTGGACAAACGCGATCAGAAGCTTCATAAAAGGGTAGTGAATGTTGTTGAACCGGCCGTGCCCCGTTATTTGCACTGGTCCGAGCAGCCGATTGTATGGAGTAGAGAAGATCATCCACCCCGGGTTGACAATCCAGGTCATCTGGCTCTGGTGGTGGCACCTCAGGTGGGAGGCTATAAGTTCACTAAGGTGCTCATGGATGGAGGGAGTAGCATCAATATCCTTTATTATGAAACTTCCCGTCGCATGGGGTTAAAAGATAAAAATCTTAAACCGTCCAATACGATGTTCCATGGTGTGGTGCCTGGTAAGTCGGCATATCCTGTTGGTAAGATAGCTTTGGAGGTGGCTTTTGGAGATGAGCATGACTCAAGATCAGAAACCTTGACCTTTGAAGTGGTGAAAATCAGCAGCCCACATCATGCCCTATTTGGACGGCCAGCTTATGCTAAGTTCATGGCACGACCTTGTTATGTCTATCTGCAGCTCAAGATGCTGGGTCACAAGGGAACTATAACCGTGCATGGGAGCCGCAAGATTGCTCTGGAGTGTGAAGAAGGTGATGCGGCTTATGCTGAGTCGGTTTGTGCAACCGAAGAGTTGATGTTTTACAAGGACAATGTTGATTCGACAGATATGACTTCATTGAAGAAACCAACTACGGAGCATGATCCGGCCCTGAAGTTTAAATCGGCTGATGAGACTAAACTTGTTGACTTCGTACCTGGTGATTCGTCCAAGCAATTTAGCATTAGCGCTAACTTGGATCCGAAATAGGAAAGCGCGCTCATCGAGTTCATCCGTGAGAATCGGGACATCTTTGCATGGAAGCCTTCTGACATGCTTGGTGTACCGAGAGAACTCGCTGAGACACTCTCAATGTTGATCCTAAGTATAAACCGGTCAAGCAGTTTCTCCACCGGTTCAATGAAGAAAGACGCAAAGCTATTGGGGAAGAAGTAGCCAGGCTCTTGGCGGCTGGATTTATCGTTGAAGTATTCCATCCTGAGTGGTTGGCTAATCCGGTGCTGGTCCTCAAGAAGAATGGCACTAGGCGTATGTGTGTGTACTACACAGATCTCAATAAAGCTTGTCCAGCAGATCCTTTTGCCCTCCCCCGTATTGATCAAATTATTGATACTACGGCGGGTTGTGAGCGTTTAAGTTTTTTGGATGCATATTCTGGTTATCATCAGATCAAAATGGCAGTTAAGGACCAGGAGAAGACAACCTTCATAACTCCCTTTGGAGCCTTCTGTGATGTGTCCATGCCCTTTGGGCTTAAGAGTGCACAGGCAACTTATCAACGGTGTGTACAGAATTGTCTTCATAAACAGATCAGTCGCAATGTTCATGCCTATGTGGATGATATTGTGGTAAAATCAAGGAAGAAGGAGACATTGATTGATGACTTGAAGGAAACCTTTGATAACTTGCGGGTTTATAAAATGATGCTTAATCCGGCCAAATGTGTATTTGGTGTACTTGCAGGGAAGCTCTTGGGCTTTTTGGTGTCTAACAGTGGCATTGAAGCTAATCCGAAAAAGATCAAAGCCATCACCTCCTTGGCTAAACCGAAGTGTATCAATGATGTTCAATGCCTGGCAGGCCGGATTGCCGCGTTGAGCCACTTTGTCAGTCGCCTCGGGGAGAAGGCCATCCCTTTGTATCAGATGCTGAAGAAAACGGATAACTTCGTCTGGAGTGACGCCGCTAATGAAGCATTTGAGGACTTAAAGTGGCAGCTAGCTAATCCGCCGGTTCTCGCTGCTCCGGTTGACAAAGAGCCATTGTTGCTATATGTGGCAGCTAACGCTCGGGCTGTTAGTGTGGCTATTGTGGTGGAGCGCAAGGAGGCAGGAAAGGAATATCCGGTTCAGCGGCCGGTTTACTATATTAGTGAGGTACTCATTGAATCCAAGCAGAGGTACCCGCATTGGCAAAAATTGGTGTATGGGGTTTTCATGGCAAGCCGGAAGCTTAAGCAGTATTTCCAAGGTCATCCCATCACGGTGGTCAGCTCTGCTCCTTTGGGGGATATAATCCAGAATAGGGAGGCAACTAGTTGGATTGCTAAGTGGGCTATCGAGCTCGGGCCTCACGGGTTGAAATACATACCCCGAGCGGCGATCAAATCTCAGGCACTTGTGGATTTCATCAATGATTGGATAGAATAAAAAGCACCAGAAGAGAAGCCGGATCACACTTATTGGACTATTCATTTTGATGGGTCCAGGCAATTGGAGGGCTCGAGGGTTGGAGTCGTGTTAACTTCCCCACGAGGTGATAAGTTTTGTTATGTTCTCCGTTTAATGTTCCCTTGCACTAATAATGCAGCTCAATATGAGGCCTTACTCCATGGTCTTCGGATGGCTAAGGAGATGAATCTTAGTCGAGTTAAATGCTTCGGTGACTCGAATCTGGTGGCTCAACAAGTGTCTGGCACTTGGGATTCCAAGGACCCACTAATGGCAGCATATCGTCGTGAGGTGGATATTGTTGCAGGTCACTTCAAAGGTTATCAGGTTGATCATGTGGACCGGCGAAGGACTGAAGCGGCGGACGCTTTAAGCCGCCTGGGTTCCCAACGTAAACTGGTTCCACCTAATGTCTTCTTGGATGTTTTGCATAATCCGTCCGTCAAGCTCCCTGGTGAAGAGGATTTGGCTGTTCCTGATCCGGAGGCCCAATTGGTGGCGGCTCTTCATGTTATCCCGGATTGGATGGTTCCATATTTGGCATATATCAACCGGGGCGAGTTAACAGAAGATGAAACTTTGGCCAGGCAGATAACCCGGCGGTCCAAGTCCATGACTATTATCAATGGAGAGTTACATCATTGCAGTGTGACAGGGGCGTTTCAACGCTGTGTATCTCCTGAGGAAGGCCGTGAAATTTTGCGTGAGATCCATGAAGAAGATTGTGGACACCATGCCGGTTCAAAATCTTTGGTGGCCAAGGAATTTCGTCATAGTTTTTATTGGTTGACAGCTCATGCTGATGCCGAGGACTTGGTTAAAAGATGTGATGGCTGTCAGAAATTCTCACGGCGTGCTCATGTACCAGCTCAAGAATTGAGGATGATTCCAATCACCTGGCCGTTTGCAACTTGGGGGCTGGATATGGTTGGGCCTTTCAAGAGTTCCAAGGACAAGAAGACCCACCTTTTGGTGGCGGTTGATAAGTTCACGAAGTGGGTGGAGGCAGAGCTAGTTAGTAAGTGTGGCGCAGCCACGGCAGTTCAATTCATCAAAAAGGTGATCTTTCGGTTTGGCTTTCCACACAGCATTATAACAGACAATGGTACCAATCTGTCAAAGGGTGCCATGAAGGAGTTCTGTCAACGTGAGCACATCCGGCTTGACGTGTCATCAGTAGCTCACCCCCAGTCCAATGGTCAAGCGGAGAGGGCCAATCAAGAGATCTTGAGAGGCATCAAACCCCGGCTTATGGTTCCTTTGCAACGGACGCCGGGTTGTTGGGTTGAGGAGTTACCTTCAGTGTTATGGAGCATCAATACCACACCCAACAGATCGACAGGCTACACGTCGTTCTTCATGGTTTATGGAGCGGAAGCGGTTCTTCCTAGTGACATCCGTCATGACTCGCCTCGTGTAGCGGCATATGTTGAAGCGGATAACGAGAAGGCACGGCAGGAAGCTCTTGACCTCTTAGATGAGGAGCGTGACATGGCGGCAGCCCGTTCGGCGATTTATCAGCAAGATCTGCATCGTTATCATAGTCGTCGGGTTAGAACCAGAACCTTTCAAGAAGGAGATTTGGTGCTTCGACTCATCCAGTATTAGACAGATATGCACAAGCTATCCCCCCCTTGGGAAGGACCTTTTTTTGGTCAGCAAGGATCTGCACAATGGGTCGTACTACCTAATCGATGTTTGAGAGCACAAAGACTCACGTAAATCAGAGGAGGAGACCAACCGGCCGTGGAATATTGCTCATCTTCGGCCCTACTATATTTGAGCTACAGGCTCTGCTTATGTACATATTATGACATTGTATATATTATGATCAATATAATAAACCGGAACCTCAGCTAAAGCAGGGTATCTGTTCTTTTCTTACATCACGTGTGGTTACATGGAGCTTACAAAGCGGCGTCTGGTTTACCCCTTGATTTAGCTTCTTAAAGCTTGATATCAGATCACTTGGGGGCTTGGTCGTATCCCAACCATAGCTACACCTCTTGATCGGCGCAATGCCATAGCATCACTTGGGGGCTTGGTCGTATCCGAACCATAGCCACGCCTCTTGATCGGCGCAATGCCACAGCATCACTTGGGGGCTTGGTCGTATCCGAACCATAGCCACGCCTCTTGATTGGCGTAATGCCACGGCATCACTTGGGAGCATGGTCGAACCCGAACCATGGCTACGCCTCTTGATCGGCGTAAAGCCACAGAATCACTTGGGGCTTGGTCGAACCCGAACCATAGCAATGCCTTTTGATCGGCGTAATGCCACAGCATCACTTGGGGGCTTGGTCGAACCCGAACCATAGCAACACCTCTTGATCAAATTTGGGGCCTGACAGCCCGTGAAAAGCCTCGACTACAACGGTTTTATTTGCCTTTTGCTAAGTTTCTTTTTCTTTTGCTAAGATTTGTGATGTTTTCAAACCAGTGTTTATCAACCCGGTTGGGCTGTCAACTACAAGTTGTCAGTACATGACCAAGTTATAATCCGGAGACTATCAGCCCGGTCTGGTTTTGATTCATAGTCACCAGTATGGAATAAGCCGGTGTTTATCACAACCCGGAACGGTTTTGTTGTAAACCGGCATTATATAATAGGAGATACTTTTACTCCGGATTAAGGTTATTACCTTCATTACAAGGTTGGTCAGCCAACACTATGCCTAAAGGTTGCAGGTATCATATGTTTCCATACTTGGTTATCTTTTACAACCTTGGTTATAAAGCTTGGTGATATATATAGTTGGGTATCATGACCAGCCCGGTGGTAAACCGCCAGGGCGCTTTAAGCTTTTTATCTGCAGGAACAACTGGAATAAATAGCTATGGATTATGAACATCATATCTCAAGCATGGCGGATTAACACGCATCAGTTGCAGATAAATATGCACGAAGGCATAACAGACCAAGTGTTTTAACTAGCCTATTACAAGGCATTTCAGTGCCCAAAGGAATAATTGTTTCTCAATAAACATTGTAGTATGGAAGATTAAACCGGCCCCCGGGTTATGATCGCTGAGCAGCTTGACCTGACGGCTGCGGGTCATCTTGCACCGGTTCTTCTTATTCGTCCCTACCCAGCGGCTGGAAGTCAACAGTTGTCTAGTCGATCCCAGTTAAAGCTTGGAACACAGCTTCGTCGCTTATAAGGGTGGACGGTTCAATATCAGGGGCATAAGTGTGCTTACGGATTGGAGGGATCAGGTTTTGAGCCTCAGGAGCTGGTGCAGCAACCCGCTTGTTATTGATATCATAACTCGCCTGATAATGTGAAAGATCAGCCTCTTCAGCAAGTTGACAAGCCAGTGGACGTATTTCCCGGTTTATGGCGCGGAGATCTTCAGTGCAAAATTCTGATCCGTCTTCTTTCAAGCTTGGGTAGCCTTTAGCCACGTCCATCGGGTCAAGATCAGGCACCCATGCTTTTGCCCGGGTTAGCGCGGTCAGAGCGCCAGCCCTTGCAACAGACCTCTTCAACTCTTCTACCTGGGCAGGCAGCATAGATAGCCTGTCTAAGGTATCTTTGATTAACGTCGGGGGCGGCTTATTGTGAGAAGCGGTGCAGATAATTCGTTGAGCGCCGGTATACAGTTGTTCTATCAGCGTATAGGCAGCCTTCAGCTTCTTCTGAACATCAGAGCCCAGATGACCAATGCGAGTTCCTGCATCATTGCAAACATCAGTAAACCGGCAACACATGGGAAGATATGTTGACAGTATTAAAGACAAGATGCTTACCAAACACAGCAGCGGTCATAGCATGCACCTGCCGCTTTACACCAGTCAGCTCGTCAACCACCGGTTTAAGAGCGGCTTCTGCGTTTTCAGCCCTTTTCATCAAAGCGGCTTTTTCAGTCTCCCAATCCGCCCGCTCTTTGTTGAAACCCTCTTTCAGTTTCTCCATAGCGCCTAGAGCGCGGGTCAACTCTTCCTTCGCTTTGGAGGCTTCAGCTTGCTGGGTTTTGATGTTCTCTTGCAGATCAGCGGTTTGGCATTCCTTCTTGTTCAGCTCCGCCTGTAAAGGGATAGATGTATCATGAGTTGACATTACATATTTGAAGTACCAAGCCCATAACAAGTTATGCCCTTGATACTTGGGGGCTAATGCATATTTGCTCTTGATCAGAAATTTCTACAAGTCCCAAGCACAATACAAGTATTAATCTTGGCACTTGGGGGCTAATGTGTATTGGCTCAAAAAGCTGTTGGTATGGGAGTTCTTCTACAGTCCCGGTTCATCTTTATAAAGTTAAACCGGCCCTTGGGGGCTATACCGGTGAAAGAGCAGTATGGCAAATTTCAAAAGAAACCGGTTCATCTTAATGAGGTAATCCGGTCCCTGGAGGCAAATATGCAAAGATAAGTTGTGACAAAAGTCCCGGTTTAGATCGGTATCATAAACCGTCACTTGGGGGCTACTAGGAATTGATAAACTACAATTGGACAAAAGAGAAAAATGGTAGTTACCTCATAGCGCTCCTTCATTAAGTTTACCAAACTAGCTTCATAATCACGGCTGGTATACAGACGGTTCAAGAAGCCAGAGTGAATGTCTTAAGCATTGAGATGGGCGTAGCTTGATAAATCGGCATTCCATTTGCCTTTGCCGATAGCAGAGAAATCCTCCTTGGCAGTATGTTTTGACAAAGCTACAGGATTGCCAGGAGTGGTGTGGCCAGTGCCAGTAATCATAATATCATCATCTTCTTCATCAGCAGCCTTCACCGGAGTTGGCGGTTTATCAGTGTCCTTAACTGGACTGACCGGTTTGTCATCAGTTCGGACAGGGCTGGTTGGCCGGTCTGCATGGCTGGTACTGTTAACTTGCACTTTTTCAGCTTGGAAGTCATGGTCTGGAAGCGGCGGATCGTGAAGCATGGCATCAACATCGGTTTCTTCCGTCTCTGGAGCTGTTTCCGGTTCAGCAGCTACATTATCATTAGCCGGTTTGTTTAATCGAGCTTTCTTGCTGGGTCTTGGCTTGGCGCTGCGAAAAGATAGACATAAGGATCAGTACAGTATGTAAAACACATCAAGAATAAAGACATGAGCATAACTCACCCAGGAACTGTTTTGAGGGGTGGAAGCTGTGTGGCCGAGGACTCGCCAGAGGATGAGTGAGAAGTACCCTGATAATTTGAATCAGACGGGTTAAGAGGCTGGCGAAAACAACCTGCTTTTAGGCATGAAGTATCAATGGGATAAGAGACCTCTGATCGGCGTTTCCGAACCGGACTGTTCGGTAAACCGGCGAAGGTAACTACCTGGCCGCTGTGCCGGGTTGTACGGCGAGCTTCGTGCTGCTGCGTCTTCAAAAGAAAGTTTCGGTCCAAATAAGCAAGAGGGTGAGAAAATTTTACTTTCCGGTTTGCTTGACGAATTTTTGATGTTGGCAGAGGATCTGAATCGGAGGAAAGAATAGTTACCTCTACGTCCTCAGCGTGACTGCCTTCAGCGTTGTCCTGATAATAATCATTGTCAATGAGATGTACGAAAAATGAACCAAGAGAGTGAAGTTCTACCTCTGATTCCGGATTACGCACATTGTCATCAACTGGTAGATCGGAGGATGCCGTGGTCCTTCTCTTGGCTGGTTTCTTAACAACCTTGGTCTTTGGACGAACTGGCTTGACCGTTTTGTCTTGCGGTTTTGCCGGTTTATCTTGTGATGGTTTCTTGTTCCAGAACGGATCATCACCCTGTCAGAAAATAATCACACTCTCAGAGAATATTTGGACAGAAGGAAATTCAGATACAAAGGATTGTATGATTCTTACAGCTGGTGGTTTGTTGAAGCTGCAGAAAGGGAGTAGTCCGATTTGGGCACAGACGGCCTCCGGCTCGTTCAGTATTTTCTTTATAGCCTCAGTGACTTCTTCGTCTGTAAGCTGAATATCAATGTGCCGCTGAGCATCCTTCAGACTACCCGTGTACTCACACATCAAACCGGGGCGCCGGCTCAAGGGAAGAATGCTCCAGCTTATCCAGCAACGAGCAAGATCAACTCCTGTCAAACCGTTCGCCATGAAGGCTCTAAGCTTCGATAGTTGGGGAGCATAGTTGGCCCGTTCTCTTGCTGTCAACCTCTGAGGAAACGGGTGTGTGTTGCTCAGGCTTTCAGGGCGGTAACCTGGCAGGGGGTTTTCGTCAGATGGAGAGGTATCCATGCAGTAAAACCAAGTTTGGTTCCACTCTTTGGGGTGACTGTGGAGTTTGGGATGGGGGAAGGTGACTTTTTTCCTCTTCTGAACCGCCATTCCGCCCAGTTCCGTATTGGGTCCATCTGAGAACTCGGTGCGACGGTTTAAGTGAAAGAAATCCCTAAACAGTTCGACTGTAGGTTCCTCTTGCAGATAAGCTTCACAAAATACTTGGAACTGGCAGATGTTGGTAACAGAGTTGGGACCGATGTCTTGAGGGCGCAGATGAAAATTGGCTAGCACATCTCGGAAATTTTTTGAAACGGGAGGGCTAAAACCTCGCCCGAGATGATCAGCAAACACGACTACCTCTCCATCCTTGGGTGTAGGAGGATTCTCCGGGCCAGGGACCCTCCAGTGGATGACATCTTTCTTGGCTAAAGCGCCCGTTTTAACAAGGTTTTTTTATTGCTCCTCGGTTACTCGAGAGGGAGCCCAATTGCACTCATAGACTTGTTTAGCCATGACAAGGAAAATCTGAAACATGAGTATTACCGGTTTAAGATTTACAGTGGACAACTATACAGCGGTATGAGGATACTAGCATATTGGTAAACCGGAGTCTGGCAATGGAACGGTGTAATGCATTGGCGGTTCTACAGGGGACTAGTATCTACCGGGTCATCATTTTTTGTGTGAGGTTAAACCGGCCAATCTGGTATTCAAAGGGTGTAAGAGAAGGAAGAAACAAGTTTCACATCTTGCTATGGTAATTTCAGATCTACCGCGCGTAGGAAAAACAAAATATATTCTGACCTAAATTCCAGTGTACTGAAGGTTCACCAAGATGAGATGAGTTGGATATCAAACAGGTGCTGAAACTGCTAAAGCGCGAGATCTATGTGGTTTAAACTACTACCGCACGAGACCTATGTGGTTTTTGGATCTAACCCATGGATATAAATAAGGGAAAAGAAGAGCGGCGACGAACACCGATGAACGACAGAAACCCTAAGTATAGATCTATGGCAAGAGAAAGGGGAGACTTACGGATGCTGTTGAGCAGCGGCGGCGCGCGGAGGAGCTCTAGTACGTTCAGGTCGATGCAGCGGCCAAGGTTGGTGCAGCAGTCGAAGGTTGACGGCGGCGGCTGAGGTCGAAGGTTCGGGCGTCGCGAGGATGAAGATGAAGCGAAGAGGCACGAGGGGGAAACTGGAAAGACCCCCTGGCCCTATTTATAAGGAGATAAACGACAGATGCGAAAATCGAGGAGCCGGATTTTTGGATATAAGGTGATGTTGTCGCCTCGATTGTCGGACGCTCGTTAATGACAGGTGACGTCACGGCGGTTTACCAAGATTATAGATGATGATGTCATGGCGGTTTACAAGATTGTGTGAAGATGTTGAAGAAGAAATTTTCTCAAGTATTGAGGATTGACATGAACCAGTTCAAATCAATCTGGGGCCTAATGTTGGGGATATTACCACTGGGCGAAAACCGGCCAGGAGAGACCGGGTTAACTTCATAAGTAGTTCATCTGTATCTGAAGCCCATGAAGACAGACGGTGACGCTTCATGAAGGCCCAGGGCCCAAAGCCGGTTTAAGGCATGTAGACACAAACCGGCATTGAGATGTAAACTTGTGTTGTAAGATATGCGTAGCAGAGACCGAGCCGGACACGATTATGAGCCGGCCTCGGAGTCTGTAAACCGACGGGCGTCAACCCATGTATATAAGGGGACAACCCGACGGCGGTTCAAGGACAACAGACAACAACTCGAGACTCAGGCAAAGCGTATTCGCTCCCTGGTCATCGAAACCCCATCAATTCCATCACAACTAGACGTAGGCTTTTACCTTCATCGTAAGGGGCCGAACTAGTATAAAACTCTCTGGCGTCCCTTGTCCGCTTTAACCCCTTCAAGCTAACCCGTAGCGATGGCTCCACGACTAAGTCCTTTCTCTAGGACATCTGCCGTGACAAAACCATGACAGCTGTCGTGCTGGGTGATAGCGGAGGGGGTGAGGAAAAGGCTCCATTAGTCGCTGGTGACGTCGCCATAGATGAGGATGAGGATGACGAGGGCACTCAACAGTATGTCTATACTGGCGCCTACTTAGGGTTTGAGCGACATGAGTCGGTGCCTGAATTGCCGTCTCCGGAGGCTGAACGTATTATGGACGACCTTCCGGTAGTAAAGAAGTCTAGGAAGAGATCGAGGAAGGGCAAAAAAGCTGATTCTATGATCCAGCCGCCTCAGCAGCCTCGGGTTCAAGACCGTATAGATATCCCTGGTGCGGATAAATGGCATATCCCCAGTCAACCAATCCTACCTGCAGCAGCGCTAGGGGCCAGATTCGGCGATCTAAGGAGACTTCATGACGATGTGCTGCGGATAGAGAAAGGCCTCATCGCCTCGAAAGATCCAGGATACCCACTCTACGTGGTTAACGTTCCGCGGCAATTGTCATACGTCGACTTCTTCCCTGCGGATAAGTTCTTCCTTCGATTCGATTACATATTCGACATGTTTCACGTGAAGAAGCTGGATTTTACGTTTGTCCGCCTTTATGCCTTGCACATGAACTACATCATCGGGGTTGAGCAGATACCTCATATCTGTGTCGCTGACCCGTACTTCATGCACGAGGGCTTCTTGGGAGTCTGCGCAAAGCACCGTGAATACGCGAGGGAATACATCGTCAATTTCATGCTCGCCAATAAGGACAAGGAGGCGATTCTCGTGCCTTATCATCCCCTGTAAGTCATCCGCGCGGATATCCTTCCTTCGATTTCAATCATTCATTTGCACGGTGGAGGCTAATTAATTTGAGGTGTACTTATTTTGCGCAGCGGCGGGCGCGCCGTCCTCATCATCCTCTACCCCCGATACTTCCACGCTCTTTACTTGGACTCGTCGAAGAACATTAACAAAAAGGATTACACCCACATCAAGGATGTTCTCGACAGTGCTATGTTTTACTATGACGCACAGGGTGGATAGGTCAAGGACAAGAGGAGAAGGGGCGGCAGGCCCGCCTTCGGCCATAAGACCGACTTCTGCTACATCCAGCAACCGAGTGATTCTCTTAATGATGGATTCTATGTCCTACACCACATGCTGGAGTACAGACGGGATCACCAAAACCTTCGCATGTCACCTACATCCGGCGATGCCCATATTCTGCAATGGGCAAAGAACGTAGGAGATATCGAGGATCATCGACTTTGAGCTGAGTTCTATCACATCGAGCGCGAACTTGCCCAAATCATCATGAAGGAGGTCGTCGGTAAAACAGGGATGTTCTACGAAGAAGGACAAATGTCGCGGGAAGACGTCCGAACACGGGTAGCCTCTCAGCGTCTCGACCTGAAGCCTTTCACTAGGCTCGGGGACTATCTCCCTGACTTGGATGGATGGCACGACATGTTGGAGTGATTGTCAATATATGACAATGTGTCCGTTTAGTCCATACTTTCTGTATGACGAAACTTTGAGTTATGCATGATGAAACTTTATTTGTGATGTAATTAAACCGCCCTCCTCGACTAGCGACGATCACTCTAGTTAGGGCATTTTGGGTATGATCAACTTTGTTATATATGCTTATGATATGTTGCTTCTATTTTTGCCAAATCTGTCTCTTTCTGTTGCTCAACTATATATGTTGCATATCATCGACTCATGTGACGTGCAGGTGCATAGATCATCGATGGGGAAGAAGTGCTACGCCAGGAGTATATATACGACGAGTGGCCGGAGTGTCAGGCCCAGGTGTATCGGTTTTCGGTTTCCGAGCGACAGGCAGTAGTTAGTTTAGGTTCACGCTAATGCGAGAGAGGGATACGAACTCATGTACTGCATAGTTCCGCTCTCACTCAAAGTGATAGCTCTTCTCGCGTATATCATTGTTTAGATGGATGACGATGTAGTTGCAAGTAATTGAGACTTGTATCGCTATTTTCGAGATGATGACGAGAGATCACTTTGTGTTGGATGATGAATATGATGATGACATGATTTGATGAGACTAGTTGTATGTATATGCTATGATTACATTTGTATGTGTATGATATGCTAAAGATTATTGTATCAAGCCTATTCAAATACAAAACAAATATGCAGAAAAAAACTAATAAAACTAGCAGTAGCGAGGGGAACAAAGTTAGCAGTAGCGCTGCCTTACCAGTAGCGCTTCCTTCTAAAAAGCGCTGCAGATATTAGTAACAGCGCTCTTCACCAAAGCGCGCTACTGCTATCAATGTATAGCAGTAGCATGGGACGACAGGCGCTACTGCTACACGTTAGCTGTAGCGCCTTATCAGTAGCGCTTCGTCCTGCGCTACTGATAGGCAAAATACCCGTGCTACTGCTAGGGTTTTCCCTAGTAGTGTTTGGGGCTAAGGGAATGCATTGTGGAGTGGTTATTAGATGATGGGTTGCTAGAGTGACAGAAGCTTAAACCATAGTTTATGCACTATTCCGTAAGGGGCTGATTTGGATTCATATGTTTAATGCTATGGTTAGATTTTATTTTAATTATTCTTTCGTAGTTGCGGATGTTTGCGAGAGGTGTTAATCATAAGCGGGAGGCTTGTTCAAGTAAGAACAACACCCAAGCACCGGTCCACCCACATATCAAATGATCAAAGTAGCGAACGCGAATCAAACAAATATAATGAAAGTGACTAGATGAAATTTTCGTGTGTCCTCGAGAACGTTTTACTTATTATCAGAGACCGTTCTGGCCTGCCCTTTGCTACAAAAAGGATTGGGCTACCTTGTTGCACTTTTGTTACCGTTACTATTACTTGCTCATTACAAATTATCTTGCTATCAAACTGTCTGTTACCGACAATTTCAGTGCCTGCAAAAAATACTTTGCTGAAAATCGATTGCCATTTCCTTCTGCTCTTCGTTGGGTTCGACACTCTTACTTATCGAAAAGACTACGATTGATTCCCTATACTTGTGGGTCATCATGGCTCCACATCCGTGTATATGTGACATGTTCTAAAATTCCCCTCAGTTGTAGGAGGAGCAAAGCGGACTACTGCGACTGAATTTAAAGTCTTTTGTTGCCATTATCAATTGTACCTTTGATGGGGCGGCGCCTATCGTCATGACTACGTCCCTTCTCGTGTCTACCCTTTCTCTCCTGTATTCCCTCCCGCGGCCACAATGGAAATGTCGTGGACAATAGTGATGATGCGAATGTTGACTAGAGTTGTTGCCGACGAGTAGTTGTCGACATATAGCCAATGTTGATGCCGATATAGTTGATCATGCAGTAGCCACAGCCGATGTGCTCGTTGTAGTCGATGTAGCTGCGCATAGACGGAAGCATAAAAAAAAATGTGTGATGACAGAATTATAGTCGTGGACGATACACCTTACGGACGATAGAGAATGTCATCAGGGATAAGACCATCCGTTCTGTCAGAATCGAAGAAAACCCATCGAGCACACATCGCTTTTGTCAGGACCGTATGGCCGTGTAGGAGGTCATCACTAAAGCGACGCCATATCGATGCGTGATGCCGTCTCAATTACACATCTTACAGTTAAAAGATTAGTGGATGCTAGAGATTTTCAGCTTATGAACGATCTGCATTTATATGTCATCACCACAAAGGTCATCTTCAAACAGCGCATCATCTATGATGCCGTGCCGTATATGGATGAAACAGCCGTGCCGTGCCGTGGAGATCGCTTCTCGTCGATGTCCCTCTTTTCGCCTCTGTTAGATGTCCTTTTTTCCCTTCTCGTAGATGTCCTTGACAATGATTTTTTGTTTTGTTGGATGTGAATTAGTCGTAGAGATTCAGCTCGATGTGAGTTGGCTCGATGCAGGAGGCGTCGATGAAGATGCGGATCGTGCAGGGAGCACGGCTGGTTCGGCTGATACGTCGTGTGGCGTCGGTGAGGATGCACGTCATGTCCGGCTGTTGCGTGGCGTGCTCGAGCGAATCTAAGCGTGATGGAGTCGTGTACGGTGTACGCGGACGGCTGATTGGAGCTGCAGCGTGGAGTCCCCTGGCGGTGCTGCGGCTTCCTTCTATGATGAAGCCTGTGTACATGGACCGGCTGCAGCGCACGCTTGGCTTCTCATTGCTCATGCGCATGCCGATATGCAACGATTGCGTACGTGAGGTTAAGGTGGTTGCAGTCCTGTAGAAGATCCCGATGTCTGCAGGCCAGCGTCTGTGGCCGCAGAAGATCCGTTGCCTGCTGTTGGTTTCATGGTTTCTGGTGGGCGTAGGTGCATCACTCGAGGTGTGGATAGTGACTCGCTTCAGGTTTGAACAACATAGAGTATTTTGTCTCTTTTTGTGTGTGTCAGGTTGTGAATCGAAGTAGCACAGGCAGTCCCTATCCTTCGGTAGCCAGATAGAGGAGCATCAACAGCCGGCCACACCGAACCGTGGCATACGCAAGGGCGGACGGCCCGGTCACTAATCGGTCGTGAAAAACCTGCTTAGATGGGCGCCTTAAACTGTTCTCAAACGTGGGCTGTCTGTCGTTTCTTATATCCAGCCCAAATATAATGCATATATGAAATGGTCGGGGTGCATTCACCACGTCGGTTTGGTCCAGCTTGACCCACGCAGACCCCACAAATATTCCCACCAGAAAAGTTTCTAGGCATCGGTCAATCTGAACTTCACTTTACTCCCCTCTCCATCCACTTCACTTCCAGCACCTCTCTCCAATCCGATGGCCGGCGACGGAACCAGTGGTAGCTCTGGTGGAGAATCCGACGGCTCGAGCATCGATGTGAGGAGGTCACACTCCGCATCGCCTTGAGGCAGTCGCTGCTTGAGCAAGGCGGCGCCGGCAGCGGCGGATCTTCTTTCTCAGCGCTCTTTGCCTGTCGACGCAGCGCCGGCGACGTCGCCGGACCATCCCGCCCGGCGCGCAGCTCTGGCTGCTTCGTCCCCGTCCTTCAGGTACGCTGGCAACCACCACCCTCTGTTCCGGAAGTGGTACCCGGCCATCGATGGGTCCTCGTGCCCCGCGCAGGCGCCGACGCGCACAAGGACGCTCGAGTCCTAGGCACGAGCAGCCCGCCACGAGCGGCCGCGGGCAAGGGAGAGGGCGACGGCGGGGGAGGCACTGACCGCACGTCGGGCACGTGCGACCGCACCGGTCGATTCCGAAGTCGCGCTCCTCGCATCGGTCCTGTGCCGCTCTCCCATGACGGCGGAGACGGATGCGTGGCGCCTCCGCCGCAAGAGTGCCAAGGTACTCCGACTCGCCATTGAGTTGTCGGAGTGCGAGGCAAGTAAGGAGGCGAAGGCGGCCCGCCATGCCAAGGAGCAGGACCACCTGCTTCGCAGGCTGTCAGGCCTAAACTGCAACTCAGACTCCGACTTGACGGGCGGCTCCACATCCAGCTATGACGATGGCGCATCACCACATGCCGATGCCTACATGGAGGAGGGGCACAGCCATATCGACGACTGGAAGGGGAAGGAGCCGGAGAGGAAATGGTGTTTTCCTTCGCCCTTCCCCCTTTTTTTATATATATTTTAACTATGTTTTAAGTAGTTTGTAATATGGATTTGCACTGTCCGCCATTGCACTCCGATGAACTATGCTCCTTCCGGGGGTGAAATGTTGATCCAATGAACTGCGTGTGTTGAGTCCGATGATCATCTTTTACGTAGCATTGTATTGGTTGTATGGTTTTAAGATTTCGGATATGAGGAACACAGATGTGAAAGCCAACAAATAAGGCGTGCCCGGTCAGTGCCTGCGGGCGCGCCCGGCGCGTCCTTGGGCGTTTGGGGACCTGAATTTGCTATCTCTGCCTGTAGATGCTCTAATGCAGTACTCCATTCGTTTACAAATATAAAATGTTTTACATATTTTAATATAAATTATATGCATGTTAAAACGAGTGAACAAACACACTAACATGTATTTATATACATTTGATTTATAAAAAAGTTAGTACATATATTTGTGAACGAAGGGAGTAGGTGTGAATGGAGTCGGTGTCGCATCGTGTCGGCCAGCTGTATGAACCTGGTCGTGCCGGCTCGACTTAGACTAGCACCGGCACAGGATGGCGCTGTTGAGCCGTGTTCCGAATGCAAGCCGCTCACACATTGACACATGGTCTTCTTTTTTTTGAACTGAATTGACACATAGTCTTCCGCCACCACTGATGGGTAGAGGCGGCCGCAATTTTCTCTATGGAGGCCTTGTTCGATTAATCCTAATCAACTCAAGATGATTAGAGGGTATTGAGAGGAATTTTAACTTGTAGGACATGTAACCTCCTTAATCCACATTAAGCTCATTCAATCAACTTCTTGCTGAACATTAGTTAATCATGCACAACACTGTAGCAGGCTGGTCGTAGTGGGGTATCGTATGATACTACCTCCATGCTACATAGTATCATACATTGATATTGTAGATAAACTTATTTATTATTACGCATGACAAATAGTAGCACATTGTTTAATATGATATGGTATCATATTATGATACTGAATCCTTCTTTCTTCATTTAATTGTATGTCACCTTATCTGAACTAATTAGTTGGCGGGCATTATACTTTATATGATATTCCCACTGTGACCGGCCTTACAATATTTTCTTAGGTACAACGCGTAGCGGGACAGCCATGGACAACACCAGCCCAAACTGCTCTGTCATATCTACATGAGCAGCATCTTCTTCTCCCGGCAATGTCCAATCAAAGTGATAGAGCATTGAGCCGAGTATAAGTGGCACCATCTTACTCGAGAGCTGCAGCCCGGGACAGATCCGCTTCCCGGCGCTGAATGCGATCAGCTCAAAATCAGCGCCGAAGAACTCTATCTCCCTATGCAGGAACCTTTCCGGCAAGAACCTGTTGGGCTCATCCCACACCTCGGCATTTCTGCATATCCCCCAGATGTTCACCAGGGCAGTCGTGCCCTTAGGGACGTTGTAGCCTTCTATCTCCACCGCCTCCTCAGCTAGCCCAGTGGCGAATGGCACCGGGGGATGGAGCCGTAGTGTTTCTTTGACGACGGCTTGGAGATATGGGAGGCTGCCGGTGTCGGACTCCTCCATCCATGTGCATGGTCGGGTGCCGAGGACGTTCCTGAGCTCCGCTTGGAGTTTGTGCATAGCGGGAGGGTTTTGCAATAGCTCCGACATCGCCCACTCGATTGTGGTGGGGACTGATGTTGCGCCTAGGAGTAATTCCTGAAAATGCATGCATACATGAGATTAATACATTTGTGGCAACTATTCAACATGCGACTAAATTTTTTCATGTCAGCTATCTTTTAAAACAAAAGATATAATATAATGTAAAAACTAAAACTAAATAGAAAACATGAGAGGTTCTTTGGGTGGGAGTGGGGGTAGAAAACATGAGTTATAATGAATAATGAATTATAGACTCCCTAAAAAAATGAATTATAGACAGGTATACTTAAAGAATAAGGAAAATAAAAAACTCAAAACAAATGACAATACTCGCACACAAATTGTATTGTTTCACAGTATGCAAGCACACATAGTTGTGTATATTCGGACAGCAGTGTGATTTCCATAATGAAGGTTCCTGTTATCTCATGTATGGTACCATCTCCTGCGCACATACACTAGCCACACGTACAGGAACAAACATACGCCTCGCCGGAAAAAAAAAAGAACGTGCATACGCACACGTGCGTGCACCCACATATACATGCGACACGCACGACGCCGTGCACACAAATCCACACAAAATACACAGATTAGGCACACATATTGACCTATATATTTACATACTCCCTTTAGAGAGAAAAGACACTAAAAAACAAAGCAAGAAAAAGCAACCACGCACAAAAAGGGGAAAAAGAGTGACTGAGCTGACAAAACATTTCATAAAAGCAAAATCGATAAAATAACATTTCTGTAGTTATTTTTTCCGTTGCATAATGCATGTAGTTGACTCCTTTTAGGATAGAACTTTGGCCAACTATAACATGTTTTTTTAGAGAGAGAAACTATGACACATGATGTATTTTTTAGAACTACTCCCTCCGTTTCTAAATATAAGTTTTTTTAGAGATTTAATAAGTGACTACATACGGAGTAAAATGAATGAATCTACATTCTTAAATATATCTACATACATCCGTATGTTGTATTGCATTTAAAATGTTTAGAAAGACTTATATTTAGGATTGAAGAAGTATAACATATTTTAAGGTCGTGTGTGCATGCTTACCATGAATAGACCTCGGATGGACTCCTTGTTCATCACCCATCCGTCTTCGTCTTGCACGTCGCCGTCCATGTCAAGCAACACATCCAACAGATCGTTCCTGCGCGCATCGCCGTCCGCCCGGCTGAGCTTCCGCCGCTCGATCTGCTCGTCGATGAGCGTATACAGCCACGCGAGCACCTTCCTCGCCTTGCGCCGGATACCCTGCAGGTCGAGGGCCGCGAGCGCCGGGAAGAAATCAGACACGTTGGGCAGGCCAGACAGCACGGCCGCCTGTTCCGCCACGCCCGTCAGCTCCGACACCACGGCCGGATCTAGCTTCTCCGAGAACATCCCGCGACACAGCACGTTCACCATGGCCACGAACGCCTCGCCAGCCACATCGACCGGGGCGCCTCCGGCCGCGGACACGCGGCGCACCAGCTCGCGCGCCTCCTCCTCCCGTACCGCCCGGTGCTCGTCGAGCGGCCGGGGACCGAGGAGCGCGGCCCTGGAGTGCTGCCTGAAGGCGCGCCACTTGCCGCGCGGCGGGAGCGCGACCATGGAGTTGGCGTCGTGGTCCATGACGCGCCAGGCGTCCAGGCCACGGCGAGCGGCCAGGCTGGCGTTCTTTTTCTGCAGGACCTCGCGGGCGGCCTCCGGCGAGGTGGCCACGACGGCTGGGACAGTGCCGAGGCGGACGAACATGAGCGGGCCGTGGATGTCGGCGAGGCTGGCGAAGGAACGGTGAGGGTGCTCGCCGATGTCGAGGAGGTTACCGAGGACCGGGAGTGGCCTTGGGCCGGGCGGGAGGCGTCGGCGTGCGTCGGCCAGTGGTTGTAGCGCGTAGGCCGCGAGCAGAGTGAGTGGGAGCGATGCCGCGCACACGAGGGACAAGTCAGCCATCTCTTGCTTCCGGGCAGACCAGTTTTCCGGCTTTGTTGCGACAGAAAGTTGAGCGCAACCTCACCGATCCATTTATAGGGTCCCAGGCACGAGTGTGGCGTTGCAAAGCTCGTTTTGCAAAAAAAACAAAAAACAAAAAAAACAAAAAAAACAAAAAAAACAAACAAACTTCGCCGTGTGTGCGCACGATTTCGCTGAACCGAGCGTCCGCGCCTCGACCGCTCGTTGCCAGCATATCGCACCGCCACTAGCGCCAACTGTTTCCTGGTCGGGGTGAGCAGGAGTGAAGTTTATTTTAAACCCTAAACTCATACGGCTTGTCTGAATTGAACCCTAATCTTTTAATCCATGAAATCAGCACTCTATTCAATGATCCCGGTTGATTTCGACCCTGGGCCTGTTTGTCACACTGGGAAAATATCAATCCCGTCCGGATCATAGTATATTCTCACTAACTACGCTGGCCCACATGTCATATATGTCTTCGTCTATCTCTCTCTCTACTGTAATCTGCGCCGACGAGCACGGGCTATGCGTCATGCAAGTCCTCCTCAACTACGCTGCAGCTTTCGCAGCCGGGTGCCTCGACGCCGCCAACGCAGGGAGGTGGAAGCTCTCGACGGGTGTGGCCCGGCTTGTGCAGGGCGCTGCTCCTCCTACGTGCGGCGTGGGTGCCGGCCGAGGTCACCGTCGCGCGCCGGCACTTGTCTCCAAAATTTAGCGCCCGAAGGCGCCCGCGGCGAGTGACCCGTGGGCTGACCACATCGATCACCTGCACAGTGAGTGGTTCGGTCTTTGGTGTTGATTATATGTGTTATGTGCATATTGTGTATTGGACCCGTCTCTTAGTTTCTTTTATAGTTGAGGTCCGTGGCCCTCGTTGTACATCATATATACGTGCCTATGCACGAGAGCAAATACATCATGCAATCATAATCTCATACATGGTATCAGTTTTTAGGTTTTCATCCTAGCCTTCCGCTGCCGCCGCCGCTTCCCATCTGCCGCCGCTGCCCGCACGCCAACCGCGCCAGCCGCCGCTACCCTCTATCCCTCTCGCGCTACAGCCGCCGCTAGCCCCGTCCAACCCACCCGCGCGCTTCGCCAAGTCCCGCTCGCCCGCATCGACAACTCGCTGCTGTCGCGCGCTTCATCGCCAGGCCCGATTCGCTCGCGCCGCTTGCTAACCAGCCGCCCGCGCCTCTCGCTAACCCGCATCGCCCGCTAGCCGCCCGCTGCATCGCTGCTCGCCCACCTCGATCGCCAGATCGTCCGCTCGCTCGCCCGAAGCCGCCGTTGCCTTCCCGCCTCGCGAGCCGCAACTGCCACCTGCGTCGCCGAAGCCGCCACCCCGAGCCGCCCTAGCCGTCATGTCGTCCGGCACCTCCTCCGCGTCCACTAACTCCAACCCGTTCGCCGACGCCAACCCTCCCGACGTAATGACATCCGGAACCTCAACATCTTCGAGCGGGTGCCGGTTCGTCTTTTGCATGCGGACTCCTCGTACTACACGTGGAAGACGTATTTTTCCCTCGTGTTCCGGGAGTATCACCTCATCGACCACGTGGACGGCACCGTCGACTCCAGCCTCGTCCCCGAGTTCCATGACTGGTCCACCATCGACACCACGATCATCCGCTGGTTCTTCCACAACATCTCGCCGGACCCTTCCAGACGGTCGTGGCGGACGGTGACGATGCCTACACCGTGTGGACCAAGCTGAACGGGCTCTTCACCGACAACCAGCTCCAGCGTCGCGTTTTTTTGCAGCGAGAGTTTTTTGGGTGTCACCAGGACAACACTTCTGTCGACGACTACTGTCGCCGCCTCTCGCTGACGAGCTCCGCGATATTGGTGTGAAGATCGATGATCCTCAGCACGCTCACCGCCGGGCTCAACGAGTACTTCGGCAACGCCGTGGCGAACCTCAGCCTCATCCCCAACCCGTCCTTCACCATGTTCGTTGCGTACCTCCGCTTGGAGGAGCGGCGGATGAAGCAGGTGAAGGCGCGGGCCATCCACACCACCCTCACCGCCGGCACCACCCGCGGCGGCTCCTCAGCGCCTCCAGCCACCCCGGCCGCGCCCCCGCTGCCGCGCCACCCAGCGCCACCGTCGTACCCGGCCACCCAGCAGCCGGGGCTGCTCCCGCTGCCCTATGGGCCGCCCGCCCTTCCCGCCGAACGGCGCCGCGGGGGCCGCCGCGGCGGTCAGCAGCAGCAGCCGCAGGCCGCCGGCCAGCCCCGTCAGCAGCAGCAGCAGTTCCAGGTGCCCCCTCCGTGGGCCTCCGGCTACAACCCGTGGACCGGTGTTCTTCATGCCTACACCATGCCGGTTCCACGGGCTCCTGCACCGACCCTTCTCGTCCCGCACCCGGCGGCGCATCAGGCATACTACGCGGCTCCGCAGCCGTACGGAGGATACCCACTGCCGCAGCTGAGCGGCGCCTATGGTCTCCCTGCGGCCCCGCCGCCCTCGCCGGCCCTGCCGCCGGTGCCTTGGGATCCGGCACTCCTCGTCGCGCTGCACACCGCGCCTACGCCGAACAACTACACTGGAGGCGGTGATTGGTACATGGACACCGGGGCTTCGGCTCACATGTTTGCTCATCCTAGTAATCTTGCCTCCTTCACTCCTGTCACCACTGATCGCCGCATCATTGTCGGCGACGGTTCCACACTACCTATCACACATGTCGGGCACACTTCTTTTCCTTCTAATTCCGTGCCTATTACTTTGTCTAACATACTTGTGTCACCTCATCTTATTAAGAACCTCGTTTCCGTTCGTTGTTTAACTCGTGAAAATCATGTTACTGTTGAATTTGACGAGCTTGGTTTTTGTGTCAAGGACGCTCGAACCAGGATGGTACTTCACCGATGTGACAACCTCGACGAGCTCTATCCGGTGCATCCGCCGTCGACCTCCACCACCGCACCGGTTGCTCTCTCCGCCGGCGTCGATCTCTGGCACGCTCGTTTGGGTCATCCCAACCCCGTCACACTTCGTCATATTCTTAGGAGTTTCAGTTTCAGCTGTAATAAGATAGAGGATCACACCTGTCATGCCTGTTGTGTCGGCAAACATGTTCGCGTCCCGTTTAATAACTCCACCACCATAGCTTCTTTTCCTTTTTAGTTGATTCATAGCGATGTGTGGACCTCTCCGGTTCCTAGTAATTCGGGTTATTTATATTATCTGGTTATCCTTGATGATTATTCTCACTATGTGTGGATGTTTCCTTTACGATGAAAGTCGGATGCACTCTCCACTTTGACGGCTTTTTACTCCTATGTCAGCATGCAGTTTGGGCGTCCCATCCTTGCTCTTCAGACTGACAATGGAAAAGAGTTCAACAACCTTGCTTTCCGCACTTTTCTGTCGCACCATGGCATAGTTTTTCGTCTCACATGCCCGTATACTTCACAGCAGAACGGTCGAGCCGAACGCGTCCTTCGCACTCTCAACGACTGCGTTCGCACGCTCCTGTTTCATGCTAACGTGCCGCATCGTTTCATGCCGGACGCACTCGCTAGTGCTTCACTTCTCCATAACCTTTGCCCCTGCCGCCCACAGTGGAACTATGCACCTCACCATCTTCTCTTGGGTACACCCCCATCTTATGATGGCTTGCGTATTTTCGGGTGCCTTTGCTATCCTAGCACTGCCGACTCCGCTTCTCACAAACTCGCACCTCGTTCTGTCGCTTGCATCTTCATCGGCTACCCCTCGAACTCCAAGGGATATTGGTGCTACGATCCCGTCTCCCACCGTGTGTTCACTTCCCGGCACGTTTACTTTGATGAGCATGTGTTTCCATTTCAGCAGGTACCCCGGGCTGTTGCTCCCGCCACCGGTGACGCGGGCTTCTCGACGCCGCTCCCAGTGCGCTCGCGCGCCACTCTTGGCCCGCCCCTGGCTTTGAGGCGCGCCCCCCGCATGCGGCGCCTCCTCCAGCCGCGGCACTGGCGCCCCCGACGTTGGCGCCCGCGGCGCCCGCGGCCCCACCGAAGCCCCCGCAGGCGCCCCAGGCACCCGGTCCGGTCACCCGTGCCCGTACGGGCATTTTTCGCCCGAGCTCGCGCTACGCCGCAGATGACTACGTCCATGCGGCGTCCACCTCTGAGCCGTTGGCGTTGCCGTCCTCCGTACGAGCCGCTCTTCGTGACCCGCTCTGGATGGCTGCGATGCAAGAGGAGTTTGACGCCCTGTTGGGCAACCGGACGTGGCAGCTTGTTCCCCGTCCCCGGCACGCCAACGTGATTACCAGGAAGTGGGTCTTCAAACACAAGCTCCGTCCCGATGGTACCCTTGATCGCTATAAAGCGCGCTGCATCGTTCGTGGCTTCTGGCAGCATGCTGGCATCAACTTCACCTACACCTTCGCTCCGGTCGTCAAGCTCGGCACAATACGCACGGTGCTTCACCTTGCGGTCTCCCGTGCTTGGCCGGTGCACCAGATGGACGTCTCCAACGCCTTCCTCCATGGTCACCTCGAGGAGCAGGTCTTCTGCCAGCAGCCCACCGGGTTTGTTGACCCAGCGCTTCCCGACCACGTGTGCCTGCTCTCGCGGTCCTTGTACGGACTTAAGCAGGCACTGCGCGCTTGCTACCAGCGAATCGCGGCGTTTCTCCACCAGCTTGGGTTCCGCTCTACCCGCTCGGATGCCTCGCTCTTCGGCTATCATCAGGGCTCTGACACAGCCTACTTGCTACTCTATGTCGACGACATCATCCTCACGGCATGTACAACTGGTCTCCTCAGTCAGCTCACGGCTCGTCTTCGCGTTGAGTTCGCCATCAAGGACTTGGGTCCTTTGCACTACTTCCTCGGCGTCGAGGTGGTGCGCCGTCCGGATGGCTTCTTCCTTCATTAGCAGAAGTACGCTCATGAGCTCCTGGAGCGCGCCGACATGCTTAACTGCAAGTTGGCCGCCACGCCAGTTGATACGAAGGCCAAGCTTTCTGCCACAGATGGTTCTCCTGCTTCGGATACTGCTTTCTATCGGTCTATCGTTGGTGCTCTCCAGTACCCCACTCTGACTCGATCGGAGATCCAGTATGCCGTGCAACAGGTGTGTCTTCATATGCATGCCCCCCGAGACACTCACTGGGCTGCCGTCAAGCGGATTCTCCGCTATGTCTGTGGCACGATGGATCTTGGCGTCACGCTTCACGCCTCCGCCGACACCGCCCTCACCGCCTACTCCGATGCAGACTGGGCAGGCTGCATTGACACTCGTCGCTCCACCTCGGGCTATTGTGTCTACCTTGGACCCTCACTTATTTCATGGTTGTCTAAGTTGCAGCCTACTGCTCTCGTTCCAGTGCTGACGCTGAGTATCGTGTGGTGGCCAACGCCGTCGCCGAGTGTTCGTGGCTTCGCCGGCTACTTCAGGAGCTCTCCTGCCCTGTTGACCATGCCACGGTGGTCTACTACGACAACGTCTCAGCGGTCTACCTCTTCGCTAACCCGATGCATCATCGACGAACCAAGCATATTGAGTTGGATATTCATTTTGTTCGGGAACAGGTGGCCCTTGGCCATATTCGTGTTTTACACGTCCCTACTTCCCAACAATTTGCAGATATCATGATCGAGGGCCTGCCTACGGCGTCATTTGAGGAGTTCCGGTCCAGTCTTTGCATCAGCCGCGGTGCCGCTTCGACTGCCGCGGGGGGGGGGGGGGAGGGGGGTGTTGAGTATAGTGTTATGTGCATATTATGTATTGGGCCCGCGTCCTAGTTCCTTGTATAGTTGAGGTCCGTGGCCCACCGTTGTATATCGTATATACGTGCCTATGCACGAGAGCAATACATCATGCAATCATAATCTCATACACTTGGGTCTCGGGATGCTGCACATGTCCATGCTGCGGTTGTGCTCCTCTGGCTCCGGGCCTATGGTCGTGCAAGAGGTGGATATGGCTCGGCATTGAGACCACGCCGACCCATAGCATGGCGCACGTCGATCAGTTCCTCGCCGCTGTCCCGTCATCAAGACCCTCAGCCTCAAGCTCGAGCTCACGGACGGCTGCAACGAGTGGGACATGGTAGCGACGCACGACGACGAGCTCTCCCGTTTCATGCGAAGGGATCCCACATGGACGAGTCGCTGCATCACGAGGTACGTTCACCCGGGCTCCGGCCGCGTCACATGCCACAGGCATCGCGTCCACCGTGGTCACCATGCGGAGCTCGGAGCTGCATGCACATGCTCGCCGTACCAGCCATTGAGCTCCACCTGCTACCGCACTGTCTTGTGCTCCATCGGCGAGCTAAGTATGCCACCTAGCGCCACTGGCCGACGAGCCTCGCATCGTCGTGTCACATGAGCTAAGTAGTACGTATGCCGCGTAGCGCCGCGCCACTAGCCGGAGAGCCCCGCGTCTGCCGTGTAACCGCTCCTGGATCTGTGTGTGTACCACGGCCCCAACAGAGGCGAGCTGTGTCGTAGAAAAGCGACGCCGTTTAATTCGTGTATAGAAAATTTTGAAGAAAGATTGAGAGAGATGGATATGACACGTGGACCCACCTTGTTGGTGAAAGTAGAGAGTAATCCTGGTGGGATTGTCTTCACCAAAACTGGGTCTAAATTGGTAGAGGGTTGAAAGTAACCGGGATTTTCAAGCATAGCACTGGTAGAAAATGGGCCTTTAGTCCCGGTTCGCAAAGGCCTTTAGTCCCGGCTGTGCAACCGGGACTAAATATGCGCGACTAAAGACCCCCCCTTTAGTCGCGCCTCTTACGAACCGCGACTAAAGACTTTAGTCCCGGTTCTCGTGGCTAACCGGGACTAAAGACCCGTCCTTTAGTCCCGGTTCTCGTGGCTAACCGGGACTAAAGGCCTCCTCCGCAGGTTTAAACCTGGTTTTTTTGCGAATTTTTTTATTTTCAAATTTCTGAATTATTTTAACCTCTAATCTCTAATCACCACCCCTCATCACTGCTCAATTTATCCTCTAATCTCTAATCACCCCTCATCATTCCAAATCATCTAACTTCCCGGACGGTCACCCATCCTCTCACTACTCCAGCCTGAGCACGCTTAACTTCCGGGTTCTATTCTCCCTCGTTTTCAAGTCTGCACTTGTTGTTTTCCTGACAATAGTAGGATGTCAATTCTGTTAACCCTCAGGAATTTAGCTTGAGCATGAAGTGACACATTTCACTGTTTGAGTTTGAAACTATTGTTTTAAAAAACAATAATTATTTAGTAACACTAATATTTCTGAAATAATTAGTTTGACCATTGTTTGACCACTGTTTGACCACAGTTTGACCAGATTTGACCAAAATTTAAAAAAAACTGAAATAATTATTTAGTAACACTAATATTCTAGAATAATTAGTTTGACCATTGTTTGACCACAGTTTGACCACAATTTGAATTTTTTTGAATTTTTTTGCCTCTCCAGATCTTAAAAGCCCCGTATCTTTTTTTCTGTTAGGTTTTTGAGGATTTTGAAAATGTTTAACGGGGTTCCCCCCGTTAAATTCGGATGTAACTTTTCGAGTAGATGATTTTTCATATAAAAAACTTTTTCATACGAGTTCGTATGTAAAAGTTATGCCCATTTTAAGAAATTCCAGAGAGATTTTGCAAATAAAGTCGAAATTCATATTTGTTAATTTTCCCAACAACTAGACCACATATCACATGAGAAACTTATTTTATTTTATTTTTTTGACATTTCCATCATTTTCTTTTGGTTTTTCTAAAACTGAAAAGGCGGTCCAAGGGGGGGGGGGTAGAGTTTGATGGGCCCTTTAGTACCGGTTGGTCTGGCCAACCGCGACTAAAGGACTAACCTTTAGTCCTGGTTGGTCTGGCCAACCGCGACTAAAGGCCTTCGGGCCAGCCTGAGGACCTTTAGTCCCGGTTGGCCAGGCCAACCGGGACTAAGGCCCCTCCCGTCCGCCAGCTGTCGACCGAGCGCGCTGGGCCCAGATAGTTGGTCGCGGGTCTCCTCCCGAACCGCGACTAAAGACCCCTTTGGTTGCGGTTCGATTATTTTGGGGACTAATGGGGGCGTATGGAAGCCTCTTTTTCTACTAGTGTAGGGTGCCGATTTCAGGGATTCAGAGGTTAAGGTTTGATTCCGACATGACATACGAATTCAAGGTTTAAAATAGACTTCACTCTACGAGATGCAGTTCTCTCACGTGCTATCCGACAAAACCCAACGCCAAGCCCTGCGCCTTATCCCTAGCGCGATGCCCTATCTCCAACAGCGCCCCTTTAACGCCGTCGTCGGACCCTTGCCGCCTAGCGCGCCTCCAGCTGCCGCCCCACCCTCTAGCGCGTCTACCGATGCACCTACACAGCTGGATGCAACCCCGCGCTCTTCCCGGTCGGCGGCCCCATCCATCCGAGGTCCTCCTCCCCCTCATGTCGCCCGCGACCCCGTTCTCCTGCTGACCGCCGCTATCCGCCTCTGGTGTGCCTGTTGGAATAATCCAAACATAGATGAGTTAGTGGATGTACCGTGCACTACAAAAAAGAGACACATCCATGACATTTTGGGCCGAACGAATTTTTTTCCTGTCATACTTATGACACTTCTATGATGATAACTGTGACAACACCCGGTATCATCATAGATGTGGTGGGGTCCTACATCTATGACAAAAAATCATGACAGAACATGGGCTTTTCGTCCTGGGCGGGCCGGAGACGCAGCTGCATGACATTCTTTGGGCCGTCCATGACGGAAAAAACCGTGGTAGAAGCGAGGGCGAGGAAAATATCGGGGTGTTCCCGGTTACGGTGGGTGGTCGGAGCCGAGCGATGCGCGTTTCTCTCGTACACGCACGCGCGTGGGTGCGAGGCGTTGGGCTCTAACTGAACCCGAGCGAGGCGTTGGGCTCTAACTAAACCCGACCGATTGCACTGCAGGCTACGCGTTATTGAACCCGAGCGATCGATCGATGGCTGTTAACTGAACCCGATCGAGCGATTCCTTCGCTACTGCTGCTAACTGAAGCCGATCGATGCTGCCTCTGGATGAACAGTGAGCGTTGCTGGGGGGTTTGGATAAATAGTTCCCGATGGGGGTGGATGAACATGACCCTGTGGTGTTGCCTCTGGATGAACAGGACCCCGATCGATCGAGCCAGTTGGGGCTGGATGAACAGGACCCCGTGGAGGGCTGGATGAACAGGACCACCCCATGGAGGGCAGGATGAACAGTAGCCCGTGGAGGGGTGGTTGAACAGGAGCCCGTGGAGAGGGCTGGTTGAATAGTAGCCGGTGGAGTAGCGCGCGGTGGAGGCTGGATGAACAGGAGCCCGTGGATGAACAGCGCAGGTGGAGGCTGGAGGAGGTCGATGGTGGATGAATAG
Source organism: Aegilops tauschii subsp. strangulata (assembly GCF_002575655.3). Classification (NCBI taxonomy): domain Eukaryota; kingdom Viridiplantae; phylum Streptophyta; class Magnoliopsida; order Poales; family Poaceae; genus Aegilops; species Aegilops tauschii. The sequence continues at coordinate 67,802,502 of NC_053035.3, forward strand.
TAGCCCATGGCGGCTGGAGGGGGTCGACGATGGAGATGAACAGTATCCTGTGGAGTCCCGTTTTGCGGTACGCCACACCCCTCCCGATGAACAGGACCCCGGTTTCGACCGTAGCGCTCCAACACAAGTCCGTTTCCTCCGTTTTGCGGTACGCCACACCCCTCCCGATCAACAGGACCCTCGTTTCCTCCGTTTTTCGGTACGCCAGACCCCCCGATGAACAAGATCTCGTTTCGAACGTGGCCGGTCGAACACAAGGTCGTTTCCTCCGTTCTGCGGTACGTCAGGCCTCGTTTCTACCGGCTGTTCCGTCCAAGCTGGTTGGCTCCCACGCGTTCCGTTGCCTCCCGATGAACACGACACATTCCGTTGCCTCCCCATGAACACGACGACGACGCAGTTTCTCCATTCCGACTCAGCCATGTACACGAGCCCTGGCCGTACGTATGCGCGAGTAGGCGTTCGAGACCCTGCCCGTATGTACGTACGTGGCCGTATTTTCTTTCTTGCACACTGGTTGTTGTACGTACGTGTACATGCTATGTGCGTGCCTCTACTACGACACGTGCGCGCCTCTACATCGACTAGTATGTACGTACACGTTCGCGACCAGAATGACAACGCTACGTATGCTTCGACCAGGTGGGTCCCGACTGTCAGGCACTTCCTTGCGTGCGAAGATGTAGCTGGTGGGTCCCAGCAGTCTGGGGGGCGAATTGTTTTTTTGCCCGGACGCACTTCCTTGCGTGCGAAGATGTAGTTGGTGGGTCCCAGCAGTTAGGGGGAAATGTTTTTTTCGCGAAACACGGTGGCCCGTCCGGTGGGTCCCCGCTGTCAGGTGGAGGAATAATTATTTTGCGCATAATAAGGAGGCACTTCCTTGCTGCGGCCGTGGACCCAGCTGTCAGCCTCTCCATGTACAGTCCACGTCCGATGGAAGCCGTTTCTTGACCACGTTGACCATGCCGCGCCGAGAGCACCAGGGCGGTGGACGACGGCGAGGCCTAGGAAGGGGACGACGCGGAGCCGGGGAAGTCGCGGCAGTGGAAGCCCGCGCGGAGAGGAGTACGAGGGTTCACTGGTTCGGCTGCGGTGTGAGGCCGCCGTCCCCGCAGGGCCTGGCCAGCGGTGGGAATAGTAGGGGCGGCGAGGCCTCCGCGGCAGCACAGCCGGCCACGGGAGGCAGGAGCATGCGACATGACCGGCGCTGCTTTGGGCGGCTGGAGCAAGAAGACCAGAGGTTGAAGAAGCACTACAGCCGTTGGATGGATATCGTATGGTCACTGGAGCTAGAATCGTTCATATTGACTAAGTTGACAAAGCCCTCCATCCCCGTCAACTTAGTAGGCCCACAAGTCAGCCACCCACCAAGGTGGGTCCCAACTAGCAGGGGAGTATTCATTTTTTTGTGCGTAATAAGGAGGCACTTCCGGTGGGTCCGAGCTGACAGCGGGGGGAACGTTTTTCGCGAAATACGGTGACCCATCCGGTGGGTCCCGGCAGTCAGGGGGAAAACGTTTTTTTCGCAAAATACGGTGGCCCGTCCGGTGGGTCCCTGCTGTTAGGTGGAGGAATCATTATTTTCCGCGTAATAAGGAGGCACTTCCTTGCTGCGGCTGTGGACCCAGCTGTCAGCCTCTCCACGTACAGTACACTTCCGATGGAAATCGTTCCTTGACTACGTTGACCACGCCGCATTCCATTGCATGCATGCATCCATGGGCGTGGTGCGTCCCCACTGTCAGCCTCTCACGTAAAGTCATCTTCTGATGACTCTCGGTTGTTGACCACGATGACCACACCGTGCCGAGCGCACCAAAGGCCGGTGGACGACGGCGAGGCCCCAGACTGGAATGACCCGGAGATGGGGAAGACGGGGCAGTGGAGTCGCACATGGAGAGGAGTGGGAAACTTGACTGGTTCGGGTGCGCGGCAGCACAGCCGCGGTGCCGCCCACGGGAGACAGGAGCAAGAACAGAGGTTGAAGAAGGAGCACGGCTGTTGGATTAACATCCAATGGTCCAGCTGCTAGAATCATTTGTTGATTAAGTTGAGAAAGCCTTGCGTACACGTCCTCTTAGTAGGCCCACAAGTCAGCCACCAAATCTGACGGGTCCCAGCTGTCAACGGGAGGAATAATCTTTTTCGCATAACAAGGAGGCACTTCCTTCCGTGCGAAGATACAGCCGGTGGGTCCCAGCGGTCAGGTGGAGGAAACATTTTTTTCAGCTTAATAAGGAGGAACTTTCCTTGCGTGCGACCATGGACCTCGTGGGTCTCAGCCGTCAGGCTCTCCATGTACAGTCCTCTTCCGATGACTCTCGTTTGTTGACCACGCCGCACCGAGCGTAGCGAGGTGGTGGACGATGGTGAGGCCCCGGACGGGAACGACTCGGAGATGGGAAGACGTGGTAGTGGAGTCGCAGATTGAGTGGAGGAGAAGGGTTATAACTGGTTCTGGTGCGGCGTGGGGCTGCAGTCGGTGGAGAATAACAGAAGGTGTGGAGGGGTGGAGGGATAGCCTGGCCGGCGGTGGGGTAGCGCTTCGCAGCGATGCATGCTAAGCAGAGCTGCTAGCCGCCGGAGGCCAGACCAGGCGGTCCCGACGACGCTGGAGGAAGAAGACGAGAGATTGAAGGTGCATGCCGACCAAGTTGACAACGCCCTGCGTAGGCTTCGACCTATTGGCCCACATGTCAGCCTGCAAAAATGTGGCATATATTTAACCCATGTTTTCTAGAATGTACAGTCCATTTGCTGGGCTGGGTGAACAAATAATTTCGCGTCAATGCGGCCCATTTATATTATCTAGGAAATCCCAGCCCATTTGCACTTCCTTCAAATACACAAATTAGCTGGGCTCGTTATATATATAATGTTATGTTAGAAGGAGCAATTAATATCAAAAATAAACCGGAGAGGCACATTTTTCATATACATAATTAAAAAATTAGCGAGTTATTGCTCAAAATAAAAATGAGCGCGTTATTATTACATTGGTCCTTAAAATCTTCGCAAGCTTTTGTACGCAATCACCAGGATTTTCCTTGCTTGTGAGTCAAAAACAATCAGGATTTTCCTTGCCAAATTCTGTTAAACATTTACTTTTATAAGTTAATAACACGTGGGATGTTTTTATAATGTATATATAAGTCTCTATAAGATATACGATAATAGTAATAATATAAATATATAATGTGGTTAAAAAAATACATTGGGCTGCCGATCTTTAAGAAAAAGCCCATAGGCCGGTATGGACCTCAAAAAATAAGTTGAAACCACTGTCACCGTATGCCGTGGGTTACGCATGTTAAAATACAAAACCTAGGCCTAGCTGATACTTGTTCGCCCTCTGGAAAAAAATGATACCAGATCCCCGAGCGAACTGGATTATAGAGGGGGCGAGCGGCACGACTAAACAAGCACATCAGGAGCGATTTTTTTCTTCAGTGGATGGCTCTCGATGGCTTTTTTACTTGCCTCTGCACCATACAACTTGTATTTTTAGCCTCCCAGTCCGTGGTGGACCAGCAGCCCATTTGCTGGGCGGGCCAACCTACAAAAACCAGCACTCAATTTTTCATCAAGCCCCAAAAACAACACAATACTATGTTTGTTTTGAGGCCGAAAACATTACGGCAGGGGTGGAGCGGGGGAGGGGGCAAGACAGAGCAAAAAGATTAAAAAGAGCTAATGCGCCGTTGCTACCCTAACAAAGCAGGTGCAATTCTTCTCGGGAAGAAGGTGTGCCGTTGACACCCACACGTCACATACCCCACAGTAGGCATACTAACAAGTTCACACACAAGCACAAAAGAAAAGGTAAACATTCGTATCAAACTCAGGTTCACAGGACACGTTCATATTCATAGCCAACATTCACTATCAACAACTCAAAAGATTCATATATACACAAGTTCAGCATGTCTATGGATCCAAATGATTGATAGATCACACAACAATATTCATAGATAATTCACAAAAAGATTCAGATATACACATGTTCAGTATGTTTATGCATCCAAATGATTGAGATCACAGCCAATATGATCCATGGACGAACTTTAATTACCTAGGGTACAGACTGGTAAATGGTGTTCAGTCGGAGGTACTTCTTGCTAAAATTAATGCTTGTACGAGTAAACTTTCGAGTACATAAGAGGAAGCACAGACAATCTGAACTTTGCTTGTAGGTTTATCCTCAAATAGTGGCCTCGTGCCGAGGGAGGTTTGAGCAACTTGGCCACAACTTTCATCCAACTAGTTTACTGGCTCATCTTGGTCCTGTAGCTCACCAAAATTCTACATTGCAGACTGGTAAATGGTGTTCAGTCGGAGGTACTTCTTGCTAAAGTTAATGCTTGTACGAGTAAACTTTCGAGTACATAAGAGGCAGCACAGACAATCTGAACTTTGCCTGTAGGTTTATCCTCAAATGGTTGCCTCGTGCCGAGGGAGGTTTGAGCAACTTGGCCACTACTTTCATCCAACTAGTTTACTGGCTCATCTTGGTCCTGTATCTCACCAAAATTCTACATTGCAGACGAGAAAGGAGGCGGTTGAGATAATTAACCACCCAAATTTTTTGTGCAGTTCAACTGAAATGGAGCATCCCTGGCGTGCAGACTGATTAAGTGCCAGATGGATATACGCGTCAACCAACTTGTCTGGAATCTTTAGACTCCATGCCATACAGTTCGCTACCATATGTGCCGATAACCAAAAGGCACAAGTTGGGACCAAAGACTGGACTGCGTTTTTCTGGGCTATGCACCAAGCAATATTTTTGGTGTTCACTCTCCTAATATTTGGAGTTTGACAATTGGTTGACGCCGGTTGATACTCGAATGAATATAGGCACTTCTTCTTGTCAACATCGATGCTTGTCTGAGTGAACTTTGGAGTACATAGCAACATCATAAGTACCTGTCCATCTGATCTTTTTGTGCAGTTCTACTGAAATCACCCGATGTAATGATTTGCCTATGAGTTCAGGCTCCAAGTTACTCCTTTATGAAATCGGCAAACAGTAGCACAATACCAAATTACCAATACATATGACAAGCACAATAATCAGGATAAAGACCAGTACCAACATGTGTGAGGTAGCATATCAATTACTATTTCCTTTGACTGGAAGCCGAGATAAGCCAAGCGACCGACAGCAAAGGAAGAATGCAAGCCGAGATTAGCGACTAACAGGAAAGGAAGGAAGCTGTCGAGGCAATGAAGCACCCAAAGTTTTTGTGAAGTACCACCAAAATCGAGCATCCCTGCTGGCACATATATTGAGAGTGAGATTACTGTAATAGTGGGACTAGTTGATGAAACATACACTAACAAATAGAAACACCCTCATTATCTTAAAGGGTAAAGTTAGCATTCCCTCCCTGCTCCACCACATGATTCACCTCCATAGACAAACATACACACGTACATGATTCAACATAGGGTGCTACTAAAGATTTGTTTAACTCCGACAGGAAAATTAGGCAGCAATAAATTAGTGGTACTTAAGTACTCCTAATTAATTAAGTGAGACAGCAGAAGTGGAAGGGCTCCCTGGAGGATCGTCTCACATGTAAGGTAGTCGTCGCCGGAGCCCTTGAATGGCCTCGACTGAGGCCTCTGGCTTCAGCAAGATCGCCTTGGCGCTGTTTACTCTTCTTCTTCTTCCTCTTCATGCTCTGTTTCTCATTCTCCTCACCAGTTGGTGAAACCAAGTACGTGATTGGCCTTCTATTTCAGAATTGGTTTTGTCAGTGAGGGAGTACAAGTGTACTAGTAAAAAATAGCATTATTTTCTCATGGCAGTCGCAAAATAGAGATGAACACATGCATTAAATATCATTCTTACCTAAAGGAAGGTTATGGTGCCAATATGGATGATGAGGATTGGAACACAGATCTCCCTTTGTGCAGTTCCACCGAAATGAACCAACTGTTCCATTCTGACATTCCAGTTAAACAGCACAAAAGTCACTTCTTTTAAGAAGAGTTTTGTGAAGTGCACCAAAAGGTCATAACAGCAACCAGGTGAAATGGATATCCCTATTTGCACAAAAAGCTACAGAGGAAACAGTCAGAGTCTCAAACAATTACAGGCAAAAACATTTGGCTAAACTTGTCATGGCTTATAACAGTGGCATGACTTAATTTTTACCAGGGGCATTAGATTAAGAACAACTAAATATTTGGTATAAGGGCATGGGATAGTGGGTGCACCAGCAGTCCAGCACCATGTACCTAAACAGGGGCTTAAAGTGGCGATTCATAGTTTGTTGCCCCGAGAAACAAACATCCAAGAAACATATCTGGGTTGGTCCCATTTTTGTTCACTCTAGCCACCTACTCCTATGTGTGGATAGCAAATCTAGTCCCTGGTCATACCACTGTGTACAGCGTTACCCCTATATTTCCCTTTTCGACCAAGAGACCGGTTGGATGACCAGTCTGTACTACTTTCACCCCCTTTCCCTTCCTGTTTGTACCAAGTCCGATGTACTACATACTCCCTCCGTCCGCAAATACTTGTCGAAGAAATGAATAAAAATGGATGTATCTAGAACTAAAATACGTCTAGATACATCCATTTCTCCCACCCCCACTTTATTTCTTGTTTGAACCAAGTACAAGATTCGACTCCATGAAGTAGCTTTACTCTAACAATAGAAGAAAAAAATAGGTGACGTTGGACCATCCGATCGTGTCGGAGTAATGGGCCACGGGTAGGCTAACCCGAGACCCGGAGCCTTTCAAGACATCGAGGCTGGCTGCGCCCCTCAAGGCCTCAAGACGAGGTGACGCCTTCTGGTGGCTGGCTTGTTGGGGAACGTAGTAATTTCAAAAAAATTCCTATGCACATGCAAGATCATGGTGATGCATAGGAACGAGAGGGGAGAGTGTTGTCCACGTACCCTCGTAGACCGACAGCGGAAGTGTTATCACAATGCGGTTGATGTAGTCGTACGTCTTCACAATCCGACCGATCAAGTACCGAACGCACGGCACCTCCGAGTTCTACACATGTTCAGCTCGATGACGTCCCTCGAACTCCGATCCAGCCGAGTGTTGAGGGAGAGTTTCGTCAGCACGACGGCGTGGTGACGATGATGATGTTCCACCGACGCAGGGCTTCGCCTAAGCTCCGGAACAGTATTATCGAGGTGTAATATGGTGGAGGGGGGCACAGCACACGGCTAAGAGATCTCAAGGATCAATTGTTGTGTCTTTGGGGTGCCCCCTGCCCTCGTATATAAAGGAGCAAGGGGGAGGCAGCCGGCCAAGGGGAGAGGCGCGCCTTAGGGGGGAGTCCTACTCCCACCGGGAGTAGGACTCCTCCTTTCCTTGTGGGAGTAGGAGAAGGGAAGGGGGAAGGAGAAAGAAGGAAGGGTGCGCCCCCCTTCCCTAGTCCAATTCGGACCAGGCCATGGGGAGGGGTGCGGCCGCCATTTGAGGCCTTTCTCTCCTTTCCCGTATGGCCCATTAAGGCCCAATACGAATTCCCGTAACTCTCCGGTACTCCGAAAAATACCCGAATCACTCGGAACCTTTCCGAAGTCCGAATATAGTCGTCCAATATATCGATTTTTAACGTCTCGACCATTTCGAGACTCCTCGTCATATCCCCGATCTTATCCGGGACTCCGAACTCCTTCGGTACATCAAAACTCAATAAAACTGTCATCGTAACGTTAAGCGTGCGGACCCTACGGGTTCGAGAACTATGTAGACATGACCGAGACACGTCTCCGGTCAATAACCAATAGCGGGACCTGGATGCCCATATTGGCTCCCACATATTCTACGAAGATCTTTATCGGTCAGACCGCATAACAACATACGTTGTTCCCTTTGTCATCGGTATGTTACTTGCCCGAGATTCGATCGTCGGTATCTTAATACCTAGTTCAATCTCGTTACCGGCAAGTCTCTTTACTCGTTCTGTAACACATCATCCCGCAACTAACTCATTAGTCACAATGCTTGCAAGGCTTATAGTGATGTGCATTACCCAGTGGGCCCAGAGATACCTCTCCGACAATTGGAGTGAGAAATCCTAATCTCGAAATACGCCAACCCAACAAGTACCTTTGGAGACACCTGTAGAGCACCTTTATAATCACCCATTTACGTTGTGACGTTTGGTAGCACACAAAGTGTTCCTCCGGTAAACGGGAGTTGCATAATCTCATAGTCATAGGAACATGTATAAGTCATGAAGAAAGCAATAGCAACATACTAAACGATCCGGTGCTAAGCTAACGGAATGGGTCAAGTCAATCACGTCATTCTCCTAATGAGGTGATCCCGTTAATCAAATGACAACTCATGTCTATGGCTAGGAAACATAACCATCTTTGATTAACGAGCTAGTCAAGTAGAGGCATACTAGTGACACTCTGTTTGTCTATGTATTCACACATGTATTATGTTCCCGGTTAATACAATTCTAGCATGAATAATAAACATTTATCATGATATAAGGAAATAAATAATACTTTATTATTGCCTCTAGGGCATATTTCCTTCAGTCTCCCACTTGCACTAGAGTCAATAATCTAGTTCACATCGCCATGTGATTTAACATCAATAATTCACATCACCATGTGATTAACACCCATAGTTCACATTGTCATGTGACCAACACCCAAAGGGTTTGCTAGAGTCAATAATCTAGTTCACATCGCTATGTGATTAACACCCAAAGAGTACTAAGGTGTGATCATGTTTTGATTGTGAGATAATTTTAGTCAACGGGTCTGTCACATTCAGATCCATAAGTATTTTGCAAATTTCTATGTCTACAATGCTCTGCACGGAGCTACTCTAGCTAATTGCTCCCACTTTCAATATGTATCTGGACCGAGACTTAGAGTCATCTAGATTTAGTGTCAAAATTTGCATCGACGTAACCCTTTACGACGAACCTTTTGTCACTTCCATAATCGAGAAACATTTCCTTATTCCACTAAGGATAATTTTGACCGCTGTCCACTGATCTACTCCTAGATCACTATTGTACTCCCTTCCCAAAATCAGTGTAGGGTATACAATAGATCTGGTACACAGCATGGCATACTTTATAGAACCTATGGCCAAGGCATAGGGAATGACTTTCATTCTCTTTCTATCTTCTGTCGTGGTCGGGCTTTGAGTCTTTACTCAATTTCACACCTTGTAACACAGGAAAGAACTCTTTCTTTGACTGTTCTATTTTGAACTACTCCAAAATCTTGTTAAGGTATGTACTCATTGAAAAACTTATCAAGCGTCTTCATCTATCTCTATAGATCTTGATGCTCAACATGTAAGCAGCTTCACCGAGGTCTTTCTTTGAAAACTCCTTTCAAACACTCCTTTATGCTTTGCAGAATAATTCTACATTATTTCCGATCAACAATATGTTATTCACATATACTTATCAGAAATGCTGTAGTGCTCCCACTCACTTTCTTGTAAATACAGGCTTCACCGCAAGTCTGTATAAAACTATATCCTTTGATCAACTTATCAAAGCGTATATTCCTACTCCGAGATGCTTGCACCAGTCCATAGATGGATCGCTGGAGCTTGCATATTTTGTTAGCACCTTTAGGATTGACAAAACCTTCTGGTTGCATCATATACAACTCTTCTTTAATAAATCCATTAAGGAATGTAGTTGTGTTTATCCATTTGCCAGATTTCATAAAATGCGGCAATTGCTAACATGATTCAGACAGACTTTAAGCATAGATACGAGTGAGAAACTCTCATCGTAGTCAACACTTTGAACTTGTCAAAACCTTTTTGCGACAATTCTAGCTTTGTAGATAGTAACACTACTATCAGAGTCCGTCTTCCTCTTGAAGATCCATTTATTCTCAATTGCTTGCCGATCATCGGGCAAGTCAACCAAAGTCCATACTTTGTTCTCATATATGGATCTTATCTCAGATTTCATGGCCTCAAGCCATTTCGTGGAATCTGGGCTCACCATCGCTTCTTCATAGTTCGTAGGTTCGTCATGGTCTAGTAACATAAATTCCAGAACAGGATTACCGTACCACTCTGGTGCGGATCTTACTCTGGTTGATCTACGAGGTTCAGTAATAACTTGATCTGAAGTTTCATGATCATCATCATTAACTTCCTCACTAATTGGTGTAGGTCTCTCAGAAACTGGTTTCTGTGATGAACTACTTTCCAATAAGGGAGCAGGTATAGTTACCTCATCAAGTTCTACTTTCCTCCCACTCACTTCTTTCGAGAGAAACTCCTTCTCTAGAAAATTTCTGAATTTAGCAACAAAAGTTTTGCCTTCGGATCTGTGATAGAAGGTATACCCAACAGTCTCCTTTGGGTATCCTATGAAGACACATTTCTCCGATTTGGGTTCAAGCTTATCAGGTTGAAGTTTCTTCACATAAGCATCGCAGCCCCAAACTTTAAGAAACGACAACTTTGGTTTCTTGCCAAACCACAGTTCATAAGGCGTCGTCTCAACGGATTTTGATGGTGCCCTATTTAACGTGAATGCAGCCTTCTCTAAAGCATAACCCCAAAACAATAGCGGTAAATCAGTAAGAGACATCATAGATCGCACCATATCTAGTAAAGTGCGATTACGACGTTCGGACACACAATTACGCTGTGGTGTTCTGGGTGGCGTGAGTAGTGAAACTATTTCACATTGTTTTAACTGAAGGCCAAACTCGTAACTCAAATACTCTTCTCTACGATCAGATCGTAGAAACTTTATTTTTCTTGTTACGATGATTTTCCACTTCACTCTGAAATTATATGAACTTTTCAAATGTTTCAGACTTATGTTTCATTAAGTAGATATACCCATATCTGCTCAAATCATCTGTGAAGGTGAGAAAATAACGATATCCGCCACGAGCCTCAATATTCATTGGACCACATACATCTGTATGTATATCTTCCAACAAATCTGTTGCTCTCTCCATAGTTCCGGAGAACGACGTTTTAGTCATCTTGCCCATGAGGCATGGTTCGCAAGCATCAAGTGATTCATAATCAAGTGATTCCAAAATCCCATCAGTATGGAGTTTCTTCATGCGCTTTACACCAATATGACCTAAACGGCAGTGCCACAAATAAGTTGCACTATCATTATTAACTTTGCATCTTTTGGCTTCATTATTATGAATATGTGTATCACTACGATCGAGATCCAACAAACCATTTTTGTTGGTGTGTATGACCATAGAAGGTTTTTATTCATGTTAAACAGAACAACAATTCTTCTCTAACTTAAATGAATAACCGTATTGCAATAAACATGATCAAATCATATTCCTGCTCAACGCAAACACCAAATAACACTTATTTAGTTTCAACACTAATCTCGAAAGTATAGGGAGTGTGCGATGATGATCATATCAATTTTGGAACTACTTCCAACACACATCGTCACCTCGCCTTTTACTAGTCTCTGTTTATTCTGCAACTCCCGTTTCGAGTTACTACTCTTTAGCAACTGAACCAGTATCAAATACTGAGGGGTTGCTATAAACACTAGTAAGTACACATCAATAACATGTATATCCAATATACCTTTGTTCACTTTGCCATCCTTCTTATCCACCAAATACTTGGGGCAGTTTCGCCTCCAGTGACCAGTCCCTTTGCAGTAGAAGCACTTAGTCTCAGGCTTAGGTACAGACTTGGGCTTCTTTACTTGAGTAGCAACTTGCTTGCCGTTCTTTTTGAAGTTCCCTTTCTTCCCTTTGCCTTTTTCTTGAAACTAGTGGTCTCGTCAACCATCAACACTTGATGTTTTTCTTGATTTCTACCTTCGTCGATTTCAGCATCACGAAGAGCTCGGGAATTACTTTCGTCATCCCTTGCATACTATAGTTCATCACGAAGTTCTACTAACTTGGTGATGGTGACTAGAGAATTCTGTCAATCACTATTTTATCTATAAGATAAACTCCCACTTGATTCAAGCGATTGTAGTACCCAGACAATCTGAGCACATGCTCACTAGTTGAGCGATTCTCCTCCATCTTTTAGCTATAGAACTTGTTGGAGACTTCATATCTCTCAACTCGGGTATTTGCTTGAAATATTAACTTCAACTCCTGGAACATCTCATATGGTCCATGACGTTCAAAACGTCTTTGAAATCCCGATTCTAAGCCGTTTAAGCATGGTGCACTAAACTATCAAGTATTCATCATATTGAGCTAGCCAAACGTTCATAACGTCTGCATCTGCTCCTGCAATAGGTCTGTCACCTAGCGGTGCATTAAGAACATAATTTTTCTGTGCAGCAATGAGGATAATCCTCAGATCACGGATCCAATCCGCATCTTTGCTACTAACATCTTTCAACATAATTTTCTCTAGGAACATATCAAAAATAAACACAGGGAAGCAACAACGCGAGCTATTGATCTACAACATAATTTGCAAAATACTATCAGGACTAAGTTCATGATAAATTTAAGTTCAATTAATCATATTACTTAAGAACTCCCACTTAGATAGACATCCCTCTAATCCTCTAAGTGATCACGTGATCCATATCAACTAAACCATGTCCGATCATCACGTGAGATGGAGTAGTTTCAATGGTGAACATCACTATGTTGATCATATCTACTATATGATTCACGCTCGACCTTTCGGTCTCCGTGTTCCGAGGCCATATCTGTTATATGCTAGGCTCGTCAAGTTTAACCTGAGTATTCCGCGTGTGCAACTGTTTTGCACCCGTTGTATTTGAACGTAGAGCCTATCACACCCGATCATCACGTGGTGTCTCAGCACGAAGAACTTTCGCAATGGTGCATACTCAGGGAGAACACTTATACTTTGATAATTTAGTGAAGGATCATCTTATAATGCTACCGTCAAACAAAGCAAGATAAGATGCATAAAGGATTAACATCACATGCAATCAATATAAGTGATATGATATGGCCAACATCATCTTGTGCTTGTGATCTCCATCTCCGAAGCACCGTGCTTGTGATCTCCATCTTCGAAGCACCGTCATGATCACCATCGTCACCAGCGCGACACCTTGATCTCCATCGTAGTATCGTTGTTGTCTCGCCAACTTTTGCTTTTACTACTATCGCTACCGCTTAGTGATAAAGTAAAACTATTACATGGCGATTGCATCTCATACAATAAAGCGACAACCATATGGCTCCTGCCAGTTGCCGATAACTCGGTTACAAAACATGATCATCTCATACAACACATTATATCACATCATGTCTTGACCATATCACATCACAACATGCCCTGCAAAAACAAGTTAGACGTCCTCTACTTTGTTGTTGCATATTTTACGTGGCTGCTACGGGCTTAGCAAGAACCGTTCTTACCTACGCATCAAAACCACAACGATAGTTTGTCAAGTTGGTGTTGTTTTAACCTGAGCAAGGACCGTGCGTAGCCACACTCGGTTCAACTAAAGTGAGAGAGACAGACACCAAACGGTCACCTTTAAGCAACGAGTGCTCGCAATGGTGAAACCAGTCTCGCGTAAGCGTACGCGTAATGTCGGTCCGGGCCGCTTCATCTCACAATACCGCTGAACCAAAGTATGACATGCTGGTAAGCAGTATGACTTATATCGCCCACAACTCACTTGTGTTCTACTCGTGCATAGCATCAACGCATAAAACCAGGCTCGGATGCCACTGTTGGGGAACGTAGTAATTTCAAAAAAATTCCTACGCACACGCAAGATCATGGTGATGCATAGCAACGAGAGGGGAGAGTGTTGTCCACGTACCCTCGTAGACCGACAGCGGAAGCGTTATCACAACGCGGTTGATGTAGTCGTACGTCTTCACGATCCGACCGATCAAGTACTGAACGCACGGCACCTCCGAGTTCTACACACGTTCAGCTCGATGACGTCCCTCGAACTCCGATCCAGCCGAGTGTTGAGGGAGAGTTTCGTCAGCACGACGGCGTGGTGACGATGATGATGTTCCACCGACGCAGGGCTTCGCCTAAGCTCCGCAACAGTATTATCGAGGTGTAATATGGTGGAGGGGGGCACCGCACATGGCTAAGAGATCTCAAGGATCAATTGTTGTGTCTCTGGGGTGCCCCTGCCCCCGTATATAAAGGAGCAAGGGGGAGGCAGCCGGCCAAGGGGAGAGGTGCGCCTTAGGGGGGAGTCCTACTCCCACCGGGAGTAGGACTCCTCCTTTCCTTGTGGGAGTAGGAGAAGGGAAGGGGGAAGGAGAAAGAAGGAAGGGTGCGCCCCCCTTCCCTAGTCCAATTCGGACCAGACCATGGGGAGGGGTGCGGCCACCTTTTGAGGCCTTTCTCTCCTTTCCCATATGGCCCATTAAGGCCCAATACGAATTCCCGTAACTCTCCGGTACTCCGAAAAATACCCGAATCACTCGGAACCTTTCCGAAGTCCGAATATAGTCATCCAATATATCGATTTTTTACGTCTTGACCATTTCGAGACTCCTCGTCATATCCCCGATCTCATCCGGGACTCCGAACTCCTTCGGTACATCAAAACTCAATAAAACTGTCATCGTAACGTTAAGCGTGCGGACCCTACGGGTTCGAGAACTATGTAGACATGACCGAGACACGTCTCCGGTCAATAACCAATAGCGGGACCTGGATGCCCATATTGGCTCCCACATATTCTACGAAGATCTTTATCGGTCAGACGGCATAACAACATACGTTGTTCCCTTTGTCATCGGTATGTTACTTGCCCGAGATTCGATCGTCGGTATCTTAATACCTAGTTTAATCTCGTTACCGGCAAGTCTCTTTACTCGTTCCGTAACACATCATCCCGCAACTAACTCATTAGTCACAATGCTTGCAAGGCTTATAGTGATGTGCATTACCCAGTGGGCCCAGAGATACCTCTCCGACAATTGGAGTGAGAAATCCTAATCTCGAAATACGCCAACCCAACAAGTACCTTTGGAGACACCTGTAGAGCACCTTTATAATCACCCATTTACGTTGTGACGTTTGGTAGCACACAAAGTGTTCCTCCGGTAAACGGGAGTTGCATAATCTCATAGTCATAGGAACATGTATAAGTCATGAAGAAAGCAATAGCAACATACTAAACGATCCGGTGCTAAGCTAACGGAATGGGTCAAGTCAATCACGTCATTCTCCTAATGAGGTGATCCCGTTAATCAAATGACAACTCATGTCTATGGCTAGGAAACATAACCATCTTTGATTAACGAGCTAGTCAAGTAGAGGCATACTAGTGACACTCTGTTTGTCTATGTATTCACACATGTATTATGTTCCCGGTTAATACAATTCTAGCATGAATAATAAACATTTATCATGATATAAGGAAATAAATAATGCCTCTAGGGCATGTTTCCTTCACGGCTGCCCGAAGGCGGCCGAGTCCCAGAAGCCGGCATCAAGGCAAGCCGACTCCTAGTGGGCGGCTTCTTGAGAAGCCGGCCCCTAGCAGTCGGCCCGTGGCGCCAACGAAGCCTGCGCCCTCATCAAGAAAGACAAGATAGGGAGTGGCTACAACGTAGCCCATCCCCTCCCCCCGATCCAGGGACGGGCGTGGCCATAGTGCACCGTACCAGCGGAGAGCTCTGCCCGGCGCGGCACTGTTGCCACTCCACCCCTGACGTCAGCACAAGTAGGCGGGGCCCTGCTCCCACGACGGCCTGTCGGTACGGCCAGGGGACGACGGGCCCCACCGATCAGCGAGAGCCCGGAAGATGGCTAGAGCCCCACCAGTAAGATCCGAGGGAGGTTGGCCTCCAGCAGTCGGCCAGCCCCTTCCTCGGGCCCCACGCTCCATTAACCAGACGAGACGCAGAGTGGCTACAGTAATCGCCCGCCAGGCGGCGGGGCTGTAGCCACGCTCCCCTGACCAAGCCTACGTCATTAACATCACGGCTACAGTGATCAGCAGCCGACAGGACCCGTGAGCAGCGGAGGCGGCCTGTCGGCCCCGTACCAGACCAGTTGGCGGGGCCCACCGGGTGGCGGGCCCCAGCAGTCGGCGGATAAGCCGGCAACCAGAGAGACTGACAGCCGGGTCCTACACCCGGCCGGATTACTATTGTACCCCTGGGGGTAGGCCTATATAAACCCCCAGGGCACCCATGCCAAGGGTTCCCAACCTGTTAGAACTAGACCAACCCATAGAGAAAGGAGAGAGCTAGCCTTGCCTTCTCGTACCTCTAGCATACAGCTCGAGGAGCACCATTGTATTCACTTGTGCCTTAGTGATCATGCGGAGACCCCGCAGAGCAGGACTAGGGGTGTTATCTCCTAGGAGAGCCCCGAACCTGGGTAAAGTGCGCCGGCGTTCGTCTCTACGCCTTATGCCGCTTCCAGGCACTGGCGACGTTCTACTCGTTCCCACCATGATACGCCATCCATTGGCATATGTCGCACCCAACCCCCGACATTTGGCGCCCACCGTGGGGCGAGGTCCACCGTCGTCTGGAGACCTGTTCTGGACGGGAACCTTGTTCCTTCCCGGCGAGCGCAGCCAGTCCGGCACGCCAGACGGAGTCTGCACCGACGCGCTGCATGGCGCGGAGGTCGCCTGCGCGGCGAGCTGCCTCGCTGATCTTGTTGGCGAGGTTCGCCTCTCCGACGAGCCTGCGTCTGACGCGGGCACTGATTGTCCCGAGAGCCGCCTCGTCAGCCTCCTCGATCAGCTCCACGTCGCCAGCGAGCCTGCTGTCGACTTGGAGTCTGTTGGCTCCACCGACCCAATGCTTGACGACTCTGACACTGCGTCGTTTGACGCGTTCCCTGCCAACGTGGTGGTCTACGACGAGCCGCTCTCTCGCGCGGAGAGCGGCGAAAGCGCCGTCACGGAGGTGCTTGTCATCGGCCACATCGATCACTCCGACGGAGGTGCTCACGACCCACTCGATGCGGCACTGCAAGACCTGACAGCGCCTATTCCAGAAGACGCCGACGCCGAGACGCTGGAAGCGCCCCACGTCCAGCTCGTCGAGAGCGGCAAGAAGCTGGCCAACATGAGACGCCTGTCGGAGGCCTACCAGCGCGAGATGGACCGCGCTGTGGGTGGCACGCCGGCTCCTGATGGGCCTTGCCGCATCGGCACGGTCCGGCAATGCGGCGTGGCCAGCGCCAGCCTGTTTGGGGCAGATCGCCCGTCTACGCCACGCCAGCGAAAAACATATGAGCTGCCCAGGCGGCAGCAGAAGAGCTGGACAAGTTCGAGGGTGAAGAGCATTGCCAGATGGCGGAGCGCGTCCAGCGACTCCTCGACGCGGCTGCTGAGCAGCACGAGGCCAGCTGCCGCACTGAAGTGCCCAACCGGCGAAATGACGATCCGCCTCCCCGCCGAGATCAAGGCGTGACCTCCCGGACGCCGACTGGTGGCGCCCGCGGAAGAAGAGACATGGAGCCGGCTGCCAGCCGCAGCCGGACTCGCATCACTATCGAGCGCAACCAAGACGGCCGCCCAAGAGCAGTGGAACGACTGCCCGCCTCCTCCCCTCGCAGGGAAAGGCGCGTCTCCCCGCCGCTTGTTGAACACCCGACACTCTTCGACCGCCTTGGCCGTCGAGAAGGAGTCGGAGAGAACGATGCCCGCCACCGGATCGACCGTCTCAACCGATCCCTGGCGCTAGAAGAAGAATATGAGCTGGGTCCGCCTTGTTTTGGCCCCCGCATTCGAGAGGAGCCCTTCCCCAAAGGGTTCACACTCCCGAGAGACACGCCCAAATACACTGGCTCCGTGAAGCCGGAAGACTGGCTGGTCGACTACTCCACAGCCGTCAGCATCGCGAACGGCAACAAGCGCGTCGCCGTGAAGTATGTTCCGCTCATGCTCCAGGGCACTGCCCGGACAAGGCTGAACAGCCTGAAGCCCCGCAGCATCAACAGTTGGGTTGACTTCACCGAAGCCTTCGTCCGCAACTTCACCAGCACATACAAGCGGCCGCCCAAGCCTCGCCAACTCTCCTTGTGCATCCAAGGCCCCAACGAGTCGACTCATGACTACCTCACACGCTGGTCTGAGCTCCGCAACTCTTGCGAGGGCGTGCATGAGGTGCAGGCCATCGAGTACTTCACCGCCGGGTGCCGAGAGGGCACCCTCCTCAAGCACAGGCTTCTCTGTGACGAACCGGCGACCCTCGACGAGCTGCTGATCATAGCAGATAAAGATGACACGGCCGACTCCTCCATGAAGGCAGAGATCCAAGTTGATGCATCTGGCAAAGTGGCCCCTCTAGCTCCACGGACCCCAGCGGGCGACACGAGTCGGCGCCAGCAACCGAGCGAAAACAAGCGCAAGGCCATGCAGCCGACTTCCACAAGACGGAAGGTGGCGACAGTCGAAGACCAGCAGCCAGAAGGGCAGCCTCCATCCAAGCGCCAGAAGGGCAGCAAGCCCAATTGGTTGCCTGCTTTCTCGTATGAGCAGACTCTTGACGCGCCCTGCAAATTTCACAGCAGCACGAAGCCGTCCAACCACACCACTCGGAAGTGCCATTGGCTCACCAGGATCGCCAAGGGTGACGGCCTTCTGCCTCCTCCGCCTGCTGGGCAGCCGCCTCCTCCTCCACCCCAGCAGCCGGTAGTTCGACCAGTCAGAGCCATACAAGACGAGTATCTCAAAGAGCACGGGGCTTATGTCGTGTTCACCAGCGTGGCCGACGATAAGCACAGCGGACGGCAACGACAGCAAGAAGTAAATGCAGTAGCATCAGAGACCCCCGAGTTCATGCATTGGTCCGAGAAGCCCATCAACTGGAGCAGAGCCGACCACCCGGAAGTGATGCCCAATCCCGGCTCCTACGCCCTGGTTCTGGATGCCACCTTTGCCACTGATAAGCGAGCTGCTCGCTTTTCCCGAGTTCTGATAGATGGCGGCAGCAGCATCAACATCCTGTACAAGGATACCATGGAGAAGTTAGGAATCAAGCAAAGGCAGCTTCAGCCCAGTTGGACTGTATTCCATGGCATAGTTCCTGGCCTTTCCTGCTCACCAATCGGCAAGATCCAGATAGACGTCCTCTTCGGAGACAAAGATCATTTCCGTCGAGAGCCAGTCTGGTTTGACGTGGTGGACCTTGAGAGCCCATACCATGCACTACTTGGCCGGCCTGCTCTGGCCAAGTTCATGGCAGTCCCCCACTATGCTTACCTCAAGATGAAGATGCTGAGTTCCAAGGGAATTCTGACCATATCCGGGGACTACAAGAAGTCGTCCGCTTGTGCGGCAGATAGCAGTCGGCTGGCCGATTCCCTTGTGATCGTAGACGAGAAACGGCTCCTTGACCGAGTTGTGGCGATGGCAGGCAAGCAGCCGAAAATGTCACTCAACCCCAAGGAGTCGGAATGCGAGGGCTCGTTCAAGCCGGCCAAAGAGACAAAGAAGATACCCTTGGACCCGGAGCACCCGGAGAGGCACGCTGTCATAGGTGCGAACCTTGACAGCAAATAGGAAGGCGAGCTCGTCGATTTCCTCCGTGAGAATCGGGATATCTTTGCATGGTCTCCCAAGGACATGCCGGGTGTTCCGACGGATTTCGCCGAGCACAAGCTACATGTCCGGTCTGATGCCAAGCCGGTCAGGCAGCCCTTGCGCCGCCTGTCAGAAGAGAAGAGTCGTTGGAGAAGAGATAGCCCGGCTGCTGGCAGCCGGCTTTATCATGTAAGTATTCTTTCCAGAATGGCTGGCCAACCCAGTCCTTGTGTTGAAGAAAAACAAGCAGTGGCGCATGTGTATAGATTATACCAGCCTCAACAAAGCCTGCCCCAAGGACCCCTTTGCTTTGCCAAGAATTGACCAAGTGATAGACTCCATAGCGGGATGCGAGCTATTGAGTTTCATGGATGCATACTTAGGGTATCACCAGATCAAGCTGAACCCGTCCGACAGACTGAAGACCGCCTTCATCACACCATTTGGAGCCTTCTGCTACTTGATCATGACGTTCGGCTTGAGGAATGCCGGCGCCACGTTTCAACGTTGCATGGAGAAGTGCCTCCTCAAACAACTCGGCAGAAACGCCCACGTTTATGTGGACGATGTTGTGATGAAGACGGAGAAGCGTGGAACGCTGCTAGAAGACCTTTGAGAACTTGCGCCGATTTCAAATCAAGCTCAACCCGGAGAAATGCGTCTTCGGAGTACCAGCCGGCCAGCTTCTTGGATTCCCGGTCTCAGAGCGCGGCATAGAGTGCAACCCTGTGAAGATCAAGGCCATCGAGAGGATGGAAGTGCCCACCCGACTGCTGGATGTGCAGAAGTTCACCGGCTGTTTGGCGTCCATCAGCCATTTCATCAGTCGGCTCGGAGAGAAGGCTCTTCCCCTGTACCAGCTCATGAAGAAGACCACTTTTTTCGAGTGGAACGACAAGGCAGATGAAGCTTTTCTCCAGCTCAAGAAGATGTTGACCACTCCACCTGTCCTGGCGGTTCCGACTCCTAAAGAGCCTATGCTCCTCTACATCACCGCCACCAGCCGGGTGGTCAGCACAGTCATAGTGGTAGAACGCAAGGAAGAAGGCAAGGCACTACCAGTCCAGAGACCGGTGTACTACCTGAGTGAAGTGCTGTCAGCCTCCAAGCAAAACTACCCCCATTATCAGAAGATGTGCTACGGCGTGCACTTTGCCGCCAAGAAATTGAAGCCGTATTTTCAAGAGCACCCAATCACTGTGGTCTGCACAGCTCCACTAGCCGAGATCATTGGAAGCCGAGACGCTTCAGGCCGTGTGGCCAAATGGGCCATTGATTTGGCCCCCTACACCATCTACTACCAGCCTCGCACCGCCATCAAGTCACAAGCACTGGCAGACTTCCTCGTCAACTGGGCCGAGACCTAGTACCTGCTGCCAGCGCCTGACTCCACCCATTGGCGGATGCATTTTGATGGTTCCAAGATGCGCACCGGTTTGGGAGCCGGCATCGTCCTCACCTCTTCCAAAGGCGACAAGCTCAGATATGTGCTGCAAATCCATTTTGTCGCCTCCAACAACGTCGCTGAATACGAGGCACTCATTCACGGGCTCCGGCTTGCCAAAGAACTCGGCATTCGCCGGATCCTGTGCTATGGTGACTCTGATTTGGTGGTCCAGCAGTCGTCGGGTGACTGGGACGCCAAGGATGCAAACATGGCAAGCTACTGCTTCCTCGTACAACAACTCAGTGGATACTTTGAAGGATGCGAGTTTCTCCATGTGCCAAGGAATGACAATGAGCAAGCAGATGCCTTGGCATGAATCGGTTCCACCCGTCAAGCAATACCAACCGGCGTCGCCCTACGACGCCTCCTCAAGCCATCTGTCAAGCCATCGGCAATGTCGGATTCCATCTTTGTGCCGGCTCCTCCTGAAGCAGTCGGATCCGACTTGAGGACCCCAGCAGCTGGCACAAGGAATTCGACAGGCGACTCGGGGACTGCAACAGCCGCGCCCAGCCCGGGGACTTCAGAACCCGGCTCGAGGACTACAACAGTCGGTTCGGGGACTTCAGAACCCGGCTCGGGGACTGCAGCAGTTGGCTTGGGGACTTTAGAACCCGGCCCGGGGACTGCAGCAATCGGCCCGGGGACTTCATCAACTCAGCAAGCGGCAGCTGACTCCAACCCGCCACCTCCCGGCCCAACCGCCCTCGTGCAAGTAGCAGTCGAAGAAACCGCAGCACCTTCATGGGCCCAACCCATCCTCAACTTCCTGGTGCACAAAGCGCTGCCGACTGATGAGATCTCGGCCCGGCAAGTGCAACGCCGGGCAGCAGCATACACCATAGTCAACAGAGAGCTTGTGAGGCGCAGTGTCACTGGAGTTTACCAGCGCTGCGTAGAGCCGGAGCAAGGCCAAGCAATCCTCAAAGATATTCATCAAGGCGAATGTGGTCATCATGCGGCTTCAAGAGCACTCGTGGTCAAAACTTTCTGCCATGGTTTTTTCTGGCCGTCTGCTTTAGAAGACGCTAAAGACTTGGTCCAGAAATGCAAAGGGTGCCAGAAATTCCGCTCCAAGCCACATCAGCCGGCTTCTGCACTCAAGACCATCCCCATTGCTTGGCCCTTTGCCGTCTGGGGCCTGGACATGCTGGGACCATTCAAGACTGCACGAGGTGGCATGACTCATCTGCTTGTCGCAGTGGACAAGTTCACCAAGTGGATAGAAGCAAAACCAATCAAGAAGCTGAATGGTCTGACTGCTGTGACTTTCGTTTCCGACATCACCATCCGGTATGGCATACCACACAGCATCATCAGCGACAATGGGACAAACTTTGCCAAAGACGCCTTGGCCCGTTTCTGTGCGACACAGGGCATCCGACTGGACTTAGCGTCCGTTGCCCATCCGCAGTCAAACGGCCAGGTAGAGCGAGCAAACGGCCTTATTTTGTCCAGCATCAAGCCACGACTAGTCGAGCCTCTAGAGCGTTCGGCCGGCTGCTGGCTTGATGAGCTGCCTCCCGTCCTCTGGAGCCTGCGCACAACTCCGAACAAATCAACCGGCTTCACGCCTTTCTTCCTCGTCTACGGTGCAGAAGCTGTCATCCCGATGGACATAGAATTTGACTCTCCTCGAGTCACCATGTACACCAAAGAGGAAGCAGAAGAAGCGCGATAAGACGGCATCAATCTGCTGGAAGAGGGCCGGCTGTTGGCACTCAGCTGGTCCAGCATCTACCAGTAGAGCCTGCGCAGATACTACAACTGGAAGGTCAAGCCGAGATCTTTCCAAGAGGGAGACCTTGTGCTCTGGCTGATCCAGCGAACAGTCGGCCAGCACAAGCTCTCAGCGCCTTGGGAAGGCCCCTTCATCATCAGCAAAGTGTTGGGCAATGACTCCTACTACCTGATCGACGCCCAGAAGCCTCGAGCGCGCAAGAGGGACGACTCCGGCAAGGAGACAGAGTGGCCATGGAATGCAAATCTTCTCCGAAGATTTTACAGTTAATGCAGTATGTGCCATGCTACCTTTTGTATTAAAGTACGAAGGCTCCGGGTCCCCCGAGAAGAGCTCGGGGACTGCCCTCTTTTATCTATATGATAAAAATTATGCCTACGATTGTGTTATTCCCTTCGTGCCATTTGGCACCGGGTCCGACCAGTCGGCCCGGGGACTCGCCGCCTTGTACTATGAAATGCTTCCTGTAGCCGGACAAGTAATGTGCTCGCACTTAAGCCGTCTCCTGCCAGAAGCCGCAGCTCACAGAGCGACTGTCTGGTGGGTAGGAGAAAGGCACGAAGAGTGCCCATGTGAAAAATGGCTAAGGACCCAAAGCATGTGCATAGTTCAGGCCGGCTTCCTGCCTCTGCGACTGGCTGTTGAGCAGCCGGCCGGCCGGCTTCTACTTAACTTGCTAAAATGTTCTAAAACGGCTAAGTACTCGCCTCCCCGGAAGTAGCTAAGTGCTTGACCCAGCCGCAGTCGGCAGAGCGGCTGTTCGGTTGGCAAGACGACAACCAAGGGAAGGCGGCAAAGGAAAAAGCCAAAGAGCAGCAAGCAAGAAAAAATAGAACTCAGAAAAATATTTACATAGCAAAGGCCCTTGGCCGATATTTAACGGAAGTTTAAAGATACACCCCGCGGGTGGGATTGTGCAAATCAACAAGTTCGTCGAGATTGATAAACAGGTAAAGCAAAAGATAAGCTGGCGGCTTAGGGAGCGGCAGACGGGTTCGGTGGATCGGAGGAGTCGGTGGCACCGGTTGGTTGAGCGGCCGGCTGGTCAGTCTCCGCTTGGTCGTTTCCAGTGGCAGCCGGCTCGCTTGGGCGTGCCTCGTTGCTGGAGGCACGGTCGAGCTGAGGTTGGCCGTCCGCTCCGACCTCTGGTGCCTCCTCTTCGCCTTCCTCCTCCTCCTCGCCTTCTTCATCGCCGCTGGAGCCGATCACCTCGGCCGAGTCCTCGCCGTCCTCTGGGTTCAGCCCAAACCATTCTGGTGGCGCCTCGGCACCGTTTTTGACTCGCTCCGGGACGAAGACACTGGTGTCGGTGTACTCGGCGATTGCCGCCGCACGCTTGACAAGATCATCTTCCACGACCACCAACTCCTCCTGAGCCTCCAGCCAAAACGTGGCTAACTGGGCTAGACTCAGCCCAGGATACCACGCCTTGATGAATTCCAAGGCCCGGCGCGCTCCAGCCCGAGTCAAGGAGCCCTTCCAGGCTTCAAGACGGCCGGCCGCCACCTCCAGCCAGTCGGCAGTCCGACTCGGAGTGCGCGGTGCGGGCATGTCCGGCCACAGGGCGGCGATCGCCTAGGCGCCGACACGCTGAAGGCGGCACAACATCCGGTGAGCCGGCCGAAGACGGGCCTCGATGCTCAGGAGCTGTTCACTAAGGGTTGGGGGGGCGTCGGCAGCGACGTGTGCGCTTTCCGCCCTCCGTCTTTCGCGATCGGCTTCAATGGCTTGATTGGCGGCGTTGGAGTGACCAGGGAAGAAGTCTGCCAAGACAGAAAGCAAAAAACCAAAGTTAGAGACAAGAGGCCGGCTCGACCAGCAGCCGGCAGCTCAAAGAAGGAAAAAGAGGGAAGCTCACCATCGACTATGTCTTCGATCTCGTGAAAGCCGGAAGTCAGCGTCGCCTTCCTGTCGGTCCAGGCGGAGCGTTCGGTCGCGAACTAAGCAAGGAGGCCGGTCTCCTTGTCTTCCGGCTCCTTCTGGACCTTCTTGAGGAGCTCCACTTGCTCTGCCAGTTGCGCGACCAGCTGGTCACACTCTTCAGCCAGCTTGCCGCATTCCTCCTCCTTAGCACGCAACGCGGTGTTGGCTTCGCCCAGCTAGTGCTGCAAGGTGGCGTTGGCCTCTGCAGAAGAAAAGAAGAAGGGAAAGGCATCAGTAGCCAGTAGAGAAGAGGCAGAGTCGCCGGGGAGATCCGGCCCGACTGCTCAGCAGTCGGCCCGAATCTCGGGGATTATAGCCCGCGGGTGCGCCAGCGCGCCACCGCGGAGAAACGAGTCATCAAAATCAACAGAAAAAGAACAGTTGCCGGGGAGATCCGGCCCGACTACTCAGTAGTCGGCCTAGATCTCGGGGACTACAGCCCGCGGGTGCGCCAGCGCGCTCCCGCAGAGAAAGAAGAAGACTTACTTCGGCTCTCCGACAAGTCCGCAGCGCGTTGATCTAGCTCCTGGACCTTGGAGTTGAAGGCGGCAGCACGAAGGTTATGATAATCCTACAACAAGGATATCAGCACTCAAAGCCTACTAATTAAAGTTCTGAGCTGCCTGCTGAGCAGCCGGCCCGGAACTCGGGGACTACACCCAGTGGGTGCGCTGACGCGCCCCCACGAAGCAACACCAAAGTTAGAAACGAAGAAGCAAGAAGCATACCCGGATGGCCTCTCGCGATGCCAGGAACGTCTTGTTGCAGTGCTTGATGGCATCGGCTTCGGCGCGGAGTTTGGCTCGAACATCCAGGATCACCTTGTTCAGAGGGCCCGTCCCGCCTCCCCGCACCCACCCAGTGGGCACGGCGCGGGTCGCCTCGGTGTCCGGGATCGAGGAGCTCGCGGCGCCGACCTCCAGCGGGCGTGGCGCCGAAGCCGCCTTCGCAGGTCGGCGGCGCGTCGGTGTGCCGACCTCAAGAGTCAGGCCTGTCGCCACCTCGTTTTCAGTTGGCGGCACCGGCAGGTCCGCCGGCTGCTCGCCTTGCGCGCTCCCGGACGGCGGCGGTGGAGGCACAATCACGTCCGGCATAGCGACGTCGCCGCCATCCCTCTCCATGACCGGGTGCTCGTCGCCGCCCTCCCCAGTCCGCGCCACGAACTCCGAAGGTGGCGGCGTAGAGTTCAGGGGAGTGATGAATATCACCGACTGGCCGTGCGCGGCCTCCTCGGCCTGCTTCTTCGCCGCATCGGTCGCCTCGGCCTCCGCCAGCTTCTTCAGGGCGGCGGCCTCCGCCTGCTCCGCTTCCGCCTTCTCCAGGCGGGCGGCTTCCCGTTCCTCGCGCACTTCTCGCGCGTTCCGCTCCGTCGCCTCCCGGAGGTCGGCGGCCAGATCGATCCGCCGAGTGGTGGCGGAAGTCTCCGCCGACCCCACAATGGAGCCGGCGGCCGACTTCTCAAGAGAAAGTGGAGCCCTAGATCAAGGGAGACAAAACAAAGAAACTCAGACAAGATCGGCAAGGAAGGAGAAAGTATGAGATAAAGGCGGTACTTACGCGGAAACCAGCTGCGGCTTCTTCACCTCCTTGCGGAAGCGGATGGCCTTTGCGGCCGCCTCGTCCCGCTTGGTCGCCGCGGCCGAGCCCTTGGGCTTCTTCGGCCGGCTGCCGAACAAGCTCGGCGCGGCCCTGCGTTTCTACGCGCCACCTTGGGCATCCGGCGTGGCAGACGAGCTCGCGCCTGGTTGGCCGGGCCTTGGCTGGTGGCGCGGGGCGACTTCCCCCGCATCATCGTCGGGCCAGTCTTCAAGGCTGGCTCCGAGCCTCGAGCCGCCCGCCTCGCTGCCTCCTCCCTCGGCGTCGTCCTCCAAGGCCGCCGCCCCCAAGTCGGGGTCGTCGATGTGGCTCTACGCTCGGTCGGGGAGGAATTGGCGCTCTG
Organism: Aegilops tauschii subsp. strangulata; assembly: GCF_002575655.3. Lineage (NCBI taxonomy): Eukaryota > Viridiplantae > Streptophyta > Magnoliopsida > Poales > Poaceae > Aegilops > Aegilops tauschii. The sequence continues at coordinate 67,829,017 of NC_053035.3, forward strand.
GCCCCGTGGCGCCGGCTGCCGGCTGGAGGAGGGGGCTCTGTTCAAAGGCTGAATTGGTCAGGTCAGACAGGCCGGACTCGGCAGAAAAAAAGATAGAGAAAAAGAAGGATAACTTACCATAGGGGGGGGGTCGGCGCGCGAGTACGGCTCCTTGCCAAACCGCCACTCCTCAGTGAGCTCGCAGTTCGCAAGATAGTTCACCATAGGAGCTACCTCTACGTGAGGCATCTCCTTGGTGCACAGCTGGCTTGGGTCCCGATGCCCGCTCATCTGGCAGATCATGTGAGGGTGGCTCTGGAGCGGGAGCACTCGGCACGCCACGAAGGCGGACAGCAAGTCGGGCCCAGTCAGGCCCTCCGACTGTGTCAGCACTCGGAGCCGCGCGATGGCGGCGGCTCCAGCAGGCGACAGCGTCTTGGCCCGGTACGATCAGTTGGGCTACCTCCCAGCCGGCGGGCCGGCTTCGTAAGCCGGCAAGTTGACCCAGTCACCCTCCGGGAAGACGCTCTTCACGTAGAAGTACGACCGCTGCCACATCTTCACCGACTTGATCAGCGGGATGGGAGGAAACGGATTTTCGGCCGCCGGCCTCCGCACCATGATAAACGCGCCGCATTGAGCCGGCACGCCCGCGACGAGGGTGCCGAGCTTGATGTAGAAGAACTCCCCTAGAGCTCGATGGTGGGGAGGACGCCGAGGAAGCCTTCGCACAAGGTGACGAAGGCAGACAACAGCACCACCGTGTTCGGGGTGAGGTGGTGCGGCTGAAGACCGTAGAACTCAAGGAAGGATCGAAAGAAGCTGCTCGCCGGCAGGCCGAGGCCGCGCAGGCAGTGTGAGCGGAAGACGACCCGCTCGCCCTCCTCCGGCGCCAGCGAAATTTCCCTCTTCGGCGCGAGGCGGACCCTCACGTGGTCCTTGCTGGGCAGCCGCCGCGTCTGGCGGAGGAAGTCGATGTGGTCATCATGAACCTCAGAGCCGTCCCATGCTCCGGAGCGCGCCATGGGGGGCGTGGGGTTGGAAGATGAGTTTATCGGAGATGAACCACCGCAGCGCTCAGCGTGGCTTGGAGGCGCTACGGCAAGAGGATGAAGAAGGAGGAAAGAATGGGGAGGAGGGACGCGCATGCTCCGCCTCTCCCCCTCCTCCCCCTACTTATAGGCCTACGGGCTGCGAAGCCGAGGGGGCGATCGTGGGATTTACTGCGCCCACGATCCCACGCCCCCATGTTTATTGCACGAGTTACTACGCACAGTAACTCCGGGGAACCTCAACCGCCCACCTCGGCCGCAACGGATCCGCTCGCGTGCCGAGGCGTGGTAGTGGCAGGCCCTGCCAGCAGGCGCGTTCCATCGCGAGCGTGGGCTGGCAGACTGGCCCGGCCGCTCGACGCCACGTGACATGCCCACAACAAGCGGCAGCCTGGAGGCTTAGCAAGCACGCCACTTGGTTCCCGTCGCCGCATTCGAAGTTTAGATAGGTCAGGCTCGACGAGGCCGACTCCCGCCAGTCGGCTTGGCAGAAGCCGGACGAAACTACACCTCGGCTCTCGGAGAAAGAAACTGCTGAGGTTCCTCGGCTGCTCAGCCGTGGCACCTCACCAGCTTCGGGGACTACTGTCGGAGTAATGGGCCATGGGTAGGCTAACCCGAGACCCAGAGCCTTTCAAGACATCAGGGCTGGCTGCGACCCTCAAGGCCTCAAGACGAGGTGCCGCCTTCTGGTGGCCGGCTGGAGGAATAGCCGGCTGCCCGAAGGCGGCCGAGTCCCAGAAGCCAGCATCAAGGCAAGCCGACTCCTAGTGGGCTGCTTCTAGAGAAGTTGGCCCCTAGCAGTCGGCCCGTGGCGCCAACGAAGCCTGCGCCCTCATCAAGAAAGACAAGAAAGGGAGTGGCTATTGCGTAGCCCATCCCCCCGATCCAGGGATGGGTGTGGCCATAGTGCACCATACCAGCGGAGATCTCTGCCCGGCGCGGCACTGTTGCCACCCCACCCCTGACGTCAGCACAAGTAGGCGGGGCCCTGCTCCCACGACGGCATGTCAGTACGGCCAGGGGACGACGGGCCCACCGATCAGCGAGAGCCCGGAAGACGGCTAGAGCCCCACCAGTCAGATCCGAGGGAGGTCGGCCTCCAGCAATCGGCCAGCCCCTTCCTCGGGCCCCACGCGCCATTAACCAGACAAGACGCAGAGTGGCTACAGTAATCGCCCGCCAGGCGGCGGGGCTGTAGCCACGCTCCCCTGACCAAGCCTGCGTCGTTAACATCACAGCTACAGTGATCAGCAGCCGACAGGACCCGTGAGCGGCGGAGGCGGCCTGTCGGCCCCGTACCAGACCAGTCGGCGGGGCCCACCGGGCGGCGGGCCCCAGCAGTCGGTGGAGAAGCCGGCAACCAGAGAGACTAACAGCCGGGTCCTACACCCGATCGGATTACTATTGTACCACTGGGGGGGTAGGCCTATATAAACCCCCCAGGGCACCCATGTAAAGGGTTCCCCACCTGTTAGAACTAGACCAACCCATAGAGAAAGGAGAGAGCTAGCCTTGCCTGCTCCTACCTCTAGCATACAGCTTGAGGAGCACCATTGTATTCACTTGTGCCTTAGTGATCATGCGGAGACCCCGCAGAGCAGGACCAGGGGTGTTACCTCCTAGGAGAGCCCCGAACCTGGGTAAAGTGCGCCGGCGTTCGTGTCTACGCCTTATCCCGCTTCCAGGCACCGGCGACGTTCTACTCGTTCCCACCATGATAAGCCATCCATTGGCATATGTCGCACCCAACCCTCGACAGATCAAGAGGGCTGAGAGGTAGAAAATGATGCACATGCAGCGACGTAGCGAGCTGGGGAAGTAGAGCTGAGGCGGTTTCGAAGGAAGATATACCTGAAGGTCGTCGGGATGTGGATAGGTGGGCGGCGGGAGGCCGGATCTGCCCACACTAGGGCAACGACGAAGGGATCGGAGGACCTCCCGCGTCGGTGCTCGACCAGAGATAACGGTGCGGACGACAGTGGGTCTCCTCCCTCGCTATCGACGACGGCCTAAACGCTGCCCCTCCTCCCCTTCACCCGCGGAGGGGGTTACGTCCGGATCTGTAACCAGCGGTGAGGATAGAAAGACAGTGTTACCACCCCTATCTTGTTTAGATCTGGAGAGGATGAGAGTGTGTGAATAGAGCAACCCTAGAAAGCAAGCGCGGAGGCTCCGGCCTATATATACGTAGTGAGGTAGTTTTCCTTTTTCACTCCATCAAAACAATCGTTTAAAATTGTGTACTACGTGCCAGGTCGCCATTATTTTTAGTTTTTGATTGTTTTTTTAGATAGCTACCCGCTTGTTCCAAGTGGTGTTACGGTGTGCCAGGTCGCACTTTGTATCGTTCAAGTCTGGTACAAGTCCCTCCATTAAATGAACAACCACCCCCTCGTAAAAATTGTGAACAAGCCCATGGCTAAAATTATCGAAACGTGGGTTGCCCCAACCTGCATTATTATTTATATTTTCTACTCCCTCCGTTCCTAAATATAAGTCTTTTTTATTAGCCACACCTAAGACAAGAATTTTTTATTAGCAGTGAACCCCACATGTCATAGACACAAAAAGTATGGCAAGATTCCCTTAGGCAAGCCAAAGTGTGTCTAAAAATTTGAGCAACTCAAGTTAGGCAAGTGTGGGAAAAATAATGTGGCAACATAAGACAAACATAGTCACAATCCAAATAGCCCCGTAATTTTTTGTGACATGCATGAAAATTTGGTTAGTTAAATTTGTAGTCAAAATTTGGCAAGGTGCATCAAATCAACACATGCAAGTATCAAAAGGGAAGTCACGGCATGCATGCATGCATTGTACTCCCTCCGTTTCCAAATATAAGTCTTTTTAGAGATTGCAACAAGTGACTACATACGAAGCAAAATATGTCTACATACATTCGTATGTAGTAGTCCATTTGAAATGTGTAAAAAGACTTATATCGAGTGCAGTGCCTTGATGTGTCGCGTCAACTCGTACAAGACCGAGAAGTTTGATTACTACAACGCCCTCTCCCTCGCGGAGTGAGCTCCGGTGCCTTAACTGCACCTGCCTTTGGCTGCATGACAGGTGGGCCAACCACCTGTTGGGCCCACCTGTCATAGACGCAAAGGCAGGAGCATTAAGTCAATGAAGCTGCGTCCCTCCCTCGCGCATGAGCATGGTGGCTGGCAGGACTAGTAGGAGCTTTCGCTACACGCTTCTTGACGGCGGCGAACTTGCGGATGGAGTTGACCATCATGTCGTCCATGCGAGAGGCGAAGCCGGCATCGGCGAGGGCTACGACACCGGCGGTCGCCAGCACCATCTGGAAACGCTGCACGGTGCGGGGCCGCAGGCCGGCGCCTTGGATGATTTGGCACAGCCGACTACCGCTCGCGACCATCGCCTCCATAGGTGCTTCTGGCTTCTGGTCACTTGGTCTTGGATTAGAGTGAGCAGTGTTGCGCAGTGATTGAGAAAGAACATTTATTGTCAATCTAACCCTGCCATCCATACACCTCTTTGGTTTAGAGTTAGTTCAGGGTTAGAATCTAACTCTAACCTCTAACTGAGTTAGTAGAGTTCTCCTCGTCTCGGTTCATCGCCATCATACTTACCCCATTTTTGTGTTTTCAGTATCCTGCGAATCAAAGAGGCCCTTAGACTGGTTTAGGTCTGGTAGTTTTTTATAAACATGTTATGTCCAAAATTTAATGAACGTGCTCCGGTTTCTACGAAAATAATCCGGTTTCATGTAGTAATTCATTTATTTATTTATTCTTCTGCAGGAGGTTTGCATGTAATTCGTGAGGTCTGAAATGTAAAGTACCCCGGCATATGCTCCGAGTCATGCATGCACTACGACCCAGATGCTCTATGTCCCACATGTCGGTGAAAAGGAGCACATGGAAATAGCCTAGGAATACATATAGGAGGATAAATGTGTGAAAAAATATGTACGGTGAAGCGTAGCTGCGGTTCGAAAATGAGACCTAAAGTGATGACAGGTATAGGTCGCACACACCCAACTAGTGGTAGTACTACTAGACATACGACTGCTTTTTCCCTAAAAAAAGAGGTATGAGTGCTCAGTACTCCTATTCTATCAACGCGAGTCCCATCTGACAACAGCGTCTGTGCTACAGCTGGCTCTTCTCCCTCGTTTCTCTTTTCTAATTCTAAACTCAGCCGACGCCCAGTGGGCGGGGTGGGGATTTGCCGATGGTCGGTTTGGTCAACTACGGCCCCACCTCACAGTAAAAACGTTACTACTTTAATAAAAATGCCATATACTCCTATACTAATAAAACATTAAGGCCACGAGGCAATGCAGTGCTGGATATAGGAGGCAAGAAGAAGAGATGCATCCATCAACGACGTCCACCTCCTCGACTCAGGGCACCGGCCCACCGAACGGCGGCTAAGTAGCAGCGGCTTTCGTGGCCAGGTCAATGTGATTCTGAACAATGGCGTCCAAAGATTTCAGCCGCTGGAAGAAGGCCAACGTCTTTCTGTCCTCGCTGGCCTTGTAGTGGCCTATGTAGACGATTTCCTCGTAGACGTGGATGTGTAGGTCGATGGTTTCTTGCATGGCGAGGTGCTGCGTGACGAGCGCGGCCTCGAGGTGCACATTATTCATCGCGACCTCCGGCAACTGCAGGGCCACCAGGGCTTGAAAGAGTTCGTCACCATGGAGTTCGATGAGGGTGGCAGGCAATGAGGAGCCTGGGCGCACGGGCTGGAGCAGTACAGCAAGGTCGTCCGCGCGCTTCTTGACGGCGGCAAACTTGCGGATGGAGTTGACCATCATGTCGTCCATGCGAGAGGCGAAGCCGGCATCGGCGAGGGCTACAACGCCGGCGGTCGCCATCACCGTCTGGAAACGCTGCGCTGTGCGGGGCCACATGCCGGCGCCTTGGATGATTTGGCACAGCCGACTGCCGCTTGCGTCCATCGCCTCCATAGGTGCTTCTGGCTTCTGGTCACTTGGTCTTGGATTGGAGTGAGCAGTGTTGCACAGAGACTAAGGAGTAGATGGATTGGAGTAGTGGGGCGCCTTTATATGAGAATCCAAACTCTGTTGCATTCACATCTGCTGGCTCTATTCTGCTTCTCCAATTAATTCACTCTGCATGTAGAGTAATTTGAGGATGCATCATTGACCGTTCAACGTCTCGGGAACCGCTACACTCTCCCTCCTTGGCATTCAAGCACATATGGAGGCGACTGCCGCTCGCGTCTATCGCGTGTCAGGAGACGTTCCTGTCGACGATGAGGTGCCTATGGTGACTTCGTAAATTTCAAGATGATAGTACTAGTATACTCAATATTGTGCACCGCGACCAAGGCCGAGAGGAAAACGGGAGAAGTACGTATTTATTTATGGTGTAGATTCACTCATTTTGCTCCATATGTACTCCGTCTCGGTGTAGTCTAGTCACTTGTTGAAATCTCTAGAAAGGCAAATACTCCTTTCTGGTTTACAGGGCTATACTAGCAAGTAGTACTACAATAGTGGGCTCACATAGCAATTTTGTCTCATGCAAGAGCCTGGCTATATGCTTGCTCCAAGGTTCGCAACTACCACGTTCGGGTTGCACTTGGCTCTTCGCCTCTTAGAGAATACGAACAATGATGTTACTACTACTGCTTCTACAGTATCGAATCCACTGCTGCATGTCCGTCCACCGCGAGCGGGAGGAATAGCTTGTTGTAGTACTATAAGCAAAAGCATGTCCTCGTCTGCGAGCCACCGCGCGCATGGGCGAGGGAGAAGGCGTGTAGTAGTAAAATCAAGCTTCTCCTCGTTGTACGAGTTGACGCGACACATCATAGCACTGGCCCCACATGGTCGCCTCTAAACTTGGCTGAAAGACCCGCAGTGTACAATACTTCATTTGCTGCAACCTCTAACATTTACCCCACCACAAATTAAAATATATATTCCTGTCTTGACCAGATGAGCTTGCAAACTAGAATCACCAGGATGACAGGTAGGGCCAGAAGATTATTTTAATCAAAAAAATATAGCATGGAGCCGACCCTAATGATTTTAAGCTTACAGGCACGGTACACGCTATCCTAGACTACTCTACACATGAAACTGCCACACGAGCGTTCGGGCTGCGCTTGGCTCTTCGCCTCTTTGGGAAATCAAACAAAATGATGGAGTACTACTGCAGTGGAGGAGTACTACAGTATGCTTCTGGCCATCTGACACCGATTGAACTGCTGCATGTCCACCGCGTACGGGAGGGAGAGCGTGTAGCGAGCGAAAGCTACTCCTAGTCTTGCCAGCCACCACGCTCATGGGCGAGGGAGGGATGCAACTTCATTGACTTACTGCTCCTGCCTTTGCATCCATGATAGGTGGGCCCAATAGGTCGGTGGCCCACCTGTCATGCAGCCAAAGGCAGGCGCGGTTAAGGCGAGAGGGCGTTGTAGTAATCAAACTTCTCGGTCTTGTACGAGTTGACGCGACACATCGAAGCACTGCACTAGATATATTTCAATAATTTGTGTTTACCAATGCATTAATTACAATGCATGCACGCATGCTGTGACTCTCCTTTTGATACTTCCATCTGTTGATTTAATGCACCTTGAAGTAGTATGAATATGTGACGGTAAAGCTTTGTAATGCCCTGGCCCTAATAAAGCGAGAGATGGTTGTGCACAAGGAGGGCGAGATCATGCAGACGGAACAGGACCCGATGATGGAGCTCTCTATGGTCTCGATGGACCTCTCCTTGCTCCACTGTCCCTTGTGCCTCCGCCCCTTGAAGCCTCCAGTGTATGAGGTTCGAATACACCTCGTCCGTTTGGTTGATCGAGCAAGGTGCAGGTTTCTTGATTGATGTGTTGTTCGATTGATTTGTGCAGTGCAAGGGAGGGCACCTGGCTTGCGCGGACTGCCGCGTCGAGCGCCCCGGGAACCAGCGGCAGTGCCAAAAGTGCGAGCGTGGCGGTGGCTTCGACGTGCGGAACACAGCGGTGGACGCCGTCCTCTCCTCGGTGAGCGTGGAGTGCCCGCACGAAGGCTGTGGACTCTACGTCACTTACCACAAGCTCGCCGATCTCCAGAGCGCGTGTCCGCTCGCGCCCTGCAAATGCCCCGTGCCCGTCTGCGGCTACGAAGGCCCGCCGCCGTGGCTCTCCCACCACATCAGCACCGTGCATCCCATGCCCGTGCACAGGATCCAGTACGGCAAGGCGCTCCAGCTGCAAGTGCCACTGTCGGAGCCACGGCTCTTGCTGTTCGCGGAGGAGGGCGGCCGCGCGTTTTTCTTGGTCGGCGGCGTGCTCGACATCAGCGCGCCTATCGACGTGTCGGTCGTCTGCATCAGAGCGGGGGCGTCCTCACTGCCGCACTACGTGGCCAAGCTGTGGGCGAACGGCCCGCCGGGGGAGCCCAAAGGCAGGACCGACGCCATCAAGGTGGAAACGGAGGTGACAAGAAGCAGGGATTCCGGTGACGTCGCCGTGCAGGAGCTAACCTTCATAGTTCCGCCCAAGCTGCTGGCCGAGGCTAAGCTGGTGTCCCTCCACATTCAGATTGACAAGCTCACGTCCTAAATGATTCTACAGTTCCTTCTGTTTATTTTAGTAATATGCTAATATAGGGGTTAGCTCGGTCTACTTTAGCTTAAGAGATGGTGGGTTTTGGTGGCAATGCAGCAATTACCTCGACATCAGATCAGCAGTGAAAGTAAGTTCGAACAGTCGAATGGATATTTTGTGTCTGTTGGATACAAAGATCCTTTGGGTAAGAAGTAACAACTTATATGCTTTTTTTCGAAACGGAACAACGATACTAGTATAATTTTTGTTGACATGCACTAATATTTTTGAAACGGACGTCGGGCTATAGCTAGAAGGGCGGTTGGGACGCGGCATCGGCCCATACCGTGGTGACCCCCGATTGGGACGCACCGACTGTGGATTTTCTCCCTCGCCGATGTCGACCGCGTCTACGCAGTCCCCAGCTGCGGGATCAGGCCGGATATGTGACCAGCGGTGTGGCCACCATCGTTCTATGCTTGTGAAGAGAGCAACCCAAGCAAGCAGACTTGTAGCTTAGGCTCCTGCTAGTGTATATATAGTGGTTTTCTTTTTCTCTCCATATCAACCATTTTATATTGCGTACGTGTCATTGAAGAGTGAAATGATGGTTGCTTCTTCCGACTAACTTACTGTGTGATTTGACTGCTCCTTTACTGGCCCCTACACGTACTCCCCCTACGTGCATGTAATAGTCACACGTACACATGGACGCAAAAACGCGCGCGACGCCCTAATGCATGCATGTCCGAGCACACGACGGAACACACACGGTCACGCTCAAGTGCTCAACCTACACGTGCATGCACACACATACTCAGCCAGGGTGAGCTAGTGACCGTATAAACACCGGAAAATGTATATATTGAGTGCAATGAGCGTATTAGGATGGTCATAGTGTGGAGTATCATATAATAGTATCATGCATATGATACTAGTGTATGATACTACATCCATAGTGCATAGTAACATAGATTAGTATCATAGGTGGTCTCATTTATTGCCATGCATGACACATAGTAGCACAACATTTATTATGTTGCGGTATCTACCTATGTTACTATAACCATCTCTCTCTTCTTTAATTGACTGCCACATAAGCATGTTTGTAAGTCCTAAGCGCATGTTACTACTTATGTTACCCCCACTATGGCCAGCCTTATGAAGTCCACTGACCATATTTTTACAAATATACAGTGACAGACAGTGTATTTATCTCATTTGAAATTAAGCCATATTAACCGAAGAGGAGGCAGTATGGACTAGCATTACTTTGTTGTGTCCCATCAACTTGCTGAACAAGGAGAAGCTTGCAGGATGGGAGGGCTTGCGCGCGGTGGCTCGCAGGACAAGGAGAAAATTTTGACTAATGCAAGCTCTCCTTCGCTCAGGCGGTGGACGTGCTACAGTTAACTCGGTGTCAGATTGCAAGAACCATACACTATACGAGTACTATTATTGTTGCACTTCCCGAAGAGGCGAACAGCCAAGCGCAAAGTTTACTAGTACTAGTACTACTACTATAGTCTATAGAGGTATGTACTGCTATACTAGTACTAGGAACCGGATGGGGGAGCGGCTGCACTCTTATTATATTTTTAAAATGTGATAAGGCAATCTTCAACACATTTGGTTATCTTCGAGGGTTCTCGCATGTGATAATGGAAGTTGATTGCATGGAACACTCGCCACAATTCTCGCTTAATTCTGGCTCATATCCTGTTACAAATAGGAGCGCTCGGTAATATTTCCTCTTTTTTTTATTCAGCATGTAAACAGGTTAGCAAACCTTGCGGCGCATCTTTGTGCGAACCGTGCTTGCTGCACTTTGAATGTGGCCGAGAGCTGGCTTGATGAAACACCTCGCTTCCTACTTCTTTTTTTGCGGGGTACCTCGCTTCCTAGTGACCAGTGTCTTGGCTGATCGTCCTAAGAATGCTTATATATGAATAAAGCTCTCTCATTTACCCGCAAAAAAAGATTAAGCCATATTAACCGGAAAGGAGGGAGTATGGACTAGCCCTACTTGTTGGTGTGTCTCGTCAACTCGCAGAATGAGGAGAAGCTTGCAGGACAAGGTGAAGCTCACTTACGCCTTTTGACTAATGCAACATACCCTCGCCCCGGCGGTGGACATGCATCAGTTCATTCGATGTCAGATTGCCCATACACTGTAGTACCAAACATGCGGAGACCATCATTGTTCGACTTCATGAAGAGGCGAAGAGCCAAGCGCAAGGTTTAGTAGTATGAGTAGTACTACTACTACTAGAACCGCATGGTGGAGCCTCTGTACTCTTATTTTTCTTAATCTCTGATAAAGTACACATTTATTCCGGAGAAGGGCGGAAAACGGCAGCCCAACATGTAATGATGATATCGATCAACCATGCTCGAATATACCTTGGCCTCCGTGCGAGCCCGTCTGTGTGTTCTCGCTCCTCGTCTCTCTCAAGGAATGGCGGGTTGGCCATTTTGCCGTCAATTGAGATCGGTTTGCTCACACTCCGGTCCCACATGTGAGTGATATGCCAAGAGGAGGTGCGTTGACCGACTGGCCGTACGCGTACTTGGTTTTGCACCTTCATACTACTCCTCCCTCCGTCATAGTTTACAGGGCGCGCTTCATTATGATGCATTTCTCTCAATGCATTTCCACCACTAGAGAGACTTTACACGCGTTTGGTTTAATCCTCAATTAATTAGCGCATGGTAACCGCAATTTTCTCTCGATGTAGTACTACGGAGTGGATTAAGTGCATGCATGTGTGTACCCGGGGTGGAAGCACTGCATGCATGTGTGTACGCTTTATTTCCTCTAGTAATAGATGCCGTGCTATAACTACCAATGCTATTTTTCAGGCCGATCGCTAGTCGCCTTGGTCCCAGAGATTTTCTCTTTTTCTGAAGCGCGCTCTATAAACAGTGAGGGAGGGAGTAGTATGAGTGGATTCAAAGAAGAGCGTATTGATGGTTGCTTCTTCCGAGCAACTTATAGTGGGTAAGGTGGGGCTTATGATTTGACTGCTCATTACTGACTATTAATGCGGTGCAACGACCGGTCTGAGTCTCCCATGCGGTTGTGCACTACCCCCTCGGTTCTTAAATATACTCCGGAGTATTTGTCTTTATAGAGATTTCAATGAGTGACTACTCTAATATTTGTCTTTTTAGAGATTCAAATGGACTACTACATACGGATGTATATAGACATATTTTAGAGTCTAGATTCACTCATTTTGCTCCGTATGTAGTCACTTGTTGAAATCTCTAGAAAGACAAATATTTAGGAACAGAGGGAGTACACATACGAAGCAAAATGAGTGAATCTACACTCTAAAATATGCCCATTTGAAATTTGTAAAAATACAAATATTGTTGATGACAGTTGCGACGACAAAAAAGAAGCATATTCCCTGTCCTAAGGGAAGATAACAACATGGTTGTGTTTGTCTAAAACAGTGTGAGGACGAGATTGCAATATGGAAAGTATGCCGGACGAGCTACGTTTTGTGCAAAGAACTATGGAAGATCCACATGCAGCGACGTGGGAAGACAGGCAGTGGAGCAAGGCCGGAGGGGATACCTGGAGGTCGTCGGGATGTAACTAGGTGAGCGGCGGCGGGCGGAATCTGCCCATACTGCGGCAGCGAGCAGGTGGCGTAGGCCCTACCGCGCCAGAGCTTGGTCAGAGAGAACAGCGTGTACCGCAGATCGGGACATGCTGCCTCGGCGCCGTCGAACGGAGAAACGATGCACGTCCTCCCTTTCCGCCGGCGGACGGGATCCGGCCGGATCAATGACCAACGGTGAGAGAGAGAGAGAGGCCACCGCAGCCTTGTGTGAGATACTCTGAAGAAAGACAAACCATGTAGGGAGGCTCCATTGTATATAGTGGAGCGGACTACCTTTTTCTCCATAAAAATCATTTTATATTCTGTGTACGTGCCATTGAGCGATGTAACTTTATTTAAAAATAACGCGCCAACGCATCAAGTCGAACTTTGTTTCATACACGCGTGGTACATGACCTCCGTAGGTAAACAACCGCTACACACGTTCAAGTTAGCACGTGGGCTGGCATTTCGTACAGAAATGAGCTCCATCGTGTACCCACGCGGGTGTGGCTGGGCACGAAGCGTGAGTACGTGCACGGTGCACCTATTCTCTTCTTGTATACGTACACCACCTACGTGGGGTTGTGTGAGAGAGATACAAACGTAGAGAGATATAGTGTGTGGGTTCGTGAGAGTTTTTTTGGGGGGGGGGTCAATCAAAAAATGTAACATATGCAATGTGTGTGAAATAGAGTCTTGGATATATCATATATAGAGGGGGCGATCCACGAGAAGAGAGTGGAGGTATCATCGACTTGAGGTGTCCATAGAATCGAAGAGAGGGATGATGATGTGTGTGTGTGTGTGCGCGCGCGGTCGATAAAGAGTTCCATCGAATTTGTGTGTGCCCACGTCAAAGATATAGAGTGGCTGGCCTACTAGAAGGAGAGAGGGGACAGGTGCAGTTTGTCTCTGTGGCATGGATACCTACCTACAGCGCTCGACTATCGATGTGTGGTGGGGGGGGGGAGGGAGGCCTAATTAACTATACAGGTAGAATGGCTGGTATATGTGTGGAGGAGGAGAGAGGCCTACCTTGTGTATTAAGGGAGATCGATCTACCTCATGTATTAAGGGAGATCGATCGTCATCCATGCATATGTGTAGGAGAGCAATAAGGTTGGGAGAGAGACAGAGCTAGAGTGTTGGAGGGGTGGTAGTGGAGTTGCTTCTAACAAATGGTGGGATAGGCTTGCTAGACAACCGGAGGGCACGCCTACAATATCAATAAGAGAGGGGATGGCTGCCTGTCTGTGTACGTGCGTGTGAGAGACGGGTCAGGAGGCATGCACGAATGACGAGGGGGGACGATATGGCTATGGTAAGAAAACATAACTACATAGGAAGATCAATCGTCCTTTGTCACAGAAAGGAGCTACATAACTTGTGAGGTACGTCGATCGATGGGGGGGATAGTTAAAGTCGACCTAGGTATATGTTGGGAGATTGATCGGTATACATGCATGTGTGTGTTAGAAGCAAATGAGGCACGGGGAGAAGGATAGAGAGAGAGGGATGCATCTAGGAGAGGTGGTGCGAGAGTCATACTATATCGAGGGGGAAGGAGTGTGCGAGTACGAGATCGATGAAAAGAGTTGTGGGAGTGAGGCATGAACGGTGATAAGAGAAGAGAGGAAGCTTGTGTTTGTGCTAGGCACACCTGGCTAGAGAGGAATATCGATCGATGTGTGCCGTAAAGGAGCTGGGGGGGCCTACACACACCGTGGGTGAACGACCTAAAGTGAAAAGACGAATTTTCGCGATGGAGCTAGAGAATGCTGAGGGAGGGTGAGAGGGATGCGGGTGTGTGCATGCACGAGAGAAAGTTAGTGCTAGCTAGCTACAAAGATAAGAGGATTGTGTGGGTGTAAAAGACGAACAAAGATCACACTTCATTATAAAAAGCGAATTCGGATATTTGAAGAATTTATCATAGTGTTTTAAACCCACGCATGTGTGAATATATAACGATGATACACATGGTGTGGTTATGAACATGTTATACTACATATAATATATTTTATCTCTACTCTTATATAAAATGGAGTTGTTGATGATGGTGTGCTTGCCATCCTACAATATAGGTCGTCCGATTTATATCTGACGGATAGGAAGGAAACTATGGAAATTTTGAAAAAAGATACCCACACCCCTCTCCATATTTGCAAATTAGGCCTCCCCTTGATCATGTTGATGTTCTGTGGAACGCATGGGCATCTTGCTAGTACTACGTATAATATATAGAACATTGATCATAATTTGGGCTAATGTGTGGCTTTTGCAGCTCAGGTCTAAATACTTGTCATAATGTAGGGGGCGGGGCACTATACTATGTGTGATAAACATGGTGTACATGTATGGAATATGGTTTAGATTATGAATATATAGTTAGTACATCAAATGTACTATTATTTGGAATCAACATCAAGTGTATTCAAAAAATAGAATTCGAGTTCATGTAGTACACATAGTTCATATCTATCTCTATAGTAATCATGTGGTGTGTTATTAAGGTAATACACGAATGATGGTTGAAGTTGGCAACAATCATGATTGTAGATTGTTATTGAAATAGAGAAATGAATTCAAATTCAGTTCGAATTGCAGCGGTAGTATAGACATTTGGAATGCACTAAAATGTTGGTATGAGTAGGTTACATGCATTATACAGCAAGCGAAAAAATTTAATTCGACATAACATGGATTCGTACTCCCTCCTTCCATCTATATAGGGCGTAATGCGTTTTTAAGACCGCCTTTGACTATTCACAAGATTAATAGTACATGACCTGCACAATGTGAAAATTATATCATTGAAAGAACCTTTCACAGACGAATTTAATGGTGTGCTTTGTGTAAGTTGCATGTCATATATTATTGCTCTAATATTTGGTCAAAGTTAGCATCGAAAAACGCATTAGGCCCTATATAGATGGAAGGAGGTAGTTGCTTCGAATAGCATTTTGATAGTAAAATGGGGCAAGACTCTCTCTTTATGTGGTGCGAATAGTTTTATTTTTTCGTTTTATTTTTGGTTGAGGGAAGTGCGAATTGATTTTGTACGTACAAGTACAATATTACACGTTAGGCTTGTCCCTAAAATTCAACCCGCGCCTTGTTATATCCCGAAAATTCAGATATCGTGCTCCCAAAACTGGTGCCTTCACAACCCGCGCCTTGCTATCCCGAAATTACAACGCGCGCGAAAACTCCCTCCAGCTACCAAATCCCGACACGCGAAATCCCCCTTCTAGCCCTGAGCCGAAAGGGCCGCTAGTTCAAATCGGTGGGGGGTACTTTTGTAACACACCCTACATTTTGGACAAGCGCGTCCCTAAGTCATGGTTCACCCCCTCCCATCGCCTCCTTTTTGCCATTCGAAATCCCAAGCTGCCATAACCTCTCCGCTCCAGCCGCGAAACCCCACCCTCCTCCGTCGGCCAACTCACCGTTGCCCAGCCGGAGCCTCTTCCCCGACGACGTCGTCCACTGCAACAGCTCGACGCCCCTCGTCCACCTCCCCGGATGAGGATCTGTCATCCATCTCGTCGTCCCGCCGGTTCAGCCGCCCCATCCTCCACCTCCAAGGAGCTGCTCTGACGATTGCCTCGTCTATCACGGCTGCTCCATCCCCACAGCGTTGCCTTAACCTGTTCCACCGGAACCGCAGCATCCTCACCGACTCCTCGGCCGAAGCCGAGGCCTACTCGGCGCCACCAAAGAGGTTGTACACTCATCGCATCGCACCTTCTCCTTAGATCGACCTCCCGGCGCCGACGGTGCTCCATCCCGCACCCCCATGGAGCGGCTACCTTGAAGCCGGCGCCGCGGGCGACATCTCTACGACGGCTCTCCCCCAGTGCGAGGCCCCTTCAGCGGCGGCGTCCATACCAGCCGGATCTGCTGCTGCTGCTCCGGCTCTCGCTCGATCGCTCGCTCGCCCAGCTGCTGCTGCTGCTCCGGCTCTCTCTCGCTCGCTCGCGCTGCTGCTGCTGCTCCGTCTCTCGCTCGATCACTCGCTCGCCCAGCTGCTGCTGCTCCGGGTCTCGCTCGATCGCGGTGTTGCTGCTGCTCTCCCCCTCGCTCGTGCTGCTGCTCTGCTCCGATTTAGCTACACTTCAGTCGACTGAATCCACTTTTGGCTCAGTCGATTTTCAGGGGGTGGGGGGGGGGGGGGCTCGCCGGAGTTAAGGAAGAACCACCCGCAACGGGGACGGGGGCTCACCGGAGAGGTACCCCACTATTTATCTTAGGGTTCACGATGGGGTCGGGGGGCCTATAGGGCTGGCCGGGGCGGCGGCGGACCGGCGGTGGGGAGTTCTTTTGGGGCGGCAAGGCGGCGCCGGGGCCGACGGTTCGGCCGGTGGTGGCTGGCGGCTCAGGTGGTGCAGGTTGAAGATGAACTGCAGGCCCTCCCTAAACTACATGTCAAGTGCCTCTCTGCTACCATTGCGTTCAGTTTCGACAGTAACATTCAGATTCCACAGTAAATTTCAGTTTCGACAGTTAAGTTCAGAGTCAATAATTTTTACCTCATCTGTTGTAGTTAGGTGGTTTTTGGTGATGTAAATTTTACATCTATTTTACATCATCTATTGGAGATGCTATTAGAATCCCACTTGAGATTGATGATCTCTGTCTTGTGCTGCTTCAGCCTTGACGTCTTACGGCTCACCGGGGCTGCTCCAACGACAGAACGATCCATCAAAACAGAGCAGTGCCCTGGACGCCGTCTACAGATTCCTCAGATCTTCCTCCACACCTCCGACAGCCACCTCTGCCTCAACTGCTTCAGCGACCAACCCAATGATGCTGAGGTCGACACGGCTACGGCAAAGAGGTTGTACACTTGTTGCATCACTTATTACTATACATTCATGTCGATCCATTAGGGCTATTTTGGTTCGACGGAAAAACATAGCAATAGGGAATTTTCCAATGTCACTCTACTATTCAATTATTAATGCATTTTGTTGAAATGAATGAAGCAAAACATCCACCTGGACCTACTTTTCAAAATCCTATGCATGGAAAAAAGACCAAGTGCATTAGTGGCAGAATAACATTCTAACTGGACACGCTTTCATATGGTTTCACTTTATTTTGGCCATGTTTCTTTGCATTCCTCTGCTCTTGCAATTCCTGTAAACCAAACACCCAAGTTGACAGAAATCCAGTGTTTACAAATGCTCTGTTTACCATGTGCATTCCTATCCTATTCCGGTGTTTTTCCTATCCCTGCGTTTTTAGAATCATGCAAGCCCAATGAGCCCTTACAGAATTACTTCAGTTACAGGTAGGTGTCGAAGGGAACTTTGTGTGGTTTGTCCTGCTCCTGCCGCGGCGTCGTCCACCTCACCTGAGGTGCTCCATCAACAGAAACATCCACGAAACTAGACATCACGAATCCTGACCGTCTTTCGCCGCCTCAGATCTCCTTCCCTGCCGCCGGCACCCACCGCAACGGCATCACCATCATCGACTCAGCAGATGAACCTGAGGAGTACACGGGTCCACAAGAGAGGTCGCACTCTTTTGATTTTGCTTATGTTATGCATTGCTTAAAATTACCTGCTACTTTATCGTCCTATTCACCTCTTGGACTCCAAGTCAGGTGCAAATTAATGTTCAAACTTGAGTTCTAAATTAGTTGTGGGGCACATATCAAGGAAGCAATGGAGATTATCTCTGTCTAATATCTGGTTCAACTAGGGTATGCCTATGTTGTTCATCTTGGGTGGGAAACAAATAGTAAAGCAATCATCATCTGTCTTTTTATTAAATTAAAGCAATCATTAGCCCGCTATCATTATTTTTGGATCCATCCAATGGTTGTTACCATCACTCTAAATTTCTGCATGCTCTCCTTACATAATCTCACCATATTTTTTTCGTATGCATGTCAGATATTACATAGTCATGCTGAACATGTAGAGAAAAAGAGAAGAGTTTTGCGCGGCAATACAATGTCATGCAGAACTCGCTCCATGGTGGGTTCAATGGCAAACCCTCCCCACCCATCTCCAGATTGTAATCCAGAGGAAGATATCTGTTCTGAGGCGGATTTAGACGCCGCCGACCACTCCTATTTACCCCCAAGGTGTTTGCTCTACCTTGGCAAGATGATGTTAGTCATATCATGCATATGTTGCCTTGTAGTGCCTACTTTTGACATTATATATGTCATCTGCTTAGTTTAGACATGTTCTGTCGCCACCTGTTTAGTTTCTATATCATATATGGGAATTATGCAGTCTCATGTCTTTTAGCCAGCCATAATATATGTGAAATGTGCAATGCCATCCTGTTTAACCAGGCATCATATATTTGAATGATATCTTGCCCATCCTTTTCTTCATTACAGTTCCATTTGTCGACAATGTTTGTACATTAAGCTACTCTTCCTGTGAATCAGCCATTTGGGTGGGAGATTGAAAAATCTGGAGTGAAAACAAGGCCTTCAGAGCAGACAGTGCTACCTGTCGAAGCTGATCTCTTGGTGGGTCCCGATAGCTCCTCAGAGATGGATTAAGAGAGAGATGACCAGTCCTATTCCCCCACCGAGGTGTATGCTCTAACTTGGCACAGCGTTTTAGTTATTCATCATATCTTTGAATTATGTTATGCTATGCTATCCAGTTTAGATAGACATCATATATCTGAAATTATGTCATGCCATCCGTTTTAGTTAAACCATATACATGTCAACTATTTCATGTCCTCTTTTCTCCACACTATCTATTGCATCTGTCTCTCATACAATGTCTGTACATTCAACTATGTTTCCTATTTATCAGCCATTTGAATTGGAGCGGGTGATGCCAGCATCTAGCGGACTAAAAATACGGTCTTCAAATAAAACAGTGCTACCTCTTGGTGGAGATAGCACCCCGGTTGTACATGCACGAGAACCAGCCCTACCACACATAACCCAAACTCTCATAGATTGTACCCCTACTGCGATGGACAGAGAACCAGCTTCACCCAATCTAACCCCAACCCCAGCAGATAGTAACCCAGTTCCTGTTGACACAGCACCATCTCCACCACAGAGCTCCCAAACAAGAGCAGTTAGTAAGGCAGCTCCAGTGCCCAAAGGGCCACTACTACCACGGTGAACCCCAACTCCACCAGTTAGAACACCTATTCCTGTGGAGGAAGCACAACCAGCTAGTCATACTTTTGCATCTATCGCATTTGATGTTGTTAAATCGTATGTGCGTATCTTCCCATCATGGAAATATTATACTGAAGATGAAGGAAAATGCCAGTTGCAGGTGTTTGTCCAGGAGTTATGTGTAAGTAATGTTATTCATGGCAATTACTTTGCTTTGTCCCATATATCCTACCTCCATGATGGTTATAATACAGCAAATTTTCCCATTTTTCTCTATAGAGAAGGACCAATTTGGAAACTCAGGATGAGGTAACCTGTGCTAATACCTCTGCTATCTTCAAGAATGCTTGGTGCCAGTATCGGAATCACCTGAAGAAAACGTACTTCACCGGCAAAGAAACTCATCAAATTCCCTTACGTTCTCCTGAGACACATTTACTGGACGATGACCGGGAATGCCTTGTTCTGTACTGGTCCCGAACCAAGAATGTGGTAAGGTCTATGAGCTCATTTTCTATTTTAAGTACTATATTCTTGCGTCTTACTGTACTCTGTTCATGTAGAAGAAGTGCCTAAACCTGAAGAACAACTGTTCTAATTTAAGATTCCATTGCTATCATAGTTCCAAAAAGCGCTAGGCTTTAATTGTGTGTTTTGCCACCGCCTTGCGCTTTACTGACCAAAGCGCATGCTTATGCACAGTTATGCACAGATTAAGCGTAGTATGCGCAATGCGTTTTGCCAATGCCTAGAGCCTAGGCGCGCTTAAGCGCTCGCTTAGGCGCGCCTTTTTTAACTATGATTGCTATCGTGCATACTGCTTTGCTCTTGTATCACTGTATTTACTCATACAAACTTATTTTTAAATTGAAGGATCCAATCGAAACTTCAATGGCACAGCAGGTATTGTCACGCATGTTTCTTTAACAGGCTTGCTCTTATTAATAGCTCTGTTGATTTCAATTTCAATTGTGTATACAGTTGACTTCTCATATCATGCACATTACTAGCATCACAACAAATCAAATAGTGTTGTTGTACATGTAGACCCGTGGTACCCATCTGAAATCTTGTTGTGCCGTGTAGTTTCCCACACTTTGTATTCTCTCACTGCTGCTTTGTCTTGAACTGATATGATTTGAACAGTGTCTCTATTTTGATTTGGCAAGACAATGCAGTGACCATAGGACATAGATATATGTTTGTTTGATGCTTTTATTATGTACTAGTACTTGGCAATAGAAGACTTGGTAGTTTAATCATGTCCACCTTACTAATGAACTGGTTCACCGAAATGAGTTTCATATACTAGTACATGCTAAACTGTTATGTGTCTGCTTGTTTCTTCTTTTAGAATGCTGACAGAATATTGGGGAAGAGTGCCTTATTAAGCAATGGTAAAGGAAGTAATGCATATAAGGTTCCAGATAGTGACATATCCTTGTTGGTCTTCAACAAAGCTGATAAAACAGCTAAGGAAGACCATCTCGAAGACAGTGAGACAACCCCAAAGTCCTGTCTTGGTTTAGTGTTGGAGTTACTGGCCACTACCGCTTGCACAAGCTATTCAAACTCACTGTCTGAATCAGTTCGGTTTCTTTAGTCTCAACTACAACCTGAAAGACATCGATCAGCTGTGCTGCGATAAGAAGCGGAAGGACTGCGGAAGTCCCTGGAGCATTCAGATGCATACTTTCTGGTGCAACAGCAAGCGTTGGAGGATTTTAGCGCCAAACAGGACAAAGCTAATAAGCTTGCTAAGCTGCCAACATGGTGGATACCACGTTTCTTGAGCTCTTCTGAAGTTGTTTCAGTTATGCTCCTGTTTTGCTGCCGCGTTTATTTGCACTGGTGGCCAATTTTGACGGCCAGTGTATGTAATATGCTGCTTTGTTCCCTATATTTGCACTGGTGGCAAACTTTGATGCCCAGTGAATGTAATATGTGTAATAGCGGTAATAGGCTAGCGTTAATTGCTTGCTTATTTATTTCCTTATTGTCTTCTTTAGTTGTTTGCTTGTAGTCACTGCAGTTCTTTTTCTGTGCTTTTGTAGTGGCCACAATAACCTATCTTTCAAAACTAGGCCAAAATAATGATGGCAACACATGGACTGTTGTAACCATGCGCCTCCCGCGGCCCGTATGATCCATGGGCCTTCTACGGGCCGTAGGATCCATTGGCCTTTTATACGGGCCGTAGGATCCATGGGCCTTCTACGGGCCGTACGATTCATGGGCCTTTTACGGGCCGTAGGGTCCATGGGCCTTCTACGGGGCGTATCATCAATTCGCCAATCATGGGCCGTACTATTCGTGGACAATAACGGGCCGTTAATAGGCCATATTTGATAACTCTATGAAAACAGCTCAACGGGGTTTTTTTGACATGAAAACGGCCAAACGTATTATCGGACCACAAACGGGCCGACTATAACCACGGGCTGAATTTGGCCCACAAGCAGAAAATGACAGTAACGGGCCGTAAGTAAATGAATGTGGAAATGAGCCCAAGAATAAATGGGCCCCGAGAAGGCCGAAAGATAACATGGGCTGGAAATGGCCCAACGGAATAATGGGCCGTTAATGGGTATAAAGTGATACACTGTTCATTAGGGCCCAGTTTCACCACGTCCGTTAATGGGTATAAAGTGATACACTGTTCATTACGGGCCAGTTTTACCACGGGCCGTTAATGGGCCGGGAGTAATAAGGGCCTCATATGGGCTGAAAGACGCCATGGGCCATACATGGGCCGGAAGTTAAAATGGGCTGGAATTATATTAGACGGCCCAGATGACGCTACTGGGCCTAATTCGGATAGGCCGTAAACGGGCCCTGGGTTAGCGGCCTGTAAATGGGCTATATGCGAACAGGCCGTTCACAGGCTTGCCGTGGGCCGGCCCGCCACCTTTTGACCATGTCAAACGGGCCAGCCTTTTCACAGGAATGGGCCTCTGTTGGGCCGTGCCACATGTCGACGTATCATAGGCACTTTCGGTCCAATCAGTGGATGACATCTGTCCCAACGGTGAGCCGACACGTGTTTCCTCCAGCCAATGATGATTTTACACATGGAAAATCCCCATTGATCGGGGCTGTTAACGGGTTATCGGATCCAAAACCGGACCCGATAGCTTAACGGCGTTCCGTTACGGTGGATGCCACGTGTCGGTCACCCTTGACGAAAGCACTTCTGTGACGCGCAATTTATCGTCATGGAAGTGGACACTTCCATTAGGATTAGCATTATTGTGATCAGCATGGCCGCGTAATTAGATTAGGAAAGTTATCTAGTTGAGTCCGGCTAAGAGTTGTACTTGTTTGTTTACGTGTGTTGATGTGTACGTCCATGTTAGTTTTAGGTTGAGTCGGTTTGGAGTTTCCTTGTGCTAGCTTCTAGGTGATGTGCACGGTTTGTGCTTGAGTCGGAGTAGCACAAGTTGGAGGCTAGGGTCGTGTATATATACACACCCTGGTGCGTGAGTTTTGTAATACTGTGAAGAGAAAATAGAAAAACCCAAATGATAACGTCCACACGTGTGGCATGTTTGTACTTCGCCCACACACTCTGACTCACGTTGATTCTGTTTTGCACGAACCCTAAAGAAAACTGTTAGAATTTCAGTGCCACGTGGGCATCATCGTGTGTGTGGGTGTTGGAGAGTTCGCCCACATGCCCCGCAGCATGCGGTTTGCTAGCTGCGCTATGTGGGCGAACTAATTTCTGCCCACACCGCCACCACCTAGTCCACGCGCGTGCAGGCGAACTGCTTCTCGTCCACACGACACTCATACGTTGTTGGATGGCAACTGCAGTTGCGCGTACGTTGGAAGTAGGTAAACACACATGTCAACTATGATTCGTTGCTAGACGGCAAATGCAGTTGCGCGTACGTGGCAACCAGATAAACACACATAACAACTGTGACTAACCATACATGGCAACCTTGGTTGGACCACACGTGGCAACTAGGTAAACACACACAGCAACTATTCTTTAACCATATGTGGCAAGTAGTTAATCACACACGGCATCTATGGTTTGATTACACGCGGCAACTACCCATAAGTTAGACATGGCAACTATTTTTAACCAAAACAGAGAGAGTTGCCATACTTTTACAGCTACATTTGCCATCCCGGATAACTATATCTGCCATCCCGGATGGCAACTAAATCTTCATCCCGCGGGTACCTAACGTAGCCGCGCCAGGACATGTGGGCATATTTTCTTCGTGCCACATGCACGAGGTGAGGATGAGTAGTACTTGTTGGGTGTGTGGCACGAAGTAGCTGCGCCCACACGTGTGGGCAATTCTAATGTTTGCCCACACACAGCTCGTGTGGGCTGCCTCCTACTCATGCCACACATGGTGTGTGGCCGGATGTCTAGTATACCACACGTGTGGGCGTTATCAGGACCCTAGTAAAAAGAAATAAATAGGGGGAAACAGGGCACGATACGGGCCCTTGGGTATCAGTTTTTCGTGCACGCACTACTGCAGGATGCTGCTAACGTGACACCACGATCAGAGACCCTTTGGCGAAACTGTGTGCGACATATTGATCGCAAACGGTGATGTAAAACAACCGTAAAAAAAGGTGTAAAATGTTTGCGATGGATGATACATCAAACACGGTTCAGATTTTAGTTGTGTGTGCGATGAGGGGCATACGGTTGATCTGTACGAACTGTTTGCGATGAGACAGAACAACAGAAACGGGCAGCCATATCAAGGTGTGTGCGATATAAGGCATACAGTGCACTCCGATGAACCGTTTGCGATGATTGAAGTGAACACAAACGATTCGGCGTAACAATATGTGTGTGATACCCGGCAAACAGGTCGGTAATCAGAATTGTGTGCCATCATTATAAATAGCCCATACAGTTTTTTTTTGTGAATTGTGTGCTCGTCAGGGCACACAGTTCAACAAACCAACCTGTGGGCGATAATGTAGAAGATCTCTGTCGAATACATATTACTAACCGTCTGCGATGAGATTGACAGGATAAACAGAGATATATACAGTCTGCTTAATTTAGTCCTTCTTGTTGTTGTTGTTGTTGTTGTTGTTGTTGTTGTTGTTGTTGTTGGATAGCCCTGCGACATTGTCTTGGCGAGGACGCATCTTGCCGCTGACCGCTGGCTTTTCATCGGTGCCGTCGTCGTCATCGTCGTTGCTGTCGTCGTCGTCCTCCTCCTCGTTCGACCATTCCTCCTCCTCATGATCGTCGTCCTCTTCTTTGTCCTCCGACGGCTTCTTGTCCGTCTGGTTGTCGTCTGACGACTCCAGAGGCGGCGTCCCTTCCATGAACCGGATATAATCGAGGTTTGGTCTCGACACCAGACTCATGGAAGACGAGCGGGATGATTTCGATGTTGACCTATCATCGGGTACCAGACTGCTGGCCAAACTGTCGTCCTCGCTGTCGCTCGACATGGCTGCAGAGTGTGTGCCAGTGTGTAGCGCGGTCTGCCGGGGACGATGAAGATGGTGGACACTTAATAAGGGTATGCAGAGAAGAGGAACTGCCAATTGAAGCGGGGTTGATGTATTATGTAACCGCTGATATAATCAACCGCAATTATTTGTACCCAGTCGCTCTAAATTCCTGGGGTTGCGCAGGACTCCTATTGGCTATTTGGCTGGTTTCCTTTTTCAGGACAAAAACAGGGAACGAGTTTTGGGATTATGCACTGGTACCGGTATGAACAGAGTAGGACAGTTGGCAAGCAATACATTGAGCTCTTCTTATTGATAAAGCCAGTAATAATCAAACTAGAATGGAAAAGAAAAAAGACAAAGAAAAATATCTGCACGAATCTTTGCGTAACATCAATGGCATAGGACC
Organism: Aegilops tauschii subsp. strangulata; assembly: GCF_002575655.3. Taxonomy (NCBI): domain Eukaryota; kingdom Viridiplantae; phylum Streptophyta; class Magnoliopsida; order Poales; family Poaceae; genus Aegilops; species Aegilops tauschii. Next base: position 67,854,184 of record NC_053035.3, read on the forward strand.
TAGATGTGCATTACTTAGAGCACATCTAGATGTGCTTTAGCAATACTGTCAAACAAAACCCCTAATCATCATTGCAAACAGTGCATAGAACATGGCTAATGCGACAACCACAACACATGCTAGTTCCTTCTTGTCTCTTTCTTTCATCTATTGCCTGTGATTGATTCTTTCTTGCTTCATCGTACTGATTGTACATTCCAGATCAGCCAGTTTCTTCTTCAGCTTTACGTTATCTTCTGCGAGCTTGGTGATAACACTCCGAGCCCTGCCATGCCATTCTTCATCCAGCCAGTTAACAAAGGCACAAGCCTCATATCCCTGCCAATGTTAAATAGTATTCTAGATGAGCGGTGGCATTAACTGAAGTAAAATGATGAACTTAATTAGCACTAACCTCTAAGGGGCAACTGAGAAACCGCCTGCCAATGTCAAATCCCTCCATGCATACACGTCGAGCGGGAGTGTGCTCGTGCACAGAACTCAGCTTTTGGTACTTCTCGGTGGCGCAAAACTCAGAGTCGAACTCGTGTTGCGGGAGTCTGGAGTCATGCTCCGGATCCGGCGGCAGATCGCTTTCCTGGGGGGGGGGGGGGTGTCGGTGTCAAAACCGGCGGATCTCGGGTAGGGGGTCCCGACCTGTGCGTCTAAGGAGGATGGTAATAGGAGGCGGGGGACATGATGTGTACCCAGGTTCGGGCCCTCTCGATGGAGGTAATACCCTACTTCCTGCTTGATTGATCTTGATGATATGAGTATTACAAGAGTTGATCTACCACGAGATCGTAGAGGCTAAACCCTAGAAGCTAGCCTATGGTATGATTGTTGTTCTTGTCCTACGGACTAAGCCCTCCGGTTTATATAGACACCGGAGGGGGCTAGGGTTACACAGAGTCGGTTACAAGGGAGGAGATCTACATATCCGTATTGCCAAGCTTGTCTTCCACGCCAAGGAGAGTCCCATCCGGACACGGGACGAAGTCTTCAATCTAGTATCTTCATAGTCCAACAGTCCGGCTAAAGTATATAGTCCGGCTGTCCGAGGACCCCCTAATCCAGGACTCCCTCAGTAGCCCCTGAACCAGGCTTCAATGACGATGAGTCCGGCGCGCAGATTGTCTTCGGCATTGCAAGGCGGGTTCCTCCTCCGAATACTCCATGGAAGATTTTGAACACAAGGATAGTGTGCAGCTCTGCAAAACAAATTCCACATACCACCGTAGAGAGAATAATATTTCCACAAATCTAATCTGCTGACACATTCTGCAGCATGACATCATAGTACGGCCCGGTCATTATTCGAACCGTTTTTCTCAACCAGCCACTGCACATATTGCGAGGCGGTTTTATTGGCACGTCTTGTCGAAGGAGAGATCGTGTTCCCCTTATCACGGGATTCTCATCAATACGGGTATGGGTAACCCAATCGTGCCTGTTGGTATGACTCCTCGAGTTTAGGCAAGTTCCAAACGGCGACGCGGAGGACGCTTGATATTCACCCTCTTTATAAAGGGGCCAATGCCTGTCCTTTTCTTCTCGCACTCAATCGAATCCTTCCCCCACCTTGAGTTCCAACACCCAAGGCTCAGGCTAGGCACTTCGGACCATCAGTCATGTCCGGATCCAACCTTCAAGGTCGGTGGATGCCCTCCTCTGTCACAGAGGAGGACATCAAGAAGCTAAGAGAAGCCAGGTATCTGACCGCCGAAATCTCGCACAGGCTGCCTGCTCAAGGGCAGGTCATTCCCACTCCCGAACCCCGCGAGAGTGTCGTATTCGTCTCCCACTTCCTCCGAGGGCTAGGCTTTAGTCTAGATCCCTTTGTTAGAGGGCTCATGTTCTATTACGGGCTTGATTTCCATGATCTGGCCCCGGATTCCATCCTTCACATCCCGTCGTTCATCGTCGTGTGTGAGGCCTTCCTCCACGTCACCCCACACTTCGGCTTATGGCTCAAGACCTTTAATGTGAAGCCAAAGATGATTAATGGGCGACACGCAGACTGCATAGGTGCCGTAATAAGCAAAGGCGCCGATGTTCCATGGCCAAAGGGTTCCTTCCCGGAGGAGTCCAGCTTATGGCAACGGGAGTGGTTTTACATCACAGCTCCTCGGGGTACTAAGTGGGTAGCCGCCCCTGCCTTCCGCTCGGACCCCCCCCGCCACAACTGGCGTCATGGATCAACAAGGGGCTAGATTGGGGGCCAGTAAATGATGTGCCGACATTGCAGAGTCGCATCCGAGATCTCCTCGAGAGAGATGTCAGCCTTGTCAAGGTAATGCAAGTCATGCTAGTTCGTCGAGTCCTGCCTTGCAAACGTCGACCTCTCCGTATGTGGGAGTTCAACCTGGAAGGACCGCGAACTATTCAGCACTTCTTCGGCATGACGCTCGAAGAGATGTACAGATTGTTCTTCGGATCACAAATAAAGTGTCCGGACACCACCGAGGATGCGGGTCTGAGCTGCAATCGTCCAGATACCCAAGTAAGTAGTTCTTCGGCCGAACATGCTGTCTCTTTATTTATCACAACATCATTCTGAAAAATCGCTCTTTGACCAGGACTGGGTAAAAAAGGCGAAGATGATCAGCTGTTCGGCCCCCCTTCCCGAAGGCTCGACAGTTCCAGTACTGGCCAGAATGCTTGAGCTCGCGCCTTATCAAGCGCCCTCAGGGGAAGATAAAGGGGGGAATCAGGAAGCCGAAAGCGGGCCTCACTCATTATTCATCCAGACCGGGGGAATTAGTGCCTCCGCGAAGAAGGAGAACCGGGGAGAAGAACCTAAAATTCCCTCTCCCCAGGGATGGAAGACGACCGCCTCTGAAGACTTGGAAACAATGGTTTCCAAACGAGGGAAGAAATCTTCGTCAGGGGGTCCTACCCCGGAGGGTATCCTTACCGCACAGTGCCCGCAAGTGGATCAGCCCCCCACCGAGCTGTAAGTAGACAAAAGTACTTTGTAGTAAACATATCCTACTTTATTTCCGAGGACAATAATCGAGACGTATGTCCTGTAGTTCGGGTCGTAGCCCTTCTCGACAGAGTTTGTCTTCGGGGGATCTTCTTCCGGAGATGATCGAGAGCGAAACACGTCCCCATGCCTCCCCGCCTCATGAGGCGGGCGACCCTGAGGTGTCGTCACGAAGGGTTTCTCCTGATCCGCCGAGGCCGGAAGGTAAGCCTTCGGCCACCCAGAGTCCGGAGTATTCGGCTCCTAAGGGGAGCAACAAAAAGAGTTTGGAACTGTCCGGTGCGCGACCAGACTCACTGCGGAATCTTCTGGAGCAAGCGGCTATCTCAGAAGCACACCGTACGTTAATGGGTATGGTAGTTGAGAAGATTTCATCCGCCGAAAGCGGGTTGCATGAAGATTTTATGAGCCTGCTGAGAGGCTTTGAGGTACGCAAAGTAATATGTGTATTTTTGACGGTACTGCGCACGCCAGGTGTGCCCTATGTAGATAGTAGCCCTTGAGGCTCTGGTTGCTGTCAAAAAGGTGGCAAACAGAGGATCGTAGTCCCAGGTAATAATCATGCCGCCTTCATGTGCAGGTGGCTGAAGGTCCGGTGGCTAGCCGGGCTGGTGAGTTTGCCGAACTGAAGCGGCAACTTGATGTGGCAGATGCCAACATCGTGCTTGTAAACAGGCGGCTTGACGAGGCACATGGTATGTATTCTCCGGTGGTCAACATATATTAAGAGGAGCATAATGCTAGTATCTATAATATGTTGTGACTGCAGATGGAGCTGCCGCCGTGGAGACCCTTCGGGCGGAACTTGCCCAAGCCAAGGAACAAGCCAGGAGGATTGATGCGGCCGCCTTGAAGGCGGTCGAAGAGTTAAGAGCCGAACAGGCTGCGCATTGTGAGAGCAAAGAGAAAATAGCCAAGATGGCTGTTGAGTTGAAAGATGCCGCCGACCGTTATGAGCTTCTCGAAAGGGAAAGTCAAACTAAGACGGCGGACCTGGAGAAAGCCATGGTAGCAGCTAAGGAAACCGTCTCTAAAATCCGAGCGGCGAAGGAGGAGCTACGTCAAGCCGGAAATATCACGGCTGGGAAGCCCTTTTTGTTGCAGACGAAGTTCGGAGATCCTAAGTATGCCCTTCTGGATCAATTATGGAGTTCTGCGGACGCGTACCTGGATTTGGCAGCAAGTGCTGCTGATACGACCAAGTTTTTCGAACATCAAAAAGATCACGAAGTGGAAAAGTTGTTCTGGTCGCAGTTCAATGCTCCGGCGCGTCCGCTGCTGTTAAATGAGCAAATGGCCGAGTGGGCCGAGCTCCATAGGTTGTCCGGGCTTGCCATGAGGTCTGTCGTGGATCGTCTCTGGTCGGAAGGACCAAGGCCGAATAGTTATTTTGGTCTTGTGCAACGATTCCTTGGTACTGTGCCGCATATCGACGCTGTAAAGAGGTCGGCGTGCATAGAGGGTGCGCGGATGGCTCTTGCCCGTGTCAAGACATACTGGGTGGAGATGGAGGCCACCGCGATTGCAACCCAGAATCCGGCCGTAGGCCAGGTTTCGGCCGAGCACTATTTTGAAGAAGTCCTGGAAGGAGCTCGTTTAATAGAGGCTTAGTGCTCGAAGAGTGTCCTGTTCGAGTGACATGTATCTCGATTGTAATAACAATGCTATTTGAATTATGAAGGCTATGTTTATACTTTTGCCTGAAAGTATTATGATGCCTCCTTTGCGGTCGTTTATGTATATATGTATATAACCTGAAAGTTTGCAGTCGTCGGCTTCAGCCCCCACGCATATAATGAGGGGGTGTTCGCAAAAGCGCGTGTTCACACTTGATCCAACGTCTTGGTCCATTAAGGAGGTGGTAGCGCGGCGAACGAGGCAATCGGACTATATTGCTTTAACACTTTCACTTAACCATAGGAGTTTGACAGTGGGGCTATTATATAGCCCCTAGTACTTCCGCACTCGTCCGAGTACGGGGCGCGTACGTACATGACCGAGAAAACCGGCCCTTCGTTAATGCGGAGGAATCCCGAAGATTCTGCTAAGTCATCGAGTGGTCGACCAGTCTCGCGCTTTATAATGACAGTCAGTTTTCGGCTTTCTCTACTGAGGTGCTCATCCAGATGAACCAGGGCACAATCGCAGAATTCTCCCGGTGCCACCTTAGCCGATAGAGCGGAACGTAAGGTAGCAAAACGCGGGAGCCGGGCAAACCCAACATTTGACCAAAGACATGATTCGGAGCTGATGCATATAAGGCCGAACTCGCGACGCGCACTCCCTAAGGTATTCGGTCTTTACAACATATACCGGGCTGAGTAACGCCCTTGATAATGAACCCCGAGTGTCCAAGTACGTGCATTATTCTGACGTGGCGAAATGCCAATAACGTCAGCATCGCTCTCGGTTATACTGAGTATCCGGAGGATGTGAAGCAACAAGAGACAGTAAAAAAGGTTTACACAGGGTCTTAATCTAAAAAGACACCTTTGAGCGGGGCCCTGCTGCACGTCTGCGCCTGTGTCCCCTTTCTGCCGTATCCTGGAAGGGTGTAGCACGATTATCATCTGTACCACCTATGGGGGTATATCCATCAAACCAATCTCAGGTTTATCTAAGCTGTTACAGCTAGTGATGCGCTGGACTTGTCTAGCCGTGTCCGCGGTCTTGACGACCGATCATTTATTCTGGTTGGAGAGGCCGTTTAGTGTTCGGCTGCTAAAGCCGCCACACATTCTTCCGCGTGTAAGGAACGCTCAACATTTCCGCTAACTGCGATGATGCCATGTGGACCGGACATCTTAAGCTTAAGAGAAGCGTAATGCGGTACTGCATTAAAACGAGCGAAAGCTATTCTTCCGAGTAGTGCTTGATAGCCTCTTTGGAATGGAGCGATATCGAAGGTTAACTTTTCACTTCGGAAGTTGTTGGGAGAACCGAATACAACCTCTAGTACTAGAGAGCCCGTACAGCGGGCCTCTGGGCCTGGTATTACTCCTTTAAAGGTAGTATTGCTTTAGCTGATTCTTGGCAGGTCTATCCCCATTTTGCGGACTGTGTCCTGATATATCAGATTAAGACTACTACCGCCGTCCATGATGACTTGGGTGAGATGGTATCCGTCGATAAATGGGTCTAGCACCAAGGCAGCCAATCCTCCGTGCCGGATACTTGTCAGGTGATCCCTGCGATCAAAAGTGATCGGGCAGGCCGACCAAGGGTTGAACTTAGGGGTGACGGGCTCTACGACGCGTATGTCTCGGAGTGCATGTTTGTTTCTTCTTTTTGATACGTGAATCATGTTCACTGTTTTGACCTCTGGTGGGAATTTTTCTGTCCCCAAGTGCTTTGCTGGCGAGGCTCATCCTCGTGTTCACTTGGTGTTTCCCTCCCCTTGTGTTCGGCGTTTAACTTGCCGGCCTGCTTGAAGACCTAGCATTCTCTGTGGGTGTGATTTGCAGGTTTATCGGAGGTGCCATGAATCTGACATAATTTGTCTAGAATCTTGTTTAGGCTGGACGGTCCATCTCTGTTGCCTTTGAAAGGCTTTTTCCGCTGACCGGGTCGATAGCCCCTAAATCTGGCGTTTACCGCCATGTTGTCTGGGCTGTCTTCGTTATTTCGACGCTTGCTTTTACTGCATCGTGGTTTTCCATTGCCATCCCTGACTTCAGATGTGCCTGGGTCACTGGTGCTACTACGTGCCAGCCAGCTATCTTCGCCCGCGCAAAAGCGGGTCATGAGGCTTGTTAGGGCTGCCATTGTTCTTGGCTTTTCTTGGCCGAGGTGTCTGGGAAGCCATTCGTCTCGGACGCTGTGTTTGAAAGCTGCTAAGGCTTCGCCGTCTGGGTAGTCGACGATTTGATTCTTCTTAGTGAGAAATCTGTTCCAAAGCTTTCGAGCTGACTCTCCAGGCTGTTGAATTATATGACTTAAATCGTCTGCGTCCGGAGGTCGGACATAGGTCCCTTGAAAGTTAGCCCTAAAAGCATCCTCAAGCTCCTCCCAACTTCCAATTGAATTTTCGGGGAGGCTCTTCAGCCAGTGCCAAGCTGGTCCTTTCAACTTGAGGGGCAAGTATTTGATGGCGTGGAGATCGTCTCCGCGAGCCATGTGGATATGGAGGATGAAGTCCTCAATCCAGACCCCAGGGTCTGTCGTTCCGTCGTATGCCTCTATGTTCACGGGTTTGAATCCCTCTGGAAATTCGTGATCCAGCACCTCATCGGTGAAGCATAGGGGGTGTGCGGCACCCCTATATTTGGATGTGTCATGGCGTTCTAGCTGTTGTAGTGTTCGGTTTTGATTCTGCGCTGGAGCGCGCTTCCTAGATCCATAGATGGATCTGGTCATGCTGGCTTTTTGATGCAAGTCCTCACGTGAATCGTGTGCTGACTTATGTGCGGCCTCGTTAGCTGCCCTATCATGGCCACGAGGAGGTCGATCCGACCGGTCGACCGTTTTATTTTTTGGCTGTGTAGGCTCTAAGGCCTCGTCATCGAATTCAGGCAGCAGCTTGCGCTTTGGGTAACTCTCTGTGTGGCGACTGCCACCGTACTCTTCCGCAGTGTCCAACACTTTGTTCCCTCTACTGATGAGTGTATTTTGCGCGGCCTTAAGCCTTTGTTTCTGCTTCTTAAGACTCCCCGCGGTGGCAATAAGCCTTCTGTGGAGGTTCTCTTGTTCCAAGTTCCTTTCCGGGATGATATGTATATCGTCATCCAGACTATTCTCCTCTCCGGAGACAGGTTGATGATTTCTACCCTCGGCGTCGCCGTGATCGGACAGTGGCTCCGTACTATGTTCGCCGTCCGCTGGCTCGTCCTGCTTTGTTGCTTTGGAGTCGATCGGGGTCTCATTCTTTCTTGCGCTGTTATCACTATTTTTGCCGAGGCGGGATTTGGAGTGGCATCTGCGTCGTCGCTTTGGTTGCTTCTCGAGGGGGTTATCCTTCGCTGCATCCTCCCGTTCCTCATCATTGTCTTCTTTGGGCGTATCCACCATGTATATATCATGTGATGAAGTGGCTGTCCAGCGCCCTGTGGGTGATGGTTCCTGTTCGTCTCTTGCATCGTCGTCCATACCGTCGATGTCTTCGGAGCCGAAATCGAGCATGTTGGTTATATCGTCGATAATGGCTACTAAGTGGGTGGTGCGTGGGGAGCGAATCTCTTCGTCGTCCGCATCCCATTCTAGCCGGACATAGTTCAGCCAAGGGTCTCCTCACAGGGAGAGAGACCTCAACGAGTTTAGCACGTCGCCAAAGGGCGAGTGCTGAAAGATATCCGCGGAGGTAAACTCCATGATTAGTGCCCAATCAGATTCGATAGGCACGGACGCAGGCGGCTCGGAGCCCATGGCCGGGGACGAATCCAACGGTTCGACAACACGGGTCTCCTAGGAGGTGAAGTCAGTATTCGGCTCTATCGCCACTGAGAGTGCGGCCTCCGTGGCGAGGTCCATCCACCCATCCTCGGATGGCGCAATTTGTTCTGGATTGAGGGCCGGAGTAGTTGCAGGTGTGATCTCCCGAACACTGTCCGACGACAGAGCTAAGTCATGCTCGTCGTGATTGTGTGGCGCACCTGACATGGGCTCGAATACGTCGAAGATCAAGTCTCCGCGGATGTCGGCAGTATAGTTCAAGTTTCCAAACCTGACCTGATCGCCAGGGGCGTAGCTCTCGATCTGCTCCAGATGGCCAAGCGAGTTGGCCCGCAGTACGAAGCCGCCGAATATGAAGATCTGTCCGGGGAGGAAAACCTCACCCTGGATCGCATCGTTGCCGATGATCGAAGGAGCCATCTAGCCTAACGGTGATGGCACAGTGGAACTCTCAATGAAAGCACCAATGTCGGTGTCAAAACCGGCGGATCTCGGGTAGGGGGTCCCGAACTGTGCGTCTAAGGCGGATGGTAACAGGAGGCGGGGGACACGATGTTTACCCAGGTTCGGGCCCTCTCGATGGAGGTAATACCCTACTTCCTACTTGATTGATCTTGATGATATGAGTATTACAAGAGTTGATCTACCACGAGATCGTAGAGGCTAAACCGTAGAAGCTAGCCTATGGTATGATTGTTGGTCTTGTCCTACGGACTAAGCCCTCCGGTTTATATAGACACCGGAGGGGGCTAGGGTTACACAGAGTCGGTTACAAGGGAGGAGATCTACATCTCTGTATTGCCAAGCTTATCTTCCACGCCAAGGAGAGTCCCATCCGGACACGGGACGAAGTCTTCAATCTTGTATCTTCATAGTCCAACAGTCCGGCTAAAGTATATAGTCTGGCTGTCCGAGGATCCCCTAATCTAGGACTCCCTCAGGGGGTCATTCAAGACGGATTCAGCAAGGAGCTATACTTTGGACATGCTAAAATAGATCGGGATAGATTGGAACCTGACAGGACGATTCGGATCCGTAGTACACCTGCCTTCTGATGACCTTAGGCAAGTGCTCGGCGGCGATACGAGCAGGAGCAGCTGCACCGAAACCATCAGCACCACTCGTCCGCATTCCCCCAATGTTAGCGCCACTCGAGGGAATTTGGAGGCTATGTAGGGATTTGGGGGAAATGGGGAAACTGTGGAGATAAGCTAATGGTCGGGAACTACTTATGGCACTATATGTTGTATACGTCACACTGTTTATACATGTCGTTTGTGTGTTAGATATTACAACGTCACACACGATTTCCGCACCAAACCGTGTGAGAATACAACGTAGGCTAGACACGGTTGCCATTACATAATTGTATGTGATGTACTACCCTGTCCATATAATTGAGTTACGGTGAGATACCGTGTAAACAGCCGCTCTTCGGATATCCGTAAAAAAAACAGCCGCTCTTCGGATATCCGTAAAAAAAACAGCCGCTCTGCGTATAGAGATGGCGGCGGCGACCTAGGCAGCGGCTACCGGAGAAGAGGTCAATCCTCGGTCGGTAGGCGCTGGCGGCGTCATAGGAGGTCAATCCTCAGTCTGCGGCGGGAGATAGGAGGAGCTCAACCATCGAGGTCGACGGGGGCGTGATTCGACCACATCCATCGCGGTCGATGGCGGGATAGTGGAGGTCGAACTTCAGGCGGCAGCCGCACTAAGCTTTGCTCCTCGACCCTGCTGTCTCGGTCATACGTCTCCAATGTATCTATAATTTTTGATTGCTCCATGCTATAATATCTTCTGTTTTGGACATTATTGGGCTTTATTATTCACTTTTATATTATTTTTGGGACTAACCTATTAACCGGAGGCCCAGCCCAGAATTGCTGTTTTTTTGCCTATTTCAGAGATTCGCAGAAAAACAATATCAAATGGAGTCCAAACGGAATGAAAGCTTCGGAAGCGTGATTTTTGGAACGAACAAGATCCAGGAGACTTGGACCCTACGTAAGAGAAGCTTCTAGGAGGCCACGAGGTAGGGGGGCGCGCCTACCCCCTAGGGCATGCCCTCCACCCTCGTGGGCCCCCTGTTGCTCCACCGACGTACTCCTTCCTCCTATATATACCTACGTACCCCCAAACGATCAGAACAGCTGCCAAAAACCTAATTCCACCGCCGCAACCTTATGTATCCACGAGATCCCATCTTGGGGCATGTTCTGGAGCTCCGCAGGAGGGGCATCCACCACGGAGGGCTTCTACATCAACACCATAGCCTCTCCGATGAAGTGTGAGTAGTTTACCTCAGACCTTCGGGTCCATAGTTAGTAGCTAGATGGCTTCTTCTCTCTTTTTGGATCTCAATACAATGTTCTCCCCCTCTCTTGTGGAGATCTATTCGATGTAATCTTCTTTTTGCGGTGTGTTTGTTGAGACCGATGAATTGTGGGTTTATGATCAAGATTATCTATGAACAATATTTGAATCTTCTCTGAATTCTTTTATGTATGATTGGTTATCTTTGCAAGTCTCTTCGAATTATCAGTTTCGTTTGGCCTACTAGATTGATCTTTCTTGCAATGGGAGAAGTGCTTAGCTTTGGGTTCAATCTTGCGGTGTCCTTTCCCAGTGACAATAGGGGCAGCAAGGCACGTATTCTATTGTTGCCATCGAGGATAACAAGATGGGGTTTTTATCATATTGCATGAATTTATCCCTCTACATCATGTCATCTTACTTAAGGCGTTACTCTGTTTTCATGAACTTAATACTGCAGATGCATGCTGGATAGCGGTCGATGAGTGGAGTAATAGTAGTAGATGCAGGCAGGAGTCGGTCTACTTGTCTCGGACGTGATGCCTATATACATGATCATACCTAGATATTCTCATAACTATGCTCAATTCTGTCAATTGCTCAACAGTAATTCATTCACCCACCGTAAAATACTTATGCTCTTGAGAGAAGCCATTAGTGAAACCTATGGCCCCCGGGTCTATCTTCATCATATTAATCTTCCAACACTTATTTATTTCCTTTGCTTTTTACTTTGCTTTTATTTTACTTTGCATCTTATCATAAAAATACCAAAAATATTATCCTATCATATCTATCAGATCTCACTGTCGTAAGTGACCGTGAAGGGACTGACAACCCCTTATCGCGTTGGTTGCAAGGATTTATTTGTTTTGTGTAGTTACGAGGGACTCGCGCGTAGCCTCCTACTGGATTGAGACCTTGGTTCTCAAAACCTGAGGGAAGTACATACCAAGTACCCATCACAATCCCTTATCTCCCGCATTACATTATTTGCCATTTGCCTCTCGTTTTCCTCTCCCCCACTTCACCCTTGCCGTTTTATTCGCCCTCTCTTTTCCCTTCGCCTTCTTCTTTTTGCCCTCACTCTCTCTATCGTTATGTCTGAAATTGCGGAAATTATTGCCGATATGGACAATAATAATATCATAGAAAATTCTGATGCTCCTGCTGAAGAACCCCCTACCTTGCATACAAAAATATTTCGAATTGGTAGTGGTAATATTATTGGAAAAGGAGTTATTCAAGATTTCTTTACTTGTGCCGGTACTTTGCCTTCTATGGGCGGTTCTATTCTTCATAGAACTAGTAGTATTGTGTACGCTATTGCCATGCTTATAGTTGAACTTGAAAGGCAATTTATGCACATGCATCCTTGCATACAAAGAATTTTCCTAGAATTCTCTAATATTGAGCATTCTTCTGTTAAGCGTGCCGCCACTATCTTTTTGGCTCATGAGTTTAGATTCATAATAAAAGAGGCCAAAGAAATCTTTGCGCATTATAGGGTAGATGCTAGTCATCCTCCCATTGAAGCTATCCTTTTTAATCAAGAAGACATGATGCGTTTACAATCTTTGGATCATATTGCTTATAATAAAAATCTTAGGAAAAAGGTTCCAGCTGATATTTTAGTTGATAGAATTTCCGAGATTAATGATGATTTTGCTATTCAGAATAATAGATTAGGTTTTCCTCTTGAACAAAGGCTTGTGACTTTTTGCCAAAAGAATGCTTGTAATGATGAATTGGTTGTGCAATACAAAGGCCTAGGGAGGAACCCATACCTCCCGAGATTGATCTTGGGGACTTTTGTCCCATTAAATTTAGCCCTTTTGATTATTTTTGCTTGCCTCAAAGAAAACTTGCTGCTGAACGTAGCGAATACGAGAAAAGTTTTCATGACTTGCCATACCACTATTATGGCAATACCTAGATCTATCCTTGCTTTTATGCCTAGCTAGGGGCGTTAAACGATAGCGCTTGTTGGGAGGCAACCCAATTTTATTTTTATTTTTTTTGTTTTTGCTTCTTTTTAGGAATAAATCTTTGATCTAGCCTCTGGTTAGATGTGTTTTTATGTTTTATTTAGTGTTTGTGCCAAGTTAAACCTATAGGATCTTCTTGGATGATAGTTATTTGATCTTGCTGTAATTTCCAGAAACTTTCTGTTCACGAAAACAATTGTTAAAAATCACTAGAACGTGATAAAATACTGATTCCAATTGCTGCGGATCAATAAGCAAATTTCCTAGGTCTTCCTATTTTGGCTGATTTTTTGGAGTTCCAGAAGTTTACGTTAGTTACAGATTACTACAGACTGTTCTGTTTTTGACAGATTCTGTTTTTCGTGTGTTGTTTGCTTATTTTGATGAATCTATGGCTAATAAAATAGTTTATAAACCATAGAGAAGTTGGGATACAGTAAGTTTAACACCAATATAAATAAAGACTGAGTTCATTACAGTACCTTGAAGTGGTCTTTTGTTTTCTTTCGCTAACGGAGCTCACGAGATTTTCTGTTAAGTTTTGTGTTGTGAAGTTTTCAAGTTTTGGGTGAAAGATTTGATGGATTATGGAACAAGGAGTGGCAAGATCCTAAGCTTGGGGATGCCCATGGCACCCCCAAGATAATCTAAGGACACCAAAAAGCCAAAGCTTGGGGATGCCCCGGAAGGCATCCCCTCTTTCTTCTACTTCCATCGGTAACTTTACTTGGAGCTATATTTTTGTTCACCACATGATATGTGTTTTGCTTGGAGGGTCTTGTATGATTTGAGTCTTTGCTTTTTAGTTCACCACAATCATCCTTGCTGTACACACCTTTTGAGAGAGCCATACATGATTTGGAAATTATTAGAATACTCTATGTGCTTCACTTATATCTTTTGAGTTATATAGTTTTGCTCTAGTACTTCACTTATATCTTTTAGAGCACGGTGGTGGATTTGTTTTATAGAAACTATTGATCTCTCATGCTTCACTTAGATTATTTTGAGAGTCTTAAATAGCATGGTAATTTTCTTAAATAATCCTAATATGCTAGGTATTCAAGTTTAGTAAAAACTTTCTTATGAGTGTGTTGAATACTAAGGGAAGATTGATGCTTGATGATTGTTTTGAGATATGGAGGTAATAATATCAAAGTCGTGCTAGTTGAGTAGTTGTGAATTTGAGAAATGCTTGTGTTGAAGTTTGCATGTCCCGTAGCATGCACGTATGGTAAACATTATGTAACAAATTTGGAACATGAGGTGTTCTTTGATTGTCCTCCTTATGAGTGGCGGTCGGGGACGAGCGATGGTTTTTTCCTACCAATCTATCCCCCTAGGAGCATGCGCGTAGTGCTTGGTTTTTGATGACTTGTAGATTTTTGCAATAAGTATGTCAGTTCTTTATGACTAATGTTGAGTCCATGGATTATACGCACTCTCACCCTTCCATCATTGCTAGCCTCTTCGGTACCGTGCATTGCCCTTTCCCACATTGAGAGTTGGTGCAAACTTCGCCAGTGCATCCAAACCCCGTGATATGATACACTCTTTCACACATAAACCTCCTTATATCTTCCTCAAAACAGCCACCATACCTACCTATTATGGCATTTCCATAGCCATTCCGAGATATATTGCCATGCAACTTTCCACCATTCCATTTATCATGACACGTTCATCATTGTCATATTGCTTGGCATGATCATGTAGTTCACATAGTATTTGTGGCAAAGCCACCATTCATAATTCTTTCATACATGTCACTCTTGGTTCATTTCACATCCCGCTACACCGCCGGAGGCATTCATATAGAGTCATACTTTGTTCTTCTATCGAGTTGTAATCATTGAGTTGTAAATAAATAGAGGTGTGATGATCATCATTTTCTAGAGCATTGTCCCAAGTGAGGAATTAAAAAAAAGAGAGAAAGGCCATAAAAAAGGGAAGGCCATAAAAAAATGAGAGAAAAAGAGAGAAGGGACAATGTTACTATCCTTTGCCACACTTGTGCCTCAAAGTAGCACCATAGTCTTCATGATAGAGAGTCTCTTGTTTTATCACTTTCATATACTAGTGGGAATTTTTCATTATAGAACTTGGCTTGTATATTCCAACAATGGGCCTCCTCAAGTGCCCTAGGTCTTCGTGACCAAGCAAGTTTGATGCACACCCACTTAGTTTCTTTTGTTGAGCTTTCATACATTTATAGCTCTAGTGCATCCGTTGCATGGCAATCCCTACTCCTTGCATTAACATCAATCGATGGGCATCTCCATAGCTCATTGATTAGCCTCATTGATGTGAGACTTTCTCCTTTTTTGTCTTCTCCACATAACCCCCATCATCATATTCTATTCCACCCATAGTGCTATGTCCATGGCTCGCGCTCATATATTGCGTGAAGGTTTATAAAGTTTGAGATTACTAAGGTATGAAACAATTGCTTGGCTTGTCATTGGGGTTGTGCATGATGAGAGCATTCTTGTGTGATGAAAATGGAGCATGACTAAACTATATGATTTTGTAGGGATGAACTTTCTTTGGCCATGTTATTTTGAGAAGACATAATTGCTTAGTTAGTATGCTTGAAGTATTATAATTTTAAGTCAATATGAACTTTTATCTTGAATCTTTCGGATCTGAATATTCATACCACAATTAAGAAGAATTACATTGAAATTATGCCTAGTAGCACTCCGCATCAAAAATTCTGTTTTTATCATTTACCTACTCGAGGACGAGCATGAATTAAGCTTGGGGATGCTTGATACGTCTCCAATGTATCTATAATTTTTGATTGCTCCATGCTATATTATTTTATGTTTTGGACATTATTGGGCTTTATTATTCACTTTTATATTATTTTTGGGACTAACCTATTAACCGGAGGCCCAGCCCAGAATTGATGTTTTTTGCATATTTCAGAGTTTCGTAGAAAAGGAATATCAAACGAAGTCCAAACAGAATGAAACCTTCGGGAGCGTGATTTTTGGAACGAACAAGATCTAGGAGACTTGGACCCTACGTAAGAGAAGCTTCCAGGAGGCCACGAGGTAGGGGGCGCGCCTACCCCCCAGGGCGTGCCCTCCACCCTCGTGGGCCCCCTGTTGCTCCACCGACGTACTCCTTCCTCCTATATATACCTACGTACCCCCAAACGATCAGAACAGGAGCCAAAAACCTAATTCCACCGCTGCAACCTTCTGTATCCACGAGATCCCATCTTGGGGCCTGTTCCACAGCTCCGCCGGAGGGGGCATCCATCACGGAGGGCTTCTACATCAACACCATAGCCTCTCCGATGAAGTGTGAGTAGTTTACCTCAGGCCTTCGGGTCCATAGTTAGTACCTAGATGGCTTCTTCTCTCTTTTTGGATCTCAATACAATGTTCTCCCCCTCTCTTGTGGAGATCTATTCGATGTAATCTTCTTTTTGCGATGTGTTTGTTGAGACCGATGAATTGTGGGTTTATGATCAAGATTATCTATGAACAATATTTGAATCTTCTCTGAATTCTTTTATGTATGATTGGTTATCTTTGCAAGTCTCTTCGAATTATCAGTCTGGTTTGGCCTACTAGATTGATCTTTCTTGTAATGGGAGAAGTGCTTAGCTTTGGGTTCAATCTTGCGGTGTCCTTTCCCAGTGATAGTAGGGGCAGCAAGGCACGTATTGTATTGTTGCCATCGAGGATAACAAGATGGGTTTTTTATCATATTGCATGAATTTATCCCTCTACATCATGTCATCTTGCTTAAGGTGTTACTCTGTTTTCATGAACTTAATACTCTAGATGCATGCTAGATAGCGGTCGATGAGTGGAGTAATAGTAGTAGATGGAGGCAGGAGTCGGTCTACTTGTCTCGGACGTGATGCCTATATACATGATCATACCTAGATATTCTCATAACTATGCTCAATTCTGTCAATTGCTCAACAATAATTCATGCACCCACCATAAAATACTTATGCTCTTGAGAGAAGCCATTAGTGAAACCTATGGCCCCCGGGTCTATCTTCATCATATTAATCTTCCAACACTTATTTATTTCCTTTGCTTTTTACTTTGCTTTTATTTTACTTTGCATCTTATCATAAAAATACCAAAAATATTATCCTATCATATCTATCAGATCTCACTCTCGTAAGTG
This sequence comes from Aegilops tauschii subsp. strangulata, assembly GCF_002575655.3. Classification (NCBI taxonomy): domain Eukaryota; kingdom Viridiplantae; phylum Streptophyta; class Magnoliopsida; order Poales; family Poaceae; genus Aegilops; species Aegilops tauschii. The sequence continues at coordinate 67,870,999 of NC_053035.3, forward strand.
ACTGTGAAGGGATTGACAACCCCTTATCGCGTTGGTTGCGAGGATTTATTTGTTTTGTGTAGGTACGACGGACTCGCGCGTAGCCTCCTACTGGATTGATACCTTGGTTCTCGAAAACTGAGGGAAATACTTACGCTACTTTGCTGCATCACCCTTTCCTCTTCAAGGGAAAACCAACGCAGTGCTCAAGAGGTAGCACTCGGCGTGCCGCCGCATCGCGCTTGTCTGTCTGCTGGGTGGAGGTCGCCGTGCGGCTAATTAATTAAGGTATTCTTTTTGTGAGTGGCTTAATTAAGGTATTCAATTCCTAAGGGTATTGTTGTACTAGTACTGTGTGTGTAAATTGACTGGCTATTAATTTTTGTCATTGCACGTCTGGATAACAACATGGAGCGCCCTCAGTAATTATTAAAATAAAACCTTGTGATTTATGCCTGCATCTTTGGGCAGCAGTTAATCCGTGTATTAATGTTGTTGTTTTGTTTTTAATTACCATTCGTGTGCTGCAGATGGGACGATCTCGATGGATGAAGAATCGGAAAACCACAGATTTTATCAGTGGCATGACAGAGTTCATGAATTTGGCTGAAAGTACAAAGACGAGAATTGGTGATGCGGATTACATCCTGTGTCCATGTACTAATTGTGCCAATACAGAGTCACATGAAGTTGCAGATGTACAGATGCACTTAGTCTCTAGGGGATTCATGGATGGATATACACGTTAGACCAGACACGGTGAAGAGGAGGTCATGGATGAAGATACCCAGGGCAGCGAGATGCCAAACCCCGATCAGTGTCACATGGATGTTGAATCTAACATCGGGGCAGAAACGCCCACTGGAAAACCAAGACGTCAACGCAGATGACGACAATCTTGATATGCCAGATTTTGCTGCTATGATTGCAGATTTCGAGGGCCCAAAAAAGGATATGTTTGGGTACAAGGATCTGCCAACCATTGATGTGGACTCCAAGAGAGAATTGTATCCAGGTTGCAAAAAGAAATATTCCAGGTTGAGTGCCACCCTGGCGCTTCTAAGATTTAAAGCAGCAAATGGTCTATCAAACAAGGGCTTCACAGAGATGTTAGGTATTTTCAAAGAAATTCTTCCGGAAGATAATGTGCTCCCCAGAAGCACGAATGAAGTGAAGAAAATTGTTTGCCCATTGGAACTTGAAGTACAGAAGATACACGCTTGTGTGAATGATTGTATATTGTACCGTGGTGAGTACAAAGATTTGCGTGCATGTCCCACATGCAAGCATGGACGATACAAGTGCAGGAGAGCAAAGGACAAGTACAAATTGGACGACGAGATTAAGACAGGAATCCCGTTCAAGGTTGTTTGGTACTTGCCTTTACTTCCGAGGTTGAGGCGTTTGTTTGCAAACCCTAGAGAGGCAAAGAGGTTGCGGTGGCATCATGATGAGCGAATTGTGGATAGGTTTATGAGGCACCCGAAAGATGGGGCTCAGTGGGAATTAATCGACAACAAGTTTGAAAAATTTGCCAAGGATCCTAGAAGTATAAGGCTCGGGGAGTGTACTGATGGGATGAATCCTTTTGGCGATATGAGCACCAATCACAGCACATGGCCAGTGCTTTTGTGCATATATAACCTAGCTCCTTGGTTGTGTATGAAGAAAAAATACATTATGATGTCAATGATTATCCAAGGCCCGAAGCAACCTGGAAATGACATCGACATTTACTTTCAGCTACTGGTAGAAGAACTGCTGACATTGTGGATAGATGCGCCTGCTGTAAAATGTTATGATGCTTATAGAAAGGAGATTTTTGATCTACATGCAATGCTGATGCGCACCATTCAAGATATGCCAGCATTAGGCAACACATCGGGGCAGAAAACAAAGGGAGATGTAGGGTGTGTCACATGCATGGATAGGACAGCTAACAGAAGACTTCGCAACTCGCGCAAAATAGTGTATTTGCGTCATCGTAGGCTCTTGCAGAAAAATCATCCATACCAAAAGATGAAAGCTAAATTTGATGGTACGGCAGAGGTAGGTGCGGGCCCAAGGCCCTATGATGGGGAGGTGGTCGACAACATGGCTAAAAAAAATTAATGTTGTGCTTGGCAAGAACCACCCTTTGATGGTGAAACAAACACCCAAGGGTCAAGTGTTTAAGAAGAAATCAGTGTTTTGGAAATTACCTTACTGGGAGATTCTACGTGTACGTCACTGCATCGATGTCATGCACGTAGAGAAGAACGTATGTGAAAGCATCCTTGGTACTCTTCTCAAGATTAAAGGTAAAAGAAAGGATGGTGACGGTTCACGGCTCGATATGCTTGTTGATCAATCAAAATGCAAGAGTGAAGCAGAAGATGATGACAAATTCATCAAAGCTCGCTAGAGTTACAATTTAAGTACAAAAGAAGCAACACAGTTCTTCACCTATTTGTTGTCAGTTAAGACACCCTCTTCTTACTGCGCAAACATCAGAAGTCTAGTGGATGTGAGCTCGGGTAAAATGAAGTTGGGACACATGAAGTCACATGATTGCCACGTAACGTTGACACAAATCCTCCCCGTGGCCATCAGGAATCTGATGGACAAAGGCATAAGAAACACACTCATTGACCTCTGTGATTTCTTCAACCAACTATGGCAGAAAGTTGTAAATCCTGAAGAGTTGAATCATATGCAAGATGATATTGCAAGAATATTTTCCAACCTAGAGATGTTTTTCCCACCATAATTCTTTGATGTCATGGTCCATCTCACTGTGCACCTTGTCGATGAGATAAAGTATCGTGGTCCTGTGTTTCTTTGCAACATGTATCCCTTCGAGCGGTTCATGGGAATACTGAAGCGCTTTTGTCGGAACCGAAACCATCCAGAGGAAAGCATCCTACTGAAGGAAATATGCCCTAGAGGCAATAATAAAGTTATTATTTATTTCCTTATTTCATGATAAATGTTTATTATTCATGCTAGAATTGTATTAACCGGAAACTTAGTACATGTGTGAATACATAGACAAAACAAAGTGTCCCTAGTATGCTTCTACTTGGCTAGCTCGTTTATCAAAGATGGTTATGTTTCCTAACCATAGACATGTGTTGTCATTTGATGAACGGGATCACATCATTAGGAGAATGATGTGATGGACAAGACCCATTCGTTAGCTTAGCATTATGATCATTACAGTTTCATTGCTACTGGTTTCTTCATGACTTATACATGTTCCTCAGACTATGAGATTATGCAACTCCCGAATACCGGAGGAATACCTTGTGTGCTATCAAACGTCACAACGTAACTGGGTGATTATAAAGATGCTCTACAGGTGTCTCCGATGGTGTTTGTTGAGTTGGCATAGATCGAGATTAGGATTTGTCACTCCGTGTATCGGAGAGGTATCTCTGGGCCCTCTCGGTAATGCACATCACTATAAGCCTTGCAAACATTGTGACTAATGAGTTAGTAGCGGGATGATGCATTACGGAACGAGTACAGAGACTTGCCGGTAACGAGATAGAACTAGGTATGAGGATACCGACGATCGAATCTCGGGCAAGTAACATACCGATGACAAAGGGAACAACGTATGTTGTTATGCGGTTTGACCGATAAAGATCTTCGTAGAATATGTAGGAGCCAATATGAGCATCCAGGTTCTGATATTGGTTATTGACCGGAGATGTGTCTCGGTCATGTCTACATAGTTCTCGAACCCGTAGGGTCCGCACGCTTAACGTTCAATGACGATTTGTATTATGAGTTATGTGCTTTGATGACCGAAGTTTGTTCGGAGTGCCGGATGAGATCGGGGACATGACGAGGAGTCTCGAAATGATCGAGAGGTAAACATCGATATATTGGAAGGCTATATTCGGACATCGGAAAAGTTCCGAGTGATTCGGGTATTTTTCGGAGTACCGGAGAGTTACGGGAATTCACCGGGAGATGTATTGGGCCTTATTGGGCCATACGGGAATAGAGGCGCGCACCCCCCATGGGTCCGAATTGGACTAAGGGAAAGGGGGCGGCGCCCCCTGCCCTTTCCTACTCCCTCTCTCTTTCCCTCTTTCTTCTCTCCTACTCCGGAAAGGAAAAGGGGAATCATACTAGGACTTGGGAGTCCTAGTAGGACTCCCCGCACTTGGCGCGCCCCCTCTAGGGCCGGCCTCCTCCTCCTCCCTCCTTTATATACGTGGGCAAGGGACACCCCAAAGGCACAACAGACAATCTCTTAGCTGTGTGTGATGCCCCCCTCCACAGTTACACACCTCGGTCATATTGTCGTAGTGCTTAGGCGAAGCCCTGCGTCGGTAACTTCATAATCACCGTCGCCACGCCGTCGTGCTGACGGAACTCTCCCTCGGCCTCATCAAGAGTACGACGGACGTCATCGAGCTGAACGTGTGCTAAAGACGGAGGTGCTGTACGTTCGGTGCTAGGATCCGTCGGATCATGAAGACGTATGACTACATCAACTGCGTTGATAAAACGCTTCCGCTTTCAGTCTACGAGGGTACGTGGACTCACTCTCCCGCTCGTTGCTATGCATCACCTAGACGGATCTTGCGTGTGCGTAGGATTTTTTCTGAAATTACTGCATTCCCCAACACCTACCAGGTTATACCGCGGAGGAGGTGGTTGAATTTTGCACCGAATACATGAAACATAGACCTATAGGTTTGCCCCTCTCTCTCCACGAGGGAAGGCTGAAAGGTAAGCCGGTCCTTGCTGGCATGCAAATGGCTACACCCGGAGAATTGGCAGAGAAAGCCCATTTGACGGTACTGCTTAACAGCCCAGTTCTCATCGCTTATGCCGAAGAACACTTGGCAGATATTCCCCAAAGATTCTTACCAATGGTGCCTTCATCAGATGTGGAGATGAAGGAGCACACTAAGAACTACGCCGAATGGCTGAAGAATCGTTTGGCACAAGGATCCATCGATGACATTGCTACGTGGTTGGCACAAAAGCCATCACCTACGGTGTTGACGTACCAAGCATATGACATAAATGGATACACATTCTACACTGAGGAATGAAAGACATCACCTGCAGCTGCTCGTGATGATGTTATATCTGATCTATCTGGAATGAAAGATAGACTGAAGGGCATGCTTACACATTATGAAGGTACATTAAAATGTGCAACAGCCTGGGTTTGCCCACCCTTCTTGGAAGATGGCCTCTTCTTGGACAATGTGCCGTTGAAGCCGGGCTGTGTGAAGTGCTACGTGACTGGAGTAAAGCCTGGATTCAATGAATTTTCCCTGAAGAATATCCTAGGAGACATTGATGAGCAAAGGACCTTGGGAGAATCACTGTTACATCACACCCAGTGGCCACGAAAGGAAATAGAGTTCATCGATGAGATTCCTGAAGCCCCGCCAAGAGCAACCACTATCGCCCCTCAACCGGTGACACTCTCCTTGCCACAGCAGCTCTCTCGGGCTGATGCATCAACCTGTGATCAGCCGGCCCGACTTTGTGGCGTACAGGCCATGTCATCCTCCGCCCCAAAGCAGCCAGTGGCAAGGCCTACAACTGCTGATGACGCACCACCGGTTCAGATACCGGCCGCTGAAGCAGCGGCGGGAGACCCAGCTGTAGCACATGCTCAGCACACCAACTTGGTGGAACAAACTGCTAAGCAGTCTGATGCTTCGAAACCGCCTGCTAAGCAGTCTGTAGGTCCAGAACCGACTGCTCATCAGTCCGTCAGTCCGCAGGCGCGTGATCATCATACCAATGCGTCAGCACTTCCTGCTCAGCAAACCAACGCGTTGGCACGGCCTCCTCAGCACACCGACAAGTTAGCACCACCTGCGCAGAAACCCGACATAGCTTCAATGCATGGTCAGCAGTCCGATGCCTCTCCTCCTACAACCCAGCAGTCCATCACAGCAGCACCGCCAGCTCAGCGGTCTGGCATAGATAAACCGTTTGTTAAGCAGTCCGTCCAAGCTTCACCGTCTACTCGGCAGTCTACCTTGCAGCCAACCGACGTTCTGCCAGAAATGCTTCAAGTACCAAGAAGGAAATGGCCAAAAAGGCTACACCCACGACCACGAGGAAGCGCGGCGGGAGAGTGAAGAGGAAAGTGAACGATTGCCTCTTACTTAAAGCACTCATCGCCCAGAACCAAATTAACAGCAGCTTGTTCGAATCGGGGAGTAATATTATTTCTGATGCCATGGATGAAGAAGAAGTAGAATTGTTGCTTGCTAAAAGTAAAGCATACGTACTTGAAGCATCCAATTACATCCATGGCCAGCCATTTCTTGTTCGCGAATACTTTGATGAGTGCAGCTCCAGTTGCCGCGAGTTACATGAATATTGCATGGATCAAATGTCAGCAGGTCATCATGCTTTGCTAGTCCACTACAATAGAGATCATTTCCAACACGATGTTGGTTCCATCAATGTAAGTTTCGAGGACTTACATCTCTTCCTCAACTTCAACGTGCTCGATGCCACTCTTGTTAGATGCCTGATTTTGTAAGTACTTAACAAACTCTGATCAACTTCTCCATACAAGGCTGTAAATGATAAACAGCTAACTGCATTTTATTCCTCTCAGGGGATTGAACGCGCAGAGAAGAAAAAGGGAGAGTGTGTATTTCTCTGGCCATATCATGAACGGTAAATCAAGTTAACAACCACACATACACTGATTGTCTATCAGATTTTGACATCATTCGTAAGTTCATGGCTTTCTTAATATGTAGCAATCACTGGATACTGGTATTCATTGTTCCAAACAAGAACACAGTTTACTACATCGATTCTCTCAGAGAGTCAACAAACGCTCAGGATATGACGCATGTTCTACAAATCTTGGATAGGTATTGAATTCTATGATGTTGAAATTAATTTGCATTCATATCTGGTTCAATAATTGACAATTCATCATCATTTGCAATGTGCTCGCATTGTGGAAAAATAAACCAGGGAACCTGTTCAAGACGGAACAACCTCTGCAGCACGAGATCGTTTCTCCGGTAACACACCGAAATCCGTTATTTTCGGAAAATTTACCCAATAGTCTGCAAATACCTTTGCTTACGCTAGTCAATTGTTCAAGCTTCTAAATAAACCTCTTTCTATTTTGTCCAAAGAAAAATAATACATCTAACACTGGTTAGGTTGTTCCTAACAGGAATACATGACTAATTCTGTACAAAAAATTTCAGTGTCCTCAGCCAGAAGCAGGGACCAACCTCTGTGGATACTATGTTTGCAGACACATGATCTCCATCTGCAAATCTGGTGATAGTTGTGACGATCCTCACGAATTAGTACCAGTAAGTCTATCTTAATTAATATCTTCTACTCAACTCATATGGCACATTCTGATCTTAAAAATACTGTAGCTCATCTTAAAACCGAGGACCCCTGAACCGCTCCCGGCTGGTGAATTGCTGATGGTTCGGAGATTTATCAGCGACTTCTTCCTGGATCACTACATCAATCCCACTGGTGATAATGAAGATTTCAGCATGCGTTCTCCTGAAACATTGAGTAAGAGTTAGCCGCTAAACATATAACGCATGGATCCATTGTTTTCCATCTGATGAGGTCTTCGTATTTCGTACACTATGATTAATTATGTAATGCATATATGTGTGGACAAATTATTGGAATTTAGCTACCATATGTTCAATTGCAATTGTTGCGAAATCTGATGAATGTTCTTCCTGTGGACACTATTTGTTCAATTGAATATTGTGGCGAATTTGCTTTTTGCGTGCCGATTCAAAATGGGATATTTTTGTTTATTTATTCAATTGAATATTGTGGCGAATTTGCTTTTTGCGTGCCGATTCAAAATGGGATATTTTTGTTTTAAGCTGGCAATTGCTCCGCACACGATTCAACTAAATGAGTGTGTGTGATCCACATCAGAAAGCATACGTCAATCGTAGCGGAACTGTCGGCGATACACAGCAGATCGCAAATGATTTGCAGCGCTACTACGTGTGCGTAGGGTCTCCGGAACCGTTTGTGATATCGCGTTATCGCACACGAGAACTGGGAGTAAACCGTGCCCAATGCAAAATACAATCCCAGTCATAATTTTTTCAGGAAACGTGCGGGATCCCAAACGAAAAGCACACGTCACTCTTGCGGCAATCGTCGATGATACCCAACAAATCACAAACAGTCTGCAGCACTTGTATGTGTGCGAAGGGGCTCCTAAACCGTTTGTGATAGAACATTATCGCAGACGGTAATTGTTGGCAAACGTGTGCGATGGAGTCTAGCATGGCAGACGGGTTACGCAGAAAAATCGTGTGCGATGGGGCACAAATCGCACACAGTTCATATGTTGGCCCGTCTGCCTTACATACTGTTTCCCAAACGGTTCGTTACGACAGATCGTATGGTTTCACTGCGTCATTATAAACGCTTAATCACCGATACCACACGTGTGAAAGAATTTAGTGTGTGCTACATCACACACGATTACATTTTGGAAGGCCTATGGATCACTGCTCCATATCCCCAACGGTTTCTGGGTCGTGTGGGATGGACACCCTATCGCACACACTCACTTGGCGACGGTCCCAAATGCCGTCGCGGAAAGGGGTTAAATACCGTTTGTATAGCACTGACGCGTACCAGTGATGTGTGTTCGTGTGATTTGATGTGACCTATCCTGTGGGCGAATTTCCAACAGCGCTGTCGTGCGTGAACCCGGACGGATGCGAGGAGCTTCATGCTGGATTCGCCCATCCCACGTCTTCCTGTGGAACTCCTGTTGGAAAACGTTGCATGGAAAACAAAAAAAATTCTATGCACACGCAATGATCTATCCATGGAGATGCATAGCAATGAAGGAGAGAGTGTGTCTATGTACCCTCGTAGACCGTAAGCGGAAGCGTTTCACAACGCGGTTGATGTAGTCGAACTTCTTCGCGCTTCAACCGATCAAGTACCGAACGCACGGCACCTCCGCGTTCTGCACACGTTCAGCTCGGTGACGTCCCTCGATTTCTTGATCCAGCAAGATGTCGAGGTAGTAGATGAGTTCCGTCAGCACGACGGCATGGTGACGGTGATGGTGAAGTGATCCTCGCAAGGCTTCGCCTAAGCACTATGAAAATATGACCGGTGGTGTAAATGGTGGAGGGGGGCGCCGCACACGGCTAAACAGTTGTCTGGGGTGTGCTAGGCGGCGCCCCCCACATATATATAGGTGGGAGCGAGAGGGGAGAGGCCTGGAGGCGCCTCAAGTAGGACCGAATCCTACTTGGGTTCCTCCTAGGCTGGTGCCCCCTTCCTTATTTACCTGAGGAGGAAGGAAAGAGGAGGGAGGAGGGAAGGAAGGGGGGAGGCCGAATCCCCCCTTTCCTTCTCCCTTCCCCTCTTTCCTTCTCCTCTGGTTCGGCCCATATGGGGGCGCACCAGCCCCTTGTGGCTGGTGCATTTCCCCTCTTAGCCCATAAGGCCCATATCTTTTGCCGGGGGTGCCCCGAACCCCTTCCGGTGACCCGATATGTACCCGGTACCCTCCGGAACACTTCCAGTGTCCGAATACCATCGTCATATATATAAATCTTTACCTCTCGACCATTTCGAGACTCCTCATCATGTCTGTGATCTCATCCGGGACTCCGAACAACATCCGGTCACCAAATTGCATAACTCAAATAATACAATATCATCATCGAATGTTAAGCGTGCGGACCCTGCCGGTTTGAGAACTATGTAGACATGACCGAGACACCTCTCCGGTAAATAACCAATAGCAGAACCTGGATGCCCATATAGGCTCCTACATATTCTACGAAGATCTTTATCGGTCGGACCATTATGACAACATCCGTTATTCCCTTTGTCTGTCGGTATGCTACTTGCCCGAGATTCGATCGTCGATATCTTCATACCTAGTTCAATCTCGTTACCGGCAACTCTCTTTACTCGTTCTGTAATACATCACCACGTGACTAACTCCTTAGTCGTTTGCTTGCAAGCTTATGATGTGCATTACCGAGAGGGCCTAGAGATACCTCTCCGATTCCAATCTCGATCTATGCCAACTCAACAAACACCTTCGAAAATACCTGTAGAGCATCTTTATAATCACCCAGTTACGTTGTGATGTTTGATAGACACAAGGCATTCCTCCGGTATCCGGGAGTTGCATAATCTCATAGTCGAAGCAATATGTATTTGACATGAAGAATGCAATAGCAATAAAACTAAATGATCATTATGCTAAGCTAAAGGATGGCTCTTGTCCATCACATCATTCTCTTAATGATTTGATCCCATTATCAAATGACAACTCATGTCCCTGGTTAGGAAACCTTAACCATCTTTGATCGACGAGCTAGTCAAGTAGAGGCTCACTAGGGACACGCTGTTTGTTTATGTATTCACACATGTATTAAGGTTTCTGGTCAATACAATTCTGATGCTTGCTTGAACTACATCGGTATTTTCCCAACGAGAAAGGGACGATGAAGCACATCAACGGTAAGTATTTCCCTCAGTGATGAGACCAAGGTTATTGAACCAGTAGGAGAACCACGCAACACCACGTAAACAGCTCCTGCACACAAAGAACAAATACTTGCAACCCGACGTGTTAAGGGGGTTGTCAATCACTTTTGGGTAACGGCGCCAGAAATTGGCACGTGGACGAGATAAAAATTGTAGTAGATTGATAGATGCAAATAAAAGCAAATAAAATTCATCAAGATATTTTTGGGTTTTTGGATTAAATGATCTGAAAATAATAGCAAATAAAAATAGATCACAAAGGCAAATATAATAAAGAAGAGACCCGGGGGCCATAGATTTCACTAGTGGCTTCTCTAGAGAAAAATAGGAAATGGTGGGTAAATGAATTACTGGTGGGAAATTGATAGAACTTCAAATAATCATGACGATATCCAGGCAATGATCATTACATAGGCATCACGTCCAAGATTAGTAGAGCTACTCCTGCATGCATCTACTACTATTACTCCACACATCGACCGCTATCCAGCATGCATCTAGTGTATTAAGTTCATGGAGAAACGGAGTAATGCAATAATAACGATGACATGATGTAGACAAGATCTATTTATGTAGAAATAGACCACATCTTGTTATCCTTAATAGCAACGATACATACGTGTCGGTTCCCCTTCTGTCACTGGGATCAAGCACCGTAAGATCGAACCCATCACAAAGCACCTCTTCCCATTGCAGGATAAATAGATCATGTTGGCCAAACAAAACCCAAATATAAGAGAAGAAATACGAGGCCATAAGCAATCATGCATATAAGAGATCAAAGAAGACTCAAATAACTTTCATGGATAAAAATATAGATCTGATCATAAACTCAAAGTTCACAGGATCCCAACAAACACACCGCAAAAAGAGTTACACCATATGGATCTCCAAGAGACCATTGTATTGAGAATCAAAAGAAAGAGAGGAACCCATCTAGCTACTAACTATGGACCCGTAGGTCTACAATGAACTACTCACGCATCATCGGAGAGGCACCAATGAGGATGATGAACCCCTCCGTGATGGTGTTTAGATTGGATCTAGTGGTTCTGGAACTTGCGGTGCCTGGAATTGATTTTCGTCGACTCCCCTAGGGTTTCTGGAATATTGGGGTATTTATAGAGCAAAGAGGCGGTGCGGGAGGCCACCGAGGTGGGCACGACCCACCTAGGGGCGCCTGGGGGCCCAGGCGCGCTCTTGTGGGTTGTGCCCCCGTTGGGGCACCCCCCAGGTGCTTCTCCGGCCCATTGGGTGTCTTCTGGTCAATAAAAATTCCACAAAAGGTTTCGCTGCGTTTGGACTCCATTTGGTATCAATTTCCTACGATGTAAAAAACATGCAAAAAAATACCAACAAACACTGGGCACTATGTCAATAGGTTAGTACCAAAAAGTGATATAAAATGATTGTAAAACATCCAAGAATGATAATATAACAGCATGGAACAATTAAAAATTATAGATACGTTGGAGACGTATCAGCATCCCCAAGCTTAATTCCTGCTTGTCCTCGAGTAGGTAAATGATAAGAGCAGAATTTTTGATGTGGAATGCTACCTAACATGTTCATCACATATTCTTTTCTTTGTAGCATGGACATTTGGACTTTTATATGGTTCAAAGCAATAGTCTAGTTTTGACATGAGGACTTAAATACTCAAGCATACCAACACGCAACCATGTCTTTCAAAATATCAACACTAAAGCAAGTTATCCCTAGCCCATCATGCTCAATCATTGATCCATTCATGAAACACACTCGCATATTAGCTACCCGCAATGCTCAAGTACGATCATAGTACCCCTTAGTTGGTGCTTTATAAGAGAAGATGCAGACTCAAATAAAAAATAAAAATTGCATAAAGTAAAAGAAAGGCCCTTCGCGGAGGGAAGTAGGGATTTGTAGAGGTGGCATAGCTCAAAGCGAAAAAGATAGAGATAAAAACATTTTGGGAGGCATGGTTTTCCTATCAACGAAAATGATCGAGTAGTTCCCAATACTTTCCATGCTAGATATATCATAGGAGGTTCCCAAACATAAAATAAAGTTTATTCCTTTTTCCACCATACTTTCACTTTCCATGGCTAGCCGTATCCACGGGTGCCTTCCATACCAACACTTTCCAAAGAATTTATTATTTGACAACATAAAGTAAATTCAGTTTTCATTTCAGGACTGGGCAACCCTAATACCTTTGCCGTACTCTCGTGCAATGACAAGTGAATAAACACTCATCTTGAGAATAACACATCTAGCATGGAAATATATTAGCCACCCCCTACCGTTTCATGAGCGGTACGAGCACACAAAAGAGAAGTTTATTTTGAAAACTAGAGATGGCACATACAAATTTGCTTAGAACGGCATGAAAATACTGGATATAGGTAGGTATGGTGGAGTCATATGGCAAAACTGGTTTAAAGGATTTTGGATGCACAAGTAGTGATCATACTTAGTGCAAAATGAAGGCTAGCAAAAGATTGAGAAGCGATCAAACAAGAAACAAAAATTCTCATAAGCGAGCATTAAGCATAATTAACACCGAATAAGCTCAAACGAATATAAGTGAAGATCATGAGCATCATATTTCTTTCTCTCAAAATAATTTAAGTGAAGCAAGAGAGAATTTCTGAAAATTTTACTAACTCTAAAATAAATCTAAGTGAAGCATGAGAGCATTTCTTCAAAAATACTAAAGCACACCGTGCTCAAAAAGTTATAAGTGAAGCACTAGAGCAATTATGTCGGCGTTCTGGGAACGGGGGTCCCCAGACTTGCCTGCCTGCGGCCCGCGGCATGGCTAAGCCAGTAGGCAGTACGGCCCATCATCATCAACAAGGCATCCAAGACCCTCGCAAGACGAACGACGCAAGACCTCCACAGGAGTGGCCTAGTCAGGCAGGCTCACGAGGAGCAAAGATATCAAGGCGGGGTAAACCTCACGAGGCCCTCGTGACGTGAGCTGTGACGATCGACACCAGGCGGGTGCCAGCGCGCACATCGTCCTTGTTTCCTCTTTGGTGCTAAGGAGGCCAGCGTAGGCGAGGAGTACCGAGGCATCAGGCAAAGGTTGCTATATCGGTGCAACGAGACCAAGACCAGGAGGACGGCAAGGCGGAGGTCATCGTGGAGCCCAAGACGGCGTCACCACCAGAGCCTTTCGCAGGCTAAGACCACTTTCTTCAGGATAGCTTGTACTAGTTGTCCCCCTTCAAATTTGCCCGCCGTTGTTGGCTCCCTTCCCGCTCATTATTTGGGAAGAGGACCAGGGCCTCTATAAATAGGTCTAGCCACCCAAGTAGTAGGCATCGGATCCAGAGAAGCGCACAAGTTGGCAAGCACAAGAACACGTCAACCTCAAGAGGCTGTTCTTCCCTCTGTACTGTTCATCACCAGCCCAAGAGGCAATCCACCACCACCACACTAGAGTAGGGTATTACACCACAACGGTGGCCCGAACCAGTATAAATCTCGTGTCTCTTTGTGTTGCGAGTTCGTCGAGTTTGTCCGCGAGATCTTAGCGAGCTAGGGCGTAGATCGGTAGGAGGGAAAGACTTCGCGCCCACCCCAGTGTTCGAACCTTAAGGGTTTGCCGGAACCCCACATCCGACATTTGGCGCGCCAGGTAGGGGTGCGCCGTAGCCTCCCTCTCGTTGATCAGTCGCTCCGTCGCTCCGTCGTCTCCATGGTGGACGCTCGCCGTGCTCGAGCTGAGCGTCGGGCTGCCCTCACCGCCCGCGTTGCTCAGATGGCTCCCATCGGCGGGCCACCTCGTCGTTCTCTGTCTCCCGCCGCCAACGCAGCCACTGGCCCGGCGGGGAACGAGCAGCAGGCGTACTCGCTGCATCCTTCGGTGCGGCAGGACGGCCGCACCGCCACTCCATTGCTGACCCCGGCCGGTTCTTCGTCTCACGCTCGTCGTGCTCCCATGGAGGCACGGGCCGCACTCCTCGCCGCAAACGTACTCCTGCGCTACCGCCTAGTCGACGACCTCTACGAGGAGTGGCTCGATAGCGTCGCCGAGCTCGTCCGCGCAGCAGGGGGCTCTCCGGTGCCGTCCCTCTCTGTACCTCACCCTCAGCCAGCCACGGGCGATGAGGCTCATGGCGCGCCTCCGCCACCACTGCCTCAAAACGGTGCCTTGGCACCAAGGCGCGCGGTTCCGCGGCGCGATCCACCGCGCTCGGTGCCCACGCGCGAAGAGAGAAGCTGCCAAGAAATCCCGCGGCCGCGAGAAGCTGCACCTGCGCTCCCCGCGCCGCCTCATCAAGACCACGTGCCGCCCACAGCGGCGCTGCGTGGACCTCGCCAAGACCAAGCTCCGCCTCCGAAGCGGGCCCCAGCAACCATGGCTGGCTGCCGCGCCTTCACCCCCGAGCTGCGTAGCGTCGCTTGGCCAGGCAAGTTCAAGCCAGATGTGCCTCTTCACTACGACGGCACCGCCGACCCCGCGGAGTTCTTGCAGCTCTATGAGCTTAGCATCGAAGCAGCCGACGGCGATGGGAAAGTCATGGCAAACTGGTTTCCCATGGCTCTCAAGGATGGAGCCCGCTCCTGGCTCCTGAACCTGCAGCACGGCTCGATCTCCTCCTGGGACAAGATGCGCGATCGCTTCGTCACCAACTTCCAGGGCACTCGCGACCGCCCGCCGGCCGCGGGCAACCTGCGCCGCATCAAGCAACAACCAGGAGAGACCCTCCAAAAGTACATCCAGCGCCTCAACAACACCCGCCTCAAGATCCCCAAGGTCACGGATGAGGCCATCATCTCCGCGTTCTCAGACAGCGTTCGTGACGTCAAGATGAAGGAAGAGCTCGCCATCCACGAGGAGCTCTGCACATCTCAGGAGCTGTTCAACCTGGCAACCAAGTGCGCAAGAGCTGAGGAGGGGCGCCTCTCCCTTCTCGAGCTGCCAGCTGCAGGAGCGGAGGAGAAGAAAGCCAAGGCGAAGGACGTGAAGCGCAAGGAAGCAGCAGTACTGGCAGCAGAGCCCGACACCAAGCGGGGCAGAGATCAGCCCGAGTCATCCAAGAATAGCCGACCGTTCTGCACCTTCCGCAACCTGAACACTCACAACACCAGCGACTGTCAAGAGCTCAAAGCCATACGAGAAGGACGCTTCGGTCGACGCCACGAGCGCAGCGACCGTGGCTACGACCGTGGCTACGACCGTGGAGGAGGACGTGGAGGCGGACACTGGGAGGACCGTGGCCCGTGCCAGGAGTGGCGCGACAGGCCTCGCGAGGACCGCTGGCAGGACCATCCTCGCGAGGGCGCCTGGAGGGACCAGCCTCATGAGGATCGCCCCCAAGACAACGCCGGTCTCACCCCACTGCCGCCACCAAGGAGGAACGACGGCCACCATCAGGACGAGGGGGCTGGGGGCTTCTAGGATCCGCGTGCAATCGCCTGCATCTTGGGCGGCGCCCGGGCCCCAGCCTCTCAGCGCATCTTCAAACAGTTCGCTCACGAGGTGAACACGGCGCTCCCCAAGCTCGAAGCCACGCGCCCGCTCAAGTGGTCCCAATGCGCCATCACTTTCAACTCGGCAGATCAGCTCAAGTGCGCGGCCACTGCCGGCGCCCTCCCGATGTTGTGCTCCCCGGTCATCAGCAATGTGCAGGTTACCAAGACCCTCATCGACGGCGGCGCAGGGCTCAACGTCCTATCCGTCGACACGTTCAACAACCTCGAAGTGCCGTACGAGCAGCTCCAGCCTACCAAGCCTTTCTCGGAAGTGACCAATGGTTCCACCACACCAATAGGGCAGGTCCGCCTGCCTGTCACCTTCGGGGAGCGCAAGAACCACTGCACCGAGCTCATCGACTTCGACGTCGCGCACATCCGCCTGCCATACAATGCCATCCTCGGGTATCCGGCCCTGGCCAAGTTCATGGCAGTGACCCATCATGGCTACAACGTCCTCAAGATGCCAGGAAGCGGCGGAATCATCACGGTCCCATGCGAAGAGAGAGATGCTGTGTGCTCCCTTGAGCGCACCTTCCAAGCTGCAGCAATCGACGAACCCGACAGCAGGATTGAGGGCCCTCCGGAGGCCATCCCCAGGAAGAAGAAGCTGCGCCGCGAAGGACCTCAGGAGGATGGCGTCGCGGCAGGAGCCTCATCAGGATCAGCGTCCGTCCCAGGGGCGCCTCCCTCCATCGCATAGGAAGGCGCGCCCAGCGCCCTCCTCAGGCAGGGCTCGAGGGCTCTCTTCTGGAGGGCCTCGGACCTTGCCAACCTCACGAGGGAGGCGCTTGGGCACCACTTGGAGGCGTGCGTCACGGCACGTGTCCCTCAGGAGGGCACAGGGCAAGGAGTGCCCACCACTCAAGAGTTCATCACCAAGACCACTCAGGAACTGCAAGACGCAAGAGCCGTGCGTGGCGACAACCGCACACGAGGCGCAACTCCCCATCCTAGCGAGGACGCTGGCCTGCGTGTCTGCATCGACGTCCCAGGGCCCAACAAGGCTGCATCTCAGGAGCCTTTTTGGCCATCGCGTGTGGGGAGCTGCAAGGGCCCGCCACACAGCTACGTTCGCATGCCCTTCGGCTTGCCGAGCGTGGCGTCAGCCTATCACTGCAACATGCAGCGTGTCCTGGCAGCTCAGGAGGCCAGGTACCACGCCGTCTTGGAGGAAATGGAGATGGTCTTCAGGGAACCTCCCGAGCCCCCAGAGCCTCCCGAGGCTCAGGGCTCCGGTGGCTCATGAGGAGTCATTTCTTCGACGTACGTCTTCAGCTGCACCAACCCTACTTCGTCTACAGAACCAGGTGACATCTTCCAAGCTCGTTTAGCTGGGAGCGCCCCTCGGGCTGCATCACTCCCAGGGCACATGGGTCCATCCCTGTGGCACGTATCCCTTTTGCTTATGTCTTTAGCTTACCTTGCTGGGGCCGCCCCTCGGGCTGCATCATCCCCAAGCTACTCGGGTCAGACCCAGTGGCATGTATCCTCTTGCATTTACCTAAGCTGATCTGCTTTCCATGCTTAGCCTGCCTACGGCTATCGCCTGCTTGATCGCCACTCGCCACGGGTCTGTTCATCCTATGCAATTCGCTTGCACGTTAAAAGGGGGGCTCCTGAGCATCGCGACTTAGGAGCTCTTACTGGCTCTCCAGCCCTCACCCCCTGGCCTTGACCACGGCATCACGACCTGGCATACCAGCTGCGGCTCAGCTCGCTCGAGGGCCGGGACCTGAGGACGTAGAGTGCTTGCATCTAACCGCCTTGCAGGAACACATAGTCACCAAGACTCAAGACCAGGCGCAACCCGCCTTGAGGTAGGGCCTCGTGAGTCCCGCGCTGGCTCACGAGTGCCCAGATACACCTCGCAGCCCTGTCGTGCAAGCCACGTGTCAGGGCAGGCCTGTACACGCCCCGGGGGCTCCTCCCGGAGGGGGGCCCCCATCCCACGCACAAGTGGAAGCACCATGCTCCGCGCTGGCCATCGACACTGCCGAGGAGCGGCTATGCCCGTGCACAAGCGGAAGCACTATGCTCCGCGCTGGTGATAAACAACTGAGGGCGGACCCACGGTCGTACCAACCTCAGGGAGCCCAGAGCTCAGCGCTCAGCCTCACCGCAACGCCTCCCCTCAGGAGAGCCGCGCGAGGGGGTGGGCACGGGGGCTTCGCTCGGGTCGCACCTGCTCGGGTCGCACCCAAGCGCACGCCACCCAACCAGGTCTCCCGGACCTGGGCGTCGCGCGCCCCTCCCGAGGCCTCGGCGAGGGCAGGTATGGAAATTGTTTGCATGTCAAGGGGGACTCCTGAGCATCGCGACTCAGGAGCCTAACTGGCCATGTAGCCCCTCACTCCTTGGTCCATCCTGGTCTCCGGTCGGCCCAATGGCGGTTGAGGTATGTGCGGGGCCGGGCTCTGCCGACGTAGAACATTAATCTATCCTCGCGAACTCTCCCTATAAGCTATTTGCGCGTCAAGGGGGACTCCTGAGCATCACGACTCAGGAGCCTAACTGGCCCGGTAGCCCCTCAATCCTTGGTCCGTCCTGGTCTCCGGTCGGCCCAATGGCGGTTGAGGTATGCGCGGGGCCGGGCTCTGCCGACGCAGAACGCAAAGCAAATAGGAAGGACATCGCTAAATCTCGAAGCAAATATTACAAACACATTCTTCTCATGATACCAAATGAAAAGTCTAAACGCCTCCACGAGGCCTAATGCATGTTGCAGGAATGAAACAGGAGAATAGCCGCAGGTCACTCCTGGACGCCGCCATCACCTGCGGCAGGCGCCACTTCGTGAGCAACGTTGTCTTCGCCTTCACCACCAGCTGCAGGATCGGCGACATCGCCGGACAGAGGAGCGAAGACAAAGCCGCGGAACTTCTTCAGCAAAGCCTCCACCTGACCTTGCACGGCTGCGGGAGCGGCCTCGTATTGATCTTCAGCCACAGGCTCCAGCAGCCCGTCAAGACAAGCGCTGGGGTCGCGAAGGTGCAGGTGGCTGAAGACACGGGTTAATGCAGCTGAAGACAGGACGCGAGCTTCCGCCTCCGCCATGGGACCAACGCCATCAACGACTTCCTTGAACGCCTGCACCAAGAGAGGAAGTAGCCGGGCGGGGCCGTCCTCATCAGTGGCCAGCGACTTCTCCAGGCCGTGCTCATAGAGCGTCTTCAGCGCCTTGCGAGATCTCTTCTCAAGGTCGGCAAAAGCCGGGCGGTCTTCGGTCAGGACTTGCGCCTTGGCGTCGAGATCGGCCTCCCTCGTCTTCGCCTTCCGCTCCAGCTCTTCCAACCGGTTGCGCTCAGCGGCCTGCGTCCTCCCCAACTCCGCCAGCTCAGCATCACGGTTCTTGACGGCTTCCTCCCGGGCATTCATCTCCTCCTCCTTCGCTTGGTGGCAGCGTGCTTCTTCGACATGCTTGTCGTGCAGGCTCTGCAACTCGTCCTCCAGCACCCAGCAGCGGTCACGGGCAGCCTCGACGTCTTTCAGCGCCATCTCACGATCGGTTGTGGCCTTGGCGGCACCCTGCTTCTCCTTCTCAGAAGTCGCAGCGGCTTGGCCCAGCGCCGCGCGAACCGCCAAGTTAGAGTGGAGCCAGCCTGAGGCCAGCTCTAGGCTCCCGGCCACAAGGCATGGGTCCGCGCCCAGGAGATCCGCCTGCAACTGGGTCATCTCCGAAAGAGCACGTTCCAGAACAGCAGCAGGAGTAGAAGAACCTGGGAGTGGAGGTGCAGCAGTGGGAGGAGGCGACATCGTCACCAGGGCCTGGGAGATCGCGGTTTCCGGAGCAGCTGGGACCTCATTGGCCGCGCCAAGCGCCGGCACCTCCAGAGCCAGCGGTGCCATGGGGGCTAACTCCACGCGGCGATGTTCCTCTTGGCCCCACGAGGACAACCGGGCTGGGGAGATGCGGGCGCTGTTGCCTCCTTTCTCTGCGGAGGGAGGCACGGCCGCCGTATCCTCCTTCTCTTCTTCGCCGAAGATGTCGGCCTGATCAACCAAGGACGAGCATCAGGAAATGACGAGTACAAACAGCGACAAGTCGAAGCTTAAGACACTTACTGGTCCGCCGCAACATACTTACGCTTGGGGAGCTTGAAGCCTGACAGCATCGGGACCTGAGGAGAGGGCGTTCGAGTTCTGGCGGCAGCAGGCAGTGCGGAAGCAGAACCGGAGCCAGCACCAGGAGGTGTCAGGACGGAGGCGGCGTCACGAGGCACCAGGGACGACCTACCCCTCGTCGGGATGAGGGGCTGCTCCCTCTCCCCTTGGCAGGCATCGGCCTCGGCATCGTCAGGAAGGGTGCGGAGGATCTCAGCCTTGCTCAGTGGGGAAGTCTCCCCTACCTCTTCCAGAGTCTTCTCCGAGTCCACCTCCTCCCCCCTTCCCTACGAGACTCGTCAGAAGACACCTCCACTGGCTTCGGTGCTGCAGGGGCTCTCGGGAGCGCCGGCGGCACCAACCCACGCGCGTCAAAAGTCGGCTTGGAGGCGACAAATTCCTCCCGGTCCCTGCGTTGGAACAGGGGAACTAAGGCACTTGGCGGGTACTCCTGGTTGTCCCCAACTATGAGACGCAGAACAGCGGCCAATTCATCGCCAGGCAGGGCCCCCGGCCTCAGGCGGGTCTTGTTTCCCTCCTCTTCAAGCTCCCACAGGTGGCGGGGCGCGCTTGGAGTGGGGCAACTAACAGCGTCAAGTGCGCGACCCCCGTCACCTTGGCCGCCCTCGCGTTGCCCGGCTTCAAGTCGGTCATCATCTGCCCCAACACTAACGATGCCCGCTCATCGGCAAGCTCCACCTTGGGCCACCCCCTGTTGGAAGAACGCGCCGCCGATTTTTTTTTGAGGAACTGGGACAGTGGGAGAGGCTCCCACTATCATATATATTATATATTAAACACAATTACAAGGATTTAGTTAGATCATGTACAAATTTCAACCCAACTACCTTTGTAGTGGGGGGTATAATCTGACTAAAGGGTACAATTAATCAGAGGGTAGGGAGTCTAAAAGTAAGAAGATAAACTCTTTCTTATTGTCTTTAACCCTATATTGAAGGAGACTAAAATCCTCCTTGAATCTGCCCAGCCAAGAGTGGTAGTATGGGTTTATATCTCTGAAAAGTTTGTTGTTCCTCTCTTTCCAAATGCTCCAGGATGCTTGAAGGATAACCTCCATGAACAAAGGCCTGCCCCAATTGATTTTAGCTTGTTCTAGCCAGGGCAGCCGAGTGGCTTGATCTCCAGGGTCTAACCCAAAGGTTGCCCAGCAATTTCTGCTAAATGGGCATGTGAGGATCATGTGATCAATGTCTTCTTCTTTTTGGCCACAAAGCAGGAAGTTGAGGTTAGTACCAATGTTATAGTGCCTTCTCTTCAACACGTTTCTTGTGTTCAATCTATAAGATAGCATGAGCCATCCGAAGACCTTGAGTTTAGCATTGACCTTTGATTTCCATAGCCAGTGGTAAGTCTTATGGGCCTTCATATCCCTAAAGTAGAATTTGTAGTATTTGCTGGCTGAAAATTCTCTTCCTCTCCAAGGGTAAGTCCAGATATCTTTTGCATTCTGGCTATTGTCTAGTGTAATGTGTGTCACCAAGTTTTGCATATCTTGTAGTTCCTCCAGGGCTTGTGTAGAAAGTGGTAGAAAGAATGCTTCATCCAGCGAGTTTATGGTCAAGAAATCTTTGACTGAGCAGTCTTCATTTCTGACATAAGAAAATGCTCTAGGATGTGTGTCAGATAGAACTTCTTCCAACCACATGTCTTTCCACATTAGTACGTTGTCCCCACATCTCATGTCCACCTTTGAAATTCCTCTAAAAATGGGAGTTAGCTTGAGGATGTCCCTCCACCAGAATGATCCACATGGGTCAGAGGCATGTGGAATTTTATTGGTATAGTAGGTGGTCCAAAGCAATTCCACCCAAGAAAGGTCATGACGGTTGTAAAACTTGTGTAAATATCTTAGTAGGAGAGCAACACTTTGTATCTCAAGATTTATGATTCCAAGCCCCCCCACTCTTCTTTGGTCTGCAAACTCTATCCCACGCAGCTAGTGAGTTGCATTTTCACCTTGTTCTGTCTTTTTTGTCCAGAGGCATCTCCTTCTTAGTTTATCCAACAGCTCAAGGATTTAGGTGGGAATCTCAGAGTGCATAGTGCAAAAATTGTAAGTGAGGTGATGACCGTGTTTAGTAAGGAAAGTTTGGAGCCATAAGACATCAAGGATAATGTAGATGTGAGCCTTCTTTCCATGTTACAGACAATAGGCATTAGATCCTGGACCGAAGGTTTGGATGTCCCAAGAGGTAGTCCAAGGTATGTGAATGGCATCTTTCCGATTGTACAGCCAAAGATTTGAGCTATATCTTTACTTAATACCTCATCACAATTTATTGGTATCAATGCTGATTTATGGAAGTTGATCTTGAGTCCAATTGAAGTGGCATAGTCAGTGAGAATATTCTTCATTGTTTGTGCTTGGTCAGGGCATGCAGGCATAATGATAATAGTGTGGTCAGCGTATTGAATGACAGGGTAATCAATTTGGTTTTGTCTAGGGAAAGGTAATTGTAGCAATCCATGTCTGAAAGCATCATTAATGGCTGCTTGTAAGAGATCAGCAGCAAGAACAAAAATGAGAGGAGAGAGTGGATTACCCTGTCGAACACCACTTTTGCAGATGAATTGTCTGCCCGGTACACCATTCAGGAGAACAGAAGATTTGCCAGTAGAAAATAGAGATTTGATCCATAGAAGCCATTTATCATTGAATCCCATGTGTTTCATTATTTCTAACATTGCATCATGTTCAATGGTGTCAAGTGCTTTGGCAAAGTCTAATTTAAGGAGTACAATCTTATTCTTGGAATTCTGGCATTGGTGTATATATTCAAAGGCCCAAGCGAGGCAATCTTGGATTGCTCTTCCCTTAATGAAACCACATTGATTCCTATGTATAATCTTCAGAATAATCTTTTGCAGACGATTGGCAAGTAGTTTTGTAATCACTTTGAGACAGCAATTAAGGAGTGTAATAGGTCTGAGATCATTTACTGTAGCCGGGGAGGAAATTTTAGGAATCAAGGTAATATATCCTTCATTGATGCTTTCCAGCTTTAAGGAACCAGCATGGAATTGATCACATAGTTTGTACAAGTCCTCCTTAATAATGTGAAAGCAGGTCTTAAGAAATATACCTGTGAAACCATCAGGTCCTGGAGCTCGGTCTGCAGGCATTTCTTTAATGACATTATCAATTTCCTCCCTGGAGAATGGAATTGTTAATTGGTCTAGGTCATTCCTTTTTTTGATTATATTTGCTAGGTTGAATTTCATTTGAAAAGCTCCTGAGGTTCCCAATCTCTGTTTGAAACTTTGGTAGATTGAAGCTTCTTTTCCAATGTGGTCTTCTACTGTAGTGCCATTATCCAACTGAAGAGAGGGAATATTATTCCTTCGATGCCTCTCGGATGCCATTGCCTTGAAAATTTTTGGGTCCTCATCACCAAACTTAGCCCATCTTATGGTGCATCTTTTCCTCCAGTATTGTTTTTGGTAATCTAACAGTCGGAGTAAGTGATTTTTGAGAATGCTTCTGAAGTTCCTCTCTGGTGTTGTAAGAAGTCGTATATTTTCCAATGAATCCAGGTCAGCAAGTGTGGTATTAGAGTTAGCTATGGCAGTAGCAAGTTTGGAAATGTGCTTACTCCATCTTTTGAGCTCATATCTGAGTGTTTTGAATTTCCTGGAGACAATTGTGGCATAGTTATCTGAGTGTACACTTTTGTTCCAAGAAGAAGCGACCAAATCCATAAAACCAGGGTGTTGGATCCAGTAAGACTCAAACCTAAAAAGATTACTTCTAGGGATGTCTGTTTTTATGGATATCACACAAGGTATGTGATCTGAGACTGGTTTAGAGAGTGGTTTTACAATGGTATTGGGGTATGATGTGGTCCAATTGGTTGAAGTGAAAAACCAGTCTAACTGTTCAAGTAGGGGATCATCCTCCATGTTACTCCAAGTAAAAGATCTTCCTTTTAGAGGAAGTTCAATCAGGCCCTGTGTACGGATGAAATCATTGAAAGTGATCATATCGTTAATGTTACCACCAGGTTAATTTCGATTAGTGGTGCTGCGGATGTAGTTGAAATCTCCCACTAGAAGCCAGTCTTCATTGTTAGGTATATTAAGGTTGAGTAACCAGTTTGTGTAGTCAATTCTGGAATCACCTTGACAGGGACCATATATGTTAACCAGGGTCCACATTTGAGCAGATTTGGTGGATTTAAAGTGAATTACTAGGGCAAATTCTTCCTCAATCAGCACTGTGCCAGTAAAGATAGCACTATTCCATATGGTTACAATACCACCTGATGCACCCCTTGAAGGGATGAAAGCAAATTTGTCAAAGCGTTTGGGGCAACAGGACTTAATATATGAATTATCAAAAGTAGCCTTCTTTGTTTCCTGTAAGCAAACGACTGAATAGCCACTAGTAGCAATAACATTCGATAAAGCCAAAAGTTTAGGGTCTGAGTTCATGCCCCGGATATTCCAACACAAAACATTCCAGTTCGAAAGCAAGGCCATAAAAGCAAAGAAATAAAGCTTAAATTAAGATGAAGAGGAAGAAGGACTAGCCCCCCTTGTCTGCCATGGGCACTTCTTCAGTTACTTCCTCCGGTGGGACAACACATTTCTGCACAGCAATGTTTTGAATTTGATCAACTGTCATGGGAGGTGGTATTTCACCCTCTTCAATCTGATGTTCAGTAATCTCAGTAATGACCACAGCAGACACATCATTTGGGATGATTCTGGGCTTCACCTTGGAAGTTTTGGTCCTGCTGTCAATTATTGCGGGCACCTTGAAGCCGTCATACTTATTGGAGCGAGAGCTTCTACGCACACTGGCAACAGAAACTAGAGCTTTATTCTTACTACGTTTGCCTTGGCCCCCCCCCTTGAAGAGCCAGCCTGAACTTCAGTTATGTCCCCCGCAACAGTATCTTGAACTTCAGAAGCTTCAGAGAAATCCATAGCCTGATTATCTGCAGGGAGCATCACTGTCTGGTTATCATCAGGAAGCGCCTGCACATCCTCGCTGTCAAGAGACCAGAGCTGGACAGTCGAAGTAACTGTACCATCTGCTTCTCCCTGAGAAATGCAAGAAGTAACCTGAACTGAACCTTCAAAATCAGAGAGGGACAGTTAAATATCCAGCCTAGTTGGCCTAATTCCATATCCATGGGCCCAAGGGCCAATAGTGGCCAGAGTTGGCATGATGGATCTTGAGGGAAAACTAGTGATGGGCACATATGACAGAGGTTCAACAATTAGCATCCCATTCATGAACTCATTGTTAGCAGAGAAACTAATGTTCATACCAGCATTAGTGACAGAGATGCTGAACTGAATCTGTGAGGTCTGGACCTCCTCTCTGGGAATCATCAGCTCATTGTGCTGCACTGGTGGAGTCACAATATTATTAGCCAAGTTGAGAGAGCCATTCCTTTGCAGGGCCTGCAGAATACTAGCTAGTACAAGCACCAAAGCATCAGAGTCAGAATTTGAAGTGGAGCTGTTGTGTGAAATGGAATCATTCCAAGCTGCATAAGGGCTGTCTTGCAGATTGTTGCTTGGCAAAATTCCATCCTGAACTTGCAGTGCCTCATTGGCCAACCACTCTTGGAAATTATAAAGGGAAGGTGGTGCAGGTGGGGGGGAGCTAGCCATTCACCCCATTGGGGATGTATCTCAATGTCAGCCTGGCCTGCAGCATTTTCGCCCACATCTTCTGCAACATTGTTGCCAGCACCTTGTTGCCCCATCCAATTATTGAGTTGCATCTGGTAAAGCTGTTCAGCATTGAGGCCTTCCCCATAGAGAGGGTGAGGGATGCCATCTGCAGGTGGTGGGTCTTCTCCAGCAGGAGGAACTTCAGGCAAATGGGCATTCCAATCGGAACTTCGCAGCATTGTGACACAGACTGTCCAGCACCAGCGATTTCCACCCAGCTGGTGTTTCACCAAGCTCTTTGGCACCAGCCTAAGGTGTATGACTTTGACACGGATTAGAACAAGTTTTCTATCTCCTCTTGGATTGTGCCAATGTGTCAGACTACCAAAACCATCAGCAGATCTATGCAGGTAATGATATGTTTGGTAATCTTGCGGAAAACCAATGTAAAGAATCCAAACATCCGGCCCAAAAGTAGTGAGCCTCATATTGAGTGCCTCATCATGCAGAACAAAAGAAACTACAGTGTTTATATCCCCTTCTTCCTCAGCATCGATCTCAAAGGTAGTACCCACCACATTGTCCCGCATCAGCGGGCTGGGAAATCCATATATAGCAATGCCTAGTGGGTGATCATCTATTTCAGTCGGAGCAAAGTTGGATTCATGCAGCAGACTAGTGATTACCTGCCTCAGAGAAGCCTTGTGGTGGAACGGGAGATGGTAGTTCACCTCGGCAATGGCCAGGAAGTCGTGGTTGAGGGGAGGGACCGGGTGCACCGCCATGTCGCTGCGAACAATCCGATTGGCCGGCCCTAGCTCGATGGCCATCCCCGTAGGGATGTAGGGGACGACGTTGAGAGGGTAGTTCGCCATTGTTGCAGGAGGAGGAGCTCTCGAGGTAGGCAGAGGAGGGGAAGTGGAATGCGTAGCGGCAGCGGTAATTGTTTTAGGCTTCCATATTAGTGTATGCGCCTCTCTCCCCTTCCAACAGGAATGTGCCAGGTGTCCATACCGGCCACAGATACTACATCGGATGGCTGTAAATTCCTCTGCTTTTTTATTGCGGTCAAGGTAGGTAATCAATGAGCTATGGCAAGTAGATATCTGATTTTGATGTGACGCTGAGTTGATAACACAGGAGGCATCAGATTGTTTTGCTATATGCCCTCGCTTAGGAATACAATCCTGGCCTTTATTTTTGCCTAAAATTGCATCATCTTTGGAGGAATGCTCCTTGGAAATCTCTTTGGGTTGCCACCACAGATAGGTACAATCCGCATTTCCACAGTCATTAGGTAAGTGACCAAAAAGGTGGAAATATTGGCAAAATAATTTGGAAGGGCAAAAATCCGAGAAGTGATCCGCAGAAGGAAAACGGTCTAGATTGGGCTTATTGTGATTTACCTGGGCCGTCTGATTTTCAATAGCCTGACTTGTATAGTTAGGGCCAAGGTGGCCCAATTTTTTGCACCGCAAGCAAATGTTGGCTTTGTTACAAATGAATTCTGCAGACGGGACTGAGTCCAAGGCCCAAATTTTTGCAATTTGTGAGTCATCATATCCCGCCTCTCGGAAATCCATAATGTGTAGTGGGATAAAAGTTGGAATGGAATCCCAATAAGAGGACCGATAATTATTGCCAATAAATGTAGATTGATGCTCTTGATTATCAGGATTAAATGCTGAATGGAAGTTACATAAACGGATAGAATTATTGCCTTTGTTGTGCATGGAAATGTCTGATTGGAAACTACCAAAAACAACCTTTTCGGTATGAACCATAGTATGATCCTTTTGAATGCTTGAATCATATCCAACCGCGCTACTTGATTGAGGAAGAGAAAAACCAAATTTTGCAAGCTCCTTGGCAGAATTACTATGTTGATGATCATCACTAGGCAGAAAGTTAAACTTTGTCTTGATAGCCAATGGAGAACGTAAAACCACCTCAGTAAGTTCTTGGTCAGAATGCCAATTTTGATCAGAATGAGAATTAAACCAAGCATTGTGTCTATAAATATTGAAATGACAAATGAAATCTGGCCAGACCCGGTCCTTAAGACCATATATGAAATGACCAACTTTATTTGAGGCCACAGAGAAACAAAAATGTCTACCAGCAAGATGTTTGACCTTGAAACCCAGAGAGGATCCACCAATGCAACATTGTAGAGCAACACCCACCGAATCAACTGAAAGGGGGAAGGAGGCAGAGGAGAAAGCCACCACTAGGAAGAACTCCTTTGCATCTCCAATGGGGGAGAAATGAACAGTAGTACCAAATCTTTTGCGCACCTGTGTCTCCACCGCTTGGCCAGGGGAGAAATCCCAATGTAGAAGACCCTCCATTGGTCTAGACTAGAGGTCGCCATTGTTGGTGGGAGAGGGGAGCGGTGGGAGAGGAGCCATTCTCTTCGGCCTCCAGTGCGAGGGCGCCGCCGTTGGCAACGCCAGACGCGGGTCGACGCGCTTGGCGTCCATCATGACCCATTTGGATCGAATGTTGTCGGCCCTCTTCCCGGTGCTCAAGATCGAATTGTCCTTGCCGCATGCGACGAAATTAGCGCATCCGGAGATGTGCGTATCGCTGATACGGAGGAAGAAGAAATGGTGTAGGAGCGCCACGGATGGCATCACGCCTAGGTATGCCTCACAGTAGTAGGCGAAGATGGACAAGAGGAGGACAGAGTTGGGATGGAGATGCAACGCTTGCAGACCGTAGTGGTCGAGGACTTCATGAAAGAAATCAGAGAAGGGAGGAACCAACCCGACAGCAACGCTGCTCGAGAAGAAGGGGAAGAAGGTGCTTTCGTCGGGCTTAGGCACGTCGGAGGCAAGCCGGAGCTCGGTCTCCCCCACTCATTGCTCTCACCCGCCGTCAGCAGGCGCGTGGAGCCGAGGCTTTTCTCCGTGACGGTGGGCGCCTCAAGGGCCGGCTCATACCAAGCCGGTGCCGAGGAAGTCTTGACCTTGCGCGGCGCCATGGATTGCGGATGCAGGATGAGATTGGAGCGGATCTGGAGGTAGCGGTGGCGAGGATCAAGAAAGGGGATCTGGAGCGAGGCGAGGAAGAACCAATGAAGGCAAGTACTGCCAGCGCCAACCTTTTGTCAGGCAGTTGTCGAGGCAGCGTGGGGAAGCGGAGACGCCCACGTCCAATCAACTGCCACGCGTCAACCGAGGCCGCAGGCTTTTGGGGACCGCGGTGCTCCCTACTTGACCCTTGGCTTCGCCGCGAAGCCAAGCCCGTGCACACCTTGGGCCCGGGGGCTACTGTCGGCGTTCTGGGAACGGGGGACTCCAGATTTGCCTGCCTGCTGCCCGCGGCGTGGCTAGGCCGGCAGGCCGTACGACCCATCTTCATCAACAAGGCATCCAAGACCCTCGCGAGGGTCCAAGCCTCGCGAGGCGGACAACGCAAGACCTCCGCAGGAGTGGCCTAGTCAGGCAGGCTCACGAGGAGCAAAGATATCAAGGCGGGGTAAACCTCATGAGGCCCTCGTGACGTGAGCCGTGAAGATCGACACCAGGTGGGCGCCAGGCGGGTGCCCGCGCGCACAGCGTCCTTGTTTCCTCTTTGGTGATAAGGAGGACAGCGCAGGCGAGGAGTATAGAGGTATCAGGCAAAGGTTGCTATATCGGTGTAACAAGACCAAGACCAGGAGGACGGCAAGGCGGAGGTCATCGTGGAACCCAAGACGGCGTCACCACCAGAGCCTTTCGCAGGCGAAGACCACTTTTATCAGGATAGCTTGTACTAGCTGTCCCCCTTCAAATTTGTCCGCCGTTGTTAGCTCCCTTCCCGCTCATTATTTGGGAAGAGGACCAGGGCCTCTATAAATAGGTCTAGCCACCACAGTAGTAGGCATCGGATCCAGAGACGCGCACAAGTTGGAAAGCACAAGAACACCTCAACCTCAGGAGGCTGTTCTTCCCTCTGTACTGTTCATCACCAGCCCAAGAGGCAATCCACCACCACCACACTGGAGTAGGGTATTACACCACAACGGTGGCCCGAACTAGTATAAATCTCGTGTCTCTTTGTGTTGCAAGTTCGTCGAGTTCGTGCGCGAGATCTTAGCGAGCTAGGGCGTAGATCGGTAGGAGGGAAAGACTTTGCGCGCACCCCAGTGTTCGAACCTTATGGGTTTGCCGGAACCCCACATCCTAAAGGACAGTTTGTAGCAATCTGGATATTTCGAATAATTCTGAAACTCCAAAAATTCTGAAAAATTTGGACCACGTGAGAAATTTGTATATTAATCTTCTGCAAAAAGAATTGGTATTTTAACACGCTTCTGTTAAAAATGAGAATTATTTTTGGGAGCGCAAAAGTTTCTGTTTTTCAGCAAGATCAAATCAACTATCACCCAACATAATCCTAAAGGCTTTACTTGGCACAAACACTAATTAAAACACAAAAAACACAATCATAACAGTAGCATAATTGTGCAAACACTCAAGAACAGAAAACAAAAGACAAAAATAAATTTTATTCATTGGGTTGCCTCCCAACAAGCGCTATCGTTTTACGCCCCTAGCTAGGCATAAAGGAAAGGATCTAAGTATTGTCGTCTTTCTCCTTAATTTCCTTAGGGGTGTTTTTGTCGGGAGGTTTTGCAAAAACAACGTAAAACACATTATCCATGGAAACCTTTGCACTATCAAGTTGCTTATCATCATACCCCCTTTGATTTCCCACAACAATCCAAGAATAATATTGATTAACATCATTGAAAACTTGGTTGATTATATCTAAAACAGGGACTTCCTTTTTAAGATTATCATCAAAGATTTGATTATTCCCAAGCAAATGTCTTAACGCATAATCACTATTATAAAGAATTTCATCTATCACCGGTTTTTCATCATTCATACCATAGAAATCAAAGATTTCCCTTGCATCCCAAACTATGTAATCAAATTCATTCATAAGAACAAGGGTGGCCAACTTTTTAGCTTTGGGATTCTTTATAACGGGCAACTCAAAAAACAATCTTTGCAAGGTAGGATGAGTGCGGATAAATTTATTTTCAAGTTTCAGAACTAGTGCTGAAATAGGTTCCGCATAAGATTTAGTCCTCTTGAGTATAGGAACATCATCAACACTTAAATTTCCAACGCAATTGAAAAATTCTTGGATACGCTCTTTTCCTATAACATTCCCTTCCCCAAAACAAAAGTTTTAGCATCCATATTGCCAGATCGTCCAATTTTAGGAGTTAGGCCATCATATGTTTCTGCCATACCGAAATCACTCATGATTGCAAGAGAAAAGATAGATCTGACGAGAAAACGGCGAAAGAAAAAGAGGCCGAATAAAACGGCAAATTTTTGTGAAGCGGGTGAGAGGAAAACGAGAGGAAAATGGAAAATAATGTAAATTGCAAGGAGATGATATTTGTGATGAGGAACCTGGTAGATGTTGATGATGTCTTCCTGGCAACAGCGCCAGAAATTCCTTTTGTTGTTTCCTTGAACTGCGTCGGTATTTCTCCAAAGAGGAAGGGATGATGCAACATAGCAACGGTAGGTATTTCCCTCAGTGATGAGACCACGGTTATCAAACCAGTAGAAGAACCACACAACACCACGTAAATGGCTCCTGCACACAAAGAACAAATACTTGCAACCTGACGTGTTAAAGGGGTTGTCAATCCCTTTCGGGTAACGGCGCCAGAAATTGGCATGTGGATGGGATAAAAATTGTAGTAGATTAATAGATGCAAATAAAAGCAAATAAAATTCAGCGAGATATTTTGGGTTTTTGGATTAATAGATCCGAAAATATAATCAAATAAAAAAATATCGCAAAGGCAAATATAATGAAGAAGAGACCCGAGGGCCGTAGATTTTACTAGTGGCTTCTCTCAAGAAAAATAGCAAACGGTGGGTAAACGAATTACTGTTGGGCAATTGGCAGAACTTCAAATAATCACGACGATATCCAGGCAATGATCATTATATAGGCATCACGTCCAAGATTAGTAGACCGACTCCTGCCTGCATCTACTAATATTACTCCACACATCGACCGCTATCCAGCATGCATCTATTGTATTAAGTTCATGGAGAAATGGAGTAATGCAATAAGAACGATGACATGATGTAGACAAGATCTATTTATGTAGAAATAGACCCCATCTTTTTATCCCTAGTACCAACGATACATACGTGTCGGTTCCCTTTCTGTCACTGGGATCAAGCACCGTAAGATCGAACCCACTACCGGGCACCTCTTCCCATTGCAAGATAAATAGATCAAGTTGGCCAAACAAAACCAAAATATGAGAGAAGAAATACGAGGCTATAAGCAATCATGCATATAAGAGATCAAAGAAGACTCAAATAGCTTTCATGGATAAAAACATAGATCTGATGATAAACTCAAAGTTCATCGGATCCCAAGAAACACACCGCAAAAAGAGTTACATAATATGGATCTCCAAGAGACCATTGTATTGAGAATCAAAAGATAGAGAGAGGAAGCCATCTAGCTACTAACTACGGACCCGTAGGTCTACAATGAACTACTCACGCATCATCGGAGAGGCACCAATGAGGATAATGAACCCCTGCGTGATGCCGTTTAGATTGGATCTGGTCGTTCTCGAACTTGCGGCGGCTGGAATTGATTTTCGTCGACTCCCCTAGGGTTTCTGGAATATTGGGGTATTTATAGAGCAAAGAGGTGGTGCGAGAGGCTACCGAGGTGGGCACTACCCACCTGGGCGCGCCTGGGGGGCCAGGCGTGCCCTGGTGGGTTGTGCCCCCTCGGTGGCCTCCCGCACCCCCTCTTTGACCTATAAATCCCAAATATTCCAAAAACCCTCAGGGTTAACCCTAGATCAGAAGTTCCGCCGCTGCAAGGCTCTGTAGTCACCGAAAACCAATCTAGACCCCGTTTCGGCACTCTATCGGAGGGGGAAATCATCACCGGTGGCCATCTTCATCATCCCGGCAGCCACCATGATGAGGAGGGAGTAGTCCACCCTTGGGGCTGAAGGTTTGTACTGGTAGCTATCTGTTTAATCTCTCTCTCTGTCTCTCTCTCTCTCTCTCGTGTTCTTGAGATGTCACGATCTTGATGTATCGTGGGCTTTGTTAATATAGTCAGATCATATGGTGTTTTCCCCTCTCTATCTTGTAGTGATGAATTGAGTTTTTCCCTTTGAGATTTCATTGTTATCAGATTGAATACTTTTATGGATTTGAGAGCATCGCCATGTGATTAACACCTATAGTTCACATCGCCATGTCACCAACACCCAAAGGGTATACTAGATTCAATAATCTAGTTTACATCGCCATGTGATTAACTCCCAAAGAGTAATAAGGTGTGATCATGTTTTGCTTGTGAGAGAAGTCTAGTCAATGGGTCTGTCACATTCACATCTGTATGTATTTTGCAAATTTCTATGTCTAAAATGCTCTGCATGGAGCTACTCTAGCTAATAGCTCCCACGTTCAATATGTATCCACATTGAGACTTAGAGTCATCTAGATTAGTGTCAAAGCTTGCATCGACGTAACTCTTTACGATGAACTCTTTATCACCTCCATAACTGAGAAACATTTCCTTAGTACTCTTTAAGGCGCCTAAGGATAATTTTGACCGCTCTCCACTGGTCCACTCTTGGATCACTCTTGTATCCTCTTTGCCAGATAAGTGGCAAGACACACATCAGGTGTGGTACACAGCATGGCATATCGTATAGAACCTATGGCTGAGGCATAGGGAATGACTTTCATTCTCTCTCTATCTTCTGCCATGGTCGGGCTTTGAGTCTTACTCAACTTCACACCTTGTAATACATGCAAGAACCCCTTCTTGGACTAAACCATTTTGAACTTCTTCAAATCTTACCAAGGTATGTGTTTTGTGAAAGTTCTATTAAGCATCTTGATCTATCCCTATAGATCTTGATGCTCAATATGCAAGTAGCTTGTCATGCCCAATATGCGACTCTATCCTAAAGGAACTCGAAGGTCCCACCAAGGATAGAACCGCATATTGACATGCTTTTGCAAGGTGGATATCATATTACATAATAGTTGGGGATAGATACAAGGCATACAAATGCCACATGAATACATCAAATATCATACATGAGAACAACATCTGACTACGGATGAAACACAAACAGAAACTCAAACAATATCCACCCTGCTAGCCTAGGCTGCCGACCAGGAACCTAACCCAAGATCGACGAAGAAGAAGAAGAACTCAAAGACAAGTAAACATTGCTCTCACGTCATGATCATCACATTACCTGTACCTGCAACTGTTGTTGTAGTAATCTTTGAGCCACGAGGACTCAGCAATCCCATTACCATGGGTATCAAGACTAGCAAAGCTTAATGGGTATGGAAGGGGTAAAGTGGTGAGGTTGCAGCAGCGACTAAGCATGTATGGTGGCTAACTTACGTGTACAAAAGTAAGATGAGAAACTACACAAAACGGTCGCCAACTAGTAATGATCAATAAGTGATCCTGAGCTACTTACATTCCAACATAACCCAACCGTGTTCTCCTCTCGAAACTTCCCCGAAAAGAGAGAATCACGGTTACGCACGCGGTTGGTGTATTTTAATTGAGTTTACTTCAAGTCCTCTACAACCGGATATTAACAAATTCCCATTTGCCACATAACTGTGGGCACGGCTTTCGAAAATTTAAACCCTGCAGGGGTGTCCCAACGTAGCCCATGACAAGCTCACGATCCGCGGAGACAATCCTCCATCGCGGGACCCTCCGATCAGACTCGGAATCCCAGTGCACAAGACATTTCGACAATGGTAAAACTAATCCAGCAAACCCTCCCTGTGTGTCGACACCCTGATAGTAGCCGCGCGTATCTCGTCTCAGGCCACGTCCGGATGGGTCAGCCTACACGTATATCCCAAATACCTCGAATTTCCCCGAGGCGGCCCCGCAGTCTGCCCGTTTGGGACCACCACCATCAGTGCTGGACACCCTGCTATGTAGAAAGAATCCTCGGGTTCATGACGCCCTATGCCAATTTAATTGTTTAGTTCAATATTATTATGGCAAAAGTAAACCAATGTTGGGCCTTGTTGGAAGAGTTTTATTCAAAGCGAACTGTCAAGAGGGCCCCATACCCCTCACCGTGTTAGGGATGCAAAATCAAGGAACATAACACCGGCATGACGGAAGCTTGGGCGGCAAGAGTGGAACAAAACACCAGGCATAAGGCCGAGTCTTCCACCCTTTACCAAGTATATATGTGCATTAATTAAATAAGAGATATTGTGATATCCCAAGATATCCATGATATCCATGTCCCAACATGGAACAACCTGCAACTGCACCTGCAACTAGTAACACTATAAGAGGGGCTGAGCAAAGCGGTAACATAGCCAAACAACGGTTTGCTAGGATGGTGGAAAAGGTTAGATGCTATCATGGCAATTTGGGAGGCTTGATAAACAAGTGGTAGGTAGCGCGACATAAGCGATGGCATCGAGAAACTAGCATAGTAAAGATAGTAGTGAGATCCAAGGTGACGGTCATCTTGCCAGAAATCCCTCTAGGAAGAAGAACGAGTCCATGAAGAAGATGAACAGGCGTAGACGAACCAAGCGTAGTGGAACGAATCCTTACGATCGCAACGAAATAGAAACTATCGAGAAGGGGCACAATCGGAAAGAAGCAAACAACATGGTAAACGACCATCACATAAACATGGCATGATGCACAACCAAGTATGATGCATGTCCGGTTTAATGAGGCATGGCATGGCAAAGTGCAACAAACAATACTACTAATTAAGTGGAGCTCAATATGCAACGAGTTGCAT
Source organism: Aegilops tauschii subsp. strangulata (assembly GCF_002575655.3). NCBI lineage: Eukaryota > Viridiplantae > Streptophyta > Magnoliopsida > Poales > Poaceae > Aegilops > Aegilops tauschii. Next base: position 67,906,547 of record NC_053035.3, read on the forward strand.
ATTGACGAAACACCACATTCAATTATTTAGTTCGCTCTCGATTATGCACCCAACAATATTAAATGTTGTTAAACATGGCAAGAGGTGAAGCATAAGTAAACTAACTATTCAGGCAAGTTTAAATGAGGTCGGAAACAATAACAACAATTCCGGAAAATCCTCACATGCAAATTTTGAATTAGCTACTGTTCTGCCCTAAAACATATTTTAAGGTTGTTAAACAGTAAAACAAAGTGCACCATGTTAATCTATGCATTGTTCCACCCCATATACATATAAAGTTTATTTAAAATGGAGCTACGGTATTTAGTTATGAAATAAATCATTTTAACATGGCATTTATGAAAATTAAATCAAACAGCAAGTTTAAACATTTAAAACATGGATGAAAGCAGCATATTATGAAACTAGAAGAAATTCTAAGCATTACATGCTTACATCATTTTAATCCGATTCACGGTTGTGGAGTTATTAAATGCATGAACATGAGGGTTTTTCTGTAATACTGCAGTTTTCTGGATAATTGGACAAATCCGCAGCTGTCGGAGTAGACGACCACGGGTAGCCTCATCCGTTCCCCATGGCGATTCAAGACATCGGGGCCGGCTGGGCCCCTCAAGCCTCAAGTCCGAAGTGCCGCCTCTTCGGGGCCGGCTGGTCCAAGTGGCCGGCTGCCAGAGGGTGGCGGTCCTTAGAGAAAGCTAGGAGACGGGCCGACTCCTAGCAGGCGGCCCCCAGAGAGGCCGGCTCCTAGCAGGCGGCCCCTCACTCCCTCAAAGTTAGCACCCACATAATTACGACGATACGGGGCGTGGCAACAGTGCAGCCTGCCACCCCTGAATCCCGGGCAGAGTGTGGCCACAGTGCAGCGTACCGAGCGGACGTCCCTCGCCCGGCGCGGCACTGTTTCCACACAGCCCATGACCTCACCCATGACAGAGAAGGCCATGCTCCCACTGCAGGCTGTCGGTACGGCCCACAGGCGGCGGGCCCTACCTGTCCGTGAGAAGCCAGAAGGTGGAGAGCCCCAAACAGTCGGTGCAGGGGGAGGCCGACTCCCAGCAGGCTGCCCTCCCCCCTCTCTCAAAGTCTGTGCGACATTAATCAGAAGAGACGGGGAGTGGCTACAGTGAGCGCCCGCCAGGCGGCGGTACTGTAGCCACGCCTTCCCCGACAAAGCACACATCATCAAGGGCATTGCCACAACACTAAGCAGCCGGCAGGACCCGCCAGCGGCGGGCGCGGCCTGTCGGCCAAGTACGAGATAGCCGGCGAGACCCACCAGGTGGCGGGCCCCAGCGGCCGGCGGAGAAGCCGGCGACCGTAGACACTGACAGCCGGGTCCTACACCCGGCCAGATTACCATTGTACCCCTGGGGGGTAGGCCTATGTAAACCCCCCAGGGCACCCATGCAAAGGGTTCAGACCTCAGTTCACCACACATACACATAGAGAGAGGAAGCTAGGGCTTGCCTTGCTCTTCTTCCCCCTCTAGAGAAATAGCTCAAGGAGCAAGCTTGTAGCCACCATTGTTGCTTGTGTGATCATGCGGACACCTCGCAGAGCAGGAGTAGGGGTGTTATCTCCTAGGAGAGCCCCGAACATGGGTAAACTGTGCCGGCGTTCCTGTCTACACCTTATCCCGTTCCCAGGCACCGGCGTAGCTCCCACCATGATAAGCCATCCTTTGGCATATGTCGCCCCAAACCCCCGACATTTGGTGCCCACCGTGGGGCTAGGTGCACCATCGTCCGGAGATCTGTTCTGGACGGGAACTTTGTTCCTTCCTGGCGAGCGCAGCCAGCCCGGCACGCCCGATGGCGTCTACGCCGACGCGCTGCATGGCGCAAAAGTCACCTGCAGGGCAAGCTGACTCGCTGACCTTGTCGGCGAGATCCGACTCTCCGACGAGCCCGCGCCCGACGCGGGAGCAGCCAGCTCCGAGAGCTGCCTCATCGACCTCCTTCGCAAGCTCCACATCGCCAACAAGCCCTTCTCCGACCTAGAGTCGATCGGCTCCTCCGACCCGATGCTTGTTGACTCCGACACGGCATCCCTCGACGCTTTTCCCACCAACGTGGTGGTCATCGACGACCCACTCCCTCACGCGGATAGCAGCGGCAGCACCGGCATGGAGGTGCTCGCCATCAGCCACGATGGGGCCTCTGGCGGAGCCGCTCAGGACCCGCTGCAAGCAGCATTGCGAGACCTGTCCGCACCCATCTCGGCAGGCGCTGACGCCGAGACCTTGGATGCTCACCGCATCACGCTCGTTGAAAGCGCCAAGAAGTTGGCTGCAATGAGGCGCCTCTCCGAGGCCTATCAGCGCGAAGTCGACTGCGCCATCGGTGGCACCCCGGCTGCTAGAGAACCCAGCCGCGTGGGCACGATCCGGCAACGTGGGGGCGCCATCGCCAGCATGCGGTCTACGCCACCCCCGCGGAAAACATACATGCTACTTAAGCGGCGGCAGACAAGCTGGACCACCTGGAAGGAGACGGGCGTCGCTGCATGACAGGGCGCGTTCAGTAGCTCATCGACGCAGCTGCTGCGCAGCAAGAAGCCGACCGCCGCGTGCCAGAGCCCAGCGCGCACGATGAGAATCCTCCCCCCCCCCCCGCCGAGATCAAGGCGCGACCTCCCAAACGCCGACACGCGGCGCCCCTGACCAGAGAGACCGAGAGCCGGCTGCTAGCCGTAGCCGGATGCGTATCACCATCGAGTGTGACCAAGACGACCGCCCATGAGCAGTGGAACGACGGGGCGATCACCCGCCTCCTCCTCCTCATCGCAGGGAGAGGCGTGCCTCCCCGCCACCTGATGAGCACCCAACTATCACCCGCCGTGAAGGAGTCGGAGAGAATGATGCCCGCCATCGGATCGGCCGCCTCGCTCGATCCCTGGCGCTAGAAGAAGTGGATGCAATCGGCCCACCTTTTTTCGGCCCCCGCATTCGCGACAAGCCCTTTCCCAAAGGTTCTCGCTCCTAAGAGACACACCCAAGTACAACAGCTCCGTGAAGCCTGAAGATTGGCTAGTTGACTACTCCACTGCAGTCAACATAGCAAATGGCTACAAGCGCGTTGCCGTAAAGTACGTTCTGCTCATGCTCCAGGGCACGGCCCAGACATGGCTGAACAGCTTGAAGCCTTATAGCATCAATAGCTGGGTGGATTTCACCGAAGTCTTCATCCGCAACTTCACCAGCACCTACAAGCGGCCACCCAAGCCTCGCCAGCTTTCTCTATGCGTCCAAGGCCCCATCGAGTCCACCCGCGACTACCTAACACGGTGGGCCGAACTGCGCAACTCCTGCGAAGGGGTGCACGAGGTGCAAGCCATAGAGTACTTAACCGCCGGATGCCGAGAGGGCACCTTTCTCAAGCACAAGCTCCTCTACGACGAGCCAGCCACACTCGACGAACTGCTAATCATAGCGGACAAGTACGCCACTGCCAACTCCTCCATGAAGTCGGAGCTCTAGGTGGACGCAGCCAGGAAGGTGCTTCCTCAGGCCCCTCGAACGCCGGCTGGTGACAACAGCGGGCGCTAGCAAAGAACGACAACAAGCGCAAATCCCCGCAGTCAGCTTCCAACAGTCGGCAGGTGGCAACATTCGAAGACCAGCAGCTAGAAGGGCAACCCTTACCCAAGCGTCAGAAGGGCGGCAAGCCGGCTTGGTTGCCTGCCTTCTCCTATGAGCAAACCCTCGATGGTCCCTGCAAGTTCAACAGCGGCGCGAAGCCGTCCAACTGTTGGGAATCGTAGCATAATTTTAAAATTTTCCTACGCTCACCAAGATGCATCTATGGAGTCTACTAGCAACGAGGGGAAAGGAGTGCATCTACATACCCTTACCAGTACAATACCGGTAGCCCCCGAAACTTTCCCGGTGGCCGAAACTGGACTTCCTACATATAATTCTTCACCTCCGGACCATTCCGGAACCTCTCGTGACGTCCGGGATCTCATCCGGGACTCCGAACAACTTTCGGGTTTCCGCATACATATATCTCTACAACCCTAGCGTCACCGGACCTTAAGTGTGTAGACCCTACGGGTTCGGGAGACATGCAGACATGACCGAGACGCCTCTCCGGTCAATAACCAACAGCGGGATCTGGATACCCATGTTGGCTCCCACATGTTCCACGATGATCTCATCGGATGAACCACGGTGTCGAGGATTCAATCAATCTGTATGCAATTCCCTTTATCAATCGGTATGTTACTTGCCCGAGATTCGATCGTCGGTATCCCAATACCTTGTTCAATCTCGTTACCGGCAAGTCTCTTTACTCGTACCGCAATGCATGATCCCATGACTAACGCCTTAGTCACATTGAGCTCATTATGATGATGCATTACCGAGTGGGCCCAGAGATACCTCTCCGTCACACAGAGTGACAAATCCCAGTCTCGATCCGTGCCAACCTAACAGACACTTTCGGAGATACCCGTAGTGCACCTTTATAGTCACCCAGTTACATTGTGACGTTTGGCACACCCAAAGCACTCCTACGGTATCCGGGAGTTGCACGATCTCATGGTCTAAGGAAAAGATACTTGACATTGGAAAAGCTCTAGCAAACGAAACTACACGATCTTTTATGCTATGCTTAGGATTGGGTCTTGTCCATCACATCATTCTCCTAATGATGTGATCCCGTTATCAACGACATCCAATGTCCATAGTCAGGAAACCATGACTATCTGTTGATCAACGAGCTAGTCAACTAGAGACTTACTAGGGACACGTTGTGGTCTATGCATGCACACATGTATTACGATTTCCGGACAATACAATTATAGCATGAATAATAGACGATTATCATGAACAAAGAAATATAATAATAACCATTTATTATTGCCTCTAGGGCATATTTCCAACAGTCTCCCACTTGCACTAGAGTCAATAATCTAGTTACATTGTGATGAATCGAACACCCATTGCGTCCTGGTGTTGATCCTGTTTTGCCCTAGGGAGAGGTTTAGTCAACGGATCTGCTACATTCAGGTCCGTGTGTACTTTACAAATATCTATGTCTCCATTTTGAACACTTTCACGAATGGAGTTGAAGCGACGCTTGATATGCCTGGTCTTCCTGTGAAACCTGGGCTCCTTCGCAAGGGCAATAGCTCCAGTGTTGTCACAGAAGAGAGTCATTGGGCCCGACGCATTGGGAATCACCCCTAGATCGGTAATGAACTCCTTCATCCAGACTGCTTCCTGTGCTGCCTCCGAGGCTGCCATGTACTCCGCTTCACATGTAGATCCCGCCACGACGCTTTGCTTGCAACTGCACCAGCTTACTGCTCCTCCATTCAAAATGTACACGTATCCGGTCTGTGACTTCGAGTCATCCAGATCTGTGTCGAAGCTAGCGTCGACGTAACCCTTTACGACGAGCACTTCGTCACCTCCATAAACGAGAAACATATCCTTAGTCCTCTTCAGGTACTTCAGGATATTCTTGACCGCTGTCCAGTGTTCCTTGCCGGGATTACTTTGGTACCTTCCTACCAAACTTACGACAAGGTTTACATCGGGTCTGGTACACAGCATGGCATACATAATAGACCCTATGGCCGAGGCATAGGGGATGACACTCATCTCTTCTATATCTTCTGCCGTGGTCGGGCATTGAGCCGTGCTCAATTGCACACCTTGCAATACAGGCAAGAACCCCTTCTTGGACTGATCCATACTGAACTTCTTCAATATCTTGTCAAGGTATGTACTCTGTCAAAGACCAATGAGGCGTCTTGATCTATCTCTATAGATCTTGATGCCTAATATATAAGCAGCTTCTCCAAGGTCCTTCATTGAAAAACACTTATTCAAATAGGCCTTAATACTTTCCAAGAATTCTATATCATTTCCCATCAATAATATGTCATCCACATATAATAAGAGAAATGCTACAGAGCTCCCACTCACCTTTTTGTAAACACAGGCTTCTCCATAAGTCTGTGTAAATCCAAACGCTTTGATCATCTCATCAAAGCGAATGTTCCAACTCCGAGATGCTTGCACCAGCCCATAGATTGAGCGCTGGAGCTTTCATACTTTGTTAGCATTCTTAGGATCGACAAAACCTTCCGGCTGCATCATATACAACTCTTCCTTAAGGAAGCCGTTAAGGAATGCCGTTTTGACGTCCATCTGCCATATCTCATAATCATAGTATGCGGCAATTGCTAACATGATTCGGACGGACTTCAGCTTCGCAACGGGTGAGAAAGTCTCATCGTAGTCAACCCCTTGAACTTGTCGATAACCCTTAGCGACAAGTCGAGCTTTGTAGATGGTCACATTACCATCTGCGTCCGTCTTCTTCTTAAAGATCCATTTGTTTTCTATGGCTCGCCGCTCATCGGGCAAGTCAGTCAAAGTCCATACTTTGTTTTCATACATGGATTCTATCTCGGATTTCATGGCTTCTAGCCATTTGTCGGAATCCGGGCCCGCCATCGCTTCTTCATAGTTCGAAGGTTCACCGTTGTCTAACAACATGATTTCCAGGACAGGGTTGCCGTACCACTCTGGTGCGGAATGTGTCCTTGTGGACCTACGAAGTTCAGTAACTTGATCTGAAGCTTCATGATCATCATCATTAACTTCCTCCCCAGTCGGTGTAGGCACCACAGGAACATTCTCCCGCGCTGCGCTACTTTCCGGTTCGGAAGGGGTGACTATCACCTCATCAAGTTCCACTTTCCTCCCACTCAATTCTTTCGAGAGAAACTCCTTCTCCAGAAAGGACCCGTTCTTGGCAACGAAGATCTTGCCTTCGGATCTGAGGTAGAAGGTATACCCAATAGTTTCCTTAGGGTATCCTATGAAGACGCATTTTTCCGACTTGGGTTCGAGCTTTTCAGGTTGAAGTTTCTTGACATAAGCATCGCATCCCCAAACTTTTAGAAACGACAGCTTAGGTTTCTTCCCAAACCATAATTCAAACGGTGTCGTCTCAACGGATTTCGACGGAGCCCTATTTAAAGTGAATGCGGCAGTCTCTAAAGCATAACCCCAAAGTGAGAGCGGTAAATCGGTAAGAGACATCATAGATCGCACCATATCCAATAGAGTGCGATTACGATGTTCGGACACACCATTTCTCTGAGGTGTTCCAGGCGGCGTGAGTTGTGAAACTATTCCACATTTCCTTAAGTGTGCACCAAACTCGTGACTTAAATATTCTCCACCACGATCTGATCGTAGGAATTTTATTCTCCTGTCACGTTGATTATCAACCTCACTCTGAAATTCTTTGAACTTTTCAAAGGTTTCAGACTTGTGTTTCATCAGGTAGACATATCCATATCTACTTAAATCATCAGTGAGAGTGAGAACATAACGATATCCTCCGCGAGCCTCAACACTCATTGGACCACACACATCGGTATGTATGATTTCCAATAAGTTGGTTGCTCGCTCCATTGTTCCGGAGAACGGAGTCTTGGTCATCTTACCCATGAGGCATGGTTCGCACGTGTCAAATGATTCGTAATCAAGAGACTCCAAAAGTCCATCTGCATGGAGCTTCTTCATGCGCTTGACACCAATGTGACCAAGGCGGCAGTGCCACAAGTATGTGGGACTATCGTTATCAACTTTACATCTTTTGGTATTCACACTTTGAACATGTGTAACATCACGTTCGAGATTCATCAAAAATAAACCATTGACCAGCGGGGCATGACCATAAAACATATCTCTCAAATAAATAGAACAACCATTATTCTCGGATTTAAATGAGTAGCCATCTCGAATTAAACGAGATCCAGACACAATGTTCATGCTCAAAGCTGGCACTAAATAACAATTATTGAGGTTTAAAACTAATCCCGTGGGTAGATGCAGAGGTAGCGTGCCGACGGCGATCACATCGACCTTGGAACCATTCCCGACGCGCATCGTCACCTCGTCCTTTGCCAGTCTCCGTTTATTCCGTAGTTCCTGCTTTGAGTTACAAATATGAGCAACCACACCGGTATCAAATACCCAGGAGCTACTACGAGTACTGGTAAGGTACACATCAATTACTTGTATATCACATATACCTTGGGTGTTGCCGGCCTTCTTCTTGTCCGCTAAATATTTGGGGCAGTTCCGCTTCCAGTGACCACTCCCCTTGCAATAAAAGCACTCAGTCCCGGGCTTGGGTCTATTCTTTGACTTCTTCCCAGTAACTGGTTTACCGGGCGCGGCAACTCCCTTGCCGTCCTTCTTGAAGTTCTTCTTACCCTTGCCCTTCTTGAACTTGGTGGTTTTATTCACCATCAACACTTGATGTTCTTTTCTGATCTCCCCTTCCGCTGATTTCACGGGAATGGTCTTTTCCATCCCCTGCATATTGTAGTTCATCACAAAGCTCTTGTAGCTTGGTGGAAGCGACTGGAGGATTCTGTCAATGACCGCGTCATCCGGGAGATTAACTCCCAGCTGAGACAAGCGGTTGTGCAACCCAGACATTCTGAGTATGTGCTCACTAACAGAACTGTTCTCCTCCATTTTACAGCTGAAGAACTTGTCGGAGACATCATATCTCTCGACCCGGGCATGAGCTTGAAAAACCAGTTTCAGCTCCTCGAACATCTCATATGCTCCATGTTTCTCAAAACGCTTTTGGAGACCCGGTTCTAAGCTGTAAAGCATGCCGCACTGAACGAGGGAGTAATCATCAGCACGTGATTGCCAAGCGTTCATAACGTCTTGGTTCTGTGGGATTGGTGCATCACCTAGAGGTGCTTCTAAGACATAATCTTTCTTGGCTACTATGAGGATGAGCCTCAGGTTCCGGACCCAGTCCGTATAGTTGCTGCCATCATCTTTCAGCTTGGTTTTCTCTAGGAACGCGTTGAAATTGAGGACAACGTTGGCCATTTGATCTACAATACATAGTGTAAAGATTTTAGACTAAGTTCATGATAATTAAGTTCATCTAATCAAATTATTTAATGAACTCACACTCAGATAGACATCCCTCTAGTCATCTAAGTGAAACATGATCCGAGTTTAACTAGGCCGTGTCCGATCATCACGTGAGACGGACTAGTCAAGATCGGTGAACATCTCCATGTTGATCGTATCTTCTATACGACTCATGCTCGACCTTTCGGTCCTCCGTGTTCCGAGGCCATGTCTGTACATGCTAGGCTCGTCAAGTCAACCTAAGTGTATTGCGTGTGTTCCGAGGCCATGTCTGTACATGCTAGGCTCGTCAACACCCGTTGTATTCGAACGTTAGAATCTATCACACCCGATCATCATGTGGTGCTTCGAAACAACGAACCTTCGCAACGGTGCACAGTTAGGGTGAACACTTTCTTGAAATTATTATAAGGGATCATCTTACTTACTACCGTCGTTCTAAGCAAATAAGATGCAAAAACATGATAAACATCACATGCAATCAAATAGTGACATGATATGGCCAATATCATTATGCTCCTTTGATCTCCATCTTCGGGGCACCATGATCATCTTTGTCACCGGCATGACACCATGATCTCCATCATTGTGTCTTCATGAAGTCGTCACGCCAACGATTACTTCTACTTCTATGGCTAACGCGTTTAGCAACAGAGTAAAGTAATTTACATGGCGTTATTCAATGACACGCAGGTCATACAAAATAATAAAGACAACTCCTATGGCTCCTGCCGGTTGTCATACTCATCGACATGCAAGTCGTGATTCCTATTACAAGAATATGATCAATCTCATACATCACATATATCATTCATCACATCTTCTGGCCATATCACATCACATAGCACTTGCTGCAAAAACAAGTTAGACGTCGTCTAATTGTTGTTGCAAGTTTTTATGTGGTTTGTAGGTTTCTAGCAAGAACGTTTTCTTACCTACGTATGACCACAACGTGATTTGCCAATTTCTATTTACCCTTCATAAGGACCCTTTTCATCGAATCCATTCCGAATAAAGTAGGAGAGACAGACACCCGCTAGCCACCTTATGCATCTAGTGCATGTCAGTCGGTGGAACCTGTCTCACGTAAGTGTACGTGTAAGGTCGGTCCGGGCCGCTTCATCCTACAATACCGCCGAAACAAGAAAAGACTAGTAGCGGCAAGAAGAATTGGCAAACTCAACGCCCACAACTTCTTTGTGTTCTACTCGTGCATAGTAACTACGCATAGACCTGGCTCATGATGCCACTGTTGGGAATCGTAGCATAATTTTAAAATTTTCCTACGCTCACCAAGATGCATCTATGGAGTCTACTAGCAACGAGGGGAAAGGAGTGCATCTACATACCCTTGTAGATCACAAGCGGAAGCGTTCCAATGAACGTGGATGACGGAGTCGTACTCGCCGTGATCCAAATCACCGATGACCGAGTGCTGAACGGACGGCACCTCCGCGTTCAACACACGTACGGTGCAGCGACATCTCCTCCTTCTTGATCCAGCAAGGGGGGAGGAGAGGTTGATGGAGATCCAACAGCACGACGGCGTGGTGGTGGATGTAGCGGGTCTCCGGCAGGGCTTCGCCGAGCTTCTGCGAGAGAGAGAGAGGTGTTGCAGGGGAGGAGGGAGGCGCCCAAGGCTGTAGGTTGCTGCCCTCCCTCCCCCCCTTTATATAGGCCCCTGGGGGGGTGCGCCAGCCCTGGGAGATGGGATCTCCAAGGGGGGGGGGCGGCGGCCAAGGGGGGAAGGGGTTGCCTTGCCCCCCAAGGCAAGGGGGAAGCCCGCCCCACCCTAGGGTTCCCAACCCTAGGCGCATGGGGGGAGGCCCATGGGGGGGCGCCCAGCCCACTAGGGGCTGGTTACCTTCCACTTTTAGCCCATGGGGCCCTCCGGGATAGGTGGCCCCACCCGGTGGACCCCCGGGACCCTTCCGGTGGTCCCGGTACAATACCGGTAGCCCCCGAAACTTTCCCGGTGGCCGAAACTGGATTTCCTATATATAATTCATCACCTCCGGACCATTCCGGAACCTCTCGTGACGTCCGGGATCTCATCCGGGACTCCGAACAACTTTCGGGTTTCCGCATACATATATCTCTACAACCCTAGCGTCACCGGACCTTAAGTGTGTAGACCCTACGGGTTCGGGAGACATGCAGACATGACCGAGACGCCTCTCCGGTCAATAACCAACAGCGGGATCTGGATACCCATGTTGGCTCCCACATGTTCCACGATGATCTCATCGGATGAACCACGGTGTCGAGGATTCAATCAATCTGTATGCAATTCCCTTTATCAATCGGTATGTTACTTGCCCCAGATTCGATCGTCGGTATCCCAATACCTTGTTCAATCTCGTTACCGGCAAGTCTCTTTACTCGTACCGCAATGCATGATCCCGTGACTAACGCCTTAGTCACATTGAGCTCATTATGATGATGCATTACCGAGTGGGCCCAGAGATACCTCTCCGTCACACGGAGTGACAAATCCCAGTCTCGATCCGTGCCAACCCAACAGACACTTTCGGAGATACCCGTAGTGCACCTTTATAGTCACCCAGTTACGTTGTGACGTTTGGCACACCCAAAGCACTCCTACGGTATCCGGGAGTTGCACGATCTCATGGTCTATGGAAAAGATACTTGACATTGGAAAAGCTCTAGCAAATGAAACTACACGATCTTTTATGCTATGCTTAGGATTGGGTCTTGTCCATCACATCATTCTCCTAATGATGTGATCCCGTTATCAACGACATCCAATGTCCATAGTCAGGAAACCATGACTATCTGTTGATCAACGAGCTAGTCAACTAGAGGCTTACTAGGGACACGTTGTGGTCTATGCATTCACACATGTATTACGATTTCCGGACAATACAATTATAGCATGAATAATAGACGATTATCATGAACAAAGAAATATAATAATAACCATTTATTATTGCCTCTAGGGCATATTTCCAACACCAACCACACCACCCGGAAGTGTCACTAGCTCACCCGAATCTCCAAGGGCGAAGGACTGCTGCCTCCTTCGCCTGCCGGCCCGCCGCCGTCTCCTCAGCAGCCGGTGGCCCGTCCGGCTGTCGGTGCCTTCCGAGATGAATTCCCTGAAGAGCACGGAGCCTATGTTGTCTTCACCAGTGTGGCCGACGACAAGCACAGCCGACGCCAGCAACACCGAGAGGTGAACGCCGTCGCTTCGGAAGCTCCAGAGTTCTTGCACTAGTCCGAAAAGCCCATCAACTGGAGCCGAGCTGACCACCCGGAGGTGATGCCTTCCCTGGGTTCCTATGCCTTGGTGTTGGATGCCACCTTCACGACAAAAAGGCGAGCTGCTTGTTTCTCCCGAGTTCTGATAGACGGCGGTAGCAGCATCAACATCCTTTACCGTGACACCATGGAGAAGTTGTGCATCAAAGAGAAGCAACTCCAGCCCAGTCGGACTGTCTTCCACGGCATTATACCTGGCCTTTCCTGCTCACGAATCGGCAAGATCAAGATAGACGTCCTCTTCGGAGACAAAGATCACTTCCGCCATGAAGCAATCTGGTTCGAGGTAGTTAACCTGGAGAGCCCCTATCATGCACTGCTTGGCCGACCTACTCTGGCCAAGTTCATGGCCGTCCCGCACTACGCCTATCTCAAGATGAAGATGCCAGGAACCAAGGGTATTATCACCGTGTCTGGAGATAACAAGAAGCACTACAAAAAAAGACACATTCGTGACATTTTGGGCCGAACGAATTTTTTTCCTGTCATACTTATCACACTTCTATGATGATAATTGTGACAAAACCCGGTATCATCATAGATGTGGTGGGGTCCTATTTCTATGACAAAAAATCATGACAGAAAATGGGCTTTTCGTCCTGGGCGGGCCGGAGACGCAGCTGCATGACATTCTTTGGGCCGTCCATGACGGCAAAAACCGTGGTAGAAGCGAGGGCGAGGAAAATATCGCGGTGTTCCCGGTTACGGTGGGTGGTCGGGGCCGAGCGATGCGCGTTTCTCTCGTACACGCACGCGCGTGGGTGCGAGGCGTTGGGCTCTAACTGAACCCGAGCGAGGTGTTGGGCTCTAACTGAACCCGAGCGATTGCACTGCAGGCTACGCGTTACTGAACCCGGGCGATCGATCGATGGCTGTTAACTGAACCCGATCAAGCGATTCCTTCGCTACTGCTGCTAACTGAAGCCGATCGATGCTGCCTCTGGATGAACAGTGAGCGTTGCTGGGGGGGTTTGGATGAACAGTTCCCGATGGGGGTGGATGAACAGGACCTCGTAGTGTTGCCTTTGGATGAACAGGACCCCGATCGATCGAGCCGGTTGGGGCTGGACGAACAGGAGCCCGTGGAGGGCTGGATGAACAGGACCACCCCGTGGAGGGCAGGATGAACAGTAGACGGTGGAGGGCTGGATGAACAGTAGCCCGTGGAGGGGTGGTTGAACAGGAGCCCGTGGAGAGGGCTGGTTGAACAGTAGCTGGTGGAGTAGCGCGCGGTGGAGGCTGGATGAACAGGAGCCCGTGGATGAAAAGTCGCAGGTGGAGGCAGGAGGAAGTCGACGGTGGATGAACAGTAGCCCATGGAGGCTGGAGGGGGTCGACGGTGGAGATGAACAGTATCCCGTGGAGTCCCGTTTTGCGGTACGCCACACCCCTCCCGATGAATAGGATCCCCGTTTTGACCGTAGCGCTCCAAGACAAGTCCGTTTTCTCCGTTTTGCGGTACGCCACACCCCTCCCGATCAACAGGACCCCCGTTTCGATCGTAGGAGGTCCGTTTCCTCCGTATTGCGGTACGCCAGACTCCTCCCGATGAATAGGATCCCGTTTCGACCGTGGCCGGTCGAACACAAGGCTGTTTGCTCCGTTCTGCGGTACGCAAGGCTTTGTTTCTATTGGCTGTTCTGTCCAAGCCCTCCCGATGAACACGACGACGCATTCCGTTCCGACCTAGCCGGTTGGCTCCCCATGAACACGACGAAGTCGCTGTTTCTCCGTTCTGACCCAGCCATGTACACGAGCCCTGGCCGTACGTATGCTTGAGTAGGTGTTCGAGACCCTGCCCGTATGTACGTATGTGGCCGTATTTTCTTTCTTGCACACTTGCCGCTGTACGTACGTGTACATGCTACGTGCACGCCTCTACTACGACACGTGCGCGCCTCTACATCGACCAGTATGTACGTACACGTTCGCGACCAGAATGAAAACGCTACGTACGCTTCGACCTGGTGGGTCCCGACTGTCAGGCACTTCCTTGCCTGTGAAAATGTAGCTGGTGGGTCCTAGCAGTCCGGGGGGCGAATCGTTTTTTTTTGTCCGGACGCACTTCCTTGCCTGCGAAGATGTAGCTGGTGGGTCCCAGCAGTCAGGGGGAATTTTTTTTTCGTGAAATACGGTGGCCCATCCGGTGGGTCCCTACTATCAGGTGGAGGAATAATTATTTTGCGCGTAATAAGGAGGGACTTCCTTGCTGCGGCCGTGGACCCAGCTGTCAGCCTCTCCATGTATAGTACTCTTCTGATGGATGTCGTTCCGTGACCACGTTGACCATGCCGCGCCGAGAGCACCAGGACGGTGGACGACGGCGAGGCATAGGAAGGGGACGACGCAGAGCCGGGGAAGGCGCGACAGTGGAAGCCCGCGCGGAGAGGAGTACAAGGGTTCACTGGTTCGGCTGCGGTGTGAGGCTGCCTTCGCCGCAGGGCCTAGCCAATAGTGGGAATAGTAGGGGCGGTGAGGCCTCCGCGACAGCATAGCCGGCCACGAGAGGCAGGAGCATGCGGCACGACCAGCGCTGCTTTGGGCGGCTGGAGCAAGAAGACCAGAGGTTGAAGAAGCACTATGACTGTTGGATGGACATCGTACGGTCACTGGAGCTAGAATCGTTCATAATGACTAAGTTGACAAAGCACTCCGTCCCCGTCAACTTAGTAGGCCCACAAGTCAGCCACCCACCAAGGTGGGTCCCAAGTAGCAGGGGGAGTATTCATTTTTTGTGCGTAATAAGGAGGCACTTCTGATGGCTCCGAGCTGACAGCGGGGGGAACGTTTTTTTCGCGAAATACGGTGACCCGTCTGGTGGGTCCCAGCAGTCAGGGGGGAAACGTTTTCTTACATAATATGGTGGCCCGTCCGGTGGGTCCCTGCAGTTAGGTGGAGGAATCATTATTTTTCGCGTAATAAGGAGGCACTTCCTTGCTGCGGCTGTGGACCCAGCTGTCAACCTCAACACGTACAGTACACTTCCGATGGAAGTTGTTCCTTGACCACGTTCACCACGCCGCGTTCCGTTGCATGCATGCGTCCATGGGCGTGGTGCGTCCCCACTGTCAGCCTCTCACGTACAGTCATCTTCCGATGACTCTAGGTTGTTGACCACGTTGACCACACCTTGTCGAGCGCACCAAAGGCCGGTGGACGACGGCGAGGCCCCAGACTGGAACGACCCGGAGATGGGGAAGACGGGGCAGTGGAGTTGCAGATGGAGAGGAGTGGGAAACTTGACTGGTTCGGGTGCGCGGCAGCACAGCCGCGGTGCCGCCCACTAGGGACAGGAGCAAGAATAGAGGTTGAAGAAGGAGCATGACTGTTGGATTAACATCCAACGGTCCAGCTGCTAGAATCATTTGTTGATTAAGTTGACAAAGCCCTGCGTACACGTCCGCTTAGTAGGCCCACAAGTCAGCCACCAAATCTGACGGGTCCCAGCTGTCAACGGGAGGAATAATTTTTTTTCGCATAACAAGGAGGCACTTCCTTCCGTGCGAAGATACAGCCGGTGGGTCCCAGCTATCAGGTGGAGGAAACATTTTTTTCAGCTAGATAAGGAGGAACTTTCCTTGCGTGCGACCATGGACCTCGTGGGTCCCAGCCGTCAAGTTGTCTACGTACAGTCCTCTTCTGATGACTCTCGTTTGTTGACCACGCCGCACCGAGCGCAGCGAGGCGGTGGACGACGGCGTGGCCCCGGACGGGAACGACTCGGAGATGGGAAGGCGCGGCAGTGGAGTCGCAGAGTGAGTGGAGGAGAAGGGTTATAACTGGTTCTGGTGCGGCGTGGGGCTGCAGTCGGTGGAGAATAAGAGGAGGTGTGGAGGGATCGAGGGATAGCCTGGCCGGCGATGGGGTAGCGCTTCGCAGCGATGCGTGCTAAGCAGAGACGCTAGCCGCCGATGGCCGGACCAGGCGGTCCCGGCGACGCTGGAGGAAGAAGACGAGAGATTGAAGGTGCATGCCGACCAAGTTGACAACGCCCTGCGTAGGCTTCGACCTATTGGCCCACATGTCAGCCTGCAAAAATGTGGCATATATTTAACCCATATTTTCTAAAATGTACAGTCCATTTGCTGGGCTGGGTGAACAAATAATTTCGCGTCAACGCGGCCATTTATATTATCTAAGAAAACCCAGCCCATTTGCACTTCCTTCAAATACATGAATTAGCTGGGCTCGTTAAATATATAATGTTATGTTAGAAGGAGCAATTAATATCAAAAATAAACCGGAGAGGCACATTTTTTAGTACATAATTAACAAATTAGCGAGTTATTGCTCAAAATAAAAATGAGCGCGTTATTATTACATTGGTCCTTAAAATCTTCGCAAGCTTTTGTACGCAATCACCAGGATTTTCCTTGCCTGTGAGTCAAAAACAACCAGGATCTTCCTTTCCAACTTTTGTTAAAAATTTACTTTTATAAGTTAATAACACGTGGGATGTTTTCATAATGTATATATAAGTCTCTATAAAATATACGATAATAGTAATAATATAAATATATATAATGTGGTTAAACAATACATTGGGCTGCTGATCTTTAAGAAAAAGCCCATAGGCCGGTATGGACCTCAAAAAATAAGTTGAAACCACTGTCACCCGTATGTCGTGGGCTACGCATGTTAAAATACAAAACCTAGGCCTAGCTGATACTTGTTCGCCCTCTGGAAAAAAATGATACCAGATCCCCGAGCGAACTGGATTATAGAGGGGGCCAGCGGCACGACTGAAGAAGCACATCAGGAGTGATTTTTTTCTTCAATGGATGGCTCTCGATGGCGTTTTTTTACTTGCCTCTGCACCATACAACTTGTATTTTTAGCCTCCCAGTCCGTGTTGGACCAGTAGCCCATTTGCTGGGTGGGCCAACCTACAGAAACCATCACTCAATTTTTCATCAAGCCCCAAAAACAACGCAGTACTATGTTTGTTTTGAGGCTAAAAACATTATGGCAGGGGTTGAGCGGGGGAGGGGGAAAGACAGAGCAAAAAGATTAAAAAGAGCTGATGCGCCGTTGCTACCCTAACAAAGCAGGTGCAATTCTTCTCGGGAAGAAGGTGTGCCGTTGACACCCACACGTCACATACCCCACAGTAGGCATACTAAGGGCCTGTTCTGAACCTCTCCAGCTTCATACTTCAGAAACTCTCACCTCGAAGTAGGCCCGAACGAGTTAGCTCCAGGAAGCTAACTTCACGAAGCAAAGATGGGCCGTAGTGCAATTTTCTGGAGCGAGGGTGTAGGATCGAAAGTATGTCTAGGGGGGTGATTAGACTACTTGAGCAAATAAAAGTCTAGCATTTTCCCAATTTTAGTTCTTGGCAGATTTTAGCAACTTAGCACAAGTCAAGCAATCAACCTACACATGCAATTCTAAGAGTATAGCAGCAGAATGTAAAACAATTGCATATGAAGGTAAAGGGAGGAGTTTGAGGGAGCAAACGCAATGTTGACATGGAGATTTTTTTTATCCGTGGTTCCGATAGGTGGTGCTATCGTACATCCACGTTGATGGAGACTTCAACCCACGAGGGGTAATGGTTGCGCAAGTCCACGGAGGGCTCCACCCACGAAGGGTCCATGAAGAAGCAACCTTGTCTATCCCACCATGGCCGTCGCCCACGAAGGACTTGCCTCGCTAGGGTAGATCTTCACGAAGTAGGCGATCTCCTTGCCCTTACAAACTCCTTGGTTCAACTCCACAATCTTGACGGAGGCTCCCAAGTGAAACCTAGTCAATCTAGAAGACACCACTCTCCAAGAAGTAACAAATGGTGTGTTGATGATGAACTCCTTGCTCTTGTGCTTCAAATGATAGTCTCTCCCAACACTCAACTCTCTCTCACAAGATTTGGATTTGGTGGAAAGAAGATTTGAGTGGAAAGCAACTTGGGGAAGGCTAGAGATCAAGATTTATGTGGTTGGAATGGAATATCTTGACCTCAACACAAGTGTAGGTGGTTCTCTCTCAGAAAATATGTGTTGGAAGTGTAGGCATGTTCTGATGGCTCTCTCCACGAGTGAAGAGTGGGTGGAGGGGTATTTATAGCCTCCACACAAAATCTAACCGTTACACACAAATCACCAAAGTCGGTGGGACCGAATCATGAAACTCGGTCGGACCGATTTAGTTCAAAATGTGAATGTTAGGATTCTCGGTGGGACCGACATGTCAACTCGGTGGGACCGATTTCATTAGGGTTAGGGCATAACATAATCTCGATGAGACCGATTACACAAACTCGGTAGGACCGATTTTGGTAATAGACTAACAGAGGGTTGGTCAGGCAAACTCAGTGGGACCGATTCGCTCATCTCGGTTTGACCGAAACGTTACGAAAAGGAAACATAGTGTTTGCATTGCAATCTCGGTGGGACCGATCGCTCATCTCGGTTTTGACCGAAACGTTACGAAGGGAAACATAGAGATTACAATCCCATCTCGGTGAGACCGAGATCCCTATCGGTGAGACCGAAAAGACTAGGGTTTATGGCAGTGGCTATGTCAACTAAACTCGGTGGCTCTAGATATGAAATTTCGGTGGGGCCGAGTTGGACTTTTTGGTTTGGGACATATGTGGATATGAGAAAGTAGTGGAGGGTTTTGGAGAATATCACTAAGCATTTTGAGCAAGAACCTCATTAAGCAACACCTCATCCCTTCTTAATAGTTTTGGTTTTCTTATAGACTCAATGTGATCTTGGATCACTAAAATAGAGAGTCTCGTGCTTTGAGCTTGAGCCAATCTTCTGTCCTTAGCATTTTGAAGGGTCCACTTTCTAATCCATGCCATGCCAATCATTGAGCTTTCCTGAAATATTTATCTTGGAATAGCATTAGCTCAATGAGATATATTTTGTTAGGAATTACCAAAACCACCCAGGGATAGTTGCACTTTCAATCTCCCCCTTTTTGGTAATTGATGACAACATATAGATCAAAGCTTCAACAAATGATAGATAAGATTGAAAAACATCGTCGTTTGAGAAGTATGTGAGAATCAAGAGCTCCCCCTAAATTTGTGCATTATTTAAATTTGCTTTTGAATGCAAATGCACAATCGATTAGGATCATGGGTTACTCTTCCATGTGACATACATCTTGGTGGAGCGCTCAAAATGATAGAAATTAAAGCATGCACTCATCACCAAGCATAGTGAATGATCATAAGAGGATATAAGAGATAATATCATCCAACATGCATTAAGGGTAGCATATGATCAAACCCATGATCAAGCAAGTATCTCACAAGGACATAAAGTAGTATCTCACACAAGCACACAATAAAAAGTTTCAACCAAAATAGCAAGAGAGATAAAAAAGCAACACCCTCTCTCTCAAAGCCTATGATATATACATTTTTCTCCCCCTTTGGCAAAAAGTTACCAAAAAGTTCAAAAATGCATAGTGCTAAATGACTCTCGGGCTTGATCTTCGGTAGGAGGTGTTGAGAGAACTCCAAGGACGAAGGCTTCAGATGAAGTAGCTGGAGCTGGTGGAGTAGCTGCTGGAGGTGGAACTGGAGCTTTAGCTGCTGGTGCTGATGTTGTAGCCCTAGTGTCTCTCACTGGCACTTCAGCATATCTCTGTCCTCTGGGCACTCTGGCAAAAGCATCTGTGGTTGACTTGCCCTTCTTCTCCTATGCTTCCTCCTGGAGCTGCTCAACTGCAGTTTGGATCTCTGTTCCCTTGACATGAAGGTCATAGAACTTCTGCTCAATGACCCTCTCCAGACTCTCCTGGCTCTTGGTCAGGGTGGCCAAGCCCTTCTCAATCCTCAGGGTGGATTGGATCAGGTATCCAAGCTGGTCTTGCTTGCTCTTCAAGAATATCTGAGATGCCTCCTCTACTGTTGGCATCTTTGCAGCCTTCTCTGCCTTAGCCTTCTCTCTCTTCTCATGTGCTTGAGCTGAAGATGGTTCATTCTCATTCATCACCACTGTGTTGTCTTCAAATTCAGGGTAGATGGGCAGGTGCTCCTTATCCAAAATGTATTTGCCTTTGCCCATCTTTGAGTTGATGAGCTCCTGAATTTGTGGGGCATACCCACAGCTTCTCTTCTGGTCAGCAGCAGTCCTCTTGATTGTCTCAACAATCAAACTCATGACCTTGAACTTCTGTGGGCCATCAAATATATGCAGCAAGTTGATGGCATGTCCTAACAAGTTCACACACAAGCACAACAGAAAATCTGGAGGAGATCAAAACATGCCCTAACAAGTTCACACACAAGCACAATAGAAAAGGTAAACATTCGTATCAAACTCAGGTTCACAGGACACGTTCATATTCATAGCCAACATTCACTATCAACATCTCAAAAGATTCATATATACACAAGTTCAGCATGTCTATGGATCCAAATGATTGATAAATCACACAACAATATTCATAGATAATTCACAAAAAGATTCAGATATACACATGTTCAGTATGTTTATGCATCCAAATGATTGAGATCACAGCCAATATGATCCATGGACGAACTTTAATTACCTAGGGTACAGACTGGTAAATGGTGTTCAGTCGGAGATACTTCTTGCTAAAATTAATGCTTGTACGAGTAAACTTTTGAGTACATAAGACGCAACACAGACAATCTGAACTTTGCTTGTAGGTTTATCCTCAAATAGTGGCCTCGTGCCGAGGGAGGTTTGAGCAACTTGGCCACTACTTTCATCCAACTAGTTTACTGGCTCATCTTGGTCCTGTAGCTCGCCAAAATTCTACATTGCAGACTGGTAAATGGTGTTCAGTCGGAGGTACTTCTTGCTAAAATTAATGCTTGTACGAGTAAACTTTTGAGTACATAAGAGGCAGCACAGACAATCTGAACTTTGCTTGTAGGTTTATCCTCAAATAGTGGCCTCGTGTCGAGGGAGGTTTGAGCAACTTGGCCACTACTTTCATCCAACTAGTTTACTGGCTCATCTTGGTCCTGTATCTCGCCAAAATTCTACATTGAAGACGAGAAAGGAGGTGGTTGAGAAAATGAACCACCCAAATTTTTTGTGCAGTTCAACTGAAATGGAGAATCCCTGGCGTGCAGACTGATTAAGTGCCAGATGAATATACACGTCAACCAACTTGTCTGGAATCTTTAGACTCCTTGCCATACAGTTCGCTACCATATGTGCCGATAACCAAAAGGCACAAGTTGGGACGAAAGACTGGGCTGCGTTTTTCTGGGCTATGCGCCAAGCAATATTTTTGGCGTTCACTCTCCTAATACTTGGAGTTTGACAATTGGTTGACGTCGGTTGATACTCGAATGAATATAGGTACTTCTTCTTGTCAACATCGATGCTTGTCTGAGTGAACTTTGGAGTACATAGCAGCATAAGTACTTGTCCATCTGATCTTTTTGTGCAGTTCTACTGAAATCACCCGATGTAATGATTTGCCTGCAAGTTTAGGCTCGAAGTTACATCTTTATGAAATCGGCAAACAGTAGCACAATACCAAATTACCAATACATATGACAAGGACAATAATCAGGATAAAGACTAGTACCAACCTGTGTGAGGTAGCATATCAATTACTATTTCCTTTGACTGGAAGCCGAGATAAGCCAAGCGACTGACAGCAAAGGAAGAATGCAAGCCGAGATTAGCGACTAACAGGAAAGGAAGGAAGCTGTCGAGGCAATGAAGCACCCAAAGTTCTTGTGCAGTTCCACCAAAATCGAGCATCCCTGTTAGCACATATATTGAGAGAGTGAGATTACTGTAATAGTGGGACTAGTTGATGAAACATACACTAACAAATAGAAGCACCCTCATTATCTTAATGGGTAAAGTTAGCATTCCCTCCCTGCTCCACCACAGGATTCACCTCCATAGACAAACATACACACGTACATGATTCAGCATAGGGTGCTACTAAAGATTTGTTTAACTTCGACAGGAAAATTAGGCAGCAATAAATTAGTGGTACTTAAGTACTCCCAATTAATTAAGTGAGACAACAGAAGTGGAAGGGCTACCTGGAGGATCGTCTCACATGTAAGGTATTCATTGCCGGAGCCGTTGAATGGCCTCGGCTGAGGCCTCTGGCTTCAGCAAGATCGCCTTGGCACAGTTTACTCTTCTTCTTCTTCCCCTTCATGCTCTGTTTCTCATTCTCCTCACCAGTTGGTGAAACCAAGTACATGATTGGCCTTCTATTTCAGAATCGGTTTTGTCAGTGAGGGAGTACAAGTGTACTAGTAAAAAATAGCATTATTTTCTCATGGCAGTCGCAAAATAGAGATGAACACATGCATTAAATATCATTCTTACCTAAAGGAAGGTTATGGTGCCAATATGGATGATGAGGATTGGAACACAGATCTCCCTTTGTGTAGTTCCACCGAAATGAACCAACCGTTCCATTCTGACATTCCAGTTAAACAGCACAAAATTCACTTCTTTTAAGAAGAGTTTTGTGCAGTGCACCAAAAGGTCACAACAGCAACCAGGTGAAATAGATATCCCTGTTTCCAAAAAAGCTACAGAGGAAACAGTCAGAGTCTCAAACAATTACAGGCAAAAACATTTGGCTAAACTTGTCATGGCTTATAACAGTGGCATGGCTTCATTTTTACCAGGGGCATTAGATTAAGAACTGCTAAATATTTGGTATAAGGGCATGGGACAGTGGGTGCACCAGCAGTCCAGCACCATGTACCTAAACAGGGGCATAAAGTGGTGATTCATAGTTTGTTGCCCCGAGAAACAAACATCCAAGAAACATATCTGGGTTGGTCCCATTTTTGTTCACTCTAGCCACCTACTCCTATGTGTGGATAGCAAATCTAGTCCTGGTCATACCACTGTGTACAACGTTACCCCTATATTTCTCTTTTCAACCAAGAGACCGGTTGGATGACCAGTCTGTACTACTTTCACCCCCTTTCCTTCCTATTTGTACCAAGTCCGATGTACTACATACTAAATTCCCCTACCCCCACTTTATTTCTTGTTTGACCCAAGTACAAGATAGGTGACGTTGGACCATCCGATCGAGAGGGGCTGAGAGGTAGAAAATTATGCACATGCAGCGACGTAGCGAGCTGGGGAAGTAGAGCTAAGGCGGTTTCGAAGGAAGATATACCTGAACGTCGTCAGGATGTGGATAGGTGGGCGGCGGGAGGCCGGATCCGCCCACACTAGGGCAACGACGAAGGGATCGGAGGACCTCCCGCGCCAGCGCTCGGCCAGAGATAATGGTGCAGCCGGCAGTGGGTCTCCTCCCTCGCTGTCGACGGCGGCCTAAACGCTACCCCTCCTCCCCTTCACCGGCGGAGGGGGATACGTCCGAATCTGTAACCAACGGTGAGGATAGAAAGACAGTGTTTTTTGAAGGGAGAAAGACAGTGTTACCACCCCTATCTTGTTTAGATCTGGAGAGGATGAGAGTGTGTGACTAGAGCAACCCTAGCAAGCAAGCGCGGAGGCTCCGGCCTATATATACGTAGTGGGGTAGTTTTCCTTTTTCACTCCATCAAAACAATCGTTTAAAATAGTGTACTACGTGCCAGATCGCCGTTTTTTAGTTGTTGATTGTTTTTTGAGATAGCTACCCGCTTGTTCCAAGTGGTGTTACGGTGTGCCAAGTCGCACTTTGTATCGTTCAAGTCTGGTACAAGTCCCTCCATTAAATGAACAACCACCCCCTCATAAAAATTGTGAACAAGCCCATGGCTAAAATTATCGGAAACGTGGGTTGCCCCAACATGCATTATCATTTATATTTTCTACTCCCTCCGTTCCTAAATATATAAGTCTTTTTTATTAGCCACACCTAAGACAAGAATTTTTTTATTAGCAGTGAACCCCACATGTCATAGACACAAAAAGTGTGGCAAGATTCCCTTAGGCAAGCCAAAGTGTGTCTAACAATTTGAGCAACTAAAGTTAGGCAAGTGTGGCAAGTGTGGGAAAAATAATGTGGCAACATAAGACAAACATAGTCACAATCCAAACAGCCCCGTAATTTTTTGTGACATGCATGAAAATTTGGTTAGTTAAATTTATAGCCAAAATTTGGCATGGTGCATCAAATCAACACATGCAAGTATCAAAAGGGAAGTCGCGGCATGCATGCGTTGTACTCCCTCCGTTTCCAAATATAAGTATTTTTAGAGATTGCAACAAGTGACTACATACGAAGCAAAATATGTCTACATACATCCGTATGTAGTAGTCCATTTGAAATGTGTAAAAAGACTTATATCGAGTGTAGTGCTTTGATGTGTCGCGTCAACTCGTACAAGACCGAGAAGTTTGATTACTACAACACCCTCTCCCTCGCGGACTGAGCTCCGATGCCTTCCCTGCACCTACCTTTGGCTGCATGACAGGTGGGCCAACCACCTGTTGGGCCCACCTATCATAGACGCAAAGGCAGGAGCAGTAAGTCAATGAAGCTGCGTCCCTCCCTCGCGCATGAGCATGGTGGCTTGCAGGACTAGTAGGAGCTTTCGCTACACGCTTCTTGACGGCGGCGAACTGGCGGATGGAGTTGACCATCATGTCGTCCATGCGAGAGGCGAAGCCGACGTCGGCGAGGGCTACGACGCCGGCGGTCGCCAGCACCGTCTGGAAATGCTGCGCGATGCGGGGCCGCAGGCCGGCCCTTGGATGATTTGGCACCGCCGACTGTCGCTCGCGACCATCGCCTCCATAGGTGCTTCTGGCTCCTGGTCACTTGGTCTTAGATTGGAGTGAGCAGTGTCGCGCAGAGAATCCAAACTCTGTTACATTCACATCGTGCTGGCTCTATTCTGCTTCTCCAATTAATTCCCTCTGCATGTAGAGTAATTTGAGGAAGCATCATTGACCGTTCAACGTCTCGGGAATCGCTACCCTCTCCCTCCTTGGCATTCAAGCACCTATGGAGGCGACTGCCGCTCGCGTCTATCGCGTGTCAGGAGACGTTCCCGTCGACGACGAGGTGCCTATGGTGACTTCATAAATTTCAAGATGATAGTACTAGTATACTCAATATTGTGCACCGCGACCAAGGCCGAGAGGAAAACGAGATAACTACGTATTTATTTATGGTGTAGATTCACTTATTTTGGTCCATATGTACTCCATCTCGGTGTAGTCTAGTCACTTGTTGAAATCTCTAGAAAGGCAAATACTCCTTTCTGGTTTACAGGGCTATACTAGCAAGTAGTACTACAATAGTGGGCTCACATAGCAATTTTGTCTCATGCAAGAGCCTGCCTATATGCGTGCTCCAAGGTTCGCAACTGCCACGTTCGGGTTGCACTTGGCTCTTCGCCTCTTCGAGAAGACGAACAATGATGTTACTACTACTGCTTCTACAGTATCGAATCCACTGCTGCATGTCCGTCCACCGCGAGCGGGAGGGATAAGCAAAAGTCTGTCCTCGTCTGCGAGCCACCGCGCGCATGGACGAGGGAGAAGGCGTGTAGTAGTAAACTCAAGCTTCTCCTCATTGTACGAGTTGACCCGACACATCATAGCACTGGCCCCACATGGTTGCCTCTAAACTTGGCTGAAAGACCCGCAGTGTACAATACTCCATTTGCTGCAACCTCTAACATTTACCCCACCACAAATTAAAATATATATTCCTGTCTTGACCAGATGAGCGTGCAAACTAGAATCACTAGGATGACAGGTAGGGCCAGAAGATTATTTTAACCAAAAAATATAGCATGGAGTCGACCCCAACGATTTTAAGCTTACAGGCACGGTACACGCTATCCTAGACTACTCTACACATGAAACTGCCACACGAGCGTCCGGGCTACGCTTGGCTCTTTGCCTCTTCGGGAAGTTGAACAATGGACCTGTTTGGATACTCTAACTCAGTTAGAGGTTAGAGTTAGATTCTAACCCTGAACTAACACTGAACTAACTCTAACCAAAAAGGTGTTTGGATAGCAGGGTTAGATGGACCGCGGATAACGCGAGGTGCCTTCACGGGCGGTGCGAGAGGGAGGGAGGGATAGGACAAGAAGCTTTGAGGAAGTGAGGAGGGATCTTCCTCGAGGAAGTGCCATCTGACATCGATTGAACTGCTGCATGTCCACCGCATACGGGAGGGAGAGCGTGTAGCGAACGAAAGCTTCTCCTAGTCCTGCCAGCCACCACGCTCATGGGCGAGGGAGGGACGCAGCTTCATGGACTTACTGCTCCTGCCTTTGCGTCCATGACAGGTGGGCCCAACAGGTCGGTGGCCCACCTGTCATGCAGCCAAAGGTAGTTGCGGTTAAGGCGAGAGGGCATTGTAGTAATCAAACTTCTCGGTCTTGCACGAGTTGACGCGACACATCAAATGTAACGCCCACGATGCGGCTATATCTCCCACGTGTCGAGGCACGACTTAGAGGCATAACCGCATAGTGGTTTTGTCGCAAGAAGGGTCATCTTCACACAATCCCATGTAATGAACAAGAATGGGATAAAGAGTTGGCTTACAATCGCCACTTCACACAATACATAAATATTAATCATACATCATCCAAAATACAAACATATAGACCGACTACGGTCAAAATCCAGATGAAAATAAGACAACCCCAAATGCTAGATCCCCGATCGTCCCAACTGGGCTCCACTACTGATCATCAGGAAAAGACACATAGTAACGACCACGTTCCTCGTCGAACTCCCACTTGAGATCGACGCCATCATCTGCACTGGCATCGTCGGCACCTGCAACTGTTTTGGTAGAATCTGTGAGTCACGGGGACTCGGCAATCTCACACCCGCGAGATCAAGACTATTTAAGCTAGTAGGAAAGGATGGTGTAGTGAGGTGGAGCTGCAGCGGCAAAAGCATATATGGTGGCTAACTTGCGCAAATGAGAGCGAGAAGAGAAGCAACGGAACGGACGTCATCTAGCAATGACCAAGAAGTGATCCTGAACACCTACTTACGTCATACATAACTCAGACCGTGTTCACTTCCCGGACTCCGCCGAGAAGAGACCATCACGGCTACACACGCAGTTGATGTATTTTAATTGGGTCAAGTGACAAGTTCTCTACAACCGGACATTAAAAAATTCCCATCTGCCTCATAACCGCGGGCACGGCTTTCGAAAGATAATACCCTGCAGGGGTGTCCCAACTTAGCCCATCATAAGCTCTCACGGTCAACGAAGGATAAACCTTCTCCCGGAAAGACCCGATCAGTCTCGGAATCCCGGTTTACAAGACATCTCGACAATGGTAAAACAAGACCAGCAAAGCCACCCGAATGTGCCGACAAATTCCGATAGGAGCTGCACATATCTCGTTCTCAGGGCACACCGGATTGTCCAAGCTTCCGATAGGCCAGCCCAGAGTTGCCCTTGGTGACCACCGGCGATTGACAGTTTGGACCAATACTCAGAGGAGCACTGCCCCGGGGGTTTAAAATAAAGATGACCCTCGGGCTTTAGAAAACCCGGGGGGGGGGGGGGGAAAGGCATAGGTCGCAAATGGTAAAACCAAGGTTGGGCCTTGCTGGAGGAGTTTTATTCAAGGCGAACTGTCAAGGGGGTCCCATAAATCACCCGACCGTGTAAGGAACGCAAACTCAAGGAACATAATCCCGGTATATCAGTAACTAGGGCGGCAAGAGTGGAACAAAACACCAGGCATAAGGCCGAGCCTTCCACCCTTTACCAAATATATAGATGCATTAATTAAATAAGAGATATTGTGATATCCCAACATATCCATGTTCCAACATGGAACAAACTTCAACTTCACCTGCAACTAGTAACGCTATAAAAGGGGCTGAGCAAAAGCGGTAACTTAGCCAAACAACGGTTTGCTAGGAAAGGATGGTTAGAGGCTGACATGGCAAAATGGGAGACATGATATAGCATGTGATAGGTAGCGGAGCATGGCAATAGAGTGAACAACTAGCAAAGCAAAGATAGAAGTGATTTCGAGGGGTGGTCATCTTGCCTGCAAGGTTCTCAGAGTTGTCGAAAGCTTGATCCTCGTAAGCGTACTCAACAGGTTCCTTGTTCGCGAACTCATCTCCCGGCTCTACCCAAGGCAAGAACACAAGCAAACGGAACCACAATCAATCACGAGAAATGCATAATCAACATGATGCAAAACATGTATGATATGCAAGATATGATATGCGATGCATATGCGTGCTCCGGACGGAAAAATGATGAACATGGCAGTAACTTGGCAAACCAAGCATGCCACTGGAAAGATGAGATGATTTCGGTCGAAATCGATATAAAGATCACCGGAATCGGATGCACGGTTTGCAAATGGCAAGCAAAACAAGAATGACACGAATCTGCGATTAACAGCATGATAGCACTTAAAATGCAACAAGCAACAATGCTACAGCAGTCCAACATAGCAACAAAGCATATGGTAGTAATCTACAGGAGATGCTTGACAAAAGACGAACACTGAGCTATGGCTAGTTCACAACATATCAATCTCAAACAAGCATGGCAAAAGTGCAAAAGATAACAGGTTCACAGACTGTGTGAAAAACTGGACATGGC
Source organism: Aegilops tauschii subsp. strangulata (assembly GCF_002575655.3). Classification (NCBI taxonomy): domain Eukaryota; kingdom Viridiplantae; phylum Streptophyta; class Magnoliopsida; order Poales; family Poaceae; genus Aegilops; species Aegilops tauschii. The sequence continues at coordinate 67,935,273 of NC_053035.3, forward strand.
GGAAAACAGCATCAGGTAGCAATGTTCAGAGCACAAAATCGACATGCTACGAGAAATTAACCTAGCAAAACAAGGCATGGCAGTGTTCTACTAAAAGCACATGACAAAAGTCCCTTACTGACCATAAGCCGAAAAGGAGCAGAAGATATGATGGCAACCATTTAAACATAGCAAGTTTCGTTATCAGGTTTCAGACTTAGCAGAAAACAGAGCATGACAGAAATAATAATATGTAGGCCTATTTGTGAGCTTGATGCACTCACCACGGAGCAATGCATGACAAACCAAGCATACCTACAGCAAGATGGCATGTTTATTAAGCTATCCATGGCAAAAACAAATATATAGCATATATGGATCAACTACGATAAGCTTGGCAAAATTGCATATCATGTTAAGAATGTGCCAGAAATATTTTATAGCAAAAGTAGAGCAAGATTGAGTCATGCTATGGCACTCCATAAATGCAAACAATTACAGGAATGGATCAACTACAACTATAGCTACAAAATATCCTTACTGAATATCTCCATAATGTGCATGGATCTCTCTGTAGCATCAAGTTTACATGGCAAGAAAATAACAGCAGACAAGGACTTGGAGAAATATTACGGAGCCTACTTTGCATGCTTGTGCTAGTCACCACAGAGATCACAAAAATACATGGACTACACCACTGGAAAGATGATATGGCGTAATTCAAAACACATGTAGAGCTCATGCCCATAAGATGCACATAATAAATGATACAAAAATAACAAATCTCCAAGTTCTGATAAGAACCAGAGAATAACAGCAACTTGCCCTCTTCCAACAGAGATTTGGGCATTAAGATGACCTCTAATGAACATGGTGCAATTGAACAAAATGAAGAGCATCACGAGATGAACAATTTGACATATTACACGCGCGAATCGGAGCTACATGCAAGGAGTTATGGCATCACGAACAAGTGCACATGCTGTAGATATTGGAGGACTTGGAGAAATTAGGGGGGCTCGGGGAAAAAGTCTACGTACGTGATCCGATTGGATCTGGCCGGGCTCGTGCTCGGGTGCTCGCCGGGGCGGCGGAGCAGCTCGCCGGCGGGAGGAGAGGAGAGGCCGGAGAGGGGATGTGGCTGGCGATGGAGGAGGCGCCGGCGGCGAGGGGCATGGCTCCGGGTGGCGACGGCGAAGGGCGGCGGGGCCCCGGGCGGCGGCGGTCGGCGGCGCCGGCGGCCGGGCGCGGGAGGCGGCGGTGCGGGGTAGCGCGGCGGCGGGGTGGAGGCGCCGGAGGCGGCGAGGGCGGCGGAGGCGCGCGGGGGCGCGCGGCGGCGGCGCGGGGACGCTGCCACGTGGCGGCTTCTCACTGGTGCGGACGCGGCGGCGCGACGTGTCCGGCGGGGTACGGACGCGTCCGGCGGCGCGGAGGGATTTTATAGGGTTTGGACTGCGGTTGTATTTCGGGAGTCTCACATATTTATAGGTAGAGGGAGCTAGGAGGCTCCAAATGAGGTGCGGTTTTCGCCCACACGATCGTGATCGAACGACCTAGAGCATGGAAGAGAGTTTGGTGGGTTTTGGGCTGGTTTTTGAGGGGGTTTTTGCTGGACACTCAAATGGACTTTGCGGATGCCCGGTTAACCGTTGGAGTACCAAACGACCTCCAAATGGAACGAAACTTGACCGGTGGTCTCCGGGTGGTATATTATGGCCACTTGACAAGCCTCGGTCCATTCCGAGAAAGTTTGACACCCGCACACGAAAGAAAACGAAAGGGGTGCACCGGAGGAGATAGGAGCGCCGGATTGCAATACGGACAACGGGGAAAATGCTCGGATGCATGAGACGAGCACGTATGCAAATGCAATGCACATGATGACATGATATGAAAATGCATGACATGACAAAATACAAAGCGAAAGACAAAACCCGACAACGGAGGGAAAATCATAACACACATAGCCGGAAATGGCAAGAGTCGGAGTTAGAAATATGGCAAGTTACATGCGGGGTGTTACAACACTCCACCACTATGAGAGGATCTCGTCCCGAGATCTAGGACTGAAAGAACTCCGGATATTCGGAACGGAGATGGTCCTCGCGTTCCCAGGTGGCTTCCCGGTCGGAATGGTGCGACCACTTCACTTTCAGGAATTTGATTGACTTGTTGCGAGTCTTGCGCTCAGTTTCTTCAAGAATAGCAACGGGGTGCTCATGATAACACAAATCTTCTTGGAGGTCAATCTCTTCGAAGTTGATGGTGCGCTCAGGCGCCTTGAAGCATTTGCGGAGCTGTGACACGTGGAACTCATCGTGCACGTTCGCGAAGTTGGAAGGAAGCTCAAGTTGATAGGCGAGGTCGCCTCTTTTGCCAATGACCTTGAAAGGACCCACGTATCTAGGGGCAAGCTTCCCTTTGATACCGAAGCGACGAGTGCCTTCCATTGGAGAGATGCGGAGGTAGACATGGTCTCCGATCTCGAAAGCCAAATCACGATGCTTACTATCATAGTAGCTCTTCTGACGCGATTGTGCGGCTTTGAGATTAAGTCATTGCCAAGAAGTTGGCGTTCACCAGTCTCCGACCAATTGAGAGGAGTACGGCACTTCCTGCCATAGAGAATCTCGAATGGGGCCTTGCCCGAACTCACTTGGAAGCTGTTGTTGTAGGAGAATTTAGCATAAGGAAGACAATCTTCCCGTTTCATGCCAAAGGAAATGACACAAGCCCTGAGGATATCTTCAAGAATTTGATTGACTCGCTCGACTTGGCCACTAGTTCAAGGGTGGAAAGCTGTGCTGAAGCGAATGTTAGTGCCCATGGCCTTCTGGAAGGAGTTCCAGAACTTAGAGGTGAAGATGCTTCCACGATCAGAAGAAATCAATTGTGGAATGCCGTGCAAGGAGACAATTCTGGAGGTGTATAGCTCTGCCAGCTGAGCTGCTGTGATGGATTCTTTGATTGGAAGGAAATGAGCCACTTTAGAAAGCTTGTCGATGGCAACGAAGATAGCGTCATTTCCGCGCTTGGACTTGGGAAATCCAGTCATGAAGTCCATTTCGATATGATCAAACTTCCATTATGGGATAGCAAGAGGTTGGAGGAGACCAGCTGGTCGCTGGTGTTCTGCTTTCACTCTTCGACAGACATCACATTCATTCACGAACTGAGCAATTTCTCGCTTCATTCGAGTCCACCAATATGACTGCTTGAGGTCATGATACATCTTCGTACTTCCAGGATGAATGGAAAGGAGAGAATTGTGTGCCTCGTTCATTATGACTTTCCTTAGATCACCTTTAGGAACCACAATCCGGTCCTCAAAGAATAAAGTGTCTCTGTCATCAATGCGATAGCACTTGTATTTGGAAAGACCCTTGTCGATACCACGTTTCACCTTCTTCACCATGGCATCAAGGAGTTGTGCCTCACGAATTTGATCTTCCAAAGTAGGAGATACTATGAGGTTGGCAAGAAAGCCTTGAGGAACAACTTGGAGATTCAGCTTGCGGAAAGCTTCACAAAGATCCGGTTGGAAAGGCTTGAGAATTAAGCTGTTGCAATAAGCCTTCCTGCTTAAAGCATCTGCAATGACATTGGCCTTGCCTGGAGTATATTGAATACTCGGATTGTACTCTTGAATCATTTCGACCCATCGAGTCTGCCTAAGGTTGAGGTTGGGCTGAGTGAAGATATACTTGAGACTCTTGTGATTGGTGAAAATGTCCACTTATCTTCCCAACAAGAGATGTCTCCACGTTATTAATGCATGGACAACTGCCGCCAACTCAAGATCGTGAGTGGGGTAGTTCTTCTCGTTGGGCTTCAACTGACGAGAGGTATAGGCCACAACTTTCTTCTCTTGCATTAACACAGCACCGAGACCTTGGAGAGAAGCATCACAGAAAACTTCATACGGCTTGGATTCATCAGGAGGAGTCAAGACAGGAGTTGTGAATAGTTTCTCTTTGAGAGTGTTGAAAGCAACATCACACTCAGGAGACCAGACATATTTCACATGCTTCTGAAGGAGGTTGGAAAGAGGCTTTGCAATCTTGGAGAAATTCTCAACGAATCTTCGGCAATAGCTTGCAAGACCCAGAAAACTGCGGAGCTGCTTGACATTTTGAGGAGGTTCCCAATTCACAACTGCGGACACCTTCTCGGGGTTAACAGCGATGCCCTTGGCAGAAATGATGTGACCAAGGAAAAGAACTTCATCGAGCCAAAACTCACATTTAGAGAACTTCACATAGAATTGATACTCTCTAAGCTTGTCGAGCACCAATCGCAAATGTTTGGCATGATCCTTCTTATTCTTGGAGAAGACCAAGATATCATCGAGATACACCAGAACGAATTCATTGGTATAGGGGTTGAAGATGTAATTCATCATCCGAGAGAACACTGGAGGAGCATTGACAAGGCCGAAAGACACGACAGTATATTCATAAGAACCAAAGCTTGTTCTGAAAGCTGTCCGGGGAATATCTTCTTCACGAGTGCGAATCTGATGATAACCCATACGAAGGTGAAGCTTCGAGAATACTTTAGCACCTTTGAGTTGCTCAAATAGCTCATTGATGTTGGGAAGTGGATACTTGTTCTTGATTGTCTTCTTGTTCAATGGACGGTAGTCGACACAAAGTCGGTCCATGCCATCCTTCTTCTTGACAAAAAGAACACCACAACCCCATGGAGAAGAACTCGGTCTGATCAAACCCAGACGCTCTTGTTCATCAAGCTGTTTCTTCAATTCCTTCAGCTCGTTAGGTCCAAGCTTGTATGGACGCTTACAAATGGGTTCAGTGCCAAGCTCTAGTTCGATAACAAACTCAACTGGCCGATGAGGAGGCATACCCGGAAGCTCTTCTGGAAAGACATCTTGATACTCGCAAACGACTGGAATCTGAGAGATGGCATTCAATTCGCCCTTCTCATTGAGAGAGAAAAACCGAATGGTTTCATCACGAGCGGCAAAAATAATGACATCCTCAGAAGAATGTGTCAATTGAATTTCCCTGGCAGCACAATCAAGTTGAGCCTTGTGCTTAGAAAGCCAGTCCATCCCGAGAATAAGATCAATATCCGAGTCACCAAGAACAATTGGAGAAGACTGAAATTTATAGTCGCCCATCTTGATGGACACATTCAGAACCATGGAACTTGCATTCATGCATTTGCCCAGAGAGACAACTGCTAACGGCCTAGGCAATCCTTGGAAATGCAATTCATGCTTGGATGCAAAATGGCTTGATATGAAACAAAGCGATGCACCAGTATCAAAAAGAACTTTTGCGGGAATATCATTAACAAGAAGCCTCACACTTGAGCTGAGCAGCCTCTTGCTTCAGTGCCATATTGTAGAATTGATCAAACTGAGTAGGCTCAACAAGAACGAGAGCTAACTGCAGATCCTCTTTAAGGCCACCTCTGAAGTGATAGATCATGCTCTTTTCATCAGGAACGTCTTGTTTAGCGAAGCGAGCAAGTTTCTGAAACTGAATGTTGTATTGATACACAGACATGTTGCGTTGCTTGAGATTGCAGAACTCCTCACGCTTGCTCTCAACAACACTTTGTGGAATGTGCTGCGCTTTGAAGTCCTGACAGAAGTCAGTCCAAGTGATCACACGACCTCCTCTGGAATCTTTGTATTGTTGATACCAATCAGCAGCTTGGTCCTTGAGCTGGAAAGAAGCGAACTTGACATAGTCCTCAGGCCTGACATTGCTACATTCAAAATGCTTGTTGATGTCCACGAGCCAATCATCGGCATCCGTGGCCTCGGCACAGTAGCTGAAAGACTTGGGCTGATTTGCGAGAAACTGGTTGAGAGTAGCAAAGTGAAACTGATTGGTGCCTTGACATTCATTGCCTTGATTGCCTTGCCCTTGAGTACGTTCTTGCAAGAGTTGCAGAATCATCTGAGCATTGGCGTTGGTGGCTGCCATGATAGCTTGCCATGCCTCCGGAGGTGGAGGTGGTGCCGGAGGGTTCGCTTGACTCCCTTCATTGCGATCCGGATTCTGACGCGTTGGCGGAGCCATCCTGAAGAGGGTGACATCCGTTAGCATCTTGATAGACAAATAGACAAGTAGAATCAACGGATAGAAATTGCAACATATAGTCTTCACAATAAACATTCGAACGAAGATGAACGAATGAATTCCGTAGTAAATCATCACACTTCCATAAGTTGAGAAGCCACTTAGAAAAAGATATGGAATCAACATATGAATTCGAAGCAACTCGAATACCACAATACAAAATAAAACAAAGTATTGGATTGCAAAATAAGCCGGAACAAACATATGATAGATATTTCGTCCGAAGTTTTCATGGTGGGCCCACACGGGCTCAATCGTACAGGACCATCATGTACATGGCTGTGCACATGACATACGAAGCGTCCCCGAGTCGGCAAAGCCATGGACTCTTTAAGACACTACGAGACCACTGTAAAATCAACCGTGTACAGGCGGACCACTAGACGTCGAACCCCAATCTCATATCATGCGTCTGTCGGAAAGATATCCTAAGGCTACTTGAATTCCCACTTATAAACTCCCGAAACTTTCTGGTTATGCAATCTGGTGTAGGGGATACAGGGGACACAAAATATATCACCCAAACTAGCAATCCCTAGATCCAGCTGTATCCATCCGTCAACACATAACCAAGAAACCTTCGGAAATCGTTTACCTCAACCTTCGAACAACATCCGTTATACAAGTGATGGCAATACTCCCGAACTCCCGCCCCAGTACTGGGTGGCGTCGAGGTGATCTCACCAACAACTGCATAAAAGAGATTACGATGTCGGCGAAACTCAGGTATTCCAGAACTGCAACGATAAAATTGTGACGACAACACCTCGGAGCTCAACTCCCCGGGACACTGCCACAACCCCTAAATGACAGGAGGCACCAAGAACAATGTTCTCGTCACAAAACAATCAGAACGATTCCAAGATACCCGCGTGATCCTAAAATTTTTTTTAGTGAAATTTGAGGGGAGAATAGTCAAAACTTCTACGTCAAGAGACCTCACCAGAGCGACGAAGGGACTGAGGAGTAAAAAGAATCCTACTCTCCGATATATATAATCCTAAGACTCAAAACATTTTTGTTCTAGACTCAACAACGCCAGCGATTCGATCAAGCAGGGGGCTCCTAAGTCGGGGATGGCTCTGATTACCAACTTATAACGCCCACGATGCGGCTATATCTCCCACGTGTCGAGGCACGACTTAGAGGCATAACCGCATAGTGGTTTTGTCGCAAGAAGGGTCATCTTCACACAATCCCATGTAATGAACAAGAATGGGATAAAGAGTTGGCTTACAATCGCCACTTCACACAATACATAAATATTAATCATACATCATCCAAAATACAAACATATAGACCGACTACGGTCAAAATCCAGATGAAAATAAGACAACCCCAAATGCTAGATCCCCGATCGTCCCAACTGGGCTCCACTACTGATCATCAGGAAAAGACACATAGTAACGACCACGTTCCTCATTGAACTCCCACTTGAGATCGACTCCATCATCTGCACTGGCATCGTCGGCACCTGCAACTGTTTTGGTAGAATCTGTGAGTCACGGGGACTCAGCAATCTCACACCCGCGAGATCAAGACTATTTAAGCTAGTAGGAAAGGATGGTGTAGTGAGGTGGAGCTGCAGCGGCAAAAGCATATATGGTGGCTAACTTGCGCAAATGAGAGCGAGAAGAGAAGCAATGGAACGGACGTCATCTAGCAATGACCAAGAAGTGATCCTGAACACCTACTTACGTCATACATAACTCAGACCGTGTTCACTTCCCGGACTCCGCCGAGAAGAGACCATCACGGCCACACACGCAGTTGATGTATTTTAATTGGGTCAAGTGACAAGTTCTCTACAACCGGACATTAACAAATTCCCATCTGCCTCATAACCGCAGGCACGGCTTTCGAAAGATAATACCCTGCAGGGGTGTCCCAACTCAGCCCATCATAAGCTCTCACGGTCAACGAAGGATAAACCTTCTCCCGGAAAGACCCGATCAGTCTCGGAATCCCGGTTTACAAGACATCTCGACAATGGTAAAACAAGACCAGGAAAGCCACCCGAATGTGCCGACAAATCCCGATAGGAGCTGCACATATCTCGTTCTCAGGGCACACCAGATTGTCCAAGCTTCCGATAGGCCAGCCCAGAGTTGCCCCTGGTGGCCACCGGCGACTGACATTTTGGACCAATACTCAGAGGAGCACTGGCCCGGGGGTTTAAAATAAAGATGACCCTCGGGCTCTAGAAAACCCGGGGGGAAAAAGGCATAGGTCGCAAATGGTAAAACCAAGGTTGGGCCTTGCTGGAGGAGTTTTATTCAAGGCGAACTGTCAAGGGGGTCCCATAAATCACCCGACCGTGTAAGGAACGCAAACTCAAGGAACATAATCCCAGTATATCAGTAACTAGGGCGGCAAGAGTGGAACAAAACACCAGGCATAAGGCCGAGCCTTCCACCCTTTACCAAATATACAGATGCATTAATTAAATAAGAGATATTGTGATATCCCAACATATCCATGTTCCAACATGGAACAAACTTCAACTTCACCTGCAACTACTAACGCTATAAGAGGGCCTGAGCAAAAGCGGTAACTTAGCCAAACAACGGTTTGCTAGGGAAGGATGGTTAGAGGCTGACATGGCAAAATGGGAGACATGATATAGCATGTGATAGGTAGCGGAGCATGGCAATAGAGCGAACAACTAGCAAAGCAAAGATAGAAGTGATTTCGAGGGGTGGTCATCTTGCCTGCAAGGTTCTCAGAGTTGTCGAAAGCTTGATCCTCGTAAGGGTACTCAACAGGTTCCTCGTTCGCGAACTCGTCTCCCGGCTCTACCCAAGGCAAGAACAGAAGAAACGGAACCACAATCAATCACGAGAAATGCACAATCAACATGATGCAAAACATGTATGATATGCAAGATATGATATGCGATGCATATGCGTGCTCCGGACGGAAAAATGATGAACATGGCAGTAACTTGGCAAACCAAGCATGCCACTGGAAAGGTGGGATGATTTCGGTCGAAATCGATATAAAGATCACCGGAATCGGATGCACGGTTTGCAAATGGCAAGCAAAACAAGAATGACACGAATCTGCGATTAACAGCATGATAGCACTTAAAATGCAACAAGCAACAATGCTACGGCACTCCAACATAGCAACAAAGCACATAGAAGTAATCTACAGGAGATGCTTGACAAAAGATGAACACTGAGCTACGGCTAGTTCACAACATATCAAGCTCAAACAAGCATGGAAAAAGTGCAAAAGATAACAGGTTCACAGACTGAAAAACTGGACATGGCAGAAAACAGCATCAGGTAGCAATGTTCAGAGCACGAAATCAACATGCTACAAGAACTTAACATAGCAAAACAAGGCATGACAGTGTTCTAATAAAAGCAAATGACAAAAGTCCCTTACTGACCATAATCCTAAAAGGACCAGAAGATATGATGGCAACCATGTAAACATAGCAAGTTTCGTTATCAGGTTTCAGACTTTGCAGAAAACAGAGCATTGCAGAAATAATAATATTTAGGTATCTTTGTGAGCTTGATGCACTCACTACAGAGATATTCATGACAAACCAAGAATACCTACAGCAAGATGGCATGTTTATGAAGCTATTAATGGCAAGAACAAATACATAGCATGTATGGATCAACTACAATAAGCTTGGCAAAATTGCATATCATGTTAAGGATCTTTCAGAAATATTTTATAGCAAAAGTAGAACAAGATTGACTCATGCTATTGCACTCCATAATTGCAAACAATTATAGGAATGGATCCACTACAACTATAGGTACAAAACATCCTTACTGAACATCTCCAAAATGTGCATGGATCTCTCTGTAGCATCAAGTTTACATGGCAACAAAATAACAGCAGACAAGGACTTGGAGAAATCACCAAGTCCCTGAAATCAGAAATATTACGGAGCCTACTTTGCATGCTTGTGCTAGTCATCACAGAGATCACAAAACTACATGGACTACACCACTGGAAAGATGGCATGGCGTACTTCAAAACACATGTAGAGCTCATGCCCATAAGATGCACAGAATAAATGATACAAAAATAACAAATCTCCAAGTTCTGATAAGAACCAGAGAATAACAGCAATTAGCCCTCTTCGAACAGAGATTTGGGCATCAAGATGACCTCTAATGAACATGGTGCAATTGAACGAAATGAAGAGCATCACGAGCCGAACAATTTGACATATTACACGCATGAATCGGAGCTATATGCAAGGAGTTATGGCATCACGAACAAGTGCACATGCTGTAGATATTGGAGGACTTAGAGATATTAGGGGGGCTCGGGGAAAAATTCAACGTACGGGATCTGTCGTGGAATTGTCACGGCAGATGTCCTTAGTGTCAGGACTTAGTCGTGAGGCCAGCGCATCTATGTAGTAGCTTGAGAGGGGTTGGGCGGAATCGAGAGACGCAACACAAGACAAGGATTTAGACAGCTTCGGGCCCCGGGAAACATCATCCGGTAACAACCCTACATGCTGTTTGAGGCTAGGTCTCATTATGATCATGAGAGAGTCGCCGGCTCGGCCGGCTCTTTGTGTCTAGCCCTAAAAATTGTTTCTTGTCCCTTGTTCCTCTTTGGGGTGCCCTGCCCCTCCTTATATAAGTTGGAGAGGCGGCTTTACATGTAGAGTCCTAGTAGGATTAGAACTAACTTATTCTCTATTACAAGTCGGATACAAGTACGGATCTTGCTTCCTCGTAAAGGAAATATTCCTCATGCCTTCCGTCTTAAGCCGGCCCATAATAACACGTCCCGGCCTACTGGGCCTTGGGCCCTTGTCATCCGTCTGAACCGCCGTCGGGGCCATCATTAAGTCGCCAGGCTCATGAGTTGCCAATCTTCCGGCGGGTTACGATGAGGCGTCAAGTCCGGCCGGGTCATACTCCTGGCCGGGTCATACCGCGGGGTATATCCCCGACATTAGCCCCCAGTTTAATTTGGATTTGTCCATGTTAAACTAATCTGCAATATAAACTCAAGAACAAATTTGACAGGTTGTGCTCCGGGTTAAATATTCTTGTAAGCCGGCACCTGATCATCTTTACATCCTTATCATTTCTTTCTTGATACATGCCCATGAACTCATAGCAAATCTCCTTTAGTAGATATGTTCAAACTTTGTGAATGCAAAAAATCCAGATACTTCTTTTGAGAAATCCGGGTCAATAGGCCAGCTTCAGAGTCAATTTGCTGGCATTGGTCTCTTGTAGAGAAATATTGTAAGAAACAATCCACTTGAATCGGTTTCCAAAGCACCGGCTTTAAAAGATATTGGTCTTGAAATACTCATCTGACTTTCAGCCGGCTTGAAGAGGTAAAAATTGCCGGTTTATCATAACCAAAATTGCCGGTTTGTAAATATTGATAGCACCGGGTCATAACTGTTACTGACACCGGGTCATAATTATTTGGTGACACCGGATCATGATTGTTGCAAACACCGGGTCAACTTGATCTTCTCCAAACTGAGAATTTTGAAGATTTTCCCCCTTATATATATCACTTGTAGCTCCCAAGTGCCGGGTTGTCATGCTTGCAGCAACCTGGGACTTGTAATTGCCTTATGCTCATAAAAACTTCAACCAGTGTAGCCCCCAAGGGCCGGGTCATTATCCAATAATGAGCAGGGACTTTGTAGATATAACAATGTAAACTTGAACAGCAACGTGTAACCCCCAAGGGCCGGCTTAGTAAGATAATACTAAGCTGGGACTTTGTATATAATTTATTGATAATAACATCATATAATATAATCTCCACCATGGGGCTTGAACCCACGTCCACAAGGTTAAGAGCTTTGTACTCTACCAACTGAGTAGTGGACCGTTCAATATAATGGATTAATGCTTGTGTACCTTGAATTTTTGACAGGACCAATTGGTAGCCCCCAAGGGCCGGCTCATTTAGAATGTGATGAGTCGGGTCTTCAATAAGTTGAGCAAAAAATGACTTTGCATTAGCCCCCAAGTGCCATGGTACATGCTGGCAGTAACATGGGACTTGCACATTCGATGTAATATCAATTTGAATAATGTAGCCCCCAAGTGCCGGGTCGTAAGCCTGCAGCGACTCGGGACTATTCCTTCCATTGTAGAGTAAATCATATCCATTGATAAAATAATAGCCATTGCGCCAAAGCGACTTTGAATACCTCATATGTTGATAAGTAAATCCGGAGTTTAAATACCCGGCGGCTCTTGGCCGATGGCAATTTAATACGCCTCCATTGTAAGCCGGAATTTGTACAACCCGGCGGCTTATAGCCTTTGAGAAAATCAAGAATTGATAACCCTTTTGAGACACCAATTTCCATCTATGATGACGGGCTTGAATTTAATCATTTATGTAAGTCATAGCTCTGTAAATCCTGCAGAGTTTAAACAACATATGCCCTGGCGACTTAACGTCAAAAACCAGGGCGGGTAACCACCCAAATGTAGTCTTATCCTTCACACAAGTAGATCACAAGAACCCTTGGCGGTTTACCGCAGGGCGGGTCATAATATCTCACATATAACCACTGCGATATTGAATTTGTACTGCCGGTTTACATGACCTGTGCAGTAAGGGTGATAACCCAATCTTTAGAAGCCAATACTTCCAAATATATGATGATTGTCACATGTTGGCGACGTCCAAAGCCAAGCCGGGTTTAAACAAAACCACACTTATACTTAGCTATGATAAAAAAACTTCAAGCAAAATCCAAAAAAATGTTTGCAAAAAGAGACTTCAAATATTTTGAGGCTTCTGATTCGAATACGATCAGAAAATTGTCCCAAAGGGGTTAAGCTAAGATTCGAATACGATCATATAGCCCCTAGTGGCTTTGGCGTTGCCGATCAAGAGGGTACCGACAGCTATGTTCTCTTTGGTTCGAATACGACCTATGTTTGAACAGGAAGCCCCCAAATGACCTTGAGAATTGTTTAACGACGCTGATTCGAATACGATCCACGTCTGTTCCCAAAAGGGGTCGAGCTATGATTCGAATACGATCAAGAAGCCCCCTAGTGAGCTCGGCAGTGTGCCAATCAAGAGGGTACCGACAGCTATGTTCTCTTTGGTTCGGATACGACCTATGTTTGAACAGGAAGCCCCCTAATGATCATGAGAATATTTAACGACTCTGATTCGAATACGATCAGGGTCACACCAAAAGGGTTAAGCTAAATTCGGATACGATCAGCTCCCAATGGCCATTAAAGCAGGGTACCTATGATTGGGTTGTGCTTTGTAACAGACTCTTTTTGGTCCCTTTAATTTTTCCTGAGAACTCGAACTTGAGCTGGATGTTGAACCGGATTTGAGAGCTTCAAAGCTTTGCGGGAGAAAGATGTCTCTTGAGCCGGATTTTAAACCGGAATCTTTAATTTGAACAGGCAAGTTTCTGACGGCCTTTAAATTTTCATCAATATGGCGGTGGCCTTCGGAACCGGGTTGTCCTTCCCTCCAATGACCCGGAGTTCCCGAGCCATGTCATTGTAGCCCCCGAGTCTCAAGACGACTCGAGGAGTTGGCTTTGAGATTCTCCATATTGACCATAGCATAAGGTGTATATCATTGATGTTGATAGCGCAATGTGAATCCACAGAAGGTTGAGGTTACTGTGGCGGGTTATAAATGATCCCGTATGAGCCGTGTCAGCAACTCGGCCAATGGTTCCTTCCAACTGGATATTTTTGAAGTTAACCAAACTGTAGTGGCGGCGACTTGTGCGCCTGCCCATTGAGCCGTCCAGTGCAGACGGCGGTTGATGATAATTTGCCTCCAATTTGAAAGAAAACCGGGCTACCCAAGCTGTGACTTGCTCATACTCAATAAACAGCTCATGCAGATTGGTGCGGCCCAGTGTGTTGATGTAGATCAGGCCGCGAGAGACGAACGACAAAGGCGACCGCGGCTTCAGAGGCGGCACAGACACATGAGTCGGCCGCGGCGTTGTAAACCGGCGTGGACGGGCGAGTTAGCCACATCGTTTTGATGTACTGAACAATTGTCCTGCATCAATAATATTGCAGACCAAGACAAAGATAAACTGCTCTTTGACAAAAAATAATATGTACCAATAAAATATATTTTAGATGGATATCACCTGATGTGCCAGGCCGGAAATAATCCGCCATGAAATTGATGATCGCTAGGTGAAGTTGAAGTCGCTGACGGGTGAACCGGCCGCGGCGTGGTAAACCGGTGCGGACGGGTGAGTCGGTCGCGACGTTTGTAAGCCGGCGCGGACAGCGAGTCGGCCACGGCGTTGTAAGCTGGTATTTTTCGTCGGATAAAGCGGACACTGATGCCGAATAATGTTGCACATAGTCTTGGTCTTTTTCCTTTCAACTCCTCATCCTTTGACTGATGCCGACAGCTCCTGGGGAGAGTCGGCCGCGGCGTTGTAAGCCGGCACGAACGAGAGAGCCGGCTGGCACGTTGATGTAGACCAGACCGCAGGGGCGACGACTGTGTATAATAACACTATAGGGCAGAGTGGTTGTTTTCAAAAAATTAATAAGTACTGATAAAAGTAAACTGGATGGATATCACCTGATTTTTATTTGTCGGATGAACATGGATACTGGGATCAAAAACATATCAAATGTCTGATGTCTCCGCGTGACCTTCTCCTCTTGTCTTAATCTCTCATGGAGGTCCTGATTGAAGTGCCAGCGTGTGCACGCACTACTCTTTGACAACAGCATACAAACCCCGGTCTCATGAGTGGAGCGCCCAAAACGCCTGCAGCCTCTGCGTGCCGCGCTGCAATTTTTCTTTTCTTCCAGTGATGATGATTTGATAGTAGCACTTAACCTCCTCCAACTAATCTCGGAGGTGCCGGTTCCCAATCGTAGACGAAATAATAAATCTGTACTGCACTAGGACTCTTTTTCCTTTCCTTTTGAGTCAGGAGTCCTGACTTGCTTTCCTGGCTGCTGGTACTCTGCGTCAAGAGCGCCTTGGAAACGGCTGAGGTGGAGACGGCAGAAGCCGGCTTACAAGCGGATGCGACAGCTCGGAGTAGTCGGCAGCGGAGACAGGCAGCCGCTGGAGAGACGTCCAGCAGCAGGAGACGGCTCAGAGGCAGCCCTCGACATTATTTTTCCTTCTCTTCTTCTCTTGACCTCACCATGCGGATAATCATGTAGTAATTAAGGACAGAACACATCTGATCTAGTAGTACTCAAGTAGTACTAGCCCTCTTCCCAAAAAGAAATAGTTGATGTTGGCTTTCACGTGGCAGAGTGCTAGTTTAAGCGGTACTAGTACTTTTGCTTTGGTCTTTCGTAACAAAGCGGTGGCCGGTCAGAACAAAAATAGCCTTGGGACTTGAAAACATATATATGCAGCAGCAACGCAAACATGGCGGATCAGACCGAGGCTTGTGGTATAGTAATCAGACCTGGCCGCTGATTGTGAAAAATCCTTACAGGCTCAGTGGACAGGTAGAACGCTGATTCTTTTGACTTTGCACAAAATTTTGTATCTTGTCGCTATGACTGTTTGCCATTGAGACGTTGATTCTTCCGCCTCAAATCTTCTCCCTCTAGTCAATCGCGAGCTTCTCGAACCCTAAAATAGATCCCTCCAAGAACTCATCACCACCGTGCGCAGGCCCCACGGTGGGCGCCAACTGTCGTGGAATTGTCACGGCAGATGTCCTTAGTGTCAGGACTTAGTCGTGAGGCCAGCGCATCTATGTAGTAGCTTGAGAGGGGTTGGGCGGAATCGAGAGACGCAACACAAGACAAGGATTTAGACAGCTTCGGGCCCCGGGAAACATCATCCGGTAACAACCCTACATGCTGTTTGAGGCTAGGTCTCATTATGATCATGAGAGAGTCGCCGGCTCGGCCGGCTCTTTGTGTCTAGCCCTAAAAATTGTTTCTTGTCCCTTGTTCCTCTTTGGGGTGCCCTGCCCCTCCTTATATAAGTTGGAGAGGAGGCTTTACATGTAGAGTCCTAGTAGGATTAGAACTAACTTATTCTCTATTACAAGTCGGATACAAGTACGGATCTTGCTTCCTCGTAAAGGAAATATTCCTCATGCCTTCCGTCTTAAGCCGGCCCATAATAACACGTCCCGGCCTACTGGGCCTTGGGCCCTTGTCATCCGTCTGACCCGCCGTCGGGGCCATCATTAAGTCGCCAGGCTCATGAGTTGCCAATCTTCCGGCGGGTTACGATGAGGCGTGAAGTCCGGCCGGGTCATACTCCCGGCCGGGTCATACCGCGGGGTATATCCCCGACATTAGCCCCCAGTTTAATTTGGATTTTTCCATGTTAAACTAATCTGCAATATAAACTCAAGACAAATTTCACAGGTTGTGCTCCGGGTTAAATATTCTTGTAAGCCGGCACCTGATCATCTTTAAATCCTTATCATTTCTTTCTTGATACATGCCCATGAACTCATAGCAAATCTCCTTTAGTAGATATGTTCGGATGCATGAGACGAACACGTATGCAAATGCAATGCACATGATGACATGATATGAAAATGCATGACATGACAAAATACAAAACGAAAGACAAAACCCGACAACGGAGGGAAAATCATAACACATAGCCGGAAATGGCAAGAGTCGGAGTTACAAATATGGCAAGTTACATGCGGGGTGTTACAACACTCCACCACTACGAGAGGATCTCGTCCCGAGATCTAGTACTGAAAGAACTCCGGATATTCGGAACGGAGATGGTCCTCGCGTTCCCAGGTGGCTTCCCGGTCGGAATGGTGCGACCACTTCAGTTTCAGGAATTTGATTGACTTGTTGCGAGTCTTGCGCTCAGTTTCTTCAAGAATAGCAACGGGGTGCTCATGATAAGACAAATCTTCTTGGAGGTCAATCTCTTCGAAGTTGATGCTGCGCTCAGGCGCCTTGAAGCATTTGCGGAGCTGTGACACGTGGAACACATCGTGCACGTTCGCGAATTTCGAAGGAAGCTCAAGTTGATAGGCGAGGTCGCCTCTTTTGCCAATGACCTTGAAAGGACCCACGTATCTAGGGGCAAGCTTCCCTTTGATACCGAAGCGACGAGTGCCTTCCATTGGAGAGATGCGGAGGTAGACATGGTCTCCGATCTCGAAAGCCAAATCACGATGCTTACTATCATAGTAGCTCTTCTGACGCGATTGTGCGGCTTTGAGATTAAGTCATTGCCAAGAAGTTGGCGTTCACCAGTCTCTAACCAATTGAGAGGAGTACGGCACTTCCTGCCATAGAGAATCTCGAATGGGGCCTTGCCCGAACTCACTTGGAAGCTGTTGTTGTAGGAGAATTCAGCATAAGGAAGACAATCTTTCCATTTCATGCCAAAGGAAAGGACACAAGCCCTGAGCATATCTTCAAGAATTTGATTGACTCGCTCGACTTGGCCACTAGTTTGAGGGTGGAAAGCTGTGCTGAAGCGAATGTTAGTGCCCATGGCCTTCTGGAAGGAGTCCCAGAACTTAGAGGTGAAGATTCTTCCACGATCAGAAGAAATCAATTGTGGAATGCCGTGCAAGGAGACAACTCTGGAGGTGTATAGCTCTGCCAGCTGAGCTGCTGTGATGGATTCTTTGATTGGAAGGAAATGAGCCACTTTAGAAAGCTTGTCGATGACAACGAAGATAGCGTCATTTCCGCGCTTGGAATTGGGAAATCCAGTCATGAAGTCCATTTAGATATGATCAAACTTCCATTCTAGGATAGGAAGAGGTTGAAGGAGACCAGCTGGTCGTTGGTGTTCTGCTTTCACTCTTCGACAGACATCACATTCATTCACGAACTGAGCAATTTCTCGCTTCATTCGAGTCCACCAATATGACTGCTTGAGGTCATGATACATCTTCGTACTTCCAGGATGAATGGAAAGGAGAGAATTGTGCGCCTCGTTCATTATGACTTTCCTTAGATCACCTTTAGGAACCACAATCCGGTCCTCAAAGAATAAAGTGTCTCTGTCATCTATGCGATAGCACTTGTATTTGGAAAGACCCTTGTCGATACCACGTTTCACCTTCTTCACCATGGCATCAAGGAGTTGTGCCTCACGAATTTGATCTTCCAAAGTAGGAGATACTATGAGGTTGGCAAGAAAGCCTTGAGGAACAACTTGGAGATTCAGCTTGCGGAAAGCTTCACAAAGATCCAGTTGGAAAGGCTTGAGAATTAAGCTGTTGCAATAAGCCTTCCTGCTTAAAGCATCTGCAATGACATTGGCCTTGCCTGGAGTATATTCAATACTCGGATTGTACTCTTGAATCATTTCGACCCATCGAGTCTGCCTGAGGTTGAGGTTGGGTTGAGTGAAGATATACTTGAGACTCTTGTGATCGGTGAAAATGTCCACTTGTCTTCCCAACAAGAGATGTCTCCACGTTATTAATGCATGGACAACTGCCGCCAACTCAAGATCGTGAGTGGGGTAGTTCTTCTCGTTGGGCTTCAACTGACGAGAGGTATAGGCCACAACTTTCTTCTCTTGCATTAACACAGCACCGAGACCTTGGAGAGAAGCATCACAGAAAACTTCATACGGCTTGGATTCATCAGGAGGAGTCAAGACAGGAGCTGTGACTAGTTTCTCTTTGAGAGTGTTGAAAGCAACGTCACACTCAGGAGACCAGACATATTTCACATGCTTCTGAAGGAGGTTGGAAAGAGGCTTTGCAATCTTGGAGAAATTCTCAACGAATCTTCGGGAATAGCATGCAAGACCCAGAAAACTGCGGAGCTGCTTCACATTTTCAGGAGGTTCCCAATTCACAACTGCGGACACCTTCTCGGGGTTAACAGCGATGCCCTTGGCAGAAATGATGTGACCAAGGAAAAGAACTTCATCGAGCCAAAACTCACATTTAGAGAACTTCGCATAGAATTGATACTCTCTGAGCTTGTCGAGCACCAATCGCAAATGTTTGGCATGATCCTTCTTATTGTTGGAGAAGACCAAGATATCATCGAGATACACCAGAACGAATTCATTGGTATAGGGGTTGAAGATGTAATTCATCATCCGAGAGAACACTGGAGGAGCATTGACAAGGCCGAAAGACACGACAGTATATTCATAAGAACCAAAGCTTGTTCTGAAGGCTGTCTTGGGAATATCTTCTTCACGAATGCGAATCTGATGATAACCCATACGAAGGTCAAGCTTCGAGAATACTTTAGCACCTTTGAGTTGCTCAAATAGCTCATTGATGTTGGGAAGTGGATACTTGTTCTTGATTTTCTTCTTGTTCAATGGACGGTAGTCGACACAAAGTCGGTCCGTGCCATCCTTCTTCTTGACAAAAAGAACACCACAACCCCATGGAGAAGAACTCGGTCTGATCAAACCCAGACGCTCTTGTTCATCGAGCTGTTTCTTCAATTCCTTCAGCTCGTTAGGTCCAAGCTTGTATGGACGCTTACAAACGGGTTCAGTGCCAGGCTCTAGTTCGATAACGAACTCAACTGGCCGATGAGGAGGCATACCCGGAAGCTCTTCTGGAAAGACATCTTGATACTCGCAAACGACTGGAATCTGAGAGATGGCATTCAGTTCGCCCTTCTCATTGAGAGAGAAAAACCGAATGGTTTCATCACGAGCGGCAAAAATAATGACATCCTCAGAAGAATGTGTCAATTGAATTTCCCTGGTAGCACAATCAAGTTGAGCCTTGTGCTTAGAAAGCCAGTCCATCCCGAGAATAAGATCAATATCCGAGTCACCAAGAACAATTGGAGAAGACTAAAATTTATAGTCGCCCATCTTGATGGACACATTCGGAACCATGGAACTTGCATTCATGCATTTGCCCGGAGAGACAACTGCTAACGGCCTAGGCAATCCTTGGAAATGCAATTCATGCTTGGATGCAAAAGGTCTTGATATGAAAGAAAGAGATGCACCAGTATCAAAAAGAACTTTTGCGGGAATATCATTAACAGGAAGATTACCCATTATCACATCAGTAGATTCCTCCGCTTGAGCTGCATTCATCATGTTCACCTTTGCAAACTTTGGATTATGCTTGACCACTGCATTGCTGGAAGATCTGACAGGAGGAGGAGGAGGCAGGCGCCTTTGGTTGAAGCACTTATTAGCATAGTGACCTTTCTGCTGACACTTGTTGCAAGTCACCTCTGAGAGTGGGCGGTGATAAGGAGCATTGGACTTTGGAGCTTGATTCTGAGACTTGTTCTGATAGCCAGAGTTGGAAGAGTTGGAAGAACCATGGCCACCTTTGTTCTTCTGCTGGTAAGGCTGACGAAACGGAGGAGGAGGAGGCAACTAGAACTTCTGTTGCTTAGCTGTCACAAGTGAGGAAGAAGAAGACTGAACTGCGTCTCTGACTCTCTTCTTAGAAGCCTCACACTTGAGCTGAGCAGCCTCTTGCTTCAGTGCCATATTGTAGAATTGATCAAACTGAGTAGGCTCAACAAGAACGAGAGCTAACTGCAGATCCTCTTTAAGGCCACCTCTGAAGTGATAGATCATGCTCTTTTCATCAGGAACGTCTTGTTTAGCGAAGCGAGCAAGTTTCTGAAACTGAATGTTGTATTGATACACAGACATGTTGCCTTGCTTGAGATTGCGGAACTCCTCACGCTTGCTCTCAACAACACTTTGTGGAATGTGGTGCGCTTTGAAGTCCCGACAGAAGTCAGTCCAAGTGATCACACGACCTCCTCTGGAATCTTTGTATTGTTGATACCAATCAGCAGCTTGGTCCTTGAGCTGGAAAGAAGCGAACTTGACATAGTCCTCAGGCCTGACATTGCTACATTCAAAATGCTTGTTGATGTCCACGAGCCAATCATCGGCATCCGTGGCCTCGGCACAGTAGCTGAAAGACTTGGGCTGATTTGCGAGAAACTGGTTGAGAGTAGCAAAGTGAAACTGATGGTTGCCTTGACCTTGATTGCCTTGCCCTTGAGTACGTTCTTGCAAGAGTTGCAGAATCATCTGAGCATTGGCGTTGGTGGCTGCCATGATAGCTTGCCATGCCTTCGGAGGTGGAGGTGGTGGCGGAGGGTTCGCTTGACTCCCTTCATTGCGATCCGGATTCTGACGCGTTGGTGGAGCCATCCTGAAGAGGGTGACATCCATTAGCATCTTGATAGACAAATAGACAAGTAGAATCAACGGATAGAAATTGCAACATATAGTCTTCACAATAAACATTCGAACGAAGATGAACGAATGAATTCCGTAGTAAATCATCACACTTCCATAAGTTGAGAAGCCACTTAGAAAAAGATATGGAATCAACATATGAATTCGAAGCAACTCGAATACCACAATACAAAATAAAACAAAGTATTGGCTTGCAAAATAAGCCGGAACAAACATATGATAGATATTTCGTCCGAAGTTTTTGTGGTGGGGCCCACACGGGCTCAATTGTACAGGACCATCATGTACATGGCTGTGCACATGACATACGAAGCGTCCCCGAGTCGGCAAAGCCATGGACTCTTTAAGACACTACGAGACCACTGTAAAATCAACCGTGTACAGGCGGACCACTAGACGTCGAACCCCAATCTCATATCATGCGTCTGTCGGAAAGATATCCTAAGGCTACTTGAATTCCCACTTATAAACTCCCGAAACTTTCTGGTTATGCAATCTGGTGTAGGGAATACAGGGGACACAAAATATATCACCCAAACTAGCAATCCCTAGATCCAGCTGTATCCATCCGTCAACACATAACCAAGAAACCTTCGGAAATCGTTTCCCTCAACCTTCGAAAAACATCCGTTATACAAGTGATGGCAATACTCCCGAACTCCCGCCCCAGTACTGGGTGGCGTCGAGGTGATCTCACCAACAACTGCATAAAAGAGATTTCGATGTCGGCGAAACTCAGGTATTCCAGAACTGCAACGATAAAATTGTGACGACAACACCTCGGAGCTCAACTCCCCGGGACACTGCCACAACCCCTAAATGACAGGAGGCACCAAGAACAATGTTCTCGTCACAAAACCATCGGAACGATTCCAAGATACCCGCGTGATCCTAAATTTTTTTTTAGTGAAATTTGAGGGGAGAATAGTCAAAACTTCTACGTCAGGAGACCTCACCAGAGCGACGAAGGGACTGAGGAGTAAAAAGAATCCTACTCTCCGATATATATAATCCTAAGACTCAAAAGATTTTTGTTCTAGACTCAACAACGCCAGCGATTTGATCAAGCAGGGGGCTCCTAAGTCGGGGATGGCTCTGATTACCAACTTATAACGCCCACGATGCGGCTATATCTCCCACGTGTCGAGGCACGACTTAGAGGCATAACCGCATAGTGGTTTTGTCGCAAGAAGGGTCATCTTCACACAATCCCATGTAATGAACAAGAATGGGATAAAGAGTTGGCTTACAATCGCCACTTCACACAATACATAAATATTAATCATACATCATCCAAAATACAAACATATAGACCGACTACGGTCAAAATCCAGATGAAAATAAGACAACCCCAAATGCTAGATCCCCGATCGTCCCAACTGGGCTCCACTACTGATCATCAGGAAAAGACACATAGTAACGACCACGTTCCTCGTCGAAATCCCACTTCAGATTGACGCCATCATCTGCACTGGCATCGTCGGCACCTGCAACTGTTTTGGTAGAATCTGTGAGTCACGGGGACTCAGCAATCTCACACCCGCGAGATCAAGACTATTTAAGCTAGTAGGAAAGGATGATGTAGTGAGGTGGAGCTGCAGCGGCAAAAGCATATATGGTGGCTAACTTGCGCAAATGAGAGCGAGAAGAGAAGCAACGGAACGGACGTCATCTAGCAATGACCAAGAAGTGATCCTGAACACCTACTTACGTCATACATAACTCAGACAGTGTTCACTTCCCGGACTCCGCCGAGAAGAGACCATCACGGCTACACACGCAGTTGATGTATTTTAATTGGGTCAAGTGACAAGTTCTCTACAACCGGACATTAACAAATTCCCATCTGCCTCATAACCGCGGGCACGGCTTTCGAAAGATAATACCCTCCAAGGGTGTCCCAACTTAGCCCATCATAAGCTCTCACGGTCAACGAAGGATAAACCTTCTCCCGGAAAGACCCGATCAGTCTCGGAATCCCGGTTTACAAGACATCTCGACAATGGTAAAACAAGACCAGCAAAGCCACCCGAATGTGCCGACAAATCCCGATAGGAGCTGCACATATCTCGTTCTTAGGGCACACCGGATTGTCCAAGCTTCCGATAGGCCAGCCCAGAGTTGCCCCTGGTGGCCACCGGCGACTGACAGTTTGGACCAATACTCAGAGGAGCACTGGCCCGGGGGTTTAAAATAAAGATGACCCTTGGGCTCTAGAAAACCCGGGGGGAAAAAGGCATAGGTCGCAAATGGTAAAACCAAGGTTGGGCCTTGCTGGAGGAGTTTTATTCAAGGCGAACTGTCAAGGGGGTCCCATAAATCACCCGGCCGTGTAAGGAACGCAAACTCAAGGAACATAATCCCAGTATATCAGTAACTAGGGCGGCAAGAGTGGAACAAAACACCAGGCATAAGGCCGAGCCTTCCACCCTTTACCAAATATACAGATGCATTAATTAAATAAGAGATATTGTGATATCCCAACATATCCATGTTCCAACATGGAACAAACTTCAACTTCACCTGCAACTACTAACGCTATAAGAGGGCCTGAGCAAAAGCGGTAACTTAGCCAAACAACGGTTTGCTAGGGAAGGATGGTTAGAGGCTGACATGGCAAAATGGGAGACATGATATAGCATGTGATAGGTAGCGGAGCATGGCAATAGAGCGAACAACTAGCAAAGCAAAGATAGAAGTGATTTCGAGGGGTGGTCATCTTGCCTGCAAGGT
This sequence comes from Aegilops tauschii subsp. strangulata, assembly GCF_002575655.3. Lineage (NCBI taxonomy): Eukaryota > Viridiplantae > Streptophyta > Magnoliopsida > Poales > Poaceae > Aegilops > Aegilops tauschii. Next base: position 67,959,230 of record NC_053035.3, read on the forward strand.
TCTCAGAGTTGTCGAAAGCTTGATCCTCGTAAGGGTACTCAACAGGTTCCTCGTTCGCGAACTCGTCTCCCGGCTCTACCCAAGGCAAGAACACAAGAAACGGAACCACAATCAATCACGAGAAATGCACAATCAACATGATGCAAAACATGTATGATATGCAAGATATGATATGCGATGCATATGCGTGCTCCGGACGGAAAAATGATGAACATGGCAGTAACTTGGCAAACCAAGCATGCCACTGGAAAGGTGGGATGATTTCGGTCGAAATCGATATAAAGATCACCGGAATCGGATGCACGGTTTGCAAATGGCAAGCAAAACAAGAATGACACGAATCTGCGATTAACAGCATGATAGCACTTAAAATGCAACAAGCAACAATGCTACGGCACTCCAACATAGCAACAAAGCACATAGAAGTAATCTACAGGAGATGCTTGACAAAAGATGAACACTGAGCTACGGCTAGTTCACAACATATCAAGCTCAAACAAGCATGGAAAAAGTGCAAAAGATAACAGGTTCACAGACTGAAAAACTGGACATGGCAGAAAACAGCATCAGGTAGCAATGTTCAGAGCACGAAATCAACATGCTACAAGAACTTAACATAGCAAAACAAGGCATGGCAGTGTTCTAATAAAAGCAAATGACAAAAGTCCCTTACTGACCATAATCCTAAAAGGACCAGAAGATATGATGGCAACCATGTAAACATAGCAAGTTTCGTTATCAGGTTTCAGACTTTGCAGAAAACAGAGCATGGCAGAAATAATAATATTTAGGTATCTTTGTGAGCTTGATGCACTCACTACAGAGATATTCATGACAAACCAAGAATACCTACAGCAAGATGGCATGTTTATGAAGCTATTAATGGCAAGAACAAATACATAGCATGTATGGATCAACTACAATAAGCTTGGCAAAATTGCATATCATGTTAAGGATCTTTCAGAAATATTTTATAGCAAAAGTAGAACAAGATTGACTCATGCTATGGCACTCCATAATTGCAAACAATTATAGGAATGGATCAACTACAACTATAGGTACAAAACATCCTTACTGAACATCTCCAAAATGTGCATGGATCTTTCTGTAGCATCAAGTTTACATGGCAACAAAATAACAGCAGACAAGGACTTGGAGAAATCACCAAGTCCCTGAAATCAGAAATATTACGGAGCCTACTTTGCATGCTTGTGCTAGTCATCACAGAGATCACAAAACTACATGGACTACACCACTGGAAAGATGGCATGGCGTACTTCAAAACACATGTAGAGCTCATACCCATAAGGTGCACAGAATAAATGATACAAAAATAACAAATCTCCAAGTTCTGATAAGAACCAGAGAATAACAGCAACTAGCCCTCTTCCAACAGAGATTTGGACATCAAGATGACCTCTAATGAGCATGGTTCAATTGAACAAAATGAAGAGCATCATGAGGCGAACAATTTGACATATTACACGCGCGAATCGGAGCTACATGCAAGGAGTTATGGCATCACGAACAAGTGCACATGCTGTAGATATTGGAGGACTTGGAGAAATTAGGGGGGCTCGGGGAAAAAGTCAACGTACGGGATCTGTCGTGGAATTGTCACGGCAGATGTCCTCGAGCTAGGACTTAGTCGTGGAGCCATCGCAACTAGGAAGCTTGAAAGGGTTATGTGGGACAAGGAACACGAGGGTTTATACTGGTTCGGCCCCTTACGGTGAAGGTAAAAGCCTACGTCCAGTTGGGGTGGTATTGATTAGGGTTACGATCACCAGGGAGCTGAACTGCTATGCCCGGCTCTCGACAAGATTGTTGTTGTCCCTAAACCGCTGCCGGGTCGTCCCTTTATATAGGGAGGCTGACGCCCAGGAGCCCTTAGAGTCCTGGTCCGGCTTATAAGAGTGTCCGGCTCGGACTCTCAACTATAGTTGCCTTACACTACAAGTTCTACCATAATAATGATTGTAACTACGGGCCTTAGGCCATATCCGGGTCTTAGCCCATCTCTGGCCCATCGTCTTTAAGCTTGGCTCCGGGCTTCTGGCAACGACCATACGAGTAACCCGCCCCCTCCTGGCGGGTGACTCTAAGGTCTATATCCTCAACATTAGGCCCCAGATTGATTTGAGCCGGCTCATGTCAATCTTCAACTCTGCCGACAGAAAAAATCTCCGGCTTACCATTCATGTGAAGGCCATAACCCGGTGTGACGTCATCCTCTGGACTCCGGATAATCCGCCGTGACGTCATCTTCCATTAAGCCCGTTTTTTTACTCCACCATATCCGCAACGGATCTTTGCTTTTACTGCCATTCCGAAAATTGAGGCATCATGGGGGGGAGATAACCACGCCGTGGTCTCCTTGAATCTCGCGCCCACTTATGACCTTGCCTTATAAATAGGCCGTCCCGACGGGCTCTTCTCACGCTCTCTTCTTCCTCCTCGCGCCGCTGCCTTTCTCACTGAGCTCGCACTCCGCCGCCATCGTCTCGCCTCCGGTCTTCATCAACCTTGGCCGTTGCATCACCCTGACTCGGACCAGATAAATGGCGGCGACTCCCGCGGCTCTCCAGCTCCGGTAAGTTTTGCTTGTCTTGTAGGATAGATCCACCGTAGGGTTCGTCCGTGTTCTTCGTGTTCATCGCCATTGCCACAAGCTTCGGTAGTTCTCGTAGTCACTGCCCTTGTTTGATCTTTAGCCTTGTATAGAACTAATGCGGCAGTTGTTTAGGCCTCATTTCAAATGCCCGTAGATCTCTTTCTACTGCATGAATGCTTCGTTCGAGCTCAAGAACATCCCCTGTGCCCGTATTTTAGGTCTAGAAAAATTTTCTTTGGACCGACCATTTTGATCCAAAAAAGTTACTGCAGTATGTGAAACCTGTTTTACCACACTTAGTAAAAACTGCAACCATTGAATCTTGGCGGCTTACAATTCCGGTTTAAAGAAACCACGCGCTGTAGAATCCTCCGGTTTAAAGAAAACCATGCTTCGTAGATTCCTCCGGCTTAACTGTGACAAGGCCGTAGATCATCAACTTATTCTGAATGCCCCTACGGCTTACGTAACCCACTGTACCTGAGTATATATCATTAGTCCCCTTCATAAGCCGCCACCTTGGTTTGGAATTGTAGATCTCCGGCTTATAATTAACCCGGACATTTTCCTTTTTGTCATAGACTGCCAACTTTCACCATGCCTCCCAAGGCTCCCATCACTTGCAACTGGATGAGGTCCAACGTGACCAACGAGACCCTAGCTGATTTTGTTAAGTCAGGATATCTGCCCTAGAAAGACATCATGTCCTACCGTGCCCCCGACCCGTCAGAAGAAAGGCCACAGCCAAAGGATGGGGAGGTAGTGATTTTTGCAGATCACATGAGCCGGGGCTTTGCACCGCCCGGCTCAAAGTTTTTTAGGGACGTGCTCAATTTCTTCGACTTGCGACCCCAAAACATAGGACCCAACTCCGTATCCAACATCTGCAATTTCCAAGTTTTTTGCGTAGTGTACCTTGGAGAAGAGCCTAGTCTGCTGCTCTTCAGAGAGCTGTTTTACTTAAACCGCCAGAATGAGTGTGCCAACGGGCCAAGTCTGGAGTTAGGTGGCATTTCCATCCAGCGGCGTTGGGACTGTCTTTTCCCTTACGCAGAGCAGCCGAGCCACCCAAAGGATTGGAACATGACTTGGTTCTACTGCCAAGATACATCCCCGGCTGACGAAAGCCCGCTGCCCGGCTTTCGCCCAACACGTCTAGAGCCGACTCACCCACTGTCGGACAAGCTGACTCAAGCGGAGCGCCAGCCTCTGCTCCCCACGATCAACAAAATCAAAGCTCTTCTGGGTAATGGTCTGAACGGAATCGACCTGGTCCGGGTCTGGATCTCATGGCGGGTGATCCCATTGAGCCACCGCCCCGGCTTAATGTGTGAGTACACCGGACGAAAGGATGACCCTCAGAGGCACAGCTGCAATGATCTTCCAGAAGACGTTGCAGAGGAGATGACCAAGGCTCTTTTAAACGAGAGCCTGGCAGACTGCGGAAGGACCGGGTTAGCCCCCTTCTGCAAGACCAACCCAGCCCCAGCAGTAAGCCGCTGACTTTAATGTTTTATCTCCTTCTGTATATAACCTGCATCTGAACCGTTTTGAGAATTCATCATTGTATTTTTCAGGCTGATGATAAGTTCTGGCGGGTCAAATATGACCACGAGGCGGCCAAGAAGGCCAGGAAGGCGAAGAAAGCCGCCAAGAAAGCCGCCCCTCGCAAAAAAGGAAGCAGGCCTACTGCTTCGGAGCTGATGCAATTAAGCGACAGCTCCGAGTCAGAGGTAACCCCCAAGCCTTTAAATTCTTGCTGTACTTGATATTTGTTGCTGTTTTCCTTATCAACACTTGCTCATTGACAGGATGACACCGGCGCCAGTAACCCGGTGGTTGAAGAGGTAATGTCACTTTCCTCCGACTCGGAGCCCTTCCCACAGCTGAAAGTCCGAAGGGTAACCCGGAAAGTAAGCTTTTCACATCCTTTAGCTTACCAAGACCCTCAATTTATTTTGAAGCGACAGGTTCATGAAAGCCGGCGTCACACCCGGACCAACAAGGATGCCGATCTCTCCACCGGGTTACCCGACGCAACAAGGAAGCGTCGAACTGAGGTTTTTTCTCACTTGTACCCTTTTCATCCGTTGGCGGGTGTTATCCGTCAGCCACTCAATTCTTCTGACTCCAATTACCAGGAGACCTCCCCCTCTTCGGGTGACTCCATGCAGTCAAATTTGCCAACTTTCAAGACCGCGCCCGGGTAACAACAATCATCTTATGTTGTTCGGATCTTTATTCATATTCTTTGCACCAACCTTTGTTGTTCTTTCAGTGCCCAGGCAAAGCTCACCAAGAGGGTGAAGAAAACCAAATCGGCCGGAGTGCCGGATCTGCCTGAGCCGGCGGTGACAATCCAAGAACCGCCAGCTGCCTCCGCCCCCGAAGCTGCCACTCCAATGGACACGGCACCTGAAGCCACCGCCCCAACTACCAAGGCAACGACCGAAGCTTCGGTTAACCCGGAGGCCTCCGGCTCAGCTCCACCAGCAGACGACCCGGACGTGGTAATTACCCGGACGGAGTATGTTGAGCCGGGGAGACCAACCGTATTGGCCAAGTGGTCCGCTAAGGGGGAGTTACGTCAGCCCCACCAGGCGAATCTGGACCTCTCCAACTACAGTAACCTGAGCATTAGAGAGCTCGTCTCTGGCTACATCAGCCAAATACACAAGAGCCGGGACGCCGAGGTCGCCATGGTAAACCAGATCCAGCAAAAATCTGAGGTATCCTTCTGCTATCTTCTTACTTACTGCATAGTTACCTTTGCCATGCTAGCCCCCAAGTCGACGACTTATGATTTGAATATGTTGTAGACTTAGGTTCCGGCTTACTCAATTAAGCCGGCAGTATGTAGATAGATACGTTCAATATGCATTAGCCCCCAAGTGCCAAGTGTCTTTGCTTGGAAAACGCTTGGGACTTATATAATGACTGTTAATAACCCGGAAATTTATACAGGCTGTGAGCAAGAAGCTAGAGGCGGACCTTGCGGATCTCAAGAGCCGGCTGAAGATGCAGGAGATGGAGACCCGGAAGGCAAACGCCAAGTTTGTATCCAGCATCGCCACTCAAGAGAAGTTGAAGACCGAGTTTGATGCTGAGAGAAAAGCCTGGGCCGAAGAGAAGGCCGCACTGGTGACCCGGGCGGAACAGGCGGAGAAGGTGCTCTCCAAGAAAACCGCCGAGCTCTCCGGCCTAAAGCGCCAGTTTTCCGAAATGGTGGCCGCCATCTTCGGTAAGTCGCCTCACCGGCTTTCGTCCATGCTAGAATGTTTACATCTCATGATTCAGCCTTGATACCGGCTTATCTGATTCTATTAAACAGGTCCCAGAAGTGCCAACCTCAACGAGAGCGTGGTCACCAAGCTAAAGGCCGTGTACACCCTGGTGGAGCAGCTCTACACCGGGTCACAGCGCGCCTTAGCTGTGGTGGCCCTACCAACGAGGTGCCGACTCACCTGGCAGAAGTCCTGCGCCGGCTCGCCATTCTGCCTTAGCGGATCCAAGAGCTGCGACGGGCCTCTGCGAGAGCCGGAGCGATCGCCGCGCTGAGCCGGGCCAAGGCTTTCCTGCCGGAGTTAGACCCGGCGGACATCGCCCTTGGCTATCTAAGGCTCAAGGAGGACGGCTCAGCTTTCGACCAGAAGGACTTCGCAGCGTGCGTGAAGGCTGTACGCCCGGTGGCCACCCTTATCGGGAACGACACGGATCTGACCAAGTACCAGCCGGGCTATGATGTGGAGAATCAGAGGATTCCAACCCCTCGCTATGAAGCCCTCAACCTGATCCCTCCGGCTCGTCAGCACACCTTCGCCCCGGAGATTGACCCGGCCGGGTTAATTGACGAGGAAGCCCAATTCGAAGCTCTCAGCGGCATCAACTGGAAGTCATCAACCTTCGAGGTCTTGGGATCAGCCGGAGGAGAAGGTAGGAACGAGCCGGGGACTTCAACTCAGCGGGCATCATAATTTAGCTGGCGGTTTATCAAACAATGTTCCACCTTGTTAGACTTGATGAGTTTTTGTAATAGAGTAGGTGCAACAGTTCATCTCTGCCGTGCCATCGTGCACGTATTGAATGCGAAAAGTCCTTTGAAGTTGTCTCTTTTGATGTTTCTCCGGGTCATAATCGTCCCTTTGTTTTTCTCAACTTCAAAGGTATGCTTTTAAGTGTCCTGCATAGAAAGGCAAATCACAAGTCTCAAGGCAGCTTACCGCCCTGAGAATCAGGTGCTTTGGATAGATAACCCGGAATATGAATCAAAAAAGACTGGTCCTCAATTATATCCTTAACACAACCGTAATAATACACTTAGCGGCCTGTAAGCATACTTCCGGTTTAGATAACCCGGGTAACAAGGTTGGTATCTTAACTCCGATTTACCTGTCGTAATGACACCCATGGCGTTCAACGAACGCTGTAAACCAAAGTTAAACCGGTAAAGTGAGACCCGACCGTACACACCTTGACATAATCAGGGTAAACTTGTGATAAAGCAGAGGAACTTTAGGGGCTTCCGGTTCGAATACGACCAGAGACCCGGTCCAAAGGGGTTAAGCCAAGATTCGGATACGATCATATAGCCCCCAGTGGGTGTGGCGATGCCGATCAAGAGGGTACCGACAGCTATGTTCTCTTTGGTTCGAATACGACCCATGTTTGAACAGGAAGCCCCCAAGTGATTTTTAGAATTGTTTAACGAAGCTGATTCGAATACGATCCACGTCGGTTCTCAGAGGGGGTAAACCATGATTCAAATATGACCAAAGGTAACCTCCCAATGAGCTCGGCACTTTGCCAATCAAATGGGTATCGACAGCTACGTTCTCTTTGGTTCGAATACGACCCATGTTTGAACAGGAAGCCCCCAAGTGACTTTACTGCTTACGGCGAGATTCGAATACGATCATAAACCGGATCCTCCTTTAAGTCATCACGTAATCGTGCAATAAGAATAACACGTTTATATTTGGAGGAGAAAAAAGGACAGAGGTCCTGCTTTATTGCTTATCATAATATATACATGGCTGAGAGAAATATATACACCACGAGAGCCGGTGGCTCAGGTGTAGTAAGGCCGAAGCTGAGCTATGTTCCACGGCCGACGGGTCTCCTCCTCTGACTTACGTGAATCTTTGTGCTCCCGAGTGTCAATGAGGTAATATAACCCGTTGTGCAAGTTCTTGCTGACCACAAAGGGCCCTTCCCAAGGTGGGGATAGTTTGTGCGCCTCTGTTTGATCCTGGATGAGTCGGAGCACAAGGTCGCCTTCCTGGAAGACCCGGGATTTGACCCGGCGGCTATGATAACGGCGCAGGTCTTGTTGGTAAATCGCCGAACGGGCAGCTGCCACATCACGTTGTTCGTCCAACAAGTCAAGAGCATCTTGGCGCGCTTGTTCATTATCCGTCTCAACATAAGCCGCCATGCGAGGTGAGTCGTGACGGATGTCACTGGGGAGGACTGCTTCTGCTCCATAAGAAAGGCGTGAAGCCTGTAGACCTGTTAGGAGTAGTGTTGATGCTCCATAACACGGAGGGCAACTCCTCCACCCAACAACCCGACGTCCGTTGCAAAGGGACCAAAAGCCGGGGCTTGATGCCCTTTAGAATCTCCTGATTAGCTCTCTCAGCTTGACCATTGGATTGAGGATGAGCCACTGAGGAAACATCAAGTCGGATATGCTCTCGTTGACAAAACTCTTCCATGGCTCCCTTGGAGAGATTGGTGCCATTGTCAGTTATAATGCTGTGCGGAAAGCCAAAGCGGAAAATCACCTTTTTCATAAATTGAACCGCCGTGGCTGCATCGCACTTGCTAACTGGCTCAGCTTCCACCCACTTTGTGAATTTGTCTACTGCCACCAAGAGGTGGGTCTTCTTATCCTTGGACCTTTTAAAAGGCCCAACCATGTCAAGCCCCCAGACCGCAAAAGGCCAAGTGATTGGGATCATCCTTAGTTCCTGAGCCGGCACGTGAGCCCGTCGTGAAAACCTCTGGCAACCATCACATTTGCTGACCAAGTCCTCTGCATCAACATGAGCCATCAGCCAATAAAATCCATGACGGAAAGCCTTGGCCACAAGGGACTTTGAGCCGGCATGATGGCCACAATCCCCTTCATGGATCTCACGCAAGATCTCTTGACCTTCCTCAGGGGAGACACAACGCTGAAATGCTCCCGTGACACTGCGATGATGCAGTTCGCCGTCGATAACAATCATTGACTTAGCCCGCCGGGTTATTTGCCTGGCCAAAGTTTCATCCTCAGGAAACTCGCCCCGGGTCATATAAGCCAGATATGGCATTGTCCAGTCTGGTATGACATGAAGAGCCGCCACCAGTCGTGCCTCCGGGTCAGGGATGGCCAAGTCTTCCTCTGTAGGCAACTTAACTGAAGGGTTATACAGGACGTCCAGGAAAGTGTTAGGCGGCACCGGCTTTCGCTGAGAGCCCAGCCGGCTTAGAGCATCAGCCGCCTCATTCTTCCTGCGATCAATGTGCTCTACCTGGTAGCCCTGAAAGTGCCCAGCAATTGCATCAACCTCGCGGCGATAAGCCGCCATGAGGGGATCTTTAGAATCCCACTTGCCTGATACTTGTTGAGCCACCAAGTATGAGTCACCAAAGCATCTTACCCGGCTCAAGCTCATCTCCTTAGCCATCCGAAGACCGTGGAGCAAGGCCTCGTACTCAGCCGCGTTGTTAGTGCAAGGAAACATCAACTGTAGCACATAATGGAACTTGTCACCTTTAGGGGACGCCAATACAACGCCAGCCCCCGAGCCCTCCAACTGCCTGGACCCATCGAAGTGAATGGTCCAATATGTGTTATCCGTCTTTTGTTCAGGCACCTGTGACTCTGTCCAATCATTGATGAGATCCACCAAGGCCTGAGATTTGACCGCAGTGCGTGGCACATATTTGAGACCATGAGGACCAAGTTCTATAGCCCACTTAGCAATTCTCCCTGTGGCCTCTCTGTTTTGGATGATATCACCAAGGGGGGCAGAGCTGACCACAGTGATGGGATGACCCTGAAAGTAATGCTTAAGTTTCCTGCTCGCCATGAACACACCATACACAAGCTTCTGCCAATGCGGGTACCGCTGCTTGGACTCAATGAGCACTTCGCTGACATAATAAACCGGCCGCTGAACCGGATGCTCCTTACCCTCCTCCTTGCGCTCCACCACAATAGCCACACTGACGGCTCGTGCGTTTGCCGCCACATACAGCAGTAAGGGCTCTTTATCAACCGGAGCAGCAAGGACTGGGGGCTCTGCCAGCTGCTTCTTCAAATCCTCAAAGGCGGTATTGGCTGCATCATTCCAGACGAAGTTATCAGTTTTCTTCATTAACTGATATAAGGGCATGGCCTTCTCACCCAAACGGCTTATAAACCGGCTTAAAGCAGCAATGCGACCCGCCAAATGCTGAACATCATTTATACACGCCGGCTTAGCCAGGGAGGTGATGGCCTTGATCTTCTCCGGGTTAGCCTCAATGCCTCTGTCAGAAACCAAGAAGCCCAAGAGTTTGCCTGCAGGAACACCAAAAACACACTTGGCTGGGTTAAGCATCATCTTATAGACCCGGAGATTATCAAAGGTTTCCCTCAAATCGTCTATCAGAGTTTCCTCTTTGATGGACTTAACCACAATATCGTCCACGTAAGCGTTAACATTGCGCCCGATCTGTTTATGAAGACAGTTCTGTACACAACGCTGGTAAGTCGCCTGTGCACACTTGAGTCCAAAGGGCATAGACACATAGCAGAAGGCTCCAAAGGGAGTGATGAACGCCGTCTTCTCCTGGTCCTTAACTGCCATCTTAATCTGATGATAACCGGAATAAGCATCCAAGAAACTTAAACGTGCACAACCTGCCGTAGCATCAATGATTTGATCAATACGGGGGAGGGCAAAAGGATCAGCCGGACACGCCTTATTCAAGTCCGTGTTGTCCACACACATCCGCCAGGTGCCGTTCTTCTTGAGCATGAGCACCGGGTTAGCCAACCACTCTGGGTGAAAAACTTCAACGATAAACCCGGCCGCCAAGAGCCGGGCCACTTCTTCACCAATAGCTTTTCGCCTCTCTTCATTAAACCGCCGAAGGAACTGTCTGACCGGCTTAAATTTCGGATCAACATTGAGAGTATGCTCAGCGAGTTCTCTAGGTACACCTGGCATGTCAAAGGGTTTCCATGCGAAGATGTCCCTATTCTCACGGATGAACTCGATGAGCGCGCTTTCCTATTTTGGATCCAGATTGGCACTGATGCTAAACTGCTGAGATGAATCTCCTGGAACAAAATCAACAAGCTTAGTTTCATCAGCCGACTTAAATTTCATCGCTGGCTCATTCTCCGTCGTCGGCTTTTTCAGAGAGGTCATATCTGTTGGGTCAACATTGTCCTTGTAAAACTTCAACTCCTATGTAGCACAAACAGATTCTGCATAAGCCGCATCACCTTCCTCACACTCCAGAGCCACTTTCCGGCTGCCATGAACCGTAATGGTCCCGTTGTGACCCGGCATCTTGAGCTGTAAGTACACATAACATGGCCGTGCCATGAATTTGGCGTAAGCCGGCCGTCCAAATATAGCATGGTATGGACTTCTTATCTTGACCACCTCAAAGGTCAATTTTTCCACCCTGTAGTTGTTCTCATCACCAAAAGCCACTTCCAATTCGATCTTGCCGACTGGATAAGCCGACTTACCAGGCACCACACCGTGGAAGATAGTGTTTGACTGGCTGAGGTTCTTATCAACCAACCCCATACGGCGAAAAGTCTCATAATAGAGGATGTTGATGCTGCTGCCTCCATCCATGAGCACCTTTGTGAACTTATATCCTCCCACTTGAGGAGCCACCACTAGGGCCAAGTGGCCCGGGTTATCCACCCGGGGAGGGTGATCCTCCCTACTCCACACTATAGGCTGCTCAGACCACCGCAAGTAGCGTGGGACCGCCGGCTCAACCGCATTCACAGCCCTCTTGTGAAGCTTCTGATCTCGCTTGCACAAACTAGTGGTAAACACATGATACTGTCCACCGCTAAGCTGCTTTGGATTGGTCTGATAACCCCCCTGCTGCTGTTGATGACCCTGGCCAGACTGTTGATTAAAGCCCCCTTGACCGTTCTGAGGACCAGAATTTGAGCCGCCCCCCGGGACATGAAAGCCGCCGGCGCCTGAGCCGCCGGCGCTTGAGCCGCCGCCCGGGCCATTGTAGTTTTTAAAGGCCTTCATGATTGCACAATCCTTCCATAGATGAGTCGCTGGCTTCTCTCTAGAGCCGTGCCTCGGACAAGGCTCATTCAACAGCTGCTCCAGTGAGGGTCCTGACCCGCCGCCTCGGGGAGGGGGCCTCCCCTTGCGTCGCTGGTTATTGCCTTGCGCGCTAGCGTTGGCCACAAACTCTAGGCTGCCATCTGCCTTGCGCTTGCCTCCTCCTTGGTTCCCCGGGTTAAACTGAGGACCCTTGTCGTTGCCGTTCTTCTTTCCCTTCCCTGTCCTTTCATCATCTGAAGGGGGATCCTTGGTACCATCAGAATCGGCGTACTTGACAAGAGCTGCCATTAGTGTACCCATATCAGTGCAGTCGCGCTTAAGCCGCCCGAGTTTCATCTTCAGGGGCACAAAACGACAATTCTGCTCCAGCATTAAAACTGCTGAGCCGGCATCCATTTTGTCTGATGAATGTATGATTTCCTTAACCCGGCGAACCCAATGTGTCGTGGACTCACCCTCCTGCTGCTTACAGTTAGTCAAATCCACAATTGACATAGACTGCCTACACGTATCTTTGAAGTTTTGGATGAACCGGGCTTTCAGCTCAGCCCAAGACCCAATGGAATTCGGTGGTAGCCCTTTCAACCAAGTGCGGGCAGTTCCATCTAACATCATGGTGAAATACTTGGCCATGGCCGCCTCACTGACCTCCAGCAGCTCCATAGCCATCTCATAACTCTCGATCCAGGCTGCGGGTTGCAAGTCAGCTGTGTAGTTAGGCACCTTCCTAGGGCCCTTGAAGTCCTTAGGTAGACGTTCATTACGGATAGCTGGCACCAAACAAGGGACACCCCCAGTCCTGGTAGGGATACCCACATCAACGGAAGTCGTCGGATAAGCCGGTGGGGTCTGGTAAGCCGTCAATTGAGGCACTTGCTCCGCCTCTTGGCGCGCTTTGTCCTGGTCTGCTGCGTAAAAGGCTCCATTATAAGGCGGGCCATGGCAAGGGGGCGGGTCATGGCGTCGGACGTTACTTGAGCCGGTTGCTGAGACCATGTGCCGGCTGTAAATTGGGCTCTGGCCTGGACGAGGGGTCGAGTGGATCCTGTCCCGGCTGTAGGAGTATGCCTCTTGCTGCGCCAGTGCTGTCTGAAGGAGTTCCCTGACCCGGCGGGTTTCAATAGCCGTCGGAGAGTCGCCGTCAACTGGGAGAGCCGCCAGCCGTGCTGCCGCAGCGACCATGTTCTCCAGCGGGTTATTATAATGACCCGGGGGTATTGGCACATACTGAGGCGGGGCAGGGGGCACCTGGGGAGGCCCCATCACTCGTGGCTGAATAAGGGGTCCAGACCGGGGCGCTATGACCCCTGGCGGGTTACTAGACCCTGCACCTGGCGTGTTGAAGAGATTGCGTGGATCATAAACCGGTGGGAGTCGAGATTGGGCCTTTTGATGCCTCCTTCTCATGACCTCATTGGCCGCGTTCTGATCCATCGTGAGTTGGAAGGACTGCGCCTGAATCAGCTGAGTCTGGGCATCGAGAGCCGCCCGCTCCGCAGCCAGCCTGATCCCTTCCGCTGCAAGATCCTCTTTAGCTTTTATCAGATCCAATTTTAACTGTGCCACCTCCGCATCATGCTGAGCTTGATCCGCCGGGTCAACCATGGCGGCTAACAGGGCCGTCATCTTGTCCGTGAGATCCATTAGCACCTGAGCCGGAGAAGGCACCGGGTTTCCCGCTCCAGCAGCGGGGTTCTGAACAGGCTGCGCACCAGCCATAAAAACTCCAACCTGACTTGGTGGCTCAAAAAGGTCCGGAATACTGTCACCATCGGAACAACCCATGAGCCTGTCATCTTGAAGTTGGTATAACGAGTTCGACTCATCGGTGGCTGACTCGCCGTCAGAGCCGGCGGCCGTCTCATCACCAGATCCAGATTGATCGGAGAGTCCTCCATGGATGCACCCCACAAAAGCATGCCTTAAGGCGGGCCGGGCCCGGGCGGGTCGCGCAAGCTGAGCCGTCTCGATGAGATCAGCGCAAAGACCCGGCTCAGGGCCCGGCTCACCAATCTTGCCAATGAAAACATGAATTCCGCCGAAGGGGACCCGGTACCCATACTCAATTGGGCCAGCGTCGGGGCCCCAGTTTGCATCGTCGATGTAGAGCTTGCCGCGACGACTCTTGGTCATCCGGCCCACAGCGTATCCCTTGAGCCCTTCGAAGCTGCCCTTCAAGAACTCAAATCCACCGTGCGCTGGCCCCACGGTGGGCGCCAACTGTCGTGCAATTGTCACGGCAGATATCCTCGAGCTAGGACTTAGTCGTGGAGCCATCGCAACTAGGAAGCTTGAAAGGGTTATGTGGGACAAGGAACACGAGGGTTTATACTGGTTCGGCCCCTTACGGTGAAGGTAAAAGCCTACGTCCAGTTGGGGTGGTATTGATTAGGGTTACGATCACCAGGGAGCTGAACTGCTATGCCCGGCTCTCGACAAGATTGTTGCTGTCCCTAAACCGCTGCCGGGTCGTCCCTTTATATAGGGAGGCTGACGCCCAGGAGCCCTTAGAGTCCTGGTCCGGCTTATAAGAGTGTCCGGCTCGGACTCTCAACTATAGTTGCCTTACACTACAAGTTCTACCATAATAATGATTGTAACTATGGGCCTTAGGCCATATCCGGGTCTTAGCCCATCTCTGGCCCATCGTCTTCAAGCTTGGCTCCGGGCTTTTGGCAACGACCATACGAGTAACCCGGCCCCTCCTGGCGGGTGACTCTAAGGTCTATATCCTCAACAGGATCCGATTGGATCTGGCCGGGCTCGTGCTCGGGTGTTCGCCAGGGCGGCGGAGCAGCTCGCCGGCGGGAGGAGAGGAGAGGCCGGAGAGGGGATGTGGCCGGCGATGGAGGAGGCGCCGGCGGCGAGGGGCACGGCTCCGGGCGGCGACGGCGGCGCCCACTGGTGCGGATGCGCGGCGAAGGGCGGCGGGGCCCCGGGCGGCGGCAGTCGGCAGCGCCGGCGGCCGGGTGCAGGAGGCGGCGGTGCGGGGTAGCGCGGCGGCGGGGTGGAGGCGCGCCGGAGGCGGCGAGGGCGGCGGAGGCGCGCGGGGGCGCGCTGGCCCGCGGGCCGGCGGCGGGCCTGGCGGGCCGCGGCGGTGGCGCAGGGATGCGGCCACGTGGCGGCTTCTCACTGGTGCGGACGCGGCGGCGCGACGTGTCCGGCGGGGTACGGACGCGTCCGGCGGCGCGGAGGGATTTTCTAGGGTTTGGATTGCTGTTGTATTTCGGGAGTCTCACATATTTATAGGTAGAGGGAGCTAGGAGGCTCCAAATGAGGTGCGGTTTTCTCCCACATGATCGTGATCGAACAACCTAGAGCATGGAAGAGAGTTTGGTGGGTTTTGGGCTGGTTTATGAGGAGGTTTTTGCTGGACACTCAAATGGACTTTGCGGATGCCCGGTTAACCGTTGGAGTACCAAACGACCTCCAAATGGAACGAAACTTGACCGGTGGTCTCCGGGTGGTATATTAAGGCCACTTGACAAGCCTCGGTCCATTCCGAGAAAGGTTGACACCCGCACACGAAAGAAAACGAAAGGGGTGCACCGGAGGAGATAGGAGCGCCGGATTGCAAAACGGACAACGGGGAAAATGCTCGGATGCGTGAGACGAACACGTATGCAAATGCAATGCACATGATGACATGATATGAAAATGCATGACATGACAAAATACAAAACGGAAGACAAAACCCGACAACAGAGAGAAAATCATAACACATAGACGGAAATGGCAAGAGTCGGAGTTACAAATATGGCAAGTTACATGCGGGGTGTTACAACACTCCACCACTACGAGAGGATCTCGTCCCGAGATCTAGGACTGAAAGAACTCCGGATATTCGGAACGGAGATGGTCCTCGCGTTCCCAGGTGGCTTCCCGGTCGGAATGGTGCGACCACTTCACTTTCAGGAATTTGATTGACTTGTTGCGAGTCTTGCGCTCAGTTTCTCAAGAATAGCAACGGGGTGCTCATGATAAGACAAATCTTCTTGGAGGTCAATCTCTTCGAAGTTGATAGTGCGCTCAGGCGCCTTGAAGCATTTGCGGAGCTGTGACACGTGGAACACATCGTGCACGTTCGCGAAGTTGGAAGGAAGCTCAAGTTGATAGGCGAGGTCGCCTCTTTTGCCAATGACCTTGAAAGGACCCACGTATCTAGGGGCAAGCCCTTTGATACCGAAGCGACGAGTGCCTTTCATTGGAGAGACGCGGAGGTAGACATGGTCTCCGATCTCGAAAGCCAAATCACGATGCTTACTATCATAGTAGCTCTTCTAACGCGATTGTGCGGCTTTGTGATTATCACGGATGACTTTACACATTTCTTCAGCTTCTGTGATTAAGTCATTGCCAAGAAGTTGGCGTTCACCAGTCTCTGACCAATTGAGAGGAGTACGGCACTTCCTGCCATAGAGAATCTCGAATGGGGCCTTGCCCGAACTCGCTTGGAAGCTGTTGTTGTAGGAGAATTCAGCATAAGGAAGACAATCTTCCCATTTCAAGCCAAAGGAAATGACACAAGCCCTGAGCATATCTTCAAGAATTTGATTGACTCGCTCGACTTGGCCACTAGTTTGAGGGTGGAAAGCTGTGCTGAAGCGAATGTTAGTGCCCATGGCCTTCTGGAAGGAGTCCCAGAACTTAGAGGTGAAGATGCTTCCACGATCAGAAGAAATCAATTGTGGAATGCGTGCAAGGAGACAATTCTGGAGGTGTATAGCTCTGCCAGCTGAGCTGCTGTGATGGATTCTTTGATTGGAAGGAAATGAGCCAATATAGAAAGCTTGTCGATGACAACGAAAATAGCGTCATTTCCGCGCTTGGGATTGGGAAATCCAGTCATGAAGTCCATTTCGATATGATCAAACTTCCATTCTAGGATAGCAAGAGGTTGGAGGAGACCAGCTGGTCGTTGGTGTTCTGCTTTCACTCTTCGACAGACATCACATTCATTCACGAACTGAGCAATTTCTCGCTTCATTCGAGTCCACCAATATGACTGCTTGAGGTCATGATACATCTTCGTACTTCCAGGATGAATGGAAAGGAGAGAATTGTGCGCCTCATTCATTATGACTTTCCTTAGATCACCTTTAGGAACCACAATCCGGTCCTCAAAGAATAAAGTGTCTCTGTCATCAATGCGATAGCACTTGTATTTGGAAAGACCCTTGTCGATACCACGTTTCACCTTCTTCACCATGGCATCAAGGAGTTATGCCTCACGAATTTGATCTTCCAAAGTAGGAGATACTATGAGGTTGGCAAGAAAGCCTTGAGGAACAACTTGGAGATTCAGCTTGCGGAAAGCTTCACAAAGATCCGGTTGGAAAGGCTTGAGAATTAAGCTGTTGCAATAAGCCTTCCTGCTTAAAGCATCTGCAATGACATTGGCCTTGCCTGGGGTATATTCAATACTCAGATTGTACTCTTGAATCATTTCGACCCATCGAGTCTGCCTGAGGTTGAGGTTGGGTTGAGTGAATATATACTTGAGACTCTTGTGATCGGTGAAAATGTCCACTTGTCTTCCCAACAAGAGATGTCTCCACGTTATTAATGCATGGACAACTGCCACCAACTCAAGATCATGAGTGGGGTAGTTCTTCTCGTTGGGCTTCAACTGACGAGAGGTATAGGCCACAACTTTCTTCTCTTGCATTAACACAGCATCGAGACCTTGGAGAGAAGCATCACAGAAAACTTCATACGGCTTGGATTCATTAGGAGTCTAGACAGGAGCTGTGACTAGTTTCTCTTTGAGAGTGTTGAAAGCAACGTCACACTCAGGAGACCAGACATATTTCACATGCTTCTGAAGGAGGTTGGAAAGAGGCTTTGCAATCTTGGAGAAATTCTCAACGAATCTTTGGCAATAGCTTGCAAGATCCAGAAAACTGCGGAGCTGCTTGACATTTTGAGGAGGTTCCCAATTCACAACTGCGGACACCTTCTCGGGGTTAACAGCGATGCCCTTGGCAGAAATGATGTGACCAAGGAAAAGAACTTCATCGAGCCAAAACTCACATTTAGAGAACTTCCCATAGAATTGATACTCTCTGAGCTTGTCGAGCACCAATCGCAAATGTTTGGCATGATCCTTCTTATTCTTGGAGAAGACCAAGATATCATCGAGATACACCAGAACGAATTTATTGGTATAGGGGTTGAAGATGTAATTCATCATCCGAGAGAACACTGGAGGAGCATTGACAAGGCCGAAAGACATGACAGTATATTCATAAGAACCAAAGCTTGTTCTGAAAGCTGTCTTGGGAATATCTTCTTCACGAATGCGAATCTGATGATAACCCATACGAAGGTCAAGCTTCGAGAATACTTTAGCACCTTTGAGTTGCTCAAATAGCTCATTGATGTTGGGAAGTGGATACTTGTTCTTGATTGTCTTCTTGTTCAATGGACGGTAGTCGACACAAAGTCGGTCCATGCCATCCTTCTTCTTGACAAAAAGAACACCACAACCCCATGGAGAAGAACTCGGTCTGATCAAACCCAGATGCTCTTGTTCATCGAGCTGTTTCTTCAATTCCTTCAGCTCGTTCGGTCCAAGCTTGTATGGACGCTTACAAATGGGTTCAGTGCCAGGCTCTAGTTCGATAACGAACTCAACTGGCCGATGAGGAGGCATACCCGGAAGCTCTTCTGGAAAGACATCTTGATACTCGCAAACGACTGGAATCTGAGAGATGGCATTCAATTCGCCCTTCTCATTGAGAGAGAAAAACCGAATGGTTTCATCACGAGCGGCAAAAATAATGACATCCTCAGAAGAATGTGTCAATTGAATTTCCCTGGCAGCACAATCAAGTTGAGCCTTGTGCTTAGAAAGCCAGTCCATCCCGAGAATAAGATCAATATCCGAGTCACCAAGAACAATTGGAGAAGACTGAAATTTATAGTCGCCCATCTTGATGGACACATTCAAAACCATGGAACTTGCATTCATGCATTTGCCCGGAGAGACAACTGCTAACGGCCTAGGCAATCCTTGGAAATGCAATTCATGCTTGGATGCAAAAGGTCTTGATATGAAAGAAAGCGATGCACCAGTATCAAAAAGAACTTTTGCGGGAATATCATTAACAGGAAGATTACCCATTATCACATCAGTAGATTCCTCCGCTTGAGCTGCATTCATCATGTTCACCTTTGCAAACTTTGGATTATGCTTGACCACTGCATTGCTGGAAGATTTGACAGGAGGAGGAGGAGGCAGGCGCCTTTGGTTGAAGCACTTGTTAGCATAGTGACCTTTCTGCTGACACTTGTTGCAAGTCACCTCTGAGAGTGGGCGGTGATAAGGAGCATTGGACTTTGGAGCTTGATTCTGAGACTTGTTCTGATAGCCAGAGTTGGAAGAGTTGCAAGAACCATGGCCACCTTTGTTCTTCTGCCGGTAAGGCTGACGAAACGGAGGAGGAGGAGGCAACCAGAACTTCTGTTGCTTAGCTGTCACAAGTGAGCAAGAAGAAGACTGAACTGCGTCTCTGACTCTCTTCTTAGAAGCCTCACACTTGAGCTGAGCAGCCTCTTGCTTCAGTGCCATATTGTAGAATTGATCAAACTGAGTAGGCTCAACAAGAACGAGAGCTAACTGCAGATCCTCTTTAAGGCCACCTCTGAAGTGATAGATCATGCTCTTTTCATCAGGAACGTCTTGTTTAGCGAAGCGAGCAAGTTTCTGAAACTGAATGTTGTATTGATACACAGACATGTTGCCTTGCTTGAGATTGCGGAACTCCTCACGCTTGCTCTCAACAACACTTTGTGGAATGTGGTGCGCTTTGAAGTCCCGACAGAAGTCAGTCCAAGTGATCACATGACCTCCTCTGGAATCTTTGTATTGTTGATACCAATCAGCAGCTTGGTCCTTGAGCTGGAAAGAAGCGAACTTGACATAGTCCTCTGGCCTGACATTGCTACATTCAAAATGCTTGTTGATGTCCACGAGCCAATCATCGGCATCCGTGGCCTCGGCACAGTAGTTGAAAGACTTGGGCTGATTTGCGAGAAACTGGTTGAGAGTAGCAAAGTGAAACTGATTGTTGCCTTGACCTTGATTGCCTTGATTGCCTTGCCCTTGAGTACGTTCTTGCAAGAGTTGCAGAATCATCTGAGCATTGGCGTTGGTGGCTGCCATGATAGCTTGCCATGCCTCCGGAGGTGGAGGTGGTGGCGGAGGGTTCGCTTGACTCCCTTCATTGCGATCCGGATTCTGACGCGTTGGCGGAGCCATCCTGAAGAGGGTGACATCCGTTAGCATCTTGAAATACAAACATATAGACCGACTACGGTCAAAATCCAGATGAAAATAAGACAACCCCAAATGCTAGATCCCCGATCGTCCCAACTGGGCTCCACTACTGATCATCAGGAAAAGACACATAGTAACGACCACGTTCCTCGTCGAACTCCCGCTTGAGATCGACGCCATCATCTGCACTGGCATCGTCGGCACCTGCAACTGTTTTGGTAGAATCTGTGAGTCACGGGGACTCAGCAATCTCACACCCGCGAGATCAAGACTATTTAAGCTAGTAGGAAAGGATGATGTAGTGAGGTGGAGCTGCAGCGGCAAAAGCATATATGGTGGCTAACTTGCGCAAATGAGAGCGAGAAGAGAAGCAACGGAACGGACGTCATCTAGCAATGACCAAGAAGTGATCCTGAACACCTACTTACGTCATACATAACTCAGACAGTGTTCACTTCCCGGACTCCGCCGAGAAGAGACCATCACGGCTACACACGCAGTTGATGTATTTTAATTGGGTCAAGTGACAAGTTCTCTACAACCGGACATTAACAAATTCCCATCTGCCTCATAACCGCGGGCACGGCTTTCGAAAGATAATACCCTGCAGGGGTGTCCCAACTTAGCCCATCATAAGCTCTCACGGTCAACGAAGGATAAACCTTCTCCCGGAAAGACCCGATCAGTCTCGGAATCCCGGTTTACAAGACATCTCGACAATGGTAAAACAATACCAGCAAAGCCACCCGAATGTGCCAACAAATCCCGATAGGAGCTGCACATATCTCGTTCTCAGGGCACACCGGATTGTCCAAGCTTCGATAGGCCAGCCCAGAGTTGCCCCTGGTGGCCACCGGCGACTGACAGTTTGGACCAATACTCGGAGGAGCACTGGCCCGGGGGTTTAAAATAAAGATGACCCTCGGGCTCTAGAAAACCCGGGGGAAAAAGGCATAGGTCGCAAATGGTAAAACCAACGTTGCGCCTTGCTGGAGGAGTTTTATTCAAGGCGAACTGTCAAGGGGGTCCCATAAATCACCCGACCGTGTAAGGAACGCAAACTCAAGGAACATAATCCCGGTATATCAGTAACTAGGGCGGCAAGAGTGGAACAAAACACCAGGCATAAGGCCGAGCCTTCTACCCTTTACCAAATATACAGATGCTGTTGAGGATACCTTAGAGTCGCCCGCTAGGAGGGGCCGGGTTACTCGTAGGGTCGTTGCCAGAAGCCCGGAGCTAAGTTTCAAGATAATGGGCCAGAGATGGGCTGAGACCCGGATATGGCTTAAAGCCCGTAGTTATCATCATTGTTATAGTAGACTTGTAGTGTAAGGCAAGTATTATTTAGAGTCCGAGCCGGACGCTCTTATGAGCCGGCCGGGACTCTAAGGGCTGCTGGGCGTCAGCCTCCCTATATAAAGGGAGGACCCGGCAGCGGCTTAAGGGCGAAAACAACCTCATCGAGAACCGGGCATAGCTGTTTAGCTCCCTGGCGATCGTAACCCTAATCAATAACACCTCAAACTGGACGTAAGCTTTTACCTTCACCGTAAGGGGCTGAACCAGTATAAACCCTCGTGTTCCTTGTCCCGCAAAACCCCTTCAAGCTTCCTAGTTGCGATGGCTCCACGACTAAGTCCTAGCTTAAGGACAACTGCCGTGACAATTCCACGACAGTTGGCGTCCACCGTGGGGCTCGCGCACGGTGGATTTGAGTTCTTGAAGGGCAGCTTCGAAGGGATCAAGGGATACGCCGTAGGCCGGATGACCAAGAGTCGTCGCGGCAAGCTCTACATCGACGACAAGGACTGGGGCCCCGACGCCGGCTCAATTGAGTACGGGTACCGGGTCCCCTTTGGCGGAATTCATGTCTTCATTGGCAAGGTCGGAGAGCCGGGCCCCGAGCCGGGTCTCTGCGCCGATCTCGTTGAAACAGCTCAGCGCGCACGACCCGCTCGGGCCCGGCCTGCCTTAAGGCGCGCTTTTGTGGGATGTATCCATGGAGGGCCCTCTGATCCTTCCGGGTCTCGTGATGAGGCGGCCGCCGGCTCTGACGGCGAGTCGGCCACCGACGAATCAAACTCGTTGTATCAACTCCAAGATAGCAGGCTCATGGGTTGTTCCGATGGCGACAGTATTCCGTACCTTTTTGAGCCGCCAAGTCAGGTTGGAGTTTTCATGGCCGGTGCGCAGCCTATTCAGAACCCCGCTGCTGGAACGGGAAACCCGGTGCCTTCTCCGGCCCAGGTGCTGATGGATCTCACGGACAAAATGACGGCCCTGTTAACCGCCACGGTTGACCCGGCGGCTCAAGCCCAGCATGATGCAGAGGTGGCACAGTTGAAATTGGATCTGATAAAAGCTAAAGAGGATCTTGCAGCGGAAGGGATCAGGCTGGCTGCGGAGCGGGCGGCTCTCGACGCCCGGACTCAGCCGATTCAGGCGCAGTCCTTCCAACTCACGATGGATCAGAACGCGGCCAATGAGGTCATGAGAAGGAGGCATCAGAAGGCCCAGTCTCGACTCCCGCCGGTCTACGATCCACGCAATCTCTTCAACACACCGGGTGCAGGATCCAGTAACCCGCCCGGAGTCATTGCGCCCGGGTCTGGGCCCCTTATTCAGCCACGAATGATGGGGCCTCCCCAGGCGCCCCCTGCCCCGCCTCAGTATGTGCCAATACCCCCGGGTCATTATGAAAACCCGCTAGAGAACATGGTGGCTGCAGCAGCGCGGCTGGCGGCTCTCCCCGTTGACGGCGATTCTCCGGCGGCCATCGAAACCCACCGGGTCAGGGAACTCCTGCAGACGGCGCTAGCACAGCAAGAGGCGTACTCCTACAGTCGGGACAGGATCCACGCAACCCCTCGTCCAGGCCAGAGCCCGAGTTACAGCCGGCACATGGTCTCAGCGACCGGCTCAAGTAATGTCCGACGCCACGACCCGCCCCCTGGTCATGGCCCGGCTCATAACGGAGCCTTCTATGCAACAACCCAAGCACGGCAAGAGGCGGAGCAGGCGCCTCAATTGACGGCTTACCAGACCCCCCCCCCCGGCTTATCCGACGACGTCCGTTGATGTAGGAATTTCCACCAGGACCGGGGGAGTCCCCTGTTTGGTACCAGCCATCCGTAAAGAACGTCTACCTAAGGACTTCAAGGGCCCTAGGAAGGTGCCTAACTATACAGCGGACTTACAGCCTGCAGCTTGGATTGAGAGTTATGAGATGGCTATGGAATTACTAGAGGTCAGCGAGGCGGCCATGGCCAAATATTTTACCATGATGTTAGATGGAACTGCCCGCACGTGGTTAAAAGGGCTACCACCGAACTCCATTGGGTCCTGGGCTGAGCTGAAAGCCCGTTTCATTCAAAACTTCAAAGATACCTGCAGGCAATCTATGTCAATTGTGTATTTGACTAACTGTAAGCAGCAGGAGGGCGAGTCCACGACCCATTGGGTTCGCCGGGTCAAGGAGATCATACATTCATCAGATAAGATGGATGCCGGCTCTGCAGTCTTAATGTTGGAACAGAACTGTCGCTTTGTGCCCCTTAAAATGAAGCTTGGGCGGCTCAAGCGCGACTGCACCGATATGGGTACCCTAATGGCGGCTCTTGTCAAATACGCCGATTCCGATGGTACCAAGGATCCCCCTTCAGATGATGAAAGTGCAGGGAAGGGAAAGAAGAATGGCAACGGCAAGGGTCCCCAGTTTAACCCGGGGAACCAGGGAGGAGGCAAGCGTAAGGCCGATGGCAGCCTAGAGTTTGTAGCCAACACCAACTCTCAAGGTAATAACCAGCGACGCAAGGGGAGGCCCCCTCCCCGAGGCGGCGGGTCAGGACCTTCTCTGGAGCAGCTGTTGAACGAACCCTGTCTGAGACACGGCTCTAGAGAGAAGCCCGCGACTCATCTGTGGAAGGATTGTGCTATCATGAAGGCTTTAAAAACTACAATGGTCCGGGCGGCGGCTCAGGCGCTGGCGGTTCAGGCGCCGGCGGCTTTCATGGCCCGGGCGGTGGTTCAAATTCCGGTCCTCAGAACGGCCAAGGGGGCTTTAATCAACAGTCGGGTCAGGGTCATCAACAGCAGCAGGGGGGATATCAGACCAACCCGAAGCAGCTTAGCGGTGGACAGTATCACGTGTTAACCACTAGCTTGTGCAAACGAGACGAGAAGCTTCTCAAGAGGGCTGTTAATGCTGTCGAACCGGCAGTTCCACGCTATTTACGGTGGTCTGAGCAGCCCATAGTGTGGAGTAGGGAGGATCACCCCCCCGGGTGGACAACCCGGGCCACCTGGCCTTAGTGGTGGCCCCTCAGGTGGGAGGTTACAAGTTCACAAAGGTACTCATGGATGGAGGCAGCAGCATCAACATCCTCTATTATGAGACTTTCCGTCGTATGGGGCTGGTCGATAAGAACCTCAGCCAGTCAAATACTATCTTCCATGGTGTGGTACCTGGTAAGTCGGCTTATCCAGTCGGTAAGATCGAGCTGGAAGTGGTTTTTGGTGATGAGAACAACTACAGGGTGGAGAGGTTGACCTTTGAGGTGGTCAAGATAAGAAGTCCATACCACGCTATATTTGGACGGCCGGCTTATGCCAAGTTCATGGCACGACCGTGTTATGTGTACTTACAGCTCAAGATGCCGGGTCACAACGGGACTATTACGGTTCACGGCAGCCGGAAAGTGGCTCTGGAGTGTGAGGAAGGTGACGCGGCTTATGTAGAGTCCGTTTGTGCTACAGAAGAGTTGAAATTTTATAAGGACAATGTTGACCCAACAGATATGACCTCTCTGAAAAAACCAACCACAGAGAATGAACCAGCAATGAAATTTAAATCAGCTGATGAGACTAAGCTTGTTGATTTTGTTCCAGGTGACTCGTCTCAGCAGTTTAGCATCAGTGCAAATCTGGACTCGAAATAGGAAAGCGCGCTCATCGAGTTCATCCGTGAGAATAGGGACATCTTCGCGTGGAAACCTTCTGACATGCCAGGTGTCCCTAGAGAACTCGCTGAGCACACTCTCAATATTGATCCAAAATTTAAGCCGGTCAGACAGTTCCTTCGACGGTTTAACGAAGAGAGGCGGAAAGCTATTGGTGAAGAAGTGGCCCGGCTCTTGGCAGCTGGGTTCATTGTTGAGGTTTTTCACCCGGAGTGGTTGGCCAACCCAGTGCTCGTACTCAAGAAGAACGGCACCTGGCGGATGTGTGTGGACTACACGGACTTGAACAAGGCGTGTCCGGCTGATCCTTTTGCTCTCCCCCATATTGATCAAATCATTGATGCTACGGCAGGTTGCGCACGCTTAAGTTTCTTGGATGCCTATTCCGGGTATCATCAGATTAAGATGGCAGTTAAGGACCAGGAGAAGACGGCGTTCATCACTCCTTTTGGAGCCTTCTGCTATGTGTCTATGCCTTTTGGACTCAAGTGTGCACAGGCAACTTACCAACGTTGTGTGCAGAATTGTCTTCACAAACAGATCGGGCGCAATGTTCACGCTTACGTGGATGATATTTTGGTTAAATCCATCAAGGAGGAAAACCTGATAGATGACTTAAGGGAAACCTTCGATAATCTCCGGGTCTACAAAATGATGCTTAACCCAGCCAAGTGTGTTTTTGGTGTTCCTGCAGGCAAACTATTGGGCTTCTTGGTTTCTGACAGAGGCATTGAGGCTAACCCGGAGAAGATCAAGGCTATCACCTCCCTGGCTAAGCCGGCTTGTATAAATGATGTTCAGCGTTTGGCGGGTCACATCGCTGCTTTAAGCCGGTTTATAAGCCGTTTGGGTGAGAAGGCTATGCCCCTATATCAGTTGATGAAGAAAACTGACAACTTTGTCTGGAATGATGCAGCTAATACCGCTTTTGAGGATTTGAAAAAGCAACTGGCAGAGCCCCCTGTCCTTGCTGCTCCGGTTGATAAGGAGCCCTTGCTACTATATGTAGCGGCAAATGCACGAGCCGTCAGCGCGGCTATTGTGGTGGAGCGCAAGGAGGCAGGTAAGGAGCATCCGGTTCAGCGGCCGGTTTATTATGTCAGCGAGGTGCTCATTGAGTCCAAGCAGCGGTACCCGCATTGGCAGAAGCTCGTATACGGTGTGTTCATGGCAAGCCGGAAACTCAAACATTATTTTCAGGGTCATCCCATTACTGTGGTCAGTTCTGCCCCCCTTGGTGATATTATCCAGAACAGAGAGGCTACGGGAAGAATTGCCATGTGGGCTATAGAACTTGGACCTCATGGCCTCAAATATGTGCCACGCACTGCTGTTAAATCTCAGGCTTTGGTGGATTTCATCAACGATTGGACGGAGTCTCAAGTGCCTGAACAAAAGCCGGATAACACTTATTGGACTATCCACTTCGACGGGTCCAGACAGTTGGAGGGCTCAGGGGCTGGTGTTGTATTGGCTTCTCCTAAAGGTGACAAGTTCCATTATGTGCTACGGTTGATGTTTCCTTGCACTAACAATGCGGCTGAATACGAAGCTTTGCTCCACGGTCTTCGGGTGGCTAAGGGGATGAGCTTAAGCCGGGTAAGATGCTTTGGGGACTCAGATTTGGTGGCTCAACAAGTGTCGGGCACCTGGGATTCTAAGGATCCTCTAATGGCGGCTTATCGCCGCGAGGTGGATGCCATTGCTGGGCACTTCCAGGGATACCAAGTGGAGCATATTGATCGCAGGAGGAACGAGGCGGCTGATGCATTAAGCCGGCTAGGCTCTCAGCGAAAGCCGGTGCCGCCTAACACTTTCCTGGATGTCCTGTATAACCCTTCGGTCAAGTTGCCTACAGGGGAGGACTTGGCTATCCCTGACCCGGAGGCACGACTGGTGGCGGCTCTTCATGTCATACCAGACTGGACAATGCCATATCTAGCTTATAAAACCCGGGGAGAGTTGCCTGAGGATGAAACTCTGGCCCGGCAAGTAACCCGGCGGGCTAAGTCAATGGTTGTCATTGATGGCGAGTTGCATCATCGCAGTGTTTCAGGGGCGTTTCAGCGTTGTATCTCCCCTGAGGAAGGTCAAGAGATCTTGCGCGAGATCCATGAAGGGGATTGTGGCCATCATGCCGGTTCAAAATCTCTTGTAGCCAAGGCTTTCCGTCATGGTTTTTATTGGCTGACGTCTCACGCTGATGCAGAGGACTTGGTCAGTAAATGTGATGGTTGCCAAAGGTTCTCACGACGGGCTCATGTGCCGACTCAGGAGTTGAGGATGATCCCAATCACTTGGCCCTTTGCGGTCTGGGGGCTTGATATGGTTGGGCCTTTCAAACGGTCCAAGGATAAGAAGACCCACCTCTTGGTGGCAGTTGACAAATTCACAAAGTGGGTGGAGGCTGAGCCAGTTCGCAAGTGCGATGCAGCCACGGCGGTTCAATTTATGAAAAAGGTGATTTTCCGCTTCGGCTTTCCGCACAGTATCATAACTGACAATGGCACCAATTATCCAAGGGCACTATGGAAGAATTTTGTCAACGGGAGCATATCCGACTTGATGTTTCCTCAGTGGCTCACCCCCAATCCAATGGTCAAGCTGAGAGAGCTAACCAGGAGATTCTGAAGGGCATCAAACCCCGGCTTTTGGTCCCTTTGCAACGGACGCCGGGTTGTTGGGTGGAGGAGTTGCCTTCCGTCTTATGAAGCATCAACACTACTCCTAACAGGTCTACTGGCTTCACGCCTTTCTTCATGGTTTATGGCGCAGAAGCAGTCCTCCCCAGCGACATCCGTCACGATTCGCCCCGTGTGGCGGCTTATGTTGAGACGGATAATGAACAGGCGCGTCAAGATGCTCTGGACTTGTTGGATGAACAGCGTGATGTGGTGGCAGCCCGTTCAGCAATTTACCAACAAGACCTGCGCCGTTATCATAGCCGCCGGGTCAAGTCCCGGGTCTTCCAGGAAGGCGACCTTGTGCTCCGGCTCATCCAGGATCAAACAGATGCACACAAGTTATCCCCACCCTGGGAAGGGCCCTTTGTGGTCAGTAAGAACTTGCACAACGGGTCATATTACCTCATTGATATTCGGGAACATAAAGATTCGCGTAAGTCTGAGGAGGAGACCCGTCGGCCGTGGAACATAGCTCAGCTTCGGCCTTACTACACTTGAGTTACCGGCTCTCGTGGTGTACATATTTATCTCAGACATGTATATATTATGATAAGCAATAAAGCGGGACCTCTGTCCTTTTTTCTCCTCCAAATATGTGTGTCATTTCTTACATACTAATTTGAAAGGACGATCCGGCTTATGATCGTATTCGAGTCTAGCCGTAAGCAGTAAAGTCACTTGGGGGCTTCCTGTTCAAACATGGGTCGTATTCGAACCAAAGAGAACATAGCTGTCGATACCCATTTTGATTGGCAAAATGCCAAGCTCATTGGGAGGTTGCCTTTGGTCATATTTGAATCATAGTGTAACCCCTCTGAGAACCGACGTGGATCGTATTCGAATCAGCGTCGTTAAACAATTTTCAGAATCACTTGGGGGCTTCCTGTTCAAACATGGGTCGTATTCGAACCAAAGAGAGCATAGCTGTCGATACCCTTTTGATTGGCATCGCCACACCCACTGGGGGCTATATGATCGCATCCGAATCTTAGCTTAACCCCTTTGGACCGGGTTTCTGGTCATATTCGAACCGGACGCCCCAAGTTTTTATACTTTATCGCAAGTCTACTCTGCTCATGTCAAAATATGTACTGCCGGGTCTCTCTTGACCGGCTTATATTTGGTTTATCTTGTCAAGTTGAACATCACGGATGTCATCCAGAGAGGTAAATTCGAGTTCAGGTACCAACCAGGCTACCCGGGTTATTTAAACCGGAGGTATGCTTACGGGCCGTTAAGTGTGTTATCACGGCTATGTTCCGAGTATAGTTAACGACCAGTCTTTTTTGGTTCGTGTTCCGGGTTATCTATTTCAAACACCTGATTCTCAGGGCGGTAAGCCGCCTTGAGACTTGTGATTTACCTTTCTATGCAGATGCTTGTAGGTACTTTTTAAAGGTTGAGAAGCACAAAGGGTAATCATGACCCGGAGGAGTATCAAAAGAATGACTTCAAAGGGTTTCAGCATTCATTACGTGCACGATGGCACGACAGAGATAAATTGTTGCACTTATTCTATTACAAAAATCCTTCAAAGTTTCAAGGGTGGAGTGTTGTTCGGTGAACCGCCAGCCGCTTTATGACGCCTGTTGAGTCGAAGTCCCCGGCTCATCTTCTGCTCCGGCTGATCCCAAGACCTCGAAGGTTGACGACTTCCAGTTGATGCCGCTGAGAGCTTCGAACTGGGCTTCTTCGTCAATTAACCCGGCCGGTTCAATCTCGGGGGCGAAGGTGTGTTGGCGAGCCGGAGGAAGCAGACTAAGAGCTTCATAGCGAGGGGTTGGAATCCTCTGATTCTCCGCGTTGTACCCCGGCGGATACTTGGTTAAGTCGGTGTCGTTCCCGATGATGGTGGGCACCGGGCGTACAGCCTTCACACATGCCGCGAAGTCCTTCTGGTCGAAGGCGGAGCCGTCTTCCTTCAGGCTGGGGTAACCCAGGGCGATGTCTGCCGGGTCTAGCTCTGGCAGAAATGCTTTGGCCCGGCTCAGCGCGGCAATTGCTCCGGATCTTGCGGAGGCTCGGCGTAGCTCCTGGATCCGTTGTGGCAGAACTGCGAGCCGGCGAAGGACTTCAGCCAGATGGGTTGGCACCTCGTTGGATATGGCCACCACAGCTAAGGCGCGCTGTGACCCGGTGTAGAGTTGTTCCACCAGGGTGTACACGGCCTTTAGCTTGGTGACCACGCTCTGGTTGAGGTTGGCACTCCTGGGACCTGTTTAATAAAGGTCAGACAAGCCGGTGACAAGGATGAATCACAACTTATACAGACTTGATGAGAGCCGGCGAGGCGACTTACCGAAGATAGCAGCCACCATTTGGGACACCTGGCGCTTTAGGCCGGAGAGCTCAGCGGTCTTCTCAGTAAGGGCCTTCTCCGCCTGTTCTGCCCGGGTCACCAGTGCGGCTTTCTCCTCCGCCCAGGCCTTCCGCTCAGCGTCGAATTCAGTCTTCAGTTTCTCCTAAGCGGCGATGCTGGAGACAAACTTAGCGTTCGCCTTCCGGGTCTCCATCTCTTGAGTCTTTAACCGGCTCTTAAGATCCGCAAGGTCCGACTCAAATTTCTTGCCAGTAGCCTGCATATATTTCCGGGTTATTAACAGTCATTATATAAGTCCCAAGCACTTTCCAAGCAAAGACACTTGGCACTTGGGGGCTAATGCATATTGAACGTATCTATCTACGTACTGCCGGTTCAGTTAAGTAAGCCGGACTCTAAGTCTACAACATATTCAAGTATAAGTCCTAGACTTGGGGGCTAGCATGACAAGGATCACTATGCGGAAAGTAAGAAGACAGCAGAAGGTTACCTCAGACTTTTGTTGGATCTGGTTGACCATGGCGATCTCGGCGTCCCGGCTCTTGTGAACCTGGCTGATGTAGCCGGAGACGAGCTCTCCAATGCTCAAGTCGGTGTAGCCAGAGAGATCCAGATTCACCCGGTGGGGTTGCAGCAACTCCCCCTTCGTGGAGCATTTGGCCAGCGCGGTCGGCCTCCCCGGCTCAACATACTCCGTCCGGGTAATTACCACGTCCGGGCCGTTAGTCGGTGGGGTTGAGCCGGAGGCCTCCGGGTTAGCTGACGCTTCGGTCGTTGTTTTGGTGGTCGGGGCAGGGACTTCAGGCGCCGTGTCCATGGGAATGGTGGCTTCGGAGGCGGCTGGCGGCTCTTGAGCCGTCGTCTCCGGCTCAGGCAAGTCTGGCACTCCGGCTGACCTGGTTTTCTTTGCTCTTTTGGTGAGCTTTGCATGGGCACTGAAAAGACAGAAGTGTTAGGCATACAAAGAGTAAATACAGACAGATAATGTAAGGAGATTGTTATTACCCGGGTGCAGTTTTAAAAGCCGGCAGACTTGACTGCATGGAGTCACCCGAAGAGGGGGAGGTCTCCTGGTAATTGGAGTCAGAAGAATTGAGTGGCTGACGGATGACACCCGCCAAAGGATGAAAAGGGTACAGGTGAGAACAAACCTCGGTACGAGAGTTCGGTGTCCTTGCGGGCCCGGGTGTGACGCCGGCTTTCGTGAACCTGTTGCTTCAAAAGAAATTGAGGATCTTGATGAGCTAATGGATGAGAAAAGCTTACTTTCCGGGTTACTCTTCGGACTTTCAGCTGTGGCAAAGGCTCCGAGTCGGAGGAAAGTGATGTTACCTCTTCAGTCACTGGGTTACTGGCGCCGGTGTCGTCCTGGCAGTAAGCAAAAAGTTGATAAGCCGGACAGTGGCAAACGACAAATATAGCAAGAGTTTAAAAGGGTTAAGAGTTACCTCTGACTCGGAGCTGTCGCTTAACTGCAGCAACTCCGAAGCAGTGGGTCTGTTTCCTTTTCTGCGTGGGGCGGCTTTCTTGGCAGCTTTCTTTGCCTTCCTCGCCTTCTTGGCCGCCTCGTGGTCATACTTGACCTGCCAGAATTTATCATCAGCCTGAGAAATACAGTAATGAACTCTTAAAAAGATTCAGAGCAAGGTGACATGTAAAAGATGTGGAAAGGTTAAGGTCCGCGGCTTACCGGTGGGGCTGGATTTGTCTTGCAGAACGGGGCCAGCCCGGTTCTTCCACAGTCGGCCAGGCTCTCGTTTAACAGAGCCTTGGTCTCTTCTTCAGCAACGTCTTCTGGAAGATCATTGAGACTGTGCCTCTGCGGGTCATCCTTTCGCCCGGTATACTCACACATTAAGCCGGGGCGGCGGCTCAATGGGATCACCCGCCATGAAATCCAGACCCGGACTAGATCAATCCCGTTCAGACCGTTGCCTAGCAGGGCCTTGATCTTGTTGATCGTTGGAAGCAGGGGCTGGCGTTCCGCGGCAGTCAGTTTGTCGGATAATGGATGAGTCGGCTCCAGGCGTGTCGGGCGAAAGCCGGGCAGTGGATTCTCGTCAGCCGGGGATGTATCTTGGCAGTAGAACCAAGTCATGTTGCAGTCCTTAGGGTGGCTCGGCGGCTCTGCGTAAGGGAATAGACAGTCCCTGCGCCGTTGGATGGAGATGCCGCATAATTCCAGGCTTGGACCGTTTGCGCACTCATTTTGGCGGTTCAAATAAAATAGCTCTCTGAAGATACCAGCAAAGCCACCCGAATGTGCCGACAAATCCCGATAGGAGCTGCACATATCTCGTTCTCAGGGCACACCGGATTGTCCAAGCTTCGATAGGCCAGCCCAGAGTTGCCCCTGGTGGCCACCGGCGACTGACAGTTTGGACCAATACTCAGAGGAGCACTGGCCCGGGGGTTTAAAATAAAGATGACCCTCGGGCTCTAGAAAACCCGGGGGGAAAAAGGCATAGGTCGCAAATGGTAAAACCAACGTTGGGCCTTGCTGGAGGAGTTTTATTCAAGGCGAACTGTCAAGGGGGTCCCATAAATCACCCGACCGTGTAAGGAACACAAACTCAAGGAACATAATCCCGGTATATCAGTAACTAGGGCGGCAAGAGTGGAACAAAACACCAGGCATAAGGCCGAGCCTTCTACCCTTTACCAAATATACAGATGCTGTTGAGGATACCTTAGAGTCGCCCGCTAGGAGGGGCCGGGTTACTCGTAGGGTCGTTGCCAGAAGCCCGGAGCTAAGTTTCAAGATAATGGGCCAGAGATGGGCTGAGACCCGGATATGGCTTAAAGCCCGTAGTTATCATCATTGTTATAGTAGACTTGTAGTGTAAGGCAAGTATTATTTAGAGTCCGAGCCGGACGCTCTTATGAGCCGGCCGGGACTCTAAGGGCTGCTGGGCGTTAGCCTCCCTATATAAAGGGAGGACCCGGCAGCGGCTTAAGGGCGAAAACAACCTCATCGAGAACCGGGCATAGCTGTTTAGCTCCCTGGCGATCGTAACCCTAATCAATAACACCTCAAACTGGACGTAAGCTTTTACCTTCACCGTAAGGGGCTGAACCAGTATAAACCCTCGTGTTCCTTGTCCCGCATAACCCCTTCAAGCTTCCTAGTTGCGATGGCTCCACGACTAAGTCCTAGCTTAAGGACAACTGCCGTGACAATTCCACGACAGTTGGCGTCCACCGTGGGGCTCGCGCACGGTGGATTTGAGTTCTTGAAGGGCAGCTTCGAAGGGATCAAGGGATACGCCGTAGGCCGGATGACCAAGAGTCGTCGCGGCAAGCTCTACATCGACGACAAGGACTGGGGCCCCGACGCCGGCTCAATTGAGTACGGGTACCGGGTCCCCTTTGGCGGAATTCATGTCTTCATTGGCAAGGTCGGAGAGCCGGGCCCCGAGCCGGGTCTCTGCGCCGATCTCGTTGAAACAGCTCAGCGCGCACGACCCGCTCGGGCCCGGCCTGCCTTAAGGCGCGCTTTTGTGGGATGTATCCACGGAGGGCCCTCTGATCCTTCCGGGTCTCGTGATGAGGCGGCCGCCGGCTCTGACGGCGAGTCGGCCACCGACGAATCAAACTCGTTGTATCAACTCCAAGATAGCAGGCTCATGGGTTGTTCCGATGGCGACAGTATTCCGGACCTTTTTGAGCCGCCAAGTCAGGTTGGAGTTTTCATGGCCGGTGCGCAGCCTATTCAGAACCCCGCTGCTGGAACGGGAAACCCGGTGCCTTCTCCGGCCCAGGTGCTGATGGATCTCACGGACAAAATGACGGCCCTGTTAACCGCCACGGTTGACCCAGCGGCTCAAGCCCAGCATGATGCGGAGGTGGCACAGTTGAAATTGGATCTGATAAAAGCTAAAGAGGATCTTGCAGCGGAAGGGATCAGGCTGGCTGCGGAGCGGGCGTCTCTCGATGCCCGGACTCATCCGATTCAGGCGCAGTCCTTCCAACTCACGATGGATCAGAACGCGGCCAATGAGGTCATGAGAAGGAGGCATCAGAAGGCCCAGTCTCGACTCCCGCCGGTCTACGATCCACGCAATCTCTTCAACACACCGGGTGCAGGATCCAGTAACCCGCCAGGAGTCATTGCGCCCGGGTCTGGGCCCCTTATTCAGCCACGAATGATGGGGCCTCCCCAGGCGCCCCCTGCCCCGCCTCAGTATGTGCCAATACCCCCGGGTCATTATGAAAACCCGCTAGAGAACATGGTGGCTGCAGCAGCGCGGTTGGCGGCTCTCCCCGTTGACGGCGATTCTCCGGCGGCCATCGAAACCCACCGGGTCAGGGAACTCCTGCAGACGGCGCTAGCACAGCAAGAGGCGTACTCCTACAGTCGGGACAGGATCCACGCAACCCCTCGTCCAGGCCAGAGCCCGAGTTACAGCCGGCACATGGTCTCAGCGACCGGCTCAAGTAATGTCCGACGCCACGACCCGCCCCCTGGTCATGGCCCGGCTCATAACGGAGCCTTCTATGCAACAACCCAAGCACGGCAAGAGGCGGAGCAGGCGCCTCAATTGACGGCTTACCAGACCCCCCCCCCCCCCCGGCTTATCCGACGACGTCCGTTGATGTAGGAATTTCCACCAGGACCGGGGGAGTCCCCTGTTTGGTACCAGCCATCCGTAATGAACGTCTACCTAAGGACTTCAAGTGCCCTAGGAAGGTGCCTAACTATACAGCGGACTTACAGCCTGCAGCTTGGATTGAGAGTTATGAGATGGCTATGGAATTACTAGAGGTCAGCGAGGCGGCCATGGCCAAATATTTTACCATGATGTTAGATGGAACTGCCCGCACGTGGTTAAAAGGGCTACCACCGAACTCCATTGGGTCCTGGGCTGAGCTGAAAGCCCGTTTCATTCAAAACTTCAAAGATACCTGCAGGCAATCTATGTCAATTGTGTATTTGACTAACTGTAAGCAGCAGGAGGGCGAGTCCACGACCCATTGGGTTCGCCGGGTCAAGGAGATCATACATTCATCAGATAAGATGGATGCCGGCTCTGCAGTCTTAATGTTGGAACAGAACTGTCGCTTTGTGCCCCTTAAAATGAAGCTTGGGCGGCTCAAGCGCGACTGCACCGATATGGGTACCCTAATGGCGGCTCTTGTCAAATACGCCGATTCCGATGGTACCAAGGATCCCCCTTCAGATGATGAAAGGGCAGGGAAGGGAAAGAAGAATGGCAACGGCAAGGGTCCCCAGTTTAACCCGGGGAACCAGGGAGGAGGCAAGCGTAAGGCCGATGGCAGCCTAGAGTTTGTAGCCAACACCAACTCTCAAGGTAATAACCAGCGACGCAAGGGGAGGCCCCCTCCCCGAGGCGGCGGGTCAGGACCTTCTCTGGAGCAGCTGTTGAACGAACCCTGTCTGAGACACGGCTCTAGAGAGAAGCCCGCGACTCATCTGTGGAAGGATTGTGCTATCATGAAGGCCTTTAAAAACTACAATGGTCCGGGCGGCGGCTCAGGCGCTGGCGGTTCAGGCGCCGACGGCTTTCATGGCCCGGGCGGTGGTTCAAATTCCGGTCCTCAGAACGGCCAAGGGGGCTTTAATCAACAGTCGGGTCAGGGTCATCAACAGCAGCAGGGGGGATATCAGACCAACCCGAAGCAGCTTAGCGGTGGACAGTATCACGTGTTAACCACTAGCTTGTGCAAACGAGACGAGAAGCTTCTCAAGAGGGCTGTTAATGCTGTCGAACCGGCAGTTCCACGCTATTTACGGTGGTCTGAGCAGCCCATAGTGTGGAGTAGGGAGGATCACCCCCCCGGGTGGACAACCCGGGCCACCTGGCCTTAGTGGTGGCCCCTCAGGTGGGAGGTTACAAGTTCACAAAGGTACTCATGGATGGAGGCAGCAGCATCAACATCCTCTATTATGAGACTTTCCGTCGTATGGGGCTGGTCGATAAGAACCTCAGCCAGTCAAATACTATCTTCCATGGTGTGGTACCTGGTAAGTCGGCTTATCCAGTCGGTAAGATCGAACTGGAAGTGGTTTTTGGTGATGAGAACAACTACAGGGTGGAGAGGTTGACCTTTGAGGTGGTCAAGATAAGAAGTCCATACCACGCTATATTTGGACGGCCGGCTTATGCCAAGTTCATGGCACGACCGTGTTATGTGTACTTACAGCTCAAGATGCCGGGTCACAACGGGACTATTACGGTTCACGGCAGCCGGAAAGTGGCTCTGGAGTGTGAGGAAGGTGACGCGGCTTATGTAGAGTCCGTTTGTGCTACAGAAGAGTTGAAATTTTATAAGGACAATGTTGACCCAACAGATATGACCTCTCTGAAAAAACCAACCACAGAGAATGAACCAGCAATGAAATTTAAATCAGCTGATGAGACTAAGCTTGTTGATTTTGTTCTAGGTGACTCGTCTCAGCAGTTTAGCATCAGTGCAAATCTGGACTCGAAATAGGAAAGCGCGCTCATCGAGTTCATCCGTGAGAATAGGGACATCTTCGCGTGGAAACCTTCTGACATGCCAGGTGTCCCTAGAGAACTCGCTGAGCACACTCTCA
Organism: Aegilops tauschii subsp. strangulata; assembly: GCF_002575655.3. NCBI lineage: Eukaryota > Viridiplantae > Streptophyta > Magnoliopsida > Poales > Poaceae > Aegilops > Aegilops tauschii. The sequence goes on from NC_053035.3 coordinate 67,995,957, forward strand.
ATATTGATCCAAAATTTAAGCCGGTCAGACAGTTCCTTCGACGGTTTAACGAAGAGAGGCGGAAAGCTATTGGTGAAGAAGTGGCCCGGCTCTTGGCAGCTGGGTTCATTGTTGAGGTTTTTCACCCGGAGTGGTTGGCCAACCCAGTGCTCGTACTCAAGAAGAACGGCACCTGGCGGATGTGTGTGGACTACACGGACTTGAACAAGGCGTGTCCGGCTGATCCTTTTGCTCTCCCCCATATTGATCAAATCATTGATGCTACGGCAGGTTGCGCACGCTTAAGTTTCTTGGATGCCTATTCCGGGTATCATCAGATTAAGATGGCAGTTAAGGACCAGGAGAAGACGGTGTTCATCACTCCTTTTGGAGCCTTCTGCTATGTGTCTATGCCTTTTGGACTCAAGTGTGCACAGGCAACTTACCAACGTTGTGTGCAGAATTGTCTTCACAAACAGATCGGGCGCAATGTTCACGCTTACGTGGATGATATTTTGGTTAAATCCATCAAGGAGGAAAACCTGATAGATGACTTAAGGGAAACCTTCGATAATCTCCGGGTCTACAAAATGATGCTTAACCCAGCCAAGTGTGTTTTTGGTGTTCCTGCAGGCAAACTATTGGGCTTCTTGGTTTCTGACAGAGGCATTGAGGCTAACCCGGAGAAGATCAAGGCTATCACCTCCCTGGCTAAGCCGGCTTGTATAAATGATGTTCAGCGTTTGGCGGGTCACATCGCTGCTTTAAGCCGGTTTATAAGCCGTTTGGGTGAGAAGGCTATGCCCCTATATCAGTTGATGAAGAAAACTGACAACTTTGTCTGGAATGATGCAGCTAATACCGCTTTTGAGGATTTGAAAAAGCAACTGGCAGAGCCCCCTGTCCTTGCTGCTCCGGTTGATAAGGAGCCCTTGCTACTATATGTAGCGGCAAATGCACGAGCCGTCAGCGCGGCTATTGTGGTGGAGCGCAAGGAGGCAGGTAAGGAGCATCCGGTTCAGCGGCCGGTTTATTATGTCAGCGAGGTGCTCATTGAGTCCAAGCAGCGGTACCCGCATTGGCAGAAGCTCGTATACGGTGTGTTCATGGCAAGCCGGAAACTCAAACATTATTTTCAGGGTCATCCCATTACTGTGGTCAGTTCTGCCCCCCTTGGTGATATTATCCAGAACAGAGAGGCTACGGGAAGAATTGCCATGTGGGCTATAGAACTTGGACCTCATGGCCTCAAATATGTGCCACGCACTGCTGTTAAATCTCAGGCTTTGGTGGATTTCATCAACGATTGGACGGAGTCTCAAGTGCCTGAACAAAAGCCGGATAACACTTATTGGACTATCCACTTCGACGGGTCCAGACAGTTGGAGGGCTCAGGGGCTGGTGTTGTATTGGCTTCTCCTAAAGGTGACAAGTTCCATTATGTGCTACGGTTGATGTTTCCTTGCACTAACAATGCGGCTGAATACGAAGCTTTGCTCCATGGTCTTCGGGTGGCTAAGGGGATGAGCTTAAGCCGGGTAAGATGCTTTGGGGACTCAGATTTGGTGGCTCAACAAGTGTCGGGCACCTGGGATTCTAAGGATCCTCTAATGGCGGCTTATCGCCGCGAGGTGGATGCCATTGCTGGGCACTTCCAGGGATACCAAGTGGAGCATATTGATCGCAGGAGGAACGAGGCGGCTGATGCGTTAAGCCGGCTAGGCTCTCAGCGAAAGCCGGTGCCGCCTAACACTTTCCTGGATGTCCTGTATAACCCTTCGGTCAAGTTGCCTACAGGGGAGGACTTGGCTATCCCTGACCCGGAGGCACGACTGGTGGCGGCTCTTCATGTCATACCAGACTGGACAATGCCATATCTAGCTTATAAAACCCGGGGAGAGTTGCCTGAGGATGAAACTCTGGCCCGGCAAGTAACCCGGCGGGCTAAGTCAATGGTTGTCATTGATGGCGAGTTGCATCATCGCAGTGTTTCAGGGGCGTTTCAGCGTTGTATCTCCCCTGAGGAAGGTCAAGAGATCTTGCGCGAGATCCATGAAGGGGATTGTGGCCATCATGCCGGTTCAAAATCTCTTGTAGCCAAGGCTTTCCGTCATGGTTTTTATTGGCTGACGGCTCACGCTGATGCAGAGGACTTGGTCAGTAAATGTGATGGTTGCCAAAGGTTCTCACGACGGGCTCATGTGCCGACTCAGGAGTTGAGGATGATCCCAATCACTTGGCGCTTTGCGGTCTGGGGGCTTGATATGGTTGGGCCTTTCAAACGGTCCAAGGATAAGAAGACCCACCTCTTGGTGGCAGTTGACAAATTCACAAAGTGGGTGGAGGCTGAGCCAGTTAGCAAGTGCGATGCAGCCACGGCGGTTCAATTTATGAAAAGGGTGATTTTCCGCTTCGGCTTTCCGCACAGTATCATAACTGACAATGGCACCAATTATCCAAGGGCACTATGGAAGAATTTTGTCAACGGGAGCATATCCGACTTGATGTTTCCTCAGTGGCTCACCCCCAATCCAATGGTCAAGCTGAGAGAGCTAACCAGGAGATTCTGAAGGGCATCAAACCCCGGCTTTTGGTCCCTTTGCAACGGACGCCGGGTTGTTGGGTGGAGGAGTTGCCTTCCGTCTTATGGAGCATCAACACTACTCCTAACAGGTCTACTGGCTTCACGCCTTTCTTCATTGTTTATGGCGCAGAAGCAGTCCTCCCCAGCGACATCCGTCACGATTCGCCCCGTGTGGCGGCTTATGTTGAGACGGATAATGAACAGGCGCGTCAAGATGCTCTGGACTTGTTGGATGAACAGCGTGATGTGGTGGCAGCCCGTTCAACAATTTACCAACAAGACCTGCGCCGTTATCATAGCCGCCGGGTCAAGTCCCGGGTCTTCCAGGAAGGCGACCTTGTGCTCCGGCTCATCCAGGATCAAATAGATGCACACAAGTTATCCCCACCCTGGGAAGGGCCCTTTGTGGTCAGTAAGAACTTGCACAACGGGTCATATTACCTCATTGATATTCGGGAACATAAAGATTCGCGTAAGTCTGAGGAGGAGACCCGTCGGCCGTGGAACATAGCTCAGCTTCGGCCTTACTACACTTGAGTTACCGGCTCTCGTGGTGTACATATTTATCTCAGACATGTATATATTATGATAAGCAATAAAGCGGGACCTCTGTCCTTTTTTCTCCTCCAAATATGTGTGTCATTTCTTACATACTAATTTGAAAGGACGATCCGGCTTATGATCGTATTCGAGTCTAGCCGTAAGCAGTAAAGTCACTTGGGGGCTTCCTGTTCAAACATGGGTCGTATTCGAACCAAAGAGAACATAGCTGTCGATACCCATTTTGATTGGCAAAATGCCGAGCTCATTGAGAGGTTGCCTTTGGTCATATTTGAATCATAGTGTAACCCCTCTGAGAACCGACGTGGATCATATTCGAATCAGCGTCGTTAAACAATTTTCAGAATCACTTGGGGGCTTCCTGTTCAAACATGGGTCGTATTCGAACCAAAGAGAGCATAGCTGTCGATACCCTTTTGATTGGCATCGCCACACCCACTGGGGGCTATATGATCGCATCCGAATCTTAGCTTAACCCCTTTGGACCGGGTTTCTGGTCGTATTCGAACCGGACGCCCCAAGTTTTTATACTTTATCGCAAGTCTACTCTGCTCATGTCAAAATATGTACTGCCGGGTCTCTCTTGACCGGCTTATATTTGGTTTATCTTGTCAAGTTGAACATCACGGATGTCATCCAGAGAGGTAAATTCGAGTTCAGGTACCAACCAGGCTACCCGGGTTATTTAAACCGGAGGTATGCTTACGGGCCGTTAAGTGTGTTATCACGGCTATGTTCCGAGTATAGTTAACGACCAGTCTTTTTTGGTTCGTGTTCCGGGTTATCTATTTCAAACACCTGATTCTCAGGGCGGTAAGCCGCCTTGAGACTTGTGATTTACCTTTCTATGCAGATGCTTGTAGGTACTTTTTAAAGGTTGAGAAGCACAAAGGGTAATCATGACCCGGAGGAGTATCAAAAGAATGACTTCAAAGGGCTTCAGGATTCATTACGTGCACGATGGCACGGCAGAGATAAATTGTTGCACTTATTCTATTACAAAAATCCTTCAAAGTTTCAAGGGTGGAGTGTTGTTCGGTGAACCGCCAGCCGCTTTATGACGCCTGTTGAGTCGAAGTCCCCGGCTCATCTTCTGCTCCGGCTGATCCCAAGACCTCGAAGGTTGACGACTTCCAGTTGATGCCGCTGAGAGCTTCGAACTGGGCTTCTTCGTCAATTAACCCGGCCGGTTCAATCTCGGGGGCGAAGGTGTGTTGGCGAGCCGGAGGAAGCAGACTAAGAGCTTCATAGCGAGGGGTTGGAATCCTCTGATTCTCCGCGTTGTACCCCGGCTGATACTTGGTTAAGTCGGTGTCGTTCCCGATGATGGTGGCCACCGGGCGTACAGCCTTCACACATGCCGCGAAGTCCTTCTGGTCGAAGGCGGAGCCGTCTTCCTTCAGGCTGGGGTAACCCAGGGCGATGTCTGCCGGGTCTAGCTCTGGCAGAAATGCTTTGGCCCGGCTCAGCGCGGCAATTGCTCCGGATCTTGCGGAGGCTCGGCGTAGCTCCTGGATCCGTTGTGGCAGAACTGCGAGCCGGCGAAGGACTTCAGCCAGATGGGTTGGCACCTCGTTGGATAGGGCCACCACAGCTAAGGCGCGCTGTGACCCGGTGTAGAGTTGTTCCACCAGGGTGTACACGGCCTTTAGCTTGGTGACCACGCTCTGGTTGAGGTTGGCACTCCTGGGACCTGTTTAATAAAGGTCAGACAAGCCGGTGACAAGGATGAATCACAACTTATACAGACTTGATTAGAGCCGGCGAGGCGACTTACCGAAGATAGCAGCCACCATTTGGGACACCTGGCGCTTTAGGCCGGAGAGCTCAGCGGTCTTCTCAGTAAGGGCCTTCTCCGCCTGTTCTGCCCGGGTCACCAGTGCGGCTTTCTCCTCCGCCCAGGCCTTCCGCTCAGCGTCGAATTCAGTCTTCAGTTTCTCCTAAGCGGCGATGCTGGAGACAAACTTAGCGTTCGCCTTCCGGGTCTCCATCTCTTGAGTCTTTAACCGGCTCTTAAGATCCGCAAGGTCCGACTCAAATTTCTTGCCAGTAGCCTGCATATATTTCCGGGTTATTAACAGTCATTATATAAGTCCCAAGCACTTTCCAAGCAAAGACACTTGGCACTTGGGGGCTAATGCATATTGAACGTATCTATCTACGTACTGCCGGTTCAGTTAAGTAAGCCGGACTCTAAGTCTACAACATATTCAAGTATAAGTCCTAGACTTGGGGGCTAGCATGACAAGGATCACTATGCGGAAAGTAAGAAGACAGCAGAAGGTTACCTCAGACTTTTGTTGGATCTGGTTGACCATGGCGATCTCGGCGTCCCGGCTCTTGTGAACCTGGCTGATGTAGCCGGAGACGAGCTCTCCAATGCTCAAGTCGGTGTAGCCAGAGAGATCCAGATTCACCCGGTGGGGTTGCAGCAACTCCCCCTTCGTGGAGCATTTGGCCAGCGCGGTCGGCCTCCCCGGCTCAACATACTCCGTCCGGGTAATTACCACGTCCGGGCCGTTAGTCGGTGGGGTTGAGCCGGAGGCCTCCGGGTTAGCTGACGCTTCGGTCGTTGTTTTGGTGGTCGGGGCAGGGGCTTCAGGCGCCGTGTCCATGGGAATGGTGGCTTCGGAGGCGGCTGGCGGCTCTTGAGCCGTCGTCTCCGGCTCAGGCAAGTCTGGCACTCCGGCTGACCTGGTTTTCTTTGCTCTTTTGGTGAGCTTTGCATGGGCACTGAAAAGACAGAAGTGTTAGGCATACAAAGAGTAAATACAGACAGATAATGTAAGGAGATTGTTATTACCCGGGTGCAGTTTTAAAAGCCGGCAGACTTGACTGCATGGAGTCACCCGAAGAGGGGGAGGTCTCCTGGTAATTGGAGTCAGAAGAATTGAGTGGCTGACGGATGACACCCGCCAACGGATGAAAAGGGTACAGGTGAGAACAAACCTCGGTACGACGCTTCCTTGTTGCGTCGGGTAACCCGGTGGAGAGTTCGGTGTCCTTGCGGGCCCGGGTGTGACGCCGGCTTTCGTGAACCTGTTGCTTCAAAAGAAATTGAGGATCTTGATGAGCTAATGGATGAGAAAAGCTTACTTTCCGGGTTACTCTTCGGACTTTCAGCTGTGGCAAAGGCTCCGAGTCGGAGGAAAGTGATGTTACCTCTTCAGTCACCGGGTTACTGGCGCCGGTGTCGTCCTGGCAGTAAGCAAAAAGTTGATAAGCCGGACAGCGGCAAACGACAAATATAGCAAGAGTTTAAAAGGGTTAAGAGTTACCTCTGACTCGGAGCTGTCGCTTAACTGCAGCAACTCCGAAGCAGTGGGTCTGTTTCCTTTTCTGCGAGGGGCGGCTTTCTTGGCAGCTTTCTTTGCCTTCCTCGCCTTCTTGGCCGCCTCGTGGTCATACTTGACCTGCCAGAATTTATCATCAGCCTGAGAAATACAGTAATGAACTCTTAAAAAGATTCAGAGCAAGGTGACATGTAAAAGATGTGGAAAGGTTAAGGTCCGCGGCTTACCGGTGGGGCTGGATTTGTCTTGCAGAACGGGGCCAGCCCGGTTCTTCCACAGTCGGCCAGGCTCTCGTTTAACAGAGCCTTGGTCTCTTCTTCAGCAACGTCTTCTGGAAGATCATTGCGACTGTGCCTCTGCGGGTCATCCTTTCGCCCGGTATACTCACACATTAAGCCGGGGCGGCGGCTCAATGGGATCACCCGCCATGAAATCCAGACCCGGACTAGATCAATCCCGTTCAGACCGTTGCCTAGCAGGGCCTTGATCTTGTTGATCGTTGGAAGCAGGGGCTGGCGTTCCGCGGCAGTCAGTTTGTCGGATAATGGATGAGTCGGCTCCAGGCGTGTCGGGCGAAAGCCGGGCAGTGGATTCTCGTCAGCCGGGGATGTATCTTGGCAGTAGAACCAAGTCATGTTGCAGTCCTTAGGGTGGCTCGGCGGCTCTGCGTAAGGGAATAGACAGTCCCTGCGCCGTTGGATGGAGATGCCGCCTAATTCCAGGCTTGGACCGTTTGCGCACTCATTTTGGCGGTTCAAATAAAACAGCTCTCTGAAGAGCAGCAGACTCGGCTCTTCTCCAAGATATACTTCACAAAAAACTTGGAAGTTGCAGATGTTGGATATGGAATTGGGTCCTATATCCTGAGGCCTAAGGTCAAAGAAGTTGAGCACGTCCCGGAAGAATTTTGAGCCGGGCGGTGCGAAGCCCCGGCTCATGTGGTCAGCAAAGATCACTACCTCCCCGTCCCTCGGCTGTGGTCTTTCCTCTGACGGGTCAGGTGCACGGTAGGACATCACTTCCTTCTTGGGCAGATATCCGGACTTAACGAAGTTGGCCAAGGTTTCATCAGTGACGTTGGATCTCGTCCAGTTGCAAGTGATGGGAGCTTTGGGAGGCATGGTGACGGTTGGTGGTCTATGGGGAAGAGAAAAGTGTCCGGGTTAATTATAAGCCGGGAATTATCACTCAAACTACAATGACGGCTTAGCAAGGGAACTAATGATGTATATTGATACGGTGAGTTATTTAAGCCGTCGGGGCTAATCTAAGCAGTCGGAGTTTGCAGGATAAGTTGGTCATCTACGGCTTACTGCAGTTAAGTCGGAGGATTCTACAGAGCATGGCTCTCTTTAAACCGGAAAGTTCTACGGCGCGTGTTTTCTTTAAGTCGGAAATATAAACCGCCAAGATTCAAGGGTTGCAGTTTTTACTAAGTGTGGTAAAACGGATTCCACACATTGCAGTAACTTTTTCGGATCAAAATGGTCGGGCGAGGTGAAAATTTTCTAGACCTAAAAAACAGAGGCAGAAGAAGTTCTTGAGATTGAACACAGTTCTTATGCAGTAAAAAGAGGGTTTCTTACAGATGAAATGGGTCTCAAACCTCTACCGCAGTGGTTCTACGCGAGGTTAAGGATCAACCAACTACGATGGCAACGAGAACTACCGAGTTTGTAGGCAATGGTGACGAACACGAAGAACTGAAGGAACCCTACCGCAGATCTGTTCTAGCAAGGCGGAGGAGACTCACCGGAGTTGAGGAAGAGAGGAGGTGATGCAGCGGCCGGGTCGATGAAGATTGGGGGCGCGACGGCGGCGGCAGTGACAGAAGCTCGGGCAGAGGAGCGACAGCACGAGGAAGAAGAAGGAGAGTGTGAGAAGAGAGCGTTGGGCCGGCCTATTTATAAGGTGGAGTCATAAGTGGGCGCGGGATTCAAGGAGGCCACGGCGTGGTTATCTCCCCCTCATGGCGCCTCGATTCTCGGAATGACAGTAAAAGCAAAGATCCGTTGCGGATCTGGCGGAGTAAAAAACGGACTTAATGGAGGATGACGTCACGGCGGATTATCCGGAGTCCCGAGGATGACGTCACTCCGGGTTATGGCCTTCACATGAATGGTAAGCCGGAGATTTTTTCTGTCTGCAGAGTTGAAGATTGACATGAGCCGGCTCAAATCAATCTGGGGCCTAATGTTGAGGATATAGACCTTAGAGTCACCCGCCAGGAGGGGCCGGGTTACTCGTAGGGTCGTTGCCAGAAGCCCGGAGCTAAGTTTCAAGATAATGGGCCATAGATGGGCTGAGACCCGGATATGGCTTAAAGCCCGTAGTTATCGTCATTGTTATAGTAGACTTGTAGTGTAAGGCAAGTATTATTTAGAGTCCGAGTCGGACGCTCTTATGAGCCGGCCGGGACTCTAAGGGCTGCTGGGCGTCAGCCTCCCTATATAAAGGGAGGACCCGACAGCGGCTTAAGGGCGAAAACAACCTCATCGAGAACCGGGCATAGCTGTTTAGCTCCCTGCCGATCGTAACCCTAATCAATAACACCTCGAACTGGACGTAAGCTTTTACCTTCACCGTAAGGGGCTGAACCAGTATAACCCTCGTGTTCCTTGTCCCGCATAACCCCTTCAAGCTTCCTAGTTGCGATGGCTCCACGACTAAGTCCTAGCTTCAGGACAACTGCCGTGAAAATTCCACGACAGATGCATTAATTAAATAAGAGATATTGTGATATCCCAACATATCCATGTTCCAACATGGAACAAACTTCAACTTCACCTGCAACTAGTAACGCTATAAGAGGGGCTGAGCAAAAGCGGTAACTTAGCCAAACAACGGTTTGCTAGGAAAGGATGGTTAGAGGCTGACATGGCAAAATGGGAGACATGCTATAGCATGTGATAGGTAGCGGAGCATGGCAATAGAGCGAACAACTAGCAAAGCAAAGATAGAAGTGATTTCGAGGGGTGGTCATCTTGCCTGCAAGGTTCTCAGATTTGTCGAAAGCTTGATCCTCGTAAGCGTACTCAACAGGTTCCTCGTTCGCGAACTCGTCTCCCGGCTCTACCCAAGGCAAGAACACAGGCAAACGGAACCACAATCAATCACGAGAAATGCACAATCAACATGATGCAAAACATGTATGATATGCAAGATATGATATGCGATGCATATGCGTGCTCCGGACGGAAAATGATGAACATGGCAGTAACTAGGCAAACGAAGCATGCCACTGCAAAGATGGGATGATTTCGGTCGAAATCGATATAAAGATCACCGGAATCGGATGCACGGTTTGCAAATGGCAAGCAAAACAAGAATGACACGAATCTGCGATTAACAGCATGATAGCACTTAAAATGGAACAAGCAACAATGCTACATCACTCCAACATAGCAACAAAGCACATGGCAGTAATCTACAGGAGATGCTTGACAAAAGATGAACACTGAGCTACGGCTAGTTCACAATATATCAAGCTCAAACAAGCATGGAAAAAGTGCAAAAGATAACAGGTTCACAGACTTGGTGAAAAACTGGACATGGCAGAAAACAGCATCAGGTAGCAATGTTCAGAGCACGAAATTAACATGCTACAAGAACTTAACAGAGCGAAACAAGAGATGGCAGTGTTCTACTATAAGCACATGACAAAAGTCCCTTACTGACCATAATCGAAAAATGAGCAGAAGATATGATGGCAAGCATGTAAACATAGCAAGTTTCGTTATCAGGTTTCAGACTTAGCAGGAAACAGAGCATGGCAGCAATAATAATATGTAGGCCTCTTTGTGAGCTGGATGCACTCACTACAGAGCAATTAATAACAAACCAAGAATACCTACAGCAACATGGCATGTTTATCAAGCTATTCATGGCAAGAACGAATACATAGTATGTATGGATCAACTACAATAAGCTTGGCAAAATTGCATATCATGTTAAGAATCTGCCAGAAATATTTTATAGCAAACGTAGAGCAAGATTGAGTCATGCTATGGCACTCCATAATTGCGAACAATTGCTGGAATGGATCAAGTACAACTACATATACAAAACATCCTTACTGAACATCTCCAAAATGTGCATTGATCTCTCTGTAGCATCAAGTTTACATGGCAACAAAATAACAGCAGACAAGGACTTAGAGAAATCACCAAGTCCCTGAAATCAGAAATATTACGGAGCCTACTTTGCATGCTTGTGCTAGTCAGCACAGAGATCACAAAACTACATGGACTACACCAATGGAAAGATGGCATGGCGTACTTGAAAACACATGTAGAGCTCATGCCCATAAGATGCACAGAATAAATGATACAAAAATAACAAATCTCCAAGTTCTGATAAGAACCAGAGAATAACAGCAACTAGCCCTCTTCCAACAGAGATTTGGGCATCAAGATGACCTCTAATGAACATAGTGCAATTGAAGAAAATGAAGAGCATCATGAGTCAAACAATTTTACGTATTACACGCGCGAATCGGAGCTACATGCAAGGAGTTATGGCATCACGAACAAGTGCACATGCTGTGGATAGTGGAGGACTTGGAGAAATTAGGGGGGCTCGGGGAAAAAGTCAACGTACGGGATCCGATTGGATCTGGCCGGGCTCGTGCTCGGGTGCTCGCCGGGGCGGCGGAGCAGCTCGCCGGCGGGAGGAGAGGAGAGGCCGGAGAGGGGATGTGGCCGGCGATGGAGGAGGCGCCGGCGGCGAGGGGCACGGCTCCGGGCGGCGACGGCGGCGCCCACTGGTGCGGCGGCGCGGCGAAGAGCGGTGGGGCCCCGGGCGGCGGCGGTCGGCGGCGCCGGCGGCCGGGCGCGGGAGGCGGCGGTGCGGGGTAGCGCGGCGGCGGGGTGGAGGCGCGCCGGAGGCGGCGAGGGCGGCGGAGGCGCGCGGGCCCGCGGGGGCGCGCGGGCCCGGGGGCCGGCAGCGGGCCTGGCGGGCCGCGGCGGCGGCGCGGGGACGCTGCCACGTGGCGGCTTCTCACTGGTGCGGACGCGGCGGCGCGACGTGTCCGGCGTGGTACGGACGCGTCCGGCGGCGCGGAGGGATTTTCTAGGGTTTGGACTGCGGTTGTATTTCGGGAGTCTCACATATTTATAGGTAGAGGGAGCTAGGAGGCTCCAAATGAGGTGCGGTTTTCGCCCACACGACCGTGATCGAACGACCTAGAGCATGGAAGAGAGTTTGGTGGGTTTTGGGCTGTTTTTTGAGGGGGGTTTTGCTGGACACTCAAATGGACTTTGCGGATGCCCGGTTAACCGTTGGAGTACCAAACGACCTCCAAATGGAACGAAACTTGACCGGTGGTCTCCGGGTGGTATATTAAGGCCACTTGACAAGCCTCGGTCCATTCCGAGAAAGTTTGACACCCGAAAACGAAAGAAAACAAAAGGGGTGCACCGGAGGAGATAGGAGCGCCGGATTGCAAAACGGACAACGGGGAAAATGCTCGGATGCATGAGACGAACACGTATGCAAATGCAATGCACATGATGACATGATATGAAAATGCATGACATGACAAAATACAAAACGAAAGACAAAACCCGACAACGGAGGGAAAATCATAACACATAGCCGGAAATGGCAAGAGTCGGAGTTAGAAATATGGCAAGTTACATGCGGGGTGTTACATCAAAGCACTGCACTCGATATATTTCAATAATTTGCGTTTACCGATGCATTAATGACAACGCATGCATGCATGTCGTGACTATCCTTTTGATACTTGCATGTGTTGATTTAATGCACCTTGAAGTAGTATGAATATGTGACGGTAAAGCTTTGTAATGCCCCGGCCCTAATAAAGCGAGAGATGGTTGTGCACGAGGAGGGCGAGATCATGCAGACGGAATAGGACCCGACGATGGAGCTCTCTATGGTCTCGATGGACTTCACCTTGCTCCACTGCCCCTTGTGCCTCTGCCCCTTGAAGCCTCCAGTCTACGAGGTTCGAATACACCTCGTTCATTCGGCTGATCGAGCAAGGTGCAGGTTTCTTGATTGATGTGTTGTTCGATTGATTTGTGCAGTGCAAGGGAGGGCACCTGGCTTGCGCGGACTGCCGCGTCGAGTGCCCCGGGATCTAGCGGCAGTGCCAGAAGTGCGAGTGCGGCGGTGGCTTCGACGTGCGGAACACGGCGGTGGACGCCGTCCTCTTCTCGGTGAGGGTGGAGTGCCCGCACGAAGGCTGTGGGGTCTACGTCACTTACCACAAGCTCGCCAATCACTAGAGCATGTGTCCGCTCGCGCCCAGCAAATGCCCCGTGCCCGTTTGCGGCTACGAAGGCCCGCTGCCGGTGCTCTCCCACCACATCAGCATCGTGCATCCCATGCCCGTGTACAGGATCCAGTACGGCAAGGCGCTGCAGCTGCAAGTGCCACTGTGGGAGCCACGGCTCTTGCTATTCACGGAGGAGGACGGCCGCATGTTTTTCTTGGTCGGCGGCATGCTCGACATCGGCGCGCCTATCGCTGTGTTGGTTGTCTACATCAGAGCGGGGGCGTCCCCACTTCCGCACTACGTGGCCAAGCTGTGGGCGAACGGCCCGCCGGGGGAGCCCAAAGGCAGGACCAACGCCGTCAAGGTGGAAATGGAGGTGACAAGCAGCAGGGATCCCGGTGACTTCGCCGTGCAGGAGCTGACCTTCTTCACAGTTCCGCCCAAGCTGCTGGCCGGGGCTAAGATGGTGTCCCTCCACATCAGATTGACAAGCTCACGTCCTAAATGATTCTACAGTGCCTTCTGTTTATCTTAGTAATATGCTAATATAGGGGTTAGCTCACTACTTTAGCTTAAGAGATGGTGGGTTTTAGTGTCGATGCAGCAATTACCTCGACATCAGATCAGCAGTGAAAGTAATTTCAAACAGTCAAATGGATATTTTGTGTCTGTTGGATATTAATATCCTTTGGGTAAGAAGTAACAGCTTATTGTTTTTTTTCGAAACAGAATAACGATACTAGTATAATTTTTGTTGACATGCACTAATATTTTCAAAACGGACGTCGGGTTGTAGCTAGAAGGGCGGTTGGGACGCGGCATCGGCCCATACCGCGGTGACCCCGATTGGGACGCACCCACTGTGGATATTCTCCCTCGCCGATGTCGACCGCGTCTACGCAGAACATTGTTCCCTTCCCCCAGCTGCGGGATCAGGCCGGTTATGTGACCAGCGGTGTGGCCATCGTCGTTCTATGCTTGTGAAGAGAGCAACCCAAGCAAGCAGGCTTGTAGCTTAGGCTCCTGCTGGTGTATATATAGTGGTTTTCTTTTTCTCTCCATATCAACCATTTTATATTGCGTACGTGTCATTGAAGAGTGAAATGATGGTTGCTTCTTTTGACTAACTTACTGTGTGATTTGACTGCTCCTTTAGTGGCCCCTACACGTACTCCCCCTACGTTTATGCAATAGTCACACATACACATGGATGCAAAAACGCGCGCGACGCCCTAATGCATGCATGTCCGAGAACACGACGGAACACACACGATCAAGCTCAAGTGCTCAACCTACACGTGCATGCACACACATACTCAGCAAGGGTGAGCTAGTGACCGTATAAACACCGGAAAATGTATATATTGAGTGCAATGAGCGTATTATGAAGTCCACTGACCGTATTTTTACAAATATACAGTGACAGACAGTGTATTTATCTCGTTTGAAATTAAGCCATATTATTCGGAGAGGAGGCAGTATGGACTAGCATTACTTTGATGTGTCCTGTCAACTTGCCGAACGAGGATAAGCTTGCAGGACGAGAGAAGCTTGTGCTCGGTGGCTCGCGGGACAAGTAGAAACATTTGACTAATGCAAGCTGTCCTTCGCTCAGGCGGTGGACGTGCAACAGTTAATTCGGTGTCAGATTGTGAGAAGCATACACTATACTAGTACTATTATTGTTGCACTTCCCGAAGAGGCGAACAGCCAAGCGCAAAGTTTACTAGTACTAGTACTACTACTATAGTCTATAGAGGTGCTATACTAGTACTAGGAACCGGATGGAGGAGCGTCTGCACTCTTATTATATTTTTAAAATGTGATAAAGCAATCTTCAACACATTTGGTTCTCTTCGAGGGTTCTCGCATGTGATAATGGAAGTTGATTGCATGGAACACTCGCCACAATTCTCGCTTAATTCTGGGTCATATCCTGTTACAAATAGGAGCGCTCGGTAATATTTCCTCTTTTTCTGTTATTCAGCATGTAAACAGGTCAGCAAACCTTGCGGCGCATCTTTGTGTGAACCGTGCTTGCTGCACTTTGAATGTGGCCGAGAGCTGGCTTGATGAAACACCTTACTTCTTTTTTTGCGGGGTGCCTCGCTTCCTAGTGACCAGTGTCTTGCCTGATCGTCCTAAGAATGCTTGTATATGAATAAAGCTCTCTCATTTACCCGCAAAAAAGATTAAGCCATATTAACCGGAAAGGAGGGAGTATGGACTAGCACTACTTGTTGGTGTGTCCCGTCAACTCGCAGAACGAGGAGAAGCTTGCAGGACAAGGTGAAGCTCGCTTACACCTTTTGACTAAAGCAACGTACCCTCGCCTAGGCGGTGGACATGCATCAGTTCATTCGGTGTCAAATTGCCGGAGGCATACACTGTAGTACCGAACATGCGGAGTACCATCATTGTTCGACTTCACGAAGAGGCGAAGAGCCAAGTGCAAGGTTTAGTAGTACGAGTAGTACTACTACTAGAACCGCATGGTGGAGCCTCTGTACTCTTATTTTTTTTAATGTCTGATAAAGTACACCTTTATTCCGGAGAAGGGCGGAAAACGGCAGCCCAACATGTAATGATGATATCGATCAACCATGCTCGAATATATCTTGGCCATCGTGTGGGCCCGTCTGTGTGTTCTCGCTCCTCGTCTCTCTCAAGGAATGGCGGGTTGGCCATTTTGCCATCAATTGAGATCGGTTTGCTCACACTCCGGTCCCACATGTCAGTGATATGCCAAGAGGAGGTGCGTTGACCGACTGGCCATACGCGTACTTGGTTTTTCACCTTCATACTACTCCTCCCTCCGTCACAGTTTACATGGCGCGCTTCATTATGATGCATTTCTCTCAATGCATTTCCACCACCAGAGAGACTTTAGACGCGTTTGGTTTAATGCTCAACTAATTAGGGCGTGGTAACCACAATTTTCTCTCGATGTAGTACTATGGAGTGAAGTGCATGCATGTGTGTACCCGGGGTGGAAGCACTGCATGCATGTGTGTACGCATTATTTCCTCTAGTAATAGACGCCGTGCTATAACTACCAATGCTATTTTTCAGGCCGATCGCTAGTTGCCTTGGTCCCAGAGATTTTCTCTTTTTCTGAAGCGCGCTCTATAAACAGTGACGGATGGAGTAGTATGAGCGGATTCAAAGAAGAGCGTATTGATGGTTGCTTCTTCCGAGCAACTTATAGTGGGAAAGGTGGGGCTTATGGTTTGACTCCTCATTACTCAATATTAATGCGGTGCAACGACCGGTCTGAGTCTCCTATGCGGCTATGCACTACCCCCTCGGTTCTTAAATATACTCCGGAGTATTTGTCTTTCTAGAGATTTCAACGAGTGACTACTCAAATATTTGTCTTCTTAGGGATTCAAATGGGCTACTACATACGGATGTATATAGACATATTTTAGAGTGTAGATTCACTCATTTTGCTCCGTATGTAGTCACTTGTTGAAATCTCTAGAAAGACAAATATTTAGGAACGGAGGGAGTACACATACGAAGCAAAATGAGTGAATCTACACTCTAAAATATGCCCATTTGAAATTTGTAAGAAGACAAATATTGTTGATGACAGTTGCGACGACAAAAAAGAAGCAATAAGGGAAGATAACAACACGGTTGTGTTTGTCTAAAACGGTGTGAGGACGATATTGCAATATGGAAAGTACGCCGGACGAGCTACGTTTTGTGCAAAGAACAATGGAAGATCCACATGCAGCGACGTGGGAAGACGGGCAGTGGAGCAAGGCCGGAGGGTATACCTGGAGGTTGTCGGGATGTAACTAGGTGAGCGGCGACGGGCGGAATCTGCCCATACTCTAGCAGCGAGCAGGTGGCGTAGGCCCTACCGCGCTGGAGCTTTGTCAGAGAGAACAGCGTGTACCGCAGATCGGGACGGGCTGCCTCGGCGCCGTCGAACGGAGAAACGATGCACGTCCTCCCTTTCCGTAGGCGGACGGGATGCGGCCGGATCAGTGACCAACGGTGAGAGAGAGAGAGGCCATCACCGCCTTGTGTGAGATACTCTGAAGAGAGACAAACCAGGCAGGGAGGCTCCATTGTATATAGTGGAGCGGACTACCTTTTTCTCCATAAAAATCGTTTTATATTCTGTGTACGTGCCATTGAGCGATATAACTTTATTTAAAAATAATGCGCCAATGCATCAAGTCGAACTTTGTTTCGTGCACGCGTGGTACACGACCTCCGTAGGTAAACAACCGCTACACATGTTCAAATTAGCACGTGGGCTGCCATTTCATACAGAAATGAGCTCCACCGTGTACCCGCGCGGGTGTGGCTGGGCACGAAGCGTGAGTACGTGCACGGTGCACGTATTCTCTTCTTGTATATGTACACCACCTACGTGGGGTTGTGTGAGAGAGAGATACAAACGTAGAGAGATTTAGTGTGTGGGTTCGTGAGAGTTTTTTTAGGGGGGCGGGTCAATCAAAAAATGTAACATATGCAATGTGTGTGAAATAGAGTCCTGGATATGTCATATATATAGAGGGGGCTTGATGTCTACTACACAACCTTCTTCTTGAAGATGTTGTTGGGCCTCCAAGTGCAGAGGTTTATAGGACAGTAGCAAATTTCCCTCAAGTGGATGACCTAAGGTTTATCAATCCGTGGGAGGCATAGGTTGAAGATGGTCTCTCTCAAACAACCCTACAACCAAATAACAAAGAGTCTCTTGTGTCCCCAACACACCCAATATAATGGTAAATTGTATAGCTGCACTAGTTCGGCGAAGAGATGGTGATACAAGTGCAATATGGATGGTAGATCTAGGTTTTTGTAATCTGAAAGTATAAAAACAGCAAGGTAACTAATGATAAAAGTGAGCACAAACGGTATTGCAATGCTAGGAAACAAGGCCTAGGGTTCATACTTTCACTAGTGCAAGTTCTGTCAACAATAATAACATAATTGGATCATATAACTATCCCTCAACATGCAACAAAGAGTCACTCCAAAGTCACTAATAGCGGAGAACAAACGAAGAGATTATTGTAGGGTACGAAACCACCTCAAAGTTATTCTTTCCGATCAATCCATTGGGCTATTCCTATAAGTGTCACAAACAGCCCTAGAGTACGTAGTAAAATAACACCTTAAGACACACATCAACCAAAACCCTAATGTCACCTAGATACTCCAATGTCACCTCAATTATCCGTGGGTATGATTATACGATATGCATCACACAATCTCAGATTCATCTATTCAACCAACACATAGAACCTCAAGGAGTGCCCCAAAGTTTCTACCAGAGAGTCAAGACGAAAACGTGTGCCAACCCCTATGCATAGGTTCATGGGCGGAACCCGCAAGTTGATCACCAAAACATACATCAAGTGAATCAATAGAATAACCCATTGTCACCACGGTTATCCCACGCAAGACATACATCAAGTGTTCTCAAATCCTTAAAGACTCAATCCGATAAGATAACTTCAAAGGGAAAACTCAATCCATTACAAGAGAGTAGAGGGGGAGAAACATCATAAGATCCAACTATAATAGCAAAGCTCGCGATACATCAAGATCATGCCGAATCAAGAACACGAGAGAGAGAGAGAGATCAAACACATAGCTACTGGTACATACCCTCAGACCCGATGGTGAACTACTCCCTCCTCGTCATGGAGAGCGCCGGGATGATGAACATGGCCACCGGTGAAGGTTCCCCCTCCGGCAGGGTGCCAGAACAGGGTCCCGATTGGTTTTTGGTGGCTATAGAGGCTTGCGGCGGCGGAACTCCCGATCTATTCTGTTCCCCGAAGGTTTTAGGGTATATTGGTATATATAGGTGAAAGAAATACGTCAGGGGAGCCACGAGGGGCCCACAAGGGTGGAGGGCGCGCCAAGGGGGGTGGGCGCCCCCCCTGCCTCGTGCTCTCCTCGTTTATTCCCTGACGTGCACTCCAAGTCCCCTGGATTGCTTCCGTTCCAAAAATCACGTTCCCGAAGGTTTCATTTCGTTTGGACTCTGTTTGATATTCCTTTTCTGCGAAACACTGAAACAAGGGAAAAAACAGAAACTGACACTGGGCTCTGGGTCAATAGGTTAGTCCCAAAAGTAATATAAAAGTGCATAGTAAAGCCCATAAAACATCCAAGATGGATAATATAATAGCATGGAACAATCAAAAATTATAGATACATTGGAGACGTATCAGGGCGATCCACGAGAAGAGAGTGGAGGTATCATCAACTTGAGGTGTCCATAGAATCGAAGAGAGGGATGATGTGTGTGTGTGTGCGCGCGCGGTCGATAAAGAGTGCCTTGGAATTTGTGTGTGCCCACGTCAAAGATATAGAGTGGCTGGCCTACTAGAACGAGAGAGGGGACAGGTGCGGTTTGTCTCTGTGGCATGGATACCTACCTACAGCGCTCGACTATCGGTGTGTGGTGGGGGGAAGGGAGGCCTAATTAACTATAGAGGTACAATGGCTGGTATATGTGTGGAGGAGGAGAGAGGCCTACCTCATGTCTTAAGGGAGATCGATCTACCTAATTTATTAAGGGAGATTGATCGGCATCCATGCATATGTGTAGGAGAGGAAAAAGGTTGGGAGAGAGACAGAGCTAGAGTGTTGGAGGGGGTGGTAGTGGAGTTGCTTCTAACAAATGGTGGGATAGGCTTGCTAGACAACCGGAGGGCACACCTGCAATATCAATAAGAGAGGGGATGGCTGCCTGTCTGTGCACGTGCGTGTGAGAGACGGGTCAGGAGGCATGGACGAATGATGAGGGGGGAAAGATATGGCAGTGGTATGCAGACATAACTACATAGGAAGATCAATCGTCCTTTGTCAGAGAAAGGAGAGAGATAACTTGTGAGGTACGTCGATCGAGGGGTGGGAATAGTTAAAGTCGACCTAGGCATATGTTGGGAGATCGATCGGTATACATGCATGTGTGTGTTAGAAGCAAATGAGGCACGGGGAGAAGGATAGAGAGAGGGGGATGCATCTAGGAGGTGGTGCGAGAGTCATACTATATCGAAGGGGAAGGACTGTGCGAGTACGAGATCGATGGAAAGAGTGGTGGGAGAGAGGCATGGACGGTGATAAGAGGTTTGTGCTAGGTACACCTGGCTAGAGAGGCATATCGATCGACGTGTGCCGTAAAGAAAGAGCTGGGGGCGTACACACACTGTGGGTGAACGACCTAAAGTGAAAAGACGAATTTGCGCGATGGAGCTAGAGAATGCTGAGGGAGGGTGAGAGGGATGTGGGCGTCTGCATGCACGAGAGAAAGTTAGCGCTAGCTAGCTACAAAGATAAGAGGATTGTGTGGGTGTAAAAGACGAATAGAGATCACACTTCATTATAAAAAGCGAATTCGGATATTTGAAGAATTTATCATAGTGTTTTAAACCGACGCATGTGTGAATATATATAACGGTGATACACATGGTGTGGTTATGAACATGTTATACTACATATAATATATTTTATCTCTACTCTTATAAAAAAAGGAGTTGTTGATGATGGTGCCATCCTGCAATATAGGCCGTCCGATTTATATCTGGCGGATAGGAAGGAAACTATGGCAATTTTGAAAAAAGATACCCACACCCCTCTCCATATTTGCAAATTAGGCCTCCCGTTGATCATGTTGATGTTCTGTGGAACGCATGGGCATCTTGCTAGTACTACGTATAACACATAGAACATTGATCATAATTTGGGCTAATGTGTGGCTTTTGAAGCTCATGTCTAAATACTTGTCATAATGTAGGGGGCGGGGCACTATACTATGTGTGATAAACACGGTGTACACGTATGGAACATGGTTTAGATTATGAATATATAGTTAGTACATCAAATGTACTATTATTTGGAATCAACATCAAGTGTATTCAAAAAATAGAATTCGAGTTCATGTAGTACACATAGTTCATATCTATCTCTATAGTAATCATGTGGTGTGTTATTAAGGTAATACACGAATGATGGTTGAAGTTGGCAACAATCATGATTATAGATTCTAATTGAAATAGAGAAACGAATTCAAATTCAGTTCGAATTGCAGCGGTAGTATAGACATTTGGAATGCACTAAAATGTTGGTATGAGTAGGTTACATGCATTATACAGCAAGTGAAAAAATTTAATTGGACATAAGATGGATTTATACTCCCTCCTTCCATCTATATAGGGCGTAATGCGTTTTTAAGACCGCCTTTGACTATTTCCAAGATCAATAGTACATGACATGCACAATGTGAAAATTATATCATTGAAAGAACCTTTCACAGACGAATTTAACGGTGTGCTTTGTGTAAG
The DNA here is from genome assembly GCF_002575655.3 of Aegilops tauschii subsp. strangulata. Classification (NCBI taxonomy): domain Eukaryota; kingdom Viridiplantae; phylum Streptophyta; class Magnoliopsida; order Poales; family Poaceae; genus Aegilops; species Aegilops tauschii. The sequence goes on from NC_053035.3 coordinate 68,016,939, forward strand.
TTGCATGTCATATATTATTGCTCTAATATTTGGTCAAAGTTAGCATCAAAAAACGCATTACGCCCTATATAGATGGAAGGAGGGAGTAGCTTTGAATAGCATTTTTATAGTAAAACGGGGCAAGACTCTCTCTTTGTGTGGTGTGATTAGTTTTATTTATTTTTGTTTTCTTTTTGATTGAGGGAAGTGCGAATTGATTTGGTACGTACAAGTACAATATTACACGTTAGGCTTGTCCCTAAAATTCAACCCGCGCCTTGTTATATCCCAAAAATTCAGATATCGTGCTCCCAAAACTGGCGCCTTCACAACCCGCGCCTTGCTATCCCGAAATTACAACGCGCGCGAAAACTCCCTCCAGCTGCCAAATCCCGACACGCGAAATCCCCCTTCTAACCCTGAGCCGAAAGGGCCGCTAGTTCAAATCGGTGAGGGGTACTTTTGTAACACACCCTACATTTTGGACAAGCGTGTCCCTAAGTCATGGTTCACCCCCTCCCATCGCCTCCTTTTTGCCATTCGAAATCCCAGGCCGCCATAACCTCTCCGCTCCAACCGCGAAACCCCACCCTCCTCCATCCGCCACCTCACCACTGCCCAGCCGGAGCCTCTTCCCCGACGACGTCGTCCACCGCAACAGCTCGACGTCCCTCGTCCACCTCCCCGGATGAGGATCCGTCATCCATCTCGTCGTCCCGCCGGTTCAGGCGCCCCGTTCTCCACCTCCAAGGAGCTGCTCCGACGATCGCCTCGTCTATCGCGGCTGCTCCATCCTCACAGCACCGCCTTAACCTGCTCCACCGGAACCGCAGCATCCTCACCGACTCCTCGGACAAAGCCGAGGCCTACTCGGCGCCACCAAAGAGGTTGTACACTCATCGCATCGCACCTTCTCCTTACCTCGACCTCCCGGCGCTGACGGTGCTCCATCCCGCACCCCCATGGAGCGGCTACCTTGAAGCCAGCGCCGCGGGCGACATCTCCACGGCGGCTCTCCCCTAGTGCGAGGCCCCTTCGGCGGCGGTGGCCATACCAGCCGGATCTGCTGCTGCTGCTCCGGCTCTCGCTCGATCGCTCGCTCGCCCAGCTGCTGCTGCTCCGGCTCTCACTCGCTCGCGCTGTCGCTGCTGCTCCAGCTCTCGCTCGATCGCTCGCTCGCCCAGCTGCTGCTGCTCCGGCTCTCGCTCACTCGCTCGCGCTGCTGCTGCTGCTCTCCCCCTCGCTCGTGCTGCTGCTCTGCTCCAATTTAGCTACACTTCAGTCGACTGAATTGACTTTTGGGTCAGTCAATTTTCAAGGGGTGGGGGGCTCGCCGGAGTTAAGGAAGAACCACCCGCAGCAGGGACGGGGGCTCGCCGGAGAGGTACCCCAGTATCTATCTTTGGGTTCAGGGTGGGGGCGGGGGGCCTATAGGGCTGGCCGGGGCGGCCGCGGACCGGCGGTGGGGAGTTGTTTCGGGGCGGCGAGGCGGCGCTGGGGCCGGCGGTTCGGCCGGTGGTGGCTGGCGGCTCAGGGGGGTGCAGGTTGAAGATGAACTGCAGGCCCTCCCTAAACTACATGTCAAGTGCCTCTCTGCTACCATTGCGTTCAGTTTCGACACTAACATACAGATTCCACAGTAAATTTCAGTTTCGACAGTTCAGTTCAGAGTCAACAGTTTTTACCTCATCTGTTGTAGTCAGGTGGTTTTTGGTGATGTAAATTTTACATCTATTTTACATCATCTATTGGAGATGCTATCAGAATCCCACTTGAGATTGACGATGTCTGTCATGTGCTGCTTCAGCCCTTGCGTCTTAGGGCTCACCGGGGCTGCTCCAACGACAGAACGATCCATCACAACAGAGCAGTGCCCTGGACGCCGTCTACAGATTCCTCAGATCTTCCTCCACACCTCCGACAGCCACCTCTGCCTCAACTGCTTCAGCGACCAACCCAATGATGCTGAGGTCGACACGGCTACGGCAAAGAGGTTGTACACTTGTTGCATCACTTATTACTATACATTCATGTCGACCCATTAGGGCTATTTTGGTTCAATGGAAAAACATAGCAATAGGGAATTTTCCAATGGCACTCTACTATTCAATTATTCATGCATTTTGTTGAAAGGAATGAAGCAAAACATCCACCTGGACCTACTTTTCAAAATCCTATGCATGAAAACAAGACCAAGTGCATTAGTGGCAGAATAACATTCTAACTGTACACGCTTTCATATGGTTTCACTTTATTTTGGCCATGTTTCTTTGCATTCCTTTGCTCTTCCAATTCCTGTAAACCAAACACTCAAGTTGACAGAAATCTTGTGTTTACAAATGCTCTGTTTACCATGTGCATTCCTATCCTATTCCGGTGTTTTTCCTATCCCTACTTTTTTACAATCATGCAAGCCAAATGAGCCCTTACAGAATTACTTCAGTTACAGGTAGGTGTCGAAGGGAACTTTGTGTGGTTTGTCCTGCTCCTGCCGCGACGTCGTCCACCTCAACTGAGCTGCTCCATCGACAGAAACATCCACCAAACCAGACATCACAACTCCTGACCGTCTTTCGCCGCCTCAGATATCCTTCCGTGCCGCCGGCACCCACCGCAATGGCATCACCATCATCAACTCAGCAGATGAACCTGAGGAGTACACGGGTCCACAAGAGAGGTCGCACTCTTTTGTTTCTGCTTATGTTATGCATTACTTAAAATTACCTGCTACTTTATCGTCCTGTTCACCTCTTGGACCCCAAGTCAGGTCCAAATTAATGTTCAAACTTGAGTTCTAAATTAGTTGTGGGGCACATATCGAGGAAGCAATGAATAGTATCTCAGTCTAATATCTGGTTCACCTAGGGTATGCCTATGTTGTTCATCTTGGGTGGGAAACAAATAGTAAAGCAATCATCATCTGTCTTTTTATTAAATTAAAGCAATCATCAGCCTGCTATCATTATTTTTGGATCCATCCACTAGTTGTTACCATCACTCTAAATTTCTGCATGCTCTCCTTACATAATCTCACCATATTTTTTTCGTATGCATGTCAGAAATCATGTAGAGAAAAAGAGCAGAGTTTTGCGCGGCAATACAATGTCATGCAGACATCGCTCCATGGTGGGTTCAATGGCAAACCCTCCCCACCCCTCTCCAGATTGTAATCCAGAGGAAGATATCTGTTCTGAGGCGGATTCAGACGCCGCTGACCACTCCTATTTACCCCCCAAGGTGTTTGCTCTACCTTGGCATGATGATGTTAGTCATATCATGCTAATTTTGCCTTGCAGTGCCTGCTTTTGACATCATATATGTCATCTGCTTAGTTTACACATGTTCTGTAATGCCACCTGTTTAATTTCTATATCATATATGGGAATTGTACAGTCTCATGTCTTTTAGCCAGCCATAATATACGTGAAATGTGCAATGCCATCCTGTTTAACTAGGCATCATATATTTGAATTATATCTTGCCCATCCTTTTCTTCATTACATTTCCATTTGTCGACAATGTTTGTACATTAAACTACTCTTCCTGTGAATCAGCCATTTGGGTGGGAGATTGAAAAATCTGGAGTGAAAACAAGGCCTTCAGAGCAGACAGTGCTACCTGTCGAAGCAGATCTCTTGTTGTGCCCCGATAACTCCTCAGAGATGGATTCAGAGACAGATGACCAGTCCTATTCCCCCACCGAGGTGTATGCTCTAACTTTGCACGGTTATACTGCTCATATCATGCATATGGTGTCTTGCATTGCATAGATTAGACATCATATACACAATATTCAACACCATGTTCTTAGTTCAGACATCATATCTAATACCCTCTATTTAGCATATAAATCACATATGTGAATTAAATGATGCGATCCTGATTACTTAGATAACATGTAGGTGAATTATGTCATGCGATCATGTTTAGTTATTCATCATATCTTTGAATTATGTTATGCTATGCTATCCAGTTTAGATAGACATCATATATGTGAAATTATGTCATGCTATCCGTTTTAGTTAAACAATATACATGTCAACTATTTCATGCCCTCTTTTTTCCACACTATCTATTGCATCTGTCTCTCATACAATGTCTGTACATTCAACTATGTTTCCTGTTTATCAGCCATTTGAATTGGAGCGGGTGATGCGAGCATCTAGCGGACTAAAAACACGGTCTTCAAATAAAACAGTGCTACCTCTTGGTGGAGATAGCACCCCGGTTGTACATGCACGAGAACCAGCCCTACCACACATAACCCAAACTCTCGTAGATTGGACCCCTACTGCGATGGACAGAGAACCAGCTTCACCCAATCTAACACCAACCCCAGCAGATAGTAACCCAGTTCCTTTTAAACAGCACCATCTCACCACAGAGCTCCCAAACAAGAGCAGTTAGTAAGGCAGCTCCAGTGCCCAAAGGGCCAGTACTACCACGGCGAACCCCAACTCCACCAGTTAGTATGCCTATTCCTGTGGAGGAAGCACAACCAGCTAGTCGTAGTATAGCATCTATTGCATTTGATGTTGTTAAATCGTATGTGAGTATCTTCCCATCCTTGAAATACTATACTGAAGATGAAGGAAAATGCCAGTTGCAGGTGTTTGTCCAGGAGTTATTTGTAAGTAATGTTATTCATGGCAACTACTTTGCTTTGTCCCATGCATCCTACCTCCATGGTGGTTATAATACAGCAAATTTTCCCATTTTTCTCTATAGAGAAGGACCGATTTGGAAACTCAAGATGAGCTAACCTGTGCTAATACCTCTGCTATCTTCAAGAATGCTTGGTGGCAGTATCGGAATTACCTAAAGAAAACGTACTTCACCGGCAAAGAAACTCATCAAATTCCCTTACGTTCTCCTGAGACACATTTACTGGACGATGACTGGGAACGCCTTGTTCTGTACTGGTCCCGAACCAAGAATGTGGTAAGGTCTATGAGCTCATTTTCTATTTTTAAGTACTATATTCTCGCGTCTTACTGTACTCTGTTCATGTAGAACAAGTGCCTAAACCTGAAGAACAACTGTTCTAATTTAAGATTCCATTGCTATCATAGTTCAAAAAAGCGCTAGGCGTTAATTGTGTGTTTTGCCACCGCCTTGCGCTTTACTGACCAAAGCGCACGCCTATGCGCAGTTATGCACAGATTAAGCATAGTTATGCGCAATGCGTTTCGCCAACGCCTAGAGCCTAGGCGCGCTTAAGCGGTCGCTTAGGCGCGCCTTTTTTAACTATGATTGCTATCGTGCATACTGCTTTGCTCTTGTATAACTGTATTTACTCATACAAACTTATTTTTAAATTGAAGGATCCAATTGAAAATGCAATGGCACCGCAGGTATGTTCACGCATGTTTCTTTAACAGGCTTGATCTTATCAATAGCTCTGTTGATTTCAATTTCAATTGTGTATACAGTTGACTTCTCATATCATGCACATTACTAGCATCACAACAGAGCCAATAGTGTTGTTGTACATGTAGACCCGTGGTACCCATCTAAAATCTTGTTGTGCCGTGTAGTTTCCCACGCTTTGTATTCTTTCACTGATGCTTTGTCTTGAACTGATGCGATTTGAACCGTGTCTCTATTTTGATTTGGCAAGACAATGCAGTGACCATAGGACATAGATATATGTTTGTTTGATGCTTTTATTATGTACTAGTACTTGGCAATAGATGACTTGGTAGTTTAATCATGTCCACCTTACTAATGAACTGGTTCACCGAAATGAGTTTCATAAACTAGTACATGCTAAACTGTTATGTGTCTGCTTGTTTCTTCTTTTAGAATGCTGACAGAATATTGGGGAAGAGTGCCTTATTAAGCAATGGTAAAGGAAGTAATGCATATAATGTTCAGGATAGTGCCAGATCCTTGTTGGTCTCCAACAAAGCTGATAAAACTGCTAAGCAAGACTATCTCGAAGACAGTGAGACAACCCCAAAGTCCTGTCTTGGTTTAGTGTTGGAGTTACTGGCCACTACCGCTTGCACAAGCTATTCAAACTCACTGTCTGAATCAGTTCGGTTTCTTGAGTCTCAACTACAAGCTGAAAGACATCGATCAACTATGCTGCGACGAGAAGCGGAAGGACTGCGGAAGTCCCTGGAGCATTCAGATGCATATTTTCTGGTGCAACAACAAGCGTTGGAGGATTTTAGCGCCAAACAGGACAAAGCTAATAACCTTGCTAAGCTTATTTCCAGCATGGTGGATACCACGTTTCTTGAGCTCTTCTGAAGTTGTTTCAGTTATGCTCTTGTTTTGCTGCCGCGTTTATTTGCACTGGTGGCCAATTTTTACGGCCAGTGTATGTAATATGCTGCTTTGTTCCCTATATTTGCACTGGTGGCGAACTTTGATGCCCAGTGGATGTAATATGTGTAATAGCGGTAATAGGCTAGCGTTAATTGCTTGCTTGTTTATTTCCTTATTGTCTTGTTTAGTTGTTTGCTTGTAGTCACTGCAGTTCTTTTTCTGTGTTTTTCTAGTGGCCACAATAACTTATTTTTGGAAACTAGGCCAAAATAATCATGGCAACACACGGACTGATGTAACCATGGGCCTCCTGTGGGCCGTATGATCCATGGGCCTTCTACGGGCCGTAGGATCCATTGGCCTTCTATATGGGCCGTAGGATCCCTAGGCCTTTTACGGTCCATAGGATCCATGGGCCTTCTACGGGGCGTAATATCATTTCGCCAATCATGGGCCGTACTATTCGTGGACAATAACGGGCCGTTTATTGGCCATATTTGATAACTCTATGAATACAGCCCAATGGGTTTTTTCGACATGAAAACGGCCAACGTATTAACGGGCCGACTGTAACCACGGGCTGAATTTAGCCCACAAGCAGAAAATGACAGTAACGGGCCGTAAGTAACCGAATGTTGGAAATGTGCCCACGAATAAATGGGCCCTGAGAAGGCTGAAAGATATCATGGGCTGGAAATGGCCCAACAGAATAATGGGCTGTTAATGGGTATAAAGTGATACACTGTTCATTACGGGCCATTTTACCACGGGCCATTAAGGGGCCTAGGGTTACTAAGGGCCTCATATGGGCTGAAAGACGTCATAGGCCATACATGGGCCAGAAGTTAAAATGGGATGGAATTATATTGGACGGCCCAGATGACGCTACTGGGCCTAATTCGGATAGGCCGTAAACGGGCCCTGGGATAGCGGGCTGTAAATGGGCTATATGCGAACAGGCCGTTAACAGGCTTGCCGTGGGCCGGACCGCCACCTTTTGACCAAGTCAAACAAGCTGGCCTTTTCACACAAATGGGCCTTTGTTGGGCTGTGCCACGTGTTGACGTATCATAGGCGCTTTGGGTCCAATGAGTGGATGACAACTGTCCCAAGGGTGACCCGACACGTGTTTCCTCCAACCAATGATGATTTTACACGTGGAAAATCCGCATTTGTCGGGGCTGTTAACGGGTTATAGGATCCAAAACTGGACCCGATAGCTTAACGGCGTTCCGTTACGGTGGATGCCACGTGTCGGTCACCCTTGACGAAAGCACTTCCATGACGCGCGATTTATCATCATGGAAGTGGACACTTCCGTGATGATAATTTTGGTAATGTCATGGAACACTTCTACGACAGCATAGGTATGACTATCTTGATTCTGTCATAATTTTCTCATGGATGTACATGCATGACAGAAAACGTGACCTACTGTGACAAACACGTATCATCACGGATGTGTATTTTTTTGTAGTGAAGTCGGCTGCCTGCGCTACAGCCAGCAGCCGGCTGGCCGAGTCCCTTGTCATTGCAGCCGAGAGGAAGCTCCTTGACCAGGTGGTGTCCATGGCCAGCAAGCAGCCGGACCTGTCGCCGGATCCCAAGGAGTCGGAACCTCATGGCTCCTTCCAGCCGGCCAAAGAGACCAAGAAGATTCCCTTGGACCCGAACCACCCGGAGAAGTTTGTTGTCATAGGTGCTCACCTCGACAGCAAATAGGAAGGCGAGCTCGTCGATTTCCTCCGTGAGAATCGGGACATCTTTGCATGGTCTCCCATGGACATGCCGGGTGTTCCGACGGATTTCACCGAGCACAAGCTACATGTCAGAGCAGATGCAAAACCAGTCAAGCAGCCCCTCCGCCGCCTGTCAGAGGAGAAGAGAAGAATTGTAGGTCAAGAGATAGCCCGACTCCTAGCAGCTGGCTTCATTATGGAAGTGTTCTTTCCAGAGTGGCATGCCAACCCAGTCCTTGTATTGAAGAAAAACAACAAGTGGCGCATGTGCATTGATTACACCAGTCTCAACAAAGCCTGCCCCAAGGATCCGTTTGCATTGCCTCGGATTGACCAAGTGATAGACTCCACAGCCGGATGCGAGCTGTTGAGTTTCTTGGATGCCTACTCAGGGCACCACCAGATCAAGTTGAACCCAGCAGACCGCCTGAAGACCGCCTTCATCACACCATTCAGAGCCTTCTGCTACTTGACCATGACATTCGGCTTCAGAAATGCCGGTTCCACGTTTCAGCATTGCATGCAGAAGTGCCTCCTCAAGCAACTCGGCAGGAATGCCCACGTCTATGTAGACAACATTGTGGTGAAGACGGAGAAGTGCGGTACCCTCTTGGAAGATCTGAAGGAAACTTTCAAAAATCTGTGCTGGTTTCAAATCAAGCTCAACCCGGAGAAGTGTGTTTTCGGAGTACCAGCCGGCCAGCTCCTTGGCTTCCTGGTCTCTGAACGCGGCATTGAGTGCAACCCTGTGAAGATCAAGGCCATCAAGAGGATGGAAATACCCACCCGACTGAGAGACGTCCAGAAATTCACCGGCTGTTTGGCGTCCATCAGCTGTTTCATCAGTCGGCTAGGCGAGAAGGCTCTTCCCCTGTACCAGCTCATGAAGAAGACCACTCATTTCGAGTGGAATGACAAGGGGGATGAAGCTTTTCTCCAGTTAAAGAAGATATTGACCACGCCGCCTATCCTGGCGGCTCCGACTGCTAAAGAACCCATGTACCTCTACATCGCCGCCACCAGCCGGGTGGTCAGCACTGTCATGGTAGTAGAGCGCCCAGAGGACGGCAGGGCACAGCCGGTCCAGAGGCCTGTGCATTATTTGAGCGAGGTGTTGTCAACCTCGAAGCAGAACTACCCTCACTACCAGAAGATGTGCTACGGCGTGCACTTTGCCGCCAAGAAGCTGAAGCCGTACTTTCAAGAGCACCAAATCACGGTTGTCTGCACTGCCCTGCTTGCTGTGATCATTGGCAACAGAGATGCATCTAGCCGGATGGCCAATTGGGCCATCGAGTTGGCCCCCTACACCATCTTCTACCAGCCACGCACCGCCATCAAGCCCCAAGCACTGGCCGACTTCCTCGTCGACTGGGCTGAGTCCCAGTACCTGGCGCCAGCTCCGGACTCGGGATGCAGTTTGATGACTCGAAGATGCGCACCGGCTTGGGAGCCGGCGTTGTCCTCACCTCTCCCAAAGGCGACAAGCTCAGATACACATTTCAAATTCACTTCGCCGCCTCCAACAACGTGGCCGAGTATGAGGCGCTAGTACACGTCCTCCGGCTCGCCAAAGAGATCAGCATTCGCCGGATCTTGTGCTACAGCGACTCCGACTTGGTGGTCCAACATTCGTCTGGTGACTGGGACGCCAAGGATGTCAACATGGCAAGTTACCGCTTCCTCGTTCAGCAGCTCAGCGGATATTTTGAGGGGTGTGAGTTCCTTCACGTGCCACGGAATGAAAACGAGCCAGCCGACGCTCTGACACGGATCGGCTCCACCCGTCAAGCAATACCAGCCGGTGTCTCCCTTCAGTGCCTCCGCAAGCCGTCAATCAAGCCTTCTCCAGAATCTGAGTCCATCTTCGTGCCGGTTGCTCCCGAAGCAGTCGGATCCGACTCGGGGGCAGCAGCAGCCGGCTTGGGTTCTTCGGCAGGCGGCACGGGGACTGCGGCAGTCGCACCCGGCCCGGTGACTTCACAACCCGGCCTGGGGGCTGCAACAGCCGGCCCGGGGACTTCACCAAGTGGTTCAGGGACTGCAGCAGTCGCACCCCGTGCGGGGACTTCACAACCCGGCCCGAGGGCTGCAGCACGCGGCGGCATGACCCATCTGCTTGTCACCGTGGACAAATTCACCAAGTGGATTGAAGCAAAGCCAATCAAGAAGTTGAACGGCCCGACTGCTGTGACCTTCATCACAGATATCACCGTCTGGTATGGTGTACCACACAGCATCATCACCGACAATGGCACAAACTTTGCCAAAGGCACCTTGGCCCGTTTCTGCGCGATGCAGGGCATCCGACTGGACTTAGCATCTGTTGCCCATCCGGAGTCAAACGGCTAGGTCGAGCGAGCAAACGACCTCATCTTGTCCGGCATCAAGCCCCGACTGGTCGAAGCTCTGGAGCGCTCGGCCGGCTGCTGGATCGATGAGCTGCCGGCCATCCTCTGGAGTCTGCGCACCACTCCGAACAAGTCAACTAGCTTCACTCATTTCTTCCTTGTGTACGGGGCTGAGGCTATCATCCCAACTGACATCGAGTTCGACCCACCTCGCGTCACCATGTACACGGAAGCAGAGGCGAAGGAAGCACGAGAAGACAATGTCGATCTGCTGGAAGAGGGCCGGCTGTTGGCACTCAGCCGGTCCGCCATCTACCAGCGGAGTCTGCGCCGCTACCACAGTCGGAAGGTCAAGCCAAGATCCTTCCAAGAGGGAGACCTTGTGCTCCGGCTGATCCAGCGAACAGCCGGCCAGCACAAGCTCTCGACCCATTGGGAAGGCCCCTTCATCATCAGCAAAGCCTTGGGCAACGACTCCTACTACTTGATCGACGCACAGAAGCCCAGGGCACGCAAGAGAGGTGACTCTGGCAAGGAATCAGAGCACCCGTGGAATGCAAATCTCCTCCGAAGATTTTACAATTGATGCAGTATGTACCATGCTACCTTTTGTATTAAGCGCTAAGACATCGGGTCCCCCGAGGAGCACTCGGGGACTACCCCCTTTATCTATACGATAAGTGTTATGCCTATGAATGTGTTATTTCATTCTTCAGCCTGGCACTGGGTTCGACCAATCGGCCCTGGGGCTTGCCGCCCTGTACTATGTTGCTGCTACCTGTAGTCGGACAAGTAATGTGCCTGCATTTAAGCCCTCTCTTGCCACAAGCTACAGTTTGCAGAGCGACTGTTCGGCTCGCAAGAGCTAAATGCAATAAGCGATGCCCACATGAAAAATGGCGAAGGACCAAAGCACTCATATAAGCCAAGCCGGCTCCTCGCCTCGCCTCACTGACCGGCTGCTGAGCAGCCCGCCGGCCGGCTTCCTACTTAGATTACTACGTTCTAATCGGCCAAAGTACTTGCCCTCCCAAATGACTAAGTACTTGACCCAGCCACAGTCCGTAGAGCGGCTGCCTGGCTGGCAAGGCGGCAGCCGTGGGAGGGCGGCAAAGAAAAAAGCCAAAGAACAGAAAGGCAATACAAGTCGGAACTCGGCAAAGCACAACTCGTTCGGAATTTAATTTACATATCAAAAGGCCCTTGGCCAACATTCAACGAAGTTTGAAAACACCCCCAGCGGGTGGAACTGCGCAAATTTAACATGTTTCGTTCAAAGAAACTACGAAGCAAGAAAAGTTAAAGATAAAACTGGCCGCCTAGGCCAGAGCAGCAGTAGGCGGGTCCGGGAGGTTGGTGGAGTCAGCTGCGCCGGCTGGTGGAGCGGTCGGCTGGCGGGTCTCGGCTTGGTCACCTTCAGCAGCAGTCGATATGGTCGCAAGCGGTTTGTTGCTCGAGGCGCGGTCGAGCTGAGGCTGGCCATCCGCTCCAACTTCCCCATCCGCCCCGTCCTCCGGTGCGTCGTCTTCACCATCCTCGTCCTCCTCGTCCTCACCTTCGTCATTGGAGGCAATCTCCTCCATCGAGTCCTTGCCATAGGCCGGGATCTGCCCGAACCAGTTGGGCGGCAGCTCGGCACCCTCTTCATCCAGCTCGGGGATTAAGTCATTGGTGTTGGTATACTCGGCGATCGCCACCGCACGCTGAGTAAGCTTGGCTGCCACCACCGCCAACTCCCCGGCGACCCCCCGCCGGAAGGTGGCTAGCTGGTCGAGGTTCAGCCCGGGATACCAGGCCTTGATGAATTCCAAGGCCCTACGTGCACCTGCTCGGGCCGAAGAGCCTTTCCATGCCTCAAGACGGCCAACCGCCACTTCCAGCCAATCGGCAGTTCGACGGGGAGTGCGCGGAATATTGGCTTCTGGCCAGAGGGCAGACAGCACCTGAGCTCCGACGCGCTGCAGGTGGCGAAGCATTCGGTGAGCCGGCTGAAGGCACGCCCTAATGGCGAGAAGCTGCTAGGGTCTGGGGCGCGTTGGGCACGATTTCCGCGCCTTCGCTCCTTCGCTCGTCGCGGCGTGCTTCGATGGCCTGACTAGCGACAACTACATAGCCAGGGAAGAACTCTACATGAGAAGAAAATATTAGAAGCCAAAAGCCGACTTCTGTAGCAGTCGGTGGCTGTTCAAAAGGAAGAGGCAACTCACCGTCGATCATGTCCTCAATATCGCCATAGCCGTCGCTCAGCGCATTCTCCTTCTCGGCCCACTCAAACGCTCAGTCTCGAACTAGGCCAGGAGGTTGGCCTCGCCGTCCTTCGCTGCCTGGAGGGCCGCCTTGTGCTGATCCGCCTGGTCAGCCAGATTCTTGGCCAGACGGTCGCGCTCTTCGGCCGCCTTGCGACACTCCTCCTCCTTAGCATGCAGCGCGGTTTGGTCCTTGCCCAGCTGCTGCTGCCAGGCGGCGTTGGCTCCTACAAAGACAAGAAAGAAAAGACAAGTCAACAATTAGCAAAAGAAGAGTGGTTGCCGTAAGATCCGGCCCGACTGCTCAGCAGTCGGCCCGAATCTCGGGGACTACACCCAGCGGGTGCGCTGACGCGCCCCCGCGAGAGAAAGAGGATGGAGTGCTTACTCCGGCTCTCAACCAAGTCAGCGTTCCGCTTGGCCAGCTCCTCGATATGGGAGTTGAAGGCGGCTGCACGGATGTTGTGGTAATCCAGCAACGAAGACAACAAGAAGAAAAACAAGTTAGCACCCGGACCTTACCAATAAGTTCCGAGCCGCCTGCTCAGCAGCCGGCCCGGAACTCGGGGACTACACCCAGTGGGTGCGCTGTGGCGCCCCCATGAAATACTACAAAGATCAAAAGCAAAGACAAAGGGCATACTCGGACGGCAGTTCGCGTTGCCACAAACGCCTTCGTGTACTCCTGAAGGGCAGTGCCTTGGGCTTGAAGCCGGGCCCAGACGTCCTGCACGGCCGTGTTCAAGACGGCCGTGCCACCCCCAGGCGTCCACTCTGGCGGGACGCAGCTGCTCGCCTCTGCGTCAGGGGCTGACGAACTCGCAGCCCTGACCTCCAGCGGCCGTGGTGTTGAAGCCGCCTTCTCTACGCGACGGCGCGCCGGAGTACGCATCGCCGGGGTTGCCCCCACCACCAGCTTGCCACTGATTGGCGGCACTTGTGGCGCCTCAGGCGACTGGTCTGAGCGTCGACGGTCGGCATGGGCGGGGTCGCTGCTGCCTCCATGATGACGGGGTCGCCCCCTCCCCTCTCTATGACCGGCTGGTCGTCGCCGGCTTTTCCAGTCGGCGCCTGGGTCTCTGGCACCGATGGCGCGGAGCGCAGTGGGATGATGAGTTGCGGAGTCTGGCCACGCGCAGACTCTTCAGCTTGCGCTTTGGCGGCCGCGTCCTCCTGCGCCTTGGCCGCTGCGTCGGCCTCCTCCTGCGCCGCCTTGGCCGCGTCCGCCTTCTCCCGCTTTGCCTTTTCCTTCTCCGCCTTCTCCCGCTCCTCGCGCGCCTCCCGCGTGTTACGCTCTGTCGCTGCATGAAGCTCGGTGTGCGGGTCTACGCGGCGGGTGTTGGTGGAGCCCTCTGCCGTCCCATTCACGGACGCGGAGTCAGACCGCTCCAGAGAGAGCGGGGCCCTGTTCAAAGCAAGATAAGAAGAAACTCAGAAGGAGTTTGCAAGAAAGAAGAAACTCAGAAGGAGTTTGCAAGCAAGAAGAAAAAGAAACGCTGGAGATAGCAAGCACTTACGAAGACACCGTGGGCGGCTGCTTCGGGGCCCTCTGGAACTGGGTCGCCTTGGCAGCGGCCTCCTGCCGCCTGGTCGCAGCGGCCGTGTTCCTGGGCTTTTTCGGCCGGCTCCCGAACAGCGGCGGGCCGGCTCGGTGCTTCGGCGCGCCGCCGGGCACGGTCGGCGCGGCTGAGGAGGTCGCGCCCGCCCTAGCGACGCCCCGTGGGCGGCGCGGTTCGGCCTCCTCCTCATAGTCGTCCAGTCCTCGACGCCACCTCCTCCAGAGCCGCCTCCTCATGAGTCGCCTACTCCGCCACCTCCACCTGTGGTGTCGTCTTCTTCCAGGGTGGCCACCCCCAAGTCGGGGTTGTCCGCGTCACTCACTGACCGGTCCGGCATGTACTCCTGACCCTATTCCAGGGCGTCGGCTGCCAGCGGGGTTGTGAAGTTCTGCATCGTGACCGACTGATCAGGCGGCAAAGCAGAACCTAGCAAACAAAGAGAAAAGAATTGAGCACCTACCGCGGGCGGCGGGTCTGCGCGGGAGTAGGTTCGCTTGCCGAACTGCCACTCTACTTCCGAGAGCTTGCAGTTTGAAATGTAGTTCACCAGCCGGGCCACTTCTGTGTCCGGCATATCCTTGGTGCACATTCGGCGCGGGTCTTGATGCCCGCTCATCCGGCTGATTAGATGAGGCCGGCCTTGAAGAGGGAGCACCCACGCACCACGAAGGCGGTCAACAGGTCCGACCCCTTGAGTCCCTTTGACTTCGTCATCTCCTTGAGCCGAGCGATGGCGCCATTGGAGGCGGCCGACAGCGTCTTCCGCTTGAAAGCCCAGTTGGTGCGAGGTTCAGCCGGCGGGCCCGCTGTATAAGCTGGCAGATTCACGAAGTCGGCCGTCGGGTGGACATTCTTGACGTAGAAGTAAGATTTTTGCCACAGCTTGACTAACTGTGTCAAGCTGATGGACGGGAAGCTGTTCCCGGAGCTCGGAGGCCGCACCACGATGAAGGCTCCGTACTGGGCCACCTCCCCCTTCACGGCGGTGCCGAGCTTGGTGTAGAAGAACTCCCCCAGAGCTCGAGGGTGGGGAGAACGCCAAGGTAACCCTCATAGAGAGTAACGAAGGCAGACAGCAACACCACCATGTTCGTGTGAGGTGGTGCGGCTGGAGGTGATAGAATTGAAGGAAGGACCGAAGGAAGCCGCTTGCCGGCAGGCCAAAGTCACGAAGGAAGTGCGACCGGAAGACGACGGGTTCGCCTTCCTCCGGCGCCGGCGAGATCTCCCTCGCGGGCGGAGCGCGCACCTGGACGTAGCCCTCGCCAGGCAGCCACCGCATGTTGCGGAGGAAGGAGAGGTGATCCTCATGGACGTTCGAGCCGTCCCAATTGCCGGCTTGTTCGTGCACCATGAGATCTGGAGCTCGACGGAGGCACGGCGCGGCGGCGAATGCGCAAGCCTGAAGCAGAGCTGCGGTGCTGCGGGGAAGATGGGCTGCGGCAGCACTTAGGAAAGATGCGGGAGTGCGGTGGCAGCAGGAAGAGAGGGGAAAGAATGGCGAAGGGAGAGGAGGGCGCGCGTGCAAATGCCGCTCCCCTCCTCCCCCTACTTATCGCTCCTGGCTGCGAAGCCGAGGGGGCAAGAATGTGGGGAGACGTGGGATTAACTGCGCCCACGCCCCCATTCCCCCGCATCGACCGCGCAGTAACGGCGTGTGGTTACTACGTCACGGAATCCTAACCGTTCGCCTCGGCCGCACCGGATCTGCGCGTGCACCGAGGCCCAGTATTGGCGGGCCCAGCCAGCGGCGACGTCCCGTCGCACGCGTGGGCTGGCAGGCCGGCCTAGCTGGCTGGCGCCGCGTGGCGCGCAGGCAGCGTGCGGCGAGCCTGGCACCTGGCTGGGGCGCCACCAAGCTCCCGCCGTGGCGTTTCGAAATCATCAGGCGGCCTGCCTGGCCACGGCCGGCTCCAGGCAGTCGGCGCTCCAGAAGACGGACGGAGCAAGATCAATCATACCACTCTAAGTAGGAAGCTCCTGAGGCTTCTCGCCTTCTCAGCAGCGGTGCCCCACGAGCTTCGGCGACTACTTTCAGAGTAGACGACCACGGGTAGCCTCATCCGTTCCCCGTGGAGATTCAAGACATCGGGGCCGGCTGGGCCCCTCAAGCCTCAAGGCCGAAATGCCGCCTCTTCGGGGCTTGCTGGTCCAAGCGCCCGGCTGCCAGAGGGCGCCGGTCCTCAGAGAAAGCCACGAGACGGGCCGACTCCCAGCAGGCGGCCCCCAGAGAGGCCGGCTCTTAGCAGGCGGCCCCTCATGCCCTCAAAGTTAGCACCCACATAATTGCAACAAGACAGGGCGTGGCAATAGTGCAGCCTGCCACCCACGAATCTCGGGCAGAGCGTGCCCACAATGCAGCGTACTGGGCGGACGTCCCTCGCCCGGCGCGGCGCTGTTGCCACACAACCCATGACCTCACCCATGACACAGAAGGCGATGCTCCCACTATGGCCTATCGGTACGGCCCGCAGGTGGCGGGCCCTACCTGTCCATGAGAATGCAGAAGGCAGCGAGCCCCAAACAGTCGGTGCGGGGGGAGGCCGACTCCCAGCAGGCGGCCCTCTCCCTCCCTCAAAGCCTATTCGCCATTAATCAGAAGAGACGGGGAATGGCTACAGTGAGCGCCCGCCAGGCGGCGGCACTGTAGCCACGCCTTCCCCGACAAAGCCCACATCATCAGTGGAATTGCCACAGTACTAAGCAGTCGGCAGGACCCGCCAGCGGCGGGCGCAGCCTGTCGGCCAAGTACGAGACAGCCGGCGGGACCCACCAGGCGGCGGGCCCCAGCGACCGGCGAAGAAGCCGGCGACCGTCGACACTGACAGCCGGGTCGTACACCCGGCCAGATTACCATTGTACCCCTGGGGGTAAGCCTATATAAACCCCGTAGGGCACCCATGCAAAGGGTTCGGACCTCAGTTCACCACACATACACATAGAGAGAGGACGCTAGGGCTTGCCTTCCTCTTCTTCCCCCTCTAGATAAATAGCTCAAGGTCAAGCTTGTAGCCAGCATTGTTGCTTGAGTGATCATGCGGAGACTCCGCAGAGCAGGAGTAGGGGTGTTATCTCCTAGGAGAGCCCCGAACCTGCATAAAGAGTGCCAACGTTTCTGTCTATGCCTTATCCTATTTCCAGGCACCGGCGACGTCTTACTAGCTCCCACCATGATAAGCCATCCTCTGGCATATGTCGCCCGAAACCCCCGACAGCAGTACACAGGGGGAAAACATATGCACATGGGGGTTTGGGTGGCTGCTCACAACGGGCTCTCGGGCCTGAAGCGGAGAAGCGGCAGGGCTGGAGGCGCGTTGGGACTAGGAGGCCGGCCACGCTGGCGCTGGACCAAGTCAACGAGGGGCGCTCGCTCGTTCCAAGCTGCTGCTCAATGCTGCAAGCGACGCGGAGGAGGCTGGGAAGATGGGGACGAGCGCCTGGACTCGGATCCGTCGAAGGGCGCGGTGACGGCGTGATCCGGCGAAGGTTGGAGCTCCAGGCGGCGGCGGAGGAACGTATCCGGGCGGTGGAGGTAGCAGGCCGGCGGCGACGGCTGCTATTACAGAGAACCAGAGAGAGAGATCGGGAGTGAGTAGCGGCAGGAGGAAGAAAAAGAAAGGAGAAGGGCGCGGGGCATGGCAAGGACCTGGTCCGGCAGGTCGCCGTTGAGGGCTGGAGACAAAGCGATGGGCGCGCTGAGCCGGTAGGGGGCGCTGGTGCTCACGATCCACTCGGGATCGAGCAGAGGAGGGAAGAGGAGGCACGGCCGCGGGCATCCTCGAGCATGCGGGCGGGCGACGAGGCAAGGCGGCGAGCTTGATGGGGAACAGAGGGGAGGCGGAGGTGGAGATGCTCGGGATCCCCCTGGTCCAGGTCGAGTGAAGAAGGAGGAGTCGGGCTGCAGCCATGGCGCGGGAATCTCCTGTAGGGAAAAAGACAGGGAGAGAGATGGCGTGAGTGAGAGAGAGACAGGGGAAAGGAGAAGGATGTAAAGGAGGGACAAGACGGTCCTGCTGGTTGCCGACGAGGAGCAGCTCGGGGGGTGGCTGAAGGCGAGAAGGCCGCGGCCGCCGGTTGGCTCGACGGGGAATTCAAGGGAGAGGAGGTGGGCAGATCGGGATGGATCCCGAGGAAGATGGTGAGTGGGTGGCGGCGGCGATCGGGAAGGATGGGACAAGAGACTGGGATCTAGGGTTTGACCCGATTTGGAATGAGGTAGTTTATATATAGGGAAAGGGGATGGTTTGGAGCTCTCCGATTTAGATCGGACGGCTCCAGGATAAATAGGTTAGGTAGTCCAAATAAGAAATCGAAGATGTTTTATGGATGTTCGGAGATGATCCAAACCCATCGGTCACGACTGCCGGGTCGGGTTCGGGGAAGTTTCGGACGAGCACGAGGGGTCTGAGAGAGGTCGACGAAGACAAGGGGGCTTGACAAAAGGTCAACAGAGAAAGAGAGAAGCGGCACTATGAACGACTATGAGTTTTATGAAAACATGTGGATGCAATATGCATGATGAGATGATGAAATGCAACAACAACAAAATAAAACACACGACGGCAACGAAGAACATGGAAGGCTTTTGGAGCATCGGTCTCAGGGCGTTAAAACTCTCCTTCACTTACAAGAGATCTCGTCCCGAGATTTAGGGATGGCACTAGAGAGAAGCGAAAGAGCAAGAGGTAAAACAAAGTTGCTTCTTCGACCAACGAGTGAAACCATGAACCTTGGGAGGTTGAACAAATTGAAAGAAAGAATACAATGAAGATGAACGAGATTGCAAACAGTCTGTTGGACAAGAGGAAAAATGAATATGATGAGAACCAAGAGCTTAGGGGACAAGATAGATTTTGAAGCCACTCTGGTTAAAATTAGCTAGAGAAGGAATAAGAATTATAGAATTCAGGCGCACTCCGGTTGAAAAGAGACGCAACACTTGATAAGCTGAAATAACTTGAATGAGAACACAACACTCCGGTTAAATGGAAGGAATCAACATGCATTTGACAAGATTGGGCAATCCTTGACAAAAGGATCAACACAATGCCTCCGAAAGAAGTGAAACAATGGAATGAAATGAACGGAGACGAACATGAAAACTCTCCCAATTAAAATTGAAAGAGTATCCTTACGAAGAAGGGTTGAACGGAGTTGTTGGAAAATCAACAATGGAAAGAACAAGCTTGTTGTGGGCTTATGGAACACATCTCAAAATTATGTGGTTACAACCGGCCACTAACGGAAACAGTTGATTGGATTGAGATCAACAAGGAGATGAAAACTTCTTCACCCAGATGACAAGGAGAAAATTGGATCATTGATAAACACCACAAATAGCTACATTCCTTAGGGAAGGCTATAGGTGAAATATAACCCAATACAACTCCAACAAAAAGATTGATTGGTTGAAAAGATCTCTTGAACGAAGATAAAATGATGGATTTAAATATGTCACTCTTGAAAACTTGTGAAACATGAAACACGAAGGGAAATTATCAAGAATGACATAACACCACCTCAAAAGATAAGGTAGGAAGAATTGCACTTAGGAATGCAAGATGAAGAATGCTTGAACTCCTCAAAACAAAACATGTGTTGAACACCATGTTTCTTTTAGAGTATAGATTGGCGGATCATGACTTCAAGAGCAATCTTGAAGAACAATTGAAGAATGAAAGGAATCCTTGATGAACCACCATGTTGAAAGAATGATCAAACAAAAGGAAAGCTGAAAAGGTAATAAAAGGATGATAGAAAGAAAGAGAAGTTGAAAACACATGGTGAAGCCTTGCAATTATTTAGATGGAGCTTCGCGACGATATAACCGAGAAAACATGGAACTCCGGAAAAGGAAAAGATGAAACACATGAAATCGAGCATTGATAACATGAATGAAGTCCGGAAGAAGGAATTAATCACTTGGATGGAACATGAATAAGAATTATGTTATGCTTATCCTTCATCAACTTAAATTGATGACTAATAATGGATTTTTGCACACCACTTATTCTCGTTGAAAAGGGTTAAGGAGAGATATAGCGCGAACTTGGGAAGGTATTCAACAAACCACCGGTAGGATTTGGAAACAATGAATGAATGAATTTATATGAAAACAAAGGAATAGGAATCTTGAACGAACCACCGTAAGAATTAAAAGAACGGACGAGGATCCTTAAGGGAATTCAGATAGGGGAGAACGAAGAGATCATGAACTGATTAGAGGATACTTGAGTGAAGCACCGGAAGAATTGGAGATGAATGAAGAGGCATCAATTTCGAATACTTGGAGAACGAAGCCGAATGATAAGGGAGAGAAATCTTGAATGCAACACTATAAGAATTGGAGAACAAGAGCTAAAAGCTGAGAATGGGTACTATTCAGAAATGATGGCCTTCGGATGATCGAGAAAGGAAAGCAAGTCCTGAAATGCGTCGGATGGGTGAAAAGAATTCTCAAAATCAAAATCAATTATGAGAGGATGGCAACAATCTTGAACTATGCATCTTTGGAAGAACGTGTAAGGATTTAATAGGAACTCTTCTTCGGTCTTCAAAATCTGAGAATGACGACGAGAAACACCACCATGAATTTTGGGGGCACTCCAGAATGAAGAGTAGAAAGGTTGAACCAACGATGAAAAGAATTTGAAAGATCTTGGAGAAGTCATCTGACTGATGATGATTCATTCTTACGTCAAACTTTGAAAAGAATTTGAGAATAACTCCGGGAAAATTAGAAGAGTCAGGTAAGATCCTAGGAATAAACCTGTGGGTTAGGGCCCACTAAAAAGAAGCACCGTCGAAAATGGTTGCTGGAAAGAGAGATTGCACCGGTTGAATTAAATGGCTTGAATGAGAGAACAACCTCGAAATAACTCGAACGGATTAAGAATGGAAACATGAATCTTCTGAGATATCTTTAGCACTTCGGATATGAATAGAGAGAGGTGAACGATTATGAGAGGCTTAGATAAGAACTTCCAACATGGAAATCATGTGAAACAAAAGGAAGAGATATAATCAACACCGAAGATTGAATTTAGTCCACCGGAGAAGAAGAAAAAAGAACGAAGAATGATAAACGTGAAGCTCCTGAGAATCTTCACGAGGAGACACCGGATAAGAACATTGAGTGGAAAAAATGAAGAGACTTCACATGAATAAAATGGATACTTGATTAAGATATATGAGTCCTTGAAGTAACGGATGGGATGGTGGGAAAACAAAGGCAACTTGGGACGGACGAAAGGAACACCGTTGAGAGAATTGAGAATTGACCTTTCAATTATCGAAAGGATCGGTATAATTTGATGTAACACCCACGATGCGGCTATATCTCCCACGTGTCGTGGCACAACTTAGAGGCATAACCGCATTGTAGGTATTGTCGCAAGAAGGGTCATCTTCACACAATCCCATGTAATGAACGAGAATGGGATAAAGAGAGTCGGCTTACAATCGCCACTTCACACAATACATAAATTAATTCATACATCATCCAAAATCCACACATAGACCGACTACGGTCAAATCCAAATGAAAAGAAGATAACCCCAAATGCTAGATCCCCGATTGTCCCAACTGGGCTCCACTACTAATCATCAGGAAACGAAACATAGTAACAATCGTGTTCCTCGTCGAACTCCCACTTGAGCTCGGTTGCGTCGCCTGCACTGGTATCGTCGGCACCTGCAACTGTTTTGGTAGAATTTGTGAGTCACGAGGACTCAGCAATCTCACACCCGCGAGATCAAGACTATTTAAGCTTATAGGAAGGATTAGGTAATGAGGTGGAGCTGCAGCAAGCACTAAGCATATATGGTGGCTAACATACGCAAATAAGAGCGAGAAGAGGAGCAACACAACGGTCGCGAAGCTAGAGGTCGTCAAGAAGTGATCCTGAATCTGCTTACGTTCACACATAACCCAAACCGTGTTCACTTCCCGGACTCCGCCGAAAAGAGACCATCACGGCTACACACACGGTTGATGAGTTTTAATCAAGTCAAGTATCAATTTCTCTACAACCGGACATTAACAAATTCCGATCTGCCTCATAACCGCGGGCACGGCTTTTGAAAGATAATACCCTATAGGGGTGTCCCAACTTAGCCCATTATAAGCTCTCATGGTCAACGAAGGATATTCCTTCTCCCGGGAAGACCCGATCAGTCTCGGAATCCCGGTTTACAAGACATTTCATCAATGTTTAAACAAGACCAGCAAAGCCGCCCGATGTGCCGACAAATCCCGAAAGGAGCTGCACATATCTCGTTCTCAGGGCAACACCGGATAAGTCAAGCTACGAGTAAAACCAGCCCTCAAGTTGCCCCGAGGTGGCCCCGCAGGTTGGTCGGTTCGGACCAACACTCGAAGGAGCACTGGCCCGGGGGGGGGGGGGGGTTAAGTAAAGATGACCCTCGGGCTCGCGAAAACCCAAGGGAAAAAGGCTTAGGTGGCAAATGGTAAAACCAAGGTTGGGCCTTGCTGGAGGAGTTTCAACCAAAGCAAACTGTCAAGGGGGTCCCATAAATCACCCAACCGCGTAAGGAACGCAAAATCAGAGTTGTCGAAAGCTTGATCCTCGTAAGCGTTCTCAACAGGCTCCTCGTAAGGGTACTCGTCTCCAGGCTCTACCCAAAGTAAGAACACAAGCAAAGGACCAACAGTCAATCACGGGAAATGCACAAGCAACATGATGCAATACATGGCATGATACGCGAGATGTGATATGCAATGCATATGCGTGCTCACCGAAAGGGAAAAGATGAACAAGGCATCAACTTGGCAAACCAAGTATGCCGCTGGAAAGATGAGATGATTTTGGTCGAAATCGATGTAAAGATCACCGGAATCAGATGCACGGTTTGCAAATGGCAAGCAAAACAAGAATGACACAATTCTGCGATTAACAGCATGATAGCACTTAGAATACATCAAGAAACTATGCTACAGCACGCCAACATAGCAACAAAGCATATGGAAGTGATCTACAAAAGATGAACACTGAGCTATGGCTAGATCACACAATAACAGGTTCAAACAAGCATGGCAAAAGTGCAAAAGATATCAGCTTCACAGACTTAGTGAAAATACTGGACATGCCAGAAATAACATTAGGAAGCCATGTTTAGAGCAAGCAAATAGCACGCTACAGGAACATATCATAGCAAATCAAGGCATGGCATGAATCTACTAAATGCATGGAAAAAAATCCCTTACAGACCATGAGCCAAAAAGGATCAGAAGATATGAGGGCACCCATGTAAACATAGCAAGTTTTATTAACAGTTCCAGACTTGGCAGAAAAACAGAGCATGGCATAAACAGAATTATGATGGCATCTTTGTGAGCTCGATTCACTCATCACAAAGCATTGCATGACAAAACAAGCATACCAACAGCAAGATGGCATGTGCATGAAGCTAACCATGGCAAGAACAAGTTCATAGCATGTATGGATCAACTACAACAACCTTGGCAAAATTGAATAGCATGTTAACATTCTACCAGGAACATTTAATAGCAAAAGTAGAGCAAGATTGAGACATGCTAGGGCACTCCATAATTGCAAACAGGGGCATGGATGCATAGAGCATAACCATAAGTTCACAACATCCTTACTAAAGTATCTAAAAATAAGCATGGATCTCACTGTAGCCACATGGATACATGACATCAAAATAACAGCAGGAAAAGACAGCAAAATCCAAAGTCCCTGAAAATAGAAACATCACGAAGCCTAGTTTACATGCTTGTGCTAGTCACCACATAGATCACAAAAATACATGGCATACACCTCTGTAAAGATGGCATGGCATAGATCAAAACACCTGTAGAGCTCGTGCTCATAAGATGCACACATCAAATGCAACAAAAATAAGAAAACATCAAGTTCTGATAAGTAACAGCAGTAAACAACATATAGCACTCTTGCACCAGAGATTTGGGCATCAAGATGAACTCAAAAAAACATGGCACAATGGAAGAAAATGGAGATCATCTCCTGATGAACATTTTGATATATCATGCGCATGAAACGGAGCAGTATGCAAGGAGATATGATGCGATGAACAGAGCCACATAATATAAGCAATTCGGGACTTGGCAGAAAAACGAGGGGGGGGGGGTCAACCTCGTTCCAGATCAAGGGTTCGGGCACGCGGGAGGCCGGGGCTCGCCGGAGATGGGGCGCGCGGCGGCTGGAGAAGAGCTCTGGGAAGCTCGGGCGCGCTAGGCGCCGGCGGTGAGGCTGGAGGGCGGCGGGGTCGCGGCGGCCGGCGGGCGCCGCACGGGGAGGCGCAGACAAGCGGCGGAGGCGCTCGGGATCCTCCTGATCCGGGCGCCGGCGGCGCTCCAAGGGCCGGCGACGGCAAGGATCGTGGCGGCGCGGTCGGGCTCCGGCGAGGCTCCGGTGGCCGGAGCTCGATGTGCGGTGGCGGTCGGGCGCTCGGGCGCCTGCGGGCGGGCGGCGTAGCGACCTGCCCCGGGCGGGCCGGATCTGGGCCTGGCGGGCCCGCGGTGGTGGGAGGCGGCGGCGACAGGTGGCGGCTGCCGGTTGGTTGTGGGAAGCGGCGGAGCTGACGTGGCGGGCGCTGATTGGCCGGAGCGACGTGTCCGGCGGGCACGTCCGGCGGCGGCGATTTCGTCCGGTGGCGCAGAGGAGCGGGGCTAGGGTTTGGACCAGGCGAAACTTCGGGGGGATGCACATATATATAGGTAGAGGGAGCTAGGAGAGTCCAAATGAGGTGCGGTTTTCGCCCACACGATCGTGATCCGACGACGGAGAGCATGGAAGTCACTTAGATGGGTTATTGGGTTGTTTTGGAGGGTGTTGGGCTGCAACACTCAAAAGGCCTTGGCGGTTACCCGGTTAACCGTTGGAGTATCAAACGGCCTCCAAATGGAACGAAACTTGACAGGTGGTCTACCGGTGGTGTACCAAGGCCACTTTGCAAACCTCGGTCCATTCTGAGAACGTTTAACACCCGCTCACAAAAAGAGACAAGAGGGGTGCGCCGGTGCATGTGGGAGTGTCGGATTACAAAACGGACAACGGGGAAAATGCTCGGACGCATGAGACGAACACGTATGCAAATGAGATGCACATGATGACATGATATGAAATGCATGACATGAACAAAAAGCAAAATGAGAGACAAAACCCGACCACGAAGGGAATATCATAACACATAGCCGAAAATGGCAAGAGTTGGAGTTACAAATATGGAATGTCACATCCGGGGCGTTACAACACTCCACCACTACAAGAGGATCGAGAGGATCTCGTCCCGAGATCTAGGACTGAAAGAACTCTGGATAGTCGGAACGGAGGTGGTCCTCGCGCTCCCAGGTGGCTTCTTGGTCGGAATGGTGTGACCACTTCACTTTCAGGAATTTGATTGACTTGTTGCGATTCTTGTGTTCTGTTTCTTCAAGAGTAGCAACGGGGTGCTCATGATAAGACAGATCTTCTTGGAGGTGAATCTCTTTGAAGTTGATGGTGCGCTCAGGAGTCTTGAAGCACTTGCGAAGCTATGACACGTGGAACACATCGTGCATGTTCGCGAAGTTGGAGGGAAGCTCAAGTTGATAGGCGAGGTCGCCTCTTTTGCCAATGATCTTGAAAGGACCCACGTATCTAGGGGCAAGCTTCCCTTTGATAGCGAAGCGACGAGTGCCTTTCATTAGAGAGACACGGAGGTAGACATGGTCTTCGATCTCAAAAGCCAAGTCACGGTGCTTGCTATCATAGTAACTCTTCTGGGGCGATTGCGCGGCTTTGAGATTTTCACGGATGAGTTTACACATTTCTTCGGCTTCTGTGATCAAGTCATTGCCAAGAAGTTGGCGTTCACCAGTCTCTGACCAATTGAGAGGAGTACGGCACTTTCTGCCATATAGAATCTCGAATGGGGCCTTGCCCGAACTCGCTTGGAAGCTGTTGTTGTAGGAGAACTCCGCATATGGGAGGCAATCTTCCCACTTCATGCCAAAGGAAATGACACCAGCCCTGAGCATATCTTTAAGGATTTGATTGACTTGCTTGACTTGACAACTAGTTTGAGGATGGAAAGTTGTGCTAAAACGAATGTTGGTGCCCATGGCCTTCTGAAAGGAGTCCCAGAACTTAGAAGTGAAGATGCTTCCACGATCTGAAGATATCAATTGTGGAATGCCGTGCAAGGAGACAATCCTGGAGGCGTATAGCTCTGCCAACTGAGCTGCTGTGACAGATTCTTTGATAGGAAGAAAATGAGCCACTTTTGTAAGCTTGTCGATGACAACGAAGATAGCACCATTTCCACGCTTGGACTTAGGGAATCCAGTCACGAAGTCCATTTCGATATGATCAAACTTCCATTCTGGAATAGCAAGAGGTTGGAGGAGACCAGCTGGTCGTTGGTGTTCTGCTTTCACCCTTCTGCAGACGTCACATTCATTCACGAATTGAGCAATTTCTCACTTCATTTGAGTCCACCAATACGACTGCTTGAGGTCATGGTACATCTTCGTACTTCCAGGATGAATGGAAAGAAGGGAATTGTGCGCTTCGTTCATTATGACCTTCCTTAAATCACCTTTGGGAACCACAATCCGGTCCTAGAAGAATAAAGTGTCTCGGTCATCAACGCGATAGCACTTGTATTTGGAAATGCCCTTGTCAATACCACGTTTCACCTTCTTCACCATGGTATCCAGGAGTTGTGCCTCACGAATTTGATCTTCGAAAGTAGGAGAGACTAGGAGGTTGGCAAGAAAGCCTTGAGGAACAACTTGGAGATTGAGTTTGCAGAAAGCTTCGCAAAGGTCCGGTTGGAATGGCTTGAGAATTAAGCTGTTGCAATAAGCCTTCCTGCTCAAAGCATCTGCAATGACATTGGCCTTGCCTGGAGTATATTCAATACTCGGATTGTACTCTTGAATCATTTCGACCCATCGAGTTTGCCTGAGGTTGAGGTTGGGCTGAGTGAAGATGTACTAGAGACTCTTGTGATCGGTGAATATGTCCACTTTCCTTCCCAACAAGAGATGTCTCCATGTTATTAATGCATGGACAACTGCCGCCAACTCAAGATTGTGAGTGGGGTAGTTCTTTTCGTTGGGCTTCAACTGACGAGAGGAATAGGCCACAAATTTCTTCTCTTGCATTAACACAGCACCGAGACCTTGAAGAGAAGCATCACAGAAAACTTCGAATGGCTTGGATTCCTCAGGAGGAGTTAAGACAGGAGCTATGACGAGTTTCTCTTTGAGAGTGTTGAAAGTAACGTCACACTCAGGAGTCCAGACATACTTCACGTGCTTCTGGAGGAGGTTGGAAAGAGGCTTTGCAATCTTAGATAAATTCTCAACGAATCTTCGGCAATAGCTTGCAAGCCCAAGAAAACTGCGAAGCTGCTTGACATTCTGAGGAGGTTCCCAATTCACAATTGCAGACACCTTCTCGGGATTAACAGCGATGCCCTTAGCGGCGATGATGTGACAAAGGTAAAGAACTTCATCAAGCCAGAACTCACATTTGGAAAACTTCGCATAGCATTGATACTCTCTGAGCTTGTCGAGCACCAATCGCAAATGTTTGGCATGATCCTTCTTATTCTTGGAGAAGACCAAGATATCATCGAGATACACCAGGACAAATTCATTGGTGTAGGGGTTCAAGATGAAGTTCATCATTCGAGAGAATGTTGGAGGAGCATTGACAAGGCCGAAAGACATGGCAGTATATTCATAAGAACCAAAACTTGTTCTGAATGTTGTCTTGGGAATATCTTCTTCACGAATGCGAATCTGATGATAACCCATCCGGAGGTCAAGCTTGGAGAAGACTTTAGCACCTTTAAGTTGCTCGAATAGCTCATTAATGTTGGGAAGTGGATACTTGTCCTTGATTGTCTTCTTGTTCAATGGACGGTAGTCGACACAAAGTCGGTCTGTGCCATCTTTCTTCTGGACAAAGAGAACTCCACAACCCCATGGAGATGAACTCGGTCTGATCAAACCCAGACGCTCTTGTTCATCGTGCTGTTTCTTCAATTCTTTCAGCTCCTTGGGTCCAAGCTTGTAAGGACGCATGCAAACGGGTTCAGTGCCAGGCTCAAGATCGATAACGAACTCGACTGGCCGGTGAGGAGGCATACCCGGAAGCTCTTCTGGAAAGACATCTTGGTACTCACAAACGATTGGAATCTAAGAGATTGTGTCTAGCTCGCCCCTCTCATTGAGAGAGAATAACCGAATGGTCTCATCACGAGCGGCATAGATGATCACATCCTCAGAAGAGTGTGTCAATTGAATTTCCCTGGCAGCACAATCAAGTTGAGCCTTGTGCTTAGAAAGCCAGTCCATCCCGAGAATTAGATCAATATCCGGGTCACCAAGAACAATTGGAGAAGACAGAAATTTATAGTTTCCCATCTTCATGGAAACATCCGGAACCACCAAACTAGAGCTCAAACGTTTACCCGGAGAAACGACAGCCATGGGTTTACCCAAAAGTGAAGGAGTGAAATCATGCTTGGCAAAAAACGATCTTGACATGAAAAAATGCGATGCACCAGTATCAAATAAGACTTTTGAAGGAATATCGTTAACTGAGAGATTACCCATTATCACATCAGTAGATTCCTCCGCTTGAGCTGCATTCATCATGTTCACCTTTGCAGACTTGGGATTATGCTTGACCACTGCATTGCTGGAAGATCTCACAGGAGGAGGAGGCGGAAGGCGCCTTTGGTTGAAGCACTTGTTAGCATAGTGACCTTTCTCCTGACACTTGTTTCAAGTCACCTCTGAGAGCGGACGATGATAAGGAGCATTCGACTTTGGAGCTTGATTCTGAGACTTGTTCTGATAGCCAGGGTTGGGTGGGAAGATCCATGGCCACCTTTGTTCTTCTGCTGGAAAGGCTGACGAAACGGAGCAGGAGGAGGCAACCAGAACTTCTGTTGCTTAGAAGCCACTAGTGAGGAAGAAGAAGACTGAACTGCGTCCCTGACTCTCTTCTTAGAAGCCTCACACTTGAGCTGACCAGCCTCTTGCTTCAGTGCCATGTTGTAGAAATCATCATACTTGGTCGGCTCAAAAAGCACGAGAGGTAATTGCAGATCTTCTCTAAGGCCACCTCCGAATTGATAGATCATGCTCTTTTCATCAAGAACGTCTTGCTTAGCGAAGCGAGCGAGTTTCTGAAACTGGGTATTGTATTGATACACAGACATGCTGCCTTGCTTGAGATTGCGGAACTCCTCACGCTTGCTCTCAACAACACTTTGTGGAATGTGGTGAGCTTTGAAGTCTCGACGGAAATCATCCCAGGTAATCACACGACCTCCTCTGGAATCTTTGTATTGTTGATACCACTCGGCAGCTTGATCCTTGAGTTGAAAAGAAGCAAACTTGTTGGGGATATAACAACTGGTGTAACCCGCCCAGGAGGGGCCGGGTTACGTTATGGCAATTCATCATATGAAGCCCAATATCAAAGCTTGAAGATGGCGGTTCAATAAAGGGCCTAAAGCCCGTAGGTGACTTAAGGCCCGTAGTGATAAACCGCCGTAATGGCGTGACTTGTGTTGTAAGGCAGATTAACTAGTTACCAAGCCGGATATTGTTTATAAGCCGGTCGGGACTCTGTAGGCCGCGGGGCGTCAACCCGTGTATATAAGGGGATGACCCGCCGGCGGCTTAAGGGAGATAACATCAAATCGGTAGCCAGGCATAGCGGATTCGCTCCCTGGTCATCGAAACCCTAGTAATTCCACCTCAACTGGAGTAGGCTTTTACCTTCACCGTAAGGGGCCGAACCAGTATAACCCTCATGTCCTTTGTCCCGCTTTAACCCCTTTAAGCTTCCTAGTTGCGATGGCTCCACGACTAAGTCCTTTCACAAGGGCATCTGCCGTGACTATTCCACGACAGTTGGCGCCCACCGTAGGGCCAGCGCACGGTGGATTTGAGTTCTTGAAGGGCAGCTTCGAAGGGCTCAAGGGATACGCTGTGGGCCGGATGACCAAGAGTTGTCGCGGCAAGCTCTACATCAACGACGCAGGCTGGGGCCACGACGCCGGCTCAATCGAGTACGGGTACAGGGTCCCCTTCGGCGGAATCCACGTTTTCATTGGCAAGATCGGCGAGCCGGGCCCTGAGCCGGACATCTGCACCGACCTCATCGAGACGGCTCAGCGTGCGAGACCCGCCCGGGCTCTGCCCGCCTTGAAACGTGCTTTCGTGGGATGCATCCACGGAGGACTCTCTGAAGGATCTAGATCTAGCGATGAGACGGCCATCTGCTCTGATGATGAATCATCCACAGGTGATACGGACTCGTTGTATCTGAAGGAAATATGCCCTAGAGGCAATAATAAAGTTATTATTTATTTCCTTATATCATGATAAATGTTTATTATTCATGCTAGAATTGTATTAACCGGAAACTTGATACATGTGTGAATACATAGACAAACAGAGTGTCACTAGTATGCCTCTACTTGACTAGCTTGTTGATCAAAGATGGTTATGTTTCCTAGCCATAGACATGAGTTGTCATTTGATTAACGGGATCACATCATTAGGAGAATGATGTGATTGACTTGACCCATTCCGTTAGCTTAGCACTCGATCGTTTAGTATGTTGCTATTGCTTTCTTCATGACTTATACATGTTCCTATGACTATGAGATTATGCAACTCCCATTTATCGGAGGAACACTTTGTGTGCTACCAAACGTCACAACGTAACTGGGTGATCATAAAGGTGCTCTACAGGTGTCTCCGAAGGTACTTGTTGGGTTGGCTTATTTCGAGATTAGGATTTGTCACTCCGAGTGTCGGAGAGGTATCTCTGGGCCCACTCAGTAATACACATCACTATAAGCCTTGCAAGAATTGTGACTAATGAGTTAGTTGCGGGATGACTTATTACGGAACGAGTAAAGAGACTTGCCGGTAACGAGATTGAACTAGGTATCGAGATACCGACGATCGAATCTCGGGCAAGTAACATACCGATGACAAAGGGAACAACGTATGTTGTTATGCGGTCTGACCGATAAAGATCTTCGTAGAATATGTGGGAACCAATATGAGCATCCAGGTTCCGCTATTGGTTATTGACCAGAGAGGTGTCTCGGTCATGTCTACACAGTTCTCGAACCCGTAGGGTCCGCACGCTTAACGTTACGATGACAGTTTTATTATGAGTTTATGTATTTTGATGTACCGAAGGAGTTCGGAGTCCCGGATGAGAACGGGGACATGACGAGGAGTCTCGAAATGGCCAAGACGTAAAGATCGATATATTGGACGACTATATTCAGACTTCGGAAAGGTTCCAAGTGATTCGGGTATTTTTCGGAGTACCGGAGAGTTACGGGAATTCGTATTGGGCCTTAATGGGCCATACGGGAAAGGAGAGAAAGGCCCCAAAGGGAGGCCGCACCCCTCCCCATGGACTAGTCCGAATTGGACTAGGGAGGGGGGCGCCCCCTTCCTTGTTTCTCCTTCTCCCTTCCCTTCTCCTATTCCAACAAGGAAAGGAGGAGTCCTACTCCCGGTGGGAGTAGGACTCCCCCCCTTGGCGCGCCCTCCTCCTTGGCCGGCGGCCTCCCCCTTGCTCCTTTATATACAGGGGCAGGGGGGCACCCCAGAGACACAACAATTGATCTATTGATCTCTTAGCCGTGTGCGGTGCCCCCCTCCACCATATTACACCTCGATAATATCGTAGCGGTGCTTAGGCGAAGCCCTGCGTCGGTAGAACATCATCATTGTCACCACGCCGTCGTGCTGACAAAACTCTCCCTCAAAACTTGGCTGGATCAGAGTTCGAGGGACGTCATCGAGCTGAACGTGTGCTGAACTCGGAGGTGCCGTGCGTTCGGTACTTGATCGGTCGGATCGTGAAGACGTACGACTACATCAACCGCGTTGTGTTAACGCTTCCACTTTCGGTCTACGAGGGTACGTGGACGACACTCTCCCCTCTCGTTGCTATGCATCACCATGATCTTGCGTGTGCGTAGAATTTTTTTGAAATTACTACGTTACCCAATAGTGGTATCCGAGCCTGGTTTTATGCGTTGATGTTATGCACGAGTAGAACACAAGTGAGTTGT
Source organism: Aegilops tauschii subsp. strangulata (assembly GCF_002575655.3). Taxonomy (NCBI): domain Eukaryota; kingdom Viridiplantae; phylum Streptophyta; class Magnoliopsida; order Poales; family Poaceae; genus Aegilops; species Aegilops tauschii. The sequence goes on from NC_053035.3 coordinate 68,049,211, forward strand.
GGGCGATATAAGTCATACTGCTTACCAGCATGTCATATTTTTCAGCGGTATTGTGAGATGAAGCGGCCCGGACCGACATTACGGGTATGCTTACGCGAGACTGGTTTCACCGTTGCGAGCACACGTTGCTTAAAGGTGACTGGCAGGTGTCTGTCTCTCTCACTTTAGTTGAACCGAGTGTGGCTACGCCCGGTCCTTGCGAAGGTTAAAACAGCACCAACTTGACAAACTATCGTTGTGGTTTTGATGCGTAGGTAAGAACGGTTCTTGCTAAGCCCGTAGCAGCCACGTAAAACTTGCAACAACAAAGTAGAGGACGTCTAACTTGTTTTTGCAGGGCGTGTTGTGATGTGATATGGTCAAGACATGATGCTATATTTTATTGTATGAGATGATCATGTTTTGTAACCGAGTTATCGGCAACTGGGAGGAGCCATATGGTTGTCGCTTTATTGTATGCAATGCAATCGCCATGTAATTGGTTTACTTTATCACTAAGCGGTAGCGATAGTCGTAAAAGCAATAGTTGGCGAGACGACAACGATGCTACGATGGAGATCAAGGTGTCGAGCCGGTGACGATGGTGATCATGACGGTGCTTCGGAGATGGAGATCACAAGCACAAGATGATGATGGCCATATCATATCACTGATATTGATTGCATGTGATATTTATCTTTTATGCATCTTATCTTGCTTTGATTGACGGTAGCACTATAAGATGATCTCTCACTAAAATTTCAAGATAAAAGTGTTCTCCCTGAGTATGCACCATTGTGAAAGTTCTTCGTGCAGAGACACCACGTGATGATCGGGTGTGATAGGCTCTACGTTCAAATACAGTGGGTGCAAAACAGTTGCACACGCGGAATACTCAGGTTAAACTTGACGAGCCTAGCATATGCAGATATGGCCTCGGAACACGGAGACCGAAAGGTCGAGCGTGAATCATATAGTAGATATGATCAACATAGTGATGTTCACCATTGAAACTACTCCATCTCATGTGATGATCGGACATGGTTTAATTGATTTGGATCACGTAATCACTTAGATGATTAGAGGGATGTCTATCTAAGTGGGAGTTCTTAAGTAATATGATTAATTGAACTTAAATTTATCATGAACTTAGTCCTGATAGTATTTTGCAAATTATGTTGTAGATCAATAGCTCGCGTTGTGGCTTCCCTGTGTTTATTTTTGATATGTTCCTAGAGAAAAATTATGTTGAAAGATGTTAGTAGCAAAGATGCGGATTGGATCCGTGATCTGAGGATTATCCTCATTGCTGCACAGAAAAATTATGTCCTTGATGCACCGCTAGGTGACAGACCTATTGCAGGAGCAGATGCAGACGTTATGAACGTTTGGCTAGCTCAACATGATGACTACTTGATAGTTTAGTGCACCATGCTTAACGGCTTAGAATCGGGACTTCAAAGACGTTTTGAACGTCATGGACCATATGAGATGTTCCAGGAGTTGAAGTTAATATTTCAAACAAATACCCGAGTTGAGAGATATGAAGTCTCCAACAAGTTCTATAGCTAAAAGATGGAGGAGAATAGCTCAAGCAGTGAGCATGTGCTCAGATTGTCTGGGTACTACAATCGCTTGAATCAAGTGGGAGTTAATCTTCCAGATAAAATAGTGATTGACAGAATTCTCTAGGCAACATCGCCAACTTAGTAGAACTTCATGATGAACTATAGTATGCAAGGAATGACGAAAGTAATTCCCGAGCTCTTCGCGATGCTGAAATCGACGAAGGTAGAAATCAAAGAAAGAGCATCAAGTGTTGATGGTTAACAAGACCACTAGTTTCAAGAAAAGGGCAAAGGGATAGAAGGGGAACTTCAAGAAGAACGGCAAGCAAGTTGCTGCTCAAGTGAAGAAGCCCAAGTCTGGACCTAAGCCTGAGACTAAGTGCTTCTACTGCAAAGGGACTGGTCACTGGAAGCAGAACTGCCCCAAGTATTTGGTGGATAAGAAGGATGGCAAAGTGAACAAAGGTAAATTTGATATAGAGATTGTTGATGTGTATTTTACTAGTGTTCATAGCAACCCCTCTGTATTTGATACTGGTTCAGTTGCTAAAGAGTAGTAACTCTAAACGGGAGTTGCATAATGAACAGAAACTAGTTAAGGATGAAGTGACGATGTGTATTGGAAGTGGTTCCAAGATTGATATGATCATCATCGCACACTCCCTATACTTTCGGGATTAGTGTTGAAACTAAATAAGTGTTATTTGGTGTTTGCGTTGAGTATGAATATGATTTGATCATGTTTATTGCAATACGGTTATTCATTTAAGTTAGAGAATAATTGTTGTTCTGTTTACATGAATAAAACCTTATACGGTTACACACCCAATGAAAATGGTTCGTTGGATCTCGATCGTAGTGATACACATATTCATAATATTGAAGCCAAAAGATGCAAAGTTAATAATGATAGTGCAACTTATTTGTGGCACTGCCGTTTAGGTCATATTGGTGTAAAGCGCATGAAGAAACTCCATGCTGATGGGCTTTTGGAATCACTTGATTATGAATCACTTGATGCTTGCGAACCGTGCCTCATGGGCAAGATGACTAAAACACCGTTCTCCGGAACTATGGAGAGAGCAACAGATTTGTTGGAAATCATACATACAGATGTATGTGGTCCGATGAATATTGAGGCTTGTAGCAGGTATCATTATTTTCTGACCTTCATAGATGATTTGAGCAGATATGGGTATATCTGCTTAATGAAACAGAAGTCTGAAACATTTGAAAAGTTCATATAATTTCAGAGTGAAGTGGAAAATCATCGTAACAAGAAAATAAAGTTTCTACGATCTGATCGTGGAGAAGAGTATTTGAGTTACGAGTTTGGCCTTCAGTTAAAACAATGTGAAATAGTTTCACTACTCACGCCACCTGGAACACCACAGTGTAATGGTGTGTCCGAACGTCGTAACCGTACTTTATTATATATGGTGCGATATATGATGTCTCTTACCGATCTACCACTATCGTTTTGGGGTTATGCATTAGAGACAGCTGCATTCACGTTAAATAGGGTACCATCTAAATCCATTGAGACGACATCTTATGAACTGTGGTTTGGCAAGAAACCAAAGTTGTCGTTTCTTAAAGTTTGGGGTTGCGATGCTTATGTGAAAAAGTTTCATCCTGATAAGCTCAAACCCAAATCGGAGAAATGTGTCTTCATAGGATACCCAAAGGAGACAGTTGGGTACACCTTCTATCACAGATCCGAAGGCAAGACATTCGTTGCTAAGTATGGATCCTTTCTAGAGGAGGAGTTTCTCTCGAAAGAAGTGAGTGGGAGGAAAGTAGAACTTGATGAGGTAATTGTACCTGCTCTCTTATTGGAAAGTAGTTCATCGCAGAAACCAGTTTCTGTGATGCCTATACCAATTAGTGAGGAAGTTAATGATGATGATCATGGAACTTCAGATCAAGTTATTACTGAACCTCGTAGGTCAACCAGAGTAAGATCCGCACCAGAGTGGTACGGTAGTCCTGTTCTGGAGGTTATGTTACTAGACCATGGCGAACCTACGAACTATGAAGAAGCGATGGTGAGCCCAGATTCCGCAAAATGGCTTGAGGCCATGAAATCTGAGATGAGATCCATGTATGAGAATAATGTATGGACTTTGATTGACTTGCCCAATCATCGGCGAGCCATTGAGATTAAATGGATCTTCAAGAGGAAGACGGACGCTGATAGTAGTGTTACTATCTACAAAGCTAGAATTGTCGCAAAAGGTTTTCGACAAGTTTAAGGTGTTGATTACGATGAGAGTTTCTCACTCGTATCTATGCTTAAGTCTGTCCGAATCATGTTAGCAATTGCCGCATTTTATGAAATCTCGCAAACGGATAAACAAAACTGCATTCTTTAATGGATTTATTAAAGAAGAGTTGTATATAATGCAACCAGAAGGTTTTGTCAATCCTAAAGGTGCTAACAAAATATGCAAGCTCCAGCGATTCATCTATGGACTGGTGCAAGCCTCTCGGAGTTGGAATATACGCTTTGATAAGTTGATCAAAGGATATAGTTTTATACAGACTTGCGGTGAAGCCTGTATTTACAAGAAAGTGAGTGGGAGCACTACAGCATTTCTGATAAGTATATGTGAATGACATATTGTTGATCGGAAATAATGTAGAATTATTCTGCAAAGCATAAAGGAGTGTTTGAAAGGAGTTTTTTAAAGAAAGACCTCGGTGAAGCTGCTTACATATTGAGCATCAAGATCTATAGAGATAGATCAAGACGCTTGATAAGTTTTTTCAATGAGTACATACCTTAACAAGATTTTGAAGTGGTTCAAAATGGAACAGTCAAAGAAAGAGTTTCTTGCCTGTGTTACATGGTGTGAAATTGAGTCAGACTCAAAGCCCGACCACGGCAAAAGATAGAAAAAGAATGAAAGTCATTCCCTATGCCTCGGCCATAGGTTCTATAAAGTATGCCATGCTGTGTACCGGATCTATTGTATACCCTACACTGATTTTGGCAAGGGAGTACAATAGTGATCTAGGAGTAGATCACTGGACAGTGGTCAAAATTATCCTTAGTGGAATAAGGATATGTTTCTCGATTATGGAAGTGACAAAAGGTTCGTCGTAAAGGGTTACGTCAATGCAAGTTTTGACACTAATCTAGATGACTCTAAGTCTCGGTCTAGACACATATTGAAAGTGGGAGCAATTAGCTAGAGTAGCTCCGTGCAGAGCATTGTAGACATAAAAATTTGCAAAATACTTACGGATCTGAATGTGACAGACCCGTTGACTAAAATTATCTCACAAACAAAACATGATCACACCTTAGTACTCTTTGGGTGTTAATCACATAGCGATGTGAACTAGATTACTAACTCTAGTAAACCCTTTGGGTGTTGGTCACATGACGATGTGAACTATGGGTGTTAATCACATGGTGATGTGAACTATTGATGTTAAATCACATGGCGATGTGAACTAGATTATTGACTCTAGTGCAAGTGGGAGACTGAAGGAAATATGCCCTAGAGGCAATAATAAAGTTATTATTTATTTCCTTATATCATGATAAATGTTTATTATTCATGCTAGAATTGTATTAACCGGCAACTTGATACATGTGTGAATACATAGACAAACAGAGTGTCACTAGTATGCCTCTACTTGACTAGCTCGTTGATCAAAGATGGTTATGTTTCCTAGCCATAGGCATGAGTTGTCATTTGATTAATGGGATCACATCATTAGGAGAATGATGTGATTGACCTGACCCATTCCGTTAGCTTAGCACTCGATCGTTTAGTATGTTGCTATTGCTTTCTTCATGACTTATACATGTTCCTATGACTATGAGATTACGCAACTCCCGTTTACCGGAGAACACTTTGTGTACTACCAAACGTCACAACGTAACTGGGTGATCATAAAGGTGCTCTACAGGTGTCTCCGAAGGTACTTGTTGGGTTGGCCTATTTCGAGATTAGGATTTGTCACTCCGAGTGTCGGACAGGTATCTCTGGGCCCACTCAGTAATACACATCACTATAAGCCTTGCAAGCATTGTGACTAATGACTTAGTTGCGGGATGACTTATTACGGAACGAGTAAAGAGACTTGCCGGTAACGACATTGAACTAGGTATCGAGATACCAATGATCGAATCTCGGGCAAGTAACATACCGATGACAAAGGGAACAACGTAGAATATGTGGGAACCAATATGAGCATCCAGGTTCCGCTATTGGTTATTGACCAGAGAGGTGTCTCGGTCATGTCTACATAGTTCTCGAACCCGTAGGGTCCGCACGCTTAACGTTACGATGACAGTTTTATTATGAGTTTATGTATTTTGATGTACCGAAGGAGTTCGGAGTCCCGGATGAGATCGGGGACATGACGAGGAGTCTCGAAATGGCCGAGACGTAAAGATCGATATATTGGACGACTATATTCGGACTTCGGAAAGGTTCTGAGTGATTCGGGTATTCTTCGGAGTACCGGAGAGTTACGGTAATTCGTGTTGGGCCTTAATGGGCCATACAGGAAAGGAGAGAAAGGCCCCAAAGGGAGGCCGCACCCCTCCCCATGGACTAGTCCGAATTGGACTAGGGAGGGGGGCTCCCCCTTCCTTCTTTCTCCTTCTCCCTTCCCTTCTCCTATTCCAACAAGTAAAGGAGGAGTCCTACTCCCGGTGGGAGTAGGACTCCCCCCCTTGACGCGCCCTCCTCCTTGGCCGGCGGCCTCCCCCTTGCTCCTTTATATACAGGGGCAGGGGGGCACCCCAGAGACACAACAATTGATCTATTGATCTCTTAGCCGTGTGCGGTGCCCCCCTCCACCATATTACACCTCGATAATATCGTAGCGGTGCTTAGGCGAAGCCCTGCGTCGGTGGAACATCATCATCGTCACCGTGCCGTCATGCTGACGAAACTCTCCCTCAACACTCGGCTGGATCAGAGTTCGAGGGACGTCATCGAGCTGAACGTGTGCTGAACTCGGAGGTGCCGTGCGTTCGGTACTTGATCGGTCGGATCGTGAAGACGTACAACTACATCAACCGCGTTGTGTTAACGCTTCCGCTTTCGGTCTACGAGGGTACGTGGACGACACTCTCCCCTCTCGTTGCTATGCATCACCATGATCTTGCGTGTGCGTAGAATTTTTTTGAAATTACTATGTTATCCAACAGTATCAACTTCGAGACGGCAGGCTCGGGGGTTTTTCCGATGGCAACAGTATTCCGGACCCTTTTGAGCCGCCAAGCCGGGTTGGAATCTTCATGGCCAGCACGCAACCTGTTCAAAACTTCGCCGCTGGGGCAGGAGGCCCTGTGCACTCGCCGGCTCAGGGGCTGATGGATCTCACGGATAAGATGACTACCCTGCTAACCACCACGGTCGTCCCAGCAGATCAAGCTCAACATGATGCGGAGGTGGCACAGTTAAAGCTGGATATAGCACGAGCCAAGGAAGATCTGGCCGCGGAGGGAATCAGGATGGCTGCAGAACGGGCGGCTCTGGACGCCCAGACTCAACTGATTCAGGCGCAGTCTTTCCGGCTCACGATGGATCAGAACGCATCCAATGAGGTCATGAGAAGGAGGCATCAGAAGGCTCAATCTCGGCTCCCTCCGATTTATGATCCTCGAAACCTCTTCAACACGCCCGGTGCAGGGCCCAGTAACACGCCAGAAATCACGGCACCCGGGGCTGGAACGCCGGTTCAGCCGCAAGTGATGGGGCCTCCCCGTGTGAATACTGCCCCACCTCAATACGTGCCGATACCACCGGGTCATTGTTCTAATCCGTTGGAAAACATGATCGCTGCAGCGGCGCGACTGGCGGCTCTCCCAGTCGAGGGTGACACTCCAACAGCGGTCGAAACCCGCAGGGTCAGAGAACTTCTTCAGACGGCTCTAGCACAACAGGAGGCATATTCATATAGCCGGGACAGGATTCATTCAACCCCTCATCCAAACCGGAGCCCAAGTTATAGCAGACACATGGTTTCAGCGACCGGCTCAAGCAACGTCCGGCGCCGTGACTTGCCAGCTGGCCACGGCCCGGTGCATAACGGAGCCTTTAACGCGGTAGACCAAGACAAAGCATGTCAAGAGGCGGAGCAGGCGGCTCAGCTGACAGCTTACCAACCCCTCCCGGTTTATCCGACGGCTTCTATCGAGGCAGGCATAGCGACGAGGACCGGAGGTGTCCCTTGTCTGGTGCCGGCTCTCCGTAACGAATGTCTGCCCAAAGATTTCAAAGGACCTAGGAAGGTACCTAATTACATGGCTGATTTATAGCCCGGAGCATGGATTGAAAGCTATCAGATGGCTATGGAGTTGCTGGAGGTCAGCGAAGCGGCAATGGCCAAATACTTCACCATGATGTTGGATAGGACTACCCGCGCTTGGTTAAAGGGACTGCCACCTAATTCCATCGGGTCATGGGCAGAGCTGAAAGCCCGGTTCATCCAAAACTTCAAAGATACATGTAGGCAATCTATGTCAATTGTGGATTTGACTAACTGCAAGCAGCAAGAAGGCAAGTCTACGACCCATTGGGTACGCCGGGTCAAGGACGTAATACATTCGTCTGATAAGATGGATGTCGGCTCTCCGGTTCTAATATTGGAGCAAAATTGTCGTTTTGCGCCCCTGAAGATGAAGCTTGGGCGGCTCAAGCGCGATTGCAATGATATGGGTACGCTGATGGCGGTTCTGGTCAAGTACGCCGACTCTGATAGTACCAAGGATCCCGCGTCTGATGAGGAAAAGACAGGGAAGGGAAAGAAGAATGGCAACGGCAAGGGCCCTCAGCATAACCCGACGAATCAGGGAGGTAATAAGCGTAAGGCTGATGATGGTATGGAGTTTGTGGCCAACACCAACACGCACGGTAACAATCTCCGACGTAAGGGGAGACAGCCTCCCCGGTCTGGCGGGTCATGCCCGACGCTTGAGCAGTTGTTAAATGAGCCCTGCCTAAGGCATGGCTCTAGGGAAAAGCCGGCCACTCATCTATGGAAAGACTGCGCGATCATGAAAGCTTTCGAGAATTCCAACATGTTCAACGGTAACAATGGGCAGGGCGGCGGCTCAGGTGGCGGCGGCTTTCATGGCTCGGGCGGCGGTTCAAATTCCAATTTTCAGAATTCTCAAGGTAATCAAGGTGGTTTTAACCAGCAATCTGGCCAGGGTAATCAGCAGCAGCAGTAGGGGGGATACCAGACCCATCCAAAGCAGCTCAACAGTGGACAGTATCATGTGTTTACTACCAGTTTGTGCAAGCGAGACCAAAAGCTTCATAAGAGGGCTGTGAACGCTGTTGAGCCGGCAGTTCCACGTTACTTGCGATGGTCTGAACAGCCGATTGTATGGAGTAGGGAAGATCACCCTCCCCGGGTTGAAAATCCAGGTCACCTGGCCTTGCTGGTGGCTCCTCAAGTTGGTGGGTATAAATTCACTAAGGTACTCATGGACGGAGGCAGTAGCATCAACATCCTCTATTATGAGACCTTCCGTCGTATGGGATTAACTGATAAAAACCTCAACCAGTCCAATACTGTTTTCCATGGTGTGGTGCCCGGTAAGTCGGCGTATCCAGTTGGTAAGATCAAGCTGGAAGTAGCCTTTGGAGATGAGTACAATTACAGGGCGGAAAAACTGACTTTTGAGGTGGTCAAAATCAGAAGCCCGTACCACGCTTTATTCGGGCGGCCGGTTTACGCCAAGTTCATGGCACGGCCGTGTTACGTATATTTGCAGCTCAAGATGCCGGGTCTCAATGGGACCATTACGGTTCATGGCAGCCGAAAGATAGCCTTGGAGTGCGAGGAAGGTGACGCTGCTTACGCAGAATCTGTTTGTGCGACAGAGGAATTAAAGTTTTACAAGGATAATGTTGACCCGGTAGATATGACGTCTTTGAAAAAGCCGACCACGGAGCATGAGCCGGTAATGAAATTTAAGTCGGCCGATGAAACTAAGCTTATTGACTTTGTGCCAGGCGACTGATCTAAGCAGTTCAGCATCAGTGCCAATCTGGATCCTAAATAGGAAAGCGCGCTCATCGAGTTCATCCGTGAGAACCGGGACATCTTTGCATGGAAACCTTCTGACATGCCGGGTGTACCGAGAGAACTCGCTGAGCACACTCTTAATATTGATCCAAAATTTAAGCCAATCAAGCAATTTCTCCGGCGGTTTAATGAGGAGAGGCGGAAAGCCATTGGTGAGGAAGTGGCCCGGCTCTTGGCGGCCGGGTTCATCGTTGAAGTCTTTCATCCAGAATGGCTAGCAAACCCGGTGCTCGTGCTCAAGAAGAACGACACCTGGCGTATGTGTGTGGATTATACGGATTTAAACAAGGATTGTCCGGCTGATCGTTTTGCTCTCCCCCGTATTGATCAAATTATTGATGCTACGGCGGGTTGTGAGCGTTTAAGTTTTTTGGATGCTTACTCTGGATACCATCAGATCAAAATGGCAGTTAAGGACCAAGAGAAGACGGCGTTCATTACCCCTTTTGGAGCCTTCTGTTATGTGTCCATGCCGTTTGGGCTCAAGAGGGCCCAGGCGACTTACCAGCGGTGCGTACAGAATTGTCTTCATAATCAGATTGGGCGCAACGTTCATGCCTATGTGCATGATATTGTGGTAAAATCCAGAGAGAAGGAGACCTTGATATACGATCTGAGGAAGACCTTTGGTCTACAATATGATGCTTAACCCGGCCAAGTGCGTCTTCGGTGTTCCTGCAGGCAAGCTCTTGGGTTTTCTGGTTTCTCATAGAGGCATTGAAGCTAACCCGAAGAAGATCAAGGCAATCACCTCTCTGGTTAAGCCGGCGTGTATAAATGACGTCCAGCGTCTGGCAGGTCGGATCGCTGCTTTAAGTCGGTTTATAAGCCGGTTGGGTGAAAAGGCCATACCGCTGTATCAGATGATGAAGAAAACAGATGACTTTGTCCGGAGTGATGCTGCCAACACCGCTTTTGAGGATTTGAAAAGAAAGTTAGCTGAACCGCCGCTCCTGTTGATAAGGAGCCCTTATTATTGTATGTAGCTGCTCACACACGAGCCGTCAGTGTGGCCATCGTGGTGGAGCGCAAGGAGGCGGGTAAGGAAAATCCGGTTCAGCGGCCGGTTTACTACATCATCGAAGTACTTATTGAGTCCAAGCAACGGTATCCACATTGGCAGAAGCTGGTTTATGGGGTATTCATGGCAAGCCGGAAGCTTAAGCAATATTTCCAGGGCCACCCTATCACTGTGGTTAGTTCTGCTCCTTTAGGAGATATCATCCAAAACAGAGAAGCCACAGGAAGAGTCACTAAGTGGGCCATTGAACTTGGGCCTCATGGTCTAAAGTATGTGCCACGCATAGCTATCAAATCACAAGCATTGGTAGATTTCATCAACGATTGGACAGAGCTGCAGATGCCTGAAGAGAAACCGGATAACACATACTGGACTATTCACTTCGACGGATCCAGGCAATTGGAGGGCTCGGGGGCTGGAGTCGTCTTAGCTTCCGCTCGAGGTGACAAATTTTGTTATGTACTACGGTTGATGTTTCCCTGTACTAACAATGCAGCTGAGTACGAGGCCTTGCTCCATGGTCTTCGGATGGCTAAGGAGATGAGCTTAAGCCGGGTAAGGTGCTTTGGCGACTCAGATTTGGTGGCCCAACAAGTATCAGGCAAGTGGGATTCCAAGGACCCCTCATGGCGGCTTATCGCCGTGAAGTTGATGCCATTGCCGGACATTTACTGGGTTACCAAGTAGAGCACATTGACCGTAGAAAGAACGAGGCGGCTGATGCCTTAAGCCGGCTGGGCTCTCAGCGAAAGCCGGTGCCGCCTAATACTTTCTTGGATATTCTGCATAACCCTTCTATCAAGTTACCTACAGAGGAAGACTTGGCTGTTCCAGACCCTGAAGCACAGTTGGTGGCGTCTCTTCATGTTATCCCAGATTGGACAGTGCCATACTTGGCTTACATGACCTGGGGAGAATTGCCTGAGGATGAAATTTTGGCTAGACAAATAACCCGGCGGTCTAAGTCAATGATAATTGCCAATGGCGAGTTGCATCATCGCAGTGTCACTGGGGCTTTTCAGCGTTGTGTTTCCCGTGAGGAAGGGCAAGAAATTTTACGAGAGATTCATGAGGGGGATTGTGGCCATCATGGCGGCTCAAAATCCCTTGTGGCCAAAGCTTTTCGTCATGGTTTTTATTGGCTGACGGCTCATGCTGATGCAGAGGACTTAGTCAGTAAATGTGACGGTTGTCAGAAGTTCTCAAGACGTGCTCACGTGCCGGCTCAAGAGTTGAGAATGATTCCAATCACTTGGCCGTTTGCAGTCTGGGAGCTTGATATGGTTGGACCTTTCAAAAGGTCCAAGGATAAGAAGACCCACCTCTTGGTGGCGGTTGACAAGTTCACAAAGTGGGTTGAGGCTGAGCCAGTTAGTAAGTGTGATGCGGCCACGGCGGTTTAGTTCATGAAAAAGGTGATATTTCGCTTTGGTTTTCCAGACAACATTATAACTGACAATGGTACCAATCTGTCTAAAGGCACCATGGAAGAATTTTGTCAACAAGAGCATATTCGACTTGATGTTTCATCAGGGGCTCACCCCCAATCCAATGGTCAAGCTGAGAGAGCCAATCAGGAAGGCTTTTGGTCCCTTTGCAGCGGGCGCCGGGTTGTTGGGTGGAGGAGTTACCCTCTGTGATATGGAGTATCAATACTACTCCTAATAGGTCTACGGGTTATACGCCTTTCTTTATGGTTTACGGAGCCGAGGCGGTTCTCCCTAGCGACATCCATCATGACTCGCCTCGTGTGGCGGCTTATGTTGAGACGGACAATGAACAAGCGCGTCAGGATGCTCTTGACTTGTTGGATGAACATCGTGATATAGCAGCAGCTCGCTCGGCGATTTACCAACAAGACCTGCGCCGCTATCACAACCGCCGGGTTAAGTCCATAACCTTTCAGGAAGGTGACTTGGTGCTCCGGCTCATCCAGGATCAAACAGATGCACACAAGTTATCCCCACCTTGGGAAGGGCCCTTTGTGGTCAGGAAGAGCTTGCACAACGGGTCATACTACCTCATCGATGTTCGAGAGCACAAAGATTCACGTAAGTCGGAGGAGAAGACCCGCCGGCCGTGGAATATAGCTCAGCTTCGGCCTTATTACACTTGAGCCACCGGCTCTCATAATGTACATACTTCCGTGACAATGTATATATTATGATAAATAATAAAGCAGGACCTCTGTCCTTTTTCCCCTCAAAGGTAACAGGTGTCATTGTTATTTCCGTTATGATCTCACACGGTCACTTGGGGGCTAATCCGGCTTATGATCATATTCAAATCTAGCCGTTAAAAATTATGATCACTAGGGGGATTCCTGTTCAAACATAGGTCGTATTCGAACCAAAGAGAACATAGCTGTCGATACCCTCTTGATCGGCACACTGCCGAGCTCATTGGGGAGTTTTCTTGGTCATATTTGAACCATAGCTCAACCCCCTTTGAGAACCGACGTGGATCGTATTCGAATCAGCGTCGTTAAACAACTCTCAAGGTCATTTGGGGGCTTCCTGTTCAAACATAGGTCGTATTCGAACCAAAGAGAACATAGCTATCGGTACCCTCTTGATCGGCAACGCCAAAGCCACTGGGGGCTATATGATCGTATTCGAATCTTAGCTTAACCCCTCTGGGACGGTTTTCTGGTCGTATTCGAACCAGAGGCCTTAAGGTTTTTTGAAATTTCTTCTTGCAAACAATTTTTTGGGATTTTACTTGAAGTTCTTTTTGTTCATATCTAAAGTGTTCATGGGTGGTTTTTATTCCACCGGCTTAACCTTGATCAATAACGTTGATAGCACATAATAAATATCATATGTGCTGGTAAACCGGAGTTGGGTTCTCAACCTCATTGTTCGGATCGCATAAACCGGCAGCATAATTGAAGGATCACAGGTATGCTATTATGATTATGTCTCAAAGATATGATTGAGAACCGGTTTTTATGATTGTTACATACTTTGGGTTATATGTAAAATATATGACCCTCCAGGCGGTAAGCCACCAAGGTAATTGTGATTTGTTCTATATGCAGGACAATTAAAGCAAGGAAAGCAGAGGATCAGTATAATACGGGTGAATATAAGAAGGCGGCTTAACAAGTGTTGAGCGCCACATAAATGCGCAATGGCACGACAAAATTAAGTATTTTCCTACTCTATTATATGACTCCCCGAGTCCAAAAAGTGAGGCATTGTTTTTTATCAAGACATAACCATGAGCCGCCTAGGGATCAAAGGTGTTGTTGGGCTGAAGCTTCCGGTTCATCCCTTTCCGCTCCTCCGGCTGTTTCCCTACCCTGGAAGGTTGATGATTTCCAGTCAATGCCACTCAAGGCTTCAAATTCAGCTTCGTCATCAATTAACCCGGCCGGGTCAACTTCAGGGGCGAAGGTATGCTTACGAGTTGGAGGGATCAGGCTGATTGCTTCATAACGCGGGGTTGGAATTCTCTGATTCTCCGCATCATAACCCGGTTGATACTTGGTGAGATCTGTATCGTTGCCAATCAGAGTGGCCACAGGGTGTATGTCCTTCACGCAAGCGGCGAAGTCCTCCAGATCAAATGGAGTGCCGTCCTCCTTCAAGCTGGGATACCCAAGGGCGATGTCGGCCGGGTCTAGCTCCGGTAGCCACGCCATGGCCCAGCTTAATGTGGCTATGGCTCCGGCTCTTGCAGAAGCTCGTCTCAGTTCTTGGAATCATCGAGGTAGCACGGCAAGCTGCCTTAGCACGTCCGCCAGATGAGTGGGAACTTCATTTGACAGAGCCACGACGGCTAAGGCACGTTGTGACCCGGTGTAGAGTTGTTCCACCAGGGTATAAACGGCCTTCAGTTTTGTCAGCATGTTCTGGTTGAGATTGGAGCTCCTGGGGCCTGCATTGCGAAGTCAGGTGAGCTAATGACAATTGAGATACTTGTTGAACAAGATTTAAAATAGCTAACACTTGCAGAGTAACTTACCAAAGATTGCTGAGACCATCTGAGATACATGGTGTTTTAAGCCGGATAATTCGGCGGTTGTTTCCGCAAGAGTAGCCTCCGCTTGTTCAGCCCAGTTGAGCAAAGCGGCCTTTTCATCAGCCCAGGCCTTTCTTTCTGCTTCAAACTTGTTTTTCAGTTTCTCTTGAGCAGATACACTGAATTCAAACATGGAATTTGCTTTTTGGGTCTCATTCTCTTGAGTTTTCAATCGAGTCTTCAGTTCAGAGTTCTCCGACTCAAATTGATTAATGGCGGCCTGTATAAATTCCGGGTCACAGTTAGGGTGATCATAATGCAACATTAAGTCCCAAGCACTTTGCAAGCAAAGACATTTGGCACTTGGGGGATAATGGATGCTGAAGAGCTCTATTTATAGTGGCGGTTTATGAAAGTAAGTCCCAAGCACTTTGCAGGCAAAAGGTACTTGGCACTTGGGGGCTAATGCATATTGCTGTTCAAATACTTGGTTAAAACACGGTGAGGGCTGGATCAAATATGCTATCTAATCCGGACCTTGGGCGCTACCGGATAAGCCGGTTTTCTTGCAGTAATTACTAAGCTGGTGTTAAGTCTACAACATATTTGATCATAAGCAGTAGACTTGGGGGCTGGTAGTGTTAAGATAACTAAGGAATAAGCAATGAGAATTATACCTCAGATTTTTGGTGAATCTGCTTCACCATGTCAATTTCCAAGTCACGACTGTTGTGCACTTGATTCAGATAGCCAGTGACGATGTCTCCAATACTCAGATGAGCATAATTAGTAACGTTCAGTTTGGCTTTGCGGCGTTCCAGAAGTTCTTCTTTGGCAGAACATTTGGCCAGCACGGTAGGTCTCCCCGGTTCAACAAAGTCCGTCCGGGTGATTTCGACCTCCGGGTCATCCATCATGGCCGAGCTGGGGATCTCCGGGTTTTCGGAGCCTTCCATAGTTTGTTCGACAGATGGATCAGTGGTGGAAGTTGGACATCATGAGCTGGTTCAGGCGGCGGCTCAGGAATGGAAGTATCGGCGGCAACCGTTCTGAGCTCCGATTCAGCCAAGATCGGCTCTTCGGCCGGCTTACTTCTCCTTGCCTTCTTGCTGGACTTCACTTGCACACTGGGAATCAAAGGGTTAGAACAAAAACATGAGTAAGGATAAACACAAGATAAACAGATTATCATTACCCTGGGGCGGTTTTAAAAGCCGGCATGTTAGATTGCATTGAGTCGCCGGAAGAAGGTGAAGTCCCTTGATAGTTTGAGTCAGAAAAATTGAGTGATTGACGAGTGAAACCCGCCAAAAGGATACAAAGAATGTAAATCGGAGGTAACCTCAGTCCGGCGTTTTCTTGTTGCATCAGGTAAGCCGGAGGAGAGGTCTGCATCTTTGCTGGTCCGGGTCTGCCTCCGACTTTCGTGAATCTGTCGCTTTAAAAGAAATTGAGGATCTTGATAAGCTAAAGGATGTGAAAATCTTACTTTCCGGGTTACTCTTCGGACTTTCTGTCTCGGCAAAGGCTCGGAGTCGGAGGAAATTATAGTTACCTCTTTAATCACTGCAGGACTCGCTCCTGTATCCTCCTGCTGATAATCAGTGTCAATAAGATGGTCAAAAAAGGAACCCAAATAGTCAAGAGCTACCTCTGACTCGGAGGTATCGTCCAGATGAAACATATCTGAGGCGCTAGGCTTGCTTCCCTTCTTACGGGGAGCGGCTTTCCTGGCGGCTTTCTTAGCTTTTCTGGCTCTCTTTGCAGCCTCATGGTCATACTTGACCTTCCAAAATTTGTCATCAGCCTGCAAATTGCAACAAAGGTTTTTGACTAAAGACAACATTATCAAGGTGGGAAGTAAAATGCTCAAGTCAATGGCTTACCGCTGGAGCTGGGTTAGCTTTGCAGAAAGGGCTTAAGCCCACTTTCCCGCAATCGGCCAGGCTTTCGTTCAGAAGAGACTTGGTCATGTCATCAACAACGTCTTCGGGTAAGTCGTCGGGACTGTGCCGTAGAGGATCATTGTTCAGGCCAGTGTAATCGCACATCAAGCCGGGGCGGCGGCTTAAGGGGATAACCCGCCAAGCAATCCAGACCCGGACCAGATCAATGCCATTTAGGCCGTTCCCCAGAAGAGCTTTGATCTTGTTGATGGTGGGAGCAAGTGGTTGACGTTCAGCTGGAGATAATTTATCTGGCAAGGGGTGATTTGACTCCAGTCGCAGGGTGCGAAAGTCGGGCAAAGGGTTCTCATCAGCCGGAGAAGTGTCTTGACAGTAGAACCATGTCTGGTTCCAATCTTTAGGGTGACTTGGCGGCTCAGCATAAGGGAAGAGACAATCTCTCCGTCGTTGGATTGAGATTCCGCCAAGCTCCAAGCTGGGCCCATTGGCACATTCGTTTTGGCGGTTCAGATAAAATAACTCTCTAAAGAGTAATAAGCTGGGTTCTTCTCCAAGGTACACCTCACAGAACACTTGGAAATTGCAGATATTTGACACGGAATTGGGTCCGATGTCTTGAGGTCGCAGGTCAAAAAAGTGCAGGACGTCTCTGAATTTTTTTGAGCCGGGTGGAGCAAAGCCCCGGTTCATGTGATAAATAAAGATGACAACTTCCCCATCCTTTGGTTGAGGTTTTTCTTCTGACAGATCAGGAGCACGATAGGACATGACCTCTTTCTTTGGCAGATAACCAGTCTTCACAAAATCAGCTAAGATGCTATCAGTGACGGTGGATTTAACCCAGTTGCATGTGATGGGTGCTTTGGGAGCCTTGGGCGGCATTATGAAGGATGGAAGCCTATGACAAAATAAAAATTTCTGGTTCAAATTTAAGCCGGAGAAAATACTTCAATTGATATTCAAGATGGCGGCTTACGAAGGGGTCTGATGATATATGGCTAATTGTTTCAGATTGTTTAAGCCGCCATGGGAAACAGTAGCAATTAAGTTATTTAAATCCACTATGAGTGATCAGGATCATTCATTGAGCATTGCCTCGTTAAGCCGGCGGTAAGAGCCGTCATGGATAACGGACACAGTTTTTGCCTAAGTGTCGCACAAACAAGTTTCACAAGTTGCAGCTGTTATTTTGGATCAAATGGTCGTTCAGAAAAGAAAATATTCTAGACCTAAAAACAGGTACAAATGAGTTCATGAGTTCTAGTGAGGCCTCTGCACGAAGGAAAGGGATCTACCAGTATTAAAAATGGACGCGAAATAACTACTGCATAAGTTTCCATATTACTTTCGGATCAAATAAGGCCGCAGTGGAAGAACTACGAAGAAACCGTGATGAACCACGAAGAACAAGGAAGAACTTGGAAAACCTAATGCAGATCTGATGTTCGAGAAGGAGGAGACTTACGGCTGCAGATTCACTGCGGAGAATCGCCGTTGTTCTCTGGTCGATTCAGGTTGATGCAGCGGCCAAGATCGACGAAGATGAGGTGCTCTGTTGTGGCGGCGGCGGCGGAGCTCGAGCGGCAGCAAGGTCGAGAGAGGAGGAACACGATAGGAAGGGGGAGAATGAGAAAATACTTGGTCATGCTTATTTATAAGGGAGGACTGATAAGTGGGCGCGAAAAACGAGGAGGCCAAAAATTTGATTACCCAGCGGCTCCGACGCCTCGACTTTCGGGATGGTTATTAAGATAAAGATCCGTTGGGATATGACAGAATAAAAAATGAATTTAATGGAAGATGACGTCATGGTGGGTTATCAGGAATCTAGAAGATGGCGTCACGGCGGGTCATAACTTTTGCACAGACAGAAGCTAGAAGTTTTCTTCTTAAGGTATTGAAGATCGACATGAACCAGTTCAAATCAATCTGGGGCCTAATGTTGGGGATATAACTACTGGTGTAACCCGCCCAGGAAGGGCCGGGTTACGTTATGGCAATTCATCATATGAAGCCCAATATCAAAGCTTGAAGATGGCGGTTCAATAAAAGGCCTAAAGCCCCTAGGTGACTTAAGGCCCGTAGTGATAAACCGCCGTAATGGCGTGACTTGTGTTGTAAGTCAGATTAACTAGTTACCGAGCCGGACACTGTTTATAAGCCGGCCAGGACTCTGTAGGCCGCGGGGCGTCAACCCGTGTATATAAGGGGATGACCCGCCGGCGGCTTAAGGAAGATAACATCAAATCGGGAGCCAGGCATAGCGGATTCGCTCCCTGTTCATCGAAACCCTAGTAATTCCACCTCAACAGGAGTAGGCTTTTACCTTCACCGTAAGGGGCCGAACCAGTATAACCCTCGTGTCCTTTGTCCCGCTTTAACCCTTTTAAGCTTCCTAGTTGCGATGGCTCCACGACTAAGTCCTTTCACAAGGGCATCTGCCATGACTATTCCATGACAAAACTTGACAAAGTCCTCAGGCCTGACATTGCTACATTCAAAATGCTTGTTGATGTCCACGAGCCAATCATCGGCGTCTGTGGCCTCGGCACAGTAGCTGAAAGACTTCGGCTGATTTGCGAGGAATTGGTTGAGGGTAGCGAAGTGAGACTCATTGTTGCCTTGGCCTTAATTTCCTTGGTTGCCTTGCCCTTGGGTGCGCTCTTGCAAGAGTTGCAAAATCATCTGAGCATTGGCGTTAGTGGCTGCCATGATAGCTTGCCATGCCTCGGAGGCGGAGGTGGTGGCGGAGGGTTCGCCTGACTCCCATCATTGCGTTCCAGATTCTGACGCGTTGGCGGAGCCATCCTGAAGAGGGTGACATCCGTTAGCATCTTGATAGACAGATAGACAAGTTGAATCAACGGATAGAAATTGCAACATATAGTCTTCACAATAAACATTCGAACAAGGATGAACGAATGAATTCCATAATAAATCATCACACTTCCATAAGGTGAGAAGCCACTTGATAAGAAATTGATGAATGAAATAACAAGGTGCAACTGGAACAAATAAGTGGTAAGGATTACCCAATCACAAACCAAATATCTGCGGGAAGAAATACTAAGAGCTACTTGAATCCCACCTATAAACTCCCGAAACTTTCTGATTATGCAATCTGGTGTTGGGGATACAGGGGACACAAAATATATCACCCAAACTAGCAATCCCTAGATCCAGTTGTATCCATCCGTCAACACATAACCAAGAAACCTTCAGAAATCGTGTACCTCAACCTTCGAAAAGCATCCGTTATACGAGTTATGGCGATACTCCCGAACTCCTACCCCAGTACTGGGTGGCGTCGAGGTGATCTCACCAACAACTGCATAAAAGAGATTTTCGATGTCGGCAAAACTCAGGTATTCCAGAAATGCAACGATAAAATTGTGACGACAACACCTCGGAGCTCAACTCCCTGGGACACTAGCACAACCCCTAAATGTCAGGAGGCACCAAGAACAATGTTCTCGTCACAAAACCATCGGAACGACTCCAAGATACCCACGTGATCCAAAAAAAAATTTAGTGAAATTTGAGGAGAGGAGAGTCAAAACTTCTACGTCAGGAGACCTCACCAGAGCGACGAAGGGGCTGAGGAGTAAAAAGAATCCTACTCTCCGCTATATATAATCCTAAGACTCAAAACATTTTTGTTCTAGACTCAAGAACGCCAGCGATTCGATCAAGCAGGGGGCTCCTAAGTCAGGGATTGCTCTGATTACCAACTTGTAACACCCACGATGCGGCTATATCTCCCACGTGTCGAGGCACGACTTAGAGGCATAACCACATTGTAGGTATTGTCGCAAGAAGGGTCATCTTCACACAATCCCATGTAATGAACGAAGAATGGGATAAAGAGAGTCGGCTTACAATCGCCACTTCACACAATACATAAATTAATTCATACATCATCCAAAATCCACACATAGACCGACTACGGTCAAATCCAAATGAAAAGAAGATGACCCCAAATGCTAGATCCCGGATCGTCCCAACTGGGCTCCACTACTGATCATCAGGAAACGAAACATAGTAATGACCACGTTCCTCATCGAACTCCCACTTGAGCTCGGTTGCGTCGCCTGCACTGGTATCGTCGGCACCTGCAACTGTTTTGGTAGAATCTGTGAGTCACGAGGACTCAGCAATCTCACACCCGCGAGATCAAGACTATTTAAGCTTATAGGAAGGATGTGGTAATGAGGTGGAGCTGCAGCAAGCACTAAGCATATATGATGGCTAACATACGCAAATAAGAGCGAGAAGAGGAGCAACGCAACGGTCGCGAAGCTAGAGGTGATCAAGAAGTGATCCTGAATCTGCTTACGTTCATACATAACCCAAACTGTTGGGGATATAACTACTGGTGTCACCCGCCCAGGAGGGGCCGGGTTATATTGAGACGATCATCGCATGAAGCCCAGAATCAAGCTCGAAGATGGCGGGTCAGTAATGGGCTTAAGGCCCAGAGGCGGCTTAAGGCCCGTAGTGGTAAACCGCCGTGAGGCGTGACTTGTAGTGTAAGGCAAGAATAGATAAGAGTCCGAGCCGGACACTGTTTATAAGACGGCCGGCACTCTGAGAGCCGCGGGGCGTTAACCTCTCTATATAAAGGGACGACCCGGCGGCGGTTCAGGACAAGTAAGATCAGATCGATAGCCAGGCAGAGCGGTTTAGCTCCTGGTCATCGAAACCCTAAGCAATACCACCTCAACTGGAAGTAGGCTTTTACCTTCAACGTCAGGGGCCGAACCAGTATAATCTTCGTGTCCTTTGTACCGTTTAACCCCTTTAAGCTTCCTAGCGGCGATGGCTCCACGACTAAGTCCTTGCTTGAGGACATCTGCCGTGACAATTCCACGACAGTTGGTGCCCACCGTGGGGCCAGCGCACGGTGGATTTGAGTTCTTGAAGGGCAGCTTCGAAGGGCTCAAGGGATACGCTGTGGGCCGGATGACCAAGAGTCGTCGTGGCAAGCTCTACATCGACGATGCAAGCTGGGGCCCTGACGCCGGCTCAATCGAGTACGGGTACCGGGTCCCCTTCGGCGGAATCCACGTTTTCATTGGCAAGATTGGCGAGCCGGGCCCTGAGCCGGACCTTTGCGCCAACCTCATCGAGACGGCTCAGCGTGCAAGACCCACCCGGACTCTGCCTGCCTTGAAGCGTGCTTTCGTGGGATGCATCCATGGAGGACTCTCTGAAGAATCTGGATCTGGCGATGAGACGGCCACTCGCTCTGACGGCGAGTCGCCCACAGATGAGACCAACTCGTTATATCAACTTCAAGATGGCAGGCTCAAGGGTTGTTCCGATGGCGACAGTATTCCGGACCCCTTTGAGCCGCCCAGCCGGGTTGGAATCTTCATGGCCGGCGCACAACCTGTTCAAAACCCCGCCGCTGGGGCAGGGGGCCTTGCGCACTCGCCGGCTCAGGTGCTAATGGATCTCACAGATAAGATGACGGCCCTGTTAACCGCTACGGTCGTCCTAGCGGATCAAGCTCAGCATGATGCGGAGGTGGCACAATTAAAGCTGGATATAGCAAGAGCCAAGGAAGATCTGGCAGCGGAAGGGATCAGGATGGCTGCAGAGCGGGCGGCTCTCGATGCCCAGACTCGACTGATTCAGGCGCAGTCTTTCCGGCTCACAATGGATCAGAACGCGTCCAATGAGATCATGAGAAGGACGCATCAGAAGGCTCAATCTCGACTCCCTCTGGTTTACGACCCTCGAAACCTTTTCAACACGCCTGGTGCAGGGCCGAGTAACCCACCAGAGATCACGGCACCCGGGGCTGGAACGCCGATTCAGCCGCAAGTTATGGGGCCTCCCCATGTGAACACTACCCCGCCTTAGTACGTGCCAATACCACCGGGTCATTATGCCAACCCGTTGGAAAACATGGTTGCCGCGGCGGCGCGACTGGCGGTACTCCCAATCGAGGGCGACTCTCCAACGGCGGTCGAAACCCGCCGGGTCAGAGAACTTCTTCAGATGGCTCTGGCGCAACAGAAGGCATATTCATATAGCCGGGACAGGATTCATTCAACCCCTCGTCCAGGCCGGAGCCCGAGTTATAGTAGACACATGGTTTCAGCGACCAACTCAAGCAACCTCCGGCGCCGTGACTTGCCAGCTGGCGACGGCCCGGCTCATAATGGAGCCTTTAACGCGGCAGACCCAGACAGAGCACGGCAAGAGGCAGAGCAGATGCCTCAGTTGACGGCATACCAGCCCCTCCCGGTTTATCCGACGGCTTCTATCGAGGCGGGTATACCTGCGAGGACCGGAGGTGTCCCTTGTCTGGTGCCGGCTCTCCGTAATGAACGTCTGCCCAAGGATTTCAAAGGACCTAGGAAGGTACCTAATTATACGGCTGATTTACAACCAGGAGCATGGATCGAGAGCTACGAGATGGCTATGGAGTTGCTAGAGGTCAGCGAAGCGGCAATGGCCAAATACTTCACCATGATGTTGGATGGGACTGCCCGCACTTGGTTGAAAGGACTGCCGCCTAATTCTATCGGGTCATGGGCAGAGCCAAAAGCCCGATTCATCCAAAACTTCAAAGATACATGTAGGCAATCTATGTCAATTGTGGATTTGACTAAGTGCAAGCTGCAGGAGGGCGAGTCTACAACCCATTGGGTTCGCCAGGTCAAAGAGATAATACATTCGTCTGATAAGATGGATGCCGGCTCTGCAGTTTTAATGTTGGAGCAAAATTGTCGTTTTGCGCCCCTGAAGATGAAGCTCGGGCGGCTCAAGCGCGATTGCAATGATATGGGTATGCTGATGGCGGCTCTGGTCAAGTACGCCGACTCTGATAGAACCAAGGATCCCGCGTCGGATGATGAAAGGACAGGGAAGGGAAAGAAGAACGGCAATGGCAAGGGCCCTCAGCATAACCTGGCGAACCAGGGAGGTAACAAACATAAGGCTGATGGCAGTATGGAGTTTGTGGCCAATGCCAATGCACAGGGTAACAACCACCGACGTAAAGGGAGACCACCTCCCCAAGCCGGCGGGTTAGGCCCGACGCTTGAGCAGTTGTTGAATGAGCCTTGTCCAAGGCATGGCTCTAGGGAGAAGCCGGCCACTCATCTATGGAAAGACTGCGCAATCATGAAAGCCTTCAAAAATTCCAACGCTTTTAATGGCAACAATGGGCAGGGCGGTGGCTCAGGCGCCGACGGCTTTCATGGCCCGGGCGGCGGCTCAAATCCCAGTTCTCAGAATTTTCAAGGGGGTTTTAATCAGCAATCTGACCAGGGTAATCAGCAGCAGCAGCAGGGGGGATACCAGACCAATCCAAAGCAGCTCAATGGTGGACAGTACCATGTGTTCACTACCAGTCGGTGCAAGCGGGACCAGAAGCTTCATAAGAGGGCTGTAAATGCTGTTGAGCCGGCGGTTCCCCGCTGTTTAAGATGGTCTGAGCAGCCTATTGTATGGAGTAGGGAAGATCACCCTTCCCCGGTTGATAATCCGGGTCACCTGGCCTTGGTGGTGGCCCCTCAGGTTGGGGGATATAAATTCACTAAAGTGCTCATGGACGGAGGCAGCAGCATCAACATCCTCTATTATGAGACCTTCCGTCGTATGGGATTAACTGATAAAAACCTCAGCCAGTCCAATACTGTTTTCCATGGGGTGGTGCCCGGTAAGTCGGCGTATCCAGTCGGTAAGATCGAGCTTGAAGTAGCCTTTGGAGATGAGTACAACTACAGGGCGGAAAAACTGACCTTTGAGGTGGTTAAAATAAGAAGCCCGTACCATGCTTTATTTGGGCGGCCGGCTTACGCCAAGTTCATGGCACGGCCGTGTTACGTGTATTTGCAGCTCAAGATGCCAGGTCACAATGGGACCATTATGGTTCATCGCAGCCGAAAGATAGCCTTGGAGTGTGAGGAAGGTGATGCTGCTTACGCTGAATCTGTTTGTGCAACAGAGGAGTTGAAGTTTTACAAGGATAATGTTGACCCGGCAGATATGACGTCTTTGAAAAAGCCAACCACGGAGCATGAGCCGGTAATGAAATTTAAATCGGCTGATGAGACTAAACATGTTGACTTTGTTCCAGGTGATTCATCTAAGCAGTTCAACATTAGTGCCAATCTGGATCCAAAATAGGAAGGCGCGCTCATCGAGTTCATCCGTGAGAACTGGGACATCTTTGCATGGAAACCTTCTGACATGCCGGGTGTACCGAGAGAACTCGCTGAGCACACTCTCAATATTGATCCAAAATTTAAGCCAGTCAGGCAATTCCTCCGGCGGTTTAATGAGGAGAGGCGGAAAGCCATTGGTGAGGAAGTAGCCCGGCTCTTGGCGGCCGGGTTTATCGTTGAAGTCTTTCATCCAGAATGGTTAGCTAACCCGGTGCTCGTGCTCAAGAAGAACGGCACCTGGTGTATGTGCGTGGATTATACGGATCTAAACAAGGCTTGTCCGGCTGATCCTTTTGCTCTCCCTCGTATTGATCAAATTATTGATGCTACGGCGGGTTGTGAGCGTTTGAGTTTTTTGGATGCGTATTCTGGCTACCATCAGATCAAAATGGCTGTTAAGGACCAAGAGAAGACGGCGTTCATTACTCCTTTTGGAGCCTTCTGTTATGTGTCTATGCCTTTTGGGCTCAAGAGTGCACAGGCGACTTACCAGCGTTGCGTGCAGAATTGTCTTCATAATCAGATTGGACGCAACGTTCATGCCTATGTGGATGATATCGTGGTTAAATCCAGAAAGAAGGAGACCTTGATAGATGATCTGAGAGACCTTTGATAATCTCCGGGTCTACAAGATGATGCTTAACCCGGCCAAGTGTGTCTTTGGTGTTCCTGGACGCAAGCTCTTGGGTTTTCTGGTTTCTCACAGAGGCATTGAGGCTAACCCGGAGAAGATCAAGGCAATCACCTCTCTGGCTAAGCCGGCGTGCATAAATGACGTCCAGCGTCTGGCGGGTCGCATCGCTGCTTTGAGTCGGTTTATAAGCCGGTTGGGTGAAAAGGCCACGCCACTATATCAGATGATGAAGAAAACAGATGACTTTGTCTGGAATGATGCTGCTAATACTGCTTTTGAGGATTTGAAAAATAGCTAGCTGAGCCGCCACTCCGTGCTGCTCCTGTCGACAAGGAGCCTTTATTGCTGTATGTCGCCGCTAACACACGAGCCGTCAGTGTAGTTGTGGTGGTGGAGCGTAAGGAAGCGGGTAAGGAGCATCTGGTTCAGCGGCCGGTTTACTACGTCAGCGAAGTACTCATTGAGTCCAAACAACGGTACCCACATTGGCAGAAGCTTGTTTATGGGGTGTTCATGAGAAGCCGGAAGCTTAAGCATTATTTCCAGGGCCACCCTATCACTGTGGTCAGTTCTGCTCCCTTAGGAGATATCATCCAAAATAGAGAAGCCACAGGAAGAGTTGCTAAGTGGGCTATAGAACTTGGGCCTCATGGTCTAAAATACGTGCCACGCACTGCTATCAAATCTCAAGCATTGGTGGATTTCATCAACGATTGGACAGAGCTGTAGGTGCCTGAAGAGAAACCGGATAATACATACTGGACTATTCACTTTGACGGGTCCAGGCAATTGGAGGGCTCGGGGGCTGGAGTTGTGTTAGCTTCCCCTCGAGGTGACAAGTTTCGTTATGTACTACGGTTCATGTTTGCCTGTACTAACAATGCAGCTGAGTACGAGGCCTTGCTCCATGGTCTTCGGATGGCTAAGGAGATGAGCTTAAGCTGGGTAAGTTGCTTTGGCGACTCAGATTTAGTGGCCCAACAAGTATCAGGCAAGTGGGATTCCAAGGATCCCCTCATGGCGGCTTATCGCCGCGAAGTTGATGCCATTGCTGGACACTTTCAGGGTTACCAAGTAGAGCACATCGATCGCAGAAAGAACAAGGCGGCTGATGCATTAAGCCGGCTGGGCTCTCAGCGAAAGCCGATGCCGCCTAGTACTTTCTTGGATATTCTACATAACCCTTCTGTCAAGTTGCCTACAGAGGAAGACTTGGCTGTTCCTGACCCAGAAGCACAGTTGGTGGCGGCTCTCCATGTTATCCCAGATTGGACAGTGCCATACTTAGCTTACATGACCCGGGGAGAATTGCCTGAGGATGAAACTTTGGCCAGACAAATAACCCGGCGGTCTAAGTCAATGATAATTATCAATGGCGAGTTGCATCATCGCAGTGTCACTGGAACTTTTCAGTGTTGTG
Source organism: Aegilops tauschii subsp. strangulata (assembly GCF_002575655.3). Taxonomy (NCBI): domain Eukaryota; kingdom Viridiplantae; phylum Streptophyta; class Magnoliopsida; order Poales; family Poaceae; genus Aegilops; species Aegilops tauschii. Next base: position 68,075,956 of record NC_053035.3, read on the forward strand.
TTTCCTCTGAGGAAGGTCAAGCAATTTTACGTGAGATTCACGAGGGGGATTGTGGCCATCATGCCGGCTCAAAATCCCTTGTGGCCAAGGCTTTTCATCATGGTTTTTATTGGCTGACAACTCATGCTGACGCAAAGAACTTAGTCAGTAAATGTGACGGTTGTCAGAAGTTCTCAAGATGTGCTCACGTGTCGGATCAAGAGTTGAGGATGATTCCAATCGCATGGCCGTTTGTAGTCTGGGGGCTTGATATGGTTGGGCCTTTCAAAAGATCCAAAGATAAGAAGACCCACCTCTTAGTGGCGGTTGACAAGTTCACAAAGTGGGTTAAGGCAGAGCCCGTTAGTAAGTGTGACACAGCCACGGCAGTTCAGTTCATGAAAAAGGTGATATTTCGCTTTGGTTTTCCACATAGCATTATAACTAACAATGGTACCAATCTGTCTAAAGGCGCCATGGAGGAGTTTTGTCAATGAGAGCATATTCGGCTTGATGTTTCATCAGGGGCTCACCCTCAATCCAATGGTCAAGCTGAGAGAGCCAATCAGGAAATCTTAAAGGGCATCAAGCCCCGGCTTTTGGTCCCTTTGCAACGGACGCCGGGTTGTTGGGTGGAGGAGTTACCCTCCGTGTTATGGAGCATCAATACTACTCCTAACAGGTCTACGGGTTACACACCTTTCTTCATGGTTTATGGAGCTGAGGCGGTCCTCCCTAGCGACATCCGTCATGACTCGCCTCGGGTGGTGGCTTATGTTGAGGCAGATAATGAGCAGGCGCGTCAAGATGCTCTTGACTTGTTGGACGAACAACGTGACGTCGCAGCAGCTCGCTCGGCGATTTACCAACAAGACCTGCGCCGCTATCACAGCCGCCGGGTTAAGTCCAGGGTCTTTCAGGAAGGTGATCTGGTGCTCCGGCTCATCCCGGATCAAACAGATGCACACAAGTTATCCCCGCCTTGGGAAGGGCCCTTTGTGGTCAGCAAGAACTTGCACAGCGGGTCATACTACCTTATCGATGTTTGGGAGCACAATGATTCACGTAAGTCGGAGGAGGAGACCCGCCGGCCGTGGAACATAGCTCAGCTTCGGCCTTATTACACTTGAGCCACCGACTCTCATAATGTACATATTTCGACAGCCATGTATATATTGTGATAAATAATAAAGCAGGACCTCTGTCCTTTTTTCCTCCAAAGGTAAATGTATCATTGTTATTTTCATTGTAATATTACATGGTCACTTGGAGGTTGATCCGGCTTATGATCGTATCCGAATCTAGCCGTTAAAAATATGATCACTTGGGGGCTTCCTGTTCAAACATAGGTCATATTCGAACCAAAGAGAACATAGCTGTCGATACCCATATGATTGGCATATTGCCGAGCTAATTGGGGAGTTTTTCTTGATCATATTTGAATCATAGCTTAACCCCCTTTGGGAACCGACGTGGATCGTATTCGAATCAGCATCGTTAAACAATTCTCAAGGTCATTTGGGGGCTTCCTGTTCAAACATAGGTCGTATTCGAACCAAAGAGAACATAGCTGTCGGTACCCTCTTGATCGGCAACGCCAAAGCCACTGGGGGCTATATTATTGTATTCGAATCTTAGCTTAACCCCTTTGGGACGGTTCTCTGGTCGTATTCGAATCAGAAGCCTCCAAATTTTTGACATCTTTTTGTTGCAAACAAGTTCTTTTGATCATATCAAAAGTACTCAAGGGTGGTTCTAATTCCACCGGCTTAACCTTGATTAATAATGTTGATGGCACATAATAAGTATTATAATTGCTGGTGAGCCGGAGTTCTCAACCTCATTATTCGGGTTATATAAACCGGAAGTATATTTGAAGGCTTGCAGGTATGCTGTTATGGTTATCTCGAAGATATAATTGAGGGCCGGTTTATTATGACTTTGATTCATATTCCGGGTTACGTGTGAAATAGGTGACTCTCCATGCAGTAAGCTGCCTAGAGACTTGTGATTTGTTTTTCTACGCAGGACAATTGAGGACAGCTCTTTAAGCATAAGGAAAACAAAGGATCAAGCATAACCCGGAAGAATATAAAAAGGGCAGCTTAAACAATGTTGAGCGTCACGCACGTGCGCGATGGCACGACAAAATTAGGTGTTTGTCCTACTCTATTACATGACTCCCCGAGTCCGAATGGTGAGGCATCGTCTTTTAAGACATCATATGAGCCGCCTGCGAGATCAAGGGCGTTGTTGGCCTGAGGTTTCCGGGTCATCCCTCTCCGCTCCTCCGGCTGTGTCCATGACCTGGAAGGTTGATGATTTCCAGTCAATGCCACTCAAGGCTTCAAATTGAGCCTCATCATCAATTAACCCGGCCGGGTCAACTTCAGCGGCGAAGGTATGCTTACGAGTCGGAGGAATCAGGCTGCATTGATTCGCCGGAGGAAGGTGAAGTTCCTTGGTAGTTTGAATCAGAAGAATTGAGTGGTTGACGAATGACGCCCGCCAAAGGATGAAAAGGATATAAGTCGGAGATAACCTCAGTCCGGCGCTTCCTTGTTGCTTCGGGTAAGCCGGAGGAGAGGTCCGTGTCTTTGCTGGTCCGGGTCTGCCTCCAGCTCTCATAATTCTGTCACTTCAAAAGAAATTGAGGATCTTGATAAGCTAAAGGATGTGAAAATCTTACTTTCCAGGTTACTCTTCGAACTTTCCGTCTCGGCAAAGGCTCGGAGTCGGATGAAATTATAGTTACCTCTTCATTCACTTCATGACTTGTTCCAGTGTCCTCCTGCTGATAATCCGTGTCAATAAGATGGTTAAAAAAGGAGCCTAAAGAGTCCAGAGCTACCTCTGACTTGGAGGTGTCTTCCAGACGAAGCAGGTCCGAGGCGCTAGGTTTACTGTCCTTCTTACGGGGAGCGGCTTTCCTGGCGGCTTTTTTAACTTTTCTGGCTTTCTTGGCAGCTTCGTGGTCATACTTGACCTTCCAGAATTTATCATTAGCCTGTAAAATACAACAAAGGTTAGTAAGTTAAGAAAAAATCATTAAAATGGAAGGAGAAGCATTCAGGTCAATGGTTTACCGCTGGAGCCGGGTTAGTCTTGCAAAAAGGGCTTAAGCCCACTCTCCCGCAATCTGCCAGGCTCTCGTTCAGAAGCGACTTGGTTGTGTCATCAATGACGTCCTCAGGTAAGTCGTCTGGGCTGTGTCGTAGAGGATCATCTTTCTGGCCTGTGTAATCACACATCAAGCCGGGGCGGCGGCTTAAAGGAATCACCCGCCAGGCAACCCAGACCCGGACCAGATCAATACCATTCAAGCCGTTCCACAGAAGAGCTTTAATTTTGTTGATGGTGGGTGTAAGTGGTTGACGTTCAGCTTGAGATAATTTGTCTGGCAAGGGGTGATTTGATTCCAGACGCAGGGCACGAAAGCGGGGCAGAGGGTTCTCGTCAGCTGGAGAAGTGTCCTGGCAGTAGAACCATGTCTGGTTCCAATCTTTCGGGTGGCTTGGCGGCTCAACATAAGGAAAGAGACAATCTCTCCGTCGTTGGATTGAAATTCCGCCAAGTTCCAAGCTAGGCCCGTTCGCACATTCATTCTGGCGGTTCAGGTAAAATAACTCCCTAAAGAGCAGCAAGCTGGGCTCTTCTCCGAGGTACACCTCACAGAACACTTGGAAGTTGCAGATGTTTGACACGGAATTGGGTCCGATGTCTTGAGGTCGCAGGTCAAAGAAGTGCAGGACATCTCTGAAGAATTTTGAGCCGGGAGGAGCAAAGCCCCGGTTCATGTGATCAGTAAATATGACAACTTCCCCATCCTTGGGTTGAGGCCTCTCTTCTGACAGGTCAGGAGCACGATAGGACATGACCTCTTTCTTTGGCAGATAACCCGATTTCACAAAGTCAGCTAAGATGTTGTCGGTGATGTTGGATCTAACCCAGTTGCAGGTGATGGGTGCTTTGGGAGCCTTAGGTGGCATTGTGAAAAATGGAAGCCTATGACAAAATAAAGTTTTCGGTTCAAATTTAAGCCGAAGGAAAATTTTAGTTCAGTATTCAAGATGGCGGCTTATGAAAGGGTCTAATGATATATGGTTAATTGTGTCAGGTTATTTAAGCCGCCGTGGATATCATGAGCAATTAAGTTATTTAACTCTATTATGAACGATCCAGAAATTTCACAAAGCATTGCTTCTTTTAAGCCGGCGATATGACCCGCCATGGTTAACAGATGCAGTTTTTGCCTAAGTGTTGCACAAACAAGTTTCACAGATTACAGGGATTATTTTGGATCAAACAATCGTCTAGAAAAGAAAAATTTCTAGACCTAAAAACTGATACGGAGAAGTTCATAAGCTCTAAATGAGGTCTTTTTGCAAGCAAAAGGGGTCTGCTAATATTGAAAATGGGCATGAAATGGCTACCGCCGGAGTTGTGCATTACTCTTGGATCAAAGGGAGCCGTTGTGGAAGAACTGCGAAGGAATCGTGAGGAACCACGAAGAACACCGAAGAACTTGCGAACCCTAGTGTGGATCTAGTATACGGGACGGCGAGGACTTACTGGTGCTGACGAGCAGCGGAGATGCGTCGCGGTTCTCTGGTCAAGACAGGTCGATGCAGCGGCCTTGGTTGGTGCAGACAGGATGCGGCGGCGGCGGCGGAGCTCGGGCTCTGGGGTGTCGAGAGGAGGAAGACGATGGAAAGGGAAGAGTGACGAAGACCTGAGGGCCGGGCCTATTTATAAGGGACGGCTGATGAGTGGGCGCGAGAAACGAGGAGGCTGAGGACATGATTATCCAGCTACAGAGGCGCCTCGATTTTCGGGACAGTTATTAAGATAAGGATCCGTTGAGATACGTTGGACGGAACGTGCATTAATGGCGGATGACGTCACGGCGGGTTATCAAGAATCCAGAAGATGACGTCATGGCGGGTTATAACCTTCGCCCAAACAGAAGCCGGAAGATTTTCTCTGAGGTATTGAAGATTGACATGAACCGGTTCAAATCAATCTGGGGCCTAATGTTGGGGATATAACTACTGGTGTCACCCGCCCAGGAGGGGCAGGGTTATATTGAGACGATCATCGCATGAAGCCCAGAATCAAGCTCGAAGATGGCGGGTCAGTAATGGGCTTAAGGCCCAGAGGCGGCTTAAGGCCCGTAGTGGTAAACCGCCGTAAGGCGTGACTTGTAGTGTAAGGCAAGAATAGATAAGAGTCCGAGCCGAACGCTGTTTATAAGCCGGCCGGGACTCTGAGAGCCGCGGGGCATTAACCTCTCTATATAAAGGGATGACCCGGCGGCGGTTCAGGACAAGTAAGATCAGATCGATAGCCAGGCAGAGCGGTTTAGCTCCTGGTCATCGAAACCGTAAGCAATACCACCTCAACTGGAAGTAGGCTTTTACCTTCAACGTAAGGGGCCGAACCAGTATAATCTTCGTGTCCTTTGTCCCGTTTAACCCCTTTAAGCTTCCTAGCAGCGATGGCTCCACGACTAAGTCCTTGCTCGAGGACATTTGCCGTGACAATTCCACGACACAAACCGTGTTCCCTTCCCGGACTCCGCCGAAAAGAGATCATCACGGCTACACACACGGTTGATGTATTTTAATCAAGTCAAGTATCAAGTTCTCTACAACCGGACATTAACAAATTGCCATCTGCCTCATAACCGCGGGCATGGCTTTCGAAAGATAATACCCTGCAGGGGTGTCCCAACTTAGCCCATTATAAGCTCTCACGGTCAATGAAGGATATTCCTTCTCCCGGGAAGACCCGATCAGTCTCGGAATCCCGGTTTACAAGACATTTCGTCAATGTTAAAACAAGACCAGCAAAGCCGCCCGATGTGCCGACAAATCCCAATAGGAGCTTCACATATCTCGTTCTCAGGGCAACACCGGATAAGTCAAGCTACGAGTAAAACCAGCCCTCAAGTTGCCCCGAGGTGGCCCCGCAGGTTGCTCGGTTCGGACCAACACTCGAAGGAGCACTGGCCCGGGGGGGTTAAATAAAGATGACCCTCGGGCTCGCGAAAACCCAAGGGAAAAAGGCTTAGGTGGCAAATGGTAAAACCAAGGTTGGGCCTTGCTGGAGGAGTTTGAACCAAAGCGAACTGTCAAGGGGTAAATCACCCAACCGCGTAAGGAACGCAAAATCAACGAACATAACACCGGTATGACGGAAACTAGGGCGGCAAGAGTGGAACAAAACACCAGGCATAAGGCCGAGCCTTCCACCCTTTACCAAATATATAGATGCATTAATTAAATAAGAGATATTGTGATATGCCAAAAATATCCATGTTCCAACATGGAACCAATTTCAACTTCACCTGCAACTAGCAACGCTATAAGAAGGGCTGAGCAAAAGCGGTAACTTAGCCAAACAACGGTTTGCTAGGAAAGGATGGCTAGAGGCTTGACATGGCAATATGGGAGGCATGATATAGCAAATGGTAGGTAGCGCAACATAGCAATAGAGTGAACAACTAGCAAAGCAAAGATAGAAGTGATTTCGAGGGGTATGGTCATCTTGCCTGCAAGGTTCTCAGAGTTGTCGAAAGCTTGATCCTCGTAAGCGTTCTCAACAGGCTCCTCGTAAGAGTACTCGTCTCCCGGCTCTACCCAAAGCAAGAACACAAGCAAAGAGCCAACAGTCAATCACGGGAAATGCACAAGCAACATGATGCAATACATGGCATGATATGCGAGATGTGATATGCAATGCATATGCGTGCTCCAGAAGGGAAAAGATGAACAAGGCATCAACTTGGCAAACCAAGTATGCAGCTGGAAAGATGAGATGATTTCGGTCGAAATCGATGTAAAGATCACCGGAATCGGATGCACGGTTTGCAAATGGCAAGCAAAACAAGAATGACACAATTCTGCGATTAACAGCATGATAGCACTTAGAATACATCAAGAAACTATGCTACAGCACCCCACCATAGCAACAAAGCATATGGCAGCGATCTACAAGAGATGCATGACAAAAGATGAGCACTGAGCTACGGCTAGATCACATAATAACAGGTTCAAACAAGCATGGCAAAAGTGCAAAAGATATCAGCTTCACAGACTTGGTGAAAATACTGGACATACCAGAAATAACATCAGGAAACCATGTTTAGAGCAAGCAAACAGCATGCTACAGGAACATAACATAGCAAACAAGGCACGGCATGAATCTACTAAATGCATGGGAAAAAAATCTCTTACAGACCATGAGCCAAAAAGGAACAGAAGATATGATGGCACCCATGTAAACATAGCAAGTTTTATTAACAGTTTCAGACTTGGCAGAAAAACAGAGCATGGCATAAACAGAATTATGATGGCATCTTTGTGAGCTTGATTCACTCATCACAAAGCATTTAATGAAAAAACAAGCATACCAACAGCAAGATGGCATGTTCATGAATCTAACCATGGCAAGAACAAGTTCATAGCATGTATGGACCAACTACAACAGCCTTGGCAAAATTGAATAGCATGTTAATATTCTGCCAGGAACATTTTATAGCAAAAGTAGAGCAAGATTGAGACATTCTAGGTCACTCCATAATTCCAAACAGGGGCATGGATGGATAGAGCATAACCATAAGATCAAAAAATCCTTACTGAAGTATCTCAAAATAAGCATGGATCTCACTTTAGCCACATGGATACATGACATCAAAATAACAGCAGGAAAAGACTTGGCAAAATCTTAAGTCCATGAAAACAGAAACATCACGAAGCCTAGTTTACATACTTGTGCTAGTCACCACAATGATCACAAAAATACATGGCATATACCTCTGTAAAGATGGCATGGCATAGATCAAAACACCTGTAGAGCTCATGCTCATAAGATGCACACGTCAAATGTAACATAAATAACAAAACATCAAGTTCTGATAAGTAACAGCAGTAAACAACATATAGCACTCTTGAACCAGAGATTTGGGCATCAAGATGAACTCAAAAAAACATGGCACAATGGAAGAAAATGGAGATCATCTCCTGATGAACATTTTGATATATAAGGCGCATGAAACGGAGCAGTATGCAAGGAGATAAGATCCGATGAACAGAGCCAAATAATATAAGCAATTCGGGACTTGGCAGAAAAACGAGGGGGGGGGGTCAACCTCGTTCCAGATCTAGGGTTCGGGCGCGCGGGAGGCCGGGGCTCGCCGGAGATGGGGCGCGCGGCGGCCGGAAAAAAGCTCGGGGAAGCTCGGGCGCGCTGGGCGACGACGGCGAGGCTGGAGGGCGGCGGGGTCGCGGCGGCCGGCGGGCGCCGCATGGGGAGGCGCAGACGGGCGGCGGAGGCGCTCGGGATCCTCCTGATCCGGGCGCCGGCGGCGCTCCAAGGGCTGGCGACGGTGAGGATCGTGGCGGCGGGGTCGGGCTCCGGCGAGGCTCCGGTGGCCGGAGCTCGACGTGCGGCGGCGGTCGGGCGCTCGGGCGCCTGCGGGCGGGCGGCGGAGCGACCGGCCCGGGCGGGCCGGATCTGGGCCTGGCGGGCCCGCGGTGGTGGGAGGCGGCGGCGACAGGTGGCGGCTGCCGGTTGGCTGTGGGCGGCGGCGGAGCTGACGTGGCGGGCGCTGATTGGGGGAGCGACGTGTCCGGCGGACACGTCCGGCAGCGGCGATTTCGCCCGGTGGCGCAGAGGAGCGGGGCTAGGGTTTGGACTGCGCGAAACTTCGGGGGATGCACATATATATAGGTAGAGGGAGCTAGGAGAGTCCATAAGAGGTGCGGTTTTTGCCCACACGATCGTGATCCGACGACGGAGAGCATGGAAGTGACTTAGATGGGTTATTGGGTTGTTTTGGAGGGTGTTGGGCTGCAACACTCAAAAGGCCTTGGCGGTTACCCGGTTAACCGTTGGAGTATCAAACGGCCTCCAAATGGAACGAAACTTGACAGGTGGTGTACCGGTGGTGTACACAGGCCACTTGGCAAACCTCGGTCCATTCCGAGAAAGTTTAACACCCGCCGAAAAGAGGCAAGAGGGGTGCGCCGGTGCATGTGGGAGTGTCGCATTGCAAAACGGACAACGGGGACAATGCTCGGACGCATGAGACAAACACGTATGCAAATGAGATGCACATGATGACATGATATGAAATGCATGACATGAACAAAAAGCAAATGAGAGACAAAACCCGACCACGAAGGGAATATCATAACACATAGCCGAAAATGGCAAGAGTTGGAGTTACAAATATGGAAAGTCACATCCGGGGCGTTACATTTGAAGAGAAGCTCACCGGTTGAAAAGACATGACAATCTCGATAAACAAGAAGGATTAGCACTCCCATAGAAATATGAGAACACCATTTAGAAAAGGTATGGAATCCACATTTGACATTGAAGCAACTCGAATACCACAACTCAAAACAAAACAAAGATTTGGCTTGCGGAATAAGCCGGAACAAATACATATGATAGAGATTTACCCAATCCCATATCATGCATCTGTCGGAAAGATATTCTAGGAGCTACTTGAATTCCCACCTATTAACTCCCGAAACTTTTTGGTTATGCAATCTAGTGTTGGGGATACAGGGAGGCACAATATATATCACACAACTAACGAGCCCTACGCTCCAACTGTATCCATCCATCAACACATAACCAAGAAAACTCCAGAAATTGTGTACCTCAACCTTTGAAAATCATCCGATATACGATCTATGGCAATACTCCCGAACTCCCTCCCCAGTACTGGGTGGGGTCGAGGTTATCTCACCACTAACTGCATATAAGAGTTTTTCGATGTCAGCAAGCTCAGGTATACCAGAACTGCAACGATAAAATTGTGACGACAACACCTCGGACCTCAACTCCCCGGGACACTGCCACAACCCCTAAATATCAGGAGGCACCAAGAACAATGTTCTCGTCACAACAATATCAGAACGATCCCAAGATACCCGCGTGATCCAAATTTTTTTTAGTGAAAATGAGGAGAGGAAAGGTAAAACATCTACGTCGGGAGTCCTCACCAGAGGGACGAAGGGGGCTGAGGAGTAAAAAGAATCCTACTCTCCGATATATATAATCCCAAGACTCAAAATAGTTTTCTTCTAGACTCAACAACGGCCAACTACAAACAATCAAGGGGCTCCTATGGTCAGTCGAGGCTCTGATACCAACTTATCACGCCCAAATATGTGACTCTATCCTAAAGGAACTCGAAGGTCCCACCAAGGATAGAACCGCATATTGACATACTTTTGCAAGGTGTATATCATTACATCGTACCATTACATAATAGTTGGGGATATATACAAGGCATACAAATGCCACATGAATACATCAAACATCATACATGAGAACAACATCCGACTACGGATCAAACACAAACAGAAACTCAAACAATATCCACCCTGCTAGCCCAGGCTGCCGACCAGGAACCTAACCCAAGATCGACGAAAAAGAAGAAGAACTCCAAGACAAGTAACACCATCACCATCAGAGCTGTTTGGGACCAACACCATCAGCGCTGGCCCCCCTTCTATGTAGAAAGAATCGTCGGGTTCGTGACGCCATACGCCAATTTAATTATTTAGTTCAATTTTATTATGGCAAACGTAAACCAATGTTGGGCCTTGCTGGAAGAGTTTTATTCAAAGCGGACTGTCAAGAGGGCCCCATACCCATCACCGTGTTAGGGACACAAAATCAAGGAACATAACACCGGTATGACGGAAACTAGGGCGGCAAGAGTGGAACAAAACACCAGGCATAAGGCCGAGCCTTCCACCCTTTACCAAGTATATATGTGCATTAATTAAATAAGAGATACTGCGATATCCCAAGATATCCATGATAGCCATTTCCCAACATGGAATAACCTGCAACTAGCAAAGCTATAAGAGGGGCTGAGCAAAGCGGTAACATAGCCAAACAACGGTTTGCTAGGACGGTGGAAAAGGTTAGAGGCTATCATGGCAATTTGGGAGGCTTGATAAACAAGTGGTAGGTACTGCGACATAAGCGATGGCATCGAGACAACTTGCATAGAAAAGATAGTAGTGAGATCCAAGGTGACGGTCATCTTGCCCGAAATCCCGCTAGGAAGAAGAACGAGTCCATGAAGAAGACGAACAGGCATAGACGAACCAAGCGTAGTTGAACGAATCCTCACGATTGCAACGAAACATAAACTATAGAGAAGGAGCACAACCGGAAAGAAGCAAACAACATGGTAAATGACCATCACATAAACATGGCATGATGCACAACCAAGTATGATGTATGTCCGGTTTAATGGGGCATGGCATGGCAAAGTGCAACAAACAATACTACAAATTAAGTGGAGCTCAATATGCAACGAGTTGCATATTGACGAAACACCACATTCAATTATTTAGTTCGCTCTCGATTATGCACCCAACAATATTAAATGTTGTTAAACATGGCAAGAGGTGAAGCATAAGTAAACTAACTATTCAGGCAAGTTTAAATGAGGCCAGAAACAATAACAACAATTCCGGAAAATCCTCACATGCAAATTTCGAATTAGCTACTGTTCTGCCCTAAAACATTTTTTGATGTTGTTAAATAGTAAAACAAAGTGTACCATGTTAATATATGCATTGTTCCACCCCATTTACATATAAAGTTTAGTTAAAATGGAGCTACGGTTATTTAGTTATGAAATAAATCATTTTAACATGGCATTTATGCAAATTAAATCAAACAGCAAGTTTAACCATTTAAAACATGGATGAAAGCAGCATATTATGAAACTAGAAGAAATTCCAAGCATTTTACATGTTTACATCATTTTAATCCGATGCATGGTTGTGGAGGTATTAAATGCATGGACATGAGGGTTTTTCTGTAAAACTGCAGTTTTCTGGATAATTGGACAAATCCGCAGCACACAGGGGGAAAACATATGCGGGCTTAATCTGGCTAGCCCAACAGTGAACAGGGGGGGGGTTTGGTGGCTGCTCACATCGGGCTCTCGGGCCGGAAGCGGAGAAGCGGCTGGGCTGGAGGCATGCTAGGACTTGGAGGCCGGCCACGCTGGCGCTGGACCAAGTCAACGAGGGGCGCTTGCTCATTCCGAGCTACTGCTCGATGCTGCAAGCGACGTGGAGGAGGCCGGGAAGACGGGGACGAGCGCCTGGACTCAGATCCGTCGAAGGGCGCGGCGACGGCGAGATCCGGCGGAGGTTGGAGCTCCAGGCGGCGGCGGAGGCACGGAACCAGGCGGTGGAGGTAGCAGGCCGGCGGCGACGGCTGCTGGTATAGAGAACTAGAGAGAGAGATCGCGAGTGAGTACCGGCAGGAGAAAGAAAAAGTAAGGAGAAGGGCGGCGGGGCATGGCAAGGACCTGGTCCGGCAGGTCGCCGTCGAGGGCTGGAGGCGCAGCGATGGGTGTCAGCGTCCTGGGAATGGGGGTCCCTAGATTTGCCTGCCTGCGGCCCACGGTGTGGCTCCACCAGCGGCCCTGTATGACCTATCTTCATCAGCGAACACTCAAGACCCTTGCGAGGGGCCAAGCCTCGCGAGGCGGACGGCGCAAGACCTCCTCGGGGGCGGCCTCACCAGGCTGGCTCGCGAGGGGCGAATAGATCAAGGCAAGGGGCACGTCGCGAGGTTCCGGTGACGTATGCCATGACGACTAGGGCCAGGAGGGCGCCAGTGCACGTAGGGTCCTCATTTCCTATTTGGTGCTAAAGAGGCAAGCATAGGCGAGGAGTGCCGAGGCATCAGGCAAAGGTTTCCATATCGGTGCAACAAGACCAAGACCAGCAGGACGGTAGGACGGAGGTCACCGTGGATCCCAAGAGGGCGTCACCACCAGAGCCTTTGGCAGGCGAAGACCACCTTTAGTCAGGATAACTTGTACTAGTTGTCTCCCTTCAAATTTGGCCGTTGTGGCATCCCTTCCCGCCAGCATTTGGGAAGAGGACCAGGGCCTCTATAAATAGGGCTAGCTACCACAGTAGGAGGCAACTGATCTCGATCCATTCAGATCATTCTCATCCACACAAGCTCACCAAGGACAAGAACACCTCTCCTCAGGAGGCTATTCTTCCCTTGTAACTGTTCATCCTCAGCCCGAGAGGCAATCCACCACACCACACTGGAGTAGGGTATTACACCACATCGGTGGCCCGAACCAGTATAAACCTTGGGTCCCTTGTTCTGTGAGTTCGACGCGCTGAGCTTTGAGATCGCGGTGAGGACGTGAGCTGGGGGAGGAGAGATCTTCATGAGCACCCCAGTGTTCGAACCTCAAGGGTTTTGCCGGAACCCGAAATCCGACATTTGGCACGTCAGGCAGGGGTGCGTCGAAGCTTTCCTTCCGTCGATCCACATTCCGCCACTGCAGCGCCTTGCCCCCATGGCCGGCGTTGCTCTTCCGGCTGCGATGGCGGATGCCCATGGCGGGGCCAGGGGGCTCAGAGCCTTTTCCCCTGCCTTGCAGCGGGTGCAGTGGCCGCCCAAGTTCAAGCCGGAGATGCTGCCGCGTTACGATGGCGCGGCGGACCTATCGGCCTTCCTGCTGGCGTATGAAGAGGCCGTCCTGAAGGCTGAGGGCGACGACAAGGTCATGGCCGACTGGCTTCCCATGGCCCTCACTGGTGCACCGCGCGACTGGATGCTCAACCTCCCAGGATCCACGGTGGCATCTTGGGAGGAGCTACGCGGCCTCTTCGCTGCGCGCTACGCGGCACTGGCGCCCCTCTCTGTCGCGGCCCTCCTCGGTGGCTCGCAAGCGCCGCCCTCGGACCATCACACCAAGCCGTTCTTTTGCCAGATCGGCGCCGCGTCTGCGCGGCAGGGGGCTCCCCGGGTTGGGCGGCACCCAAGGCCGACCTGACCTTCGACTCGGGGGATCACCCTATCACCACCGTCGGCTCGGGCGTGCTCCCGATGCTTTGCACGCCCACCATCTGTGGCATAGCCATCACCAAGACCCTCATCGACGGCGGCGCCGGCCCCAACGTGCTCTTTGTGGAGGCTTTTAGCCTCCTTCACATACCGCTTGAGCGGCTCCGCCCCAGCAAGCCCTTATCCGGGGTCGGCGGCAGCTCCTCCAGCCCCCTGGAGCAGATCCGTCTTCCCATGACCTTCGGCACCCGCAACAACTATCACACTGAGCTGATCGACTTCCACATCGCCCATATTGGCCTCCCATACAATGCCATCCTCGTGTACCCGGGTCTGGCTCAGCTTATGGCGGCAACCCATCCGGCCTACAACCTCACGAAGATGCCCGGGAGCAAGGACGTCCTCACCATAGTTGGAGATACCAAGGAAGCTCTGGTAGTGCTCAAGCTTGCCCTCAAAACCGCCGCGGCTGCACGACCGGACGACGAGGTCATCTCCGGAGTTAAGGAGGCCACACCAGCTAAGACAAAGTAGTTGTTCACTCAAGATCGGGCGGAAACCAAGCAGGTGCCTGTCGAGGAAGATGGGTCCTCTGGAGCCACCTTCACCATAGGTGCCAACCTCGACCCAGGTCAAGAGGAGGCATTGGTGAAGTTCTTGCGTGCAAACAAGGAAGTATTCACGTAGGAGCCCAAGCAGCTGGTAGGGGTCCCAAGAGGGGTGATCGAGCATCACTTGAGGGTGTGCCCAAATGTGCGCCCTGTGAAGCAGAAGGCGCGGCGACAGTCCACGGAGAAGCAGTCCTTCATCGTCCAGGAAACCCGCAACCTGGAGGCAGCATGTGTCATTCGCGAGGTTCGGTACCCTGAGTGGCTGGCGAACCCCGTCATTGTGCCTAAGAAAGGCGGGAAGGAGCGCATGTGTGTCGACTTCACCAACCTCAACAAGGCATGTCCCCAAGATCCGTTCCCGCTTCCACGCATCGACCAGATCGTTGACTGCACCGCCGAGTGCGACCTGCTATGCTTCCTGGATGCGTTTTCAGGCTATTACCTGATCAAGATGGCGGTAGAGGATGTGGAGAAGATGGCCTACCTGACCTCGTGCGGGGTGTACTACTACACTTGCATGCCGTTCGGGCTGCGCAATGCAGGTGCGACCTTCCAACGGCTGATGCACATCGCCCTGGGTCAGCAGCTCGGGAGGAACGCTGAAGCCTACGTCAACAACATTGTGGTAAAGTCTCGGGAGGCGAGGGCTTTGATTCAGGACCTGGAGGAGACCTTCGCGAGCCTGCGCCAGGTGGACTTGCGGCTCAACCTAGAGAAGTGTGTATTTGGTGTCCCCTCCGGCAAGCTGCTGGGCTTCCTTGTGTCCCACAGGGGGGTCGAGGCCAACCCGGAGAAGGTCAAGGCGATCGAAGACATGAGCCCACCACAAACCCTCAAGGAGATGCAGAAGCTTGCCGGCTGTGTGACTTCGCTTGGGCGCTTCATCTCCAAGCTGGGAGAGCGCCCTACCGTTCTTCAAGCTGATGAAGAAGAAGGGCCCATTTGAGTGGACCCCGGAGGCTGACCAAGCGTTCCAAGACATCAAGATATACCTGACCAGCCCTCCGGTGATGGTGGCGCCCCGGCCTCTCGAGCCCCTGGTGCTTTACCTTGTCGCCACTCCTTACTCCGCCAGCGCAGCTCTGGTGGCGGTCCGGGAAGAGCGCCAGGCCAAAGATGTGTCGCGCCGAGCCATGATACATCTCCGTCGTATCTACTTTTCCAAACACTTTTGCCCTTGTTTTGGACTCTAACTTGTATGATTTGAATAGAACTAACCCGTACTGACGTTGTTTTCAGCAGACTTTCCATGGTGTTATTTATGTGCAGAAACATAAGTTCTCGGAATGACCTGAAACTCCACGGAACATCTTTTTGGAAAATATTAAAAATACTGGAAGAAAAATCCACGTCTGGGGGCCCACACCCTGTCCACGAGGGTGGGGGGCGCGCCTGCCCCCTTGGGCGCGCCCCCTGCCTCGTGATTCCCCTGACGCTCCACCGACCTTAACTCCAACTCCATATATTCACTTTCGGGGAGAAAAAAATCGGAGAGAAGGACTCATCGCGTTTTACGATACGGAGCCGCCGCCAAGCCCTAAAACCTCTCAGGAGGGATGATCCGGAGTCCGTTCGGGGCTCGGGAGAGGGGGATTCGTCGTCATCGTCAACCATCCTCCATCACTAATTTCATGATGCTCACCGCCATGCGTGAGTAATTCCATCGTAGGCTTGCTGGACGGTGATGGGTTGGATGAGATCTATCATGTAATCGAGTTAGTTTTGTTAGGGTTTGATCCCTAGTGTCCACTATGTTCTGAGATTGATGTTGCTATGACTTTGCTATGCTTAATTCTTGTCACTAGGGCCCGAGTGCCATGATTTCAGATCTGAACCTATTATGTTTTCATTAATATATGTGAGTTCTTGATCCTATCTTGCAAGTCTATAGTCACCTACTATGTGTTATGATCCGGCAACCCCGAAGTGACAATAATCGGGACCACTCCCGGTGATGACCATAGTTTGAGGAGTTCATGTATTCACTATTGTCGGATGTGGGGTTCCGGCAAACCCTTAAGGTTCGAACATTGGGGTGCGCGCGAAGTCTTGTCCCCCTACCAATCTATGCCCTAGCTCGATAAGATCTCGCGGACGAACTCGACGAAATCGCAACACAGAAAGACACGAGGTTTATACTGGTTCGGGCCAGCGTTGTGGTGTAATACCCTACTCCAGTGTGGTGGTGGTGGATTGCCTCTAGGGCTGCTGATGTACAGTACAAGGGAAGAACAGCCTCCTGAGGTTGAGGTGTTCTTGTGGCCAGGCTCTCGATCAGATTGGATCAAGCTGAGATGAGATGCCTCTACTCTGGTGGCTAGCTCTACTTATATAGGCCCTGGTCCTCTTCCCAAATAACGAGCGGTGTCGTGGAATTGTCACGGCAGATGTCCTCGTTCAAGGACTTAGTCGTGGAGCCATCGCAGCTAGGAAGCTTAAAGGGGTTAAGCGGGACAAGGAACACGAGGATTATACTGGTTCGGCCCCTTACGGTGAAGGTAAAAGCCTACGTCCAGTTGAGGTGGTATTACTTAGGGTTTCGATGACCAGGGAGCTAATCGCTATGCCTGGCTCTCGATCTGTTGTCTTTGTTCTGAACCGCCGCCGGGTCACCCCTTTATATAGAGAGATTGACGCCCAGCGGTTCTCAGAGTACCGGCCGGCTTATAACAGTATCCGGCCCGGACTCTTAACTACTCTTGCCTTACATTACAAGTCTTGCCATAACGGTGGTTTATCACTACGGGCCTTAAGCCGCCTCCGGGTCTTAAGCCCATTATTGATCCACCATCCTCAAGCTTGATACTGGGCTTCACGTGATGATCATTATGATGTAACCTGGCCCCTCCTGGGCGGGTGACTTTAATGTTTATATCCTCAACATTAGGCCCCAGATTGATTTCAACCGGTTCATGTCAATCTTCAAAATCTTCCGGCTTCTGCTTGGGCAAAGGTTATAACCCGCCGTGACGTCATCTTCTGGATTCTTGGTAACCCGCCATGACGTCATCTTCCATTAAATTCATTTTTTTATTCTGTCATATCTCAACGGATCTTATCTTTAAAGACCATCCCGAAAATCAAGGCGTTTCTGCGGCAATATAATCATGTCTTCGCCTCCTCTTTTCCCGCGCCCATTTACCAGCCGGCCCTTATAAATAGGCCCGGCCCATAGGTCTTCGTCATTCTTCCCCTCCATCGTCTTCCTCCTCTGATGCTCCAGAGCCCGAGCTCCGCCGCCGCCGCCGCGCCTCTCGTCTTCCTCAACCTCGGCCGTTGCATCACCCTGAACTGGTCCAGAGAAACGGCGGCGACCTCCGCGGCTCATTAGCGCCAGTAAGTCCTTGCCATTCCATAAAGTAGATTCGCATTAGGGTTCTGTCGTTCTCCCCTGTTCTTCGTAGTTTCATCTCAAGTTCTTCACAGTTCCTCCACCATGGCTCCTTTTGATCCGAAAATGGTACAAAATTCCTGCGGTAGTAGTTTCTCACCCATTCTTATACTAGCAGATCCCTCTTGCCCGCAAAAAGATCTCATTTTGAGCTTATGAACTTCTCTGTATCAGCTTTTTAGGTCTAGAAATTTTTCCTTTCTGGACGATCATTTGATCCAAAATAATCCCTTGCGATCTGTGAAACTTGTTTATGCAACTCTTAGACAAAAACTGCATCTGTCAGCCATAGCGGCTCATATCGCCGGCTTAAAAGAAGCCATGCTTTGTGAAATTTCCGGCTTACTCATAATAGAGTTAAATAACTTAAATTGCTGATAATACCCACGGCGGCTTAAATAACCTGACACAAGTAGCCATCTATCATTACGCCCCTTCATGAACTGCCGTCCTGAATACTGAACTGAAATTTTTCTCCGGCTTAAATTTGAACCGGAAATTTTCCTTTGTCATAGGCTTCCATTTTCCACAATGCCGCCCAAGGCTCCCAAGGCACACATTACGTGCAACTGGGTGAGGTCCAACGTTACTGAAAGCACCTTAGATGACTTCCCAAATACGGGTTACCTGCCCAAAAAGGAGGTCATGTCCTACCGTGCGCCTGACCCGTCCGAAGAGAGACCTCAACGAAAAGACGGAGAGGTTGTTGTATTTGCTGACCACATGAGCCGGGGCTTTGCTCCTCCTCGCTCAAAATTCTTCAGAGATGTTCTGAACTTTTTCGATCTGCGACCTCAAGACATTGGACCCAATTCCGTGTCGAACATTTGTAACTTTCAATTGTTCTGTGAGGTATATCTTGGAGAGGAACCCAGCCTGCTACTCTTTAGGGAGTTATTTTACCTGAACCGCCAGAATGAATGCGCCAACGGGCCTAGCTTGGAACTTTGTGGAATATCAATTCAACGACGGAGGGATTGTCTCTTTCCTTATGCTGAGCCGCCAAGCCACCCAAAGGACTGGAATCAGACATGGTTCTACTGCCAGGATACTTCTCCGGCTGATGAGAACCCTCTGCCCGGCTTTCGCGCCCTGCGTCTGGAGTCAAACCACCCCCTGCCAGACAAATTATCTCAAGCTGAACATCAACCACTTATCCCCACCATCAACAAAAGCAAAGCTCTTCTGGGAAACGGCCTTAACGGTGTTGATCTGGTCCGGGTCTGGATTGCTTGGCGGGTGATTCCTCTAAGCCGCCGCCCCGGCTTAATGTGTGATTACACGGGCCAGAAGGATGATCCTCTTCGGCACAGCCCCAACGACTTACCTGAAGACGTCATTGATGACATGAACAAGTCCATTCTAAACGAGAGCTTAGTAGATTGCGGGAGGACCGGCTTAAGTCCCTTCTGCAAAGCTAACCCGGCTCCGGCAGTAAGCTACTGATCTGAGCACTTTACTTTCCATTTTAACAATTTTCGTCTTAACTTCAATAAACCTTTGTTGTATTTTTCAGGCTAATGATAAGTTCTGGAAGGTCAAGTATGACCATGAGGCTGCTAAAAAAGCCAGGAAGGCTAAAAAGCCGCCAGGAGAGCCGCTCCCCGCAAGAAGGGGAGTAAGCCTAGCGCCTCAGACCTGCTTCAGCTGGATGACACCTCCGAGTCAGAGGTAGCCCTTGATTCTTGTGCTCTTCTTTGTTTTTTGTTTGTTCTTAACCACCTTATTGACACTGATTATCAGCAGGAGGACACCGGAACCAGTAACCCGGTGACTGAAGAGGTAACTATACTTTCCTCCGACTCGGAGCCCTTGCCAAGGCTGAAAGTCCGAAGAGTAACCCGGAAAGTAAGATTTTCACATCCTTTAGCTTATCAAGATCCTCAATTTCTTTTGAAGCGATAGATTCATGAGAGCCGGAGACACACCCGGACCAACAAGGATGCAGACCTCTCCTCCGGCTTACCTGAAGCATCAAGGAAGCGCTGGACCGAGGTTATCTCCAACTTATATCCTTTTCATCCTTTAACGGGCATCACTCGTCAACCACTTAATTCGTCTGATTCAAACTATCAGGAAACTTCACCTTCCTCCGGTGACTCCATGCAATCTAACTTGCCGGCTTTCAAGACCGCACCCGGGTAATGATGATCAGCTTATTTTGTGCTTATCTTACTCATGTTTTTGCACTAACCTTTTGACTTTCAATGCACAAGCAAAACTCAGCAACAGGGCAAAGAAAAGTAACCCGGTCGAAGAGCCGGTCTTGACTGAACCCAACGCCTCTGCCTCTGAGCCGCCGTCTGCACCAGCTCCAGAAACCACCGCTCCAACTGAAGAACAAGCCATGGGGGGTTCTGGCAACCCGGAGATTCCCAGCCCAGCTCAACCGGCCGATGACCCGGATGTGGTGATTACCCAGACCGAATATGTTGAGCCAGGAAGACCCACTATGCTGGCTAGATGATCTGCTAAAGAAGAACTGCTGGAGCGCCGCAGGGCCAGACTGGATATCACTGACTATGCTAACTTGAGCATTGGAGATATTGTTGCTGGTTATATTGGTCAAGTGCACAACAACCGGGACCTGGAAATTGACATGGTGAAGCAGATACAGCAAAAATCTGAGGTATGATTCCCTTGTTTACTCCATAGTCATCCTTACCATACTAGCCCCCAAGCCTATTACTTATGACAGAATATGTTGTAGACTTAATACCGGCTTACCTGGTAACACTGAAGGGCCGGGTTAAACAGCCTAGGTGAACCGGTCTTTTACCTTATGTTTTAATCAAGTATTTGAGCAACTTTGCCCATTAGCCCCCAAGTGCCAAGCACCTTTGCCTGCAGAGTGCTTGGGACTTATATTCATGAACCGACACTGTAAATAAAGCTTCTCAGCCTACATTAGCCCCCAAGTGCCAAGAGTCTTTGCTTGCAAAGTACTTGGGACTTTAATGTTGCATGATAATCACTCAAACTGTAACCCGGAACTTGTACAGGCTGCCTGCAAGAAACATGAGTCGGAAATCTCTGATCTGAAGACCCGCCTGAAGACTCAGGAAAGTGAGACCCAGAAGGCCAACGCCAAGTTTGAGTTCAGTGTCTCTGCACAAGAAAAACTGAAGAAAAGATTTGAAACAGAAAGAAAAGCCTGGGCCGATGAGAAGACCGCCTTGCTCAGCCGGGCCGAACAAGCGGAGGCTGCTCTTACTGAAAGAACCGCCGAACTCTCCGGCTTAAAACGCCATGTATCACAGATGGCCTCCGCAATCTTTGGTAAGTTATTCTGTAAGCTTTAAATAAGTTTACATCATTTATGTCTCATAAGCCCTTCCATTGGTATCAGCTCACCTGACTTTGTTATACAGGCCCCAGAAGCTCCAATCTCAATCAGAACATGCTGACCAAGCTGAAGGCTGTTTACACCTTGGTGGAGCAACTCTACACCGGGTCACCGCGTGCTTTAGCCGTTGTGGCTCTGTCCAATGAGGTTCCCACTCACCTGGTAGACGTACTCAGGCGGCTTGCCGTACTTCCTCAATGCTTCCAAGAGCTGAGACGGGCTTCTGCAAGAGCCGGAGCTATCGCTGCTCTGAGCCGGGCCAAGGCGTTTCTACCGGAGCTAGACCCGGCCGACATCGCTCTTGGATACCCCAGCCTGAAGGAAGACGGCACCCCCTTTGACCAGAAAGACTTCGCCGCCTATGTGAAGAGTGTGGGCCCGGTGGCCACCTTGATTGGGAATGACACAGACCTTACCAGGTATCAGCCGGGCTATGACGCGGAGAATCAGAGGATCCCAACTCCACGCTATGAAGCAGTCAGCCTGATCCCTCCGACTCGTAAGCATACCTTCGCCCCAGAAGTTGACCCGGCCGGGTAAATTGATGATGAGGCTCAATTTGAAGCTTTGAGCGGCATTGACTAGAAATCATCAACCTACCAGGTCATGGAAACAGCCGGAGGAGCGGAGAGGGATGAGCCGGAAGCTTCAACCCAACAAGCACCTTTGATTACTTAGGCAGCTCATGGTTACGCCTTATAAACAATGCCTCACCTTTTGGACTCGGGGAGTCCTGTAATAGAGTAGGAAAAACAATTAATTTTGTCGTGCCATCGTGCACGTGTGCAGCGCTTAACTCCGTTGAAGCTGCTCTTTTATATTCCTCCGGGTTATGTTTGATCATTTACTTTCCTTAAGCTTGAAGAACTGTCTTTAATTGTTCTGCATAGAAAAACAAATCACAAGTCTCTAGGCGGCTTACCGCATGGAGAGTCATATATCTTACATATAACCCAGAATATAAACCAAGGTCATAAAAGACCGGCTCTCAATCATATCTTCGGGATAACCATAATAGCATACCTGCAAGCCTTGCAAGTACACCTCCGGCTTATGTAACCCAAATTATGAGGTTGAGAACGCAAGTCCGGTTCACCAGCACCTGTAATGCCTATTGTGTGCTACAACATTATTAATCAAAGTTAAGCCGGCGGAGTAAGAACCGCCCGTGCACACTTTTGATTTGATCCAAAGAACTTGTTGCAAACCAAAAGATCAAAAACTTAGGGGCTTCTGATTCGAATACGACCAGAGAACCGTCCCAAAGGGGTTAAGCTAAGATTCGAATGCGATCATATAGCCCCTAGTGGCTTTGGCGTTGCCGATCAAGAGGGTACCGACAGCTATGTTCTCTTTGGTTCGAATACGACCTATGTTTGAACAGGAAGCCCCCAAATGACCTTGAGAATTGTTTAACGACACTGATTCGAATACGATCCACGTCGGTTCACAAAGGGGGTTGAGCTATGATTCAAGTATGATCAAGAAAACTCCCTAATGGGCTCGGCAATATGCCAATCAAGTGGGTATCGACAGCTATGTTCTCTTTGGTTCGAATACGACCTATGTTTGAACAGGAAGCCCCCAAGTGATCATATTGTTAATGGCTAGATTCGAATACGATCGTTAGCCAGATCCACCTCCAAGTGACCATGTAATGATGTAATGGAAATAACACATTTACCTTTGGAGGAGAAAAGGACATAGGTCCTGCTTTATTATTTATCATAATATATACATGGCTATAGAAATATGTACATTATGAGAGCCGGTGGCTCAAGTGTAATAAGGCCGAAGCTGAGCTATGTTCCACGGCCGACGGGTCTCTTCCTCCGACTTACGTGAATCTTTGTGCTCCCGAACATCGATAAGGTAGTATGACCCGTTGTACAAGTTCTTGCTGGCCACAAAGGGCCCTTCCCAAGGCGGGGATAACTTGTGTGCATCTGTTTGATCTTGGATGAGCCGGAGCACCAGATCACCTTCCTGGAAGACCCTGGACTTGACCCGGCGGCTGTGATAGCGGCGCAGGTCTTGTTGGTAAATCACCGAGCGAGCTGCTGCCATATCACACTGTTCGTCCAACAAGTCAAGAGCATCTTGGCGCGCCCGCTCATTATCCGCCTCAACATAAGCCCCCACTCGAGGCGAGTCATGAGGGATGTCGCTAGGGAGGACCGCTTCCGCTCCATAAACCATGAAGAAAGGCGTGTAACCCGTAGACCTGTTAGGAGTAGTATTGATGCTCCATAACACGGAGGGTAACTCCTCCACCCAACAACCCGGCGTCCATTGCAAAGGGACCAAAAGCCGGGGCTTGATGCCCTTCAAGATCTCTTGATTAGCTCTCTCAGCTTGACCATTGGATTGAGGGTGAGCCACTGATGAAACATCAAGTCGAATATGCTCTCGTTGACAAAACTCCTCCATGGCGCCTTTAGACAGATTGGTACCATTGTCCGTTATAATGCTGTGTGGAAAACCAAAGCGAAATATCACCCTTTTCATGAACTGAACCGCTGTGGCTGCGTCACACTTACTAACTGGCTCTGCTTCAACCCACTTTGTGAACTTGTCGACCGCCACCAAGAGGTGAGTCTTCTTATCCTTGGATCTTTTAAAAGGCCCAACCATATCAAGCCCCCAGACCGCAAATGGCCAAGTAATTGGAATCATCGTCAACTCCTGAGCCGGCACATGAGCCCGTCGCGAGAACCTCTGACAACCGTCACATTTACTGACCAAGTCCTCTGCATCAGCATGAGCCGTCAGCCAATAAAAACCATGACGAAAAGCCTTGGCCACAAGGGATTTTGAGCCGGCATGATGGCCACAATCCCCCTCGTGAATCTCACGTAAAATCTCTTGACCTTCCTTAGGGGAAACACAACGCTGGAAAGTTCCAGTGTCACTGCGACGATGCAGCTCGTCATTGATAATTATCATCGACTTAGACCGCCGGGTTATTTGTCTGGCCAAAGTTTCATCCTTAGGCAATTCTCCCCGGGTCATGTAAGCCAAGTATGGTGCTGTCCAGTCTGGGGTAATGTGGAGAGCCGCCACCAACTGTGCCTCCGGGTCAGGAACAGCCAAGTCTTCCTCTGTAGGCAACTTAACAGAAGGGTTATGCAAAATATCCAAGAAAGTATTAGGCGGCACCGGCTTTCGCTGAGAGCCCAGCCGGCTTAATGCATCAGCCGCCTCATTCTTCCTAAGATCGATGTGCTCTACTTGGTAACACTGAAAATGTCCAGCAATGGTATCAACTTCGCGGCGATAAGCCGCCATGAGAGGGTCCTTGGAATCCTACTTGCCTGACACTTGTTGGGCCACTAAATCTGAGTCGCCAAAGCACCTTACCCGGCTCAAGCTCATCTCCTTAGCCATCCGAAGACCATGGAGCAGGGCCTCGTACTAAGCCGCATTGTTAGTACAGGGAAACATCAACCGTAGCACATAGCAAAACTTGTCACCTCGAGGGGAAGTTAATACAACTCCAGCCCCCGAGCCCTCCAATTGCCTAGACCCGTCGAAGTGAATAGTCCAGTATGTATTATCCGGTTTCTCTTCAGGCACCTGCAGCTCTGTCCAATCGTTGATGAAATCCACCAATGCTTGAGATTTGATAGCAGTGCGCGGCATGTATTTTAGACCATGAGGCCCAAGTTCTATAGCCCACTTAGCAACCCTTCCTGTGGCTTCTCTGTTTTGGATGATATCTCCTAGGGAGCAGAACTAACCACAGTGATAGGGTGACCCTGGAAATAATGCTTAAGCTTCCGGCTTGCATTGAACACACCATAAACAAGCTTCTGCCAATGTGTATACCGCTGTTTGGACTCAATGAGTACTTCGCTGACGTAGTAAACCGGCCGCTAAACCGGATACTCCTTACCCGCTTCCTTACGCTCCACCACCACAGCCACACTGACGGCTCATGTGTTAGCGGCTACATACAGCAATAAGGGCTCCTGGTCAACAGGAGCAGCAAGGACTGGGGGCTCAGCCAGCTGTCTCTTCAAATCCTCAAAAGCAGCATTAGCAGCATCATTCCAGATAAAGTCATCTGTTTTCTTCATCATCTGGTACAGTGCCATGGCCTTTTCACCCAAACGGCTTATAAACCGGCTCAAAGCGGCGATGCAACCCACCAGACGCTGGACGTCGTTTATGCACGCCGGCTTAGCCAAAGAGGTGATTGCTTTGATCTTTTCCGGGTTAGCTTCAATGCCTCTGTGAGAAACCAGAAAACCCAAGAGCTTGCCTGCGGGAACACCAAAAACACACTTGGCCGGGGTTAAGCATCATCTTGTAAACCCGGAGATTATCAAAGGTTTCTCTAAGATCATCTACCAAGGTCTCCTTCTCCCTGGATATAACCACGATATCATCCACATAGGCATGAACGTTGCGCCCAATCTGGTTGTGAAGAAAATTCTGCACACAACGCTGGTAAGTCGCCTGTGCACTCTTGAGTCCAAAAGGCATAGACACATAACAGAAGGCTCCAAAGGGAGTGATGAACGCCGTCTTCTCCTGGTCCTTAACTGCCATTTTAATCTGATGGTATCGAGAATAAGCATCCAAAAAACTTAAGCGCTCACAACCCGCTGTAGCATCAATAATTTGATCAATACGGGTGAGAGCAAAAGGATCAGCCGGACAAGCCTTGTTTAAGTCCGTGTAGTCCACACACATCCGCCAGGTGCCGTTCTTCTTGAGCACGAGCACCGGGTTAGCTAACCATTCTGGATGAAAAACTTCAACAATAAACCCGGCCGCCAAGAGCCGGGCTACCTCCTCACCAATGGCTTTCCGCCTCTCCTCATTAAACCGCCGGAGGAATTGCCTAACCGGCTTAAATTTCGGATCAATATTGAGTGTGTGCTCAGCGAGTTCTCTAGGTACACCCGGCATGTCAGAAGGTTTCCATGCAAAAATGTCCCTGTTCTCACGGATGAACTCGATGAGCGCGCCTTCCTATTTCGGATCCAGATTGGCACTGATACTGAACTGCTGAGATGAATCACCTGGAACAAAGTCAACAAGTTTAGTCTCATCAGCTGACTTAAATTTCATTACCGGCTCATGCTCCATGGTTGGCTTTTTCAAAGACGTCATATCTGCTGGGTCAACATTGTCCTTGTAAAACTTCAACTCCTTTGTTGCACAAACAGCTTCAGCGTAAGCCGCGTCACCTTCCTCATACTCCAAGGCTATCCTTCGGCTGCCATGAACCGTAATGGTCCCATTGTGACCCGGCATCTTGAGCTGCAAATACACGTAACACGGCCGTGCCATGAACCTGGCGTAAGCCGGCCGCCCAAATAAAGCATGATACGGACTTCTTATCTTGACCACCTCAAAGGTCAGTTTCTCCGCCCTGTAGTTGTACTGATCTCCAAAGGCCACTTCCAGCTCGATCTTACCGACTGGATATGCCGACTTGTCGGGCACCACGCCATGGAAAACAGTATTGGATTGGCCGAGGTTTTTATCAGTTAAACCCATACGACGGAAGGTCTCATAATAGAGGATGTTGATGCTGCTGCCACCGTCCAGGAGCACTTTAGTGAATTTATATCGCCCAACCTGAGGAGCCACCAACAAGGCCAGATGACCCGGATTATCAACCCGGGGAGGATGATCTTCCCTACTCCACACAATAGGCTGCTCAGACCATCTTAAATAGCGTGGAACCGCCGGCTCAACCGCATTCACAGCCCTTTTATGGAGCTTCTGCTCTCGCTTGCACATACTGGTAGTAAAGACGTGATACTGCCCACCATTCAGCTGCTTTGGATTGGTCTAGTATCCCCCCTGCTGCTGCTGATGATGACCCTGGCCGGAGTGCTGATTAAATCCCCCTTGAACATTCTGAGAATTGGAATTTGAGCCGCCGCCCGGGCCATTGTTGCTATTGAAAGCATTTGAATTCTTAAAGGCCTTCATGATTGCGCATTCCTTCCATAGATGAGTGGCCGGCTTTTCCCTAGAGGGATGCCTTGGGCAAGGCTCATTTAACAATTGTTCAAGCGTCGGGCCTGACCCGCCGGCTCGGGGAGGTGATCTCCCCTTGGGCCGGTGGTTGTTACCCTGTGAATTGGCGTTGGCCACAAATTCCATACTGCCATCAGCCTTACGCTTGTTACCTCCTTGGTTCGCCGGGTTATGCTGGGGACCCTTGCCATTGCCATTCCGTTTTCCCTTCCCTGTCCTTTCATCATCCGACGCGGGATCCTTGGTACTATCAGAGTCGGCGTACTTGACCAGAGCCGCCATCAGCGTACCCATATCATTGCAATCGCGCTTGAGCCGCCAGAGCTTCATCTTTAGGGGCGCAAAACGACAATTCTACTCTAAATTAAGACTGCAGAGCCGGCATCCATCTTATTAGATGAATGTATTATCTCTTTGACCCGGCGAACCCAATGGGTTGTAGACTCACCCTCCTGCAGCTTGCAGTTAGTCAAATCCACAATTGACAAAGATTGCCTACATGTATCTTTGAAGTTTTGGATAAACCGGGCTTTTAGCTCAGCCCAAGACCCGATAGAGTTCGGTGGCAGCCCTTTCAACCAAGTGCGGGCAGTCCCATCTAACATCATGGTGAAGTACTTGGCCATTGCCGCTTCACTGACCTCCAGCAACTCCATAGCCATCTCGTAACTCTCGATCCATGCTCCGGGTTGTAAATCAGCCGTGTAATTAGGTACCTTCCTCGACCCTTTGAAATCCTTGGGTAGACGTTCATTACGGAGAGCCGGCACCAGACAAGGAACACCTCCAGTCCTCGTAGGTATACCCGCGTCGATGGAAGCCGTCAACTGAGCCACCTGCTCCGCCTCTTGTCATGCTCTGTCTTGGTCTACCGCGTTAAAAGCTCCATTATGAACCAGGCCGTGGCCTGGAGGCAAGTCACGGCGTCGGACATTGCTAGAGCCGGCCGCTGAGACCATGTGTCTGCTATAACTCGGGCTCCGGCCTGGACGAGGGGTTGAATGAATCCTGTCCTGGCTATATGAATATGCCTCCTGTTGCGCCAGAGCCGTCTGAAGAAGTTCTCTGACCCGGCGGGTTTCAACCGCCGTCGGAGAGTCGCCCTCGATTGGGAGAGCCGCCAATCGCGCCGCCGCGGCGACCATGTTTTCCAACGGGTTGGCATAATGACCCGATGGTATTGGCACGTGCTGAGGCGGGGCAGCGTTCACCCGGGGAGGCCCCATCACTTGGGGCTGAATTGGCGTTCCAGCATTGGGCGCCGTGATCTCTGGCGAGTTACTGGGCCCTGCACCCGGCGTGTTGAAGAGGTTTCGAGGATCGTAAACCGAAGGGAGTCGAGATTGGGCCTTTTGATGCCTCCTTCTCATGACCTCATTGGACGCGTTCTGATCCATCATGAGCCGGAAAGACTGCGCGTGAATCAGCTGAGTCTGGGCATCGAGAGCCGCCCTCTCTGTAGGCATCCTGATCCCTTCCGCCGCCAGATCCTCCTTGGCCTTTGCTAGATCCAACTTTAACTGTGCCACCTCCGCGTCATGCTGAGCTTGATCCAC
The DNA here is from genome assembly GCF_002575655.3 of Aegilops tauschii subsp. strangulata. NCBI lineage: Eukaryota > Viridiplantae > Streptophyta > Magnoliopsida > Poales > Poaceae > Aegilops > Aegilops tauschii. Next base: position 68,104,708 of record NC_053035.3, read on the forward strand.
TGGGCGACCGTAGCGGTTAATAGGGCCGTCATCTTGTATGTGAGATCCATCAGCACCTGAGCCGGCAGGGGCACAGGGCTTCCTGCCCCGGCGGCGGGGTTATGAACAGGTTGTGCGCCAGCCATAAAGATTCCAACCCGGCTCGGCGGCTCAAAGGGGTCCGGAATACTGTCGCCATCGGAACAACCCCTGAGCCTATCACCTTGAAGTTGGTATAACGAGTCGGTCTCCTCTGTGGATGACTCGCCGTCAAAGCGAGCGGCCGTCTCCTCGCCAGATCCAAATCTTTCAGAGAGTCCTCCATGGACGCATCCTACGAAAGCATGCTTCAAGGCAGGCAGAGTCCGGGCGGGTCGTGCACGCTGAGCCGTCTCGATGAGATCGGCGCAGAAGTCCAGCTCAAGGCCCGTCTCAACAATCTTGCCAATAAACACATGGATTCCGCCGAAGGGGACCCGGTACCCGCACTCGATTGAACCGGCATCGGGGCCCCAGTTTGCATCGTCGACGTAGAGCTTGCCGCGACGACTCTTGGTCATCCGGCCCACAGCGTATCCCTTGAGCCCTTCGAAGCTGCCCTTCAAGAACTCAAATCCACCATGCGCTGGCCCCACGGTGGGCGCCAACTGTCGTGGAATTGTCACGGCAGATGTCCTCGTGCAAGGACTTAGTCGTGGAGCCATCGCAGCTAGGAAGCTTAAAGGGGTTAAGTGGGACAAGGAACACGAGGATTATACTGGTTCGGCCCCTTACGGTGAAGGTAAAAGCCTACGTCCAGTTGAGGTGGTATTACTTAGGGTTTCGATGACCAGGGAGCTAATCGCTATGCCTGGCTCTCGATCTGTTGTGTTCGTTCTGAACCGCCGCAGGGTCACCCCTTTATATAGAGAGGTTGACGCCCAGCGGCTCTCAGAGTCCCGGCCGGCTTATAACAGTATCCGGCCCAGACTCTTAACTACTCTTGCCTTACATTACAAGTCTTGCCATAACGGCGGTTTATCACTACGGGCCTTAAGCCGCCTCCGGGTCTTAAGCCCATTATTGATCCACCATCCTCAAGCTTGATACTGGGCTTCACGTGATGATCATTATGACGTAACCCAGCCCCTCCTGGGCGGGTGACTTTAATGGTTATATCCTCAACAAGCGGGAAGGGAGCCCACAACGGCGGGCAAATTTAAAGGGGGACAGCTAGTACAAGCTATCCTAACAAAAGCGGTCTTCACCTGCGAAAAGCTCTGGTGGTGACGCCGTCTTGGGCTCCACGATGACCTCCGTCTCGCCGTCCTCCTGGTCATGGTCTTGTTGCACCAATATAGCAACATTTGCCTGATGCCTTGGTACTCTTCGCCTGCGCTGGCCTCCTTAGCACCAAAGAGGAAATAAGGACGCTGCGCGCACTGGCGCCCGCCTGGTGCCGTTCGTCATGGCTCACGTCACGAGAGGCTCGTGAGGTTTTGCCCCGCCTTGATATCTCCGCTCCTCGTGAGCCTGCCTGGCTAGGACACTCCAGAGGAGGTCTTGCGTCGTCCGCCTCGCGAGGCTCGGACCCTCGCGAGGGGCTTGGATGCCTTGTTGATGAAGATGGGCCGTACGGCCTACCGGCTTAGCCACGCTATGGGCCGCAGGCATGCAAGGCTGGGGACCCCCGTTCCCAGAACGCTGACAGTAGCCCCCGGGCCCAAGGTGCGCTCGAGCTTGGCTTCACGGCGAAGCCAAGGGTCAAGATCGTAGCACCGCGGGCCCCAAAAGCCTGCAGCCTCGGTTGACGCGTGGCTGTTGATTGGACGTGGGCGTCTCTGCTTCCCCACGCTGCCTCGGCAACTGCACGACTTGACAAGTCCCTGCGACATGCAAGGAAAACCATCGTTACCTGCGATCGTGGGAGACGTCGGTTGGCCTTCTCTTGCTATAAATGGGGAGGGGGCGGAGCGCCCGTCGCCCATCTCTTCCCCGCTTGCTTGCTTCTTCCCTGCTCCACTGCTGACAAAAATGGCGCCTATCAGAAGGTTTTCTGCCGAAGAGAAAGGAAAGGCTCCCCTTGATGATCCGGGGCCACTTCCGCCGAAGAAGAGGTCGATCCATCGCCGTGATGAAGCAGCGATGCAGGTGGTCTCGAGGCCCTGGTGCGAGCGGCCTCCTCCGAGGTACCCGCTACCCTTGTACACCCGAGCCGAGGGCTCGGGAGGACGGAGTGACGAGCAGCGCTGCCCGCGCCGTGTCCGGGGTCGCCACGCCGCGGCGACACGTGCCGTCGCCCGTGGGATGCATGCCGCGGACTCCTCGCGCGAGTTGGTGCTGTGGGCACCGATGCCTCCAAGCTCCTGGATCCGCTTCCCGCCGTTCTTCTCCGACGTGATGCCGCCGAGGGGGCCTCTCGAGCTCTGGTTGCAGCACGCCGACTGCAGCGCTCCGGTGACCGGAGCGGAGATCGAAGCGGTTCCCGCCGGCAAGATCTTCATGACCCACGGCTGGGGGGAGATCGCACGGGTCTGCCGCGTGAGGGGCGCCCTCGCGATCCACTTCGAGTACGACGGCACTTCCACTCTCTTCTTCAAGGTCTTCGACGCCGAGGGCCGCCGCCTGGAGTGCTGCTCCGGAGAGGAGCGCCAAACTGACGCGCGCTCTGCTCGCGGCTACCCCGGCAGCAGCAGCCCCTGGGAGTCCAGCAGCTCTCCTGAGCTTTACGAGACTCTGGAGACGAGTGAAGACAGCTACGTGCCCCCGAGCTCTCGCCGCGCCCGGAGCAGAGCTGCGGCGTCCGGCCGTAGCCGCCGCTGATCTGGATGGGGTTAGCGCCGGCCTCCCGTGGCCCACTGTTGATGATGGCGTCTGCCACGGAAGGATGTAGATAGGATTCCCCTTAGTGTCAGCTTTTGTTTCCTGCGAAGAATCATGAATCACCCCATGGGGGCATGTAAGGATCTATAATGTCTTTTGTGCTTATCTTCCTTGTTATGAAAACTTGGTGAACGCACGTCCCATTAAGGCTCGGTCCCCCCCTTTCTTTCCTCGCGATAGCTCGTTGCTCTACGCTGACAGGTCTCGGTCCCGAGGCAAGCTACAGCTGTCGCTGGTATGCCAGGTCACGTGCCGTGGTGAAGGCCAGGAGGTGTGCGGCCCGAGGTCCAGTAAGAGCCCCTGAGGCGCGATGCCCAGGAGGTCCCCCTTAGCGCTCAAGCAGCCATGGTAAGGTGAGAAAGGGAGTCGACATGGCCGCAACGGTGTTGCGGCAAGGCGTGAGCGACCATTAGGCCCAAACATTTAGCCGATCCAGGTGCAGGACTTATCTTGTTGATTTCGTGGTGACTCCTGATGTTGCGCCAGAACTGCGCGCCTACTAGTGCGGCATAGCTTGACCGGCCCATACGAGTTTCCCTTCCCTCATGCTCTCCTTAGTGCTCTACGTCCTCAGGTCCCGGCCCTCGAGCGAGCTCAACCGCCGCTGGTATGCCAGGTCGCGATGCCGTGGTCAAGGCCAGGGGTGAGGGCTGGAGAGCCAGTCAGAGCTCCTGAGTCGCGATGCTCAGGAGCCCCCCTTTTAACGTGCAAGCGGATTGCACGAGAGAAAAGGAGACTCGCGGTGCCGCCTGCTATCCTTCTCACGGGATCTCTGTGAACTGGCACAAGAAGAAACACAGTTTGCTGTTACAGCTGTCAGCCTGCCACTGGTTGCTCTGGATGAGGTGAAGGCACTGAGGGCCTGGTGAGGTGACGTGCGCGGGGTGTGCCGCGAGTCAGAGCTCGACCGCTCAGATTTTTCGACGTGACAGGGACGGACCCATGCACCAGCGCCGTGCCTGTGTGGAGGCCCCGAGGGAGGCGATGATCGAGCAGGCGGTAGCAGTTGGGAGGTTAAGCATGAAGAGCAGATCAACTTGGATAAATGCAGGAAGATACATGCCACTGGTTCTGGACCGAGGGGCCCTCCAGGTTAAACGAACTTAGAAGATGTCACCTGGTTCTATAGATGAAATAGAGTTGGCGCAGCTGAAGGAGTGCGCTAAAGAAATGACTCCTCATGAGCCACCGGGACCCTGAGCCTCGGGAGGTCCCCTGAAGACCGTCTCCATCTCCTCCAGGACGGGGTGGTACCTGGCCTCCTGAGTCGCCAGGACACGCCGCAGGTCGCGTTGATAGGCTGACGCCACGCTCGGCAAGCCGAAGGGCATGCGAACGTAGCTGTTAGGCGGGCCCTCGCAGCGGCCCACACGCGAAAGCCAGAAACGCTCCTGAGATGCGGCCCTGTTGAGCCCGGGGACGCCGATGCAAACACGCAGCCCAGCATCCTCGCCAGGATGCGGAGCTGCGCCTCATGAGCGGCTGTCGCCGCGCATGGCTCTTGCTTCTTGCAGTTCCTGAGTGGTCTTGGTGATGAACTCCTGAGTGGTGGGCACTCCTTGCCCTGTGCTCTCCTGAGGATCACGTGCCGCGAAGCACGCCTCCAAGTGGTGCCCAAGCGCCTCCCTCGTGAGGTTGGCAAGGTCTGAGGCCCTCCAGAAGAGAGCCCCCAAGCCCTGCCTGAGGAGGCCGCCGGGCGCGCCTTCCTATGCAATGGAGGGAGGCGCCCCTGGAGCGGGCGCTGATCCTGATGAGGCTCCTTCCGCGACGCCATCCTCCTGAGGTCCTGCATGGCGCGGCTGCTTCTTCTTGGGGATGGCCTCCGGAGGGCCTTCACTTCTGCTGTCGGGGTCGTCGATTGCTGCGGCTTGGAAGGCGCGCTCGAGGGAGCACACCGCATCCCTCTCTTCACACGGGACCGTAATGATTCCTCCGCTTCCTGGCATCTTGAGAACATTGCAGCCATGATGAGTGACTGCCATGAACTTGGCCAAGGCTGGATACGCGAGGATGGCATTGTACGGGAGGCGGATGTGTGCGACGTCAAAGTCGATGAGCTTGGTGCGGTAGTTCTTGCGCTCCCCGAAGGTGACAGGCAGGCGGACCTGCCCTATCGGTGTGGTGGAGCCGTCGGTCACTCCTGAGAAAGGCTTGGTGGGCTGGAGCTGTTCATATGGCACCTGGAGGTTGTCGAACGTGTCGAGGAACAGGACGTTGAGCCCTGCGCCACCGTCGATGAGGGTCTTGGTGACCTACACATTGCTGATGACTGGGGAACACAGCATAGGGAGGACGCCAGCGGTGGCTGCGCACTTGAGCTGATCCGCCGAGTTGAAAGTGATGGCGCATTGGGACCACTTGAGCGGGAGCGTGGCCTCAAGCTTGGGGAGCACCGCGTTCACCTCGCGAGCGAACTCTTTGAAGATGCACTGAGAGGCTGGGGCCTGGGCGGTGCCCAAGATGTAGGCGATCGCACGCGGCTCCTGGAAGCCCCCAGCCCCCTCGTCCTGGTGGTGATCGTCGTTCCTCCTTGGTGGCGGTAGCGGGGGAAGACCGGTCCCTCCAGGCGCCCTCGCGAGGTTGGTCCTGCCAGCGGTCCTCACGAGGCCGGTCGCGCCACTCCTGGCGCGGGCCACGGTTGTCCCAGCGTCCGCCTCCACGTCCTCCTCCGCGGCCGTAGCCCCGGTAGTTTCGCTCGGGGCGTCGACCGTAGCGTCCTTCCCATATGGCTCTGAGCTCTTGACAGTCGCTGGTGTTGTGGGTGTTTAGGTTGTGGAAGGTGCAGAATGGTCGGCCGTTCTTGGATGACTCGGGCTGATCTCTGCCCCGCTTGGTGTCGGGCTCCGCTGCGAGCACAGCTGCCTCCTTGCGCTTCATGTCCTTGGCCTTGGCCTTCTTCTCTTCCGCGCCTGCGGCTGGCAGCTCAAGGAGAGAGAGGCGCTCCTCCTCAGCTCTTGCGCACTTGGTCGCCAGGTTGAACAGCTCCCGAGATGTGCAGAGCTCCTTGTGGATGGCGAGCTCTTCCTTCATCTTGACGTCACGGACGCCGTCGGAAAACGCGGAGATGATGGCCGCGTCCGTGACCTTGGGGATCTTGAGGCGGGTGTTGTTGAAGCGCTGGATGTACTTCTGGAGGGTCTCTCCTGGTTGCTGCTTGATGCGATGTAGATCACCCGCGGCCGGTGGGCGGTCGCGAGTGCCCTGGAAGTTGGCGACGAAGCGGTCGCGCATCTCGTCCCAGGAGGAGATCGAGCCGTGCTGCAGGTTCAGGAGCCAGGAGCGAGCTCCATCCTTGAGAGCCATGGGAAACCAGTTCGCCATGACTTTTTCGTCGCCGTTGGCCGCTTCGATGCTCAGCTCATAGAGTTCCAGGAACTCCGCGGGGTCGGCGGTGCCGTCGTAGCGAGGAGGCAGGTCTGGCTTGAACTTGCCTGGCCAGGCGACGCTACGCACCTCGGGGGTGAAGGCGCGACAGCCAGCCGTGGTTGCCGGGGCCCGCTTCGGAGGTGGAGCTTGGTCTTGACGAGGTCCGTGCTGCGCTGCTACGGGCGGTGCACGGTCTTGACGAGGTGGCGCGGGGAGCGCAGGTGCAGCTTCTCGCGGCCGCGGAATTTCTTGGCAGCTTCTCTCTTCGCGCGAAGGGCGCCGGGCGTGGTGGATCATGCCGCGGAACCGCGCGCCTTGGTGCCAAGGCTCCGTCTTGGGGCTGAGGTGGTGGAGGCACGCCATGAGCCCCGTCACCCGCGGCTGGTTGAGGGGAAGGCAGAGAGTGGGACGGCGCCGGAGAGCCCCCTACGGCGCGGACGGGCTCGGCGACGCGGTCGAGCCACTCCTCGTAGAGGTCGTCGACGGGGCGGTAGCGCAGGAGCTCGCTCGCCGCGAGGAGCGTGGCCCGTGCCTCCATCGGAGCGCGGTGCGCGTGAGACGAAGAACCGGTAGGGGTCAGCAATGGACTAGCGGTGCAGCCGTCCTGCGGCACCGAAGGATGCAGCGAGGACGCCTGCTGCTCGTTCCCCGCCGGGCCGGTGGCAGCGTTTGCGGCGGGAGACGGAGAACGACGAGGTGGCCCGCCGCTCAGCTTGAGCACGGCGAGCGTCCGCCATGGAGACGATGGAGCGACGGAGCGACGAACTGATGGAAGGGAAGCTACGGCGCACCCCTACCTGGCGCGCCAAATGTCGGATATGGGGTTCCGGCAAACCCTTAAGGTTCGAACACTGGGGTGCGCGTGATGTCTTTCCCCCCTACCAATCTACGTCCTAGCTCGCTAAGATCTCGCGGATGAACTCGATGAACTCACAACACAGAAAGACACGAGGTTTATACTAGTTCGGGCCACCGTTGTGGTGTAATACCCTACTCCAGTGTGGTGGTGGTGGATTGCCTCTAGGGCTGATGATGAACAGTACAAGGGAAGAACAGCCTCCTGAGTTTGAGGTGTTCTTGTGGTCAGGCTCTCGATCGGATTGGATCAAGCTAAGATGAGATGCCTCTACTCTGGTGGTTAGATCTACTTATATAGGCCCCGGTCCTCTTCCCAAATAACGAGCGGGAAGGGAGCCCACAATGGCGGGCAAATTTAAAGGGGGACAGCTAGTACAAGCTATCCTGACAAAAGCGGTCTTCGCCTGCGAAAAGCTCTGGTGGTGACGCCGTCTTAGGCTCCACGATGACCTCCGTCTCTCCGTCCTCCTGGTCTTCGTCTTGTTGCACCAATATAGCAACCTTTGCCTGATGCCTCGGTACTCTTCTCCTGCGCTGGCCTCCTTAGCACCAAAGAGGAAATAAGGAGGCTGCGCCCGCCTGGCGCCCGCTTGGTGCCGTTCGTCATGGCTCACGTCACGAAAGCCTCGTGAGGTTTTGCCCCGCCTTGATATCTCCGCTCCTCGTGAGCCTGCCTGGCTAGGCCACTCCAGAGGAGGTCTTGCGTCATCCGCCTCGCGAGGCTCGGACCCTCGCGAGGGTCTTGGATGCCTTGTTGATGAAGATGGGACGTACGGCCTCTCGGCTTAGCCACGCTGTGGGCCGCAGGCAGGCAAGTCTGTGGACCCCCGTTCCCAGAACGCCAACAACAATGTGTTAATGCTTTGCTCCGATAATCTATTAAAAGGAGGCCTTAATATCCCGTAGTTTCCGCTAGGACCCCGCTTCCACGGGAGGGTAGGACAAAAGATGTCATGCAAGTTCTTTCCCATAAGCACGTATGACTATATTCGGAATACATGCCTACATTACATTGATGAATTGGAGCTAGTTCTGTGTCACCCTATGTTGTGATTGTTACATGATGAACCGCATCCGGCATAATTCTCCATCACCGATCCAATGCCTACGAGCTTTTCACATATTGTTCTTTGCTTATTTACTTTTCCGCTGCTACTGTTACAATCACTACAAAACACCAAAAATATTACTTTTGCTTCTGTTACTTTTGTTACCGTTACCACTACTATCATATTACTTTGCTACTAAATACTTTGCTGCAGATATTAAGTTATCCAGGTGTGGTTGAATTGACAACTCAACTGCTAATACTTGAGAATATTCTTTGGCTCCCCTTGTCTCGAATCAATAAATTTGGGTTGAATACTCTACCCTCGAAAACTGTTGCGATCCCCTATACTTATGGGTTATCAAGACTATTTTCTGGCGCCGTTGCCGGGGAGCATAGCTCTATTCTTTGAGTCACTTGGGATTTATATCTGCTGGTCACTATGAAGAACTTGAAAGACGCTAAGACAACAATTTATCCCTCAACTACGAGGGGAGGTAAGGAACTGCCATCTAGCTCTGCACTTGATTCACCTTCTGTTTTGAGTCACCTTGCGACACCTAAACCTGCTTCTGCTATTCGTTCTGATATGTCGCATGTTATTGATGATGCCACTTCTGCTATGCATGATACTTATGATGAAACTACTACTATGCTTGATACTACTGTGCCACTTGGTGAATTTCTTGATGAACAACTTGCTAGGGTTAGAGAGAATGAAATTATTGAAACTGATAACATTGATGAAAGTGATGATGAAGACTCTCCCCCTAATAAATATGAATCGCCTGTTATTCCTAAGGGTTATGTTTTTGAAACAGAAGCTGCTTTAGCTATTTTAGCTTGCAAAGATAGATATGATCTAAAGAAGTTATTGGCTAAATGGAAGTAGCAATCTCTTAATGCTAGAATGAAACCTGATCCTGCTTTTGCTACTTCACCTATATGTGTTACTGATAAGGATTACGAGTTCTCTGTTGATCCTGATATAATTACTTTGGTTGAATCTGATCCTTTTCATGGCTATGAATCTGAAACTGTTGTGGCACATCTTACTATATTAAATGATATAGCCACCCTATTCACTAGTGATGAGAAATCTCGCTACCTATATATCCTTAAAATATTTCCTTTCTCATTAAAGGGTGATGCTAAGATATGGTTTAATTCTCTTGATCCTGGTTGTGTGCGTAGTCCCCAGGATATGATTTATTACTTTTCTGCTAAATATTTCCCCGCTCATAAGAAACAAGCTGCTTTAAGGGAAATATATAATGTTGTGCAAATAGAAGAAGAGAGTCTCCCACAAGCTTGGGGGAGGCTTCTCCAATTACTTAATGCTTTGCCTGATCATCCTCTTAAGAAAAATGAAATACTTGATATCTTTTATAATGGACTAAACGATGCTTCCAGAGATTACCTGGATAGTTGTGCTAGTTCTGTTTTCAGGGAAAGAACACCGGATGAAGCTGAAATTTTATTGAATAATATGTTGACAAATGAAAATAATTGGACACTTCCTGAGCCAGCTCCTGAGCCTATTCCTAAACCAACTCCGAAGAAGAGAGGTGTTCTATTTCTCAGTCCTGAAGATATGCAAGAGGCAAAGAAGTCTATGAAAGAAAAAGGTATTAAAGGTGAAGATGTTAAGAATTTACCTCCTATTGAAGAAATACATGGTCTTAATTTACCTCCTGTTGAAGAAACATATGATCTTAATCCTTCACCTATTGAAGAAACTCATGGTCTTGATAACCCGACACAGGTAGTAAAGGTAAGTTCTCTCTATAGATATGATAAAGCTGAAATCCCTCCTACTAAAATTGCTAGCCAATGCTTGGATGATTTTGATAACTTTATGGTTAAACAAGAAGACTTCAATGCTTATTTTGGTAGACAATTAAAACAAAATGCTTATATGATTAAACACTTGGGTGATTATATGTCTAGAGTTAAAGGTGAACTTAAACTCATTAGTAAACATGCTTCAATGGTTACCACTCAAGTAGAACAAGTACTTAAGGCTCAGAATGATTTGCTCAATGAATTAAATAGTAAGAATAATGATTATGTTGTTAGAGTGCCTACTAGAACTGGTAAAATGACTCAGGAACCTTTGTATCCTGAAGGCCACCCTAAGAAAATTGAGCAAGATTCTCAGAGAAATAATATTGATGCACCTAGTCCTTCCAAAAAGAAGAAAAAGAAAAATGATAGGACTTTGCATGCTTCTAGTGAACCTATTGCTGAAACACCTGAGAATCCAAATGATATATCTATTTCTGATGCTGAAACACAATTTGGTAATGAACATGAACCTAGTGAAAATATTAATGATGATGTTCATGATGATGCTCAACCTAGTAATGATAATGATGTAGAGATTGAACCTACTGTTGATCTTGATAACCCACAATCATAGAATCAACGTTATGATAAGAGAGACTTTGTTGCTAGGAAACATGGTAAAGAAAGAGAACCATGGGTTCAGAAACCCATGCCTTTTCCTCCCAAACCATCCAAGAAAAAGGATGATGAGGATTTTGAGCGCTTTGCTGAAATGATTAGACCTATCTTTTTGCGTATGCGATTAACTGATATGCTCAAAATGAATCCTTATGCTAAGTATATGAAAGATATTGTTACTAATAAAAGAAAGATACCGGAAGCTGAAATTTCCACCATGCTTGCTAATTATACTTTTAAGGGTGGAATACCAAAGAAACTTGGAGATCCAGGAGTACCCACTATACCATGCTCCATTAAAAGAAACTATGTTAAAACTGCTTTATGTGATCTTGGAGCTGGTGTTAGTGTTATGCCTCTCTCTTTATATCATAGAACTGATTTGAATAAGTTGACACCTACTGAAATATCTTTGCAAATGGCTGATAAAGCAACTGCCATACCTATCGGTATTTGTGAGGATGTGCCTGTTGTGGTTGCAAACATTACTATTTTAACGGACTTTGTTATTCTTGATATTCCCGAGGACGATAGTATGTCTATTATTCTTGGAAGACCTTTTTTGAATACTGCAGGGGCTGTTATTGATTGCAACAAGGGAAATGTCACTTTTCATGTTAATGGTAATGAGCATACGGTACACTTTCCGAGGAAACAACCTCAAGTTCATAGTATCTATTCTATTGGAAAAATTCCATCGATTATTTTTGGAGGTTTTGAATTTCCTCTTCCTACTGTCCAGAAGAAATATAATATTCTTATTATTGGGGATGTGCATATCCCCGTTGAGGTAACATAGTGTTATTCGAAATTTCTCCGGTTCCATGTTATTCGGAATGAGTTTGTTAACAAGACTTGATCAACCTTGTTAGTGGATTCCTTTTAATGAGCATGAGATGGATGAAACTAGAAGCACAACCTTCTGTACTCTCTCTCTACTTTCTGTTATTTAGTTGAAATAAAGTAAAAATAATATTTTCATGTCTGTTTTCTGATTTATCTGTGCAATACAAAAATACCCCGAAAATAGAAGTTCTCCAAATGCCCTGAAAATGAAATATGATTTTTTCTAGAATATTTGAGAATATCTGGCACTGAGAACACAGCAGGAGGGGCAAGCACCTGGGCACGAGGGTGGAGGGCGCGCCCTACCCCCTGGGCGTGCCCCCTGCCTCGTGGGCCCACGGTGGCCCCTCTCCACTTATTCCTGCACCCACACACTTCTTCTTCCTCCCAAAAAAATCACCATCCAGCTCAAGCACGAGTTCTAGCTCATTTTGCTGCGATCTTCGATCTCCTTGCTCAAAGCACCTCTCACAAAACTGCTTGGGGAGATTGTTCCTTGGTATGTGACTCCTCCATTGGTCCAAATAGTTTTTGTTCTAGTGCTCTATTCATTGCAAATTTGTGCTGCCTAGGTGACCATGTTCTTGAGCTTGCATGACAAATTTATATGGTTCCAAGTAGTTCTAATGCATGATATAGTCTTTAGGCGCTTGTAGGAGTAGTTGCTATCAATCTTGTTGAGCTTGGTTCACTCTTATTTTGAAGTTACTAAAAAATTCAGAAATTTTTCAGAGGAAGAAATATGCTTAGTAAAATGTTCCAAGGTGGTTCTTCAAGGAAGCAAGGACCCAGGCTTGCAATGCGTGATGCTGACGATGAGCCACCAAGGGACGCTCCAGTGCGACCTTGTGAATGGCCTTCAGAAAACTTTATGGATCGAGCGGGAATTAAGGAAGAATTTAACGCGTATTTGCGTCACGTTGATCTGGTGAGCTTCGAGGAGGAAAAGTGCCGCCAGTATCACTATCTCACTAGTTCCTTTGTGAGGAGGTTTGAATTTTCATCTTCATGTAATTCTCCAACTGTCCTGTTGATCTCTATGAAAAATCTTATACGATGGACTTAGAGGATTTTACCACTGCTTGCAAACTTCCGCAATGGGGTAGTGCTAGTGAACCCTGCAAATCTGAATTTAGAAATTTTCTTGCTAGTATAACTGTGGGGGAATCCAGAGATATAGCACAAGCTACCATAGGGAGGATTCATTTTCCTGCTATACATTATTTTGCTCTCTTCATAGGTAGGTGCCTAAATGGTAAGGATGAAGCATGTCACATGTGTGTTCCTGACCTCAGTATTCTTAGGAGTGCTGTGTTAGGAGACAAATCTTATAATTTGGGAGCCATTGTTGCACGTAGGTTGCATCATAATAGATTTAATGGAGATTTCTTTGTTGGAATTTATGCAACCCGCTTAGCTAATTTTCTTGGTGTGGACATACGTGAGGATGATATTGAATTGCCTCTTGCTTACCGGGACTTTAATGCTATGGTTCACCACCAGTGTGTTGAGAGGAATGAATCACCCCTCCAGTATTGCTTAATCTTTGACAGACGTCGTGCTGTCCGTATTACTCTCCCTTCTCCTGCCTTCTTTGATTATCAGGCAAAAGGAAGATATGTTATTACCAGAGAAGAGGCAGATGAGTATGAGCGGAGGACGGAGGCCGCTCGCCGTAACGCTGCAGCTCAGGAGGCAATAGCCGCTGCATCTCAGTATGACCCCGGTTACAACTATGGATATCCGCCAGGCCATCCGTGGCAATAAACCAACTTAGGCCAAAAGCCTAAGCTTGGGGGAGTACGTATTTCCCACCGACATTACATTTATGTTCACACACACTCATTGCTAGATGTCGGTGCTCATACTCTTTCATTGTAATATCCATGCTAGTTTATTTTATTTTTCTTGCTTTCTTCTTGTGTGTTTGTTAAACCTTAAGAAAAACCAAACAATTAGCATAGCTTTTAGTTAGTTTATTTTTCTTGCTGTAGTAGTAATAATTAAGAGTAAACCCAAAAATATTTCCCGTTCTTCTTTTGCTTGTTGGGAGCTTTCCCGTGTAAATAGTTTTATTTCTTTTCTTTGGGGGTCGATAGGAGAAGACCATAATTAAATTATTGAAGTGGCTCTTATATGCATTATTGTTGATTTAACCAAGAGCCCATATTGCCTTGTCTTCTCATGTTTATTGAATGCTCGCAGATTCCAGATTAGTCCAATGCACGTGCACTCATATTATTATTCACATCGTTCGGTCGTGCAAGTGAAAGGCAATTATGACGATATATGATGAATTGATTGAGATGGGAGAAGCTGGTATGAACTCGACCTCTCTTGTTTTTGTAAATATGATTAGTTCATCGTTCCTGATTCAGCCTATTATGAATAAACATGTTTGCAATGACAATTAAAGATCATAGTTGCTCGTGCCATGCTTGATTAGGTCTGAGTTATAATTGTTTACCTTGCGTGCCAACATGCTATTAAAATGGTTGTGATGTGGTATAGTGGGGTTGTATCCTCCTTTGAATGATTTAAGTGACTCGACCTGGCACATGTTCACACATGTAGTTGAGACAAATCAACATAGCCTTCATGATATTTATGTTCATGGTGGATTATATCCTACTTATGCTTGTACTCAATGTTTATTAATTTTAATGCATGTTCATGACTGTTGTCGCTCTCTAGTTGGTCGCTTCCCAGTCTTTTGCTAGCCTTCACTTGTACTAAGCGAGAATACTGCTTGCGCATCCAATCCCTTAACCCCCAAAGTTATTCCATATGAGTCTACCATACCTTCCTATATGCGGTATCTACCTGCCGTTCCAAGTAAATTTGTATGTGCCAAACTCCAAACCTTCAAATGAAATTCTGTTTTGTATGCTCGAATAGCTCATGTATCAACTAGGGCTGTCCGTATCTTCCATGCTAGGCGGGTTATTCTCAATAGGAGTGGACTCCGCTCCTCATTCACGAGAAAATGGCTGGTCACCGGGATGCCCAGTCCCATGCTTTATGCAAATTAAATCAAAATAATTGCAAACAAAACTCCCCCTGGGACTGTTGCTAGTTGGAGGCACTCGTTGTTTCGAGCAAGCCATGGATTGATGCTTGTTGGTGGAGGGGGAGTATAAACTTTACCATTCTGTTTGGGAACCGCCTATAATGTGTGTAGCATGGAAGATATCGCCATCTCTTGGTTGTTATGTTGACAATGAAAGTATGCCGCTCAAAATATTATTTATCTCTATTTCGAAACCGAGCTCTGGCACCTCTACAAATCCCTGCTTCCCTCTGCGAAGGGCCTATCTATTTACTTTTATGTTGAGTCATCACCCTCTTATTCAAAAGCACTAGCTGGAGAGCACTGCTGTCATTTGCATCCATTACTCTTAATTTATATTGGGTATGACTATGATTGGATCTCTTTTACCATGAATTACAATGTCTAGTCAGTTCTTGATCTTTAAAGGTGATCTGCATTTATGTTTTGCGGTCTCAGACAGGGCTAGCGAGATACCATCTTATTATATCATATCATGATTGTTTTGAGAAAGTGTTGTCATCCGAGATTTATTATTTTGGCTCGCTAGTTGATTATGCCATTGATATGAGTAAACATGAGACCTAAGAGTTATTGTGAATGTGGTTAGTCATAATCTTTGCTCAAAACATGAATGCTGGCTTTACATATTTACAACAACAAGAGCAAACAGAGTTTGTAAAAGTTTTTCTTTATCACTTTCAGTTTATCAACTGAATGGCTTGAGGACAAGCAAAGGTTTAAGCTTGGGGGAGTTGATACGTCTCCGTCGTATCTACTTTTCCAAACACTTTTGCCCTTGTTTTGGACTCTAACTTGTATGATTTGAAAAGAACTAACCCGGACTGACGCTGTTTTCAGGAGACTTTCCATGGTGTTATTTATGTGCAGAAACAAAAGTTCTCGGAATGACCTGAAACTCCACGAAACATCTTTTTATAAAATATTAAAAATACTAGAAGAAAAATCCATGTCAGGGGGCCCACACCCTGTCCACGAGGGTGGGGGGCGCGCCTGCCCCCCTGGGCGCGCCCCCTGCCTCGTGGGCCCCCTGACGCTCCACTGACCTCAACTCCAACTCCATATATTCACTTTCAGGGAGAAAAAAATCGGAGAGAAGGATTCATCGCGTTTTACGATACGGAGCCACCGTCAAGCCATAAAACCTCTCGGGAGGGCTGATCTGGAGTCCGTTCGGGGCTCCGGAGAGGGGGATTCGTCGCCATCGTCATCATCAACCATCCTCCATCACCAATTTCATGATGCTCACCGCCGTGCGTGAGTAATTCCATCGTAGGCTTGCTGGACGGTGATGGGTTGGATGAGATCTATCATGTAATCGAGTCAGTTTTGTTAGGGTTTGATCCCTAGTATCCACTATGTACTGATATTGATGTTGCTATGACTTTGCTATGCTTAATGCTTGTCACTAGGGCCCGAGTGCCATGATTTCAGATCTGAACCTATTATGTTTTCATGAATATATGTGAGTTCTTGATCCTATCTTGCAAGTCTATAGTCACCTACTACGTGTTATGATCCGGCAACCCCGAAGTGACAATAATCGGGACCACTCCCGGTGATGACCATAGTTTGAGGAGTTCATGTATTCACTATGTGTTAATGCTTTGGTCCGGTACTCTATTAAAAGGAGGCCTTAATATCCCTTAGTTTCCGCTAGGACCCCGCTGCCACGGGAGGGTAGGACAAAAGAGGTCATGCAAGTTCTTTCCCATAAGCACGTATGACTATATTCGGAATACATGCCTACGTTACATTGATGAATTGGAGCTAGTTCTGTGTCACCCTATGTTATGATTGTTACATGATGAATCGGATCCGGCATAATTCTCCATCACCGATCCAATGCCTACGAGCTTTTCACATATTGTTCTTTTCTTATTTACTTTTCCGCTGCTACTGTTACAATCACTACAAAACACCAAAAAATATTACTTTTGCTTCTGTTACTTTTGTTACCGTTAACACTACTATCATATTACTTTGCTACTAAATACTTTGCTGCAGATATTAAGTTATCAAGCTGTGGTTGAATTGACAACTCAACTGCTAATATTTGAGAATATTCTTTGGCTCCCCTTGTGTCGAATCAATAAATTTGGGTTGAATACTCTACCCTCGAAATCTGTTGCAATCCCCTATACTTGTGGGTTATCAAGCCACGCCCCCAGCCGGGGCGATACAAGACCCGGAGGGCACCGCAAGGGCTGCAGCAATGCCAACGGATGACTAGGCTCAGCAAGACGGCACCCTTGGGCCTGCAGAGGCCCCCATGAGCGACCAGGCTCCGGGGGTTCCATCGCCTCAGGAGGAGCCTCAACCTCCCACGGACGTCGGCCCCATCGACGCGCCCGCCCTCGTTGAGCACCCAGTGTATTTCGTCAGCACGGCACAGCGGGATGCAAGGGCACGGTACCCCATGCCTCAAAAGCTCTTGCTCGCGCTCTTGGTGGCCTCGCATAAGCTACGGCACTACTTTCAAGGTCACCCAATTAAGGTTGTCTCGGCCTACCCACTGGAGAGAGTACTCAGGAGCCCCAATGCTGCTGGAAGAGTCGCCGAGTGGAATATCGAGCTGCAGGCATTCCAGCTGGAGTTCAGCACAACCAGGGTCATCAAGGGAGCCGCGCTCGCCGACTTCGTGGCAGAATGGACGGACGCCCTGGGGCTTGAAGCAGGCGAGGATCGATCCCTCTCGCCGGGAACTGAAGTGCCAGACGGCTGGGTTATGTATTTCGATGGCGCATTTGCGCGCTAGGGCGCGGGGGCTGGAGCAGTGCTCATCTCGCCCACTCAGGACAAGCTCTACTACACCGTGTAGCTCTGCTTCCAGCAGGGCAAGAAGGTTTCCAACAACATAGCGGAGTACGAAGGCCTCATAGCTGGCCTTAAGGTTGTGGTGGCCCTGGGGGTGAAGCGCCTCACCATCAGGGGCAACTCGCAGCTTCTCGTCAACTTCTCCAACAAGGTATACGAGCCGAGGGACGCGCACATGGAGGCATACCTCGCAGAGGTACGCAAAATGGAAAAACAGTTCTTGGGCCTAGAATTGCAGCACGTGCCCCATGGCAGCAACAAGGAGGCCGACGACATCGCCAAGAGAGCATCCAAGCGACTACCCCTAGAGCTTGGCGTCTTCGAGGAGCGGCTCTTCAAGCCATCGGCAGCACCTCCGCTTTCGAGGCCGGCGCCGCCTCGGGAGGAGCTCCCCCAGCCACCTGCTTCGGGAGCCCCGGCCTACGGCCCGACCTCGGGAGCATGCCTACTCTTAGCGCTCAAGCCTCAGGAGGGGTGCTGGACCCAGGAGTTCAAGGAATACCTAACGCAAGGGACGCTGCCAGAGAAAGAGGAGGACGCGAAGCGCGTGGCCCGACAGGCCACGGCGTACTGCATCCAGGACGGTGAGTTATATAGGAAGCGGCCGAATGACGTTTCCCTGCATTGTATCTCCAGGGAACAGGGGAAAGAGTTGCTAACTAACATACACGGTGGAGACTGCGGGCACCACTCATCGTCACGAACCCTCGTCGGCAAGGCGTTCCGCAGCGGGTTCTAGTGGCCTACGGCACTCAACAACGCGACTGAGCTGCTGAAGTCCTGCGAGGCCTATCAATTCCACGCCAAGCAGATCCATCAGCCAGCTGAGGGCCTCCAGACCATCCCGCTCTCGTGGCCATTTGCAGTCTGGGGGCTGGATATCTTGGGCCCGTTCCCTCGAGCGCCTGGGGGCTACCGTTACCTCTACGTCACCATCAACAAATTCACCAAATGGGCGGAGGTAGAAGTTGTGTGCACCATCCCGGCCAGATCTGCGGTCAAGTTCATCAAGGGTCTTGTAAGCCGGTTCGGGGTCCCTAATCACATCATCACCGACAACGGCTCGCAGTTCACTAGCAATCTCTTCAAGACATATTGTGCTAACCTTGGGAAGCAGATCTGTTATGCTTCCGTGGCACACCCTAGGAGCAATGGTCAAGCCGAACACGCCAACGCGGAGGTCCTGAGAGGCCTCAAGACCAGGACCTTCAAGAAGAAGCTCGAGGCATGCGGCAGGGGCTGGCGCGACGAGCTCCAGTCTGTGCTGTGGTCCATCCGCACCACCGCCACCAAGCCAACGGGCGAGACCCCATTCTTCCTCGTCTATGGAGCAGAAGTCGTTCTCCCACACGAGGTCAGGCATCGTTCCGCGCAGGTCCTGGCATTTGATGAGACGCAGCAGGATGCCATGCGGGGAATGGACCTTCTGCTGGGGGAGGAACGCCACTGCGAAGCCACGCTTTGAGCAGCAAGATATCAGCAGGCGCTGCCGAGGTATCACTGCCACAGCATCCGCTCCAGGACGCTCGAGGTGGGCGACCTCGTCCTAAGGTGGGTGCTCTCTAGGCAAGGGCTGCAAAAGATCTTGCCCATGTTGGAGGGTCCGTTTAGGGTCGCCCATGTCTCCAGGCCTGGCGCCATGCACCTGGAGACGCAGGACGGGGTCCCCATACAAAACGCCTGGAACATCCAGCACTTGCGGAAGTTCTACCCATGAAGCAAGTCCCGGCGACTGTGAAGCAAGGCCCAGTGCCTGTGAAGGTCTCCGCTCGTGAAACTCCCACGTAATAATGAGTGGGGCTGTACACGCCCCGGAGTCTCAGGAGTGCTGCCCTCGGGCCTCGGGGGCTCCCTCCCACGTCCTAGTGGCAACACTTAGCTCCGCGCTGGTGAGAAGACTAGACTAGGTGCCGGACGTGGCTTTTCATTTTCTTTCCGTAGTTGGTTTGCCCCTCTTTAATGAAAATTTGCTTTCTGGTGTTCCTTGCCGGCTTGGTTCCATCTCCTTTAGCCTCCGTTTTTGCCCTCGGTTCCTTGTTTTGACCCGTAGTCTCCCTCGCATGCCTCGCGAGGGGGCTGGACAGGTGCCCTCATGAGTGTTTTTCCTGTTCTTCGTGAGGCACCCTTGCTCAAGCTCGCAAGCTAGCGCACCTCTCTCAATCCGTGCCCCTCGGGTACCGCGTTGCGAAGCGCTGGGTCGTGGCCGGCTGCGCCTGCGACCAAGGCTTGGAAGGGCTTGGAAGAATAAGAGTTTCCTAATGAATTTTTGCAGTTCCTAGATGCCTCCCAAGCCAAGGAGGCCTCACCAGGTACTGGGAAATGCGGGCCTCACGAGGCGGAAACTACTTGGAGCGCGTCAAGCTAAGTTATTTCTACGCACCTCCATAAAACGCCGATGCTGCGACATGACACAGGAACGATAAACATAGCATAGCAACTTGGAAATCATGCTTCGTTGCACGCCCCTGCGGGGCCCCATGCTTGTCTCTCTCTTAATGCAGGAAGAAAAGGAAGAATGAAACAAAAGCGGGGCGCGCCCCCGCAGCGGTCCGCGAGGGTAGGCCCTTGGCGCTATCCTGGGCTCAGCCAGACCCCTCCTCGCATTTCACTGGGGCACGGCAGCGAGATGACCCGCGGCCGCCCTCGAAGCGGGCGCGGCGACGTGGCGGCTGATCGTAGCCGCCACTGCTAGACCTCTCGCCGGAGGAAGAATCACCATAGCTGGACGAGCAGCGGCGAGCGACGAGGGCAAGACCATCCTCACCCTCATCACAACCGTCGCCAAGGCCAAGCACCTCGCCGCCGTTGTTGTCCTCGGGGCAGCACCCGACGCGGCGGCCGTCTTCTCTGAATACCCTCATGTAGAGGGTCGCGTTGCCGTCGTACTTGAAGTGGAGGGTGCACCGCCTGCCCAGGCCTCGCGCGCGGGCAAACGTCTACCAGCCGCGGGCCAAGGCTGTGTTGCCCGTGACAGAGACCTCCACCGTGACCCTTGAAGCCTTGCTGCAGCAGCCGTCAGCCTGCAGCCAGAGACCGCCTGGACCCATGGCCGGCGGCTAGCCAGCAAAGAAGCGTGGGAGCTGAAGCTAGGTGCCGGGCGGGTTCTCCTACCACACGACGAACTCCGGCAGCACCTCTGCCGAGTGGAAGCACGGCGGGGGAGGCCACGCGACCATGGCGCGCCTCCTTTCATCGACGGGGCTGCCACGACCTGGGCGACTCCCACCACGCGAAGAGGCGCCGCCGCGGCCGCGAGGGGCCAAGGCGGGGGTCGCGGTGTGCTTGCGGGGGCGGCCGCGCCCCCTCTTGGGCGGCGGTGAGCCGGGGCCCTCCTAGCGGGCCTTCCCCTTCTCTGTGGCCGAGAACCTCTTCGCAGGCGCCATGGGTGTCGCTGCTGGCAGTGGAGCAGGGGAGAAGAAAGGAGTGGAGCAGGAAGACATGAGCGACGGGGGCTCTGCCCCCTCCTCCTTTATAGCGGGAGAAGGCCAACCGGCGATCCCCACGATCACAGGTAATGATGATTTTTCTCTGCATGCAGCAGGGACTCATCAAGTCGGGCAGTTGCTGAGGCAGCGTGGGGAAGCGGAGACGCCCACGTCCAATCAATCACCACGTGTCAAACGAGGCCGCAGGCTGTTGGGGCCCGTGGCGCTCCGCACTTTCCCTTTGGCTTCACCTCGAAGCCAAGTCTGAGCGCGCCTTGGGCTCGGGGGCTACTGTCTGCGTCCTGGGAATGGGGGTCCCTAGACTTGCCTACCTACGGACCACGGCGTGGCTCCACCAGCGGCCCTGTACGGCCCATCTTCATCAGCGAACACTCAATACCCTCGCAAGGCGGATGACGCAAGACGTCCTCGGGGGTGTCCTCACCAGGCTGGCTCGCGAGGGGTGGAGACTCAAGGCAAGGAGCACCTTGCGAGGTTCCGGTGACGTAAGCCATGACGACCAGGGCCAGGTGGGCGCCAGGCGGGCGCCAGCACGCGCAGTGTCCTCGTTTGCTCTTTGGTGCTAAAGAGGCAAGCGCAGGCGAGGAGTCCCGAGGCATCAGGCAAAGGTTTCCAAATCGGTGCAACAAGACCAAGACCAGCAGGACGGTAGGACGGAGGTCACCGTGGAGCCCAAGACGGCTTCACCACCAGAGCCTTTGGCAGGCGAAGACCACCTTTAGTCAGGATAACTTGTACTAGTTGTCTCCCTTCAAATTTGGCCGTTGTGGCATCCCTTCCCGCGAGCATTTGGGAAGAGGACAAGGGCCTCTATAAATAGGGCTAGCCACCACAGTAGGAGGCAACTGATCTCGAGCCATTCAGATCATCCTCATCCACACAAGCTCACCAAGCACAAGAACACCTCTCCTCAGAAGGTTCTTCTTCCCTTGTAACGGTTCATCCTCAGCCCGAGAGGCAATCCACCACACCACACTGGAGTAGGGTATTACACCACATCGGTGGCCCGAACCACTATAAACCTTTGTGTCTCTTGTTCTGTGAGTTCGACACGCTAAGCTTTCAGATCGCGGTGAGGGCATGAGCTGGGGGAAGAAAGATCTTCGTGCGCACCCGAGTGTTCGAACCTCAAGGGTTTTGCTGGATCCCGAAATCCGATAATGGGCGCGTGGAGCTTGGACGCGGTGGGGGCGCTGGTGCTCACGATCCACTAGGGATCGAGCAGAGGAGGGAAGAGGCGGCACGGCCGCGGGCGTCCTCGAGCATGCGGGCGGGCGGCGAGCTTGATGGGGAACGGGCGGGAGGCGACGGTGGAGATGCTCGGGATCCTCCTGCTCCAGATCGAGTGAGGAAGGAGGACTCGGGCTGCAGCCCTGGCACGGGAAGCTCCTGTAGGAAAAAAGACAGGGAGAGAGATGGCGTGAGTGAGAGAGAGACAGGGGAAAGGAGAAGGATGTAAAGGAGGGACAAGACGGTCCTGCTGGTTGTCGGCGAGGAGCGGCTCGGGGGGCCTCGAGCACAAGGAGCAGGGCTAGCTGCTCCGATTGGTGGGTGGCTGAAGGCGAGAAGGCCGCGGGCGCCGGTTGGCTCGATGGGGAATTCAAGGGAGAGGAGGTGGGCGGATCCGGATGGATCCCGAGGAAGATGGTGAGTGGGTGGCGGCGGCGATCGGGAAGGATGGGACAAGAGGCTAGGATCTAGGGTTTGACCCGATTTGGAATGAGGTAGCTTATATATAGGGAAAGGGGATGGCTTGGAGCTCTCCGATTTAGATCGGACAGCTCCGGGATAAATAGGTTAGGTAATCCAAATAAGAAATTGAAGATGTTTTTGGGATGTTCGGAGATGATCCGAACCCATTGGTCACGACTGCCCGGGTCGGGTTCAGGGAAGTTTCGGACGAGCATGAGGGGTCTGAGAGAGGTCGACAAAGACATGGGGGCTTGATAAAAGGTCAACAGAGAAAGAGAGAAGCGTCACTATAAACGACTACGAGTTTTATGAAAACATGTGGATGCAATACGCATGATGACATGATGAAATGCACCAACAACAAAATAAAACACACGACGGCAACGAAGAACATGGAAGGCTTCTGGAGCATCTGTCTCGGGGCATTACATCTCTCCTCCTCTTACAAGAGATCTCGTTCCGAGATCTAGGGATGGCACCAGAGAGAAGCGGAAGAGCAAGAGGGAAAACAAAGTTGCTTCTTTGACCAACGAGTGAAACCACGAACCTTGAGAGGCAGAACAAATTGAAAGAAAGAATACAATGAAGATGAACGAGATTGCAAACAGTCTGTTGGACAAGAGGAACACTGAATATGATGAGAACCAAGAGCTTAGGGGACAAGATAGATTTTGAAGCCACTCTGGTTAAAATTAGCTGGACAAGGAATAAGAATAAAAGAATTCAGGCAGCACTTCGGTTGAAAAGAGATGCAACACTTGATAAGCTGAAAGAACTTGAATGAGAACACAACACTCCGGTTAAATGGAAGGAATCAACATGCATTTGACAAGTTTGGACAATCCTTGACAAAAGGATCAACACAACGCCTCCAGAAGAAGTGAAAGAATGGAATGAAATGAACGGAGACGAACATGAAAACTCTCCCAATTAAAATTGAAAGAGTATCCTTACGAAGAAGAGTTGAACGGAGTTGTTGGAAAATCAACAACGAAAAGAACAAGCTTGTTGTGGGCTTATGGAACACATCTCAAAATTATGAGGTGACAACCGGCCACTAAAGGAAACTGTTGAGGATATAACCCTTAGAGTCACCCGCCAGGAGGGGCCGGGTTACTCATAATGGTCATCACGCGAAGCCCAGTACCTAGCTTGAAGACGGCGGGTCAACGATGGGCCTAAGACCCGGAGATGGCTTAAGGCCCGTAGTTATAACCGCCATTATGGTAGAACTTGTAGTGTAAGGCAAAGAATAGTTGAGAGTCCGAGCCGGACACTCTTATGAGCCGGCCGGGACTCTGAGAGCCGCTGGGCGTCAACCTCTCTATATAAAGGGGCGACCCGGCGGCGGTTTAAGGACAAGTAAGATCTCGTCGAGAGCCAGGCATAGCAATTAAGCTCCCTGGTCATCGAAACCCTAATCAATATCACCTCAACTGGACGTAGGCTTTTACCTTCACCGTAAGGGGCCGAACCAGTATAACCCTCGTGTTCCTTGTGCCGTTTAACACCTTTAAGCTTCCTAGCTGCGATGGCTCCACGACTATGTCCTAGCACGAGGACATCTGCCGTGACAATTCCACGACAGTTGGTGCCCACCGTGGGGCCAGCGCACGGTGGATTTGAGTTCTTGAAGGGCAGCTTCGAAGGGCTCAAGGGATACGCTGTGGGCCGGATGAACAAGAGTCGTCGCGGCAAGCTCTACATCGATGATGCAAACTGGGGCCCCGACGCCGGCTCAATTGAGTACGGGTACCGGGTCCCCTTCGGCGGAATTCATGTCTTCATTGGCAAGATTGGTGAGCCGGGCCCTGAGCCGGATCTCTGCGCTGGTCTCATCGAGACGGCTCAGCGTGCACGACCCGCCCGGGCTCTACCTGCCTTGAAGCATGCTTTTGTGGGATGTGTTCATGGCGGACTCTCTGAAGGGTCTGGATCTGGTGATGAGACGGCCGCCGGCTCTGACGGCGAGTCGGCTACGGATGAGTCAAACTCGTTATATCAACTCCAGGATGGCAGGCTCGGGGGTAGTTCCGACGGCGACAGTATTCCGGACCCCTTTGAGCCGCCGAGCCGGGTTGGAATCTTCATGGCCGGTGCACAGCCTGTTCAAAACCCTGCGGCCGGGTCAGGAAACCCGGTGCCCTCGCCGACTCAGGTGCTGATGGATCTCACGGACAAGATGACGGCCCTGTTGACCGCTACGGTTGACCCGGCAGATCAAGCTCAGCATGATGCGGAGGTGGCGCAGTTAAAGTTAGATCTAGTGAAAGCCAAGGAGGATCTGGCGGCGGAATGGATCAGGATGGCTGCGGACAGGGCGGCTCTCAACGCCCAGACTCAGTTGATTCAGGCGCAGTCTTTCCGGCTCACGATGGATCAGAACGCGTCCAATGAGGTCATGAGAAGGAGGCATCAAAAGGCCCAATCTAGGCTCCCTCCGGTCTACCATCCTCGAAACTTCTTCAACACGCCAGGTGCAGGTTCTAGTAACCCGCCGGAGATCATAGTACCCGGAGCTGGGACACCAATTCAACCCCAAGTGATGGGGCCTCCCCGGGTGAACCCTGCCCCGCCTTAGTACGTGCCAATACCACCGGGTCATTATGCCAACCCGCTGGAAAACATGGTCGCCGCGGCGGCACGGCTGGCGGCTCTCCCAATTGATGGCGATTCTCCAACGGCGGTTGAAACCCGCCGGGTCAGGGAGCTCCTTCAGACAGCTCTGGCGCAGCAAGAGGCATACTCTTACAGCCGGGACAGGATCCATTCAACCCCTCGTCCAGGCCGGAGCCCGAGTTATAGCAGACACATGGTTTCAGCGACCGGCTCAAGTAATGTCCGACGCCATGACTTGCCCCCTGGCCGTGGCCCGGCTAATTACGGAGCCTTTCACGCAACAGACCAAGACAGAGCACGGCAAGAGGCGGAGCAAGCGCCTCAGGTGACGGCTTACCAGACACCCCCGGCTTATCCGACGACTTCCGTCGACGTGGGTATCCCTACGAGGACTGGAGGTGTCCCTTGTTTAGTGCCGGCTCTCCGCAATGAACGTCTACCCAAGGACTTCAAAGAGCCTATGAAGGTGCCTAATTACACGGCTGATTTACAACCCGGAGCCTGGATCGAGAGTTACGAGATGGCCATGGAATTGCTCGAGGTCAGTGAAGCGGCGATGGCCAACTACTTCACCATGATGTTAGATGGGACTGCCCGCACTTGGTTGAAAGGGCTGCCACCGAATTCCATCGGGTCTTGGGCTAAGCTGAAAGCCCGGTTCATCCAAAACTTCAAAGATACCTGTAGGCAGTCTATGTCAATTGTGGATTTGACTAACTGTAAACAGCAGGAGGGTGAGTCTACGACGCATTGGGTTCGCCGGGTCAAAGAGATAATACATTCATCTGATAAGATGGATGCCGGCTCTGCAGTCTTAATGTTGGAGCAGAATTGTCGCTTCTTGCCCCTGAAGATGAAACTCGGGCGGCTCAAACGCGACTGCAATGATATGGGTACGCTGATGGCGGCTCTCGTCAAATACGCCGACTCTGATAGTACCAAGGACCCCGCTTCAGATGATGAAAGGACAGGGAAGGGAAGGAAGAACAGCAATGGCAAGGGTCCTCAGCATAACCCGGCAAACCAAGGAGGTAACAAGCGTAAGGCTGATGGCAGCATGGAGTTTGTGGCCAATACCAATTCACAGGGTAACAACCAGCGACGTAAAGGGAGGCCACCTCCCCGAGCTGGCGGGTCAGGCCCGACGCTCGAGCAGTTGTTAAACGAGCCTTGTCCGAGGCATGGCTCTAGGTAGAAGCCAGCTACTCATCTATGGAAGGATTGCGCAATCATGAAGGCCTTTAAGAATTCCAATGCCTTTAATGGCAACAATGGCCCGGGCGGCGGCTCAGGCGCTGGCGGTTTTCATGGCCCGGGCGGCGGCTCAAATCCTAATCCTCAGAACGATCAAGGGGGCTTTAATCAGCAGTCTGGCCAGGGTCATCAACAGTAGCAGGGGGGTTATCAGACCAATCCAAAGCAGCTTAACGGTGGACAGTATCACGTATTTACCACCAGTCTGTGTAAGCGAGATCAGAAGCTTCATAAAAGGGCTGTGAATGCTGTTGAGCCAGTGGTTCCACGCTATTTAAGATGGTCTGAGCAGCCTATTGTGTGGAGTAGGGAGGATCACCCTCCCCGGGTTGACAACCCGGGTCACTTGGCCCTGGTGGTGGCTCCTCAGGTGGGAGGATATAAGTTCACTAAGGTGCTCATGGACGGAGGCAGAAGCATCAACATCCTCTATTATGAGACCTTCCGTCGTATGGGGTTGATTGATAAGAACCTCAGCCACTCCAATACTGTTTTCCATGGTGTGGTGACTGGTAAGTCGGCTTATCCAGTTGGTAAGATCGAATTGGAAGTGGCCTTTGGAGATGAGTACAACTATAGGGTGGAAAAATTGACCTTTGAGGTGGTCAAGATAAGAAGTCCATATCATGCCATATTTGGACGGCCGGCTTACGCCAAGTTCATGGCATGGCCGTGTTACGTATACCTACAGCTCAAGATGCCGGGTCACAATGGGACCATTACGGTTCATGGTAGCCGAAAGGTAGCCTTGGAGTGTGAGGAAGGTGACGCGGCTTATGCAGAATCTGTTTGTGCAACGGAGGAGCTGAAGTTTTACAAGGATAATGTTGACCCAACAGATATGACATCTCTGAAAAAGCCGACCACGGAGCATGAGCCGGCAATGAAATTTAAGTCAGCTGATGAGACTAAACTTGTTGATTTCGTTCCAGGTGACTCGTCTCAGCAGTTCAGTATCAGTGCCAATTTGGATCCGAAATAGGAAAGCGCGCTCATCGAGTTCATCCGTGAGAACAGGGACATCTTTCCATGGAAACCTTCTGACATGCCAGGTGTACCTAGAGAACTCGCTGAGGACACCCTCAATGTTGATCCGAAATTTAAGCCGGTCAGGCAATTCCTTCGACGGTTTAATGAAGAGAGGCGGAAAGCCATTGGTGAGGAGGTGGCCCGGCTCTTGGCGGCCGGGTTTATTGTTGAAGTCTTTCACCCAGAGTGGTTAGCTAACCCGGTGCGCGTGCTCAAGAAGAATGGCACCTGGCGGATGTGTGTGGACTACACGGACTTAAACAAGGCATGTCCGGCTGATCCTTTTGCCCTTCCCCGTATTGATCAAATCATTGATGCTACGGCGGGTTGTGAGCGTTTAAGTTTCTTGGATGCATATTCTGGATACCATCAGATTAAAATGGCAGTTAAGGACCAGGAGAAGATGGCGTTCATCACTCCCTTTGGAGCCTTCTGTTATGTGTCTATGCCTTTCGGACTCAAGAGCGCACAGGCAACTTATCAGCGTTGCGTGCAGAACTGTCTTCATAACCAGATTGGGCGCAATGTTCATGCCTATGTAGATGATATTGTGGTTAAGTCCAGGGAGAAGGAAACCTTGATAGATGACCTGAGGGAAACCTTTGATAATCTCCGGGTCTACAAGATGATGCTTAACCCGGCCAAGTGTGTTTTTGGTGTTCCTGCAGGCAAGCTCTTGGGTTTCTTGGTTTCTAACAGAGGCATTGAAGCTAACCCGGAGAAGATCAAGCCAATCACCTCTCTCGCTAAGCCGGTGTGTATAAACGACGTCCAGCGCCTGGCGGGTCGTATCGCTGCTTTAAGCCGGTTTATAAGCCGTTTGGGTGAGAAGGCCATGCCATTGTACCAGTTGATGAAGAAAACTGATGACTTTGTCTGGAATGATGCTGCTAATAGTGCTTTTGAGGATTTGAAGAGACAGCTGGCGGAGCCCCCAGTCCTTGCTGCTCCGGTTGACAAGGAGCCTTTATTGCTGTATGTAGCTGCTAACACACGGGCCGTCAGTGTGGCTGTGGTGGTGGAGCGCAAGGAAGAGGGTAAGGAGCATCCGGTTCAGCGGCCGGTTTATTACGTCAGCGAAGTGCTCATCGAGTCCAAACAGCGGTATCCACATTGGCAGAAGCTTGTTTATGGAGTGTTCATGGCAAGCCGGAAGCTTAAGCATTATTTCCAGGGTCACCCTATCACTGTGGTTAGTTCTGCTCCCCTTGGAGATATCGTCCAAAACAGAGAAGCCACAGGAAGATAGGCTAAGTGGGCTATAGAGCTCGGGCCTCATGGTCTGAAGTACGTACCACGCACTGCTGTTAAATCTCAAGCCTTGGTGGATTTCATCAACGATTGGACAGAGCTACAAGTGCCCGAAGAAAAGCCGGATAACACATATTGGACTATTCACTTCGATGGGTCCAGGCAATTGGAGGGCTCGGGGGCTGGAGTTGTATTGGCTTCCCCTAAAGGTGACAAGTTTCATTATGTGCTACGGTTGATGTTTCCTAGCACTAACAATGCGGCTGAGTACGAGGCCTTGCTCCATGGTCTTCGGATGGCTAAGGAGATGAGCTTGAGCCGGGTAAGGTGCTTCGGCGACTCAGACTTAGTGGCTCAACAAGTATCAGGCAAGTGGGATTCCAAGGACCCTCTCATGGCGGCTTATCGCCGTGAAGTTGATGCCATTGCTGGACACTTTCAGGGTTACCAAGTAGAGCACATCGATCGTAGGAAGAACGAGGCGGCTGATGCATTAAGCCGGCTGGGCTCTCAGCGAAAACCAGTGCCGCCTAATACTTTCCTGGACATCTTGCATAACCCTTCTGTTAAGGTACATACAGAGGAAGATTTGGTTGTCCCTGACCCGAAGGCACAGTTGGTGGCGGCTCTCCACATCACCCCGGACTGGACGGTGCCATACTTGGCTTACATGACCCGGGGAGATTTTCCTGAGGATGAAACTTTGGCCAGACAAATAACCCGGCGGTCTAAGTCAATGGTTGTTATCAATGCTGAGCTGCATCGCCGCAGTGTTACTGGAACGTTCCAGCGTTGTGTTTCCCCTGAGGAGGGTCAAGGAATCTTACGTGAGATTCACGAAGGGGATTGTGGCCATCATGCCGGCTCAAAATCCCTTGTGGCCAAGGCTTTTCGTCATGGTTTTTATTGGCTGACGGCTCATGCTGATGCGGAGGACTTGGTCAGTAAGTGTGATGGTTGCCAGAGATTCTCGCGACGGGCTCATGTGCCGGCTCAGGAGCTGAGGATGATACCAATCACTTGGCCATTTGCGGTCTGGGGGCTTGATATGGTTGGGCCTTTTAAAAGGTCCAAGGATAAGAAGACCCACCTCTTGGTGGCAGTTGACAAATTCACAAAGTGGGTTGAAGCAGAGCCAGTTAGCAAGTGTGACGCAGCCACGGCGGTTCAGTTCATGAAGAGGGTGATATTTCGCTTTGGCTTTCCACACAGCATTATAACAGACAATGGTACCAATCTGTCTAAAGGCGCCATGGAGGAGTTTTGTCAACAAGAGCATATTCGACTTGATGTTTCATCAGTGGCTCACCCTCAATCCAATGGTCAAGTGGAGAGAGCTAATCAGGAGATTCTGAAAGGCATCAAGCCCCGGCTTTTGGTCCCTTTGCAACGGACGCCGGGTTGTTGGGCGGAGGAGCTACCCTCCGTGTTATGGAGCATCAATACTACTCCTAACAGGTCTACGGGTTACACGCCCTTCTTAATGGTTTATGGAGCGGAAGCAGTCCTCCCCAGTGACATCCGTCATGACTCGCCTCGAGTGGCGGCTTATGTTGAGGCGGATAATGAACAGGCGCGCCAAAATGCTCTTGACTTGTTGGACGAACAGCGTGACGTGGCAGCAGCTCGTTCAGCGATTTACCAACAAGACCTGCGCCGTTATCACAGTCGCCGGGTTAAGTCCCGGGTCTTTCAAGAAGGTGACCTGGTGCTCCGGCTCATCCAGGATCAAACAGATGCGCACAAGCTATCCCCGCCTTGGGAAGGGCCCTTTGTGGTCAGCAAGAACTTACACAACAGGTCATACTACCTTATTGACATTCGGGAGCATAAAGATTCACGTAAGTCGGAGGAAGAGACCCGTCGGCCGTCGAACATAGCTCAACTTCGGCCTTATTATACTTGAGCCGTCGGCTCTCATAATGTACATATTTCTATAGCCATGTATATATTATGATAAGCAATAAAGCATGACCTCAGTCCTTTTTTCTCCTCCAAAGGTAAATGTGTTGTTTCCATTACAAGGTCACATGGTAACTTAGAGGTGGATCCGTCTTATGATCGTATTCGAATCTTGCCGTTAAACAATATAGTCACCCGGGGGCTTCCTGTTCAAACATAGGTCGTATTCGAACCAAAGAGAACATAGCTGTCGATGCCCACCCTATTGGCAAAGTGCCGAGCTCATTGGGGAGTTTTCTTTGATCATATTTGAATCATAGCTCAACCCCCTTTGGGAACCGACGTGGATCGTATTCGAACCAGCGTCGTTAAACAACTCTTAAGGTCGTTTGGGGGCTTCCTGTTCAAACATGGGCCGTATTCGAACCAAAGAGAACATAGCTGTCGGTACCCTCTTGATTGGCATCGCCAAAGCCACTGGGGGCTATATGGTCGCATTCGAATCTTAGCTCAACCCCTTTGGGACGGCTCTCTGGTCGTATTCGAACCGGAAGCCCCTAAGTCTTTGATCTTTTGACTTACAACAAGTTCTGTTGGTCACATCAACAGTGTACAAGGGCGGCTTTTCCTTTGCCGACTTACTTTTGATTCACAATGTTGATAACATACAATAAGTATTCTTGACGCTGGTAAACCGGAGTTGAGATCTTCACCTCATTATTCGGGTTACATAAGCCGGAACTATACTCGAAGGCTCGTAAGTATGCCGTTATGGTTACATCAAAGATATAATTAAGGGCCAGTCTTTGGTGATTTTTTCCGGGTTATATATATGGTCTATGATTCCCAGTGCGGTAAGCCGCCTAGAAACTTGCGACTTGTTTTCTATGCAGGATGGTTCAAGACAGCTATTCGAGCTTAAGGAAAATAAATGATCGGTTATGACCCGGAGGGATATAAGGAAGCAACTTCAATGGAGTTAAGCATTCAACATGTGCACGATGGCATGACAAGGTTAACATGTTTGTCCTACTCTATTACAAGACTCCCCGAGTCCAAAAGATGAGGCATTGTTTTAAAGGCATGATCATGGGCCGCCTAAGAATCAAGATGCTTGCCGGGTCGACGCTTCCGGCTCATCCCTCTCCGCTCCTCCGGCTGTTCCCATGACCTGGAAGGTTGACGATTTCCAGTCAATGCCGCTCAAAGCTTCAAATTGAGCCTCCTCATCAATTAACCCGGCCGGGTCAATTTCTGGGGCAAAGGTGTGCTTACGAGTCGGCGGGACCAAGCTGATGGCTTCATAACGCGGAGTGGGGATCCTCTGATTCTCTGCGTCGTAGCCCAGCTGGTACTTGGTAAGGTCGGTGTCATTTCCAATCTGGGTGGCCACCGGGCGCACGATCTTCACACAGGCAGCAAAGTCTTTTTGGTCGAAGGGGGTGCCGTCTTCCTTCAAGCTGGGGTATCCAAGTGCAATGTCAGCCGGGTCTAGCTCTGGAAGAAAAGCCTTGGCCCGGCTCAGAGCAGCTATGGCTCCGGCTCTTGCAGAGGCCCGTCGGAGCTCTTGGAAACGCTGAGGAAGAACGGCAAGCCGGCGAAGTACGTCTGCCAGGTGAGTCGGAACCTCATTGGATAGGGCCACAACGGCCAAGGCGCGCTGTGACCCGGTGTAGAGTTGCTCCACCAGAGTGTACACGGCCTTCAACTTGGTCAGCACATTTTGATTGAGGTTAGCGCTTCTGGGACCTGTTTAACAAAGTAAGATAAGCCGCTAGCAATGATGGGAGTTATGAGACATAAAGACTATAAACTTGTCGAGAGCCGGCAGAATGACTTACCGAAGATTGCGGCGACCATCTGTGACACATGGCGCTTTAAGCCGGAGAGTTCAGCGGTTCTCTCCGTCAGAGCCTTCTCCGCATGTTCGGTCCGACTTACCAGAGAAGCCTTCTCTTCGGCCCAAGTCTTCCTTTCAGCTTCAAACTTCTTCTTCAGCTTCTCTTGAGCAGCAATACTGGATTCAAATTTGGCGTTGGCCTTCCGGGTCTCAGTTTCCTGAGTCTTCAGGCGGTTCTTCAGCTCAGAGATATCAGCCTCAAATTTCTTGCAAGCAGCCTGTGCAGTTTCCGGGTTATAGTATGAATAATTATTATGCAACTTTAAAGTCCCAAGAACTTTCCAAGCAAAGACACTTGGCACTTGGGGGCTAATGCATGTCGAAAGTTTCTATCTACAAATTACCGGTTCATGGAAGTAAGCCGGAAGTTAAGTCTTCAACATATTCTATCATAAGTAGTAGACTTGGGGGCTAGTATGGTAAAGATGACTATGCAGTAAGCAATAGAGTGGTACCTCAGACTTCTGCTGTATCTGCTTCACCATGTCAATCTCCAGGTCCCGGCTGCTGTGCACCTGATTGACATAGCCGGAGATGATATCTCCAATGCTCAGGTTGGCGTAGTTGGTGATGTCCAGCTTGGCCCTGCGGCGCTCTAGCAACTCTTCTTTGGCAGAGCACTTAGCCAGCGCAGTGGGTCTCCCCGGCTCGACAAACTCCGTCCGGGCCATCGGCCGGCTGAGCTGGGCTGGAGGTCTCCGGGTTAGCAGAAGTCTCCATGATTGGCTCGTCGGTTGGAGCGGTGGCTTCAGGAGCAAAGGCAGCTGGCGGCTCTTGAGCTGAAACCTCCGGCTCAGCCAAGACCGGCTCTTCGACCGGTTTATTCTTCTTCGCCCTCTTGCTGAGCTTTGCCTGGGCACTGAAAGGACAAAAGGTTAGTACAAAAGCATGAGTAAGATAAGTACAACATAAGATGATCATCATTACCCGGGCGCGGTCTTGAAAGCCGTCAGGGTAGATTGCATAGAATCACCAGAGGAAGGTGAAGTTTCCTGATAATTGGAATCAGACGAATTGAGCGGTTGACGAGTGACACCCGCTAAAGGATGACAAGGGTATAAGTTGGAAATAACCTCAGTCCGGCGCTTTCTTGATGCTTCGGGTAAGCCGGAGGAGAGGTCTGCATCCTTGCTGGCCCGGGTTTGCCTCCGGCTCTCATGAATCTGTTGCTTCAAAAGAAATTGAGGATCTTGATAAGCTACAGGATGCGAAAGGCTTACTTTCCGGGTTACTCTTCGGACTTTCAGCCTTGGCAAGGGGTCCGAGTCGGAGGAAAGTACAGTTACCTGGTTACCGGGTTACTTGCTCCGGTGTCATCCTGTGGATAATCAAGTTAATAAGGTGGTCAAAAGACAGCAGAAAGGCGGAAACAAGAAACAAAACAAGAGCTTACAGATTCAGGGGTTACCTCTGACTCGGAGCTGTCACTTAGTTGAAGCAGCTCTGAGGCAGTAGGTCTGCTTCCCTTCTTGCGGGGAGCGGCTCTCCTGGCAGCTTTCTTTGCTTTCCTGGCCTTTTTGGCCGCTTCATGGTCATATTTGACCTTCCAGAACTTGTCATTAGCCTGAAACATACAACAAAGATTTCTTAAAGTTCAGATGGAAACTATTCAAAGGAAAACTAAGGTGTTCAGGTCAGTGGCTTACCGCCGGAGCCGGGTTAGCTTGGCAGAAGGGGTTCAAGCCGGTCCTCCCACAGTCGGCTAAGCTCTCATTCAGGAGAGACTTGGTCATGTCGTCCACAACATCTTCAGGAAGATCATTGGGACTGTGCCACAGAGGGTCATCCTTCCGGCCCGTATAAGCACACATTAAGCCGGGGCGGCGGCTCAAAGGGATCACCCGCCAGGAGATCCAAACCCGGACCAGATCAATGCCGTTGAGGCCGTTTCCCAGGAGAGCCTTGATCTTATTGATGGTGGGGATCAGAGGTTGATGCTCCGCCTGAGATAGTTTGTCTGGCAGAGGGTGATTTGGTTCCAGACGCAAGGCACGAAAGCCGGGTAGAGGGCTCTCGTCAGCCGGAGAAGTGTCCTGGCAGTAGAACCACGTCTGGTTCCAGTCCTTTGGGTGGCTTGGCGGCTCAGCGTAAGGAAAAAGGCAATCTCTCCGTCGTTGAATGGAGATTCCACCAAGTTCCAGGATCGGCCCGTTGGCGCACTCATTCTGGCGGTTCAGATAAAATAGCTCTCTAAACAGCAGCAGGCTGGGCTCTTCTCCAAGATAGACTTCGCAGAATACTTGGAAGTTGCATATATTTGACATGGAATTGGGTCCTATGTCTTGCGGCCGCAGATCGAAGAAGTTCAGACATCCCTAAAGAATTTTGAGCCGGGCGGTGCGAAGCCCCGGCTCATGTGATCCGCAAATATCACCACCTCCCCATCCCTTGGTTGCGGTCTTTCCTCCGACGGATCAGGAGCACGATAAGACATGATTTCCTTCTTGGGCAAGTAACCCGTCTTTACGAAATCAGCTAAGGTATCGTCGGTGACATTGGACCTCATCCAGTTGCACGTGATGGGTGCTTTGGGAGCTTTGGGAGGCATTGTAAAAGATGAAGCCTATGACAAAAGGAAAATGTCCGGTTCAATTATAAGCCGGCAGATGTCTACAGTTTAAATACTCAAATGGCGGCTTATGAGAGGGGCCTAATGACATATGGTTAAGTGCATCGGGTTATCTAAGCCGCTGAAGGTATCGTGAGTAATTCAAATTGTCTACAGCTTTATCATAAATGAGCCGGAAAATTTACGGCGCATGGCTTCCTTGAGCCGGAAATGTAAGCCGCCATAGCTCAGCAGATGCAATTTTTCACTAAGTGTGGTGAAAATAAGTTTCACAGATCGCAGTAATTATTTTGGATCAAAACGGTCGGCGAAAGAGAAAATTTTCTAGACCTAGAACTGACGCAGAAGAAGTTCATGGATTCAGAGTGGGATCTTATTTCAAACAAAGGGGATCTACTAGTTGAAAAATGGATGTGCAACAACTACCGCAGGAGCTCTGCGCTACTCTTGGATCAAAACATGACCATAGTGGCCAAACTACAGGGAACTTGCGAAGAACAGCAAAGAACAGCGAAGAACAGTGGAACCCTAATACGGATCTACGGTGGAGAGGAGCAGGGACTTACAGGTGCGGAGTTACGGCGGGGGTTCGTCGCGTTTCTCTGGTCACGTCAGGTTGATGGAGCGGCCTGAGTTGGTGAAGATGAGGAAACCTGCGGCGGCGACGGCGGCGGAGCTCGGGCGGCAGCACAGTGGCGAGAGGAGGAAGAATATGGAAGCGACGAGTGACTGCAGGCTCACGGGCCGGGCTATTTATAAGGTGAATCTCATAAGTGGGCGCGAGAAACGAGGAGGTCACGGCATGGTTATCTCGCCTCCAAGGCGCCTCGATTTTCGGGATGACCATTAAAGATAAGATCCGTTGGGATTTAATGGAATAAAGAAATGAACTTAATGGAAGATGACGTCATGGCGGGTTATCAGGAATCTAGAAAATGATGTCACGGCGGGTTAAAACCTTCGCACAGATGTAAGCCAGAAGATTTTTTCTCTCAAAAGAATTGCAGATTGACATGAACCGGTTCAAATCAATCTGGGGCCTAATGTTGAGGATATAACCCTTAGAGTCACCCGCCAGGAGCGGCCGGGTTACTCATAATGGTCATCACGCGAAGCCCAGTACCGAGCTTGAAGACGGCGGGTCAATGATGGGCCTAAGACCCAGAGATGGCTTAAGGCCCGTAGTTATAACCGCCATTATGCTAGAACTTGTAGTGTAAGGCAAAGAATAGTTGAGAGTCCGAGCCGGACACTCTTATGAGCCGGCCGGGACTCTGAGAGCCGCTGGGCGTCAACCTCTCTATATAAAGGGACGACCCGGCGGCGGTTTAAGGACAAGTAAGATCTCGTCGAGAGCCAGGCATAGCAATTAAGCTCCCTGGTCATCGAAACCCTAATCAATATCACCTCAACTGGACGTAGGCTTTTACCTTCACTGTAAGGGGCCGAACCAGTATAACCCTCGTGTTCCTTGTCCCGTTTAACCCCTTTAAGCTTCCTAGCTGCG
Organism: Aegilops tauschii subsp. strangulata; assembly: GCF_002575655.3. NCBI lineage: Eukaryota > Viridiplantae > Streptophyta > Magnoliopsida > Poales > Poaceae > Aegilops > Aegilops tauschii. Next base: position 68,141,189 of record NC_053035.3, read on the forward strand.
ATGGCTCCACGACTAAGTCCTTGCACGAGGACATCTGTCGTGACAATTCCACGACAGAAACAGTTGATTGGATTGAGATCAACAAGGAGATGAAAACTTCTTCACCAAGATAAGAAGGTGAAAATTGGATCATTGATAAAAACCACAAATAGGTACTTTCCTTTGGGAAGGCTATAGGTGAAATATAACCCAATACAACTCCAACAAAAAGATTGATTGGTTGAAAAGATCTCTTGAACGAACATAAAATAATAGATTTAAATACGTCACTCTTGAAAACTTGTGAAACATGAAACACGAAGGGAAATTATCAAGAATGACATAACATCACCTCAAAAGATAAGGTAGGAAGAATTGCACTTCGGAATGCAAGATGAAGAATGCTTCAACTCCTGAAAACAAAACATGTGTTGAACACCATGTTTATTTTAGAGTATAGCTTGGCGGATCTTGACTTCAAGAGCAATCTTGAATAACAATTGAAGAATGAAAGGAATCCTTGACGAACCACCATGTTGATCCTTTGTGAGAACTCCGGTAAAGAATGGTCAGACGAAAGAAAAGCTGAAAAGAACTCCAGTAATAAAAGGATGATAGAAAGAAAGAGAAGTTGAAAACACATGGTGAAGCCTTGCAATGATTTAGATGGAGCTTCGCGACGATATAACCGAGAAAACTTGGAACTCCAGAAAAGGAAAAGATGAAACACATGAAATCGAGCATTGATAACATGAATGAACTCCGGAAGAAGGAATTAATCACTTGGATGGAACAAGAATAAGAATTATGTTATGCTTATCCTTCATCAATTTAAATTGATGACTAATAATGGATTTTTGCACACCACTTATTCTCGTTGAAAAGGGTTAAGGAGAGATATAGCGCGAACTTGGGTAGGTCTTCAACAAACCACCGGTAGGATTTTGAAACTACGAATGCATGAATTTATATGAAAACAAAGGAATAGGAATCTTGAACGAACCACCATTAAAATTAAAAGAACGGACGAAGATCCTTGAGCGCAGAGATCATGAACTGATTAGAGGATACTTGAGCGAAGCACCGGAAGAATTGGAGATGAATGAAGATGCATCAATTTTGAATAATTGGAGAACGAAGCCGAATGATAAGGAAGAGAAATCTTGAATGCAACACTAGAAGAATTGGAGAACAAGAGCTAAAAGCTGAGAATGTGTAATATTCAGAAGTGATGGCCTTCGGATGATCGAGACAGGAAAGCAACTCCTGAAATGTGTCGGATGGGTGAAAAGAATTCTCACAATAGAAAATAATTATGAGAGGATGGCATCAATCTTGAACTACGCATCTTTGGAAGAACGGGTAAGGATTTAAGAGGAACTCTTCTTCGGTCTTCAAAATCCGAGAATGACGATGAGAAACACCACCATGAATTGTTGGGGCACTCCAGAATGAAGAGTAGAAAGGTTGAACCAACGATGAAAAGAATTTGAAAGATCTTGGAGAAGTCATCTGACTGATGATGATTCATTCTTATGTCAAAATTTGAAAAGAATTTGAGAATAACTCCAGGAAAATTAGAAGTGTCGTGTAAGATCCTGGGAATAAACCTGTGGGTTAGGGCCCACCCGAAAGAAACACCATCGGAAATGGTTGCTGGAAAGAGAGATTGCAACGGTTGAATTAAATGGCTTGAATGAGAGAACAACCTCGAAATAACTCGAACGGATTAAGAATGGAAACATGAATCTTCTGAGATATCTTTAGCACTCCGGGTATGAATAGAGAGAGGTGAACGATTATGAGAGGCTTAGATAAGAACTTCCAACATGGAAATCATGTGAAACAAAAGGAAGAGATATAATCAACACCGAAGCTTGAATTTAGTCCACCGGAGAAGAAGAAAAAAGAACGAAGAATGATAAACGTGAAGCTCCTGAGCATCTTCACGAGGAAACACCGGATAAGAACATTGAGTGGAAAAAATGAAGAGACTTCACATGAATAAAATGGATACTTGATTAAGATATATGAGTCCTTAAAGTAACGGGTGGGATGGTGGGAAAACAAAGGCAACTTGGGACGGAAGGAAGGAACACCGTTGAGAGAATTGAGAATTGACCTTTCAATTATCGAAAGGATCGGATTAATTTGAAGAGAAGCTCACCGGTTGAAAAGACATGAAAATCTCGATAAACAAGAAGGATTAGCACTCCCATAGAAATATGAGAACACCGTTTAGAAAAGGTATGGAATCCACATTTGACATTGAAGCTACTCGAATACCACAACTCAAATCAAAACAAAGATTTGGCTTGCAGAATAAGCCGGAACAAATACGTATGATAGAGATTTATCCAATCCCATATCATGCATCTGTCGGAAAGATGTTCTAGGAGCTACTTGAATTCCCACCTATTAACTCCCGAAACTTTCTGGTTATGCAATCTAGTATTGGGGATACAGGGAGGCACAATATATATCACACAACTAACAAGCCCTATGCTCCAACTGTATCCATCCGTCAACACATAACCATGAAAACTCCGGAAATCGTGTACCTCGACCTTAGAAAAGCATCCGATATACGAGTTGTGGCAATACTCCCGAACTCCCTCCCCGGTACTGGGTGGCGTCGAGGTTATCTCACCACTAACTGCATATAAGAGATTTTCGATATCGGCAAGCTCAGGTATACCGGAACTGCAACGATAAAATTGTGACGACAACACCTCGGAGCTCAACTCCCCGGGACACTGCCACAACCCCTAAATGTCAGGAGGCACCAAGAACAATGTTCTCGTCACAACAATATCGGAACGATCCCAAGATACCCACGTGATCCTAAATTTTTCTTAGTGAAAATGAGGAGAGGAAAGTTAAAACATCTACGTCGGGAGTCCTCACCAGAGCGATTAAGGGGGCTGAGGAGTAAAAAGAATCCTACTCTCTGATATATATATAATCCCAAGACTCAAAATAGTTTTCTTCTAGACTCAACAACAGCCAACTAAAAACAATCAAGGGGCTCCTATGGTCGGTCGAGGCTCTGATACCAACTTATCACGCCCAAATATGCGACTCTATCCTAAAGGAATTTGAAGTTCCCACCAAGGATAGAACCGCATATTGACATGCTTTTGCAAGGTGGATATCATTACGTCGTACCATTACATAATAGTTGGGGACACATACAAGGCATACAAATGCCACATGAATACATCAAACGTCATACATGAGAACAACATCCAGCTACAAATGAAACACAAACAGAAACTCAAACAATATCCACCCTGCTAGCCCAGGCTGCTAACCAGGAACCTAACCCAAGATCGACGAAGAAGAAGAAGAACTCCAAGACAAGTAAACATCGCTCTCACGTCGTGATCATCGCATTACCTGTACCTGCAACTGTTGTTGTAGTAACCTGTGAGCCACGAGGACTCAGCAATCCCATTACCATGGGTATCAAGACTAGCAAAGCTTAATGGGTATGGAAGGGGTAAAGTGGTGAGGTTGCAGCAGCGACTAAGCATGTATGGTGGCTAACTTACGTGTACAAGAGTAAGATGAGAAACTACGCAAACGGTCGCCAACTAGTAATGATCAATAAGTGATCCTAAACTACTTACGTTCAAACATAACCCAACCGTGTTATCCTCTCGAAACTTCCACGAAAAGAGACAATCACGGTTACGCACGCGATTGGTGTATTTTAATTGAGTTTACTTCAAGTCCTCTACAAATTGCATATTAACAAATTCCCATCTGCCACATAACCGCGGGCACGGCTTTCGAAAGTTTAAAGCCTGCAGGGGTGTCCCAACTTAGCCCATGACAAGCTCACGATCCGCGGAGACAATCCTCCATTGCGGGACCCTCCGATCAGACTCGGAATCCCAGTGCACAAGACATTTCGACAATGGTAAAACTAATCCAGCAAACCCTCCCTGTGTGTCGACACCCTGATAGTAGCCGCGCGTATCTCGTCTCAGGCCACGTCCGGATGGGTCAGCCTACAGGTATATACAAAATACCTCGAGTTTCCCCGAGGCGGCCCCGCAGTCTGCCCGTTTGGGACCAACACCATCAGCGCTGGCCCCCCTGCTATGTAGAAAGAATCCTCGGGTTCATGATGCCCTATGCCAATTTAATTATTTAGTTCAATATTATTATGGCAAAAGTAAACCAATGTTGGGCCTTGCTGGAAGAGTTTTATTCAAAGCGAACTATCAAGAGGGCCCCATACCCATCACCGTGTTAGGGACACAAAATCAAGGAACATAACACAGGTATGACGGAAAGTAGGGCGGCAAGAGTGGAACAAAACACCAGGCATAAGGCCGAGCCTTCCACCCTTTACCAAGTATATATGTGCATTAATTAAATAAGAGATATTGTGATATCCCAAGATATCCATGATATCCATGTCCCAACATGGAACCACCTGCAACTGCTCCTGCAACTAGCAACGCTATAAGAGGGGCTGAGCAACGCTATAAGAGGGGCTGAGCAAAGCGGTAACATAGCCAAACAACGGTTTGCTAGGATGGTGGAAAAGGTTAGAGGCTATGATGGCAATTTGGGAGGCTTGATAAACAAGTGGTAGGTAGCGCGACATAAGCGATGGCATCGAGACAACTAGCATAGCAAAGATACTAGTGAGATCCAAGGTGACGGTCATCTTGCCTGAAATCCCGCTAGGAAGAAGAACGAGTCCATGAAGAAGACGAACAGGCGTAGACGAACCAAGCGTAGTTGAACGAATCCTCACGATCGCAACGAAACAGAAACTATCGAGAAGGAGCACAACCGGAAAGAAGCAAACAACATGGTAAACAACCATCACATAAACATGGCATGATGCACAACCAAGTATGATGCATGTCCGGTTTAATGAGGCATGGCATGGTGTCGGTGTACAAAACAAGGGGCGCACCTTTGTACCCCTTTACCCTGTGCACGGACAGTCGGAGCCGCGCCCACGGCCACACCGAGCAGAACAGGGGAGGTGAACCAAGGTAAAACCGAAGCCCAAGACAGCCAGAGCAACGCCAAGGCCGAGACCACAAAAGAGCAGAGAGATGAAGCAGGTTCCCCCGGCAAGACCCTTGCCGGGGCAGCCTCTGCGGCCCCGGCAAGGCCCTTGTCGGGGCGGCTCGTCCAACACCAGCGGAGCGCACCACCCTTGAGCCCACGGTCTCCAACACCATCAACCAGGTTGGGCCAGGGCTCGGGAGGCACCTCCATGGTGGCATGCAGATCTTTGTGAAGACAAGGAATATTCAAGATCAGATGAGGATCAAAAGACAACGATCCTTGGCGGGATCCTTGCCGAGGAAAGCCACAAGACCCCCGGCAAGATCCTTGCCGGGGACGACTGCGCGCCATGGCAATACCCTTGCTGGGCCCCTGGCAAGGCCCTTGCCGAGGACATCAGCAGGGCCACCGCCAGGGCCGCACCAGCCAAGCTTCCACCGCCGTTCGCCTGCAGCTGCCAGCCCGACCAGCTGGGCTGGCCCCTGCGTGGCAACATGCAGCTCCCAGGCCAGATCAGCAAGCGCCTGCATGGCGACATGCAGATCTTCGTGAGGACCCTACCACCGCGCCACCTCAGCTGCCTGCCTCCCTACATGGCGCCGCATGCATCGCTGACCAGGGCACGTGTCGAAGCAAGGAGGAGCAGCGACGGACAGGACGGGCCTCGTTCCTGTCCCCAATAAAGCAAGGGGACACCTAAGTGATGCATTAAATGTGTCTTGTCCTGTAATACGAGCGATAAGCTCGTAGCACTGTACGCCTTTCCACCTCCTGTGTGCCACTGTGGCAGCCCCTTTCGACTATAAAAGGAGGCCCATGCCGTACAGGAGAAGGATTCGGCTCTTTGGAACTACTCGACCACCGTAGCTAGTTCGAGAGCTCAAGAACACTCAATACACCCACCAAAGCAGGACTAGGGTTTTACACATCCTCGTGGCCCGAACCTGGGTAAACGATCCTTGTGCTGATTACTAATCCTGCTCTTCTTGCAACCCTGCGCCCCGGCTACCGTAGTAGGGATTCTTGTGATCTCATAGGTGTCGTTTCCCACCGACATCTTTGGCGCGCTAGGTAGGGGGCGCAATTGTGAGAATCTGGTCTAGTAGTTAGCCTAGTGGTTCTTCATCACCATGGATTCTAAAAGAAGAAGATGGTCGGGAGAAAACGGCACCGCCTGCGAGCGCGAAGGACGCCAGCGCGACAACCAAGCAAGAAATCTAAGTCATTCAGAGCCTTGAGCTATTTCCTTTTTGTATATAAGGTTATCGTCCTCGGAGATCCTGCCTATGTATGGGAAACCTGCACGCAAAGGGGCCCTCCCGCGATTGGCAACACCCTTGTTCTGTTTCGAGTCCGCTCAACAGCTCAAGCTGCCGTGTGGAGAGTGCCGGGGTAGCCTTCCACACCTGGCAACGCTCTCGATTCTGACTCGAGTCAAGCTCGACAGTTCGGGCGGCCGCATTAAGGGTGGTAAGGTGGTTCGCCTGGTAGCAAGCACACCCGACAGGCCAATGGGGATCCATCCTCAAGACGCTGCCCTAGGTTTACACGCCAGCAAGCCTACCCGATAGACGTAGGGTGGACATACAGAGAGAGGTCGAACAGGAAAATAACATGCATAATATCAAAGTACTGCAAAGGTATATTACCTCAAATTGTTTCTGCGGTTCTAACTAAAGATAGAAATTGTCTTGGTCATGAACCTACAGCGGCGATAAGAAACGGGGTGCCTATTCCCGGCGCTGGCCCTCCACCCTTTGAATTCCGTCGATGAGGCTGATGATGGGCTTGATACGCTCCCTGAGCGGCGTGAGGTCAGTATCCTCCTGCAAGCTGTCCAGCGCGGCGTCGAAGTCAAGGGTGGGGTTCAAGTACGCCACCTTGGTGAGGACCTTGGTCATGGCACCCCGGCAGAGCCTCCGATTCTCGTCGGCCAATGAAGTCGCCCTGTTGGAGTGGAACTGCTCCAGGGCCCCGAGAACACCCTCGAAGGACAGGTCAGCTTGGCGTTGGTGGTCCCGCTGCGCTCTGGGGCGTACCTCACATTTGGCATCCCCATGGCGGCTAGCTGCATGGTGATCCTGCTGGCGACGTCCTCGAGGCGGTTGATCCAGCGATTCTCGCCCTCCTAGAAATCCTTGTGGCTCGCGGCTTTGTTCCTCCGCTGTAGCTTCTCGGCCTCCAGCTCCTTGGCTAGGGTCTCCTCCCGAGCCTTGGCCTTTGAGAGCATCTCCTCAAGGCCCTCTAGCTTCAGCTTGAGGTCTTTGATGGAGTTATTGGCCTCGGAGAGCTCCCTGGTCCTGCTGATGGCCGCACCCTATGCCTCCATCAGGGCGCCGTTGAGCGTGTCCTTCTCCTGGGACAGCTTCAGGGCCTGCTCCTTCAGCCCGTCCCGCTCCACCTCTAGCTCTTTCACCTTACCGGCGTGAACCAGAGCCTGGGCATCGAGCGCCTCCTGGTGCCTCTGCTCCAGCTCGCGGGTCCGCTGCAAGACGAGCTCCCCCACCTCTTCATCCTTGCCGCGGAGCGTCGCAGCAAGCTTCTCCTCACGCGCGGCGAGGTCCTCCTCCTGGGAGTTCAGCGCGGCCTCGTGCTGGGTCCGGGCGGCATCAGCAGCGGCGGCCAAGTTCTCCGCCGTCTCTTGGGCCTTCTCGATGTCGGGCAGCTTCATGGTGAGCTCCACATCACGCTTGGCCAGCTCGCCCTGGGCGGCCTTCAGCTCCTTGTGAGCCTGGCGGAACCAGTCCTCCGCCTTCTCCACCACCGCCATCCTGGACTTAGCCTTGTCTAGGCGGGCGCGGTGGAGCACCTGGAGCTTCCGGAAGCTGGCGCCCATGGTGTGGAGGAGCCGCTCTTCCTGGGAGCCGTTGCCACCAGCGCTCGGCTCGTCAACGACCTCGAGCCCGGCGGCGGCGAGCACCTTGTCGTCAAACACCTCCCCCTCGACGAGAGCCCTGGTGCTCGACGCGCCTGGGAGGTGGACGAAGAGATCGTCGCCCACCTTCAGGTACCTGCCAGAGCCAGAGGCAGCGGAGGAGGAAGGCTGGTCATCAACCACCTCTTCCTCGATGGCTAACTTGCAGGCCTCCCCGGCAGACTCCTTGGCGACGTCCTCGGCAGCGCTTGGCGGCCTTCTCGGCGACGATCTTCTCGGCCTCCGCCTCGGCGGCCTTGGCGACGTCCCCGATGACGGTGTCGATGAACTCTGGGTCTGCCGAGGGAGGATTTGGACATCAAGAAGAGGGTGAGGTGAAGCCAAAACCAAGAATCAACAAGAAAAGAGAAAGAACAGAGGCGTAAGGCCAGAAACTTACCAGCACCGGGCTGGGAAGCAGAAGCCCCCTGCCCGCCAACATTCGGCGTCGAGGCGAAGCCACCGGCGCCCAAGTTCTCCTCCTCCTCCTCCATGTGTGTCGGCCCGGTACTTGGCGCCCTTGCCAGGGACGCCCCTCGGGGCGGCGTGGTTGATGGGGGCGGCGTGTTGGGAGTAGCCCTCTGTGACTCCTCCTGCTGCTGTTCTCCTCCTACATACGCGGCAAGGTCAGCGCCAAAGCATCATACCCCTAACACATGTCGACGAGGAGTGAGTGATGAACTTACGCTGGGGGCTGCGTTGGGGGCTACTGTCCGGGCTGCTCAACACCACCAGTGGCGCCCTTGAAGCACCAGCCAGGGGCTGGCCGCCTACCGAGGCCTTGGCCCTCTTCACTCTCTGGGCCAGCGTCTCCGCGTCCCTGCAAGGATGAAAACAAGTCAAGACATGCGGCATGGACTGAGGAAACAGAGATGGCGAAAAGGAGCAAGTTGCTAACTCGACATTCATCTCCTCCTCTGTTGCCTTTCTCTTCCTCCTTGGGCTGAGGGACCCGTCGTCGAAGTCGACCTCGTGCCAACGTCTACCGGATGGGGGAGAAGGTGGAGTCAAGCTACGCCTGGCCGAAGAGGAGGCAGTTGCCTTCTTCTTCGCCACTGTGGCCTTCGCCAACTTCCTCACCGCCGCGCCCCGGGTTTGGCGTGCGGACCCATCCTGGGCCCGCTGCGATGGGGCAGCCTTGCCGGGCTGGACCGGCTCGCCGGAGATGGCCCGTCGTAGGACTCGCCCGCTTCCCTTGGCCGGAGAGTCGACGGCCACGACCTCCTCTGACGACGACAGCGACGACTCGTCGGCCGCATCTTCAACAAGAGGAGCCTCGATGCCGGCGCAGCTGGCCTCCCCAGCGGCCTCCGCCCACCGGGGGAGCTCCTCCTCCTCCGCGGCCGCCGTGGCCTTGTCCTCCACACCACCAGCGCTGCCGGCCTCCTCGGCAAGCTGCGCCTCCATCGCCCTGCAGTGATGTAGTCCAACTCCGCCTGGGTGGTGTCCTCGATAAGCCGCGGCTCGTCAGTGATGTACCCCTCGTGCAGGGTGTCGAAGAATTGCTGCACCTGGATGTCCTCCGGCTCAACCCAACTCGGGTCAGGGCCATGCGCGTTGCAGTCCGGCATCGTGGCGATGATGTCGGTCTGGCGCGAGTTATTGCTCAGCAGGACCACTCCTGCCGGCAACTTGAACAAGGGCACCTTGACGACCTTGCCGGCCTTCGCGGCGGCCCTTGCGACCTTGCCGGTCCGCTCGTCCTTGCCGTCGCGGCCCACATCGACCTGGAAGAGATGCTGGCAGAAGTGGGCATGCCCCATCACTGGGAAATTGTGGTCGAGGCCGGGGTGAAGCCTCATGATCTCGGCGGCGTTCGTGAAAAGCCAGGCCGGCCTACCCTTGTCGTGAAGTGGAGCGATCCGGCGGCGGATGAAGTCCGCCCCGATCATCTCAATGGTGAGCCCGACCTCGGTGAGCCGAAGGATCCTGGTGGTGGCGATCGTGAGCTTCTCCTCATCGGCATCGACGTCACTCCAATCGCTTCTGCGGACCGGCGGCGCCCGGCGAACTTCGCAGAACGCCGGCGGGTCCTTCTCAGCGATCCAACACCATCGGCCCCGCCATTCTTCCCACCTCTCCTTGATGGCGCCATCCGGGTATGCTCCCTTGGACCTTGGGATCCAGGTGATGCAACCGGAAATGGCGCCTCCCGTTTGGATCCGAGGGGAGAAGTAGTAGCGGAAGAGCGCCGTGTTGGGGTGCAGCCCGGCGAAACCTTCGAAGAGGTGCGCAAAAAGGGCCATGCACGCCACAGCATTCGGGGTAAAATCCAAGAGGAGGAAGCCAAAGGTGTGCATGATCTCGCTGAAGAAGTCAAAGAAGGGAGGACAAAGCCCACAGGAGAAGTAATCGACAAAGAAAGGGTAGCGATTTGGGGCGGCCTCGGCGCAATAGGCGGAGACGACGCGCGTAGCTGGATGCCCCGTCTTCTCTCCCCCTTCTTCACCCCCCACAGGGGTTTGAAGGCCTCCCGGGGCTCGAACACGTCGACCGTCGAAGGGAAGTAGGTGAGCTGCGTCCTCTGCACCGCCAGCACGCTCTCCGGTGGCTCCGCCGCTCCAGCGTCCTTGGCCACTCCCTTGCCCTTGGTGGATTTGGGCGCCATCGCGGCTAGGGGGACCAAGAGACAGAAGGCGGTGGAGAGGCGGCGGCGGCGAGCAAGAACGAAGCTTAGGGAGGAAGGAGAAGGGGGCGGCGGCTCTAAGATTGGAGAAGGCACAAGGGGGTAAAATGAGCAGCGCGCCCGCAGTTATTCCCTTTTTACGGGGAAGGCGCGGGCCGCCTCTTTTCCCATTAACCATGATGTGACGCATGCATGCGGAAACCGCCCCACGCATGCCGCGCACGTCACGCGCCACTCCCCCACGTCGCGCGGGTCGCGGGGCAGCGCAGCAGACGGAAAATTACCGCGATAAAAACCGCCCCTCCTGCCCCCGCACCGTTTTGGGCCTGGCCCAACAACGTGTCGCGCTTATGTGTGGCTAGGCCCGGGGGCTCCTATCGGTGTACAAAAGAAGGGGCGCACCTTTGTACCCCTTTACCTATGCAAGGACAGTCGGAGCCGCGCCCACGGCCACACCGAGTAGAACAGAGGAGGTGAACCGAGATAAAACCGAAGCCCAAGATAGTCAGACCAACGCAAAGGCCGAGACCACAAAAGACAGAGAGACGAAGCAGGTTCCCCCGGCAAGACCCTTGCCGGGGCAGCCTCCACGGCCCCGGCAAGGCCCTTGTCGGTGTGGCTCGTCCAACAACAGCGGAGCGCACCACCCTTGAGCCCATGGTCTCCAACACCATCAACCACGTTGGGCCAGGGCTCGGGAGGCACCTCCATGGTGGCATGCAGATCTTTGTGAAGACAAGGAATATTCAAGATCAGATGAGGATCAAAAGACAACGATCCTCGGTGGGATCCTTGCCGAGGAAAGCCACAAGACCCCCGGCAAGATCCTTGCCAGGGACGACTGCACGCCATGGCAAGACCCTTGCCAGGCCCCCAGCAAGGCCCTTACCGAGGACATCAGCAGGGCCACCGCCAGGGCCGCACCAGCCAAGCTTCCACTGACGTTCGCATGCAGCTGCCAGCCGACCAGCTGGGCTAGCACCTGCGTGGCAACATGCAGCTCTCAGGCCAGATCAGCAAGCGCCTGCGTGGCGGCATGCAGATCTTCGTGAAGACCCCACCGCGCCACCTTAGCTACCTGCCTGCCTACATGGTTCCGAATGCATCGCTGAACAGGGTGCGTGTCGAAGCAAGGAGGAGCGGTGACGGACGGGACGGGCCTCGTTCTCGTCCCCAATAAAGCAAGGGGACACCTAAGCGATGCATTAAATTCGTCTTGTCCTGTAATACGAGCGATAAGATCGTAGCACTGTACGCCTTTCCACCTCCTGTGTGCCACTGTGGCAGCCCCTTTTGACTATAAAAGGAAGCCCATGGCGTACAGGAGAAGGATTCGGCTCTTTGGAACTACTCGGCCACCGTAGCTAGTTAGAGAGCTCAAGAACACTCAATACATCCACCAAAGCAGGACTAGGGTTTTACGCATCCTCGCGGCCCGAACCTGGGTAAACGATCCTTGTGCTGATTACTAATCCTGCTCTTCTTGCAACCCTGCGCCCCGGCAACCGTAGTAGGGATTCTTGTGATCCCATAGGTGTCGTTTCCCACCGACACATGGCAAAGTGCAACAAACAATGCTACAAATTAAGTGGAGCTCAATATGCAACGAGTTGCATATTGACGAAACACCACATTCAATTATTTAGTTTGCTCTCGATTATGCACCCAACAATATTTAATGTTGTTAAACATGGCAAGAGGTGAAGCATAAGTAAACTAACTATTCAGGCAAGTTTAAATGAGGCCGGAAAAAATAACAACAATTCCGGAAAATCCTCACATGCAAATTTCGAATTAGCTACTATTCTGCCCTACAACTTATTTTAATGTTGTTAAACAGTAAAACAAAGTGCACCATGTTAATCTATGCATTGTTCCATCCCATTTACATATAAAGTTTATTTAAAATGGAGCTATGGTTATCTAGTTATGGAATAAATCATTTTAACATGGCATTTATGCAAATTAAATCAAACAGTAAGTTTAAACATTTAAAACATGGATGAAAGCAGCATACTATGAAACTAGAAGAAATTCTAAGCATTTTACATGTTTACATCATTTTAATCCGATGCACGGTTGTGGAGTTATTAAATGCATGAACATGTGGGTTTTTCTGTAAAACTGCAGTTTTCTTGATAATTGGACAAATCCGCAGCACACAGGGGAAAAAACATATGCGGGCTGAATCTGGCTAGCCCAACAATGCACAGGGGGGTTTGGGTGGCTGCTCACATCGGGCTCTCGGGCTAGAAGCGGAGAAGCGGCTGGGCTGGAGGCGCGCTGGCACTTGGAGGCCGGCCACGCTGGCGCTGGACCAAGTCAACAAAGGCGCTCGCTCATTCCGAGCTACTGCTCGATGCTGCAAGCGACACGGAGGAAGCTGGGAAGACGGGGACGAGCGCCTGGACTTGGAACCGTTGAAGGGCGCGGCGACGGCGAGATCCGGCGGAGGTTGGAGCTCCAGGCGGCGGCAGAGGCATGGATCCGGGCGGTGGAGGTAGCAGGCCGGCGGCGCGGCTGCTGGTACAGAGAACCAGACAGAGAGATCGGGAGTAGCGGCAGGAGGAAGAAAAAGAAAGGAGAAGGGCAGCGAGGCATAGCAAGGACCTGGTCCGGTAGGTCGCCGTCAAGGGCTGGAGACGCAGCGATTGGCGCGCGGAGCTTGGACGCGGCGGGGGGCGCTAGTCCTCCCGATCCACTCGGGATCGAGCAGAGGAGGGAAGAGGAGGCACAGCTGTGGGCGTCCTTGAGCATGCGGGCGGGCGACGAGGCAAGGCGACGAGCCTGATGGGGAACAGAGGGGAGGCGGCACTGGAGATGCTCGGGACCCTCCTGGTCCAGATCGAGCGAGGAAGGAGGACTCGGGCTGCAGCCATGGCGCGGGAAGCTCCTGTAGGGAAAAAGACAGGGGGAGAGATGGCGTGACTGAGAGAGAGACAGGGGAAAGGAGAAGGACGGGAAGGAGGGACGCGGCGGTCCTGCTGGTTGCAGGCGAGGAGCGGCTTGGGGGCCTCGAGCACGAGGAGCGGGGCTGGCTGCTCTGGTTGGTGGGTGGCTGAAGGCAAGAAGGTCGCGGGCACCGGTTGGCTCGACGGGGAATTCCAGGGAGAGGAGGTGGGCGGATCGGGATGGATCCCGAGGAAGATGGTGAGTGGGTGGCGGCGGCGATCGGGAAGTATGGGACAAGAGGCTAGGATCTAGGGTTTGACCCGATTTGGAATGAGGTAGCTTATATATAGGGAAAGGGGATGGTTTGGAGCTCTCCGATTTAGATAGGACGGCTCCGGGATAAATAGGTTAGGTAGTCCAAATAAGAAATCAAAGATGTTTTAGGGATGTTCGGAGATGATCTGAACCCATCGGTCACGACTGCCCGGGTCGGGTTCGGGGAAGTTTTCGACGAGCACGAGGGGTCTGAGAGAGGTCGACAAAGACAAGGGGGCTTGACAAAAGGTCAACAGAGAAAGAGAGAAGCGGCACTATGAACGACTATGAGTTTTATGAAAACATGCGGATGCAATATGCATGATAACATGATGAAATGCAACAACAACAAAATAAAACACATGACGGCAACGAAGAACATGGAAGGCTTCTGGAGCATCGGTCTCGGGGCGTTAGAACTCTCCTCCACTTACAAGAGATCTCGTCCCGAGATCTAGGGATTGCACCGGAGAGAAGCGGAAGAGCAAGAGGTAAAACGAAGTTGCTTCTTTGACCAACGAGTGAAACCACGAACCTTGAGATGTTGAACAAATTGAAAGAAAGAATACAATGAAGATGAAGGAGACTTGTCGTGGAATTGTCACGGCAGATGTCCTTAGTGTCAGGACTTAGTCGCGAGGCCAGCGCATCTATGTGGTAGCTTGAGAGGGGTTGGGCGGAATCGAGAGACGCAACACAAGACAAGGATTTAGACAGCTTCGGGCCCCGGGAAACATCATCCGGTAATAGCCCTACATGCTGTTTGTGGCTAGGTCTCATGATGCTCATGAGAGAGTCGCCGGTAAGCCGGCTCTTTGTGTCTAGCCCTAGAGATTGTTTCTTGTTCCCTCTTTGGGGTGCCCTGCCCCTCCTTATATAAGTTAAAGGGGCGGGTTACATGTGGAGCCCTAGTAGGACTAGGACTAGTCTATCTTTTCTTACAAGTTGAATACAAGTCCGGGTCTTGCTTCCTCGTAAAGGAAATATTCGTCATCCCTTTGTTCTTAAGCCGGCCCATCATAAACGTGAGCCGGCCTTCTGGGCCTTGGGCCTTGTCTTCTATCTGACCCGTCGTCGGGGCCATCCATGAGTCGTCTGGTTCATGAGCTGTCTAACCAATGAGCTACCAAACCCATGATTCGCTAGTCCTCCGCCGGGTCATCAGCGAAATGCCAAGTCCGGCCGGGTCATACCGCGAGGTATATCCCCGACATTAGCCCCCAGTTTAATTTGGATTTATCCATGTTAAACTGATCCTGCAACATAAACACAAGAACAAAGTTGACAGGTTGTGCTCCGGGTTAAATATTCTTGTAAACCGGCACCCGATCATCCTTGAGTCCTTGACATTTTCTCCTGGAATATCCGGGTCAATAGGCCAGCTTCATAACCCATTTGCTGATATTGGCTCTTGTAAATAAAGAATCCATTTGAATTGGCCTTCAATGCTCTGACTTGACAAAAAATTTAGTCTCTGAAATATTCAACTGATATCCAGCCGGCTTGAAGATGTAAAACTTGCCGGTTTATGATTACCACCATTGTCGGGTTATAAAAGCTGATAATTCTGGGTCATGATTGTTGCCAACGCCGGTTCATGATTATTGATGACGCCGGGTTGTAGACACAGGGTCATAATGATTGGTGACGCCGGGTCAATCTGGTTTGCTCAAAACAAAGAATTTGAAAATATTTCTTCGATAATAATATAATACCTATAGCCCCCAAGTCTTGAGTAGAACAAAGTGATGGCTTAAGACTTGCTTCAATATAAATGCTGCCACTTTGAAGAAATCCATATTGTTCATCTCAGTCACTAGTAACAACTGAATACTCCATATTATGTAGCCCCCAAGTGCCGGGTTGTCATGCTTGCAGCAACCTGGGACTTGTAATTGCCTTATGCTCATATAAACTTCAACCAGCGTAGCCCCCAAGGGCCGGGTCATTATGCAATAATGAGCAGGGACTTTGTAAATATGATCATTGATAATAACAGTATATGATGTAATCTCCACCATGGGGCTTGAACCCACGTCCACAAGGTTAAGAGCTTTGTACTCTACCAACTGAATGGTGGATCTTTCAATATAATGGATTAAGGCTTGTGTACCTTAAATTTTCGACAGGAGCAATTGGTAGCCCCCAAGGGCTGGCTCATTTAGAATGCGATGAGTCGGGTCTTCAATAAGTTTGGGAAAAAATGACTTTGCATTAGCCCCCAAGTGCCATGGTGCATGCTGGCAGTGACATGGGACTTTACATATTTGATGTAATCTCAATTTGAATAATGTAGCTCCCAAGTGCCAGGCTGTAAGCCTGCAGCGACTCGGGACTATTCCTTTCATTGTAGAATAAATCATATTCATTGATAAAATAATAGCCATTGCGCCAAAGCGACTTTGAAAACCTCAATCATAATATTAGTTACTGACAACCATAATAAAAATCCGGCCATGTTGGCTATTAAAAATTTGAATAACCCGGTTTGTGAAAATCTTCAAATTCAATATCATAGTGAAAATCCAGCCAAGTTTGGCTATTTGAAGATTCAAATACCTTATCTGTTGATAAATAAATCCGGAGTTTTAAATACCAGGGCCCCTTGGCCGATGGTGATTTAATACGCCTCCATTGTAAGCCAGAATTTTTATAACCCGGTGGCTTATAGCCTTTGAGAAAATCCAGAACGGATAATCATTTCGAAGCATCGATTTTAATGATGAGCTTGGACTTAAACATTTATATAAGTCATAGTTCTGCAAATCCTGCACAGAGTTTGAACAACATACGCCCTGGCGACTTAATGTCAAAAGCCAGGGCGGGTAACTACCCAAATGTAGTCTTATCCTGCACACAAGTAGATCACAAGAACCCTTGGCGGTTTACCACAGGGTGGGTCATAATATCTTACATATGACCACTGATGTGCAAAAAAGGAGTCACAGATAAGCCTGTTATGAATCATAACTTTGAAACATAATTATAATATCATACTTGTGATATTGAATTTACATTGTCGGTTTATATGACCTGCAATATAAGGGTGATAACCCAAGCTTTGATACGCGCATGATTCCAATGGCGCAATTCAAAACATACCGGCGGCTTAAAGTCCATAGCCAGGGCCGGTTTAAACATAATCATGTATAAACAATATCATACCTGTGATATTGAATTGTACTGCCGGCTTATGATACCTGTGCAGTAAGCGTGATAACCCAATCCTTAGAAGCCAATGCTTCCACATAGATGATGATTGTCATAAGCCGGCGACTTATCATCGAAAATCAAGCCGGGTTTAAATAGAAACCACTCATATACAGGTTAAATGTGTTCAAAAGAGCTTCAAATAAAAATCCCAAAAATTATTTGCAAACAGAGATTCCAAAAAAAATTAGGCATCTGATTCGAATACGATCAGAAAACCGTCCCAAAGGGGTTAAGCTAAGATTCGAATACGATCATATAGCCCCCAGTGGCTTTGGCGTTGCCGATCAAGAGGGTACCGACAGCTATGTTCTCTTTGGTTCGAATACGACCTATGTTTGAACAGGAAGCCCCCAAATGACCTTGAGAGTTGTTTAACGACGCTGATTCGAATACGATCCACGTCGGTTCCCAAAAGGGGTTGAGCTATGATTCAAATACGATCAAGAAGCCCCTAGTGAGCTCGGCAGTGTGCCGATCAAGAGGGTACCGACAACTATGTTCTCTTTGGTTCGAATACGACCTATGTTTGAACAGGAAGCCCCCTAGTGATCATGAGAATATTTAACGACTCTGATTCGAATACGATCAGGGTCACACCAAAAGGGTTAAGCTAAATTCGGATACGATCAGCTCCCAATGGTCATTAAAGCAGGGTACCTATGTTTGGGTTGTGCTTTGTAAAGACTCTTTTTGGTCCCTTTAATTTTCCCTGAGAACTCAAACTTTGCGAGAGATAAATTCTTTTTGAACCGGAAATTCTTAAACCGGATATTGAGAGTTTCAAAGTTTTGTGATAAACAAATTTACCTTGAACCGGATTTTAGAGCTTCAAACTTTGTGGCAAATAAATTTCCCTTGAACCGGATTTTGAACCGGATATTAAGAGCTTGAGTGCTTTGTGGGAGATGTCAAGTCTCTTGAGCCGGACCTAAACCGGAATCCTTCTTTTTAAGCCGGAAATTTTCTGACGGCCTTTAAACTTTTCACCAATATGGCGGTAGCCTCCGGGACCAGATTATTTTTTCCCTCCAATGACCCGGAGTTCTTGAATGCATTGAAACCGACCAATGCTGCCGGGTCATATCATTGTAGCCCCCGAGTCTCAAGATGACTCGAGGAGTTGGCTTTGAGATTCTCCATATTGACCATAGCATAAGGTGTATATCCTTGGTGCTGATAGCACGATGTGAATCCACAGAAGGTTGAAGTGACTGCGGCGGGTTATAAATGATCCCGTATGAGCCGTGTCAGCAACTCGGCCAATGGTTCCTTCCAACTGGATGTTTTGAAGTTAACCAAACAGTAGTGGCGGCGACTTGTGCGCCTGCCCATTGAGCCATCCAGTGCCGACGGCGGCTGATAACACATGACAATTTTCCTCCAAGCTGTTGGAAGAAAACCGGGCTTCCCAAGTAGTGACTTGCTCATATTCAATAATCCGCTCATGCAGACAGATGCAGTCCTGGTGTGTCGATGTAGACCAGGCCGCAATAGACGGATGGAAAAGACGACCGCCACATCAGAGGTAGCTCAAACAGATGAACCGGCTGCGGCGCTGTAAACCAGCGTGAGCGAGTCAACCATGTTTGTTTTGACGTAGTGAATAAATGTCCTGATTCGCCCGGGCAACAGATGAGTCGGCCGCGGCGCTGTAAGCCGGCGCGGACGGGCGAGTTAATGTAAACCGGGCCAGAGAGGATGGTGACCTTGCACACGTTCATTCTCCGGGCAGTATGACACGGACGAAACCCCGGTGCAGAACGTTGCCATCGCTCGCTCCATACCCACAATATAACACTTCATTCACAACGAACAAATGTCCTGCATCAAAAAGTATTGCAAGCCAAAGTATTTGTTGTTTTTAAAGAAAGCAATATGTAATAAAAACATATTGGATCGATTTCACCTGATACGTCAGGCCAGTAGTTATCCACCGCGGAGTTGATGATTACCGCGGTGAGGTTAAAACCAATCATGAGCGAGTCGGCTACGTATATAGACAAATGAGTCGGCTGAGGTTTTGTAAACCGGTGCGGACGAGCAAGTTGTCCTCCGCGTTGTAAGCTGGTGCGGACGCATGAACCGGCAAGTCAGCCGACGTGTTGATGTAAATTGGGCCGCAAAGGCGGCAGTTGGCACGTGTGTTCGTCGAGCAACATGACACGGCCATCGCTCTTGCAGTGAACCATGCCCTGCATAAACGATATTGCCGACCAAGGCAAAGATAAACTTGTTCTTTGACAAAAACATGTGCTAATAAAATAAACTTGGATGGATATCACCTGATTTGTTTGGACGGCGTATGATCCGTTTACCGCGACATTTAAAGGACAGAGCGGACGCGTGAGTCGGCCGCAGCATTGTAAGCCGCGCAGACAGACGAGTCGGTCGTGGGCGCGGACGGTTGAGTCGGCGCGGGCATGGTCGAATGAACCGGCTGCAGGCACGGTCCTGGCGGGTTGATATAAACTAGACCGCTGAGGTGGCGATTCACGCACATCCGTTTAAGTAATTTGTCATAGTGAGGATGTACACGCAACCTCCAATAACAGCGCACGAGGACCGGATCATACTTTAACAACGAGATAATTGACTGATAGTTACGGCCGCGGCGACTTGCAGTGGCGGCTCATGGCCGGCCGGCGCAGGGCGGCTCTCTGCAAGGGTGAAACGATGGCAGAGGCATGAAGCGCAGGGCCGCTCACCATGAATCGCTGGTACCTTTGTACTTAATCCCATGGTGGTAGCCTCAAGTACTCGTCGTCCGGGGCGGCTCAACAGCAACGGAAACCATCTGAGGCTTGGCTGGGGACGGAGCGGCTGAGGCGAATGGTGAAGCGAGGCAGACTCGGCGTGGAGTCGAATCCGTGTCCACATCCGGGTCTATCTCCGGGTCATGGCCGTACTAACACTAGTACCTTGGCACCATTAGCAGTTCCTCTTTTCCTTTTTTCTTTTAAACCTGAATCCTGGACCCCGTAGAAAGTTCTCTGAACCCAAATCAACGTTGGGGGTTGCCTGTTATATTTAATCCTTCCTTGGATTCCGTCTGTGTGTAGTAGTTGTACTAGTTGAGGGTTTTTTCACGTGGAATAACTTGGGAATCCATCAGGCTTTAGGTTTCGGGTTGATTAGCAGAAACTTTGATTCATGTAGATCGATCTGGCGATCTCACATTGCCGCAAGCAGCTGTCCTAATCGCCCTTTGTACTGGCAGATGACATGACGCCTGTCAGTCATCTCTGATCACTTTGGATTTGGACGATAGTACGTGGAGCAGTGATGGTGACTCGCAGATTCCTCAAGTTTAGGTTGACTTGGACGAGAATTGATTTGATGCACCTATTTCCGTCGACGGAAACTGCCAGCTTTAACAGTTCACACGAGGCGGCGGTTTATCTTTGGCGAGACCAATTTCCTGTCTGTCTCGGCAGCTTGGGGGCGCGGCGTGACGCAACCCTAAACTTCCATGCTCAATCTTCTATACGCTAATCTTGACCGTTGAACTTCGTAGTTGACGTGAATTCTTCCGTGCCGCCTCTTGCTGATCCGGCGGGTCGTAGCTTCTCGATCCCTGAGGGGTCCCTTCAAGAACTCAACACCACCGTGCGCAAGCCCCACGGTGGGCGCCAACTGTCGTGGAATTGTCACGGCAGATGTCCTTAGTGTCAGGACTTAGTCGCGAGGCCAGCGCATCTATGTGGTAGCTTGAGAGGGGTTGGGCGGAATCGAGAGACGCAACACAAGACAAGGATTTAGACAGCTTCGGGCCCCGGGAAACATCATCCGGTAATAGCCCTACATGCTGTTTGCGGCTAGGTCTCATTATGCTCATGAGAGAGTCGCCGGTAAGCCGGCTCTTTGTGTCTAGCCCTAGAGATTGTTTCTTGTTCCCTCTTCAGGGTGCCCTGCCCCTCCTTATATAAGTTAGAGGGGCGGGTTACATGTGGAGTCCTAGTAGGACTAGGACTAGTCTATCTTTTCTTACAAGTTGAATACAAGTCCGGGTCTTGCTTCCTCGTAAAGGAAATATTCGTCATCCCTTTGTTCTTAAGCCGGCCCATCATAAACGTGAGCCGGCCTTCTGGGCCTTGGGCCTTGTCTTCTATCTGACCCGCCGTCGGGGCCATCCATGAGTCGTCTGGTTCATGAGCTGTCTGACCAATGAGCCGCCAGACCCATGAGTCGCTAGTCCTCCGCAGGGTCATCAGCGAAATGCCAAGTCCGGCCGGGTCATACTTCCGGCCGGGTCATACCGCGGGGTATATCCCCGACCAGACTGCAAACGGTCTGTTGGACAAGAGGAACAATGAATATGATGAGAACCAAGAGCTTAGGGGACAAGATAGATTTTGAAGCCACTCCGGTTAAAATTAGCTGGACAAGGAATAACAATAAAAGAATTCGGGCAACACTCCGGTTGAAAAGAGACGCAACACTTGATAAGATGAAAGAACTTGAATGAGAACACAACACTCCGGTTAAATGGAAGGAATCAACATGCATTTGACAAGATTGGGCAATCCTTGACAAAAGGATCAACACAACGCCTCCGGAAGAAGTGAAAGAATGGAATGAAATGAACGGTGGCAAACATAAGAACTCTCCCAACTAAAATTGAAAGAGTATCCTTGCGAAGAAGGGTTGAACGGAGTTGTTGGAAAATCAACAACGAAAAGAACAAGCTTGTTGTGGGCTTATGAAACACATCTCAAAATTATTAGGTGACAACCGGCCACTAACGGAAACAGTTGATTGGATTGAGATCAATAAGGAAATTAAAACTTCTTCACCAAGATGAGAAGTAGAAAATTGGATCATTGATAAACACCACAAATAGCTACATTCCTTAGGGAAGGCTATAGGTGAAATATAACCCAGTACAACTCCAATGAAAAGATTGATTGGTTGAAAATATCTCTTGAACGAAGATAAAATGATGGATTTAAATATGTCACTCTTGAAAACTTGTGAAACATGAAACACAAAGGGAAACTATGAAGAATGACATAACACCACCTCAAAAGATAAGGTAGGAAGAACTGCACTTCGGAATGCAAGATGAAGAATGCTTGAACTCCTCAAAACAAAACATGTGTTGAACACCATGTTTATTTTAGAGTATAGCTCTTGGCGGATCTTGACTTCAAGAGCAATCTGGAAGAACAATTGAAGAATGAAAGGAATCCTTGACGAACCACCATGTTGAGCCTTCGTGAGAACTCCGATAAAGAATGATCAAACGAAAGGAAAGCTGAAAAGAACTCCGGTAATAAAAGGATGGTAGAAAGAAAGAGAAGTTGAAAACACATGGTGAAGCCTTGCAATGATTTAGATGGAGCTTCATGACGATATAACCGAGAAAACTTGGAACTCCAGAAAAGGAAAAGATGAAACACATGAAATTGAGCATTGATAACCTGAATGAAGTCCGGAAGAAGGAATTAATCACTTGGATGGAACAAGAATAAGAATTATGTTATGCTGATCCTTCATCAACTTAAATTGATGACTAATAATGGATTTTTGCACACCACTTATTCTCGTTGAAAAGGGTTATGGAGAGATATAGCTCGAACTTGGGAAGGTCTTCAACAAACCACCGGTAGGATTTAGAAACAACGAATGAATGAATTTATATGAAAACAAAGGAATAGGAATCTTGAACAAACCACCATAAGAATTGAAAGAACGGACGAAGATCCTTAAGGGAATACAGATACGGGAGAACGAAGAGATCATGAACTGATTAGAGGATACTTGCACGAAGCACCGGAAGAATTGGAGATGAATGCAGAGGAAATTTTTTTGAATAATTGGAGAATGAAGCCGAAAGATAAGGGAG
Source organism: Aegilops tauschii subsp. strangulata (assembly GCF_002575655.3). Taxonomy (NCBI): domain Eukaryota; kingdom Viridiplantae; phylum Streptophyta; class Magnoliopsida; order Poales; family Poaceae; genus Aegilops; species Aegilops tauschii. The sequence continues at coordinate 68,164,013 of NC_053035.3, forward strand.
AGAAATCTTGAATGCAACACTAGAAGAATTGGAGAACAAGAGCTAAAAGCTGAGAATGGGTAATATTCAGAAATGATGGCCTTCGGATGATCGAGAAAGGAAAGCAACTCCTGAAATGCGTCGGATGGGTGAAAAGAATTCTCACAATCAAAAACAATTATGAGAGGATGGCATCAATCTTGCACTAGGCCCCCACTCACTTTCTTGTAAATACAGGCTTTACTGTAAGTCTGTATAAAACCATATGCTTTGATCACCTCATCGAAGCATATATTCCAACTTCGAGATGCTTGCACCAGTCCATAGACGGATCGTTGGAGCTTTCACACTTTGTTAGCACCTTTAGGATCGACAAAACCTTCTGGTTGCATCATATACAACTCTTCTTTGAGATATCCATTTAAGGAATGCAGTTTTGACATCCATTTGCCAGATTTCATAATCATAAAATGTGGCAACTGCTAACATGATTTGGACGGGCTTAAGCATCGCTACGGGTAAAAAGTCTCATTGTAGTCAACCCCTTGAACTTGTCGAAAACCATTTGCGACTAGTCGAGCTTTGTAGACAGTAACATTACCATCAGCGTCAGTCTTCTTCTTGAAGATCCATCTATTCTCTATGGCTTGCGGATCATCGGGCAAGTCCACTAAAGTCCACAGTTTGTTCTCATACATGGATCCTATCTCAGATTTAATGGCCTCAAGCCATCTGTCGGAATCTGGGCTCATCATAGCTTCTTCATAGTTCGTAGGTTTGCCATGGTCTAGTAACAGGACTTCTAGGACAGGATTACCGTACCACTCTGGTGTGGAACGTGCTCTGTTCAACCTACGAAGTCCAGTAGTAACTTGATCCGAAGTTTCATGATCATCATCATTAGCTTCCTCTCTAGTTGGTCTACGCATCACAGGAACGGATTTCTCTGATGTGCTACTCTCCAATTCGAGAGAAGGTACATTTACCTCATCAAGTTCTACTTTCCTCCCAGACACTTCTTTCGAGACAAACTCCTTCTCTAGAAAGGACCCATTCTTAGCAACAAAGATCTTGCCTTCGGATCTGCGGTAGAAGGTGTACCCAATAGTTTCTTTAGGTGTAACACCCCGGATGTAACTTTCCATATTTGTAACTCCAACTCTTGCCATTTACGGCTATGTGTTATGATATTCCTTTCGTGGTTGGGTTTTGTCTTTCGTTTTGCATTTTGTTCATGTCATGCATCTCATATCATGTCATCATGTGCATCTCATTTGCATACGCGTTCGTCTCATGCATCCGAGCATTTTCCCCGTTGTCCGTTTTGCAATCCGACACTCCCACATGCACCGGTGCAACCCTCTTGTTTCTTTTCGTGAGCGGGTGTTAAACGTTCTCGGAATGGACCGAGGCTTGCCAAGTGGCCTTGGTATACCACCGGTAGACCACCTGTCAAGTTTCGTTCCATTTGGAGGTCGTTTGATACTCCAACGGTTAATCGGGTAACCGCAAAGTCCTTTTGTGTGTTGCAGCAAAAAACCCCTCCAAACAGCCCAATAACCCATCTAAGTCCCTTCCATGCTCTCGGGCGTTCGATCACGATCGTGTGGGCGAAAACCGGGCCTCATTTGGACTCTCCTAGCTCCCTATGCCTATATAAACACCTTCCCTCCGAAATCCGGGTCCAAACCCTAAAAAATCGCCCTCCGCCGCCACCGGACACGTCCGCCGCCGCCGGACGAATCCCGCCGCCGCGCCCGACCAATCGGGGCGCGACACGTGGCCCCCGTCCACCGCGCGCGCCGCCGGCCCGCTAGGCCCGTGCCCGGCCCCCGGAGCCCGCGCGCCGCCCGGCTCCGTCCGCTCCCCGCTGCCTCGCCCGCGCCGCCGAAGTCCGCTGCCTCCGCCGCCCGATCTCCAGCGCCGCCGCCGGCGAGCTCACCGCGCGTGCCGTCTCCAACTCCGGCGCCCGTGCCTGTCCTCGATGCCTCCATCTCCGGCGACGCCATCCCCGGCCGCCGGCGCCTCCTCCCGAACCGCTCCGGCCTCGTCCCCTCCGGCCGCCGTCGCCCTCTCCTCCGGCGCCTCGGTTCGCGCGCGCCCCGATCTAGATCCAAAGAGAGGTTGACTTTTCCCCTCCCCTCGATTTCTACTGTCCCGTAATTATCTCATTATGTCCTCATGTACATTGCATCATATCTCATTGCATACTGCTCCGTTTTGCGCGCATGATATATCGAAATGTTCATTACGAGATGCTCTTCATTTTGTTACATTGTGCCATGCTCGTTTGAGTTCATCTTGATGCCCAAATCTCTGGTGCAAGAGTGCTATATGATGTTTACTGCTGTTACTTATCAGAACTTGATGTTTTGTTATTTTTGTTGCATTTGATGTGTGCATCTTATGGGCATGAGCTCTACAGGTGTTTTGATCTATGCCATGCTATCTTTACACAGGTGTATTCCATTTATTTTTGTGATCTATGTGGTGACTAGCACAAGCATGCAAACTAGGCTTCGTGATGTTTCTGTTTTCAGAGACTGAATTTTGCTGTCTTTACCTGCTGATATTTTTATGCCATGTAAACTTGATGCTACAGAGAGATCCATGCTTCTTTTGGGCATGTTCATTAAGGATGTTTTGTAGATATAGTTGTGCTCTATCCATTCATGCCCCTTTTTGCAATTATGGAGTGCCCTACCATGTATCAATTTTGCTCTACTTTTGCTATAAAATATTTCTGGCAGAATGTTAACATGATATTCAATTTTGCCAAGGTTGTTCTAGTTGATCCATACATGCTATGAACTTTCTCTTGCCATGGTTAGCTTCATAAACATGCGATCTTGCTGTAGGTATGCTTGTTTTGGCATGCGTTGCTTCGTGGTGAGTGAATCAAGCTCATCAAGATGCCCTCATAATTTCTGTTAATGCCATGCTCTGTTTTCTGCCAAGTCTGAAACCTGTTAACGAAATTTGCTATGTTTACATGGGTGCCATCATATCTTCTGATCCTTTTTGGCTCATGGTCAGTAAGGGACTTCTATTCTATGGATTTAGTAGATTCAATCCATGCCTTGTTGTGCTATGTTAAGTTCCTGTAGCATGTGTTTTGCTTGCTCTGAACATTGCTACCTGATGCTGTTTCAGCCATGTTCAGTATTTTCACCAAGTCTGTGAATCTGATATCTTTTGCACTTTTTTCATGCTTGTTTGAACCTGTTGTGGTGTGATCTAGTCATAGCTCAGTGTTCATCTTTTGTCAAGCATCTCCTGTAGGTTACTTTCATGTGCTTTATTGCTATGTTGGAGTGCTGTAGCATAATTACTTGATGTATTCTAAGTGCTATCATGCTGTTAATCACAGAATCGTGTCATTCTTGTTTTGCTTGCCATTTGCAAACCGTGCATCCGTTTCCGGTGATCTTTATATCGATTTCGACCGAAATCATCTCATCTTTCCAGTGGCATACTTGGTTTTCTATGTTACTGCCTTGTTCATCCTTTTTCTTCCGGAGCACGCATACGCATCGCATATCATATCTTGCATATCATGCATGTATTGCATCATGTTGCTTGTGCTTTCCCCGTGATTGATGGTGGTTCCATTGCTTGTGTTCTTGCTGTGGGTAGAGCCGGGAGACGAGTTCATGAACGAGGAACCTGTTGAGTACGCTTACGAGGATCAAGCTTTCGACAACTCTGAGAACCTTGCAGGCAAGATGACCATACCCTCGAAATCACTTCTATCTTTGCTTTGCTAGTTGTTCGTTCTATTGCCATGCTGCACTACCTACCACTTGCTATATCATGCCTCCCATATTGCCATGTCAAGCCTCTAACCATCCTTTCCCAGCAAACCGTTGTTTGGCTAAGTTACCGCTTTTGCTCAGCCCTTCTTATAGCGTTGCTAGTTGCAGGTGAAGTTGAAGTTGGTTCCATGTTGGAACATGGATAATTTTGGCATATCACAATATCTCTTATTTAATTAATGCATCTATATATTTGGTAAAGGGTGGAAGGCTCGGCCTTATGCCTGGTGTTTTGTTCCACTCTAGCCGCCCTAGTTTCCGTCATACCGGTATTATGTTCCTTGAGTTTGCGTTCCTTACGCGGTTGGGTGATTTATGGGACCCCCTTGACAGTTCGCCTTCAATAAAACTCCTCCAGCAAGGCCCAACCTTGGTTTTACCATTTGCCACATAAGCCTTTTCCCTTGGGTTTTCGCAAGCCCGAGGGTCATCTTTATTTTAACCCCCCCGGGCCAGTGCTCCTTCGAGTGTTGGTCCGAACCGAGTAGATTGCGGGGCCACCTCGGGGAAACTTGAGGCCTGGTTTTACTCGTAGGATGTCTCATACGTTGTGCCCTGAGAACGAGATATGTGCAGCTCCTATCGGGATTTTTCGGCACATCGGGAGGCTTTGCTGGTCTTGTTTTACCATTGTCAAAATGTCTCGTAAACCGGGATTCCGAGACTGATCGGGCCTTCCCAGGAGAAGATTTATCCTTCGTTGACCATGAGAGCTTATAATGGGCTAAGTTGGGACACTCCTGCGGGGTATTATCATTCGAAAGCCGTGCCCGTGGTTATGAGGCAGATGGGAATTTGTTAATGTCCGGTTGTAGAGAACTTGTCACTAGACTTAATTAAAATACATCAACCGTGTGTGTAGCCGTGATGGTCTCTTCTCGGCGGAGTCCGGGAAGTGAACACGGTTGGAGTTATGCATGAACATAAGTAGTTTCAGGATCACTTCGTGATCATTTCTAGCTTCGCGACCATTGCGTTGCTTCTCTTCTCGCTCTCTTTTGCGTATGTTAGCCACCATATACGCTTACTGCCTGCTGCAGCTCCACCTCATTACACCATCCTTTCCTATAAGCTTAAATAGTTTTGATCTCGCGGGTGTGAGATTGCTGAGTCCTCGTGACTCATAGATTCTACCAAAACAGTTGCAGGTGCCGACGATGCCAGTGCAGATGACGCAACCGAGCTCAAGTGGGAGTTCGATGAGGAACGTGGTCGTTACTATGTTTCTTTTCCTGATGATCAGTAGTGGAGCCCAGTTGGGACGATTGGGGATCTAGCATTTGGGGTTATCTTATTTTCATTTGGATTTGACCGTACTCGGTCTATGTGTGGATTTTGGATGATGTATGAATTAATTTATGTATTGTGTGAAGTGGCGATTGTAAGCCAACTCTCGTTATCCCATTCTTGTTCATTACATGGGATTGTGTGAAGATGACCCTTCTTGCGACAATACCATAATGCGGTTATGCCTCTAAGTCATGCCTCGACACGTGGGAGATATAGCCGCATCGTGGGCGTTACATTAGGGTATCCTATGAACAAGCATTTCTCCGATTTGGGTTTGAGCTTATCTGGCTGAAGCCTTTTGACATAAGCATCGCATCCCCAAACTTTAAGAAACGATAGCTTAGGTTTTTTGCCAAACCACAGTTCACACGGTGTCGTCTCAAAGGATTTAGACAATGCCCTATTTAACGTGAATGCAGCTGTCTCTAATGCATAACCCAAAACGATAGTGGTAAATCGGTATGAGACATCATAGAATGCACCATATCCAATAAATTACGGTTACGACGTTCGGACACACCATTACGTTGTGATGTTCCAGGTGGCGTGAGTTGTGAAACAATTCCACATTGTTTTAAATGAAGGCCAAACTCGTAACTCAAATGTTCGCCTCCGCGATCAGATCGTAGAAACTTTATTTTCTTGTTACGATGATTCTTCACTTCACTCTGAAATTCTTTGAACTTTTCAAATGTTTCAGACTTGTGTTTCATTAAGTAGATATACCCATACCTACTCAAATCATCTGTGAACGTCAGAAAATAACGATACCCGCCGCGTGCTTCAACAGTCATCCGACCGCATACATCGGTATGTATTATTTCCAATAAGTCATTAGCTTGCTCCATTGTTCCGGAGAACGGAATTTTAGTCATCTTGCCCATGAGGCATGGCTCACAAGTATCAAACGATTCATAATCAAGTGATTCCAAAAGTCCATCTGCATGGAGTTTCTTCATGTGCTTTACACCAATATGATCTGAACAGCAGTGCCACAAGTATGTTGCACTATCATTATCAACGTTGCATCTTTTGGCATCAATATTATGAATATGTGTATTGCTACGATCGGGATTCAATAAACCATTCAAATTGGGTGTATGACCATAGAAGGTTCTATTCATGTAAACAGAATAAAAATTATTCTCTAACTTAAATGAATAACTGTATTGCAATAAACATGATCTAATCATATTCATGCTCAATGCAAACACCAAATAACATTTATTTAGGTTCAACACTAATCCCGAAGGTAGAGGGAGTGTGCGATGGTGATCGTATCAACCTTGGAATTACTTCCAACACACATCGCCACCTCGTCCTTAACTAGTCTCTGTTTATTTTGCAACTCCTGTTTTGAGTTACTACTCTTAACAACTGAACCAATATCAAATACCGAGGGGTTGCTATAAACACTAGTAAATTACACATCGATAACATGTATATCAAATATACCTTTGTTCACTTTGCCATCCTTCTTATCTGCCAAGTATCTGGGGCAGTTCCACTTCTAGTGACCATTCCCTTTGCAGTAGAATCACTCAGTTTCAGGCTTGGGTCAATCTTTGGGCTTCTTCCCGAGAGTGCCAACTTGCTTGCCATTCTTCTTGAAGTTCCCTTTCTTCCCCTTGTCCTTTTTCTTGAAACTAGTGGTCTTGTTAATCATCAACACTTGATGCTCTTTCTTGATTTCTACCTTCGCCAATTTCAGCATCGCGAAGAGCTCGGGAATCGTTTTCGTCATCCCTTGCATATTATAGTTCATCGCGAAGTTCTAATAGCTTGGTGATAGTGACTAGAGAATTCTGTCAATCACTATCTTATCTGGAAGATTAGCTCCCACTTGATTCAAGCGATTATAGTACCCAGACATTCTGAGCACATGCTCACTAACTGAGCCATCCTCCTCCATCTTGTAGGCAAAGTACTTGTCAGAGGTCTCATACCTCTTGACATGGGCATGAGTCTGAAATACCAATTTCGGCTCTTGGAGCATCTCATATTCTCCGTGGCGTTCAAAACGTTTTTGAAGTACATGTTCTAAGTCGTAAAGCATGGTGCACTAAACTATCAAGTAGTCATCATATCGAGCTTGCCAAACGTTCATAACATCTGCATCTGCTCCTGCAACAGGTCTGTCACCTAGCGGTGGATCAAGGACATAATTCTTCTGTGCAGCAATGAGGATAATCCTCAGATCACGGACCCAGTGTGCATCATTGCTACTATCATCTTTCAACTTAGTTTTCTCTAGGAACATATCAAAAAAGTAGGAGAGCTACATCGCGAGCTATTTATCTACAACATAGATATGCAAATACTACCAGGACTAAGTTCATGACAAATTAAGTTCAATTAATCAAATTAATTAAGAACTCCCACTTAAATAGACATCCCTCAAGTCATCTAAATGATACGTGATCCAAATCAACTAATCCATGTCCGATCATCACGTGAGATGGAGTAGTCATCAATGGTGAACATCTCTATGTTGATCATATCTACTACATGATTCACGTTCGACCTTTCGGTATCCAGTGTTCCAAGGCCATGTATGTACATGCTAGGCTCGTCAAGTTTAACCCAAGTATTCCGCATGTGCAAAACTGTCTTGCACCCGTTGTATGTGGACGTAGAGTCTATCACACCCGATCATCACATGGTGTCAGAACATGACGGACTGTAGCAACGGTGCATACTCAGCGAGAACACTTTAACCTTGAAATTTAGTTAAGGGATCATCTTATAATGCTACCACCATACTAAGCAAAATAAGATGCATAAAAGATAAACATCACATGCAATCAAAATACGTGACATGATATGGCCATCATCATCTTATGCTTTTGATCTCCATCTCCGAAGCATCGTCATGATCTCCATCATCATCGGCTCGACACCTTGATCTCCATCGTTGTGTCGTGGTCGTCTCGCCAACTATTGCTTCTACAACTATCGCTAACGCATAGTGATAAATTAAAGAAATTACATGGCGTTTGCATTTCATACAATAAAGGGACAACCATAAGGCTCCTGCCGGTTGTCGATAACTTACAAAACATGATCATCTCATAAAACAACGTATATCACATCATGTCTTGGCCATATCATATCACAACATACCCTCCAAAAACAAGTTAGATGTCCTCTACTTTGTTGTTGCAAGTTTTACGTGGCTGCTACGGGTTTGTAGCAAGAACCGTTCTTACCTACACATATAACCACAACGGTGTTTCATCAAGTTTGCTGTTTTAACCTTCTTCAAGGACCGGCCACAGTCAAATTCTATTCAACTAAAGTAGGAGAAACAGACACCCGCCACCTTTATGCAAAACTAGTTGCATGTCTATCGGTGGAACCGGTCTCAGGTGCGTGGACATATAAGGTTGGTCCGGGCCGCTTCATCCCACAATACCGCCAAATCAAAATAAGACGTTGGTGGTAAGCAGTATGACTATCACCGCCCACAACTCTTTGTGTTCTACTCGTGCATATCATCTACGCATAGACATCACTCATGATGCCACTGTTGGGAAACGTTGCATGGAAAACAAAAAATATTCCACGCACACACAATGATCTATCCATGGAGATGCATGGCAACGAAGGGGAGAGTGTGTCTATGTACCCTCGTAGACCGTAAGCGGAATCCTTTCACAATGCGGTTGATGTAGTTGAACTTCTTCGCGCTTAAACCGATCAAGTACCGAACGCACGGCACCTCCGCGTTCTGCAAACGTTCAGCTCGGTGACGTCCCTCGCCTTCTTGATCCAGCAGGACGTTGAGGTAGTAGATGAGTTCCGTCAGCACGACGGCGTGGTGATGGTGATTGTGAAGTGATCCTCGCAGGGCTTCCCTGAAGCACTACGAAAATATGACCAGGGGTGTAAACGGTGGACGGGGGCGCCGCACACGGCTAAACAATTGTCTGGGGTCTGCTAGGGGGTGCCCCCCACATATATATAGGTGGGTGATGTCTACTATGCAACTTTCTTCTTGTAGACTCGTGTTGGGCCTCCAAGCGCAGAGTTTTGTAGGACAGTAGCAATTTTCCCTCAAGTGGATGACCTAAGGTTTATCAATCTGTGGGAGGTGTAGGATGAAGATGGTCTCTCTCAAACAACCCTGCAACCAAATACAAGAATTCTCTTGTGTCCCCAACACACCCAATACAATGTCAAATTGTATAGGTGCACTAGTTCGGCAAAGAGATGGTGATAAAAGTGTAATATTGATGGTAGAAATATATTTTTATAATCTGAATAAATAAAAACAGCAAGGTAGCAATTGATAAAACGGAGCAAAAATGGTATTGCAATGCTTCAAAACGAGGCCTAGGGTCCATACTTTCGCTAGTGCAATCTCTCAACAATGCTAATATAATTGGATCATATAACCATCCCTCAAAGTGCGATGAAGAATCACTCCAAAGTTCCTATCTAGCGGAGAACATACGAAGAAATCATTTGTAGGGTACGAAACCACCTCGAAGCTATTCTTTTCGATCGATCTATCCAAGAGTTCATACTAAAATAAAACCAAATAATTTCAGATTCATAATACTCAATCCAACACAAGGAACCTCAAAAAGTGCCCCAAGATTTCTACCGGAGAAACAAAAGACGAGAACGTGCATCAACCCCTATGCATAGATTACCCCAATGTCACCGCGGGAATCCGCGAGTTGAATGCCAAAACACACTACAGGAATCCAGTATTTTGCCGTCTGCCACGGCGGACGGCAAAGGCACGGACGGCGGACGGCAAAGAGGTTTGCCGTCAGCGGCGGACGGCAAATAGGGACGGCAAAGACAGGGTCGGCAAACAGGTCCTTTGCCGTCTGCTTTTTATGGCGGACGGCAAAGAGTCCTTTGCCTACAGCCGCGGACGGCAAAGAGGAGGGACGGCAAAATACTGGACGTCCGCCAGCGTTATTCCGTTAGGCGGCTAACGGCGGCCTTTGCCGTCCGCCAGCGGATGGCAAATTTGAGCGCCTCTTCGCCGTCCGCCAGTTGACGTCAGCAATGCGTCAGCGCCCGCTGTTTTTTGCCGTCTGCCACGGTGGACGGCAAAGGCAAAGTCTTTGCCATCAGCTTAGCTTTGCCGTCCGCCACGGTAGGCAAATTTTCCAAATGGCCCATCTCTCAGGAAGCACAGGTGGGCGCCACGTGCCCCCTTTGCCGTCTGCCACCGATGGCAAAGGTGTCTTTGCCGTCTGCCGCGGACGGCAAAGAGCCTGCACTGCCTCTTTTTTATTCTATTTTTCTTATATCCAACAATTATCACAGCAAATATATCACAGGACTCTTTCACAATAAATATCCAGCACATATATATCCAACATAATAAATATCCAGCACATATATATCCATACATACATACATAGTAGGTTGCACATAGTTCCATCGATCCATACATATTACAATATGCAAAGTTTCATCATAGCAATCTAGTTTCATCATAGCAAGTTAATTCCATCATAGCAAGCGAGCAGAATACAAGAAGTGCATCAAAGGAAAAAACAAGCAATCCATCATAGGAAGCTGGCTTCCGTGAAGTGAATGAAACCTGCAAAATGACAAATAAGAAAGTTAGAAAAAGAAGACTAGAAGAAGAATTAGACTAGAAGAAAAAGAATAGAAGAAGAAGAAGAAGACTAGAAGAAGAAGTATATGCCATTTATTAGCTAACTTAAGTGAACTGGATCATTTATGAGCTAAATTAGTTGAAATGGATCGTTTATGAGCTAACTTAGGTGAAATGGGTCATTTATGAGCTAACCTAGGTGAAATAGGTCGTTTATGAGCTAACCTAGGTGAAATGGGTCGTTTATGAGCTAACCTAGGTGAAATGGGTCGTTTATGAGCTAACCTAGGTGAAATGGGTCGTTTATGAGCTAACCTAGGTGAAATGGGTTGTTTATGAGCTAACCTAGGTGAAATGGGTCGTTTATGAGCTAACCTAGGTGAAATGGATCTTTTGGAGCTAAGTTAGGTGAAATGGATCGTTTATGAGCTAACCTAGGTGAAATGGATCGTTTATGAGCTAACCTAGGTGAAATGGGTCGTTTATGAGCTAACCTAGGTGAAATAGGTCGTTTATGAGCTAACCTAGGTGAAATGGGTCGTTTATGAGCTAACCTAGGTGAAATGGGTCGTTTATGAGTTAACCCTAGGTGAAATGGGTCGTTTATGAGCTAATTATGCAATTTTTGACATAACTAAGCTAAGTACATATCGTTTTAGAGCTAACTTAGGTAAAATGGATGGTTTATGAGGTCAGTAAGCTTATTAAGTCATTTTGGAGGAAAAGAAGCTAACTCTAGGTCATTATGGTAAGCATATCGGAGGAAATAAAGCTAAGTCTAGGTCTTTATGCATTTGTTAAGCAAAACACTAGAGAAACTTACCGTGATCAGGGAGGTGTAGGAGCGGGCTGGCTAGTGTCGGTAGCTGGAGAAGGATCGTGCGATGCGTTTCTGGAGTTAAGCTGCACCAAAGATCATTTCCAATGTCTCGTTAGCATTATGACACTCAAATGTTAAGACTAGCAAGTAATGTCCATTCAAATTAAACTCACCGTGCTCCCAGGAGCAATCACTGGCATCGGCGGAGCGGTCTAACCGATCTTCTCGCACACAGACTGCACATTTGGTTTTGACGACTCAGTCATACTAGTTAGTAATGAGACAAACACTACATGAATGTTTTGGCTAATCTGTAGAAGAAACTTACCACAAGGAGCTCGTACATGGCCCTTGCCTGCATGTCATTCCGTGCCCTCTCCTCCTCCATCATCTTTGTCGTCCTCTCCTCCAACTCCCGCTGCCTCTCCGCCGCCTCCGCTAGAAGTTTCTCCGTTCTATCTCTCTCACTTTGTATAGCAGCCTGCAACACCAGTCACATGACCATTTGTAATCATTGATGGAAGCGCACACAATGTAATGGAGAAAGATAGCTGAGTACGTATCACTAACCTTGATGGCGAGTTGCACTGGCCGTTCACGAGGCCTTATCTCAGGAGAGGAGCTCGACTGGCGCGCCTTGATCTCCGGGAGAGTGCTAGGACAATGGATAAGTCCATCTCCAATGGCTATGGAGCCATGGGACCTACCGCCACCAGATATCATCACCAGCTCTAGATCAATGGGACCCTGGCTCGGTTTAAAGTCCTCCCCTTTCCTCGCCTTCCCCTCATCTCTATATCTCACGAGCTTGTTGTGGGAGGAGATGTTGGTGAAGTTGTTTGCATCATCGAGGTCAGAGTGAGAGAAAGCCTTGACTTTCTTGAAAGAGGCAGTGTGGGCCATGGCATACAGGTCGTACACCTCTGGCACCTTATCCACCTTATTGTGGCGTGCCTGAAAGAGAGAAACAATGTAAATTAGTAATTAAAGGGCGCAAGCTAGCATGATGAATGAATTGCATGAATCATGAAGGAAACCACATACCCAGTTCCGCCCGAACTGATATAAGTTGGAGCTGCCTTGATGGTGTGGCACACCTTCCATTTGGGCACGTTTGTCCTTGGCCTCGTTGTGGAGGGCTAGCCATTCTTTTGAGCACCACTCATTGACCAACACCTCCCAACAATCCATCCGATCCGCACACCATCTCGGAGGCGCCTAAGTTAGCAAATAGAAACTTGAGCGCTACGGCTAAGAATTACTAAATGAAGGAACTTAAGTAGAAGGCCTTAAGAATTACCTTCATGTACTGCTCCTTACTTAGGAACTTATCGCGGCAAGCCGGCTTGGTCTTCTTGATACCACGCAAGGCGTAGTAGTCTCGAACAGCCTGCACCCGAGCCTCGTGCCGTAAGTTCTATAGTAGGCGCTTGCAGACGTTCTCGATAACATGTGCCGGGTCCTCCTCGTATCCCTCCTCACACCTGTAGAATGTCTGCAATCAAATGAGACAATATTGATTAGTTGAAGATTTTTAAATGTGTAAAGGAGAAATTACCCAGAACTTTCTGATCACCATGTCTGCCCTCGTGTCGCACAAGACACCGTCGATAATCTCATCCGGCGGGGCCGGGGCAGCCAAGTAGTGCTCCCAGCTCAATCCAAGCTCTGGAAGCCGACCCTCACCAGGCAACGTGACAAACCCCGGGAAGTTTTGCCGGCAAAGAACTCCAAGGACGGAGTTGGGCCGGCGGACACTATGATGGTGGTCCCAACCCCTGCAGCATGACAAGGCCAACGCATTAGTTATTTGAAGAAACGTGAATGCAGAAGGTACAAAAATATTAAATGCACTTACGTACCTCTCCCCATCAAGGAAAATCAACCACCTCTGCTCGCGGGTCGCCGGCACGGACGGGAGCCGTGTAGCACCACGCTGGTAGACGGTGCCCCCCTCCTCCTCAATATCAGTCGGCTCCCCGCCATCATCAGCACTCGGCTCCTCGGGCTGATCCGGCCAGGTACCCCATCCGGACGTGTGCTCCTCCGGGGTCTCATGGGCCGAACTCTCGTGGGCCGAAGGCCAGTCGACCCGAGGCTCGTGGGCCCAAGACCCGTGGACCGGAGGCTCGTGGACCGGAGTCCGTGTAGCCTCCTCCTCGGACGAGTCCACCCTAGCAGTCACGTGCTCGGGTGAAACAGCTGGGGGTGATGAGTCCACCCTAGAAGTCAGGTGCTTCGGATTATGCAAATGACGATTTTTGGCTTCGTAGTGTGCTGTCACGAAGTTTGCCGCCTCCTCAGTGATGAATGCCTCAGCCATCGATGCTTCAATTCTATGTTTATTTTTACATTTTTGTCAAAGCGTCTTCTGCATCCTCTCAGTTGGGTAGCACCAACGATTTTGCACGGGCCCCCCCAATCTTGCCTCGGTCGGGAGATGCAAAATCAAATGTTGCATTGGATTAAAGAAGCCCGGTGGAAAGATCTTCTCTAACTTGCAGATCAACTCCGGCGCCAACTCTTCCATTTCTTCTAGCACGCCAGGCGATAGTTCTTTCGCACAAAGAACACGGAAGAAATAGCTGAGTTCTGCCAGTACTAGCCATTCATCCTCAGGGATGAAGCCACGCAACATCACCGGCATTACCCGCTCAATCCATGTGTGCCAATCATGACTCTTGAGACCAAATATCTTCAATTTATCAAGACTGGCTCCCCTCTTTAGATTCGCTGCATACCCATCGGGGAACATCAACTGCATTTTCACCCACAAGATAATTTCCCTCATAGCTGGCCTTCCAAGATTGAACCATGCCTTTGGCTTCGTCCAGTTCTGCTTTCCTTTCAGTTCTTTCATGTTTTGTAACGGCCTATCACATAGCGCCTCCAGATCGACTCTAGCCTTAGTATTATCCTTTGACTTCCCATCTATGCCGAACAATGTACCAAAAAGTGCCTCGGCGATATTCTTCTCAGTGTGCATCACGTCGATGTTGTGTGGGCAAAGGAGGTCTTTGAAGTAAGGCAGATCCCATAAGCATGTTTTGTGAGTCCAGGCGTGCTTAGAATTATATCCCTTGAAGTACCCTGGACGCTCTGGATCTGGCTCGAGAGCTTTTAACTGATCCAGGGTCTGTTGGCCTGTCAATGCAGGTGGTGCAGAGTTTTTGACAACTCTACCTCTGATGAAGTTCTTCTTGTCTTTCCTGAACTTATGGCGAGGATTCAGGAACTATCTATGCATGTCGAAGCAAGAAAACTTGCGACCGGCCTGAAGCCAACGAAACTCAAGAGCTCCCTTGCATGTGGGGCACGGGAACCTTCCATGCACACACCAGGCAACGAATAGCGCATACGCCGGCAAGTCATGCGTCGAGTACATGTACCAGACACGCATTATGAAGTTCCGTTTGCTATAGGCGTCGTATGTCTTGAACCCATTATCCCAGGCTTCTTACAATTCGTCCTTAAGCGGCTGCATGTACACATTCATATTTTTCCACGGATAGTTGGGCCCTGGAATTATCAACGTCAGGAAAATGTTCTTTCTTTGCATAATCTGTCCGGGGGGGAGATTGAGTGGAAAGACAAATACGGGCCAACAACTGTATTGGGCTGCCGTCATACCAAACACACTGAACCCATCCGTGCTGATGCCGACTCGAAGATGCCTCGGATCTGCAGCTTTGTCACCATGTAATTCATCAAGCTTTTTCCACGCAACACCATCCGATGTGTGTACAATCATCAGATTCCCATCTGCATCTAGTTCGGTTCTTTTGCCCGTTTTGTGCCATGTCATCTGTCTGGCTGTCTCTTCGACCATGAAAAGACGTTGAAGTCTTGGTACGATTGGCATATACCGAAGAACACTAACGGGGATTTTGGTCTGTGTCTTCTCACCCATACCGTTGTCTACCACAACATACCTGGAAGACTTGCAAATGGGACAATAGTTCAAGTCCGCATAGTCAAGCCTAAACAAGAAACATCCTTTCTCACAGGCATGTATCTTATCATAGGGCATCTTCAGTGCACGGAGGATTTTGTCCGACTGGTACAGGTTTGCAGGCATTACATGGCCTTTGGGTAGAAAGCGTCCAAATACTGTCATCATTGCATCGTAGCATTCTCTGCCCAAGTTGAACTGAGCCTTCAGAGCCATTACTTGTGAGATGGCATCCAACTGACAAAGCTCAGTGTGCTCATGGAGCGGACGTTTTGAAGACTCCAACATTTCATTGAAGGCCTTTGCAGATTCCTCCATCTCCTTGTCCGAATCCCGAGGATCATCAAAGTCTTGCACCATGTTTTCCATCCCGGTACCATGCTCGTCGGTGCGATGACGATCCACCTCAGCTCGGTCACGTTGGGCAGACTCACCATGAAATGTCCACACCATATAATCGGGCGTAAAACCACTCTTCTGCAGGTGTTTGCCCATTTCAGCCTCTGTCCTCTTTTCCCAATTGCCGCACCGTAAACAGGGGCACCAGGTTTTCCTCTGGCCATTTGCAAATGCGGCTCGCACAAACCCCTTGGTTTTTGTGAACCATTCAGTGCTCCATTTGTTCTGACCAGTGTGACCGGTGTACATCCACGCACGATCACTCATCTTGACTTTCAGAGCTACTAGACACACAACAAATATATATATATAATTCACCATGTATATATTCATCAGTTGATCTACTTTGACAATTTTATTACGTCCATGCAACCTACACTCTAATAGGTAATGATAGGTCCTAATCCCACCCGAGTATGTTTAGATTGGGTTCATTTTCCCATGCTATGCTCCGGATCCTACGCAAAATTTCTGCAGCACCTCCCCGCTGTTCTCCTGATACACGTCTCTGCAATAAACAGAGAGGATGTGTACCCGGAGAACAACAGGGGAGGCACTGACGAAATTTATGCGTCGGATCCGGAGCAAAGCATATGGGAAAACGAACCCAATCTAAACATACTCAGGCTGTCCATGGATAGCGTTGGACAATTCGAAAGAATCAAGGTTATAAATATGCAAATGCATGCATATTTATAACTATGACGCTTTCGAACGGGAGACACATATTGGTTACGCATACTGATGATTCAAGACACATATATAGCTAGCTATCAAGTTTCATCGGAATAGATCAAATAATTAATGGGGGAGGAGGACATGTCATTTGTGCTCACCAACGAACGAAGGGGCAGAGCTCGTCAAACGCACGGCGAGGTCGTCGAACACCAAACCTCGCAGCGATGAAACAACTGCACATTTAAAACTACCCGATCAACACAATTATATATGATGTTTTTCATAACAAAATCGAAAAATATATGACCTAACTAATAATTCACAAATATATGACCCCGTCGGCCTCTGGAAGGCCAAAGAACACCTTTTCGGGAGGTGTCGGGGGTCGGGGTGTCGTGTCGGTGTCGGGTTGCCGTGTCGGGGTCGGGGTCGGGGTCTCGGGGTCGGGGTGTCGGGTCGGGGTCGGGGTGCCGTGTCGGTGTCGGGGTCGGGGTGTCGGGTCAGGCTCGGGGTCGGGGTGTCGGGGTCGGGGTCGGGGTCGGGGTGTCGGGGTCGGGGTCTAGGGGTCGGGGTGTCGTGTCGGGGTGCCGGGTCAGGGTCGGGGTGCCGTGTCGGGTCGGGGTTTTTTCCTCTTTTTTCCTTTTCTTCTTCTTCCTCTTCTTCCTTTTCTTCCTTTTCTTCCTTTTTTTCCTTCTTCTTCTTCTTCTTCTTCCTCCTTTCCTTTTTCCTCTTCTTCTTCTCCTCCTCTCCTCTTTTTTCTTCTTCTTCTTCCTCTTCTTCTTTTTTCTTCTCCTCCTCCTCTTCTTCTTCTTCCTTTCCTTTTTCCTCTTCTTCTTCTCCTCCTCTCCTCTTTTTTTCTTCTTCTTCTTCTTCTTTCCTCAAACTAAACTAAACCTAAAACTAAACCTAAATCTAAAACTAAAACTAAATCTAAACTAAACATAAACCTAAAACTAAAAAAACAGAAGAAAAAAAGGAAAAAACTAAATCTAAACCTAAAACTAAACCTAAAACTAAACTAAACTAAAACTAAACCTAAAACTAAAACTAAAACTAAATCTAAACATAAACCTAAAACTAAAAAAACAGAAAAAAAAAAGGAAAAAAAAGAGGACGTAGAGCTCACCTGGGGCAGGGCCGGTGGAGGAGGTGGCCGGTGGAGGAGGGGGGCGGGGCGGCCTGGGGCGGCGGCGCCGGGCCCGGGGCGACGGGGCGCGGGGGGGCGGGGCGTGGCGGCGCCGAGACGGTAAGGCGGCGGGGGCGACGGGGCGGGGGCCGGTGGGGGAGGTGGCCGGTGGAGGAGGGGGCGGGGCGGCCTGGGGCGGCGGCGCCGGGCCCTGGGCGGTGGGGCGCGGGGGGCCGGGGTGCGGCGGCGCCGAGACGATAGGGCGGCGGGGGCGACGGGGCGGGGGGCTGGTGGGGCGCCGGGTGGTGGGGCGACGGCGGCGGGCGGCAGTGGCGACGGGGCGGGGTGGTGGGGCGACCGGGCGGCGGCGAGTGGTGGGGGCGGCGGCGCGCGTGTGAAGAGCAGGGAGAGAAACAGGGCGGGGTGGGGCGCGGCCGTTAACGTTAGATATGTTAAGTCTTTGCCGTCCGCCCCCTTTGTCGTCCGCTTTTTTGCTCTTTGCCGTCTGCTAGCAGACGGCAAAGAGGGGGGCCGTTAAGTTTTTTTTTTAAGCAGCTCGTCAGTGGGGCCCCCCTCCCTCTTTGCCGTCAGCTAGCCAACGGCAAAGAATCTTTGCCGTCAGCTAGCGGACGGCAAAGAACTGGCTGATGGTAAAGACTTTCTTTGCCATCAGCCAGTTCTTTGCCGTCAGCTTTTGGGTAGCTGATGGCAAAGAGCTTCTTTGCCGTCTGCTAGCAGATGGCAAAGAGCTGGCAGATGGCAAAGTAGCTGATTCCAGTAGTGACACATATCAAGTGAATCAATATGATACCCCATTATCACCACGAGTATTCATATGCAAGACATATCAAGTGCTCTCAAATCCATAAAAGTATTCAATCCGATAACAATGAAATCTCAAAGGGAAAAACTCAATTCGTCACAACAAGATAGAGAGGGGGAAACACCATATGATCCGACTATATTAACAAAGCCCGCGATACATCAAGATCGTGACATCTCAAGATCACGAGAGAGAGAGAGAGAGAGAGAGATTAAACACATAGCTAGTGGTACAAACCC
This sequence comes from Aegilops tauschii subsp. strangulata, assembly GCF_002575655.3. NCBI lineage: Eukaryota > Viridiplantae > Streptophyta > Magnoliopsida > Poales > Poaceae > Aegilops > Aegilops tauschii. The sequence continues at coordinate 68,182,721 of NC_053035.3, forward strand.
TCAGCCCCGAGGGTGGACTACTCCCTCCTCATCGTGGTGGCCGCCGGGATGATGAAGATGACCACCAGTGATGATTTCCCCCTCTGGAAGAGTGCCGGAACGGGGTCTAGATTGGTTTTCGGTGGCTACAGAGCCTTGCAGCGGCGGAACTTCTGATCTAGTGTTAACCCCGAGGGTTTTTGGAATATTTGGGATTTTATAGGGCAAAGAGGGGGTGCGGGAGTCCACCGAGGTGGGCACAACCCACCTGGGGGCGCCTGGGCCCCCAGGCGCGCCCTGGTGGGTTGTGCCCCCCTCAGGGCACCCCCCAGGTGCTGCTCTGGCCCATCAAGAGTCTTCTGGTGCATAAAAAATCCACAAAAAGTTTCGCGGTGTTTGGACTCCGTTTGATATTGATTTCCTGCGATGTAAAAAACTAGCAAAAAATAGCAATTGGCACTGGGCACTGGTAAATAGGTTAGTCCCAAAAAATGATATAAAGTTACTATAAAATGGTTGTAAAACATCCAAAAATGATAATATAATAGCATGAATACTTGATAAATTATAGATACCTTGGAGACGTATGCGCATCCCCAAGCTTAATTCCTACTCGTGCTCGAGTAGGTAAATGATAAAAGAAATAATTTATGAAGTGTGAATGCTAGCAAAGTGCACAAGTTTGATCAATGATAATTTCAATTACTATTCCTAGCATCATAACAACAATTCTTTCTTATAAAACTTCTCATGTTTAAAGTAGCAACTAATTCACATGTTAAGGTTCAAACAATGAGTTCTCTTGAAACTCAACAACCTATGTTCTCAGTCACCAAGCAATTGCAATTCAAGTTATTCAACAGAGTCTAAGTAAGAGCTCCACATACTCAACCATCATATTGTCTTCTATGATTGCTAACACTCACTGCATACACATGAGCAAAACATTTCAACCGGACACATAGAAAGATAGGGGCTTATAATTTTGCCTTCCAATGTATTCACCTCAAGGGTGATGTCAACAATAATAACTCATGCTACCCATATCCAACTAGATACTAATAATTTGTACGTGCTTTGCACGTAAGATCATTATGTGTAAACAATTAAAATAAAACTTTAAACACCTATGTTATTGTTAAATCTATCATTTAATTCAAAAGAAGATTTTTGCTTTCTAGTGGGACTCCACGAAACTTTAATATAATTCGGGGTCAGTCGATTTTTGAATGAAGAAAGGAGAAGGGCCTCGCCGGAGAGAAGGAAGGGGCTCGCCATCTTCACCCCCATATCTACCTTAGGGTTCAAGGTGGGGGCGGTGGTGTGGGGCTTTGCCGGAGAAAAAACTCCGCGCGGGGAGGGCAGGGATAGAGGGATGGCCATGGGCAGCGGCGGGGGGTTGTTTCGGGGAGGGCGAGGTGGCACGGGAGTGCCGCCGCCCGTAGGCGGCGGGGGCCGGTGGTGGCTGACGGATCAAGGAAGGAGATGTGCCAAGAGGTTGAAGAAAGACTGTACGCCGTTGATTTCCCATCCAACAGTTCATAGAATCGTCTGACCCCATTTTTTCCAACTGACTGAAGTCTAGCCACACCCATTCGCATCAACACATGATAGTGCGACAACGTTCTTTATGAAGAATGGTTGAGCAAGGCCTTCGTTTTACTTTAAAAAAGAAATAGTATTGACGTGTGTCATGAAATATAGTTTCACATATTCAAACTTAAAATACAGGGGAAATAAGCATTACTTTTCAGCTTTTCATTTTACTCCTTTTACCTCGGACTTTTTTCAAAAATATATATTTCTTTTTCTGTCATAATCTCATTTTTTTACTAGTTTCATAATCTATACTTCAGTCTTCTTCTGCCCGCGAGATCACTCTGTTCAACTTATGACATTATTTTAATAAAGTAAATAAACTTCCAAGACAAAATTTTATATGGATTGTTTGGACATTTCTCTATTGTCATCAGTATTGACATATGCTCTTTCCTATGGAGTAAAAGGGAGAAATACTTTGGTGGATGCATTCAAATGGTAAACTGCGATGGAGTAGTATACTGTACTCCTAACTTGCAAAAAAAAAAGGTACAGTAGTATACTCTACTACTGTAGGTTGCCAGCCTCGGTAAGCATACTATATCGAGATACTTCTATCATATACTGGAATTCACAATGTCACCAGTTCACAACATGTAGCTGGGTCGTCACGTGAAAGTTCTGAAGTGCCTTGGCAGTAGGTAGATAGTAGTAACTTGCTACAACCACACAATCCTGCTCCCTCTCCTTGGCTACGTGAGTTGAGGACCTTGTCCTGTGCCTGCATCTCGCCCTATAAAATTAATAATTCAGGTGGGCCTAGATTTCTCTAGAGTAAAGTACGACCATATAGCCAACACTGTTGATGCGAATCCCTTCACTCTAGGCCATTGGATTTACACTCATCGATGGCTAAAATTGCTTCCTAGGCTTAGGATTCAACTTTTCAAAACTCGTACACTATATAGTAGTATAGATATGTGCCTAAATCTTTCCTCATCACATGATGCTTGCTAAAAGAGAAAAATAGAAAGGAATAGAGAGAAGAACTTTGACTCTTGGATGAAAGTAAATACATAAAAGTAAAAGGATAGGCCCTTCGCAGAGGGAAGCAGAGGTTGCCATGCGCTTTTTGTTTGTATTCTCAACCCCTTAGTGCAAAAGAACATCACGTTATATTGCCCCTTATGATAGCAACCATTATTATGCAGTCTGTCACTTTTATTCTTTGCCATCACAAGTTCGTACAACGCTCAATTTTATCTTACACTAAATGATCTAACACTTTTAGAAGCAATTTGTATTGCCTTATTGCACCGATGACAACTTACTTGAAGGATCTTGCTCAATCCTTAGGTAGGTATGGTGGACTCCTAAAAATAAGATTTGGGTTTAAGGGTTTTTGGATGCACAAGTAGTATCTCTACTTGGTGCGGAATTTTGGCAAAGATGGGGGGCAAGCACCACATGTTGAAGGATCTATGACAATATAACTTCGATGTGAATATGAACAAACATAAACCATTACGTTGTCTTCCTTGTCCAACATCAACAATTTTGGCATATAATATTTTGATGGGCGCTCACAATCACAAAAGATTTCCAAGATAGTGTATTTGTATGTGAAAGTTCTCTTATACTAATTATTCATGAATTGCTTGTATGACCAATATTGTGATTGTCAAGCTTCATAAGATTTCAATTTCTAAACCCAATGTGAAGCTACCACTAGGCATGATATAATTTCAACTTCATGATATTCAATTCATTCAGCAATTTACTCATAGGATATAAGTGAAGCACAAGAGTAAATGACAAGCTACTCCAAAAAGATATAAGTGAAGATCAAGCGAGTAGTTATGTAAATGTGTGGCTATTTGAGGACTCTCTCTTATTTTAAAACTTTCAGATTTAAGTATTTTATTAAAACAGCAAGTAAAATGAAAATAAAATAACATTCCAAGAATAGCACAACTCATGTGGAGAAGCAAAAACTTAGGCTCAGCCGATACTAACCGATAATTGTTGATGAAGAAAGGTGGGATGCCTGCCAGGGCATCCCCAAGCTTAGATGCTTGAGACTTCTTGAAATATTATCTTGGGATGCTTTGGGCGTCCCCAAGCTTGAGCTTTTGTGTCTCCTTAATTCCGTTTATATCACGGTTTCCCTAAATCTTAAAAACTTCATCCACACAAAACTCAACAAGAATTCGTGAGATAAGTTAGTATAAACCAATGCAAAAACCTTATCATTCTCTACTGTAGCAAATCACTAAAATTATTATTTAACATTGCATACTAAATGCCTCTGCATATTTAACACTCCTATCCGCAAATAGAATCATTAAGCAAGCAAACATATGCAAACAATGCAACCATAACAGCAATCTGCCAAAACAGTACAGTATGTAAAGAATGCAAGAGTATCAATACTTCTTAAAGTCCAAAGATTATGAAAATTTAGCACACTGTAGAAAATTTATCAGAGCTTATTTTTCAAAAAAATTCAACATTTTATCACATTCTGACTTTTTTAGGGAATTTTTGCAACATCGATAAACTTTCTGTTTTGAAACAGCAACATATAGACTTTTAAAATAAGCATGGCAAAGGCTATCCTTGACATTTTTATTGAAAAGAAAGATGGAAAACATTATTATAAATAACAGCAAGCAACTCCTAACAAAATAAAATGATGCTCCAAGTAAAACTCATATCATGTGACGAATGAAAACATAGCTCCAAGTGAGGTTACCGATAATGTTGGAGACGAAAGAGGGGATGCCTTCCGGGGCATCCCCAAGCTTAGTTGCTTGGATCTTCCTTGAATATTACCTTGGGGTGCCTTGGGAATCCCCAATATTAGGGTCTTGTCACTCCTTATTCTCCTCATATCGACATCTCACCCAAAACTTGAAAACTTCAATCACACAAAACTCAACATAACTTCGTGAGATAGGTTAGTATGATAAAGAGCAAACCATTTCACTTTGGTACTGTCAAAGACATGATTCATAATTGTTTCCACACAATGCGTACTGTAGCATGTCATTTCCACAATTTATATTGAGCAATACAAGCCATAGAAACTAGGAAACAAGCAAACTATGCACTGAAAACAGAACCTGTCAAAAACAGAATAGTCTGAAGTAATCTGTAATCCAACCATACTTCTGTACTCCAAAAATTCTGACAAATTAGGACAACGTATAGAATTTGTATATCTATCACCTGTAAAAATTCCAGATCAAAAGCACGTTCCAGTGAATTTTCAAAATTCCTAGACTGAGCGCAAAAGTTTCTGTTTTTGGACAGAATCAAGTAACATATCAACCACGCTATCCCAAAGACTTTACTTGGTACTTTATTGAAATAGAAGCAATAAACCATGATTACTACAGTAGCATAATCATGTGAACACATAAAAACAGTAGGTAAAAGTGTTGGGTTGTCTCCCAACAAGCGCTTTTCTTTAATGTTTTTTAGCTAGGCAAGATTATTTCAATGATGCTTGTATAAAAGATAAGAATTGAAACATAAATAGAGCATCATGAATCATAAGTTCCTCTCTCATAATAATTTTCAGTATCCTCATGAGTAGATTCATCAATATAACCAGCACATAAAGCATTCTTTTCATGATCCAAAAGCATAGAAAATTTATTACTCTCCATATAAGCAATTTTATTCTCATTCACAATAGTGGGAGTATCATAGGAAACTCGAATACTATAAATTGTTTCCACATTAAAAGAGTAATATTCAGTAAAGGGATATTCAAAATTATGACAATAATTATCACTACTTTTTATAACATAAGTATCATCAAAATAATCATCATAAGTAGCAACTTTGTTCTCATCATAGATAGGAGGCATGCAATCATCATAACAAATTTGATCATTCAAAGTAGGGGGACTAAAAAGATCATCATCATTAAGCATATTATCCCCGAGCTTGGAACAAACATTAATCGCAGCAAATAAATTCTCAAGCATGTCATTATCATCAAACATAGCATCCCCAAGTTTGTGGCTTGGCATATCATAAACATAATCACTCTCATCATTAAAAGTATGAATAGCACCAACGGTATAACAATTGTTATCATCATAATTTCCCAAGTTGGTGCCAAAAAGATTTCCAAGATTATAAGAAGTATCATTATCTTCCCAATCATAATCGTCACAACAAGCAATAGGCATAACAAAATCATGATCAAGAGTGCTCTCGGACATTGTGCCATAAGACATAGAAGCAATATCATCATCAAGTGCATCACCTTCCACAATTATTTTTGATTCATTTTCATGAGGCACAACAACAATAGGAGCAAGATTATTTGGGAGAGATACCTTTTTACCTCTATTCTTTCTTATTTTCTTCTTCTTCGCCACATCACATGTGGGTTTAATTAATTTTTTTAAGCTTCCTATTGATGAGATTGGTTGAATAGGCAGCTCCTCCTCGTCACCTATTTCATCATGAGAGACAATAGGAGGGAAATTGGAAATATTTACCCTTTCATTAGTGTTCCTTTTATATTCTATTGGTTTTCCCATCTTTCTATAGTTGGCAATATAAGCATTCTCATTGCAATTTACCATGCAAAACATATTGATATTTTCTATCTTAGCTTCAATGTCGTCCGTGAGAATGAATACTTCAAACCAACTATTTTTATGTGTCAATTCTTCACTTCCCAAAAATAGACAAAGCTCATTATAAAGTTCAAGGGTGATCAAGTTATTGCAATATTTGGACACGATTCGATCAATAAAAAGCATGCATTGGAAATTAAGGTGACCAACTTTATTGCAAAGTTCACAAGTAATAGGACAAAGAGAGCATAATTTTGTAGCACATTCATCTATCACTTTGAGCAAAGAATTTGTTCTATCATGCTTATGCTTCTTACAAAATATATCTTCCCTATAAGGCAAGTCTTCACAAAGTCTTTCCACTCCACAAAAATTGACATGCTTATAAGAAACATTTTTGTCATGACTTGTGCAATCATTATTAGCATTTTGGATATTCAAGGAATTCATACTAGCAACATTGCAATCATGCTCATCATTCAAATATTTTGTGTCAAACATTTTATTGACTTCTTCTAACAATTGAGCACAATTTTCTGATCCATCATTTTCAAGAAAGATATTATAAAGATGATCAATAATATGATGCAACCTCAATTCCATTTTTATGTAGTTTTCTTTCTATAAACCAAACTAGTGATAAAACAAGAAACTAAAAGATTCAATTGCGAGATCTAAAGATATACCTTCAAGCACTCACCTCCCCGGCAATTGCGCCAGAAAAGAGCTTGATGTCTACTACGCAATTTTATTCTTGTAGACTCGTGTTGGGCCTCCAAGCGCAGAGTTTTGTAGGACAGTAGAAATTTTCCCTCAAGTGGATGACCTAAGGTTTATCAATCCATGGGAGGTGTAGGATGAAGATGGTCTCTCTCAAACAACGCTGCAACCAAATACAAGAAATCTCTTGTGTCCCCAACACACCCAATACAATGGAAAATTGTATAGGTGCACTAGTACGGCGAAGAGATGGTGATAAAAGTGTAATATTGATGGTAGAAATATATTTTTATAATCTGAATAAATAAAAACAGGAAGGTAGCAATTGATAAAACAGAGAAAAAATGCTATTGAAATGAGGCCTCGGGTCCGTACTTTCGCTAGTGCAATCTCTCAACAATGCTAATATAATTGGATCAGATAACCACCCCAGAAAGTGGGACGAAGAATCACTCCAAAGTTCCTATCTAGCGGAGAACATACGAAGAAATTGTTTGTAGGGTATGAAAACACCTCGAAGCTATTCTTTCCGATTGATCTATCCAAGAGTTCGTACTAAAATAACACCAAATAATTTCAGATTCATAATACTCAATCCAACATAAGGAACCTCAAAGAGTGCCCCAAGATTTCTACTGGAGAAACAAAAGACGAGAACGTGGATCAACCCCTATGCATAGATTACCCCAATGTCACCGCGGGAATCCGCGAGTTGAATGCCAAAACACACACTACTATAGGATGCTGCTAACGCGACACTACGATCAGAGACCCTTTGACGAAACTATGTGCAATGCAATAATCGCAAAGGTGTAAAAAACCCCGTCAAAAAAGGTGCATAACGTTTGTGATGACGGATGCATCTAACACGGTTCAGATTTTAGTTGCGTGTGCGATGCAGGGCATACAGTTCAGTTCAATTAACTATTTGTGATGAGGAGGAACAAAAGAAATGGGCAGCCAGATGAAGGTGTGTGCGATATATAGCATACGGTTCACTCGGATGAACTGTTTGTGATTAGGAAACACAAAAGAAATGGTCAGCCGGATCGAGGTGTGTGCGATATACGGCATGTGGTTCACTCGGATGAACTGTTTGCGTTGAGACAAGAGAACATAAACGGTTCAATATAACAAGATGTGTGTGATATGCGGCAAACAGGTCTATAATCAGAAATGTGTGCGAAGACCGATAATAACATAGACGATTGCTGCTAATAAGACGTTTGTGTTGTGCGATGGGATTGCATATAGAACAACAACATATATATATATATACACACACACTTATAAGGACATGGTTGCATAACCAAATTAAACATCCATTTACATAGGTGGCTACTACAACCATGGCATTTGCACACACCAAAGTAAACTATTACATGCATAATTACATAGGTGGCTACTACAACCATGGCATTTGCACACACCAAAGTAAACTATTACATGCATAATTACATAGGTGGCTACTACACACATGACATTTCCACACACCAAAGTAAACTATATATTACATGCATGATTACCTTGGATAAACGACCATCTGATCATCATCTACTTCTTGTGACGCTTGCTCTGGTTGTGGCTTGATCCGGCCTCCTCGATCTCCGTAACAAGGCACTTCCTCATGTCAACGATCCGCCTGTGCATCTCGTAGCATGTGTACACGCTCTTGGCCGCAAACCTGAGGTGAGGTTCATCCAGTTGCCGCACCAGGCCCCGTGCCAGGATACGGGACATGTTCTATTGGCATCCTGCTTCATCTCTTCGTAGGATGGGTCGATGATGGCCGAGGCGAGTTCAACTAGGGAGTCCTTCTTCGTGCTGCCCCAGACCCTGTAGTGCTCACGGATTTCGACAAGGTTCTTATAGGAAAAGCCCGTAACCCTGAGCGCTTTTACATCGTCTGTGGTTTCCACCATGGCAAACTTGTAGTCAGTGCTATTGACAAACCTGGTGAAACGGTCGCAAGGCTCTGTGGCCATGCAGTAGTTGTAGATGAGGACATGATGGCGCACGCACAACTGGGCGACGGCAACCTTCTGATCTATGTTGGGATGGCCGGCGGTGTACTGGAGGTCGATGCCGACCACCTTGTACTTGTCTCGAGCAAGCAATTGCTCAACAGTGTTGATGTAGTCATCCACCACGGCCGGGTCGATGGTATACACCACCGAGAGATCTGTCTCCCTCGCGTGCGTCTCCACTTTATGCTCGCCGAACTCCATTGGAGCGCCGCTAGACATCCCCTCTCTATGTGTCGTCGTGGGTGTGCTTGTTGTGTTGTGGGGCGCGATGGAAAGGTTGAAGAGACTAAGGTTATAATGGCCGCGGTAGTTAAAGGGGAAGCCGGACGGCCTGGAATATCGGCAGGCCCTATTAGCAGTTCTAATTTGCAGCGCCTAACTCCATCGTGCCGCACGTAACTGCATCGCATGGCAATGCGAGCGGCGCAACCGCATGCATATGGGGCCCCCAACATGATCGTGCGCACGCCCAACCGCTAGTAGAGTGCGCGCGGAGGGACGCGAGAAGAGCGCTCCGCGGTCACCTCAACGGTGGGCAACCATATATATGCATATAGCAGTTGAACACGCAAGGAAAAGCTGTCCACAAGCCGAGCGTGCCGACAGACGCGAGCAGAGCGCGCCAACAGACGCGAGCAGAGCACGCCGACGGACACGAGCAGAGCGTGCCGCGGTGCCTAACGGCGAGCAGAGCTTGCCGAGGGACGCGAGCAGAGGCCGGCATAGTGATACGTGGCAAATAAGACGAACTGTGCGAGCGATGTCGGAGACATCAAGCACGAATCAGATTAGAGTTGCGTGTGCGATACATGGCATACAGTTGATCCATCCAAGCTTTTTGTGATAGAATAAGCCGTGTATGTTGCGGACAAACGCGTGCTGGTATATAACCTTAAATTTAACCAAAAAAGTGTTAATGCATACGAAAAATGTATAACTGGAAACTATGTTCAAATACGAATCTAATGATATAATCTTTGGTGACATGCATTCATATTTTATTAGTTAAATCCTACCTATAAACCAGGAGGGTGTTATAACTAAAATGTTTGCGATCAAGAGTTGCACAAATCCTGCTCGGCACATTTTCCCTTGGCTTCCTCGGGAAGTTGTCGGTTTGCATACGGGTGTTCTAACTAAAACGTTTGCGATGAGTGTTTTATATTTTAAAACCGTATTAAAATGTGGCTTGGGCGCCATTAATGGAGAGGATGCGAGCAAGGCGGACGGCCATGGAAGCCAAAGGGCTCGCTTCCCGGTGAGCCTGCGCGGCGTACAGCTCGCACGCTTCTCGTTGAGCCTCCGCATTGGAGTACAGCTCGCATGCCTCCCGTTTAGTCAAGCACTCAAACACCTGTCCGCACAGCACCTCCTAGCCATTAAAAGAGTGAGGCGTGGCGTCACGTGAATGGTGAACAAAACGCACAAAATTTAAATTATACAAAACATTTGAGATGTTACAGTGGCATCTATTTGTTTCAAAATGCCTTTGTTGGACGTTATTCGAGTGCGCCTTCTCTCAAAATGGTCACGGAAAATACCACAACATGTCGGGTGCCATTCCATGATAGCATGCCAAGTTTAATGAGTTTCAGAGGAGTTTTGGATTTACTAGAATTTAAAAACAAAGTATCTCAACGTTTTGCCGGCAATCAACAGTGCCCTGGTGTTTGAAATTCATTCCCATTTCTTGCATGGGACCTAAGCATGCAGCCAAGGACACAGATTTGATTTTGCAACCAATTTATATGCACCGGAGCATGTGCATGTAGCTCAAATTTGAATTATGCACATGAAATGCCTAGAAAATCAAGTTAATATATAAAAATGTCCAAATGAACCCCGAAAGATTCCAAAATTTAACACAACACTCCTGGTGTTCTATGTTGACACTAGAAAAAATTTGAAAGCAATAAGAGGCAACGGATATCGATTCGTCCCCAAAGGTGGCACGTTCCCTACCGAAACCATCACGCTTGTTGTGAGAAGCTCTGGTTTGTGAGAAGCTTATACCCAAACCTGCCCCAAATGGGACAATTTTTTACCACTGCATGTTGATGCCGCTCCATGATAGCATGCCAAGTTTCATGAATTTTAGACGAGTTTTGGATTTACTAGAATTTAAAAACCAGGTATCTCAATGTTTGCAGCCCAGTGACGGTGGCAGGGTGTTTCACATTCATTCCCATTTATTGCATGGGACCTAAGCATCCAGCCAAGGACACATATTTGATTTTTCAACCAATTTATATGCACTGGATCATGTGCATGTAGTTGAAATTTGAATTATGCAAATAAAATGCCTAGAAAACCCAGTCAATTTATAAAAATGTCCAAACGAACCCCGAAAAATTCCAAAATTGAACACAACTCTCCTATTGTTTATGTTAACACTAGAATTTTTTTGAAAGCAATAAGAGGCAACGGATATCGTTTCATCCCCAAAGGTGGCACGTTCCCTACCGAAACCATCACGCTTGTTGTGAGAAGCTTGTACCCAAACCTGCCCCAACTGGGACAATAATTTTACCACAGCATGTTGATGCTGCTCCATGATAGAATGCCAAGTTTCATGAATTTCAGATGAGTTTTGGATTTACTAGAATTTAAAAACCAAGTACTCAATGTTTGCGGCCGAGTGACGGTGGCAGGGTGTTTGACAATCATTCCCATTTCTTGCATGGGACCTAAGCATACAACCAAGGACACATATTTGATTTTTCAACCAATTTATATGCACCGGAGCATGTGCATGTAGTTCAAATTTGAATTATGCACATAAAATGCCTAGAAAACCCAGTTAATGTATAAAAATGTCGAAATGAACCCTGAAAAATTCCAAAATTTAACATAACACTCCTCTTGTTCTATGTTGACACTAGAAAAAATTGAAAGCAATAAGAGGCAACGGATATCGTTCCGTCCCCAAAGGTGGCACGTTTCCTACCGAAACCATCACGCTTGTTGTGAGAAGCTCTGGTTTGTGAGAAGCTTATACCCAAACCTTCCCCAAATGGGGACAGTTTTTTACCACGGCATGTTGATGCCGCTCCATGATAGCATGCCAAGTTTCATGAATTTCAGACGAGTTTTGGATTTGCTAGAATTTAAAAACCAGGTATCTCAATGTTTGCGGCCCAGTGACGGTGGCAGGGTGTTTGACATTCATTCCCATTTCTTGCATGGGACCTAAGCATGCAACCAAGGACACAAATTTGCTTTTTCAACCAATTTACATGCACTGGAGCATGTCCATGTAGTTCAAATTTGAATTATGCACATGAAATGCCTAGAAAACCTAGTTAATGTATAAAATGTCCAAACAAACCCTGAAAAATTCCAAAATTTAACACAACACTCCTGTTGTTCTATGTTGACACTAGAAATTTTTTGAAAGCAATAAAAGACAACGGATATCATTTCGTCCCCAAAGGTGGCACGTTCCCTACCGAAACCATCATGCTTGTTGTGAGAAGCTCTGGTTTGTGAGAAGCTTATACCCATACCTGCCGCAAATTGGAAAAAAGTTTTACCACGGCATGTGGATGCCGCTCCATGATAGCATGCCAAGTTTCATGAATTTCAGATGAGTTTTGGATTTACTAGAATTTAAACAAGTATCTCAATGTTTGCGGCCGAGTGACGGTGGCAGGGTGTTTGACATTCAATCCCATTTCTTGCATGGGACCTAAGCATGCAACCAAGGACACAGATTTGATTTTTCAACCCTTTTATATGCACTGGAGCATGTGCGTGTAGTTCAAATTTGAATTATGCACCTAAAATGCCTACAAAACTAAGTTAATGTATAAAAACGTTCAAACGAACCCTGAATAATTCCATTTTTTTGACGACACACCTATAGTTGCATGTTCACTGCAGATAAAAGTTCTAGCAATTCGAACACCATCCTTTGCAGCTGTGACCCCATTATGTAATTCAAATCAAGACGAAAAATCAAGTAGATCGCACATAGTTTATTATCACCAACCGTGTGAGATGCAGCATAAAATATCTTGGAGCACCGTCGGAGTATAGTACGCATACGGCTTATGCGAGAAGGTGCGATGACTAAAGTCCACAGCCGGCGTGTCAAGCACACTAGCTCGCTCCCCAAATATCATTTCACTGTTCAATCGTCGCCGGTGAAAGATTGGGACGTCGACCCGCATCATGAGGGCTTCTTTGGCGGCCCGCTCTGGCGAGAGTGTGGCCGCAGCCACCAGGCGCGTGCTAACAAGCTTCGTGAGGGCGACCGCAATCTGCGTCCAGGCGGCCAAGGCAGCCCAAACGGCCGCTGTTGCTTCTCACACGGCGGCAGCAACATCTGCCTAGGCGATAGCAACTGGAGAGAGCGGCACAGCAGCTATCCGTTCCGCAACGGCGGCCTTAGCTCTGATGGAGGCCGCCATGACCATGTCGAGGCCGCCCACGCCCAGCTAATGGTGGTCACCGCACAAATCGAACGAAGCTTCTCCGACAACGGTCGGCAACCCACGGTCGAAGAGTTTGCAGTCGCCGAGAGTGTTCGAGCAGCCGTCCGTTCCTGCGCGGCATACCTTGCCATGACCGAGCCCGCCAAAGCCCAGATCGTGGCAGCCCACGCCTAGCTCGTGGCAGCCTATTCCAAAGAGATGGCGGATGTGGATGACAAGATGCTTGCCGAGTATGGTGCGATGGATGCCATGGAGCCCCTTCCCCAGGAGACTGTCGGGCGCGAGCTGGACATGGAGGCGGCGGCGGAGATCAACGAGCACCAGCGGTAGTAGTACTCTTTCTTTTGTTTAATTAAGAGCACTGGTCTTAATATGTTAGAGTAATGTTTAGGTCAGCTAGATCTGTTTAATTGCTGAACTTGCTCGATTAAGAAGTGTCGGTGTGCTGTAGTCTCCTTTGTGTACCCAAATTATGCAATGACGTGGATGACCACTATAACCAGTGAAATTTGAACAAAAGTTTTGTCATTCAAACTCATCACACACGGGTTAAGCTATCTGAATCGTTTGTGGTGTTCACATATCATACACAGTTCTGAATAAGGGACCGTGTATGGTGACACTTTACGCGCTAGTTTTTTCGCCGAAGCGATTCCAAATTTTCAGCTTCCGCGGAAATATCTACCTCCCCGCCCCCCCCCCCCCCCCTTACCAAAAGCCACATTTCCCCTGTTTCCACCTTCCTTTCCAAGTTGAAACCTTCACTCCTTGCTTGCAGCGGCGCCTCCTCGCCGGCGACCCTCCTTCACGCTGCTCGGCCTCGTCTATCCAGGCAGGTAATCCACACCCGACCCCCATCCTCCTCCTCCTTCCACATCCCACATGCCCCGAGCGCTAGCGTGACACCTTCCACCCAAATCACCGACCCCTCCACCAAATAAGTGCCGCCCTAAGCCATGGTGCACGCAGTATAGCCAGGATCTCAAGTAGCATTTGGCAGCATAGAAGCAAATCGCGGCCGCAGCGCGGATGAGGTCACGATGGCTGCCATTCCTGCCGACCCCCAGATCTTGGAGGCGCACCTCGCCGTCGAGGCCACCATCGACGCCTTGCACACCGACGACGCGACGCGGTTGGCTGCTTTAAACGGCAGTTCATGGCATTTTCTCCAGCCCACCCTTTTAACTGTTTAGTTAATTATTGTCGTGTTCAGTTAACTGTTTGGTTCAGTTCTGCAAATGTGATATTCAATTCTTTAGGGTGCAATTTTGTATTGTCTTCCATGTGAGAAATAAATTGAATTTTTCTTTACAAAATACATGAGAAACAAATACAATTGCTATATTCCAAGTTGTCAAGCATGCTTGGTTTGGTTAACTGTCTGATCTTCTAGTATGTTATACATTGTGCAATGTGGTGCTCAGTTAACGTTTGGTTCATTTGTTGTGGTGTTTAGTTAACTGTTTGGTTCAATTCTGCAATGCAACGTTCAATTGTTGTGGGTGCATTCTATTATTGTATACCATGTGAGAAATAAACCGAATTTGGCTGTACTAAATACATGAGAAACAAATACAATTGCTATATTTCCAAGTTGTTAAGCATGCTTGGTTTGGTTAACTGTCTGATCTTCTATTAGGGGTATGTTATATTGTGCAATGTGGTGCTCAGTTAACGTTTGGTTCATTTGTTGTGGTGTTTAGTTAACTGTTTGGTTCAGTTCTGCAAATGCGATGTTCAATTGTTGTGGGTGCATTCTGTTATTGTATACCATGTGAGGAATAAATTGAATTTGGCTATACTAAATACATGAGAAACAAATACAATTGCTATATTTCCAAGTTGTTAAGCATGCTTGGTTTGGTTAACTGTCTAATCTTCTATTAGGAGTATGTTATATTGTGCAATGTGGTGCTAAGTTAATGTTTCGTTCATTTCTTGTAGTGTTTAGTTAACTGCTTGGTTCAATTCTGCAATGCGATGTCCAATTGTCGTGACTAGAATTTTGTATTGTTGTGCATGTGCGGAATAAATCGAATTTGGCTGCACTTAATACATGAGAAACATATACACGTGCTATATTTCCTAGTTCTTGATCATGCTTGGTTTGGATAAATGGGTTTTCCATGTGGCTTGAATTAAACTGATGAATCTGCAATGTGCTTATTTTTCATCAACATATTTTACTGATAGCATGCGAACCCTCACTTAACCTGATGACTAACTACCTTATATGTGTTGCAGGGAAACAATCGGAAGCACTGAGGTTTACAATCAAGGTTTGCACATGCATGGTCCTTTGTCTAATAGGACATTATTGTGCAATTGCAGGAACCATTCTAATATTTAGGTTTTTAACAATTTGGTCTTGCACATGTAGGTCCTTCTGTCAGAGGTTTTGACCCACTGTTCGACCCTTTTTGCATATGGGGAAATGAGTTGTCCATGAATATCAGTCAAGTCAAGAAACTCAGAAAGATTGTTAGGATAAAGAAATTAGCGACAAAAAACAACAAGATCTTTGTCTGCACAATGAAGAAGACATCAGTTCACTACATGATGGTACTAACTATTATACCTTGCCTTTTTTATTTCTTTGCCCCATTTCCAATATAGAGAAGATATTTATGCACATCCTTGTTTTCAGGCCTTTCCAAAGCAGTTCACTGATGATTACCTCTCAAACCACCAGTATGGTCAGGAGGCGAGGAAGGTATTCATACAACACCCACGGTTCAATATTGAAGTGTTCTTAAAGAGGACGAAGGATAGACAGTCAATCATCCAAAGGAACTGGACTAAAGTTGCAAAGACCTTCAACGTCAATGAAGGCTCAATATTTGCCTTCTGCTTCAGCAGTTTTCCAGATGAGATACCTATGTCCATGTACCGTCTATGATGCTAATTTCGAAAGGTTATGGATGTTGCATGTGAAACTTGGTGCTGGTGCAGTTGTGTAATGGGGTAGCTGAGTGCTGAAGCTATATGATGTTGTACTTTGATATATTTCAATTATGAAAATGAAATATATTGTGTGCTTAATATGAAATGTCAATTAGATTAATAAATTGATTATTAATAATAGGATAATTAGACTGCTAATTGGGTTTTCTATTGCAAACGGTTATTGAGAAAACACCATGGGCAATGACCTCAGGCAATGCACACAGTTTCTATGAATAAATCGTGTTAGATTAATGAACAATCACACATGACATCCTCTTAAAAACTGCTTGCGTTAGGCCACCTGGCGCAAATGTTTACCACATAAAAATTGTGTGTGATGGACAGCCTATGCCACATAGTTACTTCTACGCACCGTGTGTGATGCATTCAATAACGCAAATGATAAAATTGTTAATACCATGTGCAATGGAAATGCTATCACAAACGATTTAACGGGGAAAATTATGTGTGTTGTACCTGCGAACAAAAACGTTTTCCTTGGAGCGACTGTGTGGGATGTATATACGAACGGAAACGTTTAGTGGGGACTGATTGTGTGGGATGTACTTACGGCCAGAAATGATTTCGCCTGTATAATTGTACATTTTGATTACTACTGTACGTATAACAGTATTTGAGCACTTGTCGGTTGATACGTCTCCATCGTATCTACTTTTCCAAACACTTTTGCCCTTGTTCTGGACTCTAACTTGCATGATTTGGATGGAACTAACCCGGACTGACGCTGTTTTCAGCAGAATTGCATGGTGTTATTTTTGTGCAGAAATAAAAATTCTCGGAATGACCTGAAACTTCACGGAGAATATTTTTGGAATAAATAAAAAATACTGGCGAAAGAATCAACACTAGGGGGTCCACACCCTGTCCACGAGGGTGGAGGGCACGCCCCCTGTCTCGTGGGCCCCCTGAGGCTCCACCGACCTCAACTCCAACTCTATATATTCACGTTCGGGGAGAAAAAAATCAGGGAGAAGGATTCATCGCGTTTTACGATATGGAGCCGCCGTCAAGCCCTAATCTCTCTCGGGAGGGCTGATATGGATTACGTTCGGGGCTCCGAAGAGGGGAATCCGTCGCCGTCGTCATCATCAACCATCCTCCATCACCAATTTCATGATGCTCACCGCCGTGCGTGAGTAATTCCATCGTAGGCTTGCTGGACAATGTTGGGTTGGATGAGATTTATCATGCAATCGAGTTAGTTTTGTTAGGGTTTGATCCCTAGTATCCATTATGTTCTGAGATTGATGTTGCTATGACTTTGCTATGCTTAATGCTTTTCACTAGGGCCCGAGTGCCATGATTTCAGATCTGAACCTATTATGTTTTCATGAATATATGTGAGTTCTTGATCCTATCTTGCAAGTCAATAGTCACCTACTATGTGTTATGATCCGGCAACCCCGAAGTGACAATAATCGGGACCACTCCCGGTGATGACCGTAGTTTGAGGAGTTCATGTATTCACTAAGTGTTAATGCTTTGGTCCGGTACTCTATTAAAAGGAGGCCTTAATATCCCTGAGTTTCCAATAGGACCCCGCTACCACGGGAGGGTAGGACAAAAGATGTCATGCAAGTTCTTTGCGCCATGCTTTGTTTCGTGATACAACTTTCAGTTTAGGCGCTATTATTGCTAAACGGTTAAGTCTGAACCGTACAAAGGGCCCCATATTTGGTGGCATCTTTGCTTCGCGCCTTGCCGCACACTTTAATATACCTTTTAGGCATTATGAGAAAGAAGAAAAGGTGTTGCCCCCTGTCTTTCTAGATTATAAGAGTATGGTAGCACATGACTTTATTGTTAAAAATAAGAAGAAACTGCTTAAGTATAATTTGATATTTGATAAAAATTATTGTGAGATTATTACTTTGCCTACGCCCTCTTTGTTTAACATATTTTCAGGCACGTACGTTTATTCATATTGGGAGCGAACACGATCCCCAGAGCCTGAGACGGAGCCATCTCCTGATCCATATCAGGAGTCTATTTATCAGTGGGATCCGCAAGAGCTCGCCAACCAGTGGCACCCCGAGGATCCTCCTTAGTACACTGGAGAGGACCACTTTGATCCATGGGCATAGACCAACTTAGGCCAAAAGCCTAAGCTTGGGGGAGTACGTATTTCTCACCGATATTACATTCATGTTCACACACTCATGCCGGTTATCGGTGCTCATACTTTTTCATTGTACTATCCATGCTAGTTTATTTTCTTTTCTAAGTCTTCTTCTTGTGTGTTTGAATAACCTTAAGAAAAACCAAAAAAAATAGTTGTAGCTTTTAGCTAGTTTACTTTTCATGCCTGTAGTAGTAGTAATTAAAAATAAAACCCAAAAAGATTTCTTGTTCTTCTTTTGCTTGTTGGGAGCTTTCCCGTGTAAATAGTTTTATTTCTTTTCTTTGGGGGTCGAGAGGAGAAGACCATGATGAAAATGTTGAGTGGCTCTTATATGCATTATTGTTGATGTAACAAAGAGCCCATATTGCCTTGTCTTCTCCCTTGTATTAAACGCTTGCAGATTACAGCTTAGTCCAATGCATGTGCACTATTATTATTATCCACAATGTTCGGTCATGCAAGTGAAAGGCAATAATGACGATATATGATAGACTGATTGAGATGAGAAAAGCTAGTATGAACTCGACCTATCTTGTTTTTGTAAATATGATTAGTTTATCGTTCCTGATTCAGCCTATTATGAATGAAACATGTTTGCAATGACAATTAGAGATTATAGTTGCTCATGCCATGCTTAATTAGCTAGGAGTTTATAATGGTTTACCTTGCGTGCCAACATGCTATTAAAATGGTTGTGATGTGGTATGATAGGGTGGTATCCTCCTTTGAACGATTCGAGTGGCTTGACTTGGCACATGTTCATGCATGTAGTTGAAACAAAATCAACATAGCCTCCATGATATTTATGTTCATGGTAAATTATATCCTACTCATGCTTGCACTCAACGTTGATTAATTTTAATGCATGTCCATGACTGTTGTCGCTCTCTAGATGGTCGCTTCCCAGTCTCTTTCTAGCCTTAACTTGTACTAAGCGGGAATACTGCTTGTGCATCCACTTCCATAAACCCTAAAGTTATTCCATATGAGTCCACCATACCTTCCTATATGCGGTATCTACCTGTCGTTCCAAGTAAATTTGTATGTGCCAAACTCTAAACCTTCAAATGAAATTCTATTTTGTATACTTGAATAGCTCATGTATCAACTAGGGTTGTCTATATCTTCCATGCTATGTGGGCTATTCTCACGAGGAGTGGACTCCGCTCCTCACTCACGAGAAAATGGCCGGTAACCAGGACGCCCAGTCCCATGCTCAAATCAAAATAATTGCAAACAAAACTCCCCCAGGATTGTTGTTAGTTGGAGGCACCCGTTGTTTCGGGCAAGCCATGGATTAATGCTTGTTGGTGGTGGGGGAGTATAAACTTTGCCATTCTTTTTGGGAACCGCCTATAATGTGTGTAGCATGGAAGATATCGAGATCTCTCGGTTGTTATGTGAAAGTATGCCACTCAAAATATTATTTATCTCTGTTTCAAAAAATCGAGCTCTGGCACCTCTACAAATCCCTGCTTCCCTCTGCGAAGGGCCTGTCTATTTACTTTTATGTTGAGTCATCATCCTCTTATTAAAAAGCACCAGTTGAAGAGCACCGCTATCATTTGCATGCATTAATATTAGTTTACATTGAGTATGACTATGACTGGATCTCTTTTACCATGAATTACAATGTCTAGTCAGTCCTTGATCTTCAGAGGTGCTCTGCATTTATGTTTTGCGGTCTCGGAAAGGGCTAGCGAGATACTATCTTGCTATATCATATTATGATTGTTTACAGAAAGTGTTGTCATCCGAGATTTATTATTATTGCTCGCTAGTTGATTATGCCATTGATATGAGTAAACATGAAACCTAAATGTTATTGTGAATATGGTTAGTTCATAATCTTTGCTAAAAACTTGAATGCTGGCTTTACATATTTGCAACAACAAGAGCAAACAGAGTTTGTAAAAGTTTTTCTTTATCACTTTCAGTTTGCCAACTGAATTGCTTGAGGACAAGCAAAGTTTTAAGCTTGGTGGAGTTGATACATCTCCATCGTATCTACTTTTCCAAACACTTTTGCCCTTGTTTTGGACTCTAACTTGCATGATTTGGATGGAACTAACCCGGACTGACGCTATTTTCAGCATAATTGCCATGGTGTTATTTTTGTGCAGAAATAAAAGTTCTCGGAATGACCTAAAACTTCACGGAGAATATTTTTGGAATAAATAAAAAATACTAGCGAAAGAATCAACACCAGGGGGTCCACACCCTGTCCATGAGGGTGGAGGGCGCGCCCACCCCCCTGGGGCGGGCCCCCCTGTCTCGTGGGCCCCCTAAGGCTCCACCGACCTCAACTCCAACTCTATATATTCACGTTCGGGGAGAAAAAATCAGGTAGAAGGATTCATCGCGTTTTACGATACGGAGCCGCCGCCAAGCCCTAATCTCTCGGGAGGGCTGATCTGGAGTTCGTTCGGGGCTCCGGAGAGGGGAATCTGTCGCCGTCGTCATCATCAACCATCCTCCATCACCAATTTCATGATGCTCACCGCCGTGCGTGAGTAATTCCATCGTAGGCTTGCTGGACGGTGATGGGTTGGATGAGATTTATCATGTAATCGAGTTAGTTTTGTTAGGGTTTGATCCCTAGTATCCATTATGTTCTGAGATTGATGTTGCTATGACTTTGCTATGCTTAAGGCTTTTCACTAGGGCCCGAGTGCCATGATTTCAGATCTGAACCTATTATGTTTTCATGAATATATGTGAGTTCTTGATCCTATCTTGCAAGTCAATAGTCACCTACTATGTGTTATGATCCGGCAACCCCGAAGTGACAATAATCGGGACCACTCCCGGTGATGACCGTAGTTTGAGGAGTTCATGTATTCACTAAGTGTTAATGCTTTGGTCCGGTACTCTATTAAAAGGAGGCCTTAATATCCCTTAGTTTCCAATAGGACCGCACTGCCACGGGAGGGTAGGACAAAAGATGTCATGCAAGTTCTTTTCCATAAGCACGTATGACAATATTCGAAATACATGCCTACATTACATTGATGAACTGGAGCTAGTTCTGTGTCACCCTATGTTATATCTGTTGCATGAGGAATCGCATCCGACATAATTATCCATCACTAATCCAATGCCTACGAGCTTTTCACATATTTATCTTTGCTTAGTTACTTTTCCGTTGCCACTGTTACAATTACCACAAAACTGCTACTGTTACTTTTGCCACTGTTACCGTTACATCCATACTAATTTGCTACTAAATACTTTGTTGCGGATATTAAGTTTTCAAGGTGTGGTTGAATTGACAACTCAGCTGCTAATACTTGAGAATATTCTTTGGCTCCCCTTGTGTCGAATCAATAAATTTGGGTTGAATACTCTACCACCGAAAATTGTTGCGATCCCCTATACTTTGCACGCGACCTCATTTTGCCGAGTGTGTGTGCCAGGAGGGCATATCCCCGATGGTTTCTGGGTCGTGTGGGAAGGAGCCCCCTATGGCCCACACTCACTAGGCGACGGTTCCAAATGTCGTCGCGAAAAGGGGTTAAAAACCGTTTGTATAGCACCTCGTTGTAATAGTGACATATCAAGTGAATCAATATGATACCCCTATTGTCACCATGAGTATTCATATGCAAGACATATATCAAGTGCTCTCAAATCCATAAAGGTATTCAATCCGATAACAATGAAATCTCAAAGGGAAAAACTCAATTCATCACAACAAGATAGAGAGGGAAAACACCATATGATCCGAATATATTAACAAAGCCCGCGATACATCAAGATTGTGACATCTCAAGAACATGAGAGAGAGAGAGAAAGAGATCAAACACATAGCTACTGGTATAAACCCTCAACCCCGAGGGTGGACTACTCCCTCCTCATCGTGGTGACCGCCGGGATGATGAAGATGGCCATCGGTGATGATTTCCCCCTCCGACAGAGTGCCGGAACGGGGTTTAAATTGGTTTCGGTGGCAACAGAGCCTTGCGGCAGCGGAACTTCTGATCTAGGGTTAACCTCGAGGGTTTTTGGAATATTTGGGATTTTATAGGGCAAAGAGGGGTGCGGGAGGCCACCGAGGTGGGCACATGTTGGGGAACCTAGTATTTCAAAAAAATTCCTATGATCACACAAGATCTATCTAGGAGAAGCATAGCAACGAGCGGGAGAGTGTGTCCGCGTACCCTCGTAGACCGAAAGCAAAAGCGTTTTAGTAATGCGGTTGATGTAGTCGAACGTCTTCGCGATCCAACCGACCCAAGTACCGAACGCACGTCACCTCTGCGATCTGCACATGTTCAGCTCGGTGACGTCCCTTGAACTCTTGATCCAGTTGAGGCCGAGGGAGAGATTCGTCAGCACGACGGAGTGGTGATGGTGATGATGAAGTTACCGGCGCAGGGCTTCGCCTAAGCACTACGACAATATGACCGAGGTGTAAAACTGTGGAGGGGGGCACCGCACACGGCTAAAGATCAAACTTGTGTGTCTATGGGGTGCCCCCCTCCCTCGTATATAAAGGAGGGGGAGGAGGAGGCCGGCCAAGGGGGGAGGCGCGCCATGGGGGGAGTCCTACTAGGACTGCAAACCTAGTAGGATTCGCCCCCCCCCCTTTCCTATTCCAAGTGGGAGAAGGGGGGGAGGAGGAGGACGAGAGAAAGAAAGAGGGGGGTGCCGCCCCCTCCCCTTGTCCAATTCGGATTGCGGCAAGGGGGCGCATGCCACCTCCTGGCCAGCCCTCTCTCTTCTCCACTAAGGCCCATGAGGCCCAATAGCTTCCGGGGGGTTCCGGTAACCCCCGGTACTCCGAAACTTATCCGAAATGACACGAACCATTCCGGTGTCCGAATATAACCTTCCAATATATGAATCTTTATGTCTCGACCATTTCGAGACTCCTCATCACATCCGTGATCTCATCCGGGACTCATAATAACCTTCGGTCATCAAATCACATGAACTCATAATACAAATCGTCATCGAACATTAAGCGTGCGGACCCTACGGGTTCGAGAACTATGTAGACATGACTGAGACACATCTCCGGTCAATAACCAATAGCGGAACCTGGATGCTCATATTGGCTCCTACATATTATACGAAGATCTTTATCGATCAAACCGCACAACAACATACGTTGTTCCCTTTGTCATCGGTATATTACTTGCCCGAGATTCGATCGTCGGTATCAACATACCTAGTTCAATCTCGTTACCGGCAAGTCTCTTTACTCGTTCCGTAATGCATCATCCCGCAACTAACTCATTATTCACATTGCTTGCAAGGCTTATAGTGATGTGCATTATCGAGAGGGCCCAGAGATACCTCTCCAACAATCAGAGTGACAAATCCTAATCTCGATCTATGCCAACTCAACAAACACCATCGGAGACACCTGTAGAGCATCTTTATAATCACCCAGTTACGTTGTGACGTTTGATAGCACACTAAGTGTTTCTCTGGTATTCGGGAGTTTCATAATCTCATAGTCAAAGGAACATGTATAAGTCATGAAGAAAGCAATAGCAATAAACTAAACGATCATAGTGGTAAGCTAACGGATGGGTCCTGTCCATCACATCATTCTCTAATGATGTGATCCCGTTCATCAAATGACAACACATGTATATGGCTAGGAAACTTAACCATCTTTGATTAACGAGCTAGTCTAGTAGAGGCATACTAGGGACACTCTGTTTTGTCTATGTATTCACACATGTACTAAGTTACCGGTTAATACAGTTCTAGCAAGAATAATAAACATTTATCATGATATAAGGAAATATAAATAACAACGTTATTATTGCCTCTAGGGCATATTTCCTTCAGCACAACCCACCTAAGCACGCCTGGGCCCCCAGGAGCGCCCTGGTAGGTTGTGCCCCCCTCGGGGCACCCCCCAGGTGCTGCTCTGGCCCATCAGGAGTCTTCTGGTCCATAAAAAATCCACAAAAGAGTTCAGGGTCTTTGGACTCCGTTTGATATTGATTTCCTGCGATGTAAAAAACACGTGAAAAACAGCAACTGGCACTGGGCACTGGGTCAATAGGTTAGTCCCAAAAAATGATATAAAGTTGCTATAAAATGATTGTAAAACATCCGAAAATGATAATATAACAACATGAATACTTCATAAATTATAGATATGTTGGAGACGTATCACTGGGAGAGGGGAGAGGCCAGGAGGTGCCTCAAGTAGGACCGAATCCTACTTGTATTCCTCCTAGGCCGGCGCCCCCCTTCCTTATTTACCGGAGGGGAAGGAAAGAGGAGGGAGGAGGGAAGGAAGGGGGAGGCCGAACCCCCCTTTCCTTCTCCCTTCCACTCTTTCCTTCTCCTCTGGTTCGGCCCATATGGGGGCGCACCAGCCCCTTGTGGCTGGTGGGTTTCCCCTCTTGGCCCATAAGGCCCATATCTTTTAGCGGGGGTGCCCGGAACCCCTTTCGGTGACCCGATATGTACCTGGTACCCTCCGGAACACTTCCGGTGTACGAATACCATCGTCCTATATATCAATATTTACCTCTCGACCATTTTGAGACTCCTCGTCATGTCTGTGATCTCATCCGGGACTCCGAACAACATTCGGTCACCAAATCACATAACTCATATAATACAATATCATCATCGAACGTTAAGCGTGCGGACCCTACAGGTTCAAGAACTATGTAGACATGACCGAGACACCTCTCTGGTCAATAACCAATAGCGGAACCTCGATGCCCATATTAGCTCCTACATATTCTACGAAGATCTTTATCGGTCGAACCGTTATGACAACATACGTTATTCCCTTTGTCTGTCGGTTTGTTACTTGCCCGAGATTCGATCGTCGGTATCTTCTACCTAGTTCAATCTCATTAGCAGCAAGTCTCTTTACTCGTTCCGTAATACATCACCTCGTGACTAACTCCTTAGTCGTTTGCTTGCAAACTTATGATGTGTACTATCGAGAGGGCCCAGAGATACCTCTCCGATACTCGGAGTGACAAATCCCAATCTCAATCTATGCCAACTCAACAAACACCTTCGGAGATACCTGTAGAGCATCTTTATAATCACCCAATTACGTTGTGTCGTTTGATAGCACACAAGGCATTCCTCCGGTATCCGGGAGTTGCATAATCTCATAGTCGAAGGAATATGTATTTGACATGAAGAAAGGAATAGCAATAAAACTGAACGATCATTATGCTAAGCTAACGGATGGGTCTTGTCAAATATCATTCTCTTAATGATGTGATCACGTTATCAAATGACAACTCATTGCCATGGTTAGGAAACCTTAACCATCTTTGATCAACGAGCTAGTCAAGTAGAGGCTCACTAGGGACACGGTGTTTGTTTATGTATTCACACATGTATTATGGTTTCCGGTCAATAAAATTCTAGCATGAATAATAAAGCTTTATCATCAATAAGGAAATATAAAATAACAATTTTATTATTGCCTCTAGAGCATATTTCCGTCAACTCCGCCATCTAGACACCTTCCCGACACCGGTGAGTCCTGCACCGCCACCCCTCGTGCCACAGCCGCGAGGCTCGGATCTCGCCCCGTCTTGACACCATCCCTTTCATCTTCGGCGAGGACAGACCGCTCATGGAGCTCCACGTCTTTCAGGAGGTCTTCTCCAGTGCGCCCGCGCATGTGGAGGCTTCTGGGTTCGCGGGGAAGCATATCAGGTTGGCCGTGACGTTGCTGCTTCCCGGTGCTCAGTTCGTGCAGATATGCCCCGAGGCGAGCCTCAAGGTCCTGCCGCCTCCGCTGTTTCGCGGCGACCACATGGTCAGGTGCATGCAGGAGGAGGCCTTGTCATGGAAGCGTCAGGCGTGTGTGCATTATCAAATCAGACAGAGCAGGAATAACGGTGATCCTTTCGATTTGGATATCAACGTGAGTATTTAGTGCCCAGGAGCATGGTGCTCGCGAGAATGCTAATAAAATATTTCAGTGTGATTTGTGGCTCTCAATGTCCTACTGCCAACGCTTTAGGTTAGTTGATTATAATTCCTGCACGGCTGCGCAACCAAGAATTCAGTCTTGGTTGAATATCACGATCTTACATTTTTTCTTGAGAAAATTATCAAATAGTTGTAGTTGCGCACATAATAGTTATTAGTTGCATATAAGATTTGGGAAGTTGCACAACACAGTGGTACTAAGTTTGCTAGACGATATTTTTGCTTAAGTTGATATACTTTCGCATATTTTTAGTTGACATCCGAAGTAGTTATAGTTGCACACATAGTAGTTCTCAGTTGGATAGGACCATTAAAAAGTTGCACAACATGACAATACAAAAATGATTAGACGATGTCTTGCGCTTGCATTGCTTATGTATAGCTAGACGGGCGACATTTTAAGCTCGATCAACTACTGTTGCACACTGGAAGACTGTTGCACACTGGAAGACTGTCGCACATGCATGAGCATAGAGTTGCACAGTCTCGTCGGTATAGTCGCACACGCACGGCCGCGAAGATACACACTCTCGTTGGCATAATGTCTCATGCATGACTACGGGAGTTGCACATGCTCCTCGGCATAGTCACACACGCATGATCATGGAGCTGCACACTCTAGTTGGCATAGCCGCTCATGCATGGCCGTGGAGTTGCACACTTTCGTTGGCATAGTCGCACACACATGACTACATAATTACACACTCTCATCGGCATAGTCACACACATGTGCGACCGGGTAGTGACACACTCTCGTCGGCATAGTAGCTCACACACGGCAGCAGGAGTTGCACACATGTGCCAGCATAGTTGCACATGCACGCCCACTGAGTTGCACACTCTCGTCGGTGTAGTAGCTCACGTAAGACCGCGAAGTTTTACACTCTTGTCGGCATAGTTGCACGCATGTGACAGCGTAGTTGCACAATCTCACTTGCATAGTCGCACACAAATGGCTACAGAGTTGCACACTTTTGTCAGCATAGGTGCTCACTCTCCTTCGCTGCGGGAGTTGCATTCTCGTTGGTATAGTAATTCACGCAAGATTGCGGGAGTTGCACACGCGCGGCGACATAGTCGTGCACACAGGACCACGAAGTTGCACACTCTCGTTGGCGTAGTAGCTCACGCATGGCCTCGGAGTTGCACACTCTCGTCGACATAGTCGCACATGTGTGGCCGCGGAGTTGCATACCCTCGTCTGCATAGTCGCACACGTACTACTGGGGCAGGTGCTCACGCCCGGCCGCGGAGTTGCACTCTCGTCAGCATAGTCACACAAGCATGGTCATGGAGTTGCACACTCTCGTTCGCACAGTTGCACACACACTGCTGCCGGAGTTGCACATGCACCATGGGGTAGTTGCTCACGCGCAATTGCGGAGTTGCATACCCTGGTCGGCATAGTTGTTCACACATGGACTGCGGGTTGGCACACTGTTATACGATAGTCTCTCAAGCGCAACTGTGGGGGTTGCACAAATGCGACGACTACCACGCAGTTGGCTAGGGTAGTTAATCGAGCCAGCAAACGAAATTGCACATTTCACTGTTAGGAAGTAGTATGGGGTGGTGTCATCGGTGAAACCTGCATGTCCACGGTTAGAGAAAAATGTTGCACATCGACTGTCGGCTAGTTGCACATCAAGGCTAAATAGTTGCACCAAACGAGTAGTAAATTGCACACAAAAAAGTTCGTCGAAACATGCCCATTGCTCTTTTTTTCAGCGAAAATATCTTTTCCACATCTTAAAAAAACCTAAAAAGAGTATTCATATAGACATATATCTGTAGTATACATGTATAAAATCTCATGAACATGGGCGACGACGTCAAACATTCGACTATGATGACGAAAACTGAGTTCAGGTTCTGTCCTCTGCTTTCTTTAGGATTTGGTATTTGTTTTATTAGGGAAATTTGGTATTTGGTATTCTGATTGTATTTCTTTCTTCTGCACAAAACATACACAACCCACTACTTTAGGTCCTTTGCAGCCCAGTGCTCCCACTGACCCACACTCTTTATCTTCCCCAGTCACCATGGAACAACCTTCTTCTGAGAATTATCGAACAACCTCCCACATCTATAGCCTCTGTTTTTTTCTCAAAAAACTTAAAAATTCTATAGCCTCTGTTGCAATTACCCAGTAATTGACATTTGGCACTCCCTCCCTAATAATACCGGAGATGGCGCTTCACTTCCTCTCCCCATAATCTCCACATGTAACTAATGGATTGTTGTTTAAAGTATGTGTTGCGCCTCACCTTATTTACCACCGTCCTTCAGCACAGTGGTTGTCTACAACACGACTCCTATTGCAACCGCCTGTCAGCAACTCCATCCCATTACCTCCAGATTCCCTATGACATGTTGTTGCTTGCATCACAAAATTGCATTTTCTCAGGTGGTGCCTGCGGGACGACGCCCAAGTAGTTATGTTCATTGGTCTTCCACCATCACCTCATACAGAGAGATTTGAGGCACCTACTGGTACATAATCTGCCCAAGTTCCCTTCGGTTGCTAATTATAGATTTTTGTTTGCTTAATTTAAATCTGAATTTAATTTTTCTTGATTGAATATGTAACCTTGCATTGTAATTCTTTATACTGGATGATTAGACACAAGTGCCTTGCACCATTGGCGGTACTTCGTTCTCTGTTCTATTGTTCCAGATGCCCTCAATTTGTGGACTGGGGTGCCTCCATTATCCTCCATACCACAACCAGCATTATGCACTGGACTACAAGGCAAGCTGCAGCCGCTTTCCCCCTCTATCTTCTTCCTCCGATTTGTTTCATGTGCGACATCTCTCCGTGATGACTTCCATTGTTTCTCTTCCACCAACTGCTCAAGTCGCCTTCCCCAATGCCATCTCCAATCTAGTAAATGTCTGCTCGCCATTGTCAGTCTCCTCTATTTTCCCCATATGCCTGAGGTTATTTGTTCTTTTTTCCAAGTACCACTCGTGGTGCAAAGGATCTAAACGTCATGTCAGCGGGGGGGATTAGTTTTTCGTGTTGCAAAGTTGATGATTTCTCATTGTTGCATATAACTCTTGCTGATCGTACGGGTGCACAAGCTCCCATATCTGAGTTCTATTTTTACATTGACTTATCATATGCATATTCTGTTAGTTTTCATACTTACTTAGAGGGCATAGGATTCTGTTGGATTGTATTTTTTAGAGTCAAAAATTACAACACCGTTGTTGTGGCAAGTTTGTTTCCATATTTGTTCATACTGTTGCTGCTCCTATAAACAAAAATTCCCTGCAGTGTGGCTCAAACGTGGCTGATGGCACCCTATTCTGGTACATACAACATTCCTGCCTAGTCCTCCTATTCGCTCATCCATTCAGCTATGTTTTTCCTTTTGTCTTTAGCTTCTAAAGATTAATTGATTGCACTCGCCATGTTTTTTTGCATATATGCATGGATCAGTTGATTGGCTCAGTTTACTTATTTTTCATATGGAAAGGAACGTCATTGGTTGTTCAGGTCGCTACGCATGTCACACTATCTATAGTACTTGAGTTAAATCACACTAAATGCCAATTTGTTTTGTTATCTTGGACAGAGTTGCACATCAAGATTTTCCCTACTTCCATCTTCCATGGATTCAGGGAACTGTTCGTGGATACTTGGAGCAGTGCAAGGGATTTCCATAATGTCCATATAATAATGCAAAGTTTATTGGTTTTCTGGGCATACTATTTTTTGAACATTTTGATTAGTAATCTAACATTTTATCATTTGGTTGCTACTGCAAATCTCAATTATGGATACATTATCACACTTTTTTGTGTGCAACTACTGATAAGTTATATGTTGCCCTTAAGTTTTGTCAAAAGTAAGGGATGCTAAATAGAAAAGTTACTCGCTATTCTTTTCCTGTTTTGCCTTTGCTCATAAACTATTTTGTTACGTTGCACATATCTATGTAGCAACTGATTAATAAAAGATGTTCCGCAGCAACGCGCGAGGCATCATCTAGATTCTTTAAAAATTTATCACCACCGTGCTCTAAAAAGTTTAAGTGATGCACATAGAGAATTGCCTAGCTCAAAGAATTTAAGTGAAGCACATAGGTGTGTCCATCAAGGATGATTGTGACAAAAAAAAAAGCAAAACAAGCAAAGACTCGTATAATACAAGATGCTCCAAGCAAAACTCGTCATATGTGACGAATAAAAATATAGCTCCACGTAAAATTACCGATAATCGTTAGAAGAAAGAGGGTAGGGTGCCTCCGGCATCCCCAAGCTTAGGCTCTTGCACCATTCCAATTTTGTTATTGCATTATACCTACTGTATTCTAACTTTACCATGGCTTATACTCCCCCCCCCCCCCCCCCCACACCCCACGATGTAATCCACAGATTCATCAAAATAAGCACACAATGCAACGAAAATAGAATCTGTCAAAAACAGAACAGTGTGTAGAGATCTGAATATTGCTCATACTTCTGTAGCTAGTTGAGAGGGCCGAATGATTTTTATACTAGTTCACCCGAAAAAATAGAGATCTATCTATCTATCTATCTATACCTATACTAATTACAGACTCCCAAGAAATTCCCATGTTAATTAGAATTTACAGACCGTTAATCTGGAATATGCATGTGAATAGCCATTCGCTAGCTTGGTTGATCAATTAGAGGACTCCATGCATGCCTACTTCGTGATGTTCTAGAATTAATCTTGAAAGAGATTAAGCTAATGATGTTTAAGATTATGCAGTTCTAGTGCCTGGAAGGACATATGGTATTTTCCAAGCCTATGTCCATGAAAAAACATTGATGGCGACGAGGCATACCGAAGTCTTGCATCCTGTATTGTCGAACAACACGATGGACGAGTCGAGCCATGAGCCTATGACACCCAACAAAGACAATGGCACGAGCAATATAATTATGATTTCATGAGAAGAAAAAAGCACAATGTGCGGGCGGCATGACCGTGGAATCCGGCCAGCCAGGAGTCGTGGCATGCGCCGCCATGGACCAGCAGTCCGTTTCGCCGCTACGGCGGCGACGAGCTCTGGCGCGAGCGGGTGCAGTTGCAAGGAGCAGTACAGCTGCCGCCTGGGCGCGCTGTCGACCGGGAGTTGGTCCGGCCGTCCGTGACGACGCCTTGATGCACAACCGCCGTGAACGTCCTGTATTCCTGTCAGCCGAGGCAACAATGTGTCGTGCTTCCACCATGGACAAGCCGTCCGACAGGATGCCGGCAACAAGCTGCTTCGGCGCTGCGTCGTGCCATTTTGCTGCCATCGTCGAGGCCTTTCGAGCCAGAATAAATTGACCACCGTTGTCAGCGCATCTTGACAGAATCATTCAAGCTGCTTGGGTAGTGCTTACCTACATGTACATGCCTTTCTGTGCAATGTGAGTTGCACCCTGTGCCAAAATCCTCTCTTCTCGCTGTCAACATCCGCCATTCTGATCCTTTTCTATTGCCTAATGTCGCTAAATCTGACTTCTCCTGCTTCTCCCGGCGGATATCTAACATTGCACTGCTACACAGCTACCTGCTGCGGAAGGTACTTCCTATTTACTTGGATGTACAAGTTGGCGGCCAGTACATCTAGCTAGACACAAGCAATACTTCATGGAAACAATACCAATCCAGTATTATTTTTTCGAGCATACCTGTTGATGTTGTTGGCACTCATATCAAGTATACCTGCTCTCCAATAGATGTATTGTTTTATCTCTATAGCTGATTATGAATGAAACAGGCGATGTATTTTTTCTTGAATACGCACGAGTGTGCGTATTATATTATAAAGAAGGGGGGCAGAGAGCCCAAATCCACCAATGATGTTACAAATTTAGTACATCACGAGCCAAGCTCCTACATTTGCGTGGAAACAAGACATATCCTTATGACTACTCGCCTAGCGCCCACCTCCATAGTTCCGCGGTAGTTCCGTGGTAACTTCAGTCGAGTCACCCTTAAGCAGAACGGCTCTGAACCAAGCCGTTCCCTTCTCCATGATCCTCATGATGAGCCTAGCTAATGAGGGAGAGGCGCCATCAAATACAATGGCGTTGCGATGCTTCTAGATTTCCCATAGGACAAGGAGATGGTGACGCGCATGTTCTTCGGCTTATCTGCGCACCAAACAGCCAGAGTGTCGTGCCATGCAGGTGTCCATGCAGGCTTGCCTATCGTGGTGCATATAGTTCTCCAGATTGTCCGAGCAAAGACGCAAGTTAGCACAATGTGATTCAAGGTTTCTTCTTCTTGGTCGCAGAAAGGGCAAGTATCATTGTGGGGCAGCCCTCGCCGAGCCAGCTGATCCGCTGTCCAACACCTATTCTTCATGGCAAGCCATAGGAAGAAGCGGCAGCGCAGCGGCGCTCTGGACTTCCACGTAAACTGCGCCGTAGCTGACACCTCTCTGCCAGCGAATTTCGCTGCATAGGCAGACCGGGCTGAGTACCTGCCACCGGGTTCCCAACACGAGGACACCACATGGCTCATGGCAATGTATTATATGCATGCCTCATGGCTATGTATTTCTATATCGACGGTGTTGCCATGCAACCAAATTGATGGCATGAGAAGGTAAAACATAGTATCAGTGAAGGTTTTACCGGAAACTTTGTTACATGAACATTGTCAACTAGCAGAAAATATACACATTTATGTATTAATAGGCCATTTTCCTTGGTGCATGTTGATAGTATGTTCTGTTGACATCCATGATGAAACACGGTGATACAAAAAATATGTAGATATACTTTTCTTTTAGATTGGGTTGTTACATTAGACAATTTGCCAAGATTGTTGTGTACAAGTGTGGTCACTTTATGTGCAATCAGTCGGTGTGCTAATTTGTTCATGAAATTCATATATTGGCATCAGATTATATAAGAGTATCAATTTGGCTCAAATTTACCAAATGAAGTTTAATAAGATTATGATTATTTTAAGCATTTGCCACAACACAAACTATTGAAGAATGATTTGGTTATACTAATATGAGAATATACAACAACACTGCAAATTCTGCTGCTTCTTTGCATATAGACTAGACAAAATTTACGATGACCGACAATTCCACAATATTAGTAATCAACAAGTTTCTTGCTATATTATATTCATGAATAAACATAGCGATACAGAAATCTATGGAGCAGCACTAATTTTTGAGCCTTTGTGGGTTACAATCATCAACAAAGATGACTTTGGTCACAACATCATTTAATGAGAAGATTGCAACTTTTGTAAACTTTAACAATATTGTACACAAGCATGGTATCTTGCATATTTTTAGTGCTAAATTATTCAATAATTTAATGTTAGCATCAGTTTATATGGTGCATATATTTTAGTATCAGATTGACTTGGTGTATTAATTTGTGAAAGAAAAGATGATAATTATCTACTGTTGTTTTTTAGAATAGAACCACAAGAGCTATTGCATGACGATGTTGATTCTACTAAGATGGAACAACCGTAGTAGTACTATAACCGAATGTGAAGCATCTAAGTTAATGTATTCTACAGATAAATGAAACATTTCCATCACATGGCTAGCACAAATAAGTATAAAGCCATCCCAGTTGGTTGCAAAATAAAATTAAATATATCATTGCATAACTTTGAGCATAGTTTGAAATAAAATGATTATTAGATAAAATTCAACTACAATTAATTTATGTGGGCCTAGCCATGCGAATGCACGGGTTAACGACTAGTTATATATAACAAATAATTAAAGTGGCTAAGCTAATGATTTTTTTCCTAATTTTGATTTTTTTCACTTGCAATGACAATTTACCGAAGACAACCGCGTGTAACTAGGGATCTTAACGGGTAACTTCCGCATGTCCCATTTTTTGCCACTTTTACTGGGACATTTCTCGAGTGGTGGGTTTCTTTCCTCCTCTAAAAAAAAATCCCTCTCGGGGGACAGCTGCAGGAACGGCGACGCCCCTCCTTCGACCTCT
Source organism: Aegilops tauschii subsp. strangulata (assembly GCF_002575655.3). Classification (NCBI taxonomy): domain Eukaryota; kingdom Viridiplantae; phylum Streptophyta; class Magnoliopsida; order Poales; family Poaceae; genus Aegilops; species Aegilops tauschii. The sequence goes on from NC_053035.3 coordinate 68,217,018, forward strand.
CCACATCATACCTCTCCCCTGGCGGCTGTTGGAAATATGAGCAAATTACTACGAGATTTAATCCGAATAAAAAGGAAATAAATCATGACAGCAATAGTAGAGATTAAACTAATCATGCGAACTAGCATAGTAGATGAATAGATCACATCTAGGGCACATACTAGAAGCATGAATTCTACCACGATCTCGAACAGGAAGGATAGAATCACATACGGTGCAGCGGGAGCAGCACCGCCGGCGTTGACGTTGTCGCCCATGTCGTCGAGGATGAGGTTGCCGAGGTCGGGGAAGAAGTCGTCGTTCGCTAAGTCGTCGCAGCCGGCAGTCGCGCGAGTGCGCTCCCCAAAAACCTGATCGCCCCTCTCCCGTACAGGATCACGAGAGGCGGGGTTCCGGAGGCCTGCTGTCCCTTCTCCCGGTGCACGCGGGAAGGAGGGATGGAGAAGACTTGCTTGGCGGCGCAATGATCTGGAATGGTGGTGAGAAACCATACGAAGTGGCAGCGGCTAGGGTAGACTTCTGCCTGACTATATAGTGCGGGCCGGGTAGGTCGTGGGACTAAACCCCACGTCCGAGTCGTCACGATCCAAAAGAATCGGAAACGGTTCAGTAATTAACGCGTCCGTTAATTATTAATTAATGACTCATTAATTTTTCCCGAACAGCAAAAATATAGACAACGTGCATAGCTCTGTCATCGGCTCGGCTCAATCCCGCAACCCGCGGCACGTCGTGACGAGGCGTGGCGTGGCGAGGCGAGGGAGGAGGTGGAGCCCGCGTGTAGGTCTCCTCTTCTCATGCTCATACAAGTGGTAGAAGAGCTCACCTTATAAAGAGGTGCAGCTCTCTCTCAACTTATGAGGTGGGACTAAACTTTAGCCTCACTCACTCCACTCACATGTGTGCATGAATGGGCCAAGAGAATTTCAGAATTTTAGTTGGGCTTTGGGCCAAAAGCCCACTAGCAAATTCCAACAATCCCCCACAAAGTCTCATTGGCACATTTCACCATTTGGTTCCAAAACATTGTTTATATACCGGTGCTTAGTGGATACTGTGAAGTTGAACTTCCACTTAGATTTTTATGCTACACTAGATCACAACTTGAATAGTGGACTATGCCTTGAACTACAAGTTTTCTGCGAGACTAGTTTCACACAAATTCTTGACCGATACTGGGCTGCCGCAAGGCTTCCCCGCGGGTGGAGCGTATACGTCATACTCCAGGGCCTTTCATGAATTTATTAGAGAACACCCAATTCTCACAGACTGCGACGTTAACAGTCGAATTCATATAGGTGTGTTCCTCAGGAGATGCTCTGCAGGACAACATCTCTGCTTACTCAAATAAGCCACTTGGAACACATTAAGATAAATATCAACCTGCCATGCAGATCAGGAGAGTATTGCATCTTCACGGAGTGGGATAATTAAAATAGGAATACTCTCCTTTCAGCTGACCAACAGCTTGTCTCCCACTTCTACTTAACGGGATCTCCGATCACATAGAGTGGGTTACCACTATGGACAACTCATGCGGTGGGTCTCAAGCCCATCTCCATCGATGCATTATCTATCACGTTACGTGATAGACCCTTTGTGAAGGGATCTTCCAAGTTTTTCGATGTTTGGATATAATCCAACGTAATAACTCCGGAGTTCCTCAATTTTCTGACAGATTTTAGTCTCCTCTTCACATGCCTTGAGGACTTCATATTGTCATTAGAACTGTTTATCTTGACGATCACAGTTTGATTATCACAGTTCATCAGGTTAGGGGTATTGGTTTTTCAACCATAGGTAAGTCCATCAAGAGCTCACAAAGCCACTCTGCTTCAACAGTGGCAGTGTCTAATGTTGTGAGTTATGCTTCCATAGTTGACCTCGTTAAGATGGTCTACTTGCAAGACTTCCAAGAAACAGCGCCACCACCAAGTGTAAAAACATAACCACTTGTGGCCTTAATCTCATCAGCATCAGATATCCAGTTTGAGTCACTATAACCCTCTAGTACCCTTGGATACCCGGTGTAGTGAATCCCATAGCTCGCAGTGCCTTTCAAGTAGCGCATAACTCTCTCAAGCGCATGCCAATGATCATTTTCCGGTTTCGACACAAACTGACTCAGCTTGCTCACAGCAAAAGAGATGTCAGGCCTCGTGGCACTCGCCAAATACATAAGTGATCCAATAATCTGAGAATACCTCAGTTGATCTCTAACAATCCGTCGATTCTTTCGAAGCAACACACTAGCATCATATGGAGTTGGAGAAGGCGTGCAGTCGCTATACCCAAAACGACTCAAGATCTTTTTCACATAGTGAGACTGAAGCAGTGTGATCCCACCATTCTCATCTCTCAACAGCTCTCAACAGCTTGATGTTTAAGATAACATGAGCTACTCCTAGATCCTTCATCTCAAAACAGCGAGATAAGAAATCCTTAACCTCATTGATCAAATCAAGTTTGGTTCCAAAGATCAGTATGTCATCGACATACAGACAAAGAATAGCTCCTTGGCCCCCACCATGGCGATAGTACACACACTTCTCACCATCGTTTACTACAAAGCCGGCAGCAGTTAATGTTCTTTCGAACTTCTCATGCCACTCCTTGGGAGCTTGTTTAAGGCCATATAAAGACTTTAATAACTTGCACACCTTTCCTTCCTGACCAGGTACTACAAAACCATCTGGTTGATCCATGTAAATTTCCTCCTTCAACTCTCCATTGAGGAAAGCCGTCTTAACGTCCATTTGGTGAACGAGAAGACCATGTGAGGCAGCCAGTGATAGTAGCACCCAAATTGTGGTCATTCTAGCCACGGGTGAGTAAGTATCAAAGAAGTCTTCACCTTCTTTCTGGGTATAACCCTTAGCCACAAGCCGTGCCTTGTACTTTTCAATCCTACCATCAGGTCTAAGCTTCTTCTTGAACACCCACTTACATCCAACAGGTTTGCACCCATAAGGACGGTCAGTGATCTCCCAGGTTCCGTTAGCTAATATGGAATCCATCTCGCTACAAACAGCTTCCTTCCAGTAGTCAGCATCAGGAGATGCATAGGCTTCTGAAATAGTCCTGGGTGTGTCATCCACAAGGTACACAATGAAATCATCACCAAAGGACTTTGCAGTCCTCTGTCTCTTACTCCTTACAGGAGTTTCATTGTCACCCTCAACAGGATTCTCAACGTGTTCCATCGCAATGGTGGGTTCAGGAATTACAGTGAGTTCCTCACTAGATGGAGTAGGTATCTCCTGATTTGATGAACTCGACATATCCTTCATAGGAAATATGTCCTCAAAGAAAGTTGCATCATTCGACTCCATAATTGTACCAACATGCATGTCGGATACCTTAGATTTTATTATCAAAATCTATAGCCAATGCTATGAAAAGCATAGCCCAGAAGAACACAATCCACGGTTTTCGGTCCAAGCTTGCGCTTCTTGGGAATTGGTATATTGACTTTCGCCAAACAACCCCAAGTACGTAGGTAAGAGAGTTTCAATCTTTTCCTTTTCCATTCCTCAAAAGGAGTCATGGTCTTATGCTTTGTGGGAACTCGGTTTAGGATATGACACGCAGTCATTAGCGCCTCCCCCCACCATTCCTTGGAAAGACCCGATGTGTCTAACAGGGTGTTAACCATATCAGTTAGAGTTCGGTTCTTTCTTTCGGCTACCCCATTTGACTGAGCTGAGTAGGGAGGCGTCCTCTCATGGATTATACCATGTTCCGCACAAAACAAATCAAATTCATTGGAAAAATACTCTCCACCACGATCGGACATAAGCCGTTTAATTTTTCGATCAAGTTGGTTCTCTGCCTCAGTTTTATAGTTTTTGAAGAAAGTTAAAGCCTCATCTTTTGATTTCAGAAGATACACATAACAATATCTAGTGGAGTCATCAATCAATGTCATGAAGTATCTCTTTCCACCTTTTGTCAACACGCCATTCATCTCACAAAGATCAGAATGTATAAGCTCTAGTGGCGCCAAGTCTCTTGCCTCAGCAGTCTTATGGGACTTGCGAGGTTGCTTAGCTTGCACACATACTTGGCACTTGGAGCCTTTGACAGTAGAGATTTTCGGAATTAAATTCATATTGGCTAGCCGCGTCATGCAACCAAAGTTAATATGACAAAGTGGTGAATGCCAAATATCAGACTCATTATTGTGGCAAACATTATTAATAACTTTAGTGCAAATATCTGACAAGGATAGGCGGAACAAGCCTCCGCACTCATAGCCTTTTCCAACAAATTGTCCACACTTAGAAATTACAACTTTATTGGATTCCAAAACCAACTTAAAACCATCTCGACATAAACGGGAACCGCTAACGAGATTTTTATTGATGGACGGCACATGATGAACGTTCTTCAGACGCACGGTCTTCCCCGAAGTAAACTTCAGATCGACCATACCAACACCTCGAACGATGGCATGTGACCCGTTCCCCATCAGCACGGGAGAAGTCCCTGTGACCTGGTAAGAAGAAAACATGGAGGCATCAGCACAAACATGTACATTGGCACCGGTGTCAATTAACCAATCAGGAGATTGAAATACTGAAAGGATGGTAGGAAGAATACCGTACCCAGAATCCTTCATATCAGTATCACCGATGACAACATTAGCAGACTTGCCGCTCTTCTCATGTTCGCGCTCCTCAAAGCGGTTAGGACACTTCGGAGCCCAGTGATTAGGATCACCGCAGACATGGCAAAGTCCCTTCCCCTTCTTATGAGAATTCTTCTTGAAGTTGGTAGAATGTGACGGCTTGTTCTTTGTATCAAACTTGCCTTTGCCCTGAGTTTTGTTCTTGTTATTTTTGAACTTGTTGGGCGGGAAGTTCTTCTTCTGTACCATGTGGGCACTAGAAGCTCCCTCAGCAACTCGAGCATGTGTGTCCTTTGCTCTCGCCTTCTCTTCAACATCAAGAGTACCAATGAGATCCGCAATGGAAAACTCCTGTCTCTTGTGTTTCAGGGAAGTAGCAAAATTGTTCCACGAAGGTGGAAGCTTGGCAATGATGCCTCCGGCAACAAATTTGTCCGGCATCACACACTTGAAGTACTCAAGTTCTTTTGCGAGCGACTGTATCTCATGAGCCTGCTGTACAACAGGGCACTCATCAGTCATCTTGTAGTCATAGAATTGCTCCATGACGTACAACTCGCTGCCGGCGTCCGAGGCACCAAACTTGGCCTCGAGCGCAGCCCACATGTCCTTGCCGTTGTCAAACGACATATACGAATCCACAATGGAGTCATCAAGAACACTCAGAAGAGCGCCTTTAAAGAGAGTATCGATCTTCTCAAAAGCTTCCAGCTATGCTGGATTAAGATCGCCCTCAGGCTTCCCTTTGGTGGCGTCATAGCAGCCCGTGGTCTGAAACCAGTAGACTGCTCTCGTGCGACACCTCTTATATTGCGCCCCCTTAAAGGCAGGCGGCTTCAGATGCGCAGCAAAACCACTCGGAGTAAATTGCCTATGATCAGGTTTTTGGATTGTTGGAAATATGAGCAAATTACTACGAGATTTAATCCGAATAAATAGGAAATAGATCATGACAGCAATAGTAGAGATTAAACTAATCATGCGAACTAGCATAGTAGATGAACAAATCACATCTAGGGCACATACTAGAAGCATGAATTCTACCACGATCTCGAACAGGAAGGATAGAATCACATACGGTGCAGCGGGAGCAGCACCGCTGGCGTTGACGTTGTCGCCCATGTCGTCGAGGATGAGGTTGCCGAGGTCGGGGAAGAAGTCGTCGTTCGCGAAGTCGTCGCTGCCAGCAGTCGCGTGAGTGCGCTCCCCAAAAACCTGATCGCCCCTCTCCCGTACAGGATCACGAGAGGCGGGGTTCCGGAGGCCTGCTGTCCCTTCTCCTGGTGCACGCCGGAAGGAGGGATGGAGAAGACTTGCTTGGCGGCGCAATGATCTGGAATGGTGGTGAGAAACCATACGAAGCGGCAGCGGGTAGACGTCTGCCTGACTATATAGTGCGGGCCGGGTAGGTCGTGGGAGTAAACCCCACGTCCGAGTCGTCACGATCCAAAAGAATCGAAAACGGTTCAATTTTTCCCGAACAGCAAAAATATAGACAACGTGCATAGCTCTGTCCTCAGCTCGGCTCGGCTCAATCCCGCAACCCGCGGCGCGACGCATCATGACGAGGCGAGGCGAGGCGAGGCGTGGCGTGGCGAGGCGAGCGAGGAGGAGGAGCGCGCGTGTAGGTCTCCTCTTCTAATGCTCATACAAGTGGTAGAAGAGCTCACCTTATAAAGAGGTGCAGCTCTCTCTCAACTTATGAGGTGGGACTAAACTTTAGCCTCACTCACTCCACTCACATGTGTGCATGAATGGGCCAAGAGAATTTTAGAATTTTAGTTGGGCTTTGGGGCAAAAGCCCACTAGCTCGCAAATTCCAACAGCGGCCATGAAAGACAGCAGTCCGTCGGTCCAAGACCCGGCCTACAACCGTAGGTGGGCAAATTTGCAGCCCCCTCGTGTTCCCCTTCGCCTTCCATTGCGCCTCCTAGGGCAACGCAGGCCAAGTCCGGGTCCTTCCTCTGCCTCGCTGCAGCCCCACCGCCGCCTCTCCCACGACCTCGCCACTCGAGCACGCCCGTTTGCCGCTGACTGCTCGCCTCCTCCACCAACACTACCACTACCACCTTCACCCCCCCTCGGCCACGGAGGTCTGCAACCACAAATTCTAGCCACAAGCTACTGCAGGATGATGGGGAATAGCTGCCGCTGATGGCGCGCGGCACACGATGGCGATGCAGGTTGAGTTTCCAGTGAGGCCACCCTATTTCTCCCCCCGTCCACCCCTCGTTAATACACTTCTTTTGTTCTTTCTCCATTATGTCATCCATCAAATTTGTCTATCCTATTTCTCCCTCCATTAGAATGTGCGAAAAAATAGATGGACGCGTCTAGTGGGCGGCCGGCTGCCCACTAGTGCGATCGAGCGGCCGGCCTAAAAAGTAAGCCATGTCTCCCCGCGGTACAGAAAAGGAAGGGACAGGCGGCCACCAACCCGAGCCGACGGAGCGGCCAATCCCGAACAGAAAAGGAAAGTGCTCCCCACGTGGCCAGCTATCCCCAGCGTCTCACCCCCTCCCACGACCGCTCGCCCCCACGCCCCATCCCCTCCCACGTGTTGGGGAACGCAGTATTTCAAAAAATTTACCTACGATCACGCAAGATCTATCTAGGAGAAGCATAGCAACGAGCGGGGAGATTGTGTCCATGTACCCTCGTAGACCGAAAGCGGAAGCGTTTAGTAACGCGGTTGATGTAGTCGAACGTCTTCACGATCCAACCGATCCAAGTACCGAACGTACGGCACCTCCGTGTTCAGCACACGTTCAGCACGATGACGTCCCTCGAGCTCTTGATCCAGTTGAGGACGAGGGAGAGTTCCATCAGCATGACGCCATGGCGACAGTGATGATGAAGTTACCGGCGCAGGGCTTCGCCTAAGCACTACGACGATATGACCGAGGTGTTAACTGTGGAGGGGGGCGCCGCACACGGCTAGGAACAATTGATGTGTGTCCTAGGGGTGCCCTCCCCACGTATATAAACGAGGGAGAGGGAGGGAGGCAGCCTAGGGCACGCCCAAGTAGGAGGAATCCAACTTGGGCCCCTTGTCCAATTCGCCCTCCCCCCCAACCACATTTGGACAAGGGGGGAAGGAAGGAGGGAGGGGAAGGAAGTAGGAGTCCTACTTCATACTTTCATTTTCCTCCTCTCCTTTCCCTTTCTCCCCATGTGGCTGGCCCTACAGGGGGCGCACCAGCCCCTTGTGGGCTGGTGTGTTCCCTTACTTGGCCCATTAAGCCCATATCTTTGTCGGGGGTTGCCCGGAACCCCTTCCGGTGACCCGGTATCACCCGGAACACTTCCGGTGTCCAAATACCATTGTCCTATATATGAATCGTTACATCTCGACCATTTCAAGACTCCTCATCATGTCCGTGATCTCATCCAGGACTCCGAACAAACTTCGGTCATCAAATCACATAACTCATAATACAAATCATCATCGAACGTTAAGCGTGCGGACCCTACGGGTTCGAGAACTATGTAGACATGACCGAGACACATCTCCGGTCAATAACCAATAGCGGAACCTGGATGCTCATATTGGCTCCTACATATTCTACGAAGATCTTTATCGGTCAAACCGCATGACAACATACGTTGTTGCCTTTGTCATCAAAATGTTACTTCCCCGAGATTCGATCGTCGGTATCATCATACCTAGTTCAATCTCGTTACCGGCAAGTCTCTTTACTCGTTCCGTAATGCATCATCCCGTGACTAACTCATTAGTCACATTGCTTGCAAGGCTTATAGTGATGCGCATTACCGAGAGGGCCCAGAGATACCTCTCCGATACACGGAGTGACAAATCCTAATCTCGATCTATGCCAACCCAACAAACACCTTCGGAGAAATCTGTAGAGCATCTTTATAATCACCCAGTTACATTGTGACATTTGATAGCACACAATGTGTTCCTCCAGTATTCGGGAGTTGCATAATCTCATAGTCATAGGAACATGTATAAGTCATGATGAAAGCAATAGCAATAAAACTAAACGATCATTATGCTAAGCTAGCGGATGGGTCTTTTCCATCACATCATTCTCTAATGATGTGATCCCGTTCATCAAATGACAACACATGTCTATGGTCAGCAAACATAACCATCTTTGATTAACGAGCTAGTTAAGTAGAGGCATTACTAGGGACACTCTGTTTTGTCTATGTATTCACACATGTACTAAGTTTCCGGTTAATACAATTCTAGCATGAATAATAAACATTTATCATGATATAAGGAAATATAAATAACAACTTTATTATTGCCTCTAGGGCATATTTCCTTCAGTCTCCCACTTGCACTAGAGTCAATAATCTAGTTCACATCGCCATGTGATCTAACACCAATAGTTCACATTACCATGTGATTAGTTCACATCGCCACGTGACTAATACCCAAAGAGTTTTACTAGAGTCAATAATCTAGTTCACAACGCTATGTGATTAACACCCAAAGAGTACTATGGTGTGATCATGTTTTGCTTGTGAGAGAAGCTTAGTCAATGGGTCTGTCACATTCAGAGCCGTATGTATTTTGCAAATTTTTGATGTCTACAATGCTCTGCATGGAGCTACTCTAGCTAATTGCTCCCACTTTCAATATGTATCCAGATTGAGACTCAGAGTCATCGGATCGGTGTAAAAGCTTGCATCGGCGTAACTCTTTACGATGAACTCTTTATCACCTCCATAACCGAGAAATATCTCCTTAGTATTCTAAGGATAATTTTGACCGCTGTCAAGTGATCCACTCCTAGATCAATATCGTACCCCCTTGCCAAACTCATGGCAAGGTACACTACAGGTTTGGTACACAGCATAACATACTTTATAGAACCTATGGCTGAGGCATAGGGAATGACTTTCATTCTGTTTCTATTTTCTGTCGTGGTCGTGTTTTGAGTCTTATTCAACTTTACACCTTGCAATACAGGCAAGAACTCCTTCTTTGACTGTTCCATTTTGAACTACTTCAAAAATCTTGTCAAGGTACTCATTGAAAAATCTTATCAAGTGCCTTCATCTATCTCTATAGATCTTGATGCCCAATATGTAAGCAGCTTCACCGAGGTCTTTCTTTGAAAACTCCTTTCAAACCCTCCTTTATGCTTTCCAGAAAATTCTACATCATTTCCGATCAACAATATGTCATTCACATATACTTATCATAAAGGTTGTAGTGCTCCCACTCACTTTCTTGTAAATACAGGCTTCACCGCAAGTCTGTATAAAACTATATGCTTTGATCAACTTATCAAAGCGTATATTCCAACTCCGAGATGCTTGCACCTGTACATAGATGGATCGCTGGAGCTTGCACATTTTGTTAACAGCTTTAGGATTGACAAAACCTTCTGGTTGTATCATATACAACTCTTCTCTAATAAATCCATTAAGGAATGCAGTTTTGATATCCATTTGTCAGATTTCATAAAATGTGGCAACTGCTAACATGATTCAGACAGACTTTAAGCATCGATACGAGTGAGAAAATCTCATCGTAGTCAACATCTTGAATTTGTCAAAAACCCTTTTTGACATGTCGAGCTTTGTAGATAGTAACACTACTATCAGCGTCCGTCTTCCTCTCGAAGATCCATTTATTCTCAATGGCTTGCCGATCATCGGGCAAGTCCACCAAAGTCCACACTTTGTTCTCATACATGGATTCTATCTCAGATTTCATGGCCTCAAGCCATCTGTCGGAATCTGGGCTCATCATCGCTTCCTCATAGTTCGTAGGTTCATCATGGTCTAGCAACATGACTTCCAGAATAGGATTACCATACCACTGTGGTGCGGATCGTACTCTGGTTCACCTACGAGGTTTGGTAGTAACTTGATCTGAAGTTTCATGATCATCATCATTAACTTCCTCACTAATTGGTGTAGGCATCACTGGAACTGATTTCAGTGATGAGCTACTTTCCAATTCGAGAGAAGGTACAATTACCTCATCAAGTTCTACTTTCCTCCCACTCACTTCTTTCGAGAGAAACTCCTTCTCTAGAAAGGATCCACTCTTAGCAACAAAGATCTTGCCTTCGGATCTGTGATAGAAGGTGTACCCAACAGTTTCTTTTGGGTATCCTATGAAGACACACTTCTCCGATTTGGTTTTGAGCTTATCAGGCTGAGACTTTTTCACATAATAAGCATCGCAACCCCAAACTTTAAGAAACGACAGCTTAGGTTTCTTGCTAAACCACAGTTCATACGGTGTCGTCTCAACGGATTTTTAGACGGTGCCCTATTTAACGTGAATGCAGCTGTCTCTAATGCATAACCCCAAAATGATAGTGGTAAATCGGTAAGAGACATCATAGATCACACCATATCTAATAAAGTATGGTTACGACATTCGGACACACCATTACGCTGTGGTGTTCCAGGTTTCATGAGTTGCGAAACTATTCCACATTGTTTCAAATGAAGGCCAAACTCGTAACTCAAATATTCACCTCCGCGGTCAGATCGTAGAAACTTTATTTTCTTGTTACGATGATTCTGAACTTCACTCTAGAATTCTTTGAACTTTTCAAATGTTTCAGACTTGTGTTTCATTAAGTAGATATACCCATATCTGCTCAAATCATCGGTGAAGGTCAGAAAATAATAATACCCGCCGCGAGCCTCAACACTCATCGGACCGCATACATCAGTATGTATTATTTCCAATAAGTCAGTGGCTCGCTCCGTTATTCCGGATAACTGAGTCTTAGTCATCTTGCCCATGAGGCATGGTTCACAAGCATCAAGTGATTCCAAAAGCCCACCAGCATGGATTTTCTTCATGCGCTTTACACCAATATGACCTAAACGGCAGTGCCACAAATAAGTTGAACTATCATTATTAACATTGCATCTTTTGGCTTCAATATTATGAATATGTGTATCACTACAAATGATATTCAATAAACCATTCACCTTGGGTGTATAACCACAGAAGGTTTTATTCATGTAAACAGAATAACAATTATTCTTTGACTTAAATGAATAATCGTATTGCAATAAACATGATCCAATCATATTATGCTCAACGCAAACACCAAATAACATTTATTTTATGTTCAACACTAATCCCGAAGGTAAAGGGAGTGTGCGATGGTGATCTTATCAACCTTGGAATCACTTCCAACACACATCCCTCAACTAGTCTCTATTCATTTATAATTCCTATTTCAAGTTACTAATCATAGCAACTGAACCAGTATCAAATACCCAGGGGCTACTATGAATACTAGTAAAGTACACATCAATAACATGTATATCATATATACTTTTATTCACTTTGCCATCCTTCATATCCGCCAAGTATTTGGGGCAGTTCCGCTTCCAGTGACCATTTCCTTTGCAGTAGAGGCACTCGGTTTCAGGCTTGGGTCTAGCTTTGGGCTTCTTCATGGGAGTGGCAACTTGCTTGTCATTCTTCTTGAAGTTCCCTTTCTTGCCCTTTTACTTGAAACTAGTGGTCTTGTCAACCATCAACACTTGATGCTTTTCTTGATTTCTACCTTCGCCGATTTCAGCATCGTGAAGAGCTCGGGGAATCATTTTCGTCATCCCTTGCATATTATAGTTCATCACGAAGTTCCAGTAACTTGCTGATAGTGACTAGAGAACTCCGTCAATCACTATCTTATCTGGAAGATTAACTCGCACTTGATTCAAGCGATTGTAGTACTCAGACATTCTGAGCACATGCTCACTGGTTGAGCTATTCTCCTCCATTTTGTAGGCAAAAATACTTGCCAGAGGTCTCATACCTCTCGACTCGGGCATGAGTTTGAAATACCAGTTTCAACTCTTGGAACATCTCATATGCTCCATGGTGTTTCAAAACATTTTTGAAGTCCCGGTTCTAAGCCGTAAAGCATGGTGCACTAAACTAACAAGTAGTCATCATGCCGAGCTTGTCAAACGTTCATAACATCTACATTTGCTCCTGCAATAGTTCTATCACCTAGCGGTCCATCAAGGACATAATTCTTCCGTGCAGCAATGAGGATAATCCTTAGATCACGGACCTAGTCCGCATCATTGCTACTATCCACTTTCAACTTAGTTTTCTCTAGGAACATATCATAAATAAAACGAGGAAGCTATACGCGAGCAATTGATCTACAACATAGATATGCAAATACTATCAGGACTAAGTTCATGATAAATTTAAGTTCAATTAATCATATTACTTAAGAACTCCCACTTAGATAGACATCCCTCTAGTCATCTAAATGATCACGTGATCCATATCAACTAAACCATGTCCAATCATCACGTGAGATGGAGTAGCTTTCAATGGTGAACATCACTATGTTGATCATATCTACTATATGATTCACGTTCGACCTTTCGGTCTCAGTGTTCCGAGGCCATATCTGCATATGCTAGGCTCGTCAAGTTTAACCCAAGTATTCTACATGTGCAAAACTGGCTTGCACCCGTTGTATGTGAACGTAGAGCTTATCACACCCGATCATCATGTGGTGTCTCAGCACGAAGAACTGTCGTTGTGCATACTCAGGGAGAACACTTATACCTTGAAATTTTAGTAAGGGATCATCTCATAATGCTACCGTCGTACTAAGCAAAATAAGATGCATAAAAGATAAATATCACATGCAATCAAAATATGTGACATGATATGGCCATCATCATCTTGTGCCTTTGATCTCCATCTCCAAAGTACCGTCATGATCTCCATCGTCACCGGCATGACACCATGATCTCCATCATCTTGATCTTTATCAACGTGTTGTCACATGGTCGTCTCGCCAACTATTGCTTTCGCAACTATTGCTATCACATAGCGATAAAGTAAAGCAATTATATGGCGCTTGCATCTTATGCAATAAAGAGAAAACCATAAGGCTCCTTCCAGTTGCCGATAATTTTAACAAAACATGATCATCTCATACAACAATTTATATCTCATCACGTCTTGAACATATCACATCACAACATGCCCTGCAAAAACAAGTTAGACGTCCTCTACTTTGTTGCTGCAAGTTTTACGTGGCTGCTACGGGCTTCTAGCAAGAACCGTTCTTACCTACGCATCAAAACCACAACGATTTTTCATCAAGTGTGATGTTTTAACCTTCAACAAGGACCGGGCGTAGTCAAACTCGATTCAACTAAAGTTGGAGAAACAGACACCCGCCAGCCACCTGTGTGCACAGCACGTCGGTAGAACCAGTCTCATGAACGTGGTCATGTAATGTCGGTCCGGGCCACTTCATCCAACAATACCGCCGAATCAAAGTAAGACGTTGCTAGTAAGCAGTATAACTATTATCGCCCACAAATCTTTGTGTCCTACTCGTGCATATAACATCTACGCATAGACCTGGCTCGGATGCCACTGTAGGGGAACGTAGTATTTCAAAAAAATTACCTACGATCACGCAAGATCTATGTAGGAGAAGCATAGCAACGAGAAGGGAGAGTGTGTCCACGTACCCTCGTAGACCGAAAGCGGAAGCGTTTAGTAACGCGGTTGATGTAGTCGAACGCCTTCACAATCCAACCGATCCAAGTACCGAACATACGGCACCTCCGTGTTCAGCACACGTTCAGCATGATGATGTCCCTCGAGCTCTTGATCCAGTTGAGGACGAGGGAGAGTTCCATTAGCACGACGGCGTGGCGACGGTGATGATGAAGTTACCGGCGCAGGGCTTCGCCTAAGCACTACAACGATATGACCGAGGTGTTAACTGTGGAGGGGGGCGCCGCACACGGCTAGCAACAATTGATGTGTGTTCTAGGGGTGCCCTCCCCACGTATATAAAGAGGGAGAGGGAGGGAGGCAGCCTAGGGCGTGCCCAAGTAGGAGGAATCCTACTTGGGCCCCTAGTCCAATTCGGCCCCCCTACCATATTTGGACAAGGGGGAAAGGAAAGAGGAGGGAGGGGAAGGAACTAGGAGTCCTACTTCATACTTTCCTTTTCCTCCTCTCCTTTCCCTTTCTCCCCACGTGGCTGGCCCTATAGGGGGTGCACCAGCCCATTGTGGGCTGGTGTGTTCCCTTACTTGGCCCATTAAGCCCATATCTTTGCCGGGGCTTGCCCAGAACCCCTTTCGGTGACCCGGTATTACCCAGAACACTTCCGGTGTCCAAATACCATCGTCCTATATATGAATCTTTACCTCTCAATCATTTCGATACTCCTCGTCATGTCCGTGATCTCAATCGGGACTCCGAACAAACTTCGGTCATCAAATCACATAACTCATAATACAAATCATAATCGAACGTTAAGCGTGCGGACCCTACGGGTTCAAGAACTATGTAGACATGACCGAGACACATCTCCGGTCAATAACCAATAGTGGAACCTAGATGCTCATATTGGCTCCTACATATTCTATGAAGATCTTTATAGGTCAAACCGCATAACAACATATGATGTTCCCTTTGTCATCGGTATGTTACTTGCCCGAGATTCGATCGTCGGTGTCATCATACCTAGTTCAATCTCGTTACCGACAAGTCTCTTTACTCGTTCCATAATGCATCGTCCCGTGACTAACTCATTAGTCACATTGCTTGCAAGGCTTATAGTGATGTGCATTATCGAGAGGGCCCAGAGATACCTCTCCGATACACGGAGTGACAAACCCTAATCTCGATCTATGCCAACCCAACAAACACCTTTGGAGACATCTCTAGAGCATCTGTATAATTACCCAGTTACGTTGTGACGTTTGATAGCACACAAGGTGTTCCTCCGGTATTCGGGAGTTGCATAATCTCATAGTCAGAGGAACATGTATAAGTCATGATGAAAGCAATAGCAATAAAACTAAATCGTCATTATGCTAAGCTAACGGATGGGTCTTGTCCATCACATCATTCTCTAATTATGTGATCCCGTTCATCAAATGACAACACATGTCTATGGTCAGGAAACATAACCATCTTTGATTAACGAGCTAGTCAAGTAGAGGCATACTAGGGACACTCTGTTTTGTCTATGTATTCACACATGTACTAAGTTTCCGGTTAATACAATTCTAGCATGAATAATAAACATTTATCATGATATAAGGAAATATAAATAACAACTTTATTATTGCCTCTAGGGCATATTTCATTCACCACGTTGCCTTCTTCTTCTCCATGAAAGAAGGGGATCCAAGGCCCTTCTTCCTCCTCCTGTACAGCCGCCATTGCAGCCCAAAAGTAGAAGAAACTGCTGCAAGAAATTGATCTAAGGGCAGGGTGATCATAGCCATCCAGGCAGCAACTTGAGGCAAGTAATTCCCCTCTGCCCCTCTTCAGTTCCCCCCTTCTTGTACTGCATCTGTAAACCCCCTTCTCCATGGATCTATCAGCAAATCCATGGAGAAGCTGCTTCAAGAAATGAGTGGATCTGCATCACCCCATTGTCAACATCACACCACCCCCCATGAGTGTCATGTCTGAAAACTGAAAACCAACCATGGACACAAGCCTACTATTTTCTTGTTTGTGCAACTAAACACAAGTCATTAAGTTTAGTTGCATAGCTTTCTATTTGCACACTAAACATGGTTTGAGATCAAGTTTAACAAAACTGAACATGTTTTCTAACATGCATGCCAGCCAAGTTTCCCCCCTGGATGTGTTCAGCAAGCCGACTAAGACATATTTTTTGGCCAACTAGAACATGATTCTATCCAACTAAACATGCAATGTGGCCAAAAGTAAGCATGCATTCTACCAAGTTGAAGTTATTGTTTGCAAACGAACACATTGACTGTCCAAAGAATATGTGCAACTAAAAATGCATATATGTGCAACTGAACATACATCCCAGCCAACTGAATCATGTATTCTGGCAACTCAACATGCATGCTAGGCAAATTGAAACATGCATTGTACCCCACATGAACTGGATGTTTTTTGAGTGAACACTTTAGAAAACATGAAGTATATGTGCAATAAAAACATGTATCCTGGCCAACTAAATATGCATGCTGGCCAACTGAATATGCATACTGGCCAATTGAAACATCTATTCTAGCCAGCTGAACACATTGGCTGTCCAACTGAACATGCATCCTAGCCAACTGAAAAAATGCATCCTGGCCAACTGACACATCTATTCTAGCCAAAACCAAAAATCTATAGTACGACAGCAAAAACACAAGAACTTTTGCCCATACCTAATGAAAATGCAAAACATATTAAAATAGTCATGCATATATTCTTGTCCCACACATATATTCTGGTCCCACGCCTATTGTAAATCTATAGTGTAAAAATATGTTCAATATACTAGAAGTAAAAACAGAAACAGCGATGAAAAACGTATATCTATAATATGTCATCCAATTCTTCTTTCTTCTTTCACCTAGATTTTCCATCTCAATTGTAGCATCAAATTATGTGCAGAAAAATCTGAATCAGCTCCTTACCAATAGAAAGCCTGCGGATCAGTGCAACAAATAGAGGAAAAAGGCAGAAAAACTCTGTAGTAAAAAAAGTAATGTTCTTGCCACCTATTTTACTGCAAATTGTGCAACTAACATAACAACTCTGTGCAAACAAAAAATGCATACCTTCTATAAAAAAGATTTTGTAGACATGTAGCTTTTGCAACTAAGATTGTCATAATGGTGTGCAACTACCTATTTACTAAGTTTTTAGGTTGTTTGAAACACTCTTTCATGATTAAAACTGATGACATCACTTCCTTCCTTTTATATGTGCAGGGGGTGCGAGGCAGCAGCAAAAAAAGGAAAAAGAAAATGCTTGATCTCAATGAGTTGCCTCCTGATCTCAATGAGCTTCCTCATGATATGGATCAGCAGCAACCCAGCATACCACAAGGAAATTGGACAGAAAATGGGTGCTCTCTTTACTACACGAGACAACCCATGGGCCTAACGCTATGGGCCATGACAATGTGGCAGGGCAGTCATCAACCCGTGGTGCCCCTATAGTCGTGTCTTTACAGTCAGAGAGACATAATCTTGATGACACGGGCACCGCGACAAATGTTCCTGGTCCAACGCGGACTGAACTCGGAGCTGGTGATGTTGACGGTGCTGTGCCAGGAGAAGAAGGAGAAGATGAGGCTGGTTCTCAACCCATGGAACCCTATGTTGGCATGAGGTTTGACAACCTACAAATTGCTAAGGATCACTACAACTGCTACGCCCTACGGATGGGTTTCTCTGTCAAGATGAACACCTCTAGGCGGATAGATCGCACCAATGTATTAGTAAAACAGCAGTTTTGCTGCAACAAGTACAAGAAGCCCAAAGCTGATGATGGAGGAGCTGAGGCTCCTCCTATCCTGGACCCTATACCAGATCCAAAACCTGTTGACACTGATGAGTAAATGGAAGATGAACCTCCAATCTTTGCTGAAGAGGAGGCTGGTCCTAGTAAGAAAAAGAAGAAACAGAAACGCAAGACAATAAAGCAGACTCAATGCAAGGCAAAAATGTTGGTGAAGCTAATGGATGGGCGATGGGAGGTGACGCACTTTGTTCGTGACCACAATCATCTGCTGGTGAATAGTACTTCGTTGTCCAAATACTTGAGATCCCACCAAGGCATCTCTCCTGATGAAAAGGAGTTTTTGCGCATCTTGTATAACTGCAACTTGACTACAAGTGTGTTTCTATATCCCTTACAAAATTAAGTTTCCCTCTAGGCAGTCCAGTGTGCAACTGCTATGGTACTGGTGTGCAACTAAAATTTCTTAAGTGTGCAACTAGTGTCCAAGTTCCCATATTGTTTCTATATCACTTTGCTGCTTTGTTGTGCAACTAGATTACCTTCACTGTGCAACTACATAATGTCATGTGTGCAAAGTGCAAGTGTTTTTAAAGGTGCAGCTGCTTGTCCATTTCCTGCAACTATCCTCTGTGCCAACACATGTCATATTACTATGCAGCTGGATGTGTGCATTCGTGCGACTAAAAAAAGATATATTGTTTATTTTTGTATTATGCAGGACGTATGATGCATGTAATGGCAGAGTTCTATGGATCTGAGATGATGGTGCCGTTTGGACCAAAGGCAATAACAAATCTGTGTACAAGTTTCCGTAGAGATGACACAAAGGAGGGTGACATGATTGAGACAATTGCGCGCTTCAAGGATATAGAAAAAACGATCCAGACTTCTTCTATAAGGTAAAATATGATGAAGAGGACAGAGTTGTCAACATATTTTGGGTGGATGGCTTAGCTCGAAAAGCTTATGCGGAGGCGTACCATGATTGCATATCGTTTGACACCACCTACATGACCAACATGTACAATATGCCATTCGCGCCCTTCATCGGAATAAACTGACATGGCCAATCTTTCATGTTGGGTTGCGCGTTTGTGAGGCAGGAGTTGGCATCGAGCTTTGATTGGGTCTTTCGAGCATTCATAGAGGCTATGGATGGCAAACCTCCTGACAACTTCATAAGCGATCAGGATGGTGCAATGAGGCAGTCAATAGAGAGCATCTTTCCAACCATCGTGCATCGCTGTTGTCGATGGCACATCATGAAAAAGGCTCAAGAAAAAGTTGGTTGGCTGTTGTGCCGAAATCTAGGGCTCTCTGATGATTTCAACTACTGTGTCGACTTCAGCTTCACTATAGATGAGTTTGAGCATAATTGGGTTGGGTTAATGATGAAGTACAAGGCTATGATACACACACACTTTGAGAAGTTGTGCGAATACAGGTCAACTTGGGTGCCGTGCTACTTCAAACATAGGTTCTTCCCCTTCCTGCAGTCTACACAGCGTAGTGAGGGGTTCAACGCCGTCCTAAAAAGATATGTGAACCCACACAACTCAATGCTGAACTTTGTCAAGCAATATGAAAAAAATCAGAACCACATCCTTGCCAAGGAAGGCTGCAATGATTACAGGATAGAACACCTTGAGATTGAGCTATGGTCCAACTTCCCAATAGAGAGGCAAGCTTACGAAACCTACGCTAGGGACCTTTACTGCAAGTTCAGAGAAGAGTTTGAGCTGACTGGACGTTATAATGCGTTCCAAGTTGGTGCTGATATTTTTGAGCTCAGACCGAACCAGGAATTTGTTGCCAAATATGGTTCTCGAAACTACTTGGTGCGGGCAAGGGTGGGGGAGGGTTCCTATTTGTGTGAGTGCTGCAAAATGAACAAGGACGGCATGCTCTGTTACCACATCCTCAAGGTGTTCACCCATCTTGGAGTTAATGTCATACCGGAAAGGTACATGCTAAGACGGTGGACACCTACTGCTGTCCCTAGTGCGCCAGGGACTGGGTATGAGCAACCGGATGAAATGCCTCCTCAATCGAAGAAGCAGATACGGGAGAGAAACATGATATAAGATTTTCGGAAACTAGCCAAGTTTGCGAGTGGCTCTGATGCAACACATGCCATTGTATACAAGCATATGCGCGGAGCACATACCGAGATCGGCCACCTGAACAAGTCCAAGAAAAAGAAAAAACCGGCTGCTGCTACGGGGCCATCAGATGATGGCAACCCTCGAGGACCTCCTCCACCTCCAGGCCCTACACAGCATGCTCCGCCACCTCCTCCCCCGCCTGGCCCAACAAGCAGTGCCCCGCGTGCTCGTCCCAATGGCCCTACGGGCAGTACTCATGGGGCTCATCATCCAGGTAATTACTGCCCCAACTCCCCATCTAACTAGGTGTGTAACCTCAGTTGCACACATCATGGTGCCCAGTTACACAGAACAGGCTACCCAGTTGTGCGCGCTATGATAGTTCGAGCATCAAGATAATAAACAACGAGCTTCTTTTTCCTGTTCTGGCTATAGGTGATGGCAACCCTCGAGGACCTCCTGCACCTCCAGGCCCTACACGGCATGCTGCTCCACCTCCTCCCCGCCGGGCCCAACAAGCAGTGCCCCGCGTGCTCCTCCCAATGGCCCTACAGGGAGTACTCAGGGGGCTCATCATCCAGGTAATTACCTGCCCCAACTCCCCATCTAACTAGGTGTGTAACTTCAGTTGCACAGATCATGGTGCCCAGTTGCACAGAACAAGCTACCCAGTTGCGCACGCTATGTTAGTTTGAGCATCAAGATAAACAACTAACTTGTTTTTCGTGTTCTGGCTATAGGTGATTACCATCCAAGTGCCATGATGGGCCGTGCTACTATAGGTTTTCTTTTCAACTTAACTTGCACACAGCACCAGTTAGTTGCACAACATGAGCTGTGTGGTTGCAGACAACATCAGTCCTGGTTGCACAAAAAAAATACTAAACTTTTTGTATGATTATTCCATAGGTGATCGAACACAACCTCGTGATGTTCCAGCACCCACGCACACTGCTCCTACTGCCTCGTCGGAGGCTGCATCCCCTGCACAAGCCTCTGATGATTTTGTGCCCAGGTATCATCCAAGGTCTACTACAAAGGGTAGGGCGAGTCGACGGTACAAATCGGCGCTGGAGCTACACCCAAAGAAGAAAAACAAATGCAGCCAGTGCCAATCTACGGACCGCACTGCTGGTGTGTGTCCACTCAGGCTGCTGTGATTCTCTTGCATCATTTGTATGGAAAAGGGGAAAAAGGAAAAGAATGATGGTTTTTGAGCAATGTTGGGACCAAGTGGACACATTCAGCATCTATGCTTTCTCTTCTCTAAGTTGTTTTCCTTGAATTAGTTCATGCACTGTGTATAATGGTTGCTATTTGTGCCTTTGTTGGCAAATGCTTTAATATTTAGTTGTTGAACAATTGTATGCCCAGTGCTCCTAATGTGTCACCAAAAGTGATGACATTGAGTTGCAACGGAATTACTACTAGTGTGCAACTACAAATCTATCGAAAAATTGTGCAAACCAGCAAGGCATTGAAAAAGGGTAGAGAATAAAAAGAGTACTGACCTAGTCCTTGTCGTATCTCAGCAACTTCCTCCATGGGGCAGAGTTGTGCACGCTGGTGAACCAATCATATGCCAGCTTCTTCCTGATGTTGAGTACTTCCTTGGGACCATAGTTGGGTAGTTGGCTACCGTTCCACTCAATGGCATTAAGCAGTGCGAACAGCCCACACTCATTGCTGTGGTGGGGAAAAGGAAAATTTGTCACGGAAATTTTAAACCAATAAGATGATGTACTCTGTGGCACTGTGCAACTACTTATGTGCCACTGTGCAACTAATTATCTGCCACTATGCAACTACTGATGTTCCACTGTGCAACTGGCTAGATAATCCATGAGAAAGTCATAAAATGAAAAAAAACAGATTCCAAACAGATTGTACATCTATAAAACAAGATAATCATTTAAACAAGAGAGAAAACAACACATCTAGAAAATTTTAAAAACTATAGAATGATGGTAAAAATTGAGAAGAATGTCATGCTTCTTGTCTTACTTGCCGTGTTGCTTCGGTACGTCAATGTCAATAATCCGGAAGTGCTCGATGCTAAACTTTGGGTAATGCTTCCTCCATAGATGGCGTACTGCCCCCGCGATGGTAGATGCGGTGTTCATCAACTTAATGTTGTCCAGCTTCCTTCTTGAATCAAGAACTTCGAAACGTCTGTCCCTCAAGTTGACGTTGAAGACCCAATAATGCCTGCCTCCATCCTTATCATTTATATCATTGCACTCAAGCACTGGCAGCATGACCTGCACACGTGAACGATTCAGACACAGATACACGATGTAGGTAAGAAAAACAGTAAAAAAATGGTGAAGTTAAAACAGGTTGCAAGAAAGTATTTGCCAACTAATAGATGTGTCATGTGCAACTGAACATTCTATGGGTGCCAACTAAGAGATGGATCATGTGGGCACAACACTGACCAAGTCTTGCTTGTCGAGACGGTTCTTGTAATCAAACTTCTTGTTTATCCCATTCACATTGTGGATCCCTTGCTGTAAATTGATCTGCAGAAATTATAAACATGCCTCAAACTCCTTACTAGATGAAAGGACTCCCTGAATTGGTCAACAAAAGTGCTACAAACAAGATGAGGGTAAAAAGGTTTTGAGAAAACTTACAGAAAACCTCAGTGGCATAACGACCTTCTTTGAGCCTTCTGGTAAGTTATCCATGATGTGTCTGATTCCAGTCTCAATAGCAATTCTTGACAGCCATTGAACCGGCTTCATGGAATCAACTAACTCCTTTATAGAAATGTAGAAAGCACCATACCTGATTATCTCAGGGCTAATTTTCTAAAAAAAATAAAAGACAAGTTAGCTTGAAGGGTCACAAAAAAATGTGTATTAAAAAAACCAAGAGTGTGCAACTAAAAGCATTGTTCTGTGCAACATGCTCTGCTTGCTGTGCAACTAAGTGGGTGCTACTGTGCAACTGAAAAAGACATGTATGTAGGCTTTGGGAGTTGGTTTGCCTGGTAAGAGCATCATTTGCTCCTGGGTGATGCCTGACCTAATACAAGAGGGCAGCGTAAAGCTTATTGACTGCCTCATTAGAGTTGAACGTCTTCTTATTCTTGTAATCAATGAATGGCGACCTTTGATATGCTGCGGGCCTTATTACCCTCCTCTGTCTTCGTGCAACAGGTGGTCCTAAAGAACTGCTCATGCCAACTGCTGGTTCTGCGCATATCGTGGTGTGGCAGCTGTCTGGTGATCCAACATCTACTTGGTGAGCTAATCCCTTGCCAGCATCAGCAGCAGCGCATCCTTCATTCACAGTTGCTAGGTCCAACTCACCTCATCTATGACAACAACATTGTCATCCCCTATTTGTGCTGCTGGAGCAAGTGCTGCAGCAGGCTTAGCATCACCATCTATGCCTAGGTCAAAAGTTGGTGCATCGCAGTACCCGTCACCATGATAGTTGTAAGAGTTTGATCTGCGTATAGGTTGAAGGCCCAGGGCATCTCCTTGCGGGACATACACAGGTGCATCGTTCGCTGACTTGGTTCGCAATAGTGTTGTAGTTGGCGGCCTAGGAGGCTTGCACCTACTTACAATGTTGAACACCTCCTCTTGTGTTAATGAGTGCTGAAAGTCAGCTCTTGGTGATGCAGGCTTGCTTGGATGTTGTGTGTTAGCTCTTGGAGACGGCACTTTGGCAGTTTGATCACCTCCTTCCGTGTTTGGCATTGAAGTATCTCTATGAGTTGGCACCTCGGGGCTTGCAGTTGCAGTGGTGCCTTCCTGAGCAGCAGTGGTAGTTTTGACTATGGCCCCGCTGCTAATTGAAACTTCAGTTGGTACAGTAGTATCTACAGTTGGCATCTTTCCAGCCTCAGTTGGCAGCAAACTAGCTGAATTTGGCACTCCTGCATCGATGGATGTGGCACATTGTTCTATCTCGCGTCTGAACCCCACACCTTTTCTGCCCTGTTCCCCCTTTGTGCCCTTGGCAAACTTGACAATCTTTTGCTGCTTAGCTGGTTTAGGTGGGCGTGCTGACATAGGAGTCTTTCCCTTGATCTGTTGCACTCCTGTGATGGTTGTAGGCTCAACATGTATTGTTGTCACATCTTCAGTGGTGGTTGGCTCTCTACTCACTACAGTTGGCAAAGCAGTTGGTGCGACAGCTTCCTTCTCCGCATCTATTTCAGCATCTGCCCTTGGCATCTGTTGCTGGGTTTGAGGCAAGTTCAGATTCTTCTTCATTGAAACTGCTTTGTGCTTCTGGACCACATGAGGGTTTGCCACGGATGCTGCCTTGCTCTTGCTGGAGCTTATATCTGGAAGCTGCTTCAAATATTCCTTGTATTTTTCCTTCGAATGAACCCAGTCCAAACCCTTTCCTGCTTCCTCCATGTCAACTGGATTCTTTTCAGCCTCACTTAAAAAGAAAAGCTTCTGATCAATGGCAAAATCGATGTTCCGACACATCTCTTGGTCACTAAAATCTGGCACGGGGAAAGTCGTTAGCAAAGCTGCCTTCAAGTTGCACAGCTTGAGCATATCAATGCTACCTTGAGACTCTGCTTCATCATTTTTCTTTGACTTCGAAAAATGCTCATCTTTCCAGCAACTTTTATCCATCCACATTTGTAGTGTGCTCTTGCTGCTCATTGAGTTGTTGTTGCTGCTAGGGTTGACAGTGTTGCTAGTCCCCCTAGTTGTGTTGCTGCATGTACCCCCAGAACCAGGGCCCTTGTCATCATCGTCATCGCTGTTGTCACTGTCTCCATTGGATCCCCCTTGATCATCACGATCAACATCCTCGTCATCTCCTTCCCCCTCACTGCCATCAACTGCTACACCTTTGTCTCCATCCCCCTCTTTGGCCTCATCTTTTTCTTCCTCCTCCTCTGCCTCATTATCTTCTTCCTTGTCCTCCTCCTCTCCTTTCTCCTCATCTTCTTTGTCCTCCTCGTCTTCTTTATCCTCTTCTTCCTCCTTCTCCTCCTCATCTTCTTTTTTGTCATCCTCCTCTTTGTCCTCCTCCTCTGATTCATCCTCATTTGTGTCCCCGTCATCTTCAACATCTTGTGCTACTTCCATTTCATCTTATTCTTCTGACTCCTCCTCAACAAACTCTTCTTCTTCTTGTATAGGTGAAACCCGTCTCTTCCTTTTTGGAACACGGCGTGACGTGCGGGTTCCCCATTGATGTCTGTTGTACATATGGATCAATATCCGGTTTCTCATCATCGATCTTGGCAACTGCTTCAATGAAGGTGCCAACCTGTTCAGTTACTGCCTTGCACAAGTCATTGACCACTTTGGCAATTTTTGCCTTTTTCTGCATCAGCACAAAAAAAGATTGAGTACTGATTCAATTAGAAAACATTTTTAAGAAGAAAATGTTGGCAACTGATCCAAACTCCTTTATGCAAAGACTTACCTGCGGATTGTAGGTTATTGGCAACTTGGATGCCACAAATGCTTCAGCTTGCAAAAGACCACCAAACAGTGGTGTCTGCTCCATGCCCCTATACTCCTCTTTGAGCTAATGTGAAAAAGAGAAAAAGAAAAGAACAAGGTTATCAAACAGATTTTGTGTTGAGCGAAAACTAATTGTTATAACCTGTGCAACTACAACAAAATGCTGGGCAGACTGGATTCTACATATATGCAACTGCACAAACCAAAAAAACTATGCAACCCACAGGACATCTAAAAATGTTTCTGCCAACTCATGTCACACATCTGTGCAACCAGATAGGTAAAATTGTGCAACTTGAAACAGATGACGTGCCATTTAAAAATGAACATGTGTCCAGATGCCAAACTAAAGCTACAAGCTGTGCAACTACAGGCATTATTGTGCCAACTAGTCATAGTTTTTGTGCAACTACCAAAAAGTGTCGAAAAGCTGACCTGAAAAGCATATGTGCAGCTACCAAGGAATTAAAACTGAGCAGAAATGAATAGAACATAAAAAATAGCCACTATTGAAAAAAAAGAGAACTCACTTGTAATTTGCTGAACACACCAGGAGATACGAGTCCTTCTTGATCACCTTGGCAATTAGGCTACTGTCCCATGCATTCGCTTGTATCGCGCGGTTGCTTACTGGGAAATCATGAACGAGCGCATCAAGGTATAAGATCTGCACCACTTGGCATGGGTGGTAAGCTATATCAAAAAAAAGGTATAAGATCTACCATAGAACCTGTTGAGGATATAGACCTTAGAGTCACCCGCCAGGAGGGGCCGGGTTACTCTAATGGTCATTGCCAGAAGCCCGACGCCAAGCTTAAAGACGGTGGGCCGAAGATGGGCTAAAGACCCGGATATGGCTTAAGGCCCGTAGTTACAATCATTATTATGGTAGAACTTGTAGTGTAAGGCAAGAATAGTTAAGAGTCCGAGCCGGACACTCTTATGAGCCGGCCGGGACTCTGAGAGCTGCAGGGCGTCAGCCTCCCTATATAAAGGGACGACCCGGCAGCGGTTTAGGGACAAGAACAATCTCGTCGAGAGCCAGGCATAGCAGTTAAGCTCCCTGGTCATCGAAACCCTAATCAATACCACCGCAAACTGGACGTAGGCTTTTACCTTCACTGTAAGGGGCCGAACCAGTATAAACCCTCGTGTTCCTTGTCCCGCTTAACCCCTTCAAGCTTCCTAGTAGCGATGGCTCCACGACTAAGTCCTAGCTCAAGGACATCTGCCATGACAATTCCACGACAGTTGGCGCCCACCGTGGGGCCCGCGCATAGTGGATTTGAGTTCTTGAAGGGCAGCTTCGAAGGGCTCAAGGGATACGCTGTGGGCCGGATGACCAAGAGTCATCGCGGCAAGCTCTACATTGACGATGCAAACTGGGGCCCCGACGCCGGCTCAATTGAGTACGGGTACCGGGTCCCCTTCGGCGGAATTCATGTCTTCATTGGCAAGATTGGTGAGCCGGGCCCTGAGCCGGATCTCTGCGTCGATCCCATCGAGACGGCTCAGCGTGCATGACCCGCCCGGGCCCGGCCTGCCTTAAGGCATGCTTTTGTGGGGTGTATCCACGGAGGACTCTCTGATCGATCTGGATCTGGTGATGAGACGGCCGCCGGCTCTGACGGCGAGTCGGCCACCGATGAGTCAAACTCGTTGTATCAACTTCAAGATGGCAGGCTCATGGGTTGTTCCGATGGTGATAGTATTCCGGACCTATTTGAGCCGCCAAGCCGAGTGGGAATCTTTATGGCCGGTGCACAGCCTGTTCAGAACCCCGCTGCTGGAGCGGGAAACCCGGTGCCTTCTCCGGCTCAGGTACTGATGGATCTCACGGACAAGACGACGGCCCTGTTAACCGCCACGGTTGACCCGACGGATCAAGCTCAGCATGATGCGGAGGTGGCACAGTTAAAATTGGATCTAGTGAAAGCTAAGGAGGACCTTGCAGCGGAAGGGATCAGGATGGCTGCGGAGAGGGCGGCTCTCGATGCCCAAACTCAGTTGATCCAGGCGCAGTCCTTCCAACTCACGATGGATCAGAACGCGTCCAATGAGGTCATGAGAAGGAGGCATCAAAAGACCCAATCTCGGCTCCCGCCGGTTTACGATCCACGCAACCTCTTCAACACGCCAGGTGCAGGGTCTAGTAACCCGCCAGGGGTCATAGCGCCCGGGTCTGGGCCTCCTATTCAGCCACGAGTGATGGGGCCTCCCCAGGTGCCCCATGCCCTGCCTCAGTATGTCCCAACACTCCCGAGTCATTATAATAACCCGCTGGAGAACATGGTCGCTGCGGCAGCACGGCTGGCGGCTCTCCCAGTTGACGGCGACTCTCCGACGGCTATTGAAACCCGCCGGGTCAGGGAACTCCTTCAGACGGCACTGGCGCAGCAAGAGGCGTACTCCTACAGCCGGGATAGGATCCACTCGACCCCTCGTCCGGGCCGGAGCCCTAGTTACAGCAGGCACATGGTCTCAGCGACCGGCTCAAGTAACGTCCGACGCCATGACCCGCCCCTGGCCATGGCCTGGCTTATAACGGAGCCTGTCACGCAGCAGACCAAGATAGAGCGCGGCAAGAGGCGGAGCAGGTGCCTCAATTGACGGCTTACCAGACCCCCCCCCCGGCTTATCCGACGACTTCCGTCGACGTGGGTATCCCTACCAGGACGGGAGGTGTCCCCTGTTTAGTGCCAGCTATCCGCAATGAACGTTTACCCAAGGACTTCAAAGGCCCTAGGAAGGTGCCCAACTACACGGCTGACTTACAACCCGCAGCCTGGATCGAGAGTTATGAGATGGCCATGGAACTACTGGAGGTCAGTGAGGCGGCAATGGCCAAGTACTTCACCATGATGTTGGATGGGACTGCCCGCACTTGGTTAAAAGGGCTACCACCGAATTCCATCGGGTCTTGGACTGAGCTAAAAGCCCGGTTCATCAAAAACTTCAAAGATACCTGTAGGCAGTCTATGTCAATTGTGGATTTGACTAACTGTAAGCAGCAGGAGGGTGAGTCTACGACACATTGGGTTCGCCGGGTTAAGGAGATCATACACTCGTCAGACAAGATGGATGCCGGCTGAGCAGTTTTAATGCTGGAGCAGAATTGTCGTTTTGTGCCCCTGAAGATGAAACTCGGGCGGCTTAAGCGCGACTGCAGTGATATGGGTACACTAATGGCGGCTCTTGTCAAGTATGCCGATTCTGATGGTACCAAGGATCCCCCTTCAGATGATGAAAGGGCAGGGAAGGGAAAGAAGAATGGCAATGGCAAGGGTCCTCAGCATAACCCGGGGAACCAAGGAGGAGGCAAGCGCAAGGCGGATGGCAGCCTAGAGTTTGTAGCCAACGCCAGCGCACAAGGTAATAACCAGCGACGCAAGGGGAGGCCCCCTCCCCGAGGCGGCGGGTCAGGACCGACACTGGAGCAGCTGTTGAATGAGCCTTGTCCAAGGCATGGCTCTAGAGAGAAGCCAGCGACTCATCTATGGAAGGATTGTGCAATCATGAAGGCCTTTAAGAACTACAATGGCCCGGGCGGCGGCTCAGGCGCCGGCGGCTTTCATGGCCCGGGCGGCGGCTCAAATCCTGGTCCTCAGAACGGTCAAGGGGGCTTTCATCAACAGTCCGGCCAGGGTCATCAACAGCAGCAGGGGGGTTATCAGACCAATCCAAAGCAGCTTAGCGGTGGACAATATCATGTGTTTACCACCAGTCTGTGTAAGCGAGATCAGAAGCTTCATAAGAGGGCTGTGAATGCTGTTGAGCCGGCGGTTCCACGCTACTTGCAGTGGTCTGAGCAGCCTATAGTGTGGAGTAGGGAGGATCACCCTCCACGGGTGGATAATCCGGGTCACTTGGCCCTAGTGGTGGCTCCTCAGGTGGGAGGATATAAGTTCACTAAGGTGCTCATGGATGGAGGCAGCAGCATCAACATCCTCTATTATGAGACTTTCCGTCGTATGGGGTTGATTGATAAAAACCTCAGCTAGTCCAACACTATTTTCCACGGTGTGGTACCTGGTAAGTCGGCTTATCCAGTCGGCAAGATTGAATTGGAAGTGGCCTTTGGAGATGAGAACAACTACAGGGTGGAGAAATTGACCTTTGAGGTGGTCAAGATAAGAAGCCCATACCATGCTATATTTGGACGACCGGCTTACGCCAAGTTCATTGCACGGCCGTGTTATGTGTACTTACAGCTCAAGATGCCAGGTCACAGTGGGACCATTACGGTTCACGGTAGCCGGAAGGTGGCCTTGGAATGTGAGGAAGGCGATGCAGCTTATGCAGAATCTGTTTGTGCAACACAGGAGTTGAAGTTTTACAAAGACAATGTTAACCCAACAGATATGACCTCTCTGAAAAAGCCGACTACGGAAAATGAGCCGGCGATGAAATTTAAGTCGGCTGATGAAACTAAACTTGTTGATTTTGTTCCAGGAGATTCATCTCAGCAGATTAGCATCAGTGCAAATCTGGATCCAAAATAGGAAGGTGCGCTCATCGAGTTCATCCGTGAGAATAGGGACATCTTCGCGTGGAAACCTTCTGACATGCCAGGTGTACCTAGGGAACTCGCTGAGCACACTCTCAATGTTGATCCGAAATTTAAGCCGGTTAGGCAGTTCCTTCGGCGGTTTAATGAAGAGAGGCGGAAAGCTATTGGTGAAGAGGTGGCCCGGCTCTTGGCGGCCGGGTTTATTGTTGAAGTCTTTCACCCAGAGTGGTTAGCTAACCCGGTGCTCGTACTCAAGAAGAATGGCACTTGGCGGATGTGTGTAGACTACACGGACTTGAACAAAGCGTGTCCGGCTGATCCTTTTGCCCTTCCCCGTATTGATCAAATTATTGATGCTACGGCCGGTTGTGCGCGTTTATGTTTTCTGGACGCTTATTCCGGATATCATTAGATTAAGATGGCAGTTAAGGACCAGGAGAAGACGGTGTTCATCACTCCCTTTGGAGCCTTCTGCTATGTGTCCATGCCCTTTGGACTCAAGTGTGCACAGGCGACTTATCAGCGTTGCGTGCAGAACTGCCTTCATAAACAGATTGGGCGCAATGTTCATGCTTATGTAGATGATATTGTGGTTAAGTCCATAAAGGAGGAAACCCTGATAGATGATTTGAGAGAAACCTTTGATAATCTCCGGGTCTACAAGATGATGCTTAACCCGGCCAAGTGTGTCTTTGGTGTTCCTGCAGGCAAACTCTTGGGTTTTTTGGTTTCTGACAGAGGCATTGAAGCTAACCCAGAGAAGATCAAGGCCATCACCTCCCTGGCTAAGCCGGCGTGTATAAATGATGTTCAGCGCTTGGCGGGTCGCATCGCTGCTTTAAGCCGGTTTATAAGCCGTTTGGGTGAGAAGGCCATGCCATTATACCAGTTGATGAAGAAAACTGATAGCTTTGTCTGGAATGATGCAGCTAATACTGCCTTTGAGGATTTGAGAAACAGCTGGCAGAGCCTCCAGTCCTTGCTGCTCCGGTTGATAAGGAGCCCTTATTATTATATGTGGCGGCGAACACACGAGCCGTCAGTGTGGCTATGGTGGTGGAGCGCAAGGAGGAGGGTAAGGAGCATCCGGTTCAGCGGCCGGTTTATTATGTCAGTGAAGTGCTCATTGAGTCCAAGCAGCGGTATTCGCATTGGCAGAAGCTTGTGTACGGTGCGTTCATGGCGAGCCGGAAACTTAAGCATTATTTTCAGGGTCATCCCATCACTGTGGTCAGTTCTGCCCCTCTTGGTGATATCATTCAAAACAGAGAGGCCACAGGGAGAGTGGCTAAGTGGGCTATAGAGCTTGGACCTCATGGTCTCAAGTACATGCCACGCACTGCTGTTAAATCTCAGGCCCTGGTGGATTTCATCAATGACTGGACAGAGTCACAAGTGCCCGAGCAAAAGCCGGATAACACATATTGGACTATTCACTTTGATGGGTCCAGGCAGTTGGAGGGCTCGGGGGCTGGAGTCGTGTTGGCTTCCCCTAAAGGTGACAAATTCCATTATGTGCTACAGCTGCTGTTTCCTTGCACTAACAACGCGGCTGAGTACGAGGCCTTGCTCCATGGTCTTTGGCTGGCTAAAGAGATGAGCTTAAGCCGGGTAAGGTGCTTCGGCGACTCAGACTTGGTGGCTCAACAAGTATCAGGAAAGTGGGATTCCAAGGACCCTCTCATGGCGGCTTATCGCCGCGAAGTTGATGCCATTGTTGGGCACTTTCAGGGATACCAAGTGGAACACATCGATCGCAGGAAGAATGAGGAGGCTGATGCCTTAAGCCGGCTGGGCTCTCAGCGAAAACCGGTGCCGCCCAACACTTTCCTGGACGTCCTGTATAGCCCTTCTGTTAAGTTGCCTACAGAGGAAGACTTGGCTGTCCCTGACCCGGAGGCACGACTGGTGGCGGCGCTCCATATCATACCGGACTGGACAATGCCCTATATGGCTTACATGACCCGGGGCGAGTTGCCCGAGGATGAAACTTTGGCCAGGCAAATAACCCGGCGGGCTAAGTCAATGATTGTTATCAATGGTGAGTTGCATCACCGCAGTGTTACGGGAGCGTTTCAGCGTTGTGTTTCCCCTGAGGAAGGTCAAGAGATCTTGCGTGAGATCCATGAAGGGGATTGTGGCCATCACGCCGGCTCAAAGTCTCTTGTGGCCAAGGCTTTTCGTCATGGTTTTTATTGGTTGACAGCTCATGCTGATGCAGAGGACTTGGTCAGTAAGTGTGATGGTTGCCAGAGGTTCTCGCAACGGGCTCATGTACCGGCTCAAGAGCTGAGGATGATCCCAATTACTTGGCCCTTTGCGGTCTGGGGACTTGATATGGTTGGGCCTTTCAAAAGGTCCAAGGATAAGAAGACCCACCTTTTGGTGGCAGTTGACAAGTTTACCAAGTGGGTTGAAGCGGAGCCAGTTAGCAAGTGCGATGCAGCCACGGCAGTTCAGTTTATGAAAAAGGTGATCTTTCGCTTTGGTTTTCCGCACAGCATTATCACTGACAATGGCACCAACCTCTCCAAAGGCGCCATGGAAGAGTTCTGTCAACGAGAGCATATCCGACTTGATGTTTCCTCAGTGGCTCATCCTCAATCCAATGGTCAAGCTGAGAGAGCTAATCAGGAGATTCTAAAGGGCATCAAGCCCCGGCTTTTGGTCCCTTTGCAACGGACGCCGGGTTGTTGGGTGGAGGAGTTGCCCTCCGTGTTATGGAGCATCAACACTACTCCTAACAGGTCTACAGGTTTTACACCTTTCTTCATGGTTTATGGGGCAGAAGCAGTCCTCCCCAGTGACATCCGTCATGACTCACCTCGAGTGGCGGCTTACGTTGAGGCGGATAATGAACAGGCGCGCCAAGATGCTCTTGACTTGTTGGACGAACAGCGTGATGTGGCAGCAGCCCGTTCAGCGATTTACCAACAAGACCTGCGCCGTTATCATAGCCGCCGGGTTAAATCCCGGGTCTTCCAGGAAGGGGATCTCGTGCTCCGGCTCATCCAAGATCAAACTGATGCGCACAAGCTATCCCCGCCTTGGGAAGGGCCCTTTGTGGTCAGCAAGAACTTGCACAACGGGTCGTATTACCTCATTGACATTCGGGAGCACAAAGATTCACGTAAGTCGGAGGAAGAGACCCGTCGGCCGTGGAACATAGCTCAGCTTTGGCCTTACTACACTTGAGCCACCGGCTCTCATAATGTACATATTTCTCTCAGCCATGTATATATTATGATAAGAAATAAAGCAGGACCTGTGTCCTTTTCTCCTCCAAATGTGCACGTGTTTGTTTTCTTTGCAAGATTAACATGGTAACTTGAAGGAAGATCCGGCTTATGATCGTATTCGAATCTAGCCGCAGGTAATAAGGTCACTTGGGGGCTTCCTGTTCAAACATGGGTCGTATTCGAACCAAAGAGAACATAGCTGTCGATACCCATTTGATTGGCAAAGTGCCGAGCTCATTGGGAGGTTTTCTCTGATCATATTTGAATCATAGTTTAACCCCTTTGAGAACCGACGTGGATCGTATTCGAATCAGCGTCGTTAAACAATTCTTAAAATCACTTGGGGGCTTCCTGTTCAAACATGGGTCGTATTCGAACCAAAGAGAACATAGATGTCGGTACCCTCTTGATTGGCATCGCCACACCCACTGGGGGCTATATGATCGTATCCGAATCTTAGCTTAACCCCTTTGGGCCGGGTCTCTGGTTGTATTCGAACCGGAAGCCCCTAAGTTCTTCTACTTCATTGAAGAGTTCTTCTGATCATTTCAAAATGTGTATGGCCGGGTCTCGCTTGGCCGGTTTAAATTTTGATTTTCAGTGTTAGTTGAACACAATGGGTGTCATTAAGACAGGTACACCGGAGTTGAGGTACCAACCTTATTACCCGGGTTATCTAAACCGGAAATATGCTTGCAAGCCGCTAAGTGTGTTATCACGGCTATATTAAGGACATGATTAAGGATCAATCTTTTTTGATTCATATCCGGGTTATATATCTAAAACCTATGATTCTCAGCGCGGTAAGCCGCCTAGAGACTTGCAATTTTTCTTTTTATGCAGGATAGTTCAAGGCAATTATTTGAGACTAAGGAGAATGAATGACCCGGAGAAATATCAAGAGACAACTTCAATAGACTTCAGCATTCAATACGTGCACGATGGCACGGCAAAGATAAAGTGTTGCACCTACTCTATTACAAGACTCATCGAGTCCAAAAGGGTGGAGCATTGTTTGGTAAGCCGGCTGCAGAAGTTAAGACGCTTGCTGGGTGGAAGTCTCCGGCTCATCTCTTTCTTCTCCTCCGGCTGTTCCCAAGGTCTGGAAGGTCGACGACTTCTAGTCGATGCCGCTCAGCGCTTCGAATTGGGCTTCCTCGTCAATTAACCCGGCCGGGTCAATCTCCGGGGCGAAGGTGTGCTGACGAGCCGGCGGGATTAAACTCAGGGCTTCATAGCGAGGGGTCGGGATCCTCTGATTTTCCGCATTGTAACCCGGCTGGTACTTGGTCAGATCCGTATTGTTTCCAATAAGAGTTGCCACCGGGCGCACGATCTTCACGCAGGCGGCAAAGTCTTTTTGGTCGAAAGCCGTGCCGTCTTCCTTCAGACTTGGATAGCCGAGGGCGATGTCTGCCGGATCTAACTCCGGCAAGAAAGCCTTGGCCCGGCTCAGCGCGGCGATCGCTCCGGATCTTGCAGAGGGCCGTCGCAGTTCTTGGATACGTTGAGGCAGAACGGCGAGCCGGCGAAGAACCTCCGCCAGGTGAGTCGGCACCTCGTTGGATAAGGCCACCACGGCTAAGGCACGCTGTGACCCGGTGTAGAGTTGCTCCACCAGGGTATACACGGCCTTTAGCTTGATTACTACACTCTGGTTGAGGTTGGCACTTCTGGAACCTGTTTCATAGAACAGGATAAGCCGCCGACAAGGGTGAGTTATGAGGCATCAAAATTTTAAACTGGATGAAAGCCGGCGGATGACTTACCGAAGATTGCAGCAACCATTTGAGGCACTTGGCGCTTTAGGCCGGAGAGCTCGGCGGTCTTCTCGGAGAGAGCCTTCTCCGCCTGTTCAGCCCGGTTCACCAATGAGGCCTTTTCTTCGGCCCACGCCTTCCGCTCAGCGTCAAACTCCGTCTTCAGCTTCTCTTGCGCGGCGATGCTGGACACGAACTTGGCATTTGCCTTCCGGGTCTCCATCTCTTGCATCTTCAGCTGGTTCTTGAGATCAGCGAGGTCAGCCTCAAGCTTCTTGCCAGCAGCCTGTATAAATGTCTGGGTTATGGCATGAACAGTTACTATACAAATTTAAAGTCCCAAGTGTTTTCCAAGCAAAGACACTTGGCACTTGGGGGCTAATGCATGTTCAACTTTTCTATTTACCAATTTCCAGTTCATGCGAGTAAGCCGGAAGATAAGTCCCAAGTGTTTTCCAAGCAAAGACACTTGGCACTTGGGGGCTAATGTGTATCGACTGTTCCTCTCTACAAATTACCGGTTCATGGAAGCAAGTCGGAATCTAAGTCTACAACATATTCAATCATAAGTCGTCGACTTGGGGGCTAGCATGGTAAAGGTAACTATGCAGTAAGTAACAGGACAGAAGGATAATACCTCAGATTTCTGCTGGATCTGGGTCACCATGGCAACCTCTGCGTCCCGGCTCTTGTGCACTTGGCTGACATAGCCGGAGACGAGCTCTCCGATGCTCAGGTTGGCATAGTCAGTTAGATCCAGACTGACCCAGCGGGGCTGCAGTAATTCCCCCTTGGCAGAGCACTTGGCCAGTGCCGTAGGCCTCCCCGGCTCAACAAATTCCGTCCGGGTGATTTCCACGTCCGGTTCATTTGCTGGCTGAGCCGAGCCGGAGGCCTCCGGGTCAGCAGAAGCTTCTACAGGTGCCTTGTCGATTGGAGCGGTGGCTTCGGGGGCGGAGGCAGCTGGCGGTTCTTGAACCGCCACCTCCGGTTTAGGCAAATCCGGCTCTCCGGCCGACTTGGTTTTCTTCGCCCTCTTGGTGAGCTTTGCCTGG
Source organism: Aegilops tauschii subsp. strangulata (assembly GCF_002575655.3). Taxonomy (NCBI): domain Eukaryota; kingdom Viridiplantae; phylum Streptophyta; class Magnoliopsida; order Poales; family Poaceae; genus Aegilops; species Aegilops tauschii. Next base: position 68,253,022 of record NC_053035.3, read on the forward strand.
GCACTGAAAGAACAACAAAGGTTAGTACAAAAAGTATGAGTAAAGATCAGAACAACATGAGATGATTATCATTACCCGGGCACGGTCTTGAAAGCCGGCAGATTCGACTGCATAGAATCGCCGGAAGAAGGGGAAGTCTCCTGATAATTTGAGTCAGAAGAATTAAGCGGTTGGCGTATAACACCCGCAAAAGGATGAAAAGGGTACAATTTTGCGATCACCTCGGTCCGGCGTTTCCTTGATGCATCAGGTAACCCGGAGGAGAGGTCAGTGTCCTTGTTGGTCCAGGTATGCCGCCGGCTCTCATGAACCTGTCGCTTCAAAATAAATTGAGGATCTTGGTAAGCTAAAGGATGGGAAAAGCTTACTTTCCGGGTTACTCTTCGGGTTTTTCAGCCTTGGCAAGGGCTCCGAGTCGGAGGAAAGTATTGTTACCTCTTCAACCACCGGGTTACTGGCTCCGATGTCCTCCTGTTGATAAACAGCATTGATAAGGCGGACAGAAATAAACAACAAGTATAACAAGAGCTTACAGGTTTAGGAATTACCTCCGACTCGGAGCTGTCACTTAGCTGCAACAGCTCCGAAGCAGTGGGCCTACTTCCCTTCTTACGGGGAGCGGCTTTCTTGGCGGCTTTCTTCGCCTTTCTAGCCTTCTTGGCCGCGTCATGGTCATACTTGACCCGCCAGAACTTGTCGTCAGCCTGAAAAATACAATGATGATTTCTTAAAGATTCAGATGAAGGTTATCTGTGGACAAAGATAAAATGTTTAAATCAGTGGCTTACCGCTGGGGCTGGGTTGGTCTTGCAGAAGGGGGCTAACCCGGTCCTCCCGCAGTCTGCCAGGCTCTTGTTCAAGAGAGCCTTGGTCATCTCCTCTGCAACATCTTCCGGAAGATCGTTGCGGCTGTGTCTCTGGGGGTCATCCTTTCGTCCCGTGTACTCGCACATTAAGCCGGGGCGGCGGCTTAATGGGATCACCCGCCAGGAGATCCAAACCCAGACCAGATCGATTCCGTTGAGACCATTGCCCAAAAGAGCCTTGATCTTGTTTATGGTGGGGAGCAGAGGCTGGCGCTCCGCTTGCGTCAGTTTGTCAGACAGTGGGTGTGTTGACTCCAGACGGGAGGGGCGAAAGCCGGGCAACGGACTTTCATCAGCCGGCGACGTGTCTTGGCAGTAGAACCACGTCAGATTCCAATCTTTGGGGTGGCTTGGCGGCTCTGCGTATGGGAAAAGGCAGTCCCTTCGCCGCTGGATGGAGATGCCACCTAACTCCAGACTTGGCCCATTGGCGCACTCATTCTGACGGTGCAAGTAAAAAAGCTCTCTGAAGAGCAGCAGACTAGGTTCTTCTCCAAGGTAAACCTCGCAGAACACTTGGAAATTGCAGATATTGGACACTGAGTTGGGTCCTATGTCCTGAGGCCGCAGATCGAAGAAATTCAGAACGTCTCTGAAAAACTTTGAGCCGGGCGGTGCGAAGCCCCGGCTCATATGATCCGCAAAAATCACTACCTCCCCGTCCTTTGGCTGTGGTCTCTCTTCTGACGGATCGGGGGCACGGTAGGACATGACGTCCTTCTTGGGCAAATATCCAGACTTGACAAAATCTGCTAGGGTCTCATTGGTGACGTTGGACCTCATCCAGTTGCAAGTGATGGAGGCTTTAGGAGCTTTGGGAGGCATGGTGAAAGTCGGCAATCTATGATAAAAAGAAAACGTCCGGATTAACTATCAGCCGGAGGAAATCTACAGTTCAATGTCAAAGTGGCGGCTTATGAAGGGGACTAATGGTATACACCTAAGTGCATCGGGTTATTTAAGCCGCCGAGGGATTGAGAGTAATTTGATTGTCTACGGCCTTATCACAGCTGAGCCGGAAAATTTTATGGCGCATGGTTTTCTTTAAGCCGGAAAATTTTATGGCGCATGGTTTTCTTTAAGCCGGAAGGTTCTACGGCGCGTGGTTTCTTTAAACCGGAAACATAAACCGCCGTGATTCAATAATTGCAGTTTTTACTAAGTGTGGTAAAACAGGTTTCACACATTGCAGTAACTATTTTGGATCAAAATGGTCGGGCAAAAGAAAAGTTTCTAGACCTAGAAACAGACGCGAGGAAGTTCTTGAGCTCGAACAAGGCTCTTATGCACTGAAAAGAGGGCTATTTGCATGTGAAATGGGTCTTAAACATCTACCGCAGTGATTCTATACAGAGCTAAGATCAAAAAAGGGCAGTAAAAACCAAATCTACCAAGGGCCGCAACGAACTACGAAGAACAGAGGATGAACTACGGAACCCTAATGTGGACCAGCCCAATGGAGTATCGAGGACTTACTGGTGCAGGAGAGATGCGGAGATGGCCGCCGTTTGTCTGGACCAAGTCAGGGTGATGCAGCGGCCAAGGTTGATGAAGACCGGGGGCGCGGCGGCGGCGGCGGAGTTCGAGCTCGAGCAGAGGAACAGTGGTGCGAGGAGGAAGAAGCGTGGCTGAAGGCCCGTCGGGCCAGCCTATTTATAAGGGCGAGCTCATAAGTGGGCGCGAGAATCAAGGAGACCACGGCGTGGTTATCTCCCCACGAAACGCCTCGATTTTCGGGATGACAGTAAAGGTAAAGATCCGTTGCGGATCTGGCGGAATAAAAAACGGGCTTAATGGAAGATGACGTCACAGCGGGTTATCCGGAGTCCAGAGGATGACGTCACGCCGGGTTATGGCCTTCACGCAATTGTAAGCCGGCGATTTTCTGTCGAAAGGATTGAAGATTGACATGAGCCGGCTCAAATCAATCTGGGGCCTAATGTTGAGGATATAGACCTTAGAGTCACCCGCCAGGAGGGGCCGGGTTACTCTAATGGTCATTGCCAGAAGCCCGACGCCAAGCTTAAAGACGGTGGGCCGAAGATGGGCTTAAGACCCGGATATGGCTTAAGGCCCGTAGTTACAATCATTATTATGGTAGAACTTGTAGTGTAAGGCAAGAATAGTTAAGAGTCCGAGTCGGACACTCTTATGAGCCGGCCGGGACTCTGAGAGCTGCTGGGCGTCAGCCTCCCTATATAAAGGGACGACCCGGCAGCGGTTTAGGGATAAGAACAATCTCATCGAGAGCCAGGCATAGCAGTTAAGCTCCCTGGTCATCGAAACCCTAATCAATACCACCGCAAACTGGACGTAGGCTTTTACCTTCACTGTAAGGGGCCGAACCAGTATAAACCCTCATGTTCCTTGTCCCGCTTAACCCCTTCAAGCTTCCTAGTAGCGATGGCTCCACGACTAAGTCCTAGCTCGAGGACATCTGCCGTGACAATTCCACGACAGAACCAAAAAAGCAAACCCAACTTCAGTTATTATGAGGAGTATTTCAGAAACTATAACTGCACAAAGAAGAAAAACACATGGAAGTGCTAGTTTTCACTCACCATCAAGTGATACAAGCAACAGCTGTTTGCTTCTCTTGGTCCATGTTCCGAAAATCTTCATTTATGTGTTGTGCTACAAAGAGGCAGATGTTTGTGTTCTTGAGCATTCCATGATCTAGCACAAGTCCGTAGCACTTTGGGCTCAGCTTCAGGCCCGTGGTTGGTGCTAGAAAAGTGCTGAATGCAACCGCAAGCCAGGCCATAAAGAATGTGTCATCCGTTCTTCCCGCCATATTGTTAATCATCTTGCACCATTTAGTGATCTGGGATGACAATGTCCAGTTATGTTGAAAGCCTCTCTGAATCTCCTAGTTGCATCCTTGTCAACTACATATCTGACTTTTTGACCCCTGTTTGGGAGTGAGGGAGTCCTGGACTAAGGGGTCCTCGGGCGTCCGGCCTCTTATCCATGTGCCGGACTGATGGGCTGTGAAGACACGAAGGCCGAAGACTGCACCGTGTCCGGATTGGACTCTACTTGGCGTGGAGGGCAAGCTTCGCGACCAACTATGAAGATTCCTTCTTATGTAACCGACTCCATGTAAACCCTAGATCCCCTCGGTGTCTATATAAACCGAGGGGGATAGTCCGGAAAGGACACCGCATATACTCATTACCATATTCACATAGGCTAGACTTCTAGGGTTTAGCCATTACGATCTCGTGGTAGATCAACTCTTGTAATACTCATATTCATCAAGATCAATCAAGCAGGAAGTAGGGTATTACCTCCATAGAGAGCGCCCGAACCTGGGTAAACATCGTGTCCCCCGTCTCCTGTTACCATCGATCCTAGACGCACAGTTCGGGACCCCCTACCCGAGATCTGCCGGTTTTGACACCGACATTGGTGCTTTCATTGAGAGTTTCACTGTGCTGTCGACGAAAGGTTCGATGGCCCCTTCAATCGTCAACAACGACGCTGTCCAAGGAGGAACCTTCCTCCCCAGACAGATCTTCGTATTCGGCGGCTTCGTACTGCGGGCCAACTCCCTTGGCCATCTGGAGCAGATCGATAGCTATGCGCCTGGCCATCATGTCAGATTCGGAAGCTTGAATTACGTCGCGGACATCCGTGGAGATTTGATTTTCATCGGATTTGAGACCGCGGCGATCGCTCACCCCGATGAACATGACTTAAATCTGTCACCAGATCACATCCAGGAGATGGTTCCTGTTACCGCAACGACCTTAAGGCCGAAGCAGATTGCGCCATCCGAGGCCACAGAGTCTGCGGCGCTGGAGCCGCACACAGACTCAACCTCATGCAACATCTGTGATAACGGAATGCCGGGCTCGTATCTGGCTGCGAGTTCCGAACCGCGCGCACCCATGAACACCGAGCTTGATCGGTTATCGATTTTCGAGTTCAGCGCCGCAGATGTCTTCCAACACTCACCCATGGGCGACCTACTGAACTCACTAAAAAACCTATCCCTGGCGGATGACTCGTCGGCGAACTATGTTCGGTTCGAACTTATGGCGGATGATGGAGAATTTCCCTTCCCACCCGCCACCCACTTCATAGCCACTATTGAAGACCCAACCAACACGTCTGACCCCCACTCCGAAGACGTCGACGGTACGGGGCAGGGCTAGAGTTTACTACCCGCTAGACACAGGATGGCCACTTCCTGGTATGACGCATGTATGATAGACACACCTGACGACGCCCTTGACGATGACAAGGAGGATCCAGTCGAGGATAAACCTCCTGGTACACACTCCGAACACCGGCGCCCACGGCGCCTCCCTAAGTCACATCGCCCAAGTAAAAACACTCAGGACAATGAAGACCCTGTTGAGGTAGAATCCGAACAGAAGGAACAGGAAAGCGGGCAAGACAGCCTTGATGGACAGGCCACATATGGAGACTCGGAGGATAGTAATTACCTCCCACTCTCCGAGGATGAGGAGAGCCTTGGCAACGAGGATTTTATCGTGCCTGAGAAACCTCTCGAGCAGGAGCAATTTAAACGTCGGCTCATGGCCACAGCAAGGAGCCTAAGAAAGAAGCAGCTGCAGCTTCGAGCGAGCCAAGATTTGCTCAATGATAGATGGACCGAGGTCCTGGCCGCTGAAGAATACGGCCTTAGTGGCCCAGACAGACGCCACCCCAAGTATAGGTGGCCCCATCTATACGATGGCAGGGCGTTGGAGCCCACAGCACCATCGAACGATGCGATAAGCCGACCACAGTTCGGTCCGGATAAAGCAGCAGCCCAAGCGGAGCACCATTCAAACCTATTCGGCCGTCAACACAAGAATAAAACAGCTCGGGGGAATAAAACCTATTCGGACAACCTTGCGAGCATTCCCGTAATGTTTCTTATCTGTTTTTTCTCTTTCTTTCTTTATTATCTCTTAAAAACTGTTTTGTTCATCCTCACTGTTTTGTTCTTATTTCACCTCATCCCTTTTTCCTTCCGTCTCGGTCCTAAGATCTCGGGACGAGATCTCTTGTTAGTGGAGGAGTGTTGTAACGCCTCGGATCCGATGCGCCAGGTGTCTTCCAGTTATTCGTCGTTGTTGCCATGTCATTTGCTTGCGTGTTGCATTTTGCCATGTCATCATCTGCATTTCATCTGCATGTTTTTCAAAACTTGCATCCGGTCCTTTTCCCCGTTGTCCATTTCGCGATCCGACACGCTCCCACACGCGCCCGTCACCCCTCTCAGACCTTGTTTCATGAGTGGCATTTCAATGTTCTCGGAATGGGGTGGAAGTTGGTGTGCGGTGTTGTTGTATTGTAGGTAGACCGCCTGCCAAGTTTCGTCGCATTCGGAGTCCGTTTGACTGCCCAACCATTAAACATAGGTACCGCTTCCGGTACCATCGTCGGACGTTTCGGTCTCCGAAACCGTGTCGGGCTGCACTTCTCTTCTCTCCCCTCAGCCCAAGCCCTCTCTTCACAGCCCACTAATCCCTCCTAGCCCACCTACCTAACCCCCTCCGCTCCGGACCGTCCGATCGAGATGGAACAGCTCCGAAACGGAGCTAATCCCCTAACCCTAGCCCCCCTTACTATATATAGACCCCTTCCCCTGCCAGAAATGGCCTAAACCTACCCTAACCTAGCCTCGTAGCCTCCCCTAACCTCCAGCGCCGCCACCCCCATCGTTTTCTGCGTCGGCCCTCTCCCTCTCCGCCACTTGGCGTCGCCTAAGCGGCCAGCGCCGCCGCAGCCACCCTCCTCCTCCAACCCACGCACGCCACGCGCCCCCTCCCTCCACTCCCGCTGTCGCGGCCCTCCCGGCCCAGATCGGGCCCGCCCCGGGCCGCATCTGGGCCCCGCAAGCCCGCCGCCTGGAGCCCCGCGCCTCCCGAGCTCCCAGCGACCGCCGTCCGCGTCCTCGTCTCCTGGTCGCCGCCCCGCGTCGCGCCTTGACGTCGTCGCCGGTGAGCCTCGCCGCCGCCCCGCCAGGCCAGTGCCCCTCTGCCTACTCTCCTTCTCCCTGCTCCGGCCTCATCTCTCTCCCTCACCTCGCGCTCTCTCCCCTGTCTGCAGGAACCACCACCGGCGCCTCAGATCCGGCGAGATCCGCCTCGCCTCGAAATCCGCGCCGGGTCAACCCTAGATCCGGAGGTGAAAATCTTCCAAGTCCCAGTTTTTCAACATTTTGTGCTCATATTCATCACGCTATAACTCCATGTGTGCTGCTCCATTTTGTGCGTATAATATATCAAAATGTTCATCATGAGATGCTCTGCATTTCATTCCATTGTGCCATGCTTGTTTGAGTACATCTTGATGCCCTAATCATTGTTGCAAGAGTGCTATATGATGTTAAAATGCTGTCTGTTATCAGAAATTGGTGATTTGTCTTTTTCATTGCATTTTGTGTGTGCATCTTATGAGCATGAGCTCGACACGTATTTTCAACTACATCATGCCATATTTACAAAGCTGTGTGTCTTGTATTTTTGTGATCTATGTGGTGACTAGCACAAGCATGCAAAGTAGCCTCCATGATGTTGCTGATTTCTGTGACAAGTCATTTCTGCAGTCTGTAGCTGTAACATTGTGATGCCATGTAAACCTGCTGCTACCATGAGTTCTATGCATAATCTGGAGATGTTCACTAAAAAAAATTGTTATACATGTTATGCTCTATCCATCCATGCCCTTGATTGAATTTATAGCCTGTTGTAGCTTGTTTCAAACTTGCTCTCAAATTGCTAAATAATGTTGCTGTCAGCCTGTTAACATGAAGTTCAGTTTTGACATATGTTTTGCTAGTGATCCATGCACCCTATGACCATGCTCTTGCCATGCTTATCTTCATAATTATTCCATCTTACTGTTGGATGCCCTCACATGCCATGAAATGCCTTGTGATGAGTGATTTGAGCTCGCAAAGATGCCTTCATAATTCTGTATATGCCATGCTCAGTTTTTCTGCCAAGTCTGAATCTGTTTATGAAACTTGCTATGTTTACATGGGTGCCATCATATCTTCTGTGCCTTTTTGTCTCATGATCAGTAAGGGACTTTTGTTATATGCTTTGAGTAGATTCATGCCATGCCTTTTTTTGCCATGATCTGTGCATGTAGCATGTTGTTTGATAGTTCTAACCGTAGCAACCTGATGTTATTTCTGCCATGTGCAGTAATTTCTGCTGTCTGTGAATCTGTTATTATTTGCAAGCTTTCCATGTCCTTTTGAGCATGTTGTAGTGGTTTCTAGAGATAGCTCAGTGTTCATGTTTTGCAATGCTTTACCTTTAAATCATGTCCATGCCTTTTGTTTTCATGTTGGGGTGCTGTAGCATATTGTTTTGAGGCTTGCTAGATGCCTAGTTGCTGTTTTGGACAGATTGTTGTTATATCTTGTTTGGAGTGTATGTGTTGCACCGTTGCTCCGTTTTGAGTGTGCTCTATATGAAACTTGCTTAGTTTTGCATGTAGCTTCATATTATCATGTTGCATCCATGCATTGAGTGTGTTTGTTTTATGTTTGAATGCATTTTGCATCAATGCCATGCTTAACTTGTTTTGCTCATATCTTCTAGGTCGTAGCTCCGAACTAAATGAACTTTATATGTAACTTGACTAGAATTTCGTGTAGATCATCTTGGTGCATCTTAACTTGCTGTTTAACAACTTGAACATAAGGCTTATTCAGATCTGGACCAATTTCGAAATTTGCATATGAGGACTTACCGGAATTGTCATATGTTGTTTCCGGCCTCATTTAAACTTGCTTTGATGTGTTGCTCTTGTATGCATCATCTCTTGCCATGAGTAGCATCATATAGCCTTGTCATGCATCATACTTGGTTGAGCATCATGTCTTGTTTATGTGTTGAGTGTTTACCATGTTGTTTGCTTCTTTCCGGTTGTGCTCCTTCTCGATAGTTCCTGTTTCGTTGCGTTTGTGAGGATCCGTTCGGCTACGCTTGGTTCATCTTCGTGGCTTCATCTTCTTCATGGACTCGTTCTTCTTCCTAGCGGGATTTCAGGCAAGATGACCGTCACCTTGGATATCACTACTATCATTGCTATGCTAGTTGCTTCGTTCTATCGCTATGCTGTGCTACCTATCACTTGCTTTTCAAGCCTCCCAAATTGCCATGTCAGCCTCTAACCTTTTCACCCTTCCTAGCAAACCGTTGCTTGGCTATGTTACCGCTTTTGCTCAGCACCTCTTATAGTGTTGTTAGTTGCAGGTGAAGATGAAGATTGCTCCATGTTGGATTATGTTTATGTTGGGATATCACAATATCTCTTATTTAATTAATGCATCTATATACTTGGTAAAGGGTGGAAGGCTCGGCCTTATGCTTGGTGTTTTGTTCCACTCTTGCCGCCCTAGTTTCCGTCATACCGGTGTTATGTTCCTTGATTTTGCGTCCCTTACACGGTTGGGTGATTTATGGGACCCCCTTGACAGTTCGCTTTGAATAAAACTCCTCCAGAAAGGCCCAACCTTGGTTTTACATTTGCCTCACCTAGCCTTTTTCCCTTGGGAGTCGCGCATCTTGAGGGTCATCTTTATTTAACCCCCCCCCCCCCCGGCCAGTGCTTGTCTAAGTGTTGGTCCAAACTAGAGCACCGTGCGGGACCATCCCTTGGCAACTTGGGTTACGTCGGTACCTGTACGCTTCGCTTATCCGGTGTGTCCTGAGAACGAGATACGTGCGACTCCTATCGGGATTGTCGACACATCGGGCGGCTTTGCTGGTCTTGTTTTACCATTGTCGAAATGTCTTGGAAACCGGGATTCCGAGACTGATCAGGTCTTCCCGGGAGAAGGAATATCCTTCGTTGACCATGAGAGCTTATAATGGGCTAAGTTGGGACACCCCTGCAGGGTATAAACTTTCGAGAGCCGTGCCCGCGGTTATGTGGCAGATGGGAATTTGTTAATGTCCAGTTGTAGAGAACTTGACACTTGACTTAATTAAAACGCATCAACCGCGTGTGTAGCCGTGATGGTCTCTTTTCGGCGGAGTCCGGGAAGTGAACACGGTTTGTGGGTTATGTTTGACGTAAGTAGGAGTTCAGGATCACTTCTTTATCATTACTAGTGGACGACCGTTCCGTTGCTCCTCTTCTCGCTCTTATGTGCGTATGTTAGACACCATACTTGCTTAGTCGCTGCTGCAACCTCACCACTTTACCCCTTCCTTACCCATTAAGCTTTGCTAGTCTTGATACCCATGGTAATGGGATTGCTGAGTCCTCGTGTCTCACAGATTACTACAACAACAGTTGCAGGTACAGGTTTTGTGATGATCCTGGCGCGAGAGCGATGTTACTTGTTTTGGAGTTCTTCTTCTGCTTCTTCTTTGATCAGGGGATAGGTTCCAGGTCGGCAGCCTGGGCTAGCAGGGTGGATGTCGTTTGAGTTTCTTTTTGTGTTCCATCCGTAGTCGGATGTTGATCTTATGTATGTCGTATTGATGTATTCTTGCGGCATTTGTATGCCTCATGTATGTATCCCCATCTATTATGTAATGTTGATGTAATGATATCCACCTTGCAAAAGCGTTTCAATATGCGGGTCTATCCTTGGTGGGACCTTCGAGTTCCTCTCGGATAGGGTCGCATATTGGGCGTGACATTGGGTTACCCACGCCTGCATTAATGAAAATCCCGTAGATAAAGGGACACGATCTCTGCCTTGACGAGACGTGCCCACAAAACTGCGCCCCGAGACGTGCGGCGGCTCGCTAGCCGACGGTCGGAAAAAGTAACCGGGTAGGCATAATACGATGTCATGAACAGTTGTCAACAAGTTGGGCTCGTGGGATATTGTGTTCTCCGTAATTATATACACAGGTCCGGATAGACTTACTTCATCCGAAGACTATTCTGGAGTTCGGAAGGAGGGAACCCGCCTTGCAATGCCGAAGACAAATCTGCGCGCCGGACTCCTCGTCATTGAAAGCCAGGTTCAGGGGCTACTGAGGGAGTCCTGGACTAAGGGGTCCTCGGGCGTCCGTCCTGTTATCCATGGGCCGAACTGATGGGCTGTGAAGACACGAAGGTCGAAGACTGCACCGTGTCCGGATTGGACTCTACTTGGCGTGGAGGGCAAGCTTGGCGACCAACTATGAAGATTCCTTCTTATGTAACCGACTCCATGTAAACCCTAGATCCCCTCGGTGTCTATATAAACCGAGGTGGATAGTCCGGAAAGGACACCGCATATACTCATTACCATATTCACATAGGCTAGACTTCTAGGGTTTAGCCATTACGATCTCGTGGTAGATCAACTCTTGTAATACTCATATTCATCAAGATCAATCAAGCAGGAAGTAGGGTATTACCTCCATAGAGAGGGCCCGAACCTGGGTAAACATCGTGTCCCCTGTCTCCTTTTACCATCGATCCTAGACGCATAGTTCGGGACCCCCTACCCGAGATCCGCCGGTTTTGACACCGATAGGGAGATCAAATACCCTTTGAACACTGTCAGCATCGACACGGATCCTTCCCCTGCCTGGGAACACCATTTCAGAGCTCACTGGCTGGTAGGACTGCACTAGGAATTTAGTGAGATCCGCTGGAAGTGTCTCTGATTAGTTCAAGAGGCCCCCAAACAACCTTGAAACTAGCTCAGACTTCTGCGGTGGAGATAGCGAGCTGTTGAACTTCGCAAACCGCCCTGGTGATGCACTACAGGAATCAGCTACTTTGTCGTCTGCCATGGCAGACGGCAAAGGCAAGGATGGCGGACGGCAAAGGCCTTTGCCGTCTGCCGCGGACGGCAAAAGGCTCCGGCAAAGTAGGCTATGGTAAAGAGCTTCTTTGCTGTCTGCTTTCTGAAGCGGACGGCAAAGGGGCCTTTGCCATCAGCGACGGACGGCAAAGAAAGCCGATGGCAATAAATTCGCTGTTAGTCCGTTAGGCGTCTAACGACAGCCTTTGCCGTCCGCCGCTGACGGCAAAGAGCATCAAGCCTTTGTCGTCTGCCACTGTAGGCAAACTGACCAAATGGGTCAGCTGCCAGGAAGCACAGGTGGTTGCCACATGGCTTCTTTGCCGTCCGCAGCGGACGGCAAAGAGCCCGTTGTCGTTGGTGGCAGACGGCAAAGAGCCTGCATTGCCTCTTTTTTCTGTTTTTTCTTATACCCAACCATTTTCACAGCAAATGGATGATACATATATATTTTTCACATGGCAAGTTCACAGCAAACATATGAGATATCCAACACATATAATTTCATCATACATGCATAGTTCCATCAACCATACATAGCAAGTTCCACATACATGCATCCAACCATACATATTACGATAGTGTCATCCTACCATACATGCATAGTTCATCGATACAAAAGAAACATAGTTCATCCAAACAAGCACTCCATCTATAAAAGCACAAATGGAAAAGAAGCACTCCATCCATGCAAGCTTCCGTGAATTAAATCAAATCTGCAAAATGATAAACAAGATGTTAGAAAAAGAAGAAGAAAATGAAGAAGAAGAAGAAGAAGAAGAAGAAGAAGAAGAAGAAGAAGACTATAAGAAGTAAGCATACTTAAGTAAAATGGAGCTAACCTAGAAGAAAATGAAGAAGAAGAAGAAGAAGACTAGAAGAATACTAGAAGAATACTAGAAGAATACTAGAAGAAGAAGAAGAAGACTATAATTAAGCTTATTATGTAAACTTGGTCATTTTGTGCTAACATAAGTAATTTTGGAGTTAACCTATAGGAAACTAAGCATATTAGAGATAACTTAGCATATTAGAGCCAACTTAGGTAAAATGGAGCCAACCTAGCTAATTATGCCATCTTTGAGTGAACTAAGCATATTAGAGCTAACTTATAGCTAACTTATGTCATTTTGGAGAAGAAGAAGAAGAAGAAGAAGAAGAAGAAGACTATAATTAAGCTTATTATGTAAACTTGGTCATTTTGTGCTAACATAAGTAATTTTGGAGCTAACCTATAGGAAACTAAGCATAGTAGAGATAACTTAGCATATTAGAGCCAACTTAGGTAAAATGGAGCCAACCTAGCTAATTATGCCATCTTTGAATGAACTAAGCATATTAGAGCTAACTTATGTCATTTTGGAGAAGAAGAAGAAGAAGAATATATGACATTTATGAGCTAGTTTAGGTGAAATTGATCGTTTGTGAGCTAACCTAGGTGAAATGGATCGTTTATGAGCTAATCTAGGTAAAATGGGTCATTTTTGAGCTAACTTGGGTAAAATGCACCATTTTGGAGCTAACCTAGGTAAGATGGGTCATTTTGGAGCTAACCTGGGTAAAATGGGTCATTTTAGAGCTAACATAGGTAAAATGGATCATTTTGGAGCTAGTCTAGGTAAAATGGGTCATTTTAGAGCTAACTTGGGTAAAATTGATCATTTATGAGCTAACTGAGGTAAAATGGGTCATTTTAGAGCTAACTTGGGTAAAATGGATTGTTTATGAGCTAACTAAGCTAATTATGCTAAGTCTAGGTCATTGTGGTAAGCATATTGGAGGAAATAAGGCTAAGTCTAGGTCTTTATGCATTTGTTAAGCAAAACACTAGAGAAACTTACCATGATCATGGAGGTGTAGGAGCGGGCTGGCTCGTGCCGGTAGCTGGAGAAGGATCGTGCGATGCTTGTCTGGAGTTACGCTGCACCAAAGATCATTTCCAATGTCTCGTTAGCATGATGACACTCAAATGTTAAGACTAGCAAGTAATGTCCATTCAAATTAAACTCACCGTGGTCCCAGGAGCAATCACTGGCATCGGCGAAGCGGTCTGACCGGTCTTCTCGCACACAGACTGCACATTTGGTTTTGATGACTCAGTCATACTAGTTAGTAATGAGACAAACACTACATGAATGTTTTGGCTAATCTGCAGAAGAAACTTACCACAAGGAGCCCGTACATGGCCCTTGCCTGCATGTCATTCCATGCCCTCTCCTCCTCCAACATCTTTGTCGTCCTCTCCTCCAACTCCCGCTGCCTCTCCGCCGCCTCCGCCAGAAGATTCTCCGTTCTATCTCTCTCACTCTGTATAGCAGCCTGCAACACCACTCCTCATTACCATTTGTAATCATTGATGGAAGCACACACAATGTAATGGAGAAAGATAGCTGAGTACGTATAACTAACCTTGATGGCGAGTTGGACTGGCCGTTCACGAGGCCTTATCTCAGGAGCGGAGCTCGACTGGCGCGCCTTGATCTCCGGGAAAGTGCTAGGACAACGGATAAGTCCATCTCCAATGGCTATGGAGCCATGGGACATCCCGCCACCAGATATCATCACCAGCTCTAGATCAATGGGACCCTGGCTCGGGTTAAAGTCCTCCCCTTTCTTCGCCTTCCCCTCGTCTCTATATTTCACGAGCTTGTCGTGGGAGGAAATGTTGGTGAAGTTGTTTGCATCATCGAGGTCAGACGGAGAGAATGCCTTGACTTTCTTGAAAGAGGCAGTGTGGGCCATGGCATACAGGTCGTACACCTCTGGCACCTTATCCGCCTTATTGTAGCGTGCCTGAAAGGGAGAAACAAAGTAAATTAGTAATTAAAGGGCTCAAGCTAGCATGATGAATGAATTGCATGAATCATGAAGCAAACCACATACCCAGTTCCGCCCGAACTGATATAAGTTGGAGCTTCCTTGATGGTGTGGCACACCTTCCATTTGGGTACGTTTGTCCTTGGCCGTGTTGTGGACGGCTAGCCATTCTTTTGAGCACCACTCATTGATCAACACCTCCCAACAATCCATTCGATCCGCACACCATCTCGGAGGCGCCTAAGTTAGCAAATAGAAACTTGAGCGCTACGGCTATGAATTACTAAATGAAGGAAGTAAGTACAAGGCCTTAAGAATTACCTTCATGTACTGCTCCTTACTTAGGAACTTATCGCGGCACGCCGGCTTGGGCTTCTTGATACCACGCAAGGCGTAGTAGTCTCGAACAGCCTGCACCCGAGCCTCGTGCCGTAAGTTCTGTAGTAGGCGCTTGCAGACGTTCTCGATAACATTTGCCGCCTCCTCCTCGTATCCCTCCTCACACCTGTAGAATGTCTGCAATCAAATGAGACAATATTGATTAGTACAATTAATAACTAGCTAGTTGAAGATTTTTAAATGTGTAAAGGAGAAATTACCCAGAACTTTCTAATCACCACGTCTGCCCTCGTGTCGCACAAGACACCGTCAATAATCTCACCCGGCGGGGCCGGGGCAGCCAAGTAGTGCTCCCAGCTCAATCCAAGCTCTGGAAGCCGACCCTCACCACGCAACGTGACAAACCCCGGGAAGTTTTGCCGGCAAAGCACTCCAAGGACGGAGTTGGGCCGGCGGACACTATGATGGTTGTCCCAACCCCTACAGCATGACAAGGCCAACGCATTAGATATTTGAAGAAACGTGAATGCAGAAGGTACAAAAAGATTAAATGCACTTACCTCTCCCCATCAGGGTAAATCAACCACCTCTGCTCGCGGGTCGCCGGCACGGACGGGAGCCGTGTACAACCACGCTGGTAGACGGTGCCCCCTCCTCCTCATTATCAGTCGGCTCCCCGCCATCATCAGCATGGCCACTCGGCCCCTCAGGCTCATCCGGCCAGGTACCCCATCCAGACGTGTGCTCCTCCGGGGTCTCATGGGCCGAAGGCTCGCGGGCCGAAGGCCCGTCGACCCGAGGCTCGTGGGCCGAAGGCTCATGGACCGGAGTCCGTGTAGCCTCCTCCTAGGACGAGTCCACCCTAGCAGTCACGTGCTCGGGTGAAACAGCTGGGGGTGGCGGCGAGGAAGGCGCCCTAGCAGTCACCCTACCTCCTCTCCCGCGACCACGTGCTCCTCTCTTCTTCCCTCCCTTACCTCGTCCCCTGCTGGGCACCGCTGTCGACGAAGAAGGGCCCGGCGGTGTCGCCATACTGTCCAGCAACGCTCGGCGGAGAGGTGCGTGTGGAATGGAAGACCTCCCACCACGCGCCGACAAAGAAGGGGCCTCGGAGCGCTCCCGACCAGCGCCCACCATCTTTCAACACCTGCCATGACAAAGAGTAAACGAAATTAGTACAACATAAAAAAAATACCGACATGAATAATAATATATGATGTTTTTCATAACAAAATCAAAAAATATATATGATGTTTAAATCTACCCGATCAACACAATTATATATGATGTTTCTCATAACAAAATCAAAAAAAATATGATGTCAGGGTGTCGGGGGTCGGGGGTCGGGGTCGGGGTGTCGTGCCGGGGTGTCGGGGTGGCGTGTCGGGGTCGGGGTGCCGTGTCGGGGTCGGGGTGCTGTTTCGGGGTCTGGGTGTCGGGGGTCGGGGTGTCGTGTCGGTGTCGGGGTGCCGTGTCGGGGTCGGGGTGCTGTTTCAGGGTCGGGGTGTCGTGTCGGGGTCAGGGTGTCGGGGTGTGGTGTCGGGGTCGGGGTGTCGGGGTCAGGGGGTCGGGGTGTGGTGTCGGGGTCAGGGTGTCGGGGTCAGGGGGTCGGGGTGTCGGGGTGTGGTGTCGGGGTCGGGGTGTCGGGGTCAGGGGGTCACGGGGTCGGGGTGTTTCCTTCTCTCCTTCTTCTTCTTTCCTTCTCTTCTTCTTCTTCTTCTTTCCTTTCTTCTTTTTCTTTTTTCCTTCTCTTCTTCTTCTTTTATTTCTTCATTATTTTCCTTTTTCCTCTTCTTCTCATCTTCTCCTCTTTTTCTTCTTCTTCTTCTTCTCGTCCTCTTCTTCTTCTTCTTCTTCCCCCTTCTACATATTCTTCTTTTCTTCTTCTTCTTTTTTCATCTTTTTTCTACTTCTTATAATTATATAACTAATTAACTAAAACCCATGCACTAGTAATCTAATATAATCTAGCACTAAATCTAACACTAACACATATCTAGTCTAATCTAACAATTAAATAGCAAAAAAGAAAAAACAGAAGAAAAAAAACTCACCGGAGATGGCGTTGGCCGGGGCTTCGCAGCGGCAGGGTGGCGGTGGCGACGGGGGCCGCAGGGCTTCGGGGCGGTGGCACCGGGGGCGACGGTGGCGCCCGGGCGCTAGGCAGGTGGTGGGGGCGGTGGGGCGCCGCGGCGGTGGGCTGTTCGGGCGGTGGGGCGGCGGGGCGCCGCGGCTGTGGGCCGTTCGGGCGACGGGGTGGCGGGGCGACGGGGCAAGGGGGCGACGGGGCAAGGGGCGACGGGGCAAGGGGGCGGCGGCGGGTGGTGGGCAAGGGGGGCGGCGGGTGGTCGGGGCGACGGAGCGAGGGGCGATGGGTGGGCGGGTGGCGGGGCAAGGGGGCAGCGGCGGGTGTTGGGGGTGGCGGCGGGGGTGGCGGGTGGGCGGGTGGCGGGGCAAGGGGCGACGGCGGGTGGCGGTGGTTGTCGGGGAGGAGACAGAAACAGAGAGATGGAGGAGCGGGATGGGGCTCGGCCGTTAGTTAGGTTAGCTCTTTGCCGTCCGCCCCACCTTTGTCGTCCGCTTTTTTTCTCTTTCTCGTCTGCTGGCAGACGGCAAAGAAGGGGGCCCGTTAAATTTTTTATGATCAGCTCGTTAGCGGGGGCCACCTCTCTCTTTGCCATCTGCCAGCTGACGGCAAAGATTCTTTGCCGTCCGCTAGCGGACGGCAAAGAATTGGCTGATGGCAAAGACCTTCTTTGCCATCAGCCAGTTTGTTGCCGTCCGTTTTCCTGAAGCGGACGGCAAAGACCTTCTTTGTCGTCGCCAGCAGATGGCAAATAAGCTAATTCCAGTAGTGATGCCCTTATCCTGCCCGCTTGTGATGGTCGCTCCACATCTTGCCCTGCAGCCACCTCAACTCCTTCACCGCTGGCCTGATGATGAGAAAATTAAAAAAATTAAACACAAGACAAAAAACTGGACTGAGAAGAAACTAGCAATGATCATTTTGATCAGTATTGCAAAAACTATATAAACATAAAATGTATCATGCCAACTAATTAATATGATGTTTTTGTGCAACTATGAAAGCTCATCATGACAACGGAAGACTACCAGTGTGCAACCTGGAAAAAACTAAGAAAACATACTAGACCTGACAACTACAAAAAAGTTCTAGGGGATGTGCAATGATAAGCATGATATTGCAAGAAGATAACAACAACTAAGAAAAAAGGTTTGCAAGAAACTGTTCAATAGCTCATAAACACAGAAAACACACATACGGAAGATGAGGCAGCTCCTCCAGCAACTGCTGCCTGCACAAAATGGTGACGAGTGATGTCAACTACAAGATGCCAACTCATGTCAACTTCTGGGAAAACTATATGGACTATATTTAGATCAAGATGACCAGTGATGCCAACTACAAGATGGTTATTGAGCAACTACAACAAAATAGTGGTGCCAACGGCTGCATAATTTTATCAGCGTCTAAAAAGCAAGAAACATTGATATTCAAGGATTTACTTACCCTAGTAGATGATTCAGCTCCCCCTGCAACTGCTGCACGTCTAGTCCGCTTTACAACCTGAAACTGATCAACATCCTAAGAAAAATAAAAAACATGGGCATGGGAAAAACACAAAAAAAATTATATGACCCAAACAAAACCAAAATAAGGTGGTTGTGTCATCAGCATGCCACTTACCTCAACTTCCTCTCCCTGCTGAACACTACGCGCAGAGCGTGGCTGGCAATTAGCAGCACGCTTCGAGTTCCGGCGAAGGGATTGGCTTCCAGAACCCTAATTAAGCAACCAAAAAACATGAAAAAGGGACATAAGCATACATGGATAAGTTGAAAACAACTCAAAGAAACAGAAAAAATGAATAAAATACATCTTCTTCATTGTCATCCACATCTCCTCCTATTATAACCATTTTTAGCCTGCGGGGGGAAATACAAGAAAAGAAAACATAATTAGAAGATGCACAAAACAAACTAGAGAAAACATAAAAGGTTGCTTTGATCTGCAGACCTCTACGCATAAGCAGGACACCTAGTGCAAAAAACTGTAGAACATGTGGACAGCCAACTACTACAGTGATGCAGCCAACTGGGAAGTCAACCTTGTGCAACTGGACAACATATAAGCCAACTAGTTTCACTAAGGCAAGTAATAACTAGGCACAAAAATAGTTAACTAAAGGCAGCCAGCTGAGTATGATAACTTGTGCAACTGGGACAAACAAAAGGACTACGACAAAAGAAATGCATAGCCAACTAGAATATATGGACAAGTAGTGCACCAGCAGGGCGCCTACGGGGCCAACTCGAACACAGAAGCGGAGCGACTTTGTGCAACTCAACAGCATATAGACAGCCAACCTGGTACAAAACAGGAAGCAACCCTAAGCATGACAACTAGTGCAAAAATGCAAAACATGTGGACAGCCAACTAGTATATGGATGCAGCAAACTAATCAGGCAACTTGTGCAAACTGAACAACGTACAGACAGCCAACCTAGCACAAAACAGCAAGCCAACTAAGCAGGGTAACTAGTGCCAAGTGTAGAACACATGGACATCTAACTAGTATAGTGATGCAGCCAACTCAGCAGCAACTTGTGGCTGCCGTGTAGACAACCAACTAGTACAAACAGTAAGCCAACTGACCAAGACAACTGGTGCAACTGCAGAGCATATGGATAGCCAACTACTATATGGATGCAGCCAACTGGGGAGAATTTTGTGCAACTAATCAAAAATCTCTACCTATACAACAAGTTCAATCAGTCATTGCATTGCACACAGCATTGCACACATCTAACAACAACATAGAACTGGGCATAGAACTTGGAGAAGGACTAGGAGAAATCATGAACAGATCTCAAACCCCTGCCCCTTAACAGAAACAACCTGGACAATCAACAACCGCTTTCCATCGCCCTAAAATCGCAGGCGCCCTGGACGTGCATCCCCTACTAGCTTTCGAACACCGTAGCAAAATGAGGCAAACGAGTACCCATGCCCTACCCAACTACACCATTGTGCCATAGATCCCGACCATAGTTGGGGGCGTGCTAACAGAGAAAGGGCTCAACCGCATCAGAGGAAGAGATGTGCTAAAATTGACCATAAGTTGGAGTAGTTCGCGCCGTTCGAACCCTAGGAAGAATCCCCCTCAGATTCTGGTGAATCCGCCACCCTGCAAGACGGAGAGAGGAAGGAGAAGCAGAGCATACCTTCGACGCTGACGAGCACCAACGATTCCCTCCGCGGAGAGCCACCCGTGAGCCCCCCGCTGACTTGAGGACTCCGCCGCGCCTCCACCGTATCGCGGCCCGTTCGGTTCAGAGGCCAGGCGAGGACGAAGACTGAATGGGGAGAATGGGGAGAGAGCACCGACTTGAGTGATTTCATGCACCAATTTCGAAACCGCCGCCCACGAACCCCTCTCCTCTCCCTTGTATCGCTTACAAGTGGGCCTCCATCACGTCCGGATGGGGACAAAACTGCCCCACGACCGCGGGCGGGGCCAATCAGACCAGGTGGCACCTGGCGGACGGGGGCGTGATCCGTGGCGCAATCGTGCGGCCAGGACACGGCCGCCCGGTTCTGCTACTTAGGGCGCGTGCACTCTAGAGGTTTTAGGAAAATAGATTAACATGTTGGCGTTGGAATTCTTTTCAAATACGGAACCATAGAATCAGCGAAGAAATTGATTAACACACTGCCATTCTGTTAGTTCTCTTTATTTCTATCAACTAGCCTTTAACTGTCAAAAAAGGTTATACTGCTTAACTTTTGGTAGCATATCTATAACCATTCATTTCATAATCCAGTGTACCATCACTAGGTTGCCTCTGATGGAGGGCCCCATGTTAAGAATTCTGGAAAGACACACGTTTGATTTCAAGTTCACTATTTTCAATATGGGAACACTGAAGCTGTATGGTCTAAACTTCATCATGGTCAATTCCAAAGTAAGAACGGTACTGATTTTTCTGTCACAAGATTTGCTCTATCCATCGGTACACTTTAGATTTCCTTTATTTTCACGGGGGGTAAAGCAGAAGGGTCAATACCAAAGGATAAAATGGCTATGTTTAAAGATACATTCCATGAAGTGGTCATCTATACAATTGAAGGCTACCAAATATTTAGAGTCAGACACAAATACAGAGCAGTTGATCATCTATACAGAATTAGCTTCATTCGTAAGACATTGGCCAAACTAGTTGTTCCTGACCCGACGAATTTCCCTATTTTCTAGTTCTCTTGCTATTCATGACGGTTGTGAACATTATGTTTATCTTTATTTTTTCAGACATGGCTACACTAATCACTAGGGTAACATATGTTTTACCTCCTATTGGCTCTGTTCATGAGTCAAGGCGTCAAATTTACATTACAGATGAGTCAAGGCGTCAACTGAATTGACTGTTACAGCTTTGGCAGCTGTTGACCCCAGTAAAGCCATGGTATAAATACCCACCTTACACTATTTTTCTCGAATATGCACAAAAGTGCATATCATCCATTAAAGAAGAGGGGGGAAGACTTCCCAAAGATTTACAAGCTTATTTACATGCCGGCCAAAGCTGGCACCACCCAGACCGACAAGCATACTACGTTACATCCTCCCACCCTACTCTCTCTACCTCAAAACCCCTAGCGTTACGCTTCATCATGCCGGCCATGGCCCACAGCCGTCCCTCCTCCTTGATCCGACTCATCGTCAGAGCCACCGAGGGGGACACGCCGTTGAACACGACGTCATTCCTATGTCTCCAAATCATCCACATGGTGAGGAGACATTTGGCCCTCGTGGCTTTCCGATCCTGGGCATGCATATTCTGCCTCTCACTCCATGCGTAGATGTCCTCATCACCGAGAGGTTCGAACTCCGCTCTACCAGTGACCTGGCCCATCCAATGCCAAATCTGTCTCGCAAATACACAGCCAATCATCAGGTGTTGGATCGACTCCTCACATTGGCCGCATAGAGGGCACGAATCCTGATGTGGCAGTCCACGTCTTGCCAAGCGATCAGAGGTCCAACAGCGATTCTGAAAGGCTAGCCACGCAAAGAACCGACATTGCAGAGGGGCCTTGGAGCCCCAGGTGAAATCCGCCGTAGGATCTATCTGTAGACCCATGAATCCCGCCGCGTAAGCAGAGCTGGCGGAGTAATGCCCATCTTTCTCCCAACTCCACTTCACCATATCCAGCTCGTGGTCAATCACCGGCACCTCCGCAACACGCTGCCACAGATCAAGGAATTGCCATAGCGCATCCGGGGTCAAGCTCGGTCCAATCTGTCCTGCCCAGCTGTTGTTGAGCAAGGAGTCTGAGACGAGTAGAGATCGCTTGATCCTGGCCGGTATCCTGTTGTAGATCAGTGATGCAATTTCAGACGCCCGCGATCCGTTGAGCCAACGATCCTCCCAAAAGAACGTGGATTTGCCATTGCCCACCGTTGTGCGTGTGGCCGCCTGGTACAACGCTAGTGCCTCGGGAGGGACCTTGATACGAAATTCTGTCCATGCCTTGTCCTTGTCAGTTTTCTGCAACCATGGCCACCGGGCCCTCAAGGCTTTATTCAGCCACTAAAAAATAGGAATTCCCAGTCCACCTGCCCACTTCGGACGGCAAACTGCATCCCAAGAAACCGCGCAGTTGCCTCCCCTGGCGTCTTTATGTCCACGCCATAGAAATCTCCGGCAGATCGTTGCAAGTGCGGAGAGCGTTTTTGCCGGCAGATCATCGAGTGGACCGGGATAGCACTTAAGGTAGATAGAATGAGGAGCAAGCGGCCACTCTTTGGAAGCAAAGATGTCTTCCAAAGTGGCAACGCGTCGGCGACCCGATCCACCAGGTACTGAAGCTGCGTGGCAGTTGGTTTCCTAAGCGTCAGAGGCAATCCAAGATATTGACATGGGAACTGGGAGGTGGGGCAATCCATGCGATCTGAAACCTCGTGCATCTCCTCCGGAGAGCAAAGGATGGGTACGAGTGTGTTTTTGCTCGTGTTAGTCAGCAGACCAGACGCACCTCTGAAAAGCTCCAGAATTGCCCCACAAGTGCGAGTCTCGATCTCGTTTGGCTTGAAAAATACAACCACATCATCGGCATACATCGAAATCCGCTGCCGTAGGCCGGAGCGGGAAAGGGGAGCCAGTAAACCCTTGTCTGTCGCATACTGGAAGAGGGCGAGCAGGGGCTCCATGCAAATGATGAAGAGCATAGGGGACAACGGATCCCCCTGCCTGAAGCCCTGGCATGGCAAGATCGGCCTCCCCGGCAGGCCATTCACCTTAATCCTAGTAGAGGATGTACCCAGCAGCCCACATATCCAGGCTATCCACCTCTCACCGAATCCAAATCTCCGAAGCACCTCGAGGAGGAAAGGCCACCTGACCGTGTCGAAGGCCTTCGTGATGTCAAGTTTCAGTAGCACGGAAGGGCTCTTCAGAGAGTGTAGTCGCAGCGCGGTGCATTGCACAAGCATAAAATTGTCGTGGAGCGAGCGGCCGCGGACGAAAGCACTCTGGTGCTGGCCCACCAGCTTCGGGAGATCCACCGCCAGCCTCGAGGCCAGGATTTTGTCAAAGATCTTTATCGGGCCGCTGATTATACTAACTGGACGGGAATCTTTCACATCTGAAGCCCCTGCATTCTTGGGAAGTAGTGAAACCAACGCCTTGTTAATAACCGCGAGACCCCTCATGTCACCATCATAGAATTGGTTCAGCGCCCGCATGAAATCGACCTTGATGATCTGCCAGCAAGTGACATAAAATCTACCGGTAAAACCGTCGGGGCCCTGTGCCTTGTCAAATGGCATGTCCTTGATGATCTTCTCCACCTCTTCCTCCGAGAAAGTCCCTTCAAGATGCGAGAGGTCGTGCGATGGAAGGTTTAGCAGATCGAGATTGAGCGAGGCCGACCTAGGGGAAGCCGACCCGAACAGCTCGTCGTAGAAATCATCCACCATCTCCGATATATCCTCCTGCCCCGAATGCAAAAACCCCTCTCGCTGTAAGCTTGTGATCACGTTCTTGCGTTGGCGATGCCTCGCGTGTCTCTGAAAGAAAGCGGTGTTAGCTTCCCCTTCCGCCAGCTGCAACATCCTCGACCTTTGTCTCGCAATTGTTCTTTCCAAAGAGCATAGGCCCAACAGTTTTTTCTTCAGGGTTTTCCGCAGCCCATGCTCCAACTCTGACAGCCGCCTAGTATCTGAGGCCTTGTCCAGCCGACCAATCACCTCGAGCGCAATCAACACCTGCAGCCGGATGTTCCCAATCCATTTATCGCTCCAGCTCTGCAAAGCCTTTGCGGTTGCACGTAGCTTGACATCTAGAACCACAAACGGGTTCCCCTGCGATGAAGAAGAATGCCATGCTGTCCGGACCATGTCCAAGAAGCCCTCCGCTTTGGGCCAAAAAATTTCGAATCTGAAGCGCCGGCCCATCTGAAAGTCTGCGTCGGGATCAATTAGAAGTGGGCAGTGATCCGACACTGCCGTGTCCAGCGCCGTCAACAGGTTACGTGGGTAAACATCCTCCCAATCGTTGGTGACGAAAATATGGTCGATCTTCTCCATAGTTGGGTTCCTCCGCTCATTAGACACGTGTATCTTCAACCGTTCAAGTAGAGCTCCTTCAGCTCGAGCCTGTTAAGCATGGCCCTAAAGCGTGCCATCATCCTACGGTTAATCGCAACGTTGTTCTTGTTGTCTGGGTTCACAAGGAGATTGAAATCTCCAACCACTGCCCACGGACCAACGTGCAAGTCACGAACGTCTCTAAGTTCCTGAAGAAATTCCACCTTCTCCGCATCACTCTGCGGCCCGTACACTCCCGTGAACCACCAAAGCGGCATGCCCTCTTGCTTGACCAACGTAGTCAGCGTGTTTGTTGTGGCATGGGGATTGGAGAGGGAAACCACCAACCGGTCCCACGCAAGTAAGATGCCACCGCGTGTACCGTCCGCTGGCACATAGTAGAAATCCTCGAATCTATTCCCAAGGCACTGTTTTACAATTTGAGCCGTCACTTCCTCCAACTTCGTCTCCTGGAGACAAACGATGCTAACATGAGCCGACCTAGCTACCTGGCAAACAGCCGCACGACGTGCCGAAGCATTTAGCCCACGCACATTCCACACCAACATCTTCGGGGGATGTGAAGCCATGTGAAAAGCCCACAACCACCGCCCATGACACCCCTACTGGGCCGGCACCACCTCGACATCGTCCACAATCATGGGCAGGACCGACGCGTCCCAGCCAAGCAGGGCCAAGATGGCCTGAACGTGGCTATCCAGCAGAGGCTTGTCGAAGAGCTCCACGTAGGCGTTTAAAGCCTCATCCGAAATCACATCTCCCTCATTCGCAAGACACAGCTTCCTGATGATTACCGCCTGTTGCCTTGAGGCCTTTGAGCCCCTGTCACCTTTAGCCAGTCTCACGCTACGCCTCGGGGAAGAAACCGGAGGCCTCTTCTTCCTTGGGCGCCGCTGCTTCTTCAGCCCTTCTCTGCCCCACGGCGCCGGAAACAGCGGAGAGATGGCTTGCCTCAGTTCCGTGCATAGCTGTGCAATTCTCTCCTCAGGGAACTGCTGAACTACGGTCTGGCCCGCGGTTGGCGTAGTCGAACTTGCCGGCACAGCGTTCCCATCTCCCTGCTCCGATAAGCTGACGAGAAACCAACCGTCCCGGTTGCATGGGCGCGTCCCATCCGCATGCAGCACTGGTCCCACCGCCTCAGAAGCATCTCCCAACGACTCTCCCGGGCTAGCCAAAAGCAGGCTGTCAAAATCCGTACTATCCCCCTCGGGCTGCGACAGGAGCTGGCCCACGTCTTCTGTCCGTATCTCACCTTCCGCCACCTGCAAAGCGAGATCCCATTGGCCAATCCTGACAGAGGGTGGTCCGCCCGTCCCCACCAGCGGAGACAGCTGCAGGCCCCTGCGCCTAGATACACCAACCGGCAACTGGTCCAACCCACCGGCCGCACATTCTAGCGAGGCCGATTCGCTCCATCCCCGCAGCCCCACCAAATCCTCCTAGGGTTCACACCACTACCGGCCGAGGGCGGATCCCAACAGCCCACCGATTCATCCAGCTGTCCACCTGCTGCCTGGCCATCCACGCTGACCGAGTCAAGCGTCCCGACCGGACCTGCTCCCGTGACCACAGCAACCGCTCCATCAGCTGCACCCGGGGCCACCACCCGCCTTTGCTGACCAGCCTCGCCACTGGTTTGAACCTGCCTCGTCGGCGACGGAGCCGAAGCCGCCGAGGAGCCCACGTCATACCCAGCCTGCGAGCCCCGGCCCTCCCGGTCTGCACGCGTCCCACCGCCCGGACCATCATCGCCGCCTCTGCCCTCCGCAGGGGAAGGAGGTGACGCCGGCGGCGGAGGAGGGGCATCCACCTGTGGCCCCAAACGGATGGCAACAGCCTCTTGGACGATCCAGATCGGGTACCACAGCGCATCATCCACCCCAGCACGGACCAAGGCGCGCTCACTCCTCCGATCAGCCTTTTCTACCACCAAGATCCTCTTAGATGGAATCCTGGCCAGATAGTCCGTGCGCAAACACACCCGAAAGCCAGCCATGTCGCTCCGGGCCTCCGTCGCCGCCGCCACCTTGACCACCAGCCCCAGACCAGGAAGAAGCACGTCAGCAGTCCGCCAGGTCCAGGCATTCACCGGCACGCCGCGAAGGGCTAAAGGGATGACGAATGGCATGGAGATCCCCGTAGCCTGCGTGTGGCGCGACCAAGGCTTGAAGAGAAGGTCGAACTGATCCGTACCCGCCCGACCACGCCGGAGCAACCTGTTCCTCAACTCCTCCAAGCGACAAAGGACGAGAAAATCCTCCAGAAAGAATTCCCTGATCGACATGTCCAAGGGTGCAAGGTCGAATTCCTCCACAATCACGCCAGCCGCCGCCGCGAGGTGCGCGGCCTGGTGCGAACCGACCACGGTGACCACGACCGCCCTGGCGAGCTCCTCCTCCATCGCGCGCACATCTGGGCCGGTCTCCAAGAAGCAGCAGTCCACCTGATCCTCCCGAACCACCTGCGAAGCCCCAGATCCCGCCCCGAGCGAGACCGCCGGCGCGAACGGCACCGCAAAGCCCGGGCCTTGCACGCTCGCAACCGAGTCACCACGGACAACCTGGCTCCACGGGATCCCCAGCCGAACCGCGCCAGCCGAAGGAGGGCCCGGCGGGGGGTGGCAGGAGCGACCTCATAGTCGGGGACGAGGGCGACGAAGGGATCGACGCGAGCGGCTGCGGCCGGCGCGAATCCATCGGAGCGGGGCGCGAGGGGGAAGGGGGCGATGACGGAGAGCCGGCGGGGGCCGCGGCAGATCCACGGGGGAAGAGCTACGCGGACGAGGGCGGGGAGCAGAGCAATCCCTGGAGATGTGGCCGACCTCGCCACAGCGCACACAGAGCGGCGGGTTCATGCACATGGCGGAGATGTGCTCCTCACTCCCACAGTTGTAGCAGCAGCCAATCAGCATCGCCGGGATGCGACCACGCGACGTCCTGGAGGAGGGAAGAACGTCGGGCCACCTGCCCGGAGGGGAGCGCCTGGCTGGGCGCGGAGGGGACATGGGACGCACCATCGGCCATCTACGACTGGCACGGGTCTGCCAACCCGAGCGGGCAGCCGCCGGCCGCGCCGCCGGGCGCAACGGCACGTCGCGCACGATAGGGCCATGCGTGGTGCCCACCACTGTTCATGGTGTAATTTGGCTAGTAGTTTGTTGATAGGCCAAATTAATTAGTGGTCATCCAAGCTAATCAGTTACTATTTTGTTTAAAGATTGCAACAGGAATTTTCATGGACAAGAGGAAACTTGGGACATGTCCTAACCAGACTCAGGGTATCTCGGAGTTACCACAATGCTACCTAGGACAAGTCCTAACAAGGATCAGAGGTCAAAGCTGAAGATTGCAATGCTATGGATGGAGTTACACAGAGGGAAAGTGCAACATGCAGAAATACACGTGAAGAGTGGAGAAATATGATTCATAAGTGATCGCCATTATGTGTTGTGATTAGCGACGTTGCCGAAATAGTTTATTTATAAAAGGCAAGGCAAGGAGTGCTTATACTGTGAATATGGCCAAGAGGGGTTGCCATGCAGGTTAGCTATACGTGTTAGCTGGCCGATTAAAAACGTAAACTGATATATATGGTAGTCGTGCTATACATGGTAATCCAATTAAGATGGCCAGATTCTAGTCGGTTTAGCTTTGGAATTGTTTTCGTATACGCCAAGTCCAGCGTGCCAATATAAATTTAAGGCCGTGGCCGATTGAGAAGAGACCAATCAATTTATCCAACGAAACCAATCTGTTTTTTCACCTATGTTTTATCTATCGTTCTTTTCCTACTGAGCCCTAGCAGCCCTAGGGTTTGGTTCATCTTTGCCATTTTGTGCTGAAAAGCGGCCGTCCCTCCTCTACGAAAGCGAGGGGATCTTTGTTGCTTTGCTCGGAAAGCAATTGTTCGTCGTCACGAAAGTACGACGGTTATCGTGTTGTCGCGCTGCAATTTTGCGTGGCAACACAATTGGCGACTCCGCTGGGGACGGAAAGAAGAAGAAGCACACGATGAGTACCGAGTCCAGGAATGGGAGCGACATCGACCCGGAGAACGTCATCGCCGTCACACTCGACGATTTGTCGGAAGATGATCGGCGCGAGCTTGAACAAGAGATTAAGAAAGAGATGGCTGAGCGACTAAAATTGAAGTTGACTGGATACCGCAAGACAAGCATCGGCGTCGTCAAGAAGGTACATGTGCCGAACCCTTCAGATTCGATCAACACCGAGGTAAAAAAGTCAACCGGCGAAATTTCTAATCCAATTGATGTGTGTGTAGCTACTAAGTACGATTCTGATGTGAAAACTATGACACACACAATTACTCGATCAGTAGCTAATAGAATTGAAGAATTTAAGGAGCAGCTTCATAAAGATCTTGAAAATAATTTACCTAGTCATGTTCGGTCATTAGTGCTGCAAATCAATTATGGATATTCTGAGAAAACGCTGATGCCACTACAAAATACAGGATTCATTAACTTTCCTAGTAATATTCATACACATGGTGCATCGGTTAATAACGTTGTGCAGCCCAATGTTCCTTTAAATAGCGATCAAGGTGGTCGGAACTATGTGAGCAGTTCGGCTAATAATTTTATGCCTAGCATAGCTGCTCCTACTGTCTCAACTTCGGTTCCACAAAATCACAACAGCAATAACCGAAGTGCTAGTTCTAATTCTAGTTTGCAACAACTTTGTTATCCAACTGTAGAATATAGTACACCACCGTTGTTGACTATCAGTACCGGGA
Source organism: Aegilops tauschii subsp. strangulata (assembly GCF_002575655.3). Taxonomy (NCBI): domain Eukaryota; kingdom Viridiplantae; phylum Streptophyta; class Magnoliopsida; order Poales; family Poaceae; genus Aegilops; species Aegilops tauschii. Next base: position 68,282,166 of record NC_053035.3, read on the forward strand.
TTCCGTGCGGGCCGGTACCCGATTCATATTTTAATGGGTCTCCGTTGCAAGCATCACAAGCTCAAATTTCTTTGCCGGAGTTTCCATCACGTGCTAGCGTTCCATCTGCTCCACAAACTAGTTCTCTACAGCTGAATGATAGTTTTAAGGATAAGCTTGCTAGTATACTAAGAGAATTCGGTTTAGAACCAAAGAGTAAAGCGCGTGCATATCAAAAACCATACCCTGATTACTTCGATTCAACGGCTTATCCTCGCGATTTTAGAATTCCTGACTTTGTTAGGTTTACAGGGGAAGATGGTAGATCCACTTTCGAGCATATCGGATAATTTTTAGCCCAATGTTGTGATATTGGCACATCAGACGTTTATAGGATTAAATTATTTCCGTTGTCTTTGTCCGGTATTGCGTTTACTTGGTTTACATCGCTTGCTCCTAATTCTATTTCAACATGGGCACAATTGGAGCAAAAATTTCATGAGTACTTTTATAGCGGTGAAACAGAACTTCGGCTTTCAGATTTAACTATGGTTAGGAAGAAATATAATGAGCACGTTCATGATTATATTAGGAGGTTTAGGGATGTCAAAAACCGATGTTTCAGCTTGACCATAGCCGAAAAGGATTTAGCCGATCTTCCCTTTTCGGGTCTTCTCACTCATATTAAGGATAAACTAGAAGGGCAAGAATTTTTAGATGTTAATCAAGTTTTGCAGAAGGCTTTGGCGCAAGAAAACCGGACTAAGGGGATTAAACAATATAGTCGGTTTGAAGATAATATTGATAATGAGGAGGATAATCATGTAGGTAATGCCTTCGATTATGATAGTAATTCAGCTAGTAAAGTTTACTTTAATATATGTGTAGCCGAATGGATTCCAGCGCCAAAGTCAAAACCCTTTGCATGTTCTGCTTTGAAACCCACACCTGCTAGAAGAGATGGAACTAAATACACTTTTGATGTTAGTAAGTGTGATAGAATTTTTTTATATGTTACTGCAAAATAAATTAATTAGAGTGAGAGAGGGTCATGTAATTCCACCTACAGAAGAGTTGGGTAGGAGAGCTTATTGCAAGTGGCACAATTCTTTCTCTCATGCTACTAATGATTGTAACATGTTTCGTCAACAGGTGCAATCGGCCATTAATGAAGAACGATTGACGTTTACAGAAAGTTCTAAGATGAAGCTCGATAGTGACGCTTTTCCTATCAATGTGGTCAAGCTTGAGAGTAAGAAAATGCTTATTCGGTCGGATCAGACCGAATTCGCAAGAAAGAAAAATGCCGTTGATGATAATGCTTCTCCAAGGATGATCAAACAAAAAAATCCAGAAGTAGGAGTTTGGAAAGTCAATGGAAGAAGGAAACAAGCTCCAAGACCAAAGCCGCCAGTTAGCATGTTGTTGGAGAAGTACACCTCACGCAAGACCAGCAATGTGTTTAACCGGCTTGGAGATAATAAACGTCTTAGATCTCCTTCTGGACCTGGCGGTCATGAGCAATGGCAAAGAAATTTATATGACCAGCAGCCCTATATTGCAATGGAGCCGACGTATTGGGTTGTGCACCTCCTATGTACCCGCAGTTTCCTCCATGGGGTTTTAATCCTTGGGTGTCATATCCTACAGTGCCAGGTTATTTTCACCCAAAATGGGTTCTGCCGAGGCCTATGTTCAGAGCAAACATACATGAGAAAAGGGCTCGGCTCAATGAGGCAGCTAGATCATGTGATGCAATTGTTGTCCAAAGGGACCGGTCATTGGTACGGAGTGCATATGGTGAAGTTCATATAGGTGGTCAAAAATTTATGTGGGTGCCAATCAATCGTAGAAGTGATGCAAAAGCACATGATGGGACTGTGCGTGGCTGCACCAAGATTAGCGCAATAAAAGATAATAGTTTACAAGATGATTTGCAGCCTAGTGTGCAGACACATGTAGACAAGAAAATTGTACGTACTACTGAGTTGGTTGATGCATCTGCTGATGAATTTACTAGAGACAGTGGGAAAATTGAAGCCATAGGTACAGAGAGAATAGTGATGGCGTGAAGTTGCAACAAACCGTCCGACGTAATCAATTTGAAAAGGAAACTAATTTTGGACAGAGCAAAGAATTCATTGTATCCTCATGTACTAATCAACGGTCTAAATCGGCAAGCTCATATGCTGATTTATTCATGGGAGGTTGTGGCCCAGGAGCGTCCAAAAATTTCAAATCTAGCACTAATTTGGATTTAAGCAATGTACGCGGCCAGAAATTTAAAGCTAGTAATGGACATGATCAGCGGAGAGGTATTTCGGCCAGAGATAAAATATTTGCCATAAAAGCAGAAGTACGTCAGTACAGGCTGAGAGACTCGGGGGGCAACAGAATTAAGTCAGCTGCACCAGAGACTAAACCAAGACCTTGGTGGTGTCCAACGGGACTCACACACACTCAGAAACGACGTGTGTAGAGACTACGGGCATTTGTAATGAAGGAAGAGACAGTCGAGAAGAAGCGCTTGTTCAATCAGGAAAAACCAATGGTGCCGAAAATGACATGGAGGGAGAAGCACATTGTGGGGGAGAAGTTGCCCAAAGCTCCCAATGGTAAATATTCAAAAAAGTATTGTCATAGCATGTCCAAGAAAACATGAGATAATGTGGCCGATATGTTATTGCAAGTATCGCCCTAAGTAAAATTGGCCGATATAATTTTTGAAATATCGCCCTAAGCAACTATATGGCTGATGAAGTTATCGACATTGTCGTAAGGAATAATATGTTTTTGGTGAATACAATTATACCAAAAACAGGGGGGCATGTGTTCATGGTGTAATTTGGCTAGTAGTTTGTTGATAGGCCAAATTAATTAGTGGTCATCCAAGCTAATCAGTTACTATTTTGTTTAAAGATTGCAACAGGAATTTTCATGGACAAGAGGATACTTGGGACATGTCCTAACCAGACTCAGGGTATCTCGGAGTTACCACAATGCTACCTAGGACAAGTCCTAACAAGGATCAGAGGTCAAAGCTGAAGATTGCAATGCTATGGATGGAGTTACACAGAGGGAAAGTGCAACATGCAGAAATACACGTAAAGAGTCGAGAAATATGATTCATAAGTGATCGCCATTATGTGTTGTGATTAGCGACGTTGCCGGAATATTTTATTCATAAAAGGCAAGGCGAGGAGTGCTTATGCTGTGAATATGGCCAAGAGGGGTTGCCATGCAGGTTAGCTATACGTGTTAGCTGGCCGATTAAAAACGTAAAGTGATATATATGGTAATCGTGCTATACATGGTAATCCAATTAAGATGCCCAGATTCTAGTCGATTTAGCTTTGGAATTGTTTTCGTATACGCCAAATCCAGCGTGCCAATATAAATGTAAGGCTGTGGCCGATTGAGAAGAGATCAATCGATCTATTCAACGAAACCAATCTGTTTTTTCACCTATGTTTTATCTATCGTTCTTTTCCTACTGAGCCCTAGCAGCCCTAGGGTTTGGTTCATCTTTGCCGTTTTACGCTAAAAAGCGGCCGTCCCTCCTCTACGAAAGCGAGGGGATCTTTGTTGCTTTGCTCGGAAAGAAATTGTTCGTCGTCACGAAAGTACGACGGTTATCGTGTTGTCGCGCTGCAATTTTGCGTGGCAACACAATTGGCGACTCCGCTGGGGACGGAAAGAAGAAGAAGCACACGATGAGTACCGAGTCCAGGAATGGGAGCGACATCGACCCGGAGAACGTCATCGCCGTCACACTCGACGATCTGTCAGAAGATGATCGGCGCGAGCTTGAACAAGAGATTAAGAAAGAGATGGCTGAGCGACTAAAATTGAAGTTGACTGGATACCGCAAGACAAGCATCGGCGTCGTCAAGAAGGTACATGTGCCGAACCCTTCAGATTCGATCAACACCGAGGTAAAAAAGTCAACCGGCGAAATTTCTAATCCAATTGATGTGTGTGTAGCTACTAAGTACGATTCTGATGTGAAAACTATGACACACACAATTACTCGATCAGTAGCTAATAGAATTGAAGAATTTAAGGAGCAGCTTCATAAAGATCTTGAAAATAATTTACCTAGTCATGTTCGGTCATTAGTGCTGCAAATCAATTATGGATATTCTGAGAAAAAGCTGATGCCGCTACAAATTACAGGATTCATTAACTTTCCTAGTAATATTCATACACATGGTGCATCGGTTAATAACGTTGTGCAGCCCAATGTTCCTTTAAATAGCGATCAAGGTGGTCGGAACTATGTGAGCAGTTCGGCTAATAATTTTAGGCCTAGCATAGCTGCTCCTACTGTCTCAACTTCGGTTCCACAAAATCACAACAGCAATAACCGAAGTGCTAGTTCTAATTCTAGTTTGCAACAACTTTGTTATCCAACTGTAGAATATAGTACACCACCGTTGTTGACTATCAGTACCGGGATTCCGTGCGGGCCGGTACCCGATTCATATTTTAATGGGTCTCCGTTGCAAGCATCACAAGCTCAAATTTCTTTGCCGGAGTTTCCATCACGTGCTAGCGTTCCATCTGCTCCACAAACTAGTTCTCTACAGCTGAATGATAGTTTTAAGGATAAGCTTGCTAGTATACTAAGAGAATTCGGTTTAGAACCAAAGAGTAAAGCGCGTGCATATCAAAAACCATACCCTGATTACTTCTATTCAACGGCTTATCCTCGCGATTTTAGAATTCCTGACTTTGTTAGGTTTACAGGGGAAGATGGTAGATCCACTTTCGAGCATATCGGATAATTTTTAGCCCAATGTTGTGATATTGGCACATCGGACGTTTATAGGATTAAATTATTTCCGTTGTCTTTGTCCGGTATTGCGTTTACTTGGTTTACATCGCTTGCTCCTAATTCTATTTCAACATGGGCACAATTGGAGCAAAAATTTCATGAGTACTTTTATAGCGGTGAAACAGAACTTCGGCTTTCAGATTTAACTATGGTTAGGAAGAAATATAATGAGCACGTTCATGATTATATTAGGAGGTTTAGGGATGTCAAAAACCGATGTTTCAGCTTGACCATAGCCGAAAAGGATTTAGCCGATCTTCCCTTTTCGGGTCTTCTCACTCATATTAAGGATAAACTAGAAGGGCAAGAATTTTTAGATGTTAATCAAGTTTTGCAGAAGGCTTTGGCGCAAGAAAACCGGACTAAGGGGATTAAACAATATAGTCGGTTTGAAGATAATATTGATAATGAGGAGGATAATCATGTAGGTAATGCCTTCGATTATGATAGTAATTCAGCTAGTAAAGTTTACTTTAATATATGTGTAGCCGAATGGATTCCAGCGCCAAAGTCAAAACCCTTTGCATGTTCTGCTTTGAAACCCACACCTGCTAGAAGAGATGGAACTAAATACACTTTTGATGTTAGTAAGTGTGATAGAATTTTTTTATATGTTACTGCAAAATAAATTAATTAGAGTGAGAGAGGGTCATGTAATTCCACCTACAGAAGAGTTGGGTAGGAGAGCTTATTGCAAGTGGCACAATTCTTTCTCTCATGCTACTAATGATTGTAACATGTTTCGTCAACAGGTGCAATCGGCCATTAATGAAGGACGATTGACGTTTACAGAAAGTTCTAAGATGAAGCTCGATAGTGACGCTTTTCCTATCAATGTGGTCAAGCTTGAGAGTAAGAAAATGCTTATTCGGTCGGATCAGACCGAATTCGCAAGAAAGAAAAATGTCGTTGATGATAATGCTTCTCCAAGGATGATCAAACAAAAAAATCCAGAAGTAGGAGATTGGAAAGTCAATGGAAGAAGGAAACAAGCTCCAAGACCAAAGCCGCCAGTTAGCATGTTGTTGGAGAAGTGCACCTCACGCAAGACCAGCAATGTGTTTAACCGGCTTGGAGATAATAAACGTCTTAGATCTCCTTCTGGACCTGGCGGTCATGAGCAATGGCAAAGAAATTTATATGACCAGCAGCCCTATATTGCAATGGAGCCGACGTATTGGGTTGTGCACCTCCTATGTACCCGCAGTTTCCTCCATGGGGTTTTAATCCTTGGGTGTCATATCATACAGTGCCAGGTTATTTTCACCCAAAATGGGTTCTGCCGAGGCCTATGTTCAGAGCAAACATACATGAGAAAGGGGCTCGGCTCAATGAGGCAGCTAGATCATGTGATGCAATTGTTGTCCAAAGGGACCGGTCATTGGTACGGAGTGCATATGGTGAAGTTCATATAGGTGGTCAAAAATTTATGTGGGTGCCGATCAATCGTAGAAGTGATGCAAAAGCACATGATGGGACTGTGCGTGGCTGCACCAAGATTAGCGCAATAAAAGATAATAGTTTACAAGATGATTTGCAGCCTAGTGTGCAGACACATGTAGACAAGAAAATTGTACGTACTAGTGAGTTGGTTGATGCATCTGCTGATGAATTTACTAGAGACAGTGGGAAAATTGAAGCCATAGGTACAGAGAGAATAGTGATGGCGTGAAGTTGCAACAAACCGTCCGACGTAATCAATTTGAAAAGGAAACTAATTTTGGACAGAGCAAAGAATTCATTGTATCCTCATGTACTAATCAACGGTCTAAATCGGCAAGCTCATATGCTGATTTATTCATGGGAGGTTGTGGCCCAGGAGCGTCCAAAAATTTCAAATCTAGCACTAATTTGGATTTAAGCAATGTACGCGGCCAGAAATTTAAAGCTAGTAATGGACATGATCAGCGGAGAGGTATTTCGGCCAGAGATAAAATATTTGCCATAAAAGCAGAAGTACGTCAGTACAGGCTGAGAGACTCGGGGGGCAACAGAATTAAGTCAGCTGCACCAGAGACTAAACCAAGACCTTGGTGGTGTCCAACGGGACTCACACACACTCAGAAACGACGTGTGTAGAGACTACGGGCATTTGAAATGAAGGAAGAGACAGTCGAGAAGAAGCGCTTGTTCGATCAGGAAAAACCAATGGTGCCGAAAATGACATGGAGGGAGAAGCACATTGTGGGGGAGAAGTTGCCCAAAGCTCCCAATGGTAAATATTCAAAAAAGTATTGTCATAGCATGTCCAAGAAAACATGAGATAATGTGGCCGATATGTTATTGCAAGTATCGCCCTAAGTAAAATTGGCCGATATAATTTTTGAAATATCGCCCTAAGCAACTATATGGCTGATGAAGTTATCGACATTGTCGTAAGGAATAATATGTTTTTGGTGAATACAATTATACCAAAAACAGGGGGGCATGTGTTCATGGTGTAATTTGGCTAGTAGTTTGTTGATAGGCCAAATTAATTAGTGGTCATCCAAGCTAATCAGTTACTATTTTGTTTAAAGATTGCAACAGGAATTTTCATGGACAAGAGGATACTTGGGACATGTCCTAACCAGACTCAGGGCATCTCGGAGTTACCACAATGCTACCTAGGACAAGTCCTAACAAGGATCAGAGGTCAAAGCTGAAGATTGCAATGCTATGGATGGAGTTACACAGAAGGAAAGTGCAACATGCAGAAATACACGTAAAGAGTGGAGAAATATGATTCATAAGTGATCGCCATTATGTGTTGTGATTAGCGACGTTGCCGGAATATTTTATTCATAAAAGGCAAGGCAAGGAGTGCTTATGCTGTGAATATGGCCAAGAGGGGTTGCCATGCAGGTTAGCTATACGTGTTAGCTGGCCGATTAAAAACGTAAAGTGATATATATGGTAATCGTGCTATACATGGTAATCCAATTAAGATGGCCAGATTCTAGTCGATTTAACTTTGGAATTGTTTTCGTATACGCCAAATCCAGCGTGCCAATATAAATGTAAGGCCGTGGCCGATTGAGAAGAGATCAATCGATCTATTCAACGAAACCAATCTGTTTTTTCACCTATGTTTTATCTATCGTTCTTTTCCTACTGAGCCCTAGCAGCCCTAGGGTTTGGTTCATCTTTGCCGTTTTGCGCTGAAAAGCGGCCGTCCCTCCTCTACGAAACAGAGGGGATCTTTGTTGCTTTGCTCGGAAAGCAATCGTTCGTCGTCACGAAAGTACGACGGTTATCGTGTTGTCGCGCTGCAATTTTGCGTGGCAACAACCACATCTGGCACCACGAGCAGGGAGCGTAGCTGCGGCCGCGGCGGAGGGGAAGGCGGACGAGCGGACGAAGGCGACTCCGAGGAAGCCCCAGACAGCGAGACCCGGTCGGCCATGGTGGACACCGGCTCCGGAGTGGAAGACCGGCGGGAGAGGATGGGCGTCGGGGCCGGAGTAGCCGCCGGCGCGGAGAGGAGCGGGGGAGCTCAGGAGAGGAGAGGAGAGAGAATGACCACTCACCTTACACTATCAATGCCTTCGTTTACATGCGCGCCTCTAACTTATAGTTCCATTACATCACAGACTCAATATTATAAGCTCGAAGATAAGAATCACTGAGGTTATCTCAACTACCGACTGGTGGTACATGGGATGCCAAATATGCTGGAGAAAAATACTAAAAGAGGGAAACATATACAGGAAACATATACAGGTGCCATATATGCACTGAACCAACTCCGTTTCCAAGGTATGTTTTCTATGTTATGGTTTTGCAGTCAATTAAGAAAATTAGCATAATCAAATGAATATGCACCCATATTTGTAGGTACAAAATATGTGCACGTCCAGTAGTCAGTAGATTTGCTAGCCTATAGCAGTGAGATGGTGCAAAGCGTCAGATATGCCATGTTCACATTGATTTTTCCTTCAATTCTAACTACTACTCCCTCCATCCCAACATATAAGAACGTTTTTTACACTAGCATAATATCAAAAACGTTCTTATATTTTGGGACAGAGGGAGTAGAAAGTTTTGGGCGTTTCCTTATGCAGAATCCATCTTATACCTTGCACTGTTGGCTCCCTTCCCTGGACACAATTAATCCCTGTATTATACGGTGCCATAAATTTCAGAGAATCATGCTGGCATGTTCATCATTCAATAATATATTTGATGGCTCACTTTGGTAAAAAAAAGTCTTCCCCTGTTTCATCACATAATTCGTACACAAATCATGGTGAGCTTATTGTTGGCACACTTTCTTGCCTTCAAAATACAATTTCTACGAAAATGGAAATGGCGTACCTTTTTTTATTCAGAATGACGCATTCACCTGAGACTTATTAATGCTATATCCCCATAGGCAACAAATAATGTCAGTCTCCAGTAGTGCCAATTATTTCTCCTATCCGTACCTCATTTTTGAGATGCACTTCCATGTTTGTGAGACCAATTCCATCAAGGTTTTAATTACCATGTCTGCTACTCCCTCCATTCCTAAATGTAAGTCTTTGTAGAGCTTAGACTATGAACCACATACGGATGCATATAGATGTATTTTAAGTGGAGATTCATTCATTTTGCTCCGTATGTAGTCCACCTAGTGGAATCTCAACAAAGACTTATATTTAGGAACGGAGGGAGTATTTATTGTACTTTGTTGAAATTTAGGGGAAAGGGGAAAGGATTCTTAAACTTTGGTTTGGCCAAATTTAGGAAACACCGATGTTTGGTTTCCTGTTCAGCGAAAAGGGCCAGTTCTGTTTTCTGGATTTGACAGAAATTCAATCACTTTTTTAGGAATTTGGCTGAAACAATTAAACTCTTATTTCCTTTTGGATCGAGTTGAGGTGTCACTATTTTTTCACTGAATGTAAATATGTTGGTCCTCACGGAAGTCACCGGAATTTTGGATTCTTTTGAATAAAGTTTCTTGGTAAAAGAGCACTCTGCTTCAGTGCAGTTCAACATCCAGAAAGACAGGGCATTGGTCAGGGTTCAGTGTAGTTGTCGAAATGGTACCGAGAATAGCCATGTGATCTCAATACCAGTTTAGCACTAGGGTCTCCAAATGGTACCGTGCATAGCAACAGTATCCAGAATTAGAGTATAGAAGCGCTTACTATAGTAACCTAACTTCTTTTGTAATCGGCAGTGACCTAGATTTAGTTAGTTCAGCGGTAAGTATAGAGTATGATTTATCAGAAGAGCACCATGGCAACATTTCTCCCATGTGCACAAAGCTGCTGTCAGTTTTACCAGGGGACTGGAAGCCTTCAATCTCTGTCCAATTGTTCTGAGAACTAGTTGACTAGTTGCGCCAAATGGCGCAGAGACCCGCTAAAGCCATGTTATCGATGAAAAGAGTTTCACTTTGCAAGGACATATGGCGCAGATACCCGCTGAATCCATGTGTGTTGAAATTTTTTTCCATGTTTTAGTTGGTTTAGTTGTGGGCAAGGACATATGATAACAAAATGTACCCCCTTTAATAGAAAGAAATGGAGACTGTCGTCTACAATGAGATGCGCACACACACATTTTAATTTATCTCTGAGCGAAATGGCGCAGAGTACAATTTGATACCATGGGCGCGTTGAAAATATTTGCATTTTTCAATAACTTTATGTTTGAGCAAGTGCAAAGACCATGTCAAACCCAAAGTGTTGTGAAAATATTTGACTTTGCTATAGAAGTAGGTTTTAGCAACCAGTTAGGGTAGCATGCATATTTTGTTGTCTTGTTCGGGTAACATAGAGCCAAAAAATGGCACAAGGTTGACATACAACTTTACCGCGAAGATTCCTCGACTTAATTATGTTCAAACACATTTGGAGATCAAACGCATAATTGGTGTCACCTCCCTGAATTAAAACCCAAAACACCTACCTTGTGCAACATGGCCTTTTTCAATGGAAAAAATTATTAGCACAAACATAGTTCAGATGTTACATGTTACATAAGACTTGAGCTTGAGCAACTATCCTGCTATAGGTATATAAATTTCCTAATTTTAATCACAGCAGCAAACAAGAACCTTCCTAAAGGGCAAACTCCCTTATGCCGTGTTGTCCTTTCATCTAACACGGGCAGTGAAACATTTTATCAATGCACAATAAAACATTAAACACACACAATAGTCTAGTTGGGAATCCAAATGATTGACTTTCACACATCAACATACACCCAAATCATAGAAAAGTTGTTCTGTCCGGAAATGGAAAGAACATCAACAAGTGACATGCTCCATCCGCCCTTTGGACTGCTCTTCTCCTCATGCCTCCCCTTCAATCACTCACCATATTAATAACACCTAAATACGAAAACCACTTATGAATTATACTGGCATGCAAAACATTGTATACTGTGAAGCATAGCAATGCCACTAAGTAAGATGGGAATAGTGATATAATTGGTTCAGGTTGCAGCCATCAAAAGCATACCGATAACACGAAGATAAACTAACAATAAATATATCAATGCATGTTCATGACTGAATTCACTCTTTTTCAGCAAAAAAGTAAGAAAATGTAACCACCTTAAGTAAAAAATTAGAATGAGCAAAAGCACTAATATCCATAATACACACATGTACTTTGAAGGTGCTTGTGTCTCATGTAGCACCAAGGCCCGAACCACTATGATACTTCCCAAATTTCTTGAGCATCTAAATATAAAGTAGCAAAGAAGAAAAGAAAAAATTCTAAGTGAGAACAATAGTAATGCTTGACAAACAGTACCATATATGGAAGTTGATACACAAGAAAAGCTAGAAAACAATAGATCAAATTGAAAAATAATGATGCTAATAAAAAATTCATGGACTTTTATCAGCACAACCTGTGCCCCTAGCAACCGCACGGAGTCATCAACCTGCATTGGTTAAGGTGGGCCACATGGTCCAAGCTTAGAATTATGAACCTGAGGGGCAGCCTATGGCTAGCAGAACAACAACAGTTGATGCAAGGCCAGCAATTTTGATTGTTAAATTGGTTAGTTCAACACAAAAAATTAGTAATATGATGTTAATCCATGACAAAGTTAGGAGAATAAAATAGGCATGGTGATAACACGATGCAAGGATCGGACGACCGAACTGGCACAATTGACCAAAATGAGCAAGATCGAACGGCCAGCAAAGATCCAAATCAGGGGAGAGCTGTTAGGTATAAAATTGCTTTCCCTGGCTCATATAAAATTAGACACCCAGGTTGTTCATCAGCTCGTCGAAACAATGGCCTGAAATGAAAAGCTCTTTCTTATGAGCCTGGACAATTATTTCTTCTCTCAGCCACTAAAAATGGTTCAGAACATGATGTTGACATGCTGCAACGTTACATTGTTTTCCGAGTGTGCCAAGATTCTCTATCCCATGCATGCTAGTTAGCCCGACAAAGTAAATTTTTGTTTCGGTACCAAACACCTATCCTTACCCAGCGAAGACCAGTAGTTTGTTTGCTTTGGAAATAAATACGCCCTAAATCATCATGCATAAACTGGTTGAGTTATGGATATGCCGAATGAAAGGTTTAGCTAAATACATTACTATAACACAGTAGTTCTGAAATTATTACATGGAGTAAGCATGCTAACCTTTCCATCCTACATTCCAGTATTTCTTCGACATTCAGACTAAGCTCCTGTCAATTTCAGGCAGGCAAGATAGTTCTTCTCGTGTTTCAACCTGCAAAAATGATTGGATGTACCCTAAGTGCATACAACATGATCTCTGAACACAGTTTTATTCAAAGCATATGAACAAAATATTAATTGGACTAATTGCTGCAATCATCTTCTGAACCTAATCAAGGGAAACAACAACATAGAGCAAAAATCTTCAAATAATCACATGGCCAAAGAGAAGCTATCTATGAATCAAGCTTTCGGTCAAGATGCACCACCAATAAAAAGCATTAGTTTTATAAGGTACAAACAACTGTACCTTGAAGCACAATCAACATGCTGGACCTAGCTCCTAATTCCATTTAGGAATCATCATCTTCATAAAGTAATAAGTAAACTTGGTCATCCATGCACCGACTATAGCCTGGTTGCTAATTTCCACCTATGTCACAAATAAGACAATGTCATGTTCAAACTGAAGGTGAAAGCAGTATACATTCAGTTTCTAATTTATTTTAGTAATAAAAATCTCTATAAAGAAGCAGACCAACCGCTGGAAATAAACTGGCATGGAACTAAATCAGTGTCCACAAAACCATAGATATGCATGCTCATCAAGCATGTCATACATTTTACCAGAATGGAAGCTTAGTTGGTGCTGGTGCCCTACCTCAAGAACCTCCAGCCCACACAACAGAAATCCGTCCATCTTGGCCATGAATTCACCTAAACAGGAAACAAAATAATTTTTTTCCTCAGAAACAGTACACTGAAGAAACAAAATTATGCCAGCTGAACCGATAAGCTCTTATGACTGAACAAAGCCCATCTGCAAACATCATCGTTCTAGGCAAGAAAATAATTGAACAAAGCCCATATGCAATTATGACATCAGTCCCAGTTTGTCACTTTAACTCTTAAGGCTTTAGGTCTCTTGACATATCGATATGATGTATCCATATATATAATCGTAGCATTACACTATAGGCAGATTAAAAGATAGTTTAGACGTATTTTCCAGATTTACCAAGCAATAGACCTGTGCACCATCAACAATGGCATAATTCAGCCCTACAGGTGATCACTAAGATATGCAAAAAAAAGATAGAAAAATGCATAGAAAGCTTGGACTTGAAATATAGAAGATTACCCAGTACCCACTTGGTCTACTGATGGGAAATACACGTAAGCATCAACTAAATGCAATCACAGTCAAGTATGATTTCTTCAATCTATTTAGGGTGTTTTTTCACGTACTGTGCAAGTAGCAAGGGGTTGTTCTTTAGTAAACAACATCTCATTAGGTTCAGATGACGCCCATTGACACTATATTGCTAATTTAAGTTAAGTTGTGATCCCAATATTCCTCAATGTGGCATCCAGTATCAGCACGACAGTAAGGCGAAGGCATGACTTCGGAACCAAATAGCAACGCAGCAAAAATAAAATGGCAGTAAGGCAAAGACATGTAAAGATGCAAAGGTTACCTGAACTAACTGGACATGCCAAAATTGACCTGCTCATCTTCAAGTTCTTCCAGCACTGCTACTTCCCGTTCGAGGAGCTCTCTGTATCAGCCACGGGTCGTCATGATGCTCACCTCAGCCTGCAATCCCATAAAATTGAATCTAAGCCTGATGAGTACTTTATCAGTAACTACAGATACATTAACAAGATTAAAGCAGCATACAGAGAGGTCCAAGAAGAAGAAACAAATGCAAGAACAGAAATAGGGAAAAAGAAAAGAAAACTGAGGTGTCTTTATGCCTCGACGAACAGCCGACCTCGGCAGGAGCAGAGGTTAGGAACCAGGGCAGCAGAGGACGGTCAACACAGCGCTATACCTCATCCAGGAGGTGGCCATTACAGTGCGGTAGATGGGGAGGCGTGGTCCGGGCGTCCGGCAGAGATGCCTCCTCTTGATGAAGAGGATGAGACGGCGCCGGCAGAGCATGGGCGGCCGCATCTCGGCCACCATGTGGCACGGACGAGGCATGCCGAGGTGTGCAGGGGGGTCCCATGGCGGCGCTGCCATGGACGCTGAGGTGTGCACGGGGGGTCCCGTGGCGGCGTCGCCATGGACGCTGATGCCTCCTCCAACTTCCTCCTCCATCACCTCCAGCGCATCTCCTTCCTGCTCGTGGCCTTTGCACCCCACGCATGCTGGCCGGCCCACTTCGCCCCTCTTGGATGCCAAGGCGCTGCCCAAGCCATCCACAACGCTGACGAGGCACCGCCCAGGACCGGCCATGAAAGCGCCGATGTGTCGGCCACCATGCGGCTCGGACGAGGCATGCCGCTTGGCGCAGCTGCTGTTCCCCTTCTCCAGGGATCTAAGCAACAGCGGCGTGGTAATCTTCATCGGAGCGGCAGCATCAGAAGCGAGAGGAGGCGGCGGCGGCGGTAGGTCAAGAGATTGGATACGGGGAAGGGAAACCGGAGGCGACCAAGGCTCGTGAGATATTTGAGTCAATTACACCGGTGGTGCTTGGAACTTGGCACAAACGGTTACTTTGGTGCTAGAACTTGCGGCATACATCGAACTGGTGTAACAAGTTGGCTCGGACGTGCAAATACGGTGCAAACCTTGGCTGTGTACACCCGAGCCGCTGATTAGGCGCGCCAACATGGCATGGGTCCCGCCGTAAGTGACCCGAAGGCAGACAGGAGGGCGTGTGGCCAGTTTTTTGCATAAACCCCCTTGAATTATTATTTTCCCAAAAAAAAGCCCTGTCAACGTTGGAAGATAGCATTTCATTTTTTTCGACTTTATAGCCGGTGGGCCCCGTGTGTACATACTGAGAATTGTTAACAAGAAAAAACGGAGGCCTCCACGTCTCGAACGTGCGACCCTTGCCCATGTCACAGTCTGGCTGCTACACCATTCAATCTTCACAACTTCAGATAAATTTTTGTATTCATCAATTTGAATATTAAATATAAGCAGCACATGTATATTTTTCTATTAAATAAACATTTTAAATGTCCATATTTAATAAACAATTTTATATAATAGATGTGTGTATGTTTAAATATTTTTATCTACTAATCATTGTTTGTATGTCTAACACTTATAAAAAATAAATATTTGAACATTATTTTAATTACTTACATTTCACAAATATTTCAAAAAGAATTAGCGCGTGCAAATGGGCTGCATATCTTCCTTATACTACATTAACAGTTGTTATCCTTGTTAGACATCCGAATGTAATTGATGCTGTGGCTATGAGCACGAGCGCCCTAACAGTAGGTTGTCGTGTTGAATTCTAAAAAAAAAGTCACGTGTTGGAGTGTAGGAGTCTAACATATTCTAATTCCCGCCAAAAAAACATTTTTCCTTTTAATTTTCACGTCGGGACTCACCTGTCATACAGCAAACAAAATAAAATACCATCTACCACGTGGACAGGGTCTTTTTTGTGAGAAAAAAAATCGAGGTTTTTCTGCAAAAAGAAAAAAACAGGCCACGCACTTCTAGTCTTTGACAAAGGGCCCCACGCCACGCTGGCGGCCAAGTCAGCGTTGATTTCGTATCCAAGTGCGGTTAGCACTGTATTTGCACACCCGAGCCAAGTTATTGCACCAGTTCAATGTATGTCACAAGTTCTAGCACCAAAGTGACCGTTTACGCCAAGTTCAAGCACCACCGGTGTAATTGACTCGAGATATTTTGCCAGTCCACCTCCTCTCTCCAACCGCAGACGAAGGTGAGGCACGCACGACTCGCGCACGATGCATCGGTCAGCCAGGCCCCACGCGCACATGCATCGGTCAGCCCAGCCTCTCTCTAGATGTAGATGAGATGCAATGCAGCACGCATGAATGACAGACAAATGGGACCAGACCAAAATAGAGCCCACCTGCAGCGAAAGACGCAGGCGCTCACGCAACAAAGGAAACCATCCGCGGCTGCCGCACGCGGCAAATTTGACAAATTTGAACTGTGGACGAAATCAAATCACATAATGAACTGTCCGTGAAACTATTTCACGCGGCTGACCTTTTTGTGTGACGCCCGACATGAAGGCGCCACACTATACTGTGCAACGCCTCACAGATAGGCGCTACACGTCTGGCCAGCGTTGCACCCCAGACTGCCTAAAAATTGCTAAGTCATTGTGCAGAACCTAAGAGCTAGGCGCTGCACTGTATAGTGTGGCGCCTAGCTCTCAGGCGCTGCACTAGTGGTTGCACTATAAAATGAAGCAACCACTAGTGCAACGCCTAGAAGCTAGGCGATGCACACTGACTTAGTAATTTTCGGATCACACGGATGCGATGCTGGCCAGGCGTGTAGCGCCTATATATGAGGCGTTGCACAGTGTAGTGTGACGCTTTCGTGTCGGGCATCACACAAAAAGGTCAGCCGCGTGAAATAGTTTTACGGGCAGTTCATTCTGTAATTTGATTTCGTCTATAGGTCAAATTTGTCAATTTTACCACCGCACGCTCTTCCGCAAACGGCGCGACGTGCACGCGGCGTGCAGGGAGAGGGCGCACACGCACCTCGAAACGGTTGACCCAGCCAACCAGCATACTGCGAGAGCCCACCCGTCATTGGTCAATGCGAGCTTACCGCGTGGTGAAAATGAGGAGCGAAGATCCAGCGGCTGAAACGAAGTAGAAGACCGAATTGACCAGCATCCAACGGGCAAGAATGCATGCGATCGAGGGACAACCGTGGGAACGAGTCTTCCCGGAACCTTATAGGTTTAAATATCACATAACTTCAACTCGGATGACTTGCCTTAGATCGGCTACATATTATTGGTATAGGAACGATTATGAAATGGTGGCCTTTGAACGGCTATGAAAATGTGTGTCCTAAGTGACCTTATAAACTGTATGCATTAAATAATTTTGAACTATACTTGA
The DNA here is from genome assembly GCF_002575655.3 of Aegilops tauschii subsp. strangulata. NCBI lineage: Eukaryota > Viridiplantae > Streptophyta > Magnoliopsida > Poales > Poaceae > Aegilops > Aegilops tauschii. The sequence goes on from NC_053035.3 coordinate 68,299,474, forward strand.
ACTACTATCCCCCACTTCAATTGGTAAGAGCATCTCTAGACCTTCCCCTAATTTTTGTAACTCATCAAATTTATAGCATCATAGTTATTTTAGGCCAATCTCCTGTTTAGGTTAGGTTACTTTGCTCTCTATACTGTAGAATTCAAAAAACAGTCTTCAGTCTTCAATTCTGTAGTCTTACCAAAATGGAGAAAAGATCCACTGTGGCTGATTTTTAGTGGAATTCTGCGGGCTTTCAAACTACATATTTCAGGCAGACCATGCTACAGCAGGTGTGCTCCTACTTCAAAGTCCCATACGCAACATGTACACAGTTGTTGAAGGACCATGACAGGCTGAGCATTGGCTCAGTTTGGAGCACTTACGCGACAAGTGTAGGCACTACGTGTGATAGGTTTGGTAGGTCAGATATTAAAGAAAAAAAATTTAGGGTAAACATCTACTTTATTTAAGCAAAGTCCGAGACTTCGTCCGCGATTACACTTAGAATACAATCAGGAGGCGACGATCGTCAAACCATACACACACCATCACCTACGGCTAGTCTAGCTAGAGTGTGAGCAGCCTTATTTGCTGATCTTCTTCTCCAAGTAACCTTGCAATCCTGCCAGCAACGCATTAGCGACTTAATGTCCTCCACAATAGTGCCCACCATCGAGAGGTTTTTCCTCGCATCGTTGATCATGCACACAGCCTCTTTGCTATCCATCTCCACATGTAGCCTCTAGAAGTGAAGTTCCCGCCCAACCTGCAAGGCTTTTCGACATGCCATAAGCTCTGCCACTTCAGGTTTTGTCACTTGAGGAAAGAGATGAGCGAGGGCACCACGAAAGGCTCCTGCGTGGTCGCGAAACACAACCCTGCCCCCTCCATCACCCGAGCTCCTACCTACCGCTCCATCCACATTCTCCTTGGTCCATCCTTGCTCCGGCGGACACCACTTGTCCACAGGAGGCGCTGAGGAGGACCGAAGCTTCTTTGGCACCGCATTACTCCACTCGTCCATGAAGCGGGAGACCGAGGCAGCAACTTCAATCGCATCTTGGATCCGGACGCCCTCCCTCGTAGCATTCCTAGCCAGCCAAAGGCCATAGGCTCCCTGAAAGAGCATCTCTTTCTGCTCCTCCTGCGCCTCACCTATCCAGGACCGAAGCCACTATCCCAGTGCATGGTTTGATTCAATCTCAGCAGGCGGGACCAAAGCATGAATGCTCCTTCTCTTAGCTAATTCTTGCCAGAAAACCTTCGAGTGTGGACAGCCCAGAAGCGATGGACCAGTGTCTCTTCCCTCCCACACGCCGCGCAGAAAACGCCTGGCTTAATGCGCAGGCGATGCAACTCTAACCCGGTGGCTAGCCCATTAGACAGTAGTCTCCATACATGAATTTTAACTTTGTTTGGGACATGGGTATTCCACAAAGCCAGCCAATTCCTGTGGGTGTGTACCGACGATGAACCTTCTGGTCGGCCAGCTTTCGCACGCCGTAAGCTCATAGCAAGATGATAGGCCGAACGAACATTGAACTCCCCAGATTTTGTAAAGTTCCAAGCTAGGAGATCATGAGCCCCATGTCCACCGACCGGAATTTGCTTAATATCTTCAGCATCATCAGCAGAAAACATTGCATCAACAGTTGCATGATCCCAGCCATCACCACCTTCCGAGAGCAGGTCCGCCACCCTAGTGATTCCATTCATGAAGATTTGTCCTAGCGGCCGCATAGAACCCTTCCGAGGAATCCAGTTATCATGGTGAATTAAGATATCAGCCCCATCGCCAACTCGCCAAACCAGCCCCTCTTTCAGCAAGTCACGACCAAATAGGATACTCCGAAAGGTGTATGATCCGTTTGAGGGGCACGTAGCCTGCATGATAGAGGGATCCTTATAGTACCGAGCCCGTAGAAGCCTGGTGACGAGCGAGTCAGGCACTTACAGCAGCCTCCACGCTTGCTTAGCTAACAAGGCTTGGTTGAAAGCCTCAAAGTTCCTGAAGCCCATGCCACCATCTCGTTTTGGAAGATACATCTTGTCCCATGCTACCCAGTGAACTTTGTTCTCACCATGAGTTAACCCCAACCAGAAGTGTTGAGGATATAGACCTTAGAGTCACCCGCCAGGAGGGGCCGGGTTACTCATATGGTCATTGCCAGAAGCCCGGCGCCAAGCCTGAAGACGGTGGGCCAAAGATGGGCTTAGGACCCGGATATGGCCTAAGGCCCGTAGTTACAATCATTATTATGGTAGAACTTGTAGTGTAAGGCAAGAATAGTTGAGAGTCCGAGCCGGACACTCTTATGAGCCGGCCGGGACTCTGAGAGCTGCTGGGCGTCAGCCTCCCTATATAAAGGGACGACCCGGCAGCGGTTTAGGGACAAGAACAATCTCATCGAGAGCCAGGCATAGCAGTTAAGCTCCCTGGTCATCGAAACCCTAATCAATACCACCTCAAACTAGACGTAGGCTTTTACCTTCACCGTAAGGGGCCGAACCAGTATAACCCCTCGTGTTCCTTGTCCCACTTAACCCCTTCAAGCTTCCTAGTTGCGATGGCTCCACAACTAAGTCCTAGCTCGAGGACATCTGCCGTGACAATTCCACGACAGTTGGCGCCCACCGTGGGGCCCGCGCACGGTGGATTTGAGTTCTTGAAGGGCAGCTTCGAAGGGCTCAAGGGATACGCTGTGGGCCGGATGACCAAGAGTCGTCGCGGCAAGCTCTACATCGACGATGCAAGCTGGGGCCCCGACGCCGGCTCAATTGAGTACGGGTACCGGGTCCCCTTCGGCGGAATTCATGTTTTCATCGGCAAGATTGGTGAGCTGGGCCCTGAGCCGGATCTCTGCGCCGATCTCATCGAGACGGCTCAGCGTGCACGACCCGCCCGGGCCCGGCCTGCCGTAAGGCATGCCTTTGTGGGATGCGCCCATGGAGGGCTCTCTGATCGATCTGGGTCTGGTGATGAGACGGCCGCCGGCTCTGACGGCGAGTCGTCCACCCATGAGTCAAACTCGTTGTACCAACTTCAAGATGGTCGGCTCATGGGTTATTCCGATGGTGACAGTATTCCGGACCCGTTTGAGCCGCCAAGTCAGTTGGGGTCTTTATGGCCGGTGCACAGCCTGTTCAGAACCCTGTTGCTGGGGCGGGAAACCCGGTGCCCTCGCCGGCTCAGGTGCTAATGGATCTCACGGACAAGATGACGGCCCTGTTAACCGCCACGGTTGACCCAGCGGATCAAGCTCAGCATGATGCGGAGGTGGCACAGTTAAAATTGGATCTAGTGAAGGCTAAGGAGGATCTGGCAGCGAAAGGGATCAGGATGACTACGGAGCGGGCGGCTCTCGATGCCCAAACCCAGTTGATTCAAGCGCAGTCCTTCCGGCTCACGATGGATCAAAACGCGGCCAATGAGGTCCTGAGAAGGAGGCATCAAAAGGCCCAATCTCGACTCCCTCCGGTTTATGACCCACGCAACCTCTTCAACACGCCAGGTGCAGGGTCTAGTAACCCGCCAGGGGTCATAGTGCCCGGGTCGGGGACCCCTATTTAGCCACAAGTAATGGGGCCTCCCCAGATGCCCCCTGCCCCGCCTCAGTACGTGCCAATACCCCCGGGTCATTATAATAACCCGCTGGAGAACATGGTCGCTGCGGCAGCACGGCTGGCGGCTCTCCCAGTTGACGGCGACTCTCCGACGGCTATTGAAACCCGCCGGGTCAGGGAACTCCTTCAGACAGCACTGGCACAGCAAGAGGCGTACTCCTACAGCCGGGACAGGATCCACTCGACCCCTCGCCCAGGCCGGAGCCCGAGTTACAGCAGGCACATGGTCTCAGCGACCGGCTCAAGTAACGTCCGACGCCATGACCCGCCCCCTGGCCATGGCCCGGTTCATAACGGAGCCTTCCACGCAGCAGACCAAGACAGAGCGCGGCAAGAGGCGGAGCAGGTGCCTCGGTTGACGGCTTACCAGACTCCCCCGGCTTATCCGACGACGTCCGTCGATGTGGGCATCCCTACCAGGACTGGGGGTGTCCCTTGCTTGGTACCAGCTATCCGCAATGAACGTCTACCCAAGGACTTCAAAGGCCCTAGGAAGGTGCCTAATTACACGGCTGACTTACAGCCCACAGCCTGGATCGAGAGTTACGAGATGGCCATGGAACTACTGGAGGTCAGTGAAGCAGCAATGGCCAAGTACTTCACCATGATGTTGGATGGGACTGCCCGCACTTGGTTGAAAGGGCTACCACCGAATTCCATCGGGTCTTGGGCTGAGCTGAAAGCCCGGTTCATCCAAAACTTCAAGGATACCTGTAGGCAGTCTATGTCAATTGTGGATTTGACTAACTGTAAGCAGCAGGAGGGTGAATCCACGACGCATTGGGTTCGCCGGGTCAAGGAGATCATACATTCATCAGATAAGATGGATGCCGGCTCTGCAGTCTTAATGTTGGAACAGAATTGTCGTTTCGTGCCCCTGAAGATGAAACTCGGGCGGCTTAAGCGCGACTGCAATGATATGGGTACACTAATGGCGGCTCTTGTCAAGTACGCCGATTCTGATGGTACCAAGGATCCCCCTTCAGATGATGAAAGGACAGGGAAGGGAAAGAAGAACGACAATGGCAAGGGTCCTCAGCATAACCCGGGTAACCAAGGAGGAGGCAAGCGCAAGGCCGATGGCAACCTAGAGTTTGTAGCCAACGCCAGCTCACAAGGTAATAACCAGCGACGCAAGGGGAGGCCCCCTCCCCGAGGCGGCGGGTCAGGCCCGACACTGGAGCAACTGTTGAATGAGCCTTGTCCAAGGCATGGCTCTAGAGAGAAGCCAGCGACTCATCTATGGAAGGATTGTGCAATCATGAAGGCCTTTAAGAATTACAATGGCCCGGGCGGCGGCTCAGGCGCCGGCGGCTTTCATGGCCCGGGCGACGGCTCAAATTCTGGTCCTCAAAACGATCAAGGGGGCTTTAATCAACAGTCTGGCCAGGGTCATCAACAGCAGCAGGGGGGTTATCAGACCAACCCAAAGCAGCTTAGTGGTGGACAGTATCATGTGTTCACCACTAGTCTGTGCAAGCGAGATCAGAAGCTTCATAAGAGGGCTGTGAATGCTGTTGAGCCGGCGGTTCCGCGCTACTTGCGGTGGTCTGAGCAGCCTATAGTGTGGAGCAGGGAGGATCACCCTCCACGGGTGGATAATCCGGGTCACTTGGCCCTAATGGTGGCTCCTCAGGTGGGAGGATACAAGTTTACTAAGGTGCTCATGGATGGAGGCAGCAGCATCAACATCCTCTATTATGAGACATTCCGTCGTATGGGGTTGATTGATAAGAACCTCAGCCAGTCCAACACTATTTTCCATGGCGTGGTACCCAGTAAGTCAGCTTATCCAGTCGGCAAGATTGAGTTGGAAGTGGCCTTTGGAGATGAGAACAACTACAGGGCGGAGAAATTTACCTTTGAGGTGGTCAAGATAAGAAGTCCATACCATGCTATATTTGGACGGCCGGCTTACGCCAAATTCATGGCACAGCCGTGTTATGTGTACTTACAACTCAAGATGCCGGGTCACAATGGGACCATTACGGTTCACGGTAGCCGGAAAGTGGCTCTGGAGTGTGAGGAAGGCGATGCGGCTTATGCAGAATCTGTTTGCGCTACAGAAGAGTTGAAGTTTTACAAAGACAATGTTGACCCAACAGATATGACCTCTCTGAAAAAGCCAACTACAGAGCAAGACCCGGCAATGAAATTTAAATCGGCTGATGAGACTAAACTTGTTGATTTTGTTCCAGGTGACTCATCTCAGCAGTTTAGCATCAGTGCCAATCTGGATCCAAAATAGGAAAGCGCGCTCATCGAGTTCATCCGTGGGAATAGGGACATCTTCGCATGGAAACCTTCTGACATGCCAGGTGTACCTAGAGAACTCGCTGAGCACACTCTCAATGTTGATCCAAAATTTAAGCCGGTCAGGCAGTTCCTTCGGCGGTTTAATGAAGAGAGGCGGAAAGCTATTGGTGAAGAGGTGGCCCGGCTCTTGGCGGCCGGGTTTATTGTTGAAGTTTTCCACCCAGAATGGTTAGCTAACCCGGTGCTCGTGCTCAAGAAGAACGGCACTTGGCGGATGTGTGTGGACTACACGGACTTAAATAAGGCGTGTCCGGCTGATCCTTTTGCCCTTCCCCGTATTGATCAAATTATTGATGCTACGGCCGGTTGTGCGCGTTTAAGTTTTCTGGACGCTTATTCTGGATATCAACAGATTAAAATGGCGGTTAAGGACAAGGAGAAGACGGCGTTCATCACTCCCTTTGGAGCCTTCTGCTATGTATCCATGCCCTTTGGACTCAAGTGTGCACAGGCGACTTATCAGCGTTGCGTGCAGAACTGTCTTCATAAACAGATTGGACGTAATGTTCATGCTTATGTGGACGATATTGTGGTTAAGTCCATAAAAGAGGAAACCCTGATAGATGATTTGAGAGAAACCTTTGATAATCTCCGGGTCTACAAGATGATGCTTAACCCGGCCAAGTGTGTCTTTGGTGTTCCTGCAGGCAAACTCTTGGGTTTCTTGGTTTCTGAAAGAGGCATTGAGGCTAACCCGGAGAAGATCAAGGCCATCACCTCCCTGGCTAAGCCGGCGTGTATAATGACGTTCAGCGCTTGGCGGATCGCATCGCTGCTTTAAGCCGGTTTATAAGCCGTTTGGGTGAGAAGGCCATGCCCTTATATCAGTTGATGAAGAAAACTGATGACTTTGTCTAGAATGATGCAGCTAATACCGCCTTTGAGGAGTTGAAGAAGCAGCTGGCAGAGCCTCCAGTCTTTGCTGCTCCGGTTGATAAGGAGCCCTTATTATTATATGTGGCGGCGAACACACGAGCCGTCAGTGTGGCTATAGTGGTGGAGCGCAAGGAAGAGGGTAAGGAGCATCCGGTTCAGCGACCGGTTTATTATGTCAGCGAAGTGCTCATCGAGTCCAAATAGCGGTATCCGCATTGGCAGAAGCTTATTTATGGTGTGTTCATGGCAAGCCGGAAGCTTAAGCATTATTTCCAGGGTCATCCCATAACTGTGGTCAGTTCTTCCCCTCTTGGTGATATCATTCAAAACAGAGAGGCCACAGGGAGAATTGCTAAGTGGGCTATAGAACTGGGACCTCATGGTCTCAAATACGTGCCACGCACTGCTGTTAAATCTCAGGCCTTGGTGGATTTCATCAATGATTGGACAGAGTCACAGGTGCCCGAGCAGAAGCCGGATAACACATATTGGACTATTCACTTCGACGGGTCCAGGCAGTTGGAAGGCTCGGGGGCTGGAGTTGTATTGGCTTCCCCTAAAGGTGACAAGTTCCATTATGTGCTACAGTTGATGTTTCCTTGCACTAACAATGCGGCTGAGTACGAAGCCTTGCTCCACGGTCTTCGGATGGCTAAGGAGATGAGCTTGAGCCGGGTAAGGTGTTTCGGTGACTCAGACTTGGTGGCTCAACAAGTATCAGGCAAGTGGGACTCTAAGGACCCTCTCATGGCGGCTTATCGCCGCGAAGTTGATGCCATTGCTGGGCACTTTCAGGGCTACCAAGTAGAGCACATTGATCGCAGGAAGAACGAGGCGACTGATGCTCTAAGCCGGCTAGGCTCTCAGCGAAAGCCGGTGCCGCCTAACACTTTCCTGGACGTCCTGTATAGCCCTTCTGTTAAGTTGCCTACAGAGGAAGATTTGGCTGTCCCTGACCCGGAGGCACGACTGGTGGCGGCTCTCCATATCATACCAGACTGGACAATGCCGTATCTGGCTTACATGACCCGGGGCGAGTTGCCTGAGGATGAAACTTTGGCCAGGCAAATAACCCAGCGGGCTAAGTCAATGATCGTTATCGATGGCGAGTTGCATCATCGCAGTGTCACAGGGGCGTTTCAGCGTTGTGTCTCCCCTGAGGAAGGTCAAGAAATCTTGCGTGAGATCCATGAAGGGGATTGTGGCCATCACGCCGGCTCAAAGTCTCTTGTGGCCAAGGCTTTTCGTCATGGTTTCTATTGGTTGACGGCTCATGCTGATGCAGAAGACTTAGTCAGTAAGTGTGATGGTTGCCAAAGGTTCTCGTGACGGGCTCACGTGCCGGCTCAAGAGCTGAGGATGATCCCAATTACTTGGCCCTTTGCGGTCTGGGGGCTTGATATGGTTGGACCTTTCAAAAGGTCCAAGGATAAGAAGACCCACCTATTGGTGGCGGTTGACAAATTTACCAAGTGGGTGGAAGCTGAGCCAGTTAGTAAGTGCGATGCGGCCACGGCGGTTCAATTTATGAAAAAGGTGATTTTCTGCTTTGGTTTTCCGCACAGCATTATAACTGACAATGGCACCAAGCTATCCAAAGGTGCCATGGAAGAGTTTTGTCAACGAGAGCATATCCGACTTGATGTCTCCTCAGTTGCTCATCCTCAATCTAATGGTCAAGCTGAGAGAGCTAATCAGGAGATTCTGAAGGGCATCAAGCCCCGGCTTTTGGTCCCTTTGCAACGGACGCCGGGTTGTTGGGTGGAGGAGTTGCCCTCTGTGTTATGGAGCATCAACACTACTCCTAACAGGTCTTCAGGTTTCACGCCTTTCTTCATGGTTTATGGGGCAGAAGCAGTCCTCCCCAGTGACATCCGTCATGACTCACCTCGAGTGGCGGCTTATGTTGAGGCAGACAATGAACAGGCGCGCCAAGATGCTCTTGACTTGTTGGACGAACAGCGTGATGTGGCTGCAGCTCGCTCCGCGATTTACCAACAAGACCTGCGCCGTTATCATAGTCGCCGGGTTAAAACCCGGGTCTTCCAGGAAGGTGATCTCGTGCTCCGGCTCATCCAGGATCAAACAGATGCACACAAGCTCTCCCCGCCTTGGGAAGGACCCTTTGTGTCAGCAAGAATTTGCACAACGGGTCATATTACCTCATTGACATTCGGGAACATAAAGATTCACGTAAGTCGGAGGAAGAGACCCGTCGGCCGTGGAACATAGCTCAGCTTCGGCCTTACTACACTTGAGCCACCGACTCTCGTGATGTACATATTTCTCTCAGCCATGTATATATTATGATAAGCAATAAAGCAGGACCTCTGTCCTTTTTTCTCCTCCAAATATGCACGTGTTGTTTTCATTGCAAGATTACATGATGACTTGAAGGAGGACCCGGCTTATGATCGTATTTGAATCTAGCCGTAAGCAATAAGGTCACTTGGGGGCTTCCTGTTCAAACATGGGTCGTATTCGAACCAAAGAGAACATAGCTGTCGATACCCATTTGATTGGCAAAGCGCCGAGCTCATTGGGGAGTTTTCTTTGATCATATTTGAATCTTAGTTTAACCCCTTTGAGAACCGACGTGGATCGTATTCGAATCAGCGTCGTTAAACAATTCTTAAAATCACTTGGGGGCTTCCTGTTCAAACATGGGCCGTATTCGAACCAAAGAGAACATAGCTGTCGGTACCCTCTTGATTGGCATCGCCACACCCACTGGGGGCTATATGATCGTATTCGAATCTTAGCATAACCCCTTTGGGTCGGGTCTCTGGTCGTATTCGAACCGGAAGCCCCTAAGTTCTTCTACTTTATAGTCAGTTTTGTCTGATTATTTCAAAGTGTGTACGGCCAGGTCTCACTTTGCCGGCTTAACTTGGGTTTACAGTATTGCTGAACGCAATGGGTGTTATAAGACAGGTAAACCGGAGTTGCGGTACCAACCTTCTTATCCGGGTTATCTAAACCGGAAGTGTGCTTGCAGGCCGTTAAGTATGTTCTTACGGCTGTATTCAGGATATCATTGAAGACAAGTCCTTTTTGATTCATATTCCGGGTTATCTAAAACTTATGATTCTCAGGGTGGTAAGCCGCCTCGAGACTTGTGATTTGCCCTTCTATGCAGGATAATTAAAGGCACCTCTTTTGAGGTTAAGAAAAACAAAGGATTGATTATGACCCGGAGAAACATCAAAGAGACAACTTCAAAAGACTTCAGCATTCAATATGTGCACGATGGCACGGCAGAGATAAACTGTTGCACCTACTCTATTACAAAACTCATCAAGTCTAAAAGGGTGGAGCATCGTTTGGTAAACCGGCCGCGGAAGTTAAGACGCTTGCTGGGTGGAAGTCTCCGGCTCATCTCTTCCTTCTCCTCCGGTTGATCCCAAGACCCGGAAGGTTGATGACTTCCAGTCGATGCCGCTGAGAGCTTCGAACGGGGCTTCCTCGTCAATTAACCCGGAAGGGTCAATCTCCGGGGCGAAAGTGTGCTGACGAGCCGGCGGGATCAAGTTGAGGGCTTCATAGCGCGGAGTAGGAATCCTCTGATTTTCTGCGTCGTAGCCCGGCTGGTACTTGGTCAGATCGGTATCGTTGCCAATAAGAGTGGCCACCGGGCGTACGGCCTTCACGCAAGCTGCAAAGTCCTTCTGATCAAAGGCGGTGCCGTCTTCCTTCAGACTTGGGTAGCCGAGGGCGATGTCCGCCGGGTCTAACTCTGGCAAGAACGCCTTAGCCCGGCTCAGCGCAGCAATCGCTCCGGCTCTTGCAGAGGCTCGTCGCAGTTCTTGGATCCGTTGAGGAAGAATGGCGAGCCGGCGAAGGACTTCCGCCAGGTGAGTCGGCACCTCGTTGGAGAGGGCCACCACAGCCAAGGCACGTTGTGACCCGGTGTAGAGTTGCTCCACCAGGGTGTATACGGCCTTCAGCTTGGTCACCACACTCTGATTCAGGTTGGCACTTCTGGGACCTGTTTAACAAAGACAGATAAGCCGCCAACAAGGATGAAATTATGAGATATACACATTCTAAAACTTGATGAAAGCCGGCGAGACGACTTACCGAAGACTGCGGCCACCATTTGGGACACCTGGCGCTTTAGACCGGAGAGCTCGGCGGTCTTCTCGGAGAGAGCCTTCTCCGCCTGTTCAGCCCGGTTCACCAGTGCAACCTTTTCTTCGGCCCACGCCTTCCGCTCAGCGTCGAACTCCGTCTTCAGCTTCTCTTGCGCGGCGATGCTGGACACGAACTTGGCGTTTGCCTTCCGGGTCTCCATCTCTTGCATCTTCAGCCGGTTCTTGAGATCAGCAAGGTCAGCCTCAAGCTTCTTGCCAACAGCCTGTATAAACTTCCGGGTTATGGCATGAACAATTACTCTACAAATTTAAAGTCCCAAGCGTTTTCCAAGCAAAGACACTTGGCACTTGGGGGCTAATGCATATTGAACGTATCTATCTACAAACTGCCGGCTCAATGGAGTAAGCCGGAACCTAAGTCTACAACATATTCAATCATAAGTCGTCGACTTGGGGGCTAGCATGGTAAAGGTAACTATGCAGTAAGTAAGAGGACAGCAGAATGATACCTCAGACTTCTGCTGGATCTGGTTCACCATGGCAACCTCTGCGTCCCGGCTCTTGTGCACTTGGCTGATGTAGCCAGAGACGAGCTCTCCGATGCTCAGGTTGGTGTAGTCGGAGAGGTCCAGGTTCACCCGGTGGGGCTGCAGCAACTCCCCCTTAGCGGAGCACTTGGCCAGCACGGTAGGTCTCCCCGGCTCAACGAACTCCGTCCGGGTGATTACCATGTCCGGGTCATTTGTTGGTTGAGCCGAGCCGGAGGCCTCCGGGTCAGCAGAAGCTTCTACAGGTGTTGTGTCCATTGGAGTGGTGGCTTCGGGGGCGGAGGCAGCTGGCGGCTCTTGGATCGTCACCTCCGGCTCAGGCAAGTCCGGCTTTCCGGCCGACTTGGTTTTCTTCGCCCTCTTGGTGAGCTTTGCCTGGGCACTGAAAGAACAACAAAGGTCAGTATAAAAAGTATGAGCAAAGACCAGAACAAATATAAGAAGGTTATCATTACCCAGGCACGGTCTTGAAAGCCGGCAGACTTGACTGCATAGAGTCGCCGGAAGAGGGGGAGGTCTCCTGATAATTTGAGTCAGAAGAATTGAGTGGCTGACGTATAACACCCGCCAACGGATGAAAATGGTACAAGTGGGAAATAACCTCAGTTCGGCGCTTCCTTGATGCGTCAGGTAACCCGGAGGAGAGATCGGTGTCCTTGTTGGTCCGGGTGTGACGCCGGCTCTCATGAACCTGTCGCTTCAAAATAAATTGAGGATCTTGATAAGCTAAAGGATGTGAAAAGCTTACTTTCCGGGTTACCCTTCGGACTTTCAGCCTTGGCAAGGGCTCCGAGTAGGAGGAAAGTGACATTACCTCTTCAACCACCGGGTTACTTGCGCCGGTGTCATCCTGACAATGAGCAAGTATTGATAAGGCGGACAGCAACAAACAACAAATACAGCAAGGACTTAAAGGCTCAGGGGTTACCTCTGACTCGGAGCTGTCGCTTAATTGCATCAGCTCTGAAGCAGTAGGCCTGCTTCCTTTCTTGCGAGGGGCGGCTTTCTTGGCGGCTTTCTTCGCCTTTCTGGCCTTCTTGGCCGCTTCATGGTCATACTTGACTCGCCAGAACTTATCATCAGCCTGAAAGGTGCAATGAGGTTTTCTTAAAATGGTTTAGATGAAAGGTATGTACAGATAAGATGTTCAGATTAGTGGCTTACCGCTGGGGCTGGGTTGGTCTTGCAGAAGGGGGCTAACCCGGTCCTTCCGCAGTCTGCCAGGCTCGCGTTTAAGAGAGCTTTGGTCATCTCCTCTGCGACGTCTTCAGGAAGATCGTTGCGGCTGTGTCTCTGAGGGTCGTCCTTTCGGCCCGTGTACTCACACATTAAGCCGGGGCGGCGGCTCAATGGGATCACCCGCCATGAGATCCAGACCCGGACCAGGTCGATTCCATTCAGACCATTGCCCAGGAGAGCCTTGATCTTGTTGATGGTGGGGAGCAGAGGTTGGCGCTCCGCTTGAGTCAGTTTGTCGGACAGTGGGTGAGTCGGCTCCAGACGCGAGGGGCGAAAGCCGGGCAATGGACTCTCATCAGCCGATGACGAGTCTTGGAAATAGAACCAAGTCATGTTCCAGTCCTTTGGGTGGCTCGGCGGCTCGGCGTAAGGGAAAAGGCAGTCCCTACGCCGCTGGATGGAGATGCCACCTAACTCCAGACTTGGCCCATTGGCGCACTCATTCTAACGGTTCAAGTAAAAAAGCTCTCTGAAGAGCAGCAGACTAGGCTCTTCTCCAAGGTAAACCTCGCAGAAGACTTGGAAGTTGCAGATGTTGGACACTGAGTTGGGTCCTATGTCTTGAGGCCGCAAGTCGAAGAAGTTTAAAACGTCCCTAAAAAACTTTGAGCCAGGCGGTGCGAAGCCCCGGCTCATGTGATCCGCAAAAATCACCACCTCCCCGTCCTTTGGCTGTGGTCTCTCTTCTGACGGGTCAGGGGCACGGTAGGACATGACATCCTTCTTGGGCAGATATCCAGACTTAACAAAATCCGCTAGGGTCTCATTGGTGACATTGGACCTCATCCAGTTGCAAGTAATGGAGGCTTTGGGAGCTTTGGGAGGCATGGTGAAAGTCGGCAGTCTATGATAAAAGGAAAAAATGTCCGGGTTAATTATGAGCCGGAAGAAATATACAGTTCAATGTCAAGGTGGCGGCTTATGAAGGGGACTAATGGTATACACTTAAGTGCATCGAGTTATCTAAGCCGCAGGAAAGATATCAAGAGCAATTCAATTTGTCTATGGCCTTATCACAGATGAGCCGGAAAATTCTATGGCACGTGGTCTCCTTTAAGTCGGAAGGTTCTACGGCGCGTGTTTTCTTTAAGCCGGAAATGTAAACCGCCATGACTCACTAAGGGCAGTCTTTTTTACTAAGTATGGTGAAAACAGGTTTCACACATTGCAGTAAAAAATTTGGATCAAAGTGGTCGGTCCAAAGGAAATTTTCTAGACCTAAAATACAGACGCGGGGGAGTTCTTGAGCTCGAATGAGGTCTTTATGCAGTGAAAAGAAGTCTGCTTGTGTTTGAAATGGGTGCTAAAACATCTACCGCAGTGGTTCCATACGGGCTAAGATCAAAGAGGAGCAGTAAAAAAGAAGACTACCGGAGCTTGTGGGCGACGGCGACGAACACGAAGAACGCGGGCGAACCCTACGGCAGATCTATTCTACAGGACAAGCAGGACATACAGGGGCTGGAGAGTCGCGGAGGTCGTCGCGTTTCTCTGGTCAAATCAGGGTGATGCAGCGGCCTAAGCTGGAGACGACGAGAAGACCCGCGGCGGCGACGGCGGCGGAGCTCGAGCAGCACGGGACAGTGAGAGGAAGGAGACGACAGAGGAAGGAGAGTGAGAAAGGCCCGTCGGGCCGGCCTATTTATAAGGGCAAGCTCATAAGTGGGCGCGAGAATCAAGGAGACCATGGCGTGGTTATCTCCCCACGAAACGCCTCGATTTTCGGGATGACAGTAAATGCAAAGATCCGTTGTGGATCTGGCGGAGTAAAAAACGGGCTTAATGGAAGATGACGTCACGGCGGATTACCCGGAATCCCGAGGATGATGTCACGCCGGGTTATGGCCTTCACACAATTGTAAGCCGGAGATTTTCTGTCGAAGGAATGGGAGATTGACATGAGCCGGCTCAAATCAATCTGGGGCCTAATGTTGAGGATATAGACCTTAGAGTCACCCGCCAGGAGGGGCCGGGTTACTCATATGGTCATTGCCAGAAGCCCGGCGCCAAGCCTGAAGACGGTGGGCCAAAGATGGGCTTAGGACCCGGATATGGCCTAAGGCCCATAGTTACAATCATTATTATGGTAGAACTTGTAGTGTAAGGCAAGAATAGTTGAGAGTCCGAGCCGGACACTCTTATGAGCCGGCCGGGACTCTGAGAGCTGCTGGGCGTCAGCCTCCCTATATAAAGGGATGACCCGGCAGCGGTTTAGGGACAAGAACAATCTCATCGAGAGCCAGGCATAGCAGTTAAGCTCCCTGGTCATCGAAACCCTAATCAATACCACCTCAAACTGGACGTAGGCTTTTACCTTCACCGTAAGGGGCCGAACCAGTATAACCCCTTCAAGCTTCCTAGTTGCGATGGCTCCACGACTAAGTCCTAGCTCGAGGACATCTGCCGTGACAATTCCACGACAAGAAGTTAGAAGAGATCATAGTCAGGTTCCGGCACATTTCTTTGAGAGTTGGAAACAACTCATGGTGAAAGTAGGTGTAGCTTGCAGCCCAGACTTCGCAAGAACTTCTTTGGCCACTTTCGAGAGCCCCTGTCCTTTCCATCCCAAAACCTTGCCCCTAGCACTCTCCCTTACAGGCTTGAAAGTACCATCTTTAGATCTTCCCACTACAGTTGGTAAGCCCAAATACTTCTCACTGAGTGCTTCAGATGTAATACCAATGATCCCCTTTAACATGGCCTTATTATTCTCAGCACATCCTTTACCAAAGAAGATAGATGACTTTTGTAAGTTGACCCGTTGCCCAGAAGCTTGCTCATAGCACTGAAGGATATCCCTAAGAGTCTCCAAATTATCCTGTGATCCCTCCAAGAAAACAATGCTGTCATCCGCAAATAACAGGTGAGTCACATGGGGGCCAGTGCTCCCAAAAGACACTCCTTTAATCCTCCTCTCCTGTTGAGCTTTTTTCAAGAGTACAGAAAAACCATCAACACAAAAAAGAAAGAGGTAGGGGGACAAAGGGTCCCCCTGCCTAAGCCCTCTTGATGGCAAGAACAGATCAGAGAGACCCCCATTGAGCTTAACAGAAAATCTGGCAGTACGAACACACCTGATGATCATATCAACCCAAACCTGGTCAAAGCCAAACTTCTGCATAACTTGTTCCAAGAAGGCCCACTCCACTCGATCATAAGCTTTCATCATGTCTAACTTTACAGCGCAAAGAGGTTTTTTCCTTTTCCGGTGTCTGATAGCATGTACACATTCATATGACACTAAGACATTGTCCGTGATTAGCCTCCTCGGGATAAACGCGCTTTGCTCCTCAGAAATCATGACCGGTAAAATACCCTTTAGCCGATTTGCCAACACCTTCGCTGCAATCTTGTAAAGCACGTTGCATAGGCTAATAGGACGAAACTGGGTTAACAACTCCGGAGGACTCACCTTCGGGATCATGAAAAGGACAGTATCATTAAACGTCTCCGGGGTAGCACCACCCGCAAGGAAGTCACGAACAGCAGCACAAACATCTCCTTTCAGCAAAGACCAGTGTCTCTGGTAGAACATAGCGGGCAAGCCGTCTGGCCCCGGTGCTTTGGTAGCTCCCATCTGGAAAAGAGCAGACTCAATTTCCTCATCAGTTATTGGCGCAGTCAGCTTAGTGTTCATCTCTGCAGTAACCACTTCCTCCATAAGCCCTAGAATCGCGTCAGCACCCGATGAGCCCTCTGAGCTGAAAAGATTGGCATAGAAAGCCGCAGCCATAGCCCTCATCTCCACATCAGTAGTGCACCTGCTGCCATCCGCCCGTCTAAGAGCACGGACGGTGTTTTTCCTCTTCCGATGCGTAGCTCGGTTCTGAAAATACCTTGTATTTTGATCCCCTTCACGCAGCCACCCTACTCGAGAGCGTTGCTTGTACATAATCTCCTCGCGCTCGTACAGTTCTTGGAGCTGACCCTCCAAATCCCGCACCTCTAGTGAGGTACCAGAGACGAGAGCCCTTTTTTTAGCATCTTCAAGATCCAGCTTCAACTTTTTTATTTGACGTCGGACAGACCCAAAGACCGTCCGGCCCCATTGTTGCATTTCAGCAGTCATCACTTGCAGCTTTTCACCCATCCTCATCGCACCTTGCTCCCCGGAGGCCGCATTATTCCATGCAGAGGTGACCATTGCTTCATAGCTTTCATGTCTAGCCCACATCTCTTCATACATAAACCTCCTTGGGGTACTCGAGTTAGCATCAGGAGCCGTCTCCCGAGCTCTAGCAACAATAGCATTGTGGTCCGACTCTTCTGTAATGATATGCTCAACTGCCGTGTCAGGAAACATTTGAAGGAAACCATCATTGCACACTGCCCTGTCCAAGCGAACCTGAATGTTAGCCGAGCCATCCCTTTTGTTGTCCCAAGTATAAGGATACCTAAAGAAGCCTAGGTCAGCTAGCCCACAATCAGCCAGACAGTCCCTGAAGTTGTCCATTTGTGTAAAGCTTCGCAAATTACCCCCGTGTTGTTCAGTCAGGAGAAGCGCTTCATTGAAATCCCCAAGACAGATCCATGGTTGGTCATCTTGTCTTCTTAGATACTGAAGGGCCTCCCAAGATTTCTCTCTTAGCTCCGTGCGCGGCTCGCCGTAGAATCCAGTGATTCTGAACGCCTTGCCTTCAAATACAACAGCAGCATCAATAAAATACTAACACCAAGGTCTGACAGTAACTTGAACATTGTCACGCCACCAAAAAGCTGTTCCCCCACTTTTGCCACGACAATCAACCGCAACCCCGTCTCTGAAACCAAGACTCCACTTGATCTTCTCCATTGCCCGCGCTCTCTTCTTAGGTAACTGAAGTTTTTGGTTCTTGATTTTGTGCTCTACTAAGAGAAACGTCATACTGTGAATTGGCTGCACTGCTTGCCTCATCCATATTTGATCTAATTGTGACTTTTAACCATGGTTATGTTTTGGTTCACAGTTATCAAATTCAATCTCATAGTGGATCCAGAAGATTTTAGGATGCATACAAAATGAATGTTCAAAAATTTAAACCTTTTTAGGGACAATTTCTGAAAAGGCTTCAACCTTCTTTATGAATGTTTTGATTGCAAACATGAGTAATACCAGTTCAAATAGTTTCTCTCTTAATTCACCAACTAGCATCTAACCTATCATTTGCAGTTGGACACTACCGTTCCTAGAGAAATGTTTAGGCTTGCATCATGATAGGTCTCCTTCTAAGAGCATCTCTAGCAGACCCCGCATCCCATCCCGACCCGCAAAATAACCGCCAAAACGCGGGTCGGGGCGGGAAAACCTGCCCGATCAGACCCTGCATCCCGCCCCGGACCGCAAATTTTTTTACGAGGCGCGGCAAAATCTCGGCCCCAACCCACGAATACGCGGGTTTCCCCCTCGGCGCTGCGGTGCCCTGCATATAAGCGGAAGCGGTTGATGGGGGGACATTTGAGCCCGCGCTTTCCCCACCAACCACCTCACCTCTCCCCCCTCGCCCCGCCGTCCAAGATTCTGGCGAAAGCAGCCGGCGGGAGCACGCCGAAAGGCCGCCACACGCATGAGGCCTCCCCCCCCCCCCGCATCGGTGTGCCACCGGATTTGGCTTTTCCGGCCACCGGTGGCTGCGCCAAGCGATGGAATGATTGGGGAGCATCTCCCGCAGCCCCGGCAAGGGCGCATCGCCGCATGCAGGTACGGGTTCGTCGTCCCGCCGCCGCCGACGGTTTGTGGGCATGGATTCGTCCGGCCGTCCACCGGGCTCGGCGCTCGCGCAACGGCTCTGTGGCTCGCCGATGCCGCTCATACAGTGCGACGACTGCACGTGGACAGTGCTGCGGCTAACTTTGGGCACGCTGAATGTAAGTGCATCTAGTGCCACCCCTAGTTGGTTTTGGAGTATTGACGACAAACCTGGTTGAGGGACTAATGTGTTTGTGAGAATTGCAGGATAACATAGGTAGTAGTCCCTCATTGATACGGTTTACCTACCGGAGATGACCCCTAAAAATGTATGAAGACATTGAAGGCAATGGTGGTATGTGAAGATATTCACATTGAAGACTATGACAAGAGAAGACATTGCGTGAAGACTATGGAGCGCGAAGACTTAGTTGTTTCGTTGTTTCCTTTTCTTCTTTGTTGAGTCATAGGAACCACCGTACTGTTAAGTGGGGTCCCAGTGAACAAAGTCAGAGTGACTGAAGTGATGCTCAACCAAAATCCTATGTCTTCGAGCGAAGAAAATGAGAGCAAATCTTATCCAGAGCTGGATGAGTCAGCTTTACTTGTAGCCCAAGTAAAGTTGCCGCGTGTGTTTGAAATCTGACCGTTGGAACACGTGTCAGTTCCTTAGTGACCCAGGGTCATTTCGGACAAATCAGGTCGGGTTGCCTAGTGGCTATAAATAGCCCACCCCCTACACCATAAATTGGTGGCTGCTCAGAGTTAGTGCACGGCTTTTGTCGTTTGAGAGAAACCCACCTCCGAAGCTTTTGAGAGAGAGAAATCCTTGCGAGGACAAAGCCCAAACACCCAGAGCCAAAGAGTGTTAGGCATCACTGAAGTCTTTCTGTCCGCGTGACCTGAAGACTTGTTACACTTGAGGACTGTGAATCCTCCAGCCGGTTAGGGGTCGCGTTCTGAGCATCCAAGAGTCATTGTGGATCGCCGGTGAACGAAGTCTATGAAGGTTTGGAAGTCTACCTTGAAGACTTACCAGAGTGATTGGGCGAGGACTGGGTGTCCTTAGCTCAAGGGGAATAAGGTGAAAACGCGGTCTTCTGAGTTGAATCTCAGCCTCCCTAACCAGACGTACAGTTGTCACAGCAACTGGAACTGGTTCAACAAATCATGTGTCCTCAACAAGTGACTGGTTCTATCCTCTCCCTCTCCTTACTTACAGTTTGTCTTCGTGAAGTTATTGCCTGTTTGCTTTACCTATTTGTCTTCACTGTGTGACTACTATCGTTATTTTGCTTCATACCATCTTCCATCCTGATCCTTACTACCTAGCTGCTATTAGTCTTCGTGCTTTCACTTCATTGCAGACTTGACTATGGGTTGCTTAGTGTAGTTTACCTTCCGCTGCATATCAATAGGTTCATTTCTATTGTTTGTCTTCGAAACTCTCGTGTTTTGAAGACTTTCATAAAAATCGCGTATTCACCCCCCCTCTAGTCGATAACTAGCACTTTCAATTGGTGTTAGAGCAAGGTACTCCCTTGTTCTGTGTGATTCGGTTTAACCACCTGGAGTTTTAGCTATGTCGACTGCAGGGATAATCAAAGTCTCCGCTGCTTGCCCCGTCTTCGATTGAACTGAATATCCCTATTGGAAGAATAAGATGCGCATGCATCTTGAAGCCATTGATGTCGACCTCTAGTATGTCGTCAAGAATGGCGTTCCCAAGACTTGTGAAGGTGTCACCCCTGCTGATGTCAAGAAGTTCATTCAACTGGATTCTACTGCCAAGAACATCATTTGTGGTCATCTGACCAAAGGACAGTATGGCCGTGTGAGTGCTCTGGAAACGTCGAAGCTAGTCTGGGACTGGCTCTCCAAAGTCAACGAAGGCGTCTCAACCCAGAGAGATCAAAGGATCAGTGTTCTTCGCAACCTCTTCAACTGCTTCAAGAGAAACGACAATGAGAATGTCCAGCTCACGTTTGATCGCCTCACTGACATCACAAATGAGCTTCGTGCTCTCGGCGCCACTGAGATCACCAAGCATGAAATCGTCAAGACACTACTGAGATCACTTGACAGCTCGTTCGACACCCTTGCCCTCATGATACAAGAACGCCCTGACTTCAAGACACTCGATCCGTCTGATATACTTGAGAGGATCAACACACATGAGTTCCAGCTATCTGAGAAAAGAGATATCTATGGTCCCAACTACGGTCGAACTCGTGCTTTGAAGGAAAAAGCTGTTTCCTCATCTGAAGAAGAATCTGACTGAAGTTCTGATGATCCTGAAGACATTGGAAAGGAACTTGCTATGCTTGTGAAGAAGTTCCAGAAGTTCACTAAGAAGAAGGGCTTCAGAAAGTCTTCACGTCCAGCTTAAGAAATGATGAAGCTTCCACTCATGACTACAAGAAGAAAACATGTCACAAGTGCAAGAAACCTGGACACTACATCTCTGAGTGTCCACAGTGGGACAATGAGAACAACAAGAAGAAGAAGAGCAAGGAATATGATTCTGATGACAAGAAGAAGAAGAAGAAGAAGAAGAAGAAGAAGAAGAAGAAGAAGAAGAAGAAATCCTCAAAGTCTTCTTCCAAGTCCTCATCCAAGTCTTCATCTCATAAGAAGAGCTCATCTAGCAAGGCTCGTGCTTTTGTTGGCAAGGAGATGGATTCAGAGGAGGAGTCTGCTTCTGAGGAGGCGGAGGTGGAGTCTGAGGAGGAGTCCGACCCTGGCGTTGCAAATCTGGCTCTAGCAACAGCCTACGTTGCCAAATCCATCTTCAACACTGAAGACAATGGCTTCGTCACCAACGTTGAAGCTAATGACAAGGACGACTCTGCTCCCACCTACTGCTTCATGGCACGTGGTGCCAAGGTAAAATCACGCGATGCTTACTTTCAAACATCAAGTGAAGATGACTCTGATTGTGAATCCAAACCCAGCTACAAAACACTTGCTAAAATTGCAACTGAACAACAGAAAGCTATGGAACATACTCAAAAACTGTTAGACAAAAGCGAGGACATGTTGGACGCTAAAATGAACCGTTCTCAGTCCTTAATTGAAGACATAAAAAATCTTCATGTTAAGTACCAGGAACTTGAAAGTCATCATGAAACGCTCTCAACCACTCATGAAAAGCTCTCCTATGATTATCTTCAAAGGAAGAAAGAGCTTGATAAATTGAGAGCGGCTCATGAAGATCTTCAAAAAGAGAATGAGTCACTTCGCGCTCAACAGATCAGTTCCGCTCAGGAAGGATTTGAACCACCATGTCTAAAATGCCTTGAGCGTGATAACGCTACTTCTATTGCTGAGTGTTCTACTGCTGCTACTGTTGCAATATCTTCAACTGCTGATGTGGTAATTAACCCCTCTGCTGAGGATACCACTACTATTGCTGATGAAAATGCTAGGTTGAAGACATTGCTTGAAACAGGGATGTACAAAAGTCTCAAAGGGCATCAGACACTGTGTGATGTCCTCAAAAAGCATATTCTGAACCGAAACCCTAGGAAAGAGGTGTTGGGTTCGAGAGGAAAATGAATGTTGATGGCTCCTACTGGAAGCCTGAGCAGTACCCCAAAACCACATGGGTTGCTGCAAAGGGACCTTCAGTGGATCCATCCACCTTATCTGGCTTCACTTGTGCTAACCCTGTTATCATTGATGAATCATTTGATGCAAACTATAAACTGTTTAAGAATCAGAATGGTGAAGTGTTTGCCAGGTATATTGGTACTAACTGCAGGAATGGACCACCTATGAAGAAGATCTGGGTTCCCAAAAGTTGTCTCGAGAATCTTCCTATGAATGTCATCATGACACCACCTGGGAAGAAGACAAATCCCAGACCAAAGGCTTCATATGGTCCAAAGGCTTCATACAGACAAAGGACTCACCTGAGTCACCCTAACGCCAATGTTTTGCAGGGAAACCATACTCAGACTTATGAATATGAGCGTGTTTCTTCAAACCGCTATGTTCATAAAACTAAGAACTATTTTGCGTATTCATATGAGTACTATTCACCTCCTGCAAGGCTATTTGCTAGGGCTTCAAAGCCGAAGTTCTCAGATGCTGCACTTAGACTCATTGCTTCTAAGCCACCCCTGAAGATGTGGGTGGTTAAGAAGAATTAATTTTCTTTTGCAGGGAAAGGTCTCCAGTCGGAAATCAAAGGCGTCTGATGCTATTGCTGGGGACCTAAAACATCTTGTAGGGCGCAAGATCAAATGCCCAAATGGTCTCACTATGTATTTTGTTCCTGGATCATTTGCCAATCATCCTATCAATCCTAATCTTGATCTGAGCTTTGATAATCCTCTTGCCCGTCAAATGTTTATGCTTCACAATACTCTTGGTGAAGCCTATCCCCCTAACTGTACTGTAGGGTATAACACCTCATGCTTCAGAATGGATTATGGACAACGGATGCACTAATCATATGACTGGTGATCGAAGTCTTCTCATGGACTCAACCTTACGTCCATCTGACAAGAATCACATCACATTTGCTGACACTGGTAAAAGCAAGGTATTGGGTCTAGGTAGAGTTGCAATCTCAAAGGATCAGCACATGGATAAAGTGATGCTTGTTGAATCCCTTGGTTTCAACTTAATGTCTGTCTCAATGCTTTGTGACTTGAACATGATTGTGATATTTGGAAAATATCATTGCCTTGTACTAATGAAATCTGACAAGTCTCTAGTCTTTGAAGGGTACCGGAAAGATGATCTGTACATGGTAGATTTCTCAGTAGGGCCACAGCTTGCCATATGCCTTCTTGCAAAAGCTTCAGAGTGTTGGCTCTGGCATCGGAGGCTAGGGCATGCTGGCATGAGGAACTTACACACTCTCGCCAAGAAGAAGCATGTCATAGGCATCGAGGGCGTCAAGTTCAAGAAGGATCACTTGTGCGGTGCCTGCGAAGCTGGAAAGATGACTAGGGCCAAGCATCCCTCGAAGACAATCATGACGACATCTCAACCCTTCGATCTGCTACACATGGACTTATTTGGCCCTACTCACTACTCTACTCTCACAACTACTGCTTGTCTTTATGGCTTCGTCATTGTTGATGATTACTCAAGATATACGTGGGTGCACATAATTCTCTACAAGACTGAAGTGCAAGATGTCTTCAGACGCTTCGCCAACCGTGCCATGAACAACTATGGCGTCAAGATCAAGCATATCAGAAGTGACAACGACACTGAGTTCAAGAACACCGGCCTTGACCTTTACTTGGATACATTGGGAATCACTCATGAGTTCTCCGCTCCGTACACACCTCAACAGAATGGCATCGTGGAGCGCAAGAACAGAACCCTCATTGAGATGGCTCGGACGATGCTCGATGAATACAAGACACCAAGAAAGTTCTGGCCTGAAGCTATTGATACTGCATGCCATGTCATCAACCGCGTTTATCTTCACAAGCTTCTGAAGAAAACATCTTATGAACTCTTCACTAGTAAGAAGCCAAATGTCAGTTACTTCAGAGTCTTTGGTGCTAGGTGCTGGATCAAGGATCCACATCACACTTCAAAATTTGCACCGAAAGCACATGAAGGTTTTATGCTTGGTTACGGAAAGGACTCGCACTCCTACAGAGTCTTCAACCTCTTTCACTATAAAGTGGTTGAAACTGTGGATGTTCGGTTCGATGAGACTAACGGCTCGCAAAGAGAGCACCTGCCAAATGTGCTAGATGAAGTTCCACCCAGTGAATCCATCAAGCTAATGGGAACTGGAGAAATCATACCGTCTGAAGCACAGCCTGAAGAGGAACTTATCATTTCTGCACCTAATCAACCTGAAGACAATGCTCAGCCCGAAGACAATCCACCCAACGATGACAATGATCAACAAGAGCAAAATCTTCGTCCAGTTCATCCTCGTGTTGCAAATGAAGTACAGATTGAGAAGATAATTGATAGCATCAATGCGCCTGGTCCACTCACTCGTTTAAGAGCAACACAACTAGCAAATTTCTGTGGGCACTTTGCTTTTGTCTCAATATCTGAACCCAAGAAAGTTGCTGAAGCCTTCATGGAACCTGAATGGATTCAAGCTATGCAAGAAGAGCTTCAACAGTTCAAGCTGAACAATGTCTGGGAACTTGTCAAGCGTCCTGACCCCCGCAAGCACAACATAATAGGCACAAAATGGATATACCGCAACAAACAAGATGAGCATGGTCAAGTTGTCAGAGACAAAGCTCATCTCGTTGCTCAAGGATACACTCAAGTTGAAGGAATTGACTTCGATGAAACATTTTCTCCTGTGGCTAGGCTTGAAGCTATTCGCATATTGCTAGCCTATGCAAACCATTACAACATCTTGCTGTATCAAATGGATGTGAAAAGTGCATTTCTCAACGGCAAGATTGAAGAAGAAGTGTATGTTGCACAACCTCCTGGCTTTGAAGATCCAAAACATCCTGATATGGTGTACAAGCTAAACAAGGCATTGTATGGCCTCAAACAAGCCCCTCGCGCTTGGTATGACACGCTCAAAGACTTCCTGAGGAGCAAAGGCTTCAAACCTGGTTCCCTGGATCCCACACTCTTCACGAAGACATATGATGGTGAACTATTTTGTGTGCCAAATATATGTGGATGACATTATCTTCGGCTGCACCAACCAGAAATACAGTTATGAGTTTGGACACATGATGCAAGAGCAATATCAAATGTCCATGATGGATTGCCTAACGAAGTTTGGAATGCAAGACTGCAAAGGTTACATGACGCCAATGCCAACCAAGAGTCATCTGAGTCCTGGCGCCAATGGTAAAGAGTTCGATCAAAAGGTATACCGCTCCATGATTGGTTCTTTACTTTATTTATGTGCATCTAGGCCAGATATAATGCTTAGTGTTTTCATGTGTGCTCGATTCCAAGCGGCACCAAAGGAATCGCATCACTTAGCTGTGAAGCGAATTCTTTGATATTTGGCTTACACCCCAACATTAGGATTATGGTATCCAAAGGGCTCAGAGTTTGATCTAGTTGGATTCTCGGATGTTGATTATGCTGGTGACAAGGTGGATCGCAAGTCTACATCAGGCACATGTCACTTTCTGGGACGATCACTTGTTTGTTGGTCTTCAAAGAAGCAGAACTGTGTATCACTCTCCACTGCTGAATCTGAATACATTACTGCTGGATCTTGCTGCGCTCAGCTTATATGGATGAAGCAAACACTCAAGGACTATGGCATCCATCTGAAACAAGTACCACTCTACTGTGACAACGAAAGCGCCATCAAAATTGCCAACAACCCAGTTCAACACTCGAAGACAAAGCACATTGAGATTCGTCATCACTTTCTCAGAGATCATGTCATGAAGGAAGATATTGATATCATACACGTCAACACTGAAGAGCAACTGGCAGATATCTTCACAAAGCCCTTGGATGAGAAAAGGTTTTGCAAGTTACAGTGTGAGCTAAATATCTTGGAATCCTCAAATGTCATGTGATCAGGCACACATCCTAACACTTATGCATGTTGATGACTTAGATGTGCAACACACGAAGTAAAGTATATCTTCAATCAATGAAGACTTACATTCTAAGTGTGAATACATTAACGCGGAATTTGACTTCGGAGCGCCATGATAATTGTGCGCCGTGTCTGGGTCTAATACTTCCTATACGGTGGGTAACGCCACCACTAAATTCTTCTGTTTGAAGTGTTTTCTCATGGCGTAACATTTGCTATGTCTTCGCATTTGGTTTGGCTTCAATTTCAACATGTCTTCTTGATTATCTTCACTATGTTGATTTGGTTGTATTCTGATATATATACATATATTAGTGTTCTGTCCTCTACAGCATTCACTTATAGCTATGTCTTCTCGTTTGAATCTTTTGAACTAAGTGAATGTGATCGGACCCTAACCTCTCTATGCTTCCTACCTCAAACTCTATCTATCCAAATCATATGCATTCTGTTGAAACTGTCGAATGTCTTCTCTGCGTCCTTGTCAGCAGAAGATACAGAGACAAACATTAAATCTGTTTTAAATGTTCAATTCTTATTGCCTGAAACCCGGAGAAGCCGGAACGACCATCCGACAGTCCAGGCGGGCGTGGGAACGTGGGACAACTCCCAATGTGTTGCATGTTCGCCACGTGTCCCTCAGATGTGAACCGCCAGGGGCACCTGCGTAATTGCACTGTGATGTCCCTTTCCCTATAAATACCCGTCCAATCGCGGTCAAAATCCTTCTTCCACCTCTCCTCCTCGACAAACCCTAGCGCCACCGCTAGCTCTCGACGACGCCGGCGACGAAGCGCTTAGCTGCCGCAACCTCTCCGACACCGTCTTCACGCCGGCCGCGGACATCGTCTTCTCCACCGCCGCCGTAGGTGTCCTCCGTCGCCAAGTTAGGGCACGGAAGATCAAACTGCTCGGCCTCATCTTCTACTCCGTCTAGCAGTTCATCGTGTGGTAAATTAAAACCCTCTTTTTACCGTCTTCTTGATCCTATAGATTCATCCTTTCTACCAAAAGTGGTTTCTGCCTCCACAAATTTGGATCTATCCTGTCTGCATCTCATATAATTCCTAGTATATTCACTTATGCTTCACACATAGTTAGATTCCTCACTTGTACTTATTCTTGGATTCGTACAAATCTGGAACCAACTCTCAACATATAAGTGAATGTCTTCGCGTTATGAGCTCAATGTCTTCTAAACTGATTTATCTTCAAAATCTTCTGAGAATGCATATGACCTCTTCCCCTTCCCTCGCATCTCTAATGCTATCACAGGTACACGTCCGTGGGAAAATCCCTTGGTTCTCATACTCTGCATTCATTTGCAGAATTCTTACAGCATCACATCAACTCTCCCGAAGCCAGTTCCTGTCTGACCAGCAGACGGAAGCCTTTGCCAGTGTTGAAGCCATTCAGTCTGAACTTCATGGCAACAGAGAAGTCTGCAAGGAAGGGTGGCAGACAGCGCCGTGGGAACACCTCAAGAGATTTGCCTCCTGACCTCTATGAGCTGTACAAGACAGATCCAGAGGAGGACTACAATCAAAGAAAAACCCTAATCCAATGGATTCGAAGATATTGGGCAGAACAATGGTACAAGTACAAGTTCGTGACCCAGGAATATGCTGAGAAGAATGCCATCAAGCGACCCTGGGGAGACATTTTGTACAAAAATCTTCCACCCAGGTCCAGAGCTGAAGCCATTGAACAAGGCTTCTACCCTTGCATGGTCCGTGGACCACAGCCTGCAGATGCCGACCCATCTTCATTGCTATGGTGTCGTGACGACAATCTGTTCAAGCGCAACTTCCAGTTTGCCAAGAACTCGACCAAAGAAAACAAGAAGTCGCGGGGATTAGACTTCAATCTAGGCCCCTCTGCTCCTCGTGCCGATGGCTCACGCGAAGCTGAACCCAATATTGTTGGGCCCTTCTACAACCTAGAAGGTCTCATCACTCATATTATGGTTCAAGGGACAGCCATGGATGAACCTGCAGACGACGTTGATTCTGACGAAGCGCCTGCACCACCGAAGCCAAAGAAGCTGAAGAAACCTAAAGCTTCGAAACCTTCCCCTACACCAAAAGCTTCACGAGTGAAGCCTCTGGCCACTGCTCCTCCTGCACCAAGTGTGCAGTCTGAAGATCTCTCACGCATCTCCTAGTCTGAGAAGAAGAAAAAGAAGCCTATGCACACCACTGGTCTAGCTCTGACCCCTGCTGCTGTTCTGAGGAACGAGAATGACGCCATTGATCTGTCAAGTGACGACGATCTTACTGATGACGCTCTTGAGCAGCTGATAAAGAGCAAGCAAGAGGCGGAAATCTTCAATGATTTGCCTCT
Source organism: Aegilops tauschii subsp. strangulata (assembly GCF_002575655.3). NCBI lineage: Eukaryota > Viridiplantae > Streptophyta > Magnoliopsida > Poales > Poaceae > Aegilops > Aegilops tauschii. The sequence continues at coordinate 68,327,686 of NC_053035.3, forward strand.
CTTTGACATGGAAGTATTGAACAACTTCATTGATGAGTGGTTTGACACCCCCAATCTCAGCTTTGACGATCTGCAACTTCCCATTGGCCTGAGCGTCTCCTTCCATGGCGCCATTGCTCCTGAGCTGGCTCTTGCTCAGAAAATTGTTGAGCTGAAGCACAAGATCGATTATGAAAAGGCTCAGTTCACGAAGCACATGGCCAAGCTCAGCGTGGCAGACGTCCAGAACTTCAAGGTCATGCTGCATGAGCTCAAGGAAGCGTTTCACAAGAAACGTGATGAAGCCAAAGGTTGTCGTGAGCGCATGAAGATTCTCGCTGCCAAGTGTGTTCAAGCTTACAATGAAGCTGAGAAGCGCAAGGCACTTGGGCGTCCTGGCATTGACCCTAAGATGGCTGCCAAGCAGAAGAAGAAGCCATCTGTGGACCAAGCTGAACCATCCAGGCAGGAAGAACCTCGCATTGTCTTCCCAGCCAGTATGACAGGCATGAAGCCTAAGGTCCCCACAGTGGCTTCAGAGCTTCAGAAGACAAGGGCAGCTGAAGCCAAGGCCAGAAAGCGCAAGACCAAGAACACCACTGATGATGCTCCACCCACCAAGAAGCACAAGACCAAGAAGAGAGATCGGGCTGCTCCCACAGAGACCCTTGTCGTCGAGCCAATTTCTGTTGCTCGTCCTGAATCTGCACAACAAGAACGTCGAATGATAGTTCATGAGCCTGCTTCCACAAAGGCTCCTGAAGCTGAAGACATTCCAGCTGTTGACCCCACCGCAGCTGAAGACATTGGTCATCATGACAATGTTGAAGATGATGAAGTCCTTCCTCAGATCGAGCACAATGTGGTATCATCGCCTGTTCTTACGAACAGCGAACTCATCAGCATTGGTCGTCCATTGACGCCAATTGCTTAGGATGACTCATGGGCTGATCACCCACAAGACTCCCCACGTCAAGAAGAAACACCAGTTACTCCCCCAACACAGGTCACCACTCCGGTGATTGAAGATGAAGACTTTGTGGCCCAACCAACTCCATCTCCACAAGCGTCGCCAGTGTTCCGCAGGCTTCGCAAAGGACCAAGGCCACAGGTCACTCTGTCAAGTGTTCCAGAAGGAGAAGAGCGCCAATCCGTTTCACGCCAAGTCTTTCCTGAAGCCTCTCCAACTGTGAACAACCCCGAGACTGAAGCCAACATGGCTGAAGATATCCGGCTGCATCAGCCGATGACCAAGAAGAACCAAGAGAAGAAGAAGCACGTGTTGCTACACCCCCAACCAACCAAGTTGTTCTCGAGGAGAACATGTCTGACCCTCCAGCTACTCAAGTGGAGGTTAACAACATTGAGGCGGCCACTAACACCAACACCAACACTGAAGCCAATGACGTTGTCATGGCTGAAGCTAATGTGGCGCCTGAAGTCAATGTGGTGCCCGAAGTGATAGCACCTGAAGTCAATGCTGCATCTAATGTCAATCAGTAGCCTGAAGCCACTGCCACTGCTCTGGTACCGCCTCCCAGGCCATATACTATTGAGCAAGCATACAACTATGGTCAGCTGGTCACTGTCAGATGGCCTATTCTGGTTCCTCCTCCTGCTGCTGGTCCGCAATTTGACTATCATGTCGAGCACAGGCCACAGGTCCAGAAGCCAAAGCCAAGACTGCCCAGGTTTCCAGGTACTGCCACTTCACCAGGGTCCTTCAATGCAAATGGCTTCATTGCGCACAACACTTTCTTTGATAGCGCCAAGAACCCCTATTCCAAGCGAAGGATTTCATCAGATCGGTTCTGGAGCTATCAGCAGCGCAGTTACTATTCATGTGTTCTTTATGATCAAGGGCGCATCTTCCCTCATATGCGTCTTGACTGTGAAGCCATTGCTGGACTGCCATGCCTTGAAGAAGCCCTTGACTGCTTCTGTGATGCTGGACTGCTGAACTTTGTGACTGATAAGGAGCATTGGAATGAAGAACTTCTGCTTCAATTTTATGCTACCCTCCACATTCGCGGATACAACAGGGATCCGAAGACTTGGGTCCTTGAGTGGATGACAGGCAATGTCCATCATGAAGCCAAAGCTCTTGACATCATTGGGCTAACCGGCCTACCCACTACAGGAGAATTATATGAACCTGGTTGTCAGCTTCACCGCAATGCTTTGGAGAGTATCTTCCATAAGCCAGAGCCCAACATGAGCCAAATGCTGAGCATGATGAAGCCTCTGCCACATGACGCTGATTACCCAAAGGAGTTCTTTGTCGAAGACCTAGAGTATCTGCCCCACACTATTTATCACATCATCAGGCGAACTCTATGGCCTGTCAAAGGACATTCGTCAGCAGCAAAACTTGAAGGAGCAATGAAGACTTTGGTCTTTTATATCTTCAACGGCATCAGCTTCAATGCTCAAGACTTCTTTATCAGGCAGTTGGCTGCATCAGGCTCTGATCTCTTTGGACTGAAGTTCTACGCTCCGTGGGTCATGCGCCTCATCAAGCTACACTCAGCTGTCAACTATCAGCCCTCTGCTCGCAACCATCTGATCTTTCTGCCAGAGGTTGATATGTCAGTTGAAGCCATATACCCAGAGCCTGCCAAGGAGCCTGTTTGTCTTCACAATGCTGATCACCAAAGCTTCACGCAACCCATTGAAGGAGTCCAGGCAGTCACTCGTGTTTACCCTTTGGCTAGCAATACTCGCTTACCTCACCGTGCTCAAACTGAAGCCACTAAAAGCACTATTGCTCAAAGGCCTCGGAAGCGATCTCGTGTTCTCAATGACCAAGAACTTCTCGTTGCCCTGCATCAGAAACAGGATAAGCATCACTTCTGGCTGAAGCGGCAGATGCAAAGCCTCTTGGTGGACGTCAATCGCATTCGCAATCTTGCCACCAAGAATGCCTTTGTTACACATGAAACCTGTCGGAGGTCCTGGAAGAGTTTGACATTGCTGAGTGCTGAAGCAGATCTTCAAGACGATGGCTTCACTGAAAGATTCAAGTTTGACTCCACTCCTCCAAGGAATGTTGTCTTGCGTCGAACTCCGTCTCTTGAGGACTCTGATTATTCCTCCTCCGCTGCAACGGTGAATGCCAGAGTGATCGATGATCAAGATGATGCTACTTCACCACCTCCAACTTCAGCGCGTATCGACACTGCACCAAGTTCTTCTGCACCGCCAAACCCCGACGCCGACCTTGCATCTTCTCCTACTCCTTCTGGGAACGAGTAGAGGCTCTATGTATTCAAACCTTTTTGGTCCTTACTGACAAAAGGGGGAGAAGCATATGAGTTGATAGTCTTCAAGCGGGTCCATATGGGCGGTTGCTTTATATTTTGCCTAGTGTTTACAACTCTCGCTTTTGATACATTTGGCTTTTCCGGCCACCGGTGGCTGCGCCAAGAGATGGAATGGTTGGGGAGCATCTCCCGCAGCCCCGGCAAGGGCGCATCGCCGCATGCAGGTACGGGTTCGTCGTCCCGCCGCCGCCGACGGTTTGTGGGCATGGATTCGTCCGGCCGTCCACCGGGCTCAGCGCTCGCGCAACGGCTCTGTGGCTCGCCGATGCCGCTCATACAGTGCGACGACTGCACGTGGACAGTGCTGCGGCTAACTTTGGGCACGCTGAATGTAAGTGCATCTAGTGCCACCCCTAGTTGGTTTTGGAGTATTGACGACAAACCTGGTTGAGGGACTAATGTGTTTGTGAGAATTGCAGGATAACACAGGTAGTAGTCCCTCATTGATACGGTTTACCTACCGGAGATGACCCCTAAAAATGTATGAAGACATTGAAGGCAATGGTGGTATGTGAAGATATTCACATTGAAGACTATGACAAGAGAAGACATTGCGTGAAGACTATGGAGCGCGAAGACTTAGTTGTTTCGTTGTTTCCTTTTCTTCTTTGTTGAGTCATAGGAACCACCGTACTGTTAAGTGGGGTCCCAGTGAACAAAGTCAGAGTGACTGAAGTGATGCTCAACCAAAATCCTATGTCTTCGAGCGAAGAAAATGAGAGCAAATCTTATCCTGAGTCAGCTTTACTTGTAGCCCAAGTAAAGTTGCCGCGTGTGTTTGAAATCTGACCGTTGGAACACGTGTCAGTTCCTTAGTGACCCAGGGTCATTTCGGACAAATCAGGTCGGGTTGCCTAGTGGCTATAAATAGCCCACCCCCTACACCATAAATTGGTGGCTGCTCAGAGTTAGTGCACGGCTTTTGTCGTTTGAGAGAAACCCACCTCCGAAGCTTTTGAGAGAGAGAAATCCTTGCGAGGACAAAGCCCAAACACCCAGAGCCAAAGAGTGTTAGGCATCATTGAAGTCTTTCTGTCCGCGTGACCTGAAGAGTTGTTACACTTGAGGACTGTGAATCCTCCAGCCGGTTAGGGGTCGCGTTCTGAGCATCCAAGAGTCATTGTGGATCGCCGGTGAACGAAGTCTGTGAAGGTTTGGAAGTCTACCTTGAAGACTTACCAGAGTGATTGGGCGAGGACTGGGTGTCCTTAGCTCAAGGGGAATAAGGTGAAGACGCGGTCTTCTGAGTTGAATCTCATCCTCCCTAACCAGACGTACAGTTGTCACAGCAACTGGAACTGGTCCAACAAATCCTGTGTCCTCAACAAGTGACTGGTTCTATCCTCTTCCTCTCCTTACTTACAGTTTGTCTTCGTGAAGTCATTGCCTGTTTGCTTGACCTATTTGTCTTCACTGTGTGACTACTATCGTTGTTTGGCTTCATACCATCTTCCATCCTGATCCTTACTACCTAGCTGCTATTAGTCTTCGTGCTTTCACTTCATTGCATACTTGACTATGGGTTGCTTAGTGTAGTTTACCTTCCGCTGCATATCAATAGGTTCATTTCTATTGTTTGTCTTCGAAACTCTCATGTTTTGAAGACTTTCATAAAAATCGCCTATTCACCCCCCTTTAGTCGATAACTAGCACTTTCACCGAAGCACCCCGGATGGGTGTTCTTCAAATGCGAAAACGACGGGGTAAGTGCACTTGCGGTAGCACATTTTGATAGCTCATCCTTTGGTTCAATTGCGGTAGCTCATTTCGAACATGCTCATTCCTCACGTGTGTAGGAAGATGGATGCTCATTTTGGTTTTGGAAAGGCGAATACATTGATTTATTGATAGAAAGAAACTTAATAGACGTCCGTGCACTCCTTAGTAGAATCGAAGGCAATGATGCAGCTGCATTTGCAACTAGAGGGGAAGCAACGTCTACTTCTTTTGAACCAAAGATGAAGAATGAAGAATGCAAGATCAAGAATCCGCAGATCAACAATGAGTGCATGGAGAAGATATTGCTTCAACTAGTGGGGAGCAGTTATGGAAGTTGGAAATCTTCTAAAATGCATACTTGTGGTTCTTGTTTTCTTTGGTCTTGCTATTCTAGCAAAGATTTGGTGATGTCTTATGTATCCAATGTTGTTGAAAAAGCAAAGAAATGCATCATGTTGGATCAAATTAAGGTGCAAATTAAGGTTTTCCGGGCCGGGAGGAGCTGCGCTAGATCAGACCCCGCAAAGCCGACCCGTAAAAGAGCATATTCCGCGAATATCCTTTTTTAGGGTCCTTTATGCGGGGTCTACAACTGCGGCCGTGCACTCCGGCCCGCAAAGGCGTTTTTCCGCGAACTGCAAACACGTTTTGCGGGCCGGCCGGATGCGGGGTCTGCTAGAGTTGCTCTAAGTAAGTTGACCTGTTTTTCCTACCTCCCATGTTTATTGGCCCTTTTTTTTTTTACCTTTCGAGGTTACTAATCTTTTTTTTTTGTGTGTGTGTATACTGAAATGGTACATAGTTTTTGGGTGGTTCAGATAAGGCAAAAAGCAACGCCGGTTGTTGAAATGTTGGCCCCCGTTTCATCTTGGGTGGTTTGTTCAGAGATGCGGTAAAAGATCACCCAACTCTATTTTAGTTTGCATCTGTGCCTGAGGGATTTATTTGATAAGTTCATTCTCCTAAGTTTGGTTGATGACGATGCACATTTAGCCAGCCTGACGTATCACAACTGAATGACAATGGATTCTGTACTCCATCAACTACGAATTATAGTTGGGCGTGGCTGGATCGGATTGTGTCCTAACTTCTGATGAATACCATCAATTCTGTTTTTTTAACGTTATCATCAGCAAATGAATGCTAAACCACTGCTGTTGTTTCAGTCTTGATGATTATGTTATCTTCTGTGGCTGCTACCTGCTGATGAGCTTCAGGTTATGGTGTTATATATATCCAAACAATTTGTTTCTCATTACTTGCAGCTATGTACTCTAGTTTTATATGCTAGCTTTACTCTAGTTTTCAAACCAAAACATCAACGAAACAAACCAACAAAAGGCTTAAGCACGGGTGCGGCGTGGCGCCGCGCCTCCGCTTGCTAGTATACTACTTAATCTCGTTAAGATAAAGCTGATGTTAATCATTGTACATGTTTATCCAACGGACAAGCAAGGGGCGAAAAACGATGCCAGCTCTGAACCCACGAGTACGACAGTGGTCCTGCTAGCTGACGCTCGACTTCTCACCACACACCACTCGCTAATTGCCAGTTTTGCTTGGAGAAACATGCTCGTGGTTTCCGGCTCAAGTGGGCAAGGGAAAGGATCTTGTCAAAGGCCACGTGGCAAAGCGCCAGCCTAGATTTAGATAGCCTCTCTCTCAGTCTCTCCGGTCGCGCTCTCCAGCCACAAGAATCGTCTCAAGGCTCGAACACATCTTTTGCTTGGCGCACAGCTCACCCGCCGTCCCGGGCCCCACTTGTATGTCGACAAATTCTCCTAGAGGTTGTAATCGGCTAATTGCTAGTAGTATAATTCTAGGGACCGGAACAGCATCTGCGGTTTCTTGTAAATTGGTCCTAAATTGATTATATGTGTTAGAGGTTGTAATCGGCTAATTGCTATAATTCTAGGGACCGGAACAACATCTGCGGTTTGTTATAACTTGGTCCTAAATTGATTATATGTGTTAGTGCTTTGTTGATTATTTGTGCCGTCTTGTACATTGTTTGTTTAGCTGCGAGTCTAATTCGTTTATGCGGTTCCAAGATTAGACTATTTGATAATTAAGCAAAAATCTGACCAAAAGACGTTATTTTTCTTGTGAATTCTGACCAGAAGATGTTATCTGGTAGAATAAAGAAAACCGACATCACTTACACATAAACGATATCATCTTTCTTTCGTGGGAGAACGATACCATCCCTTGAGTATAACGGAGGACTTGCCCAATATTGCGTCTCGCTCAGAGGCTCCATATGGATCGATCCCGGTTTTTGAAATGTCGAGAAGTCTGATTTTCAGGTTTGAAAATTGTCTGAAAAAATACACACGTACCTATGGATGTATACTACCGAAAAAGAGTTCCCTCCGCTTTGTATTACAAAGCAACCAACCGAGACAACCAACGATAGATGCTGGGGCGGAAGTAGCATAGTCACGCCCAAAAGAAATGAAAGAGAAAATACAAGAGAAACAAATGCCGACAACGGATGATCGACAAAAATGAAGAAGCCTCGCGACCGCTGCGTCCATCGGAGATCGCCCACCAAGCTCCGAGACTCCGAAGCGCCGGAAACAATCAACACCCCCAAGAAGGGACGCAACGATGACGACGCTGCTGCCAAGGGTTTCCCCCAGTACGCGACAAGGAGAGAGGAAGGGTAGCCCCGACGCCCTCCAGGAAGGTCTGGCGGCACCCTCAGGTGCCACCGCGTCGGTGTCGGCCAAGCCAACAGGGATTTCTTCCTATCCCAACCTCCACCTCAGGCACTACGGAACTCGCCACCAAACCGACCACCACCCTGCGCCAACCCGATCATGAAGCTTCCCACGCTGTCTCACCACGGCACCGCGAAGCATGGCCTGCACAATGAAGAAGAGGAGCCGAGACTAGGGCAGCAGCACCATTGGCACGCGAGAGGAACCCACCTCCACCGTCAACGACAGTAGCTGACTGGACGCAATAGCAGGAACGTACCAGGCCCGTGGCTCCACAAGCCCCGCCGGGCTCTCAGAAGTTCGTAAAGTTCCCGCCTTCGTGCTGCAGTCGGCACGCCGTCGGCATCGCCGCCCTTGTCCAAGCCGCTTCCATGCTTCCTCGCACAGTGGGCGTCGAGGCCGCACCGAAGCCGGCCCGCTAGGAGCCAGATGGGGCCCTACGGGCCCAGATCTGGGTTGGGGTTGCGACACCGGCCACCCAGCACCACCGGACCGCTCCGCCACCAAGTGGAAGCACCACCACTGCGCGCGTCGCCGGCCGCCGCCACTAGGACGCCAGACTGCCACCGGCCGAACATCACCCCGCCGCCCCCCGCCCCGGGCAGGAGGAGCACACCCGGGTACGGGAAGACCCGCCGCCGTCGACACCACCCGACCATATCCGGGGGCGACCGTCGGTGGCGGCGGGGAGAAAGGAAGGAGGGGGTGGACGAGGGGGGAGGGGGCGCACACCGCCCTGCCACCTCCCGGGGAGACGGCGTAGGGGCGGGACGGGGAGGAGGGGAGAGGGGGGCGGTGTGGGCCGGGGCGCACGCGCCGGGCGGCGGGAGGGGGCTAGGACGCCGCCAGCAGCGGGGGAACCCTAGCAAGAGGGGTTGGGTCAGGAGCGGGAGGGGTCCCTGTGTGTGTTTACACGTCCTATGGATGTATACTACTCCCTCTAAAGAAATATTAGAGCGTTCAGATCAAACGCTTCTATGGCGAAATTCATTTTCATGCGAGCTACATAAATAATAGAATCATGTGTTCTAGCACATATACTATTCACTATAAAAATATATTTTTTGTTTTTTTGAAGCTCTAACCACACAGCAAAAAAAACACAACATCTCATTTCATTTTATTCCTCCAACAAGACAAGATGAAATTACAAAGACGGAAACCATGCGGCAGGTGTGAAATCATTCAAATTTTTTTTACAAAGGCAGAAAACCCAAAATAGAAAAAAGATTTACAAATACAAGGGAACCCTCCCTGCCCCTAAGGAGGTAAGAAAGACGCCCATCTTCTAAGTTCCTCTTTGTATCTAGCCTTGATCCCGTATGCCAATAGTGAAATATCATGAATAAAGCCAACTCTCCATCTATCAAAAGTAGGTCTTTCATTTCTAAAGACTTTGTCATTTCTAGTGACCCAAATATCCCACCATGCTGTAAACACCACTTCAACAAAGAAGGGTTTGGCAAAGTCCTTCCTGGCCTTGACAACAATATCAGCCATATCATTTACAGCAGGCCAATAGATTTTAAGATAATTCCAAATTCTAATACTAAAAATTACACTGGAAAAAGATGATTCCTATCCTCCCTGGATTGGGTATGGCAGAGAATACAGAAATATGTACAACATAATGAAAGACATGATTTTGTTTTTTTACAGCTCACAACAAAAAGTGTTTCATAATGAAATTTTACACACACGTAGAATACATCTCTAAGTAATTGTGTATTTACTTTCAGAATTTTTTAATCTTGAAAAATCAACTTTTGAATTTTTGAAATTTCTAGCCTCCATGGAGCCCAAGCAAAAATCAACTCCCTCACCCTTCTTTTCTTATTCGGAAACATCGTACCGATTATGGCACCGCATTTTTACGCACGGTAATAAGCATATTCACTTTGTATTAGATCTTGTCTTAGTCACCATGAAGTGTACTTTCTATTGTTTTGAAATCGTCACTTAATGTCTTTGCCTCAACTACTTCAAATTATGCTTTGACGCAGATCATGTTTCTCTCTCCACCTCCCGCGGACACCTCCTAGTCATTTCTCACCCAAACAAGCTAACAACTTGTAGATAATTTCCTATACAGTTATGTTATCCCATGAACGGTCATCCACCCCCGTCTGCTCTAAGTGGCAGTTAATGTGTGGCGAGCCCCTGAAGCGATCAGCGTGCCGAGAGTTTTGGATGGGGCCGCTCAGTCGGACGTCTACATGGCGCATGTTCGGAAGCCCGCAAACCTCCAATCGTTTTGCTTCTGGTTTGCATGATTTTGAACGTCCGGACTTCGGACAAGATGTTGGATGACAAAAAGTGTCCGAACCGGGCAGTTGAAAACATTTAGTGGTTTTTTTTTATGCACGCCATTGGAGGCAAGTGTTGGCGCTGTTTTCTATACCATATAAAGTGACCCAAACGACAAAATAATTTTTGGGATACCACAGCTAGTTTACACCACCCACCAGATGCTTGGCATGTTCGAGGGCTGAGCGGAAATAGTAGTTAGGCAGGGGTGTTTCCGCCTCCCGGGTACGGAGGCAAATGACGTGGGAGGATAGAGCGCATTATATTTGAGCAAAGGATCCTTAGGCCGACGTGGCGCAGCGGCAGCCTTGATTTAGATAAGCACCCTCTCCAGCCACAAGTTTCCGCCTCCACTCAACCTTTTGCTTGGCCCAGCGGCTCACACCTCACCAGCCCGGGCCCACCGCAGCACTGACCCGCGGGCCCAACCGCTCGTCTGGCCCGCCTGTCATTGTGTCGCTTTGGTCGTTAAGTAGAGCAATCCCCTCCTCATCTTCTCTTCTCCCCGTCCACCACAATTTTTAAGCAGCAGCCGCCTAGACGCTTCCTTCAGCGCATCCACAAGAACAGCTCCTCCCCCCCCGCCCAGGAGAAGACAGAAAAGGTTTGTGCTTTGCTGATTTACTCATCTGTTCTTCCTCTGTTGATTTGTTCTCCGCTCAATTGCTCCACTCCGTGCTCTCCCCGTAAGATCTCGTCCGTAAGGCTTGTTTTTTTTAACCTCTGCCGGTAGCTAGCTAGCTTTGTCCCTCATGTGGAAATATAGTTGCCGGGAACGGGGAAGGAGGCAGCGATCCTCGAACCGGGTTCGTCGATCCGGATCGAGGGTCGGTGTCGACATGGGGAACGCCACGAGTCGGACGCTAGAATGGAACGACATTCAGCGAACCAAAGCGACGACTGTGGATCTCGATTCCAACTCACCGTCGCCAACAACAGGTAACGGAAGGGAAGGATTGATTGATTCATGGAGATGCTAAGATTTACCCGTCCAAGAGTCCACGACTTCCACCTTCCCCCGGCCTGAATTGAAAGTTCTGCCTTTCGCTTAGCTTTAAAAGAAACAAAAATCATTTTTGATGCTTAGATTTGATTACTTGTCCCTTTTTTTTCTCTCGAATACGCACGAGTGACTTGTCCGTTTTTGCTCGGCTATTTGCAAACTGGTTAACCCTGAATTGAAAGAGATCCTGAATCGATGAATTATAACTCCAGCAGTCACCTATGACTACAAAATTTGCTTGTCTGACATACATGTAGTTTGGTTGATGTTCTAATAGTGTCATACCTCTTCCAGATGAGTAGCATGTCGTGTTATACCCTGGCAGAAGGTGGAAGCATCTTCCCATCTGGCGACGAACTCGTTGGGAATCAAAAGACAGAGCAAGGAAATTACTGGACACAATGGAATTCAAGGCTATCTGATGATTTGAACACAACAAGCCTATACTCAGACGAGCATGAGAATGGCATCGAGCAATGTTTCGACGACGCCGATGAACATGAGAGGAGCAGCCAACAGGAGAGGTCGTCAGCATGTGCCAGAGTTGCATCTTCAGATTGCAGCACAGGGCCTTCAGAAGAACAATCTGAGGGGCCAGCGCCGTTGGAACTACAACACTGCAAGGAAACAAACGACATCTTCTTGTATGTACACAACACTAGTGCAGTGCTTTACTAAAGGCTCATATAGAAAGTAATGTGCGAGTGATCGCCGTAGATCTTATACATGGTTGTAAGCCCATTTGTCCAAAAACTTTTTCAGGAGTCAATTTTCGGATGATGAAATGAGGATGATGGATGCGCCGTTTCAGGCACTTGATATGTTCCCTGGCTCCATGCACAGGCTGTTGTCCTATGAGAACATGCTGAGTGGAGTATTGACTGATTCTCAAAATCAAGAAGCAAATCCGGGTCATAATGAAATGGACACCATGGATACTTGCGGCTTTCCTTTGTTCAGCCATGACTTGCAAAATGATCCTAGCAGTGCTGATGGCAGCTTACAAACACTACTGAGTGCCTCCCAGGACAAGGTATAATCCTGCTCCAGTACAGAAGATTGTTTGGTCAAGCATCTATAGTTACTGAATAAAATGCTTATCTGGCTTAAACTAAAATTTGTTAAATTGCAGGCTGAGGTGAGCACCATGAAGAGGAGTAGATCAGTGGCCGATATAGAGAGCTCCTCCAACGGGGAAGTAGCAGTGCTTGAGGAACTTGAAGATGTCATGTTTCAGGTATGTTCACCGGAAGAGGGGTTACCATTTTGGCATGTCCAGTTTGTTCATGTAACCTTTGCATCTTTACATGTCTGTAACTATGAAACATCTGCTTTTGAAGCTGACAAAGAAGACACGTGTATGCCTCCGTGACGCTTTCTACAGGCTGGCTGAAAGCTCGGAAGTGCAGTGCACTGCTGTAAATGGAGGGACACTGACGTGCTCAAACGAGCAAAGTTTTCAGCAATCAGAGGGCACCGAATCTAGGTACATAGTCCGGAGCAATTGTAGAATGTTCACCATATGCTATGCCTCCTGATAGTATGGTCCCGTTTTTCTGTAGTGTGGATGTGTTGCTAATCCTAATGGTTTTCACTGGACAATTTCAGCACCTCGACATCAGACCGTGCAGAACGGGAGACGAACGCGATAGACAGAACCGTGGCAATCCTCGCGTTCAAGCCGGCTTCCTCAGCTGCATGGGAATGAATGCTGCACCAATGATCCAATGTCATCCATGCCTGGCTGGATCATCAAAGGTGAAGGAGGAGGCTTAGCGTTTGGAAGTACTTCCATCCGCTGCCTCGCCATTTTGCTTCATGCAGAGATGTAAATGTACTACATAGGTTGCTAGGACATTTTGTTTTGAGCTTGCAAGTAGAGAGAGCCAGCATGGTACAGGCTGATCATGTATAATGACTTGATCTCTTTATCATTTTTTGCCGGCAAAAGAATGATGATATATGTACTGTTAGTTATACTTGGTATCACTATGCACAACATTTTGGATTCCAAATGTTGATGCTCGTTTCGGTTTGAAACAGCATAATGATCCTGATAAGCCAGCAACTGCTGCATTTTGGGACGATGTGTGCAAGCCTAAGATTTTTGGAGGTTTTGGAATCACCAACCTTGTTGCCGTGTACTCCACTATTCAGTTGATAAATCTCTGAATTAGCCCTGATCGTGAAGATGCTGATCATTTTCTTGTGGGATGCTCGGTGATCCTTTGCTTGTGAACACACCCGCTGGTTACTGGCCATTATTCCTGGCAGAATCTAGATTGGTCCCGCAGATCAATACTAGTCTTTTCTGTGCACTTTGTTCTCACTTGTACGCATCTGGAATCAACTTCTCAGTCGGTCACTCATCCTGAAATTGCTTCATGCTGAGCACGTTTAATTTTGGAGTTCTCCTGAATGGACGCCGGTAAAGAAGAAATTCCTTGTTGATATAAGTAGTCTATCATCCCTAATAAGCCAGGCTATGACTGGATTGGACGCCGACGGTCTCTCCTGCACTGTGCCGTGCAGCTCTTTCTCTCATTGGTGGTCAAGCACTAGGAATGGAGTCAGAAACGAAGCAACAGAGTTTTTGAAGGAAAATCATTCTGTTTGGATTGCATGATCGAACAAATTAAGTGTGATACGCACAACTGGTATTGGGCAGGGCCCAAATGTCTTGCACAGCTGTTTGGTTAAGATGATCGGCTCTGTTCTTCTCAGCTTATCCCATATTTCAGAAGCATGTTCTGGAGTATCCAGCATTTATTTGCAAAGTCGGTAGTTCCTCGTGGATTGGTGGACATTTGGTCAGGTATGAGGTCGCTCGGTCGCATGGTCCATTCAGAAAGAATGTAACATCAGGGTGTTTGAGGATATGCTACTTTCAGTTGTCGTTTGAATGGTTCACTTAACTGAAGGTATGCTACCATCAGTTAACCATCGCTGGTTAATGTAATCTTTGGCACAGCTTTTAATGGTTCAAGGCCGGTGCTTCGTGCTTGTGTATGTCTGTTCGAATAGGTTTGTCGTTTGTGTTTCAACAGTTCCTTGAGTGCGGTGATTTGGCTCCCGGGCTCATCTGCACCCGCGCTCACGGAAAAAATCAAAAAAAATACTAGAAAAATTCAAAAAATTCCAAAAAAAATTCGGGTGGTAGATAATTAGGTGCGTGAGGTGCGCTGCAAAAATCAACTCGTTTGAACATTTGAGCAAGTCTGTGCAAAAAAGACAAATCGGGTCAAAACACCGATTTTGTCTTTTTTGCACAGACTTGCTCAAATGTCCAAACGAGTTGATTTTTGCAGCGCACCTCACGCACCTAATTATCTACCACCCGAATTTTTTTTGGAATTTTTTGAATTTTTCTAGTATTTTTTTTTTGAATTTTTTGCTGAACAGGTGCATCTGAGCCCGGGCTCTGCCTTGAATTATCGCAGTTCCTTTGCTTTCCTATGTAGGTCGTTGTGAGGTCTTTTTTAAGGAGGATTACCCCCGACCTCTGCATCAAGCGATGCACACAGCCATCTTATACTCTTTGATCACATGCAATTCTCTTGCATGGTTACAAAATGCAGTTCTCTTGCATGGTTACAAAATGAAAAATTGTTGCATTTTCAGCCGCGAGTACAGTTCATGCTGACCCAATATGAGCCCCAAGTTCCAGTCTATCATTCCATCTTTTGTGAAAACTTAGAATTCTCGTCTTATCGTGTTTTTGTTTAGAAAGTTTGTGTTCTGTCCTATCATTTCATATCAGCTAATCATACCACACATCATAGTTTGTGTTTATGTTTATGCACACAACCATTCTTTATAAATAGTCAACAAAGCCTTACATAGTAATACATCAATTAATCTGAAGCTACCTTCGTGGCAACATCTGTCGCTACTCCTACCAACTTGATGAAGTGGGTGCACATGATCGTGGTCGCCTGCCCAGACCTCACACCAAAACTGATCATATAATCCGGGGGCCTCAACCAGTCCAATTATGAAATTCTGTAAAAAAATCTGAAAAACTAGGACGGCATGGGCAATTTGTATATCAATTATGTGGAAAAAAAATCAGAGCAAAAATACGTTTTCTGTGAATTTACAAAATTCTAGAACTGGGCGCAAAAGTTTCTGTTTTTCCACATAATCAAGTCAACTATCATCCAACATAATCCTAAAGGCTTTACTTGGCACAAACACTAATTAAAACATAAAACACAATCATAACAGTAGCATAATTATGCGAACACAAGAAAACAGAAAGTAAACAAGAAAAAATAAGATAACTATTGGGTTGCTTCCCAACAAACGCTATTGTTTTATGCCCCTAGCTAGCTAGGCATAATGCATATTTTCAAGTATTGTCATATTTGGTTTTAATAATCTTTGTAGGAGTTTTCTCAAATCCAGGATGTTCTTTACGTTTCCCATTATTCTCTGAAAAAGAGGCAATTTTAATATCCAAAATATCCAACCGCTTATTGCACAGGGTGATTAAGGTATTCGTGCGATTGAGGTTTCCACTAATATTTTTAAGGGGTTCATTAGATTTTTTGGAACTCAACCAAATTTTTATGCATCTCACCCAGTTTGTCTAATATTTGAAGTCCCTCTTAAGTGAGAACAAATCCCTTTTGTGAGGTGGAACTCCCAATATGCCCTCTATTATTTCATAAGCAGTGTTGGCATCACATTCAATAAAAATACCTTTTGCAGCAAAATCCAAGAGTTGTCTATGGGACATGGTTAATCCGATGTAAAAATTACGAAGCAAAATTTTCACATCCCCTTTTATAGTGCAAACACGGTAAGATTTCATCAATCTATACCAAGCATCTTTCAAATTTTCTCCATGTTTCTGTTTGAAGTATAGAACTTCAAAATCCGGTGACAAAGGAGGGATAGTTATGCTAGACATAATGACAAGGCAAGATATCAAGCAAACAAAGGATTGAACAAGAAAAAGGCAGACATAAAATATTTTTGTATTATTTTAAAACTTTCTAGAAGTGGGGGAGATGAAAATAAGAGGCAAATGGCAAATAAATAATTGCAAGAAGATGAAAGTTTATGTGTAGGTACTTGATAGATGTTGATGATGTCTCCCCGGCAACAGCGCCAGAAATTATTCCCTGTTATCTCAACGTTTTGCCGGCAATCAACAGTGCCCTGGTGTTTGAAATTCATTCCCTGTTCTTGCATGGGACCTAAGCATGCACCCAAGGACACATATTTGATTTTTCAACCAATTTATATGCACCGGAGCATGTGCATGTATTTCAAATTTGAATTATGCACATAAAATGCCTACAAAACCCAGTTAATGTATAAAAATGTCCAAACGAACCCTGAAAAATTCAAAAACTTAACACAACACTCATGTTGTTCTATGCTGACACTAGAAAATTTTGGAAAGCAATAAGGGGCAATGGATATCGTTTCATCCCCAAAGGTGGCACGTTCCCTACCGAAACCATCAGGCTTGTTGTGAGAAGCTCTGGTTTGTGAGAAGCTTATACCCAAACCTGCCCCAAATGGGACAAACATTTTACCACGGCATGTCGGGTGCCGGTCCTTGATACCATGCCAAGTTTCATGAATTTCAGACGAGTTTTGGATTTACTAGAAATTAATAACCAGGTATCTTAACATTTTGCCTGCAATCAACAGTGCCCTGGTGTTTGAAATTCATTCCCATTTCTTGCATGGGACCTAAGCATGCACCAAGGACATAGATTTGATTTTTCAACCAATTTATATGCACTGGAGCATGTGCATGTATTTCAAATTTGAATTATGCACATAAAATGTCTAGAAAACCCAGTTAATGTATAAAAATGTCCAAACGATCCCTGAAAAATTCCAAAACTTAACACAACATTCCTGTTGTTCTATGTTGACACTAGAAAATTTTGGAAAGCAATAAGAGGCAACAGATATCGTTTCGTCCCCAAAGGTGGCACGTTCCCTACCGAAACCATCAGGCTTGTTGTGAGAAGCTTATAACCAAACCTGCCCCAAATGGGACAAATTTTTTACCACGGCATGTCGGGTGCCGCTCCATGATACCATGCCAAGTTTCATGAATTTCAGATGAGTTTTGGGTTTACTAGAATTTAATAACCAGGTATCTTAACATTTTTCCGGCAATCAACAGTGCCCTGGTGTTTGAAATTCATTCCCATTTCTTGCATGGGACCTAATCATGCACCCAAGGACACAAATTTGATTTTTCAACCAATTTATACGCACTGGAGCATGTGCATGTATTTCAAATTTGAATTATGCACATAAAATGCCTACAAAACCCAGTTAATGTATAAAAATGTCCAAACGAACCCTGAAAAATTCCAAAACTTAACATAACACTCATGTTGTTTTATGCTGACACTAGAAAATTTTGGAAAGCAATAAGAGGCAACGGATATCATTTCGTCCCCAAAGGTGGCACGTTCCCTACCGAAACCATCAGGCTTGTTGTGAGAAGCTCTGGTTTGTGAGAAGCTTATACCCAAACCTGCCCCAAATGGGACAAATTTTTTACCACGGCATGTCGGGTGCTGCTCCATGATACCATGCCAAGTTTCATGAATTTCAGACGAGTTTTGGATTTACTAGACCAGGTATCTCAACGTTTTGCCGGCAATCAACAGTGCCCTGGTGTTTGAAATTCATTCCCATTTCTTGCATGGGACCTAAGCATGCACCCAAGGACACAGATTTGATTTTTCAACCAATTTATATGCACTGGAGCATGTGCATGTATTTCAAATTTGAATTATGCACATAAAATGCCTAGAAAACCCAGTTAATGTATAAAAATATCCAAACGAACCCTGAAAAATTCCAAAACTTAACACAACACTCCTGTTGTTCTATGTTGTCACTATAAAATTTTGGAAAGAAATAAGAGGAAACGGATATCATTTCGTCCCCAAAGGTGGCACGTTCCCTACCGTAACCATCCGGGTTGTTGTGAGAAGCTCTGGTTTGTGAGAAGATTATACCCAAACCTGCCCCAAATGGGACAAATTTTCTACCACGGCATGTCGGGTGCCGCTCCATGATACCATGCCAAGTTTCATGAATTTCAGACGATTTTTGTATTTACTTGAATTTAAAACCCAGGTATATATCTCAACGTTTTGCCGGCAATCAACAGTGCCCTGGTGTTTGAAATTCATTCCCATCTCTTGATGGGACCTAAGCATTCACCCAAGGACAAAGATTTGATTTTTTTACCCAATTTATATACACGGGAGCATGTGCATGTATTTCAAATTTGAATAATGCACATAAAATGCCTATAAAAACCAGTTAATGTATAAAAATGTCCAAACGAACCCGAAAAGTTCCAAAACTTAACACAACACTCCTATTGTTCTATGTTGGCACTAGAAAGTTTTTGAAAGTAATAAGAGGCAACGGATATCGTTTCGTCCCCAAAGGTGGCACGTTCCCTACCGAAACCATCAGGCTTGTTGTGAGAAGCTCTGCTTTGTGAGAAGCTTATACACAAACCTGCCCCAAATGGGACAAAATTTGTACCACTTCATGTTGATGCCGCTCCATGATACCATGCCAAGTTTCATGAATTTAAGACGAGTTTTGGATTTACTAGAATTTCAAAACCAGGTATCTCAACGTTTTGCCGGCAATCAACAGTGCCCTGGTGTTTGAAATTCATTCCCATCTCTTGATGGGACCTAAGCATTCACCCAAGGACAAAGATTTGATTTTTTTACCCAATTTATATACACGGGAGCATGTGCATGTATTTCAAATTTGAATAATGCACATAAAATGCCTATAAAAACCAGTTAATGTATAAAAATGTCCAAACGAACCCGAAAAGTTCCAAAACTTAACACAACACTCCTATTGTTCTATGTTGGCACTAGAAAGTTTTTGAAAGTAATAAGAGGCAACGGATATCGTTTCGTCCCCAAAGGTGGCACGTTCCCTACCGAAACCATCAGGCTTGTTGTGAGAAGCTCTGCTTTGTGAGAAGCTTATACACAAACCTGCCCCAAATGGGACAAAATTTGTACCACTTCATGTTGATGCCGCTCCATGATACCATGCCAAGTTTCATGAATTTAAGACGAGTTTTGGATTTACTAGAATTTCAAAACCAGGTATCTCAACGTTTTGCCGGCAATCAACAGTGCCCTGGTGTTTGAAATTCATTCCCATTTCTTGCATGGGACCTAAGCATGCACCCAAGGACAAAGATTTGAGTTTTCAACTAATTTATATGCACTGGAGCATGTGCATGCATTTCAAATTTGAATTATGCACATAAAATGCCTAGAAAACTCATTTAATGTATAAAAATGTCCAAATGAACCCCGAAAAATTCCAAAACTTAACACAACACTCCTCTTGTTCTATGTTGACACTAGAAAATTTTGGAAAGCAATAAAAGGCAACGGATATCGTTTCGTCCCCAAAGGTGGCACGTTCTGTACCGAAACCACCAGGCTTGTTGTGAGAAGCTCTGGTTTGTGAGAAGCTTATACCCAAACCTGTCCCAAATGGGACAAATTTTTTACCATGGCATGTCGAGTGCCGCTCCATGATACCATGCCAAGTTTCATGAATTTCAGACGAGTTTTGGATTTACTAGAAGTTAAAAACCAGGTATCTCAACGTTTTGCCGGCAATCAACAGTGCCCTGGTGTTTGAAATTCATTCCCATTTCTTGCATGGGACCTAAGCATGCACCCAAGGACACAAATTTGATTTTTCAACCAATTTATATGCACTGGAGCATGTGCATGTATTTTAAATTTGAATTATGCACATAAAATGCCTAGAAAACCCAGTTAATGTATGGAAATATCCAAACGAACCCTGAAAAATTCCAAAACTTAACACAACACTCCTGTTGTTCTATGTTGTCAGTATAAAATTTTGGAAAGAAATAAGAGGCAACGGATATCGTTTCGTCCCCAAAGGTGGCACGTTCCCTACCGAAACCATTAGGCTTGTTGTGAGAAGCTCTTGTTTGTGAGAAGCTTATACCCAAACTTGCCCCAAATGGGACAAATTTTTTACCACGACATGTCGGGTGCCGCTCCATGATACCATGCCAAGTTTCATGAATTTCAGACGAGTTTTGGATTTACTAGAATTTAAAACCTAGGTATATATCTCAACGTTTTGCCGGCAATCAACAGTGCCCTGGTGTTTGAAATTCATTCCCATTTCTTGATGGGACCTAAGCATGCACCCAAGGACAAAGATTTGGTTTTTTACCCAATTTACATACACGGGAGCATGTGCATGTATTTCAAATTTGAATTATGCACATAAAATGCCTATAAAAACGAGTTAATGTATAAAAATGTCCAAACGAACCCTGAAAAATTCCAAAACTTAACACAACACTCCTATTGTTCTATGTTGGCACTAGAATTTTTTTGAAAGTAATAAGAGGCAACGGATATCGTTTCGTTCCCAAAGGTGGCACGTTCCCTACCGAAACCATCAGGCTTGTTGTGAGAAGCTCTGCTTTGTGAGAAGCTTATACACAAACCTGCCCCAAATGGGATAAAATTGGTACCACTTCATGTTGATTCCGCTCCATGATACCATGCCAAGTTTCATGAATTTAAGACGAGTTTTGGATTTACTAGAATTTAAAACCAGGTATCTCAATGTTTTGCCGGCAATCAATAGTGCCCTGGTGTTTGAAATTCATTCCCATTTCTTGCATGGGACCTAAGCATGCACCCAAGGACAAAGGTTTGAATTTTCAACTAATTTATATGCACTGGAGCATGTGCATGTATTTCAAATTTGAATTATGCACATAAAATGCCTAGAAAACCCATTTAATGTATAAAAATGTCCAAACGAACCCCGAAAAATTGCAAAACTTAACACAACACTCCTGTTGTTCTATGTTGACACTAGAAAATTTTGGAAAGCAATAGGAGGCAACGGATATCGTTTCGTCCCCAAAGGTGGCACGTTCTGTACCAAAACCGCCAGGCTTGTTGTGAGAAGCTTATACCCAAACCTGCCCCAAATGGGACATTTTTTTACCACGTAATGTTGATGCCTCTCCATGATACCATGCCAAGTTTCATGAATTTCAAACGAGTTTTGGATTTACTAGAATTTGAAAATCAGGTATCTCAACATTTTGCTGGCAATCAATAGTGCGCTGGTGTTTGAAATTCATTCCCATTTCTTGCATGGGACCTAAGCATGCACCCAAGAACACATATTTGATTTTTCAACCAATTTATATGCACCGGAGCATGTGCATGTAGTTTAATTTTGAATTATGCACCTAAAATGGCTAGAAAACCAGTTTAATGTATAAAATGTCCAAACGAACCCTGCATAATTTGAATTCTTTTACGACACACATATAGTTGCATGTTCACTGCAGATAAAATGTCTAGCAATTCAAACACCGTCCATTGCCGTTGTGACGCCATTATGTAATTCAAACCAAGATGAAAAATCAAGTAGATCCCACGTAGTTTATGATCACCAACCGTGTGAGATGTAGTACAAAATATCTTGGAGCACCGTCGGTGTATAGTATGCCTACGGCTTACGCGAGAAGGTGCGTCGGCTACAGTCCACAGTCGGCATGTCAAGCACACTAGCTCGCTCCCCAAATACTCCCGCCTCTGCATCCCTCGCAATCTCGAAAATATTTCTGCCTCGTAATCTCGAAAATATCTACCGCTTGGAAGGTTTTAATGTTTGATAGCACACGATTAGTATGTGCGGACCTTAATGTTCTGACCATGTCTAGATATACATGTAATAAAATCTTATATAATGGGATGGAGGGAATGTTGTACTACGTCATTTTTCAATTGTTGTTTAGCTTCTAATATTAACTTGGTGCTTTTAGGTATATATATCATTGCCAAAGATCCACACTTCGACCCTTTCTGCATATGGGGCAATGAGATATTCATGAACCAACATCAAGTGAGGAAACTGATAAAGATTGTTATTAAAATGGGTCAAAAGATGTCAATCAAACTGTTTGTTTACACTTTATGCAAGACAACAGTGAACTGCAGGATGGTAAGTAAGAACCCTGTAGCCTTCTTTTTACTACCCGTAATGAGTTGTGTTAGATGACAATGTCTGAATCTTTTTTCTTTTGCAGTGGATCCTGAAGCAGTTTACTCAAGATTACCTCTCAAACTACATGATTGGCGGCCGGCCATCACAAGGGGTTGGACTAGAGTCCTGCATGCCTTCTGCATTCAGGAGAGCACAATAGGGCCATTCTGCTTCACCTTGTTCCGCAACCGGGATGTCTGTCGCCTCTTTCTTTACCATCTGTAATAGTACAAGTATAGAACCCTGGTTCATCATTCTTTATTTGGTGCTTATGTAATTTTTAAACATATGTACATGTGAATCGAATAATGCATTGGTTGTTTGAACCTGATGGATATGAATAAAGCTATAGCCTACTTTCAAGTTTAAATTAGGTACAATTTTAAATAGCACCAATTAAACTAGGGCAAAATTACGGTGTGCAGGTCATTACGGCGCACACGGTTAATAAAGCACAGCGTGTGCGATATACATCATATTCCGGCACAGTTCACGAAGAGAAAACATGTGTAACAATGCACACAGTTGCCGTTTGCAAAGCGTGTGTGATGTCAGACACTATCACATACGGTACGAGAAAACTAAATGTGTGTGATTGTCTAGCTATCGTACACGATTATGATCATGAACTGTTTGTGATGTGCCAGGCATCGTAAAACTCCCGTGCCTGGAATCCGCCTGGAAAACTCCCGTGCCTGGAATCTGCCTGGTTTTAGGTAAAACCACAAAACTCCGACTGCGATGGCAATGCGAGCACAAACGAGTAGCAAGGATGAAGCGTTTGGGATATTCAAGATATCGGAAATGGTTATATAGGGACAACTGTATGCATCAAGGCTCCCTATCCCCGACGATTTCTGGGTCGTGTGGGAAGGACCCCCCCTATCGCCGTCACTCACCAGGCGACGGTTCCAAATGCCGTCGCGGAAAGGGGTTAAAAACCGTTTGTATAGCACCGACGCGTACCAGTGAAGAAGTCATGCCTTGCCCCGCAAGGGATGACCTGAGCAAAATTGAAATAAAGAACTAACTAGTTAGATAATTTTGGGCACAACCGTATACATCACATATAAAACTCAATCAGAACATGTTGAACTTAAACATACCGTCCTAGTGAGGAAGTCATTCGGCAGATCTATGAAGAACTTCTTATCCCTTTAGCATCTCACTGAACCACATGTCTCACATGGGGCATCCATTTACTTCTTTCATCAAGTTGAGAAAATTAAGCATACATAACATATGTATATAGATATAATGCAACATAACCAGTTAGTACGAACTAGCACTATCTGGCCATCTAGATATTAACACATACTTGTAATTAAATAGTTCTACAAAGCATGGGTAGTTCAAACATATAACATGCATAAAGTTAAACAGTTCGTATGAAATAGGTAGTGCGCGCTAAGCTAGTGGCCAGAGGGACCGGCCTCGTGGTCGTGCCTAGTGGACCTACGACAATACCCCTGCTGATCCTCCTCCTCACGCTCCAAGGCATCCCAGTCTATGGGATCCTCCTCGCGCTCTTCCTGACTACACACTGAAGTATCCTCATGTCGTCCAGCGCGAGCAACTTCGCGTACTCACGACACTTAGGGAAGTTCAGTGTCGCCCCTTCCTCAAAGAACTCTACCGCCATGGCATCATAGGCGCGCGCCGCTAACTCTGGGGTGTCCCAATGGCCAAGCTCGTGGACGACATTGTCCTTCCTAATGGTGGCATAATACTTATCCCTTCGGTCACACACCATGAAACTTTGGAGCCATCTGTGACGGTGCATATATAACTAACAAGTTGGTAATAACTGGGCATATTAATGAGTACCTGCAAAACCTACAATCTACAATGTAATAAAGCGTACACTGCAGCTACACTAAAATCATAGTCTACAACTACACTAAATTATGTCACTACAAGTACACTACATAGAACTACAATAAAAGCACACTAGCTAAAATCATATACTATAATCTTACACTATTCTTACACACAAAATTCTACATTATTCTTACACTAAAAGTTCTACATTATTCTTACACACAAAATTCTACATTATTCTTACACGAAAAATTCTACACTACAACAACACAAAAATCTTACACTAAGTGTGCAACTACACAAAAATCTTACATGCACGAATTCTACACTACTACTATTACACTAAGAATTCTAAACTACTACGACTATTACACTACACTATGTAGAACTCACCGGCGGCGGCGGGAGACGGCGAAGGGGCGTTGCGGGGTGGAGATGATGGGGGCGGAGCCAGAGGTGACGGCGATGGGGGCGGGGCTGGTGGGGTGGAGGCGATAGCGACGGGGACGGCGGGCTGGAGATGGAGGTGATGGCGACGGGGGCGGCGCGGTGGAGGCGGAGGCGACGGCGACGGGGGCGGCGGCGGCGGAAGCGGAGGTTTGGGAAGGGTGGGGATAGAATGAGAGAGGTGTGTGTGGGGCATTAATTTTAATCCGGGGGTGGCGAGGTAATTGCTGGCGTTGGCCTATGGTGCCAACGCCATTGCTATTATTTTTAGTTTTTATTAATTTTCCCTTTTTACTTTTATGAGTTACACACATTGTTTTTCATATTCATATAGATGTTTTATTTACAATTTTATTGTTTTTTCCTACTATTTATTATATTGTTAATATTATATTTTATTAATTATTTTGTGTAAATATGTAAACATACAGACCAATAATTAGAACACAACATCGATGTCATAAATCTGGCCTAGATACATAATAGTTGAAGGATGAAAATAATAACAAATATATAACTTTACTATACTACTCTTGATCTAGGCTAAGAACATCATCCGTGTAATGACTCCCATGATAAAAAATGCTGCCACCGATCTAGCTGGGAGAACGAGCCAAGCATAACACCAGCTAAAAGTGCATATCGAAGCATCTTGAATTTTTGGATTTGGCCGCGCATCACATCAGTCTTGAGCTGCATCTCATGTATCTGTTGTCTTAGTGGTCCAATGGATTACTCGAGCAACTCGCTCACATACTTCTGCACGAGATCAACCCATATCCATGTGTAGCAATATTTTGTCCATAACGCCTGTGGATCACAATATACACACATATATTCATGTGAGCGACACACTAGACGATATATAGAGTTGAATTGTGCAAATTAGCAGAAATAGATCAATAGGTATTTTCTGTGTTATTACCTTTCCACAGTTAGCGCAGATGTAAAGCTCTCACTCTGGATTCCAGTCTGTGTGCGACATATTCTTATCAGCAGGGCATCGACAGCCGCAATGCAGCACATGTGCCCTCGCTCGATTCCCGACAACTTCGGCACCTAGCTACCGGATCAAACGGACGTCATGCTGCAGCGGGATGATTCGCCGGACAGAGCCGACTACATTGGCCGTGGCGAGCTCATGTCGTAGCCAACTGGTCCAGAAGAGAGCTCGGCCAAGGCGGCAAAGTCCCAAACCTTCAACACACCCCGCCGACGTGGGCTCGCAAGCGGGACTCGTGCCGATTAAACATGCTCCGGTGGGTCCATTGTCACCAAAGCAGCTAACTAAGAGGGTGTACAATTTTGTGGAGAATGGAAGTGAATGTATTTGAGAAACATGGGCTGCGAACACTTCTATATATATATATATATATATATATATATATATATATATATACAAAACTTAGTGCTCGCGTTCCAATCGGTGGCACGACAACACTAGGTTAAGTATCTATGGCGTTTTTATAAATCACACGCCAGCAGTATCTTGCAATTGGCCACGACAGCTAGGACCACATAGTAGTGACACTAGCGGAAATAGCCACGCCAGCACTACCAAATTGTAGCTGGCATGCCAGTTTGGCCGACACCAGCACTATTTAAAAAAAATAGTGCTGGTGTTGATGGAAAATGGCGCGCCACCAACGAAAGTTGTGTCTAGCTGTTTTTCCACTAGTGCAATAAGCAGGCTAATTGGACTATTATTGATAATCCATTTAGTAATCAAATTGACATTTCTTATAAAACACACCAAATATTTCGTATCTGTATTACGACAACCAAGATTTCATAACTGAATTATATCAGATAGCTTCAGCACCTAGTTACACCATATAGGCATATAGCTAGCTACGCCATTACACAACATCACCAAGTTTCACATGAAACATCGAAAACCTTTGGAAAGTAGCATCATACACGGTAAATAGACAGATGAGTCTCATCTAGGAAACTGCAGAAGCAGAAGGCGAATATTGAGCCTTCAGTGATGTTGAATGTCCTTGCAACTTTAGGCCAGTGGCTATGGAAATTGCCAGCCCAACCTTCGTCCTATTGAGGATGACTTCAATATTGTACCGTGGGTGTTGAATGAATACCTTCCTCGCCTCTTAACCATGGAGGTGGTCTGAGAGGTAATCATCGGTGAACTGCTTTGGAAAGTACTGAAAACAAAGGTATGCATAAATAGTTGTTATAAATTTTGAAATGGCACAAGGGAAAAAACAAGGTAAAAGAGTTAGTACCATCCTATAGTTGACTGATGTCTTCTTCATTGTGCAAACAAAGATCTTGCTATTATTCGTGGCGAGTTTCTTTATCCTAACAATCTTTTTGAGTTTCTTGACTTAACTGATATTCATGGACATCTCATTTCCCCATATGAAAAATGGATCGAACAGTGGGTCTAAACCTGAGGACCTATATGTGCAAGACCAAATTGTTAAAACCTAAATATTAGAATGATTCCTGCAACTGCACAATAATGTGCTATTAGCCAAAGGACCATGTATGTGCAAACCTCGATGGTAAACCTCATTGCCTCGCATTGTTTCCTTGCAACACATATAATGTCGTCATTGATCAGGTTAAGTGAGGGTTGGCATACTATCAGTAAAATATGTTGATGAAAAATAAACATGTTGCACATTCAACATATTAATTCGAGCCACATGGAAAAACCAGTTAACCAAACCAAGCATGCAAAACAACTTTTTTCTAGAATACGCGCAAGCATGCGTACCATATATTGATAGAAGAAGAGGCAAAAAAGCCGGATACAAGCCTTTCGGCTATTACAATGCCAATCACAAGGATTAGCAACCACATCCACAAAACAAACCCATCGTGCGTACTGCGATACATGCTCGACCTATACCAACCACATGCCAATGGAGATGAGGCAAATCACAGAGCAACCAAGCCGCTACACACCAACCCCGAAGAACTCTGCAACACTACCAAGACCTAAGGATAACACTGACCTTGCTAAACAACTTGGAAATAGAGCAATTGTATATGTTTCTCGTGTATTTAGTACAGCCACATTCAATTTATTTCTCACATGCATAACAATACAAAACTGTACCCACGACAAATGAACATCAGATTGCATAATTGAACCAAACAGTTAACTGGACATCAGAACAAATGAACCAAACAGTTAACTGAGCACCACATTGCAGAAGATAAGACAATTAGCCAAACCAAGAATGCTTGATAAGTACTAGTAAATGTAGCCATTGTTAGACCAACCTGTTAACTGAACATTACATTTCAGAAGATTAGATTGCATATTAACATTACAGGGGACAATTTACTAGAAGGCACCGGCGGTGGCCTTGACAAAACACCACGGACTGTATTTTAAAGTAGCCAACCATGTGGTGGCGTCGACGGTGGCCTCGAAGGGGAGGTGCTCCTCCAATATCTGGCAGTAGGCACGCATGGCAGCCATCGCGACCTCATCCATGCGTCCGACTGCGATTTGCTTCTCCGCTGCCAGATGCTCCTGAGCTGCTCGCTATACTGCAAATGGCTGTGGGCGACACTTATTTGGAGTATGGGCGGTGATTTGGGCGGAAGGTGTCGTGCCATCGGTCAAGGCATGTGGGATGGAGTAGGAGGAAGAGGATGGGGATGGGGTGTAGATTACCTGAATATATTGATGAGGCCGCATGGCAAGAAGAATTGTCGTCGGCGAGGAGGTAGCGCTGCAAGTCAGTGAAGGTTTGAACTTGGAAAGGAAGGAGGAACAGTTGAAATGTGGCTTTTTCTCGGGGGGGGGGGAGCAGGGAGCTAGGTATTTCCGCTGTTGCCAAATTTTTTCGCTTGGTGCCGCGAGAAACTGGCGCGTAAGTGTAGTTGAAGTGCGGTCGGTGGACTATAGACGACGAAACTTCCGGCGTAAGCCATACAAGAGGGTGTGCCAAGATATTTTATATCGCATCGTACACGATTCTTGCTAGTAAACTCTTTGTGGTGTACCTGATTTTTTTTCATTCTGACTTGAAAGACAAAATGATGTTGTGAAGGGAAAGGATGGTGTATGAATTGCTAGAACATTTATCTATAGTGAACATGCAACTATATGAGTGTCGTGTTAAAATTTGGAATTATTCAGGGTTCGTTTAGCCTTTTTTATACATTAATTGAGTTTCTTGGCATTTAATGTGCATATTTCAAATTTGAACTACAAACACATGCTCCATTGCTCCGATATGAGTTGAAAAATCGTACATGTGTCCTTGGGTGAATGTTTAGGTCCCATGCAAGAATTGAGAATGAATTTCAAACACCTCGGCATCGTGGCTCGGCCGAAAACATTGAGATACTTGGTTTTTAAATTCATGTATATCCAAAAATCGCCTGAAAATCACGAAACTTTGGCATGGTATCATGAAATGGCACCAACATGTTGTGGTAAACATTTGTCAGATTTGGGACAAGTTTTGGTATAAACTTATTACAAACTGGAGCTTCTCTCCGTCACACGGAGCGATAAATCCCAGTCTCAATCCATGCAACCCAACAGACACTTTCGAAGATAGCTGTAGAGCACCTTTATGACCACCCAGTTATGAAGTGACGTTTGATAGAACACAGAGTATTCCTCCGATATCCAGCCGTGGCATGATCTCATGGTCTAAGGAACAAATACTTGACATTACGGAAGCTGTAGCCAATAACTAAGTGATACGGGCTGATGCTAAGCTTACGGTTGGGTATGTCCATCACATCATTCTCCTAATGATGTGATCCTATTATCAAATGACAACTCATGTCTATGGTTAGGAAACCTTAACCATCTTTGACCAATGAGCTAGTCTAGTAGAGGCTTACTAGGGACACAGTGTTGTCTATGTATTCACACATGTATTTAAGTTTCCAGTCAATACAATTCTAGCATGAATAATAAACATTTATAATGAATATGAAATATTATATAACCATTTTATTATTGCCTCTAGGGCATATTTCCAATAGTCTTCCACTTGCAATAGAGGTAATAATCTAGTTTACATCTTAATGAATCTAACACCCATTGAGTCATGGTGTTGATCATGTTTTGCTCGTGGTAGAGGTTTAGTCAACGGGTCTTCCACATTCAGATCCGTATGTACTTTGCAAATCTCTATGTCTACAATGCTCTACTCGGAGCTACTCTAGCTAACTGCTCCGCGATTCAATATGTGTCCGGATTAGTGTCAAAGCTAGCATCGACGTAACCCTTTACGATGAGCTCCTTATCACTTTCATAAACGAGAAACATTTCCTTAGTCCCTTTTCGGTACTCAAGGATATTCTTGACCACTATCTACTGGTCTACTCCTGGATCACTTTGGTACCTACCTGCCAGACTCATGGCAAGGCACACATCAGGTCTATTACACAACTTGGCATACATTATGGAGCCTATGGTTGAGGCATAGAGAATGACTTTCACCCTTTCTCTTTCTTCTGCTGTGGTCAGGCTTTGAGTCCCACTCAACTTCACACCTTGAAATGCAGGCAAGAACCCCTTCTTTGACTGGTCCATTTTGAACTTCTTCAAAATCTTGTCAAGGTATATATGTGCCCTGTGAAAGTCCTACCGGACGTCTTGATCTATCTCTATAGATCTTAATGCCCAATATGTAAGCAGCTTCACCCAGGTCTTCCTTTGAAAAACTCTTGTTCGAATAACCCTTTATGCTTTCCAGAAATTTTATATCATTCCCAACCAATAACATGTCATCCATATATAGTATTATAAATTCTATAGAGCTCCCACTCACTTTTTTTTGTAAATACAAGCTTCTCCATAAGTTTGTATAAAACTAAAAGCTCTGATCACCTCATCACAATGTATATTCCAACTCTGAGATGCTTGCATCAGTCCATAAATGCATCATTGGAGCTTTCATATCTCTTTAGTATTCTTGGGGTCCACAAAACCTTTGGGTTGCATCATATACAACCCTTCCTTAAGGAAACCGGTTTTCACATCCATCAGCCAGATTTCATAATCGAAAAATGCAGCAATCGCTAACATAATCCTAACATACTTAAGCATCGCTACGGGTGAGAAAGTCTCATCATAGTAAAATCCTTGAATTTGTTGGAAACCCTTCGCCACAAGACGAGCTTTATAGACAGTGACACTACCATCAGCGTATGTCTTCTTCTTAAAGATCCATATGTTCTCAATGGCCTGTCGGTCATCGGGCAAGTCTACCAAACTCCACACGTGGTTCTCATACATGGATCCTATCCGGATTTCATGGCCTCAAGACATCTTTCAGAATATGGGCTCATCATTGCTCCTTCATAGTTCGTAGGTTCGCCCTTGTCTGCCAACATGACTTCTAGGACAGGATTACCATACCACTCTGGTGCGGAACGTGTCCTGGTCGACCTACGAAGTTTAGTAGTAATTTGATCCGAAGTCTCATGATCATCATCATTAGTTCCTTTCCGGTTGGCGTAGGCATCACGGGAATTGCCTTATGTGATGTGCTACTTTCCAATTCAATAGAAGGTACGATTACCTCATCAAATTCTACTTTCCTCCCACTCACTTCCTTTGAGAGAAAATCCTTCTCTAGAAAGGACCCATTCTTGGCAACAAAGATCTTACCCTCGGATCTGTGATAGAATGTATACCCAATGGTCTCTTTTGGGTATCCTATGAAGACGCACTTTTCCACTTTGGGTTCGAGCTTATCAGGCGGAAGCCTCTTGACATAAGCATTGCATCCCCAAACTTTAAGAAATGACATCTTAGGTTTCAAGACAACCCATAATTCATACGGTGTGATCTTAACAGATTTAGACGGTGCCCTATTTAAAGTGACTGCGACTGTCTCTAATGCATTACCCCAAAACGATAGTGGCAAATCGGTAAGAGACATCATAGAACGCACCATATCCAATAAGGTACGATTACGACGTTCGGACACACCATTACGCCATGGTGTTCTAGGTGGCATGAGTTGTGAAACAATTCCACATTGTCTTAAATGTGCGCCAAACTCATAACTCAAATATTCTCCTCCACGATCAGATCATAGAAATTTTATTTTCTTATTACGATGATTCTCTACTTCACTTTGAAACTCCTTGACCTTTCCAAATGTTTCATACTTGTGTTTCATTAAGTAAATATACCCATATCTACTCAAATCGTCCGCGAAGGTAAGAAAATAAGGATATCCACCACGTGCTTCAATACTCATTGAACCGCATACATCGGTATGTATTATTTCCAATAAGTCACTTGTCCGCTCCATTGTTCCAAAAAACAGGGTTTTAGTCATCTTGCCCATGAGGCATGGTTCACATGTTTCAAATGATTCATAATCAAGTGATTCCAAAAGTCCATCAGCATGGAGTTTCTTCATGCACTATACACCAATATGACCTAAGCGGTAGTTCCACAAGTATATGGTACTAATATTATTAACTTTGCATCTGTTGGCATCAATATTATGAACATGTGTATCGCTACGATCGAGGTTCAACAAGAATAAACCATTCGCAAGGGTGCATGACCATAAAAGATATTATCCATATAAACAGAACAACCATTATTCTCTGACTTAAATGAATTATCATCTCGCAATAAACAAGATCAAGATATAATGTTCATGCTTAACGCAGGTACCGAATAAGAATTATTCGGGTTTAAAACTAATCCCGAAGGTAGACGTAGAGGGAGCGTGCCGATGGTGATTGCATCAACCTTGGAGCCATATCCAATGCGCATTGTCACCTCGCCCTTAGCTATTCTCCGTTTATTCTGCAACACCTATTTTGAGCTACAAACATTAGCAACCGAACCAATATCAAATACCCAGGCGCTACTACGAGCACTAGTAAGGTACACATCAATATCATGTATATCAAATATACCTTTGTTGACGTTGTCAGCCTTCTTATCTGCCAAGTGATGTGGTCACCCACTACTAGTAGGGTAACAGACCTGAGATCCTGGACCCACATAGGGTCCTACACCATCATTGGGAGGTCCCTGGACCATAGGCGCACTCGGCTGCGCACCACCAGAGATCCACTCGGATAGACTGATGACACTCGGACGTCCCAGCCACCACCACTCGGACAAAGAAGACGCAGCGACGACATGGGAGCTACAATGGTCGAGTGGTCTTAAGTCAGACTTCAAGCATAGTTATGGTTGTCATTACCTGTAACTATCGTAGTCATAGTTGTTTATACCTGAAATTGCCATAGTTATAGTCACTAATTCCCCTTGTAACGAGAGAGTTTAGAGGCCGCGACGCACTCTATATAAGTCGCCCTCCTCCTCCTTGTCAAGGGTTCAGCATTCCTTGCAATCATATACCCCAAGAGAAAACAAGCCTCAGGGCACGAGACGTAGGGCTATTACCTCCTCCAAGAGGGGCCCAAACTCATAAAAACTGAGTGCGACACTTGCGCCGTAGCTAGGCTTTGCCCCTCTTTCATACCATAGCACTCATTGTCAGGATCGTAACCCCGACACCAAGTACTTAGGGTAGTTCCACTCCTAGTGGTCATTCCCCTTGCAATAGAAGCACTCAGTACTAGGTTTGGGTCCAACCTCGGGCTTCTTCACGGGAGCTGCAACTACCTTGCCATTCTTCTTGAAGTTCCCTTTCTTTCCCTTGCCTTTTTGAAACTAGTGGACTTATTGACCATCAACACTTGATGCTCCTTCTTGATTTCTACTTCCGCGGCCTTAAACTCAGGGATCGTTTTCTCCATCCCTTGCATATTATAGTTCATCACGAAGGCCTTGTAACTTGGTGGCAGTGACTCAAGAACTCTATCAATCGCTACTTCATCCAGTAGATTAACTCCCAACTGATTCAAACGGTTGTAGTACCCAGACATCTTGAGTACGTGCTCACTAACAGAGTTGTTCCCGTCCATGTTGCAGCTAAAGAACTTGTCGGAGGTGTCATACCTCTCAACCCGGGCATGAGCTTGAAATACCAATTTCAGCTCTTGGAACATCTCATATGCTCCGTGGTGCTCAAAACATCTTTGGAGCCCTGGTCCTAAGCCGTAAAGCATAGCCCACTGAACTATCATGTGGTTATCATTTCTTGTCTGCCAGACGTTCATAGCATACATCTATATTGGCGGGATCGGGTGGCACAGCTAGCGGTGCATCAAGGACATAAGCCTTATGTGCAGAAGTGAGGATAATCCTCAGATTATGAAGCCAGTCCGCATAGTTGCTTCCATTATCTTTCAACTTTTCTTTCTATATGAACGCATTAAAATTCAGGGGAGCTACAGCGCGAGCCATTGATCTACAACATAATTTTGGAAAGACATTAAGACTATGTTCATGATAATTGATTCAATTAATCATATTACTAATGAACTCCCACTTAAATCAACATCTCCAAAGTTGTCTAAGTGTTACATGATCCAAATCAACCAACCCATGTCCGATCATCACGTGAGATGGGGTGGCCATCAATGGTGAACATGTCCATGTTGATATTATCTACTATACGACTCATGTTTGACCTTTCGGTCCTCCGTGTTCCGAGGCCATGTGTGTACATGCTAGGCTCGCCAAGTTTAATCCAAGTATTTCGCATGTGTAAAACTGGCTTACACTCGTTGTATGTGAACAAAGATTCTATCACACCCGATCATCACGAGGTGCTTCGAAACGACGAACTATTGCAACGGTGCATACTTAGGGAGAACACCTTTTATCTTGAAATTAAGTGAAGGGATCATCTTATAATGCAACCGTCATCCTTAGGAAAATAAGATGCATAAAAATTTAAGCATCACATGCAATGAATATGTGACATAATGGCCATCATCATCTTTGTGCTTTTGATCTCCATCTCCAAAACACCGGCATGATCTCCATTGTCACCGGCATGACACCATGATCTCCATCATCGTGTCGTCATGTGGTTGTCTCTGCCAACTATTTCTTCTACGACTATTGCTAACTCATAGTAATAAAGTAAAGCAATTAAATGGCGTTTAATAGTTGACATGCAGGTCATACAATAAATTAAAGACAACCCCAAGGTTGCCAGAATCGCGATTTTGAATCGGATCGGAGCTCTGATGGTAGGATCGCAAATCATAGAATCTTCACTATCAGGATCATATAAACGTAGATTCTATGAACTAAAATCATAGAATCATAGGGGTTAGTTTGGATCGTAAAGTCGTAGAATCATATAATAGAATCGCGATTCTCACAACCTTGGACAACCCTATGGCTCCTGTCAGTTGCCTTACTCATCGACATGCAAGTCATGAACTATAGGATCGGAAGTATATCTAGAGAGGGGGTGATTAAACTACTTGACCAAATAAAAACCTAACCTTTTCCCAATTTTATTTGTGGGCAAATTTTAGCAATACTAGCAAGTCAAGCATCACCCTACACATGCAATTCTAAGAGTATAGCAGCGGAAAGTAAAACATTGCACATGTAAGTAAAGGCGGGGGTTGGAGATTTCAAACGCAATGAAGACACGATGGTTTTTGGCATGGTTCCGATAGATGGTGCTATCGTACGTCAATGTTGATGGAGACCATTGTTGAGGATATCGCTTATCGTTAGCGTCTCGGTCCGCTGGAGATTAGAGATTAATCAAAAACTGGCCGATTAATCAATTTATCGATCAACTATTAATCGGATATATTTTTGCAAATCTCAGGTTCCCAACACTAAAATAGGCTATATTCAACACGAAAACAATACTGGACATAAGTGTTACCTTGATTACTAGCGTTCGAATTCATGTATAATGAAAAACATAATAGGACAACAGTACATATAGCATAACAAGGTCCACAAAATGAAAATAAACATAGCTTTTGCAAATATAGTGGTACGAATAGGCCCGATTTATCGGTAGATTATTACTGATAAATCGGTTGTCATAGCGATAAATCGACCCAAATGATAAACGGTGAAGATAAGGCATAATCTTATCGGTCACCCCAAGAGTAGCGATGTATCAGACGATAAATCGCTGAGTTGGAAGATTTTTTGAACAATGATGGAGACTTCAACCCACGGAGGGTAACGGCAACGCGAGTGCATGGAGGGATCCACCCACGAAGGATCCACGAAGAAGCAACCTTGTCTATTGCACCATGGCTTCTGTCCATGAAGGACTAGCCTCACTCAGGTAGATCTTCACGAAGTAGGTGATCTCCTTGCCCTTACAAACTCCTTGGTTCAACTCCACATGATCTTGGAGGCTCCCAAGTGACACCTAACAAATCTAGATTACACCACTCTCCAAAAGGTAATATATGGTGTGTTGGTGATGAACTCCTTG
The DNA here is from genome assembly GCF_002575655.3 of Aegilops tauschii subsp. strangulata. Taxonomy (NCBI): domain Eukaryota; kingdom Viridiplantae; phylum Streptophyta; class Magnoliopsida; order Poales; family Poaceae; genus Aegilops; species Aegilops tauschii. Next base: position 68,363,426 of record NC_053035.3, read on the forward strand.
CTCTTGTTCTTCAAATGATAGTCTCCTCAACACTCAATCTCTCTCTCTCACAGATTTGGCTTGGGTAGGAGAAGGATTGGAGTGGAAAGCAACTTGAAGAGGCTAGAGATCAAGATTCAAATGGTAGGAATGGAGTCTCTTGATCTCAACACACGAGTAGGTGGTTCTCTCTCAGAAAACGAATGGTGGAAGTAGTGGTCCATTCTGATGGCTCTCTTAGAGCACTACTGCAGGATGCTGCTAACGCGACAGTATGATCAGATACCCTTTCACGAAACTGTATGCGATGCATTAATCACAAACGGGGATGTAAAAAAATCATCAAAAAAGGTGCAAAACGTTTGCGATGGAGGACGCATCAAACACGGTTCAGATTTTAGTTGCGTGTGCGATGTAGGGCACACGGTTAACCCGTTCGAACTTTTTGCGATGAGGCAGAACAACAAAAACGGGCAACCATATCAATATGTGTGCAATATACGACATACAGTTCGCTCCGATGAACCGTTTGCTATTAGGGAGTGCAACATAAACGGTTAGCCAGATCAAGGTGTGTGTGATATAGGGCATACGGTTCACTCGGACGAACTGTTTTCGATTAGGGAACGCAACAGAAATGGTTCAACTTAACAAGATGTGTGTGATACGTGGCAAACAGCTGACTTGGATGAACTGTTTGCGATGAGAATTTACAACACAGACGGTTAATACAGTTAGTTCGTGTGCGATTCTATGTGTACAAAAAACTTAAAAAAAATGCAAATTAGTTGCTTGCGGTTGGTAGGAGTATCACACACGATGCGTCTGCGAGTACTCGTGTGCGATGATTAGTAAGTTACACATGCATTTCCTTATGTTAACACTTGTGTGATAAATAACACGTGGCACCAGATACGGTATTCGTGTTGTGTGTGTGATCCACTTAGTCTTCCCGCGCTCGAGCGAATTCTTCCCGCGCTCCACATGGGTGAGTTGTAAAATCCATGCCTATTCCCTCACTGGTTTCCCACCACCAGGTAACGGCTTGCTGCATATAACCCAGGCGGCAATGCAGCGCCGCGACACTCTCGGAAGTTCTAGTCCTCACCCATCTACCATTAGTTATTCCAAGCATGCCAGGCAACGACCAAAGCTTCAATGTTGACGCCTACCTGCGTTACATCTTCGGCAAGGAGAACGAGCCGGAGCAGGTTGGGGAGCAAGAGCTTCATCGGCGGGTGCAGGCACCATCGCCCATCGGCTGCGATATCGGCGTCACAGTCCTTGGGAGCACAATTGACATATTGTAGAGGAGGTGTGATGAGCAGTTTGCCATCCACCGTGCAAAAGATCCAGAGCTGCTCGGCGACATGATCGACGACCCACCCGAAGAACCGCCATCACCAGTGCTCATCGAGAGCCTGATGCCCAGCAAGGAATGGGCAGAGGACCTCTGCGATTCAGTCAAGACAAAGGCAGCCTGCGGCTTCATCATTGCCCACGACGGCTGTGTCAACCTCGATCCCGATGATGTGGTGGCCAGGCTCGAGCGCATCCTTGGCGGAGTTGATGTCCCCGACGAAGTAGAACATCGCCAACGTGATATCTTGAGGATGCAGGTGATTGACGGAATTTGCTACCAGGCCAGAGACATGGAAATGGAGCGGTTCCGCGGAGTTGTCATGCGCGCGATTGCATGCTGTCAAGCTCTTCTGGAAGAGGCCCAGCAGCCCCAAGAGCCTCCCAGCGCCAGCAGCTCCATAGGCGGAGGCGGGTTGGGACACTTGGAGTGAATGGCCGCAAGGGTGCTATGCTGATCATGGAGTCCGAGAAGACCATTGTCGGAAGGCCGCCAGCTCAGCCTTTTAGCCTATATTTTATTATAATTGTGTGCATATGTAGGTCGTGAGTGTTCTGGGCCTTGCCGCATTTGGCATTTTAAATTATCCTGAACATGCAAGACAATTATTAAGAATTATTAACCTTGCCATTGTAACTTTGCCTCAACGGCGAGCAGAGCACGCATAGGGACGCTAGAGCGGGGCGCGCCGCGGCCGCCTCAATGGCGAGCAACCACGTGGTCAACCTTCTGCCATCAATAAATTTTGACCTTGTTTCTCGTCACATTGCTGATTACAGCACAATAAGTAATTGCAAATCTGTTCACACCTATCAAACTAATATGTGTCCACACTTAGCACCGGGCTATAAAAACTACCCACTCGAAAATTACTTCACAGTTCCTCTCCTCATCACCCACAAAACTGGTTTTTTCTGTCAAGTCGTTCCGCCATGACCGGCAGGAGGAGTTTAGGGTGGACATATAACCAGGCAGCAAAGACCAAGGCCGCAGAAGCACTAGAGAGGTCCCGCCGCGAAGCCGCAACCGCAACAGAGATGTCCCGGCGCGCCGCGGAGCCCTCGAACGAGCTCTCATGGGCACGCGAGGGCTCTCACAAGCGTATTTGCGGCATCGGCCATCGCGTCGAGCCAGCGTTCCTGAAGTCCTTCGCTGGCGACGATGACATTCTCGCTGGCTTCACTACGCAGCAGGAGCTGGTCGACGGCTTAATGAAGCTGCTCAAGATCAGCGATGCCTCGGTTGACAAGGCGACCGGCCTCGTCGAGCAACTCATGGATGACAATGCGAAGCTCCTCAAGTTGGTCGCCGAGAAGGAGGAGGAGGCCGCCGGCTGGAAGATGTTGCATGAGCAGAGCAGTGCCTCGGAGATGACGCTGAAAGAGGTCGTCGAGGAACTGATGGGTGGCTTGAGGAAGCTTCGGATCGAGCGCGAGCAAGAGGTGGAGGAATCCGTGGCTGATTTCAAGCAAAGTCGTGAGGAATTGAAAGGAGCTGGAGGATTTTGCCGCCCGGCGATCCATCGACGAGTAGAGACAGTAGCGACCCAGATCGTTGTCTACAATTTCCTTCTTCTCTTGCCCCCGTGTCTTCCGGGCTTTGCCGCATGTGGCATTATAAATTATCCAGAATATGTAAGATAATAATTATCTGCGCCATTGTAAATTTGTCGTCGTATTATCCATTGCCATTTTATTTGTGGTCGTATTATCCGTTGCGCTATGTGGCAATTTAAATTAGGGCGGAATACGAGTTGAAAACATGAACAAATTAAGAAAATGCTACCTTGGGATCACAAGCAAACACCCTCCGTCCAGGTGCTTTAATTAACCCATTAGTGGAGAAGTTGTGAGCGAGGTGGGTGAGGGAGTCCTGGATTAGGGGGTCCTTGGACAGCCGAACTATATATACTTTGGCCGGACTGTTGGACTATGAAGATACAAGATTGAAGACTTCGTCCCATGTCCGGATGGGACTCTCATTTGCATGGAAGGCAAGCTTGGCAATTCGGATATGTAGATCGCCTCCCTTGTAACCGACTCTGTGTAACCCTAGCCCCCTCCGGTGTCTATATAAACCGGAGGGTTTAGTCCGTAGGACAACAACAATCATAATCATAGGCTAGCTTCTAGGGTTTAGCCTCTACGATCTCGTGGTAGATCAACTCTTGTAATACTCATATCATCAAGATCAATCAAGCAGGAAGTAGGGTATTACCTCCATCGAGAGGGCCCGAAGCTGGGTAAACATTGTGTCCCCCGCCTCCTGTTACCATCCGCCTTAGACGCACAGTTCGGGACCCCCTACCCGAGATCCGCCGGTTTTGACACCGACATTGGTGCTTTCATTGAGAGTTCCACTGTGCCGTCGCGATAAAGGCTTGATGGCTCCTTCGATCATCGGCAACGATGCGATCCGGGGTGAGGTTTTTCTCCTCGGACAGATCTTTGTATTCGGCGGCTTCGTACTGCGGGCCAACTCGCTTGGCCATCTAGAGCAGATCGAGAGCTACGCCCCTGACCGTCAGGTCAGGTTTGGAAACTTAAACTATACCGCCGACATCCGCTGAGACTTGATCTTCGACGGATTCGAGCCCATGTCAGGTGCGCCGCACAGTCACGACGAGCATGACTTAGCTCTGCCGTCGGACGGTGTTCGGGAGATCACACCTGTGGCTACTCCGGCCCTCAATCCGGAGCAGATTGCGCCGTCCGAGGACGGGTGGATGCACCCCGCCACGGAGGCCGCACACTTAGCGGCATTAGAGCCGAATACTGACTTCACCTCTTATGAGACCTGTGTGGCCGAACCCTTGGATTCGTCCCCGGCCACGGGCTCCGAACCGCTTGCGTCCGTGCCTATCGAATCTGATTGGGCACCGATCATGGAGTTTACCTCCGCGGATATTTTCCAGCACTCGCCCTTGGGCGACGTGCTAGATTCATTAAGGTCTCTCTCCTTGTTAGGAGACCCTTGGCCGAACTATGTCCGGCTCGAGTGGGAAGCGGACGACGAAGAAATTCATTCCCCACCCACCACCCACTTAATAGCCACTGTCGATGACTTAACCGACATGCTCGATTTCGGCTCCAAAGACATCGACGGTATGGACGATGATGCAGGAGAAGAACAGGAACCACCGCCCACAGGGCGCTGGAGTGTCACCTCATCATATGATATATACATGGTGGACACCCCCAAAGAAAGCGACGGCAATAAGGCAACAGAGGATAATCACCTCGAGAAGTAATCTAAGCACTAGCGTCATCGGCACCGCTCTAAGCCCCGCCATAGCAAAAGCAGCGATACCGGCACAAGAGACAATAACGCTGCAGATAGTGCCGAAGACGAAGACAGTCCCCTCCAGCCAGGCTTCGAGCGGGAGGATGGGCAAGCTAGCCCTAAGGAACAGGCAGCAGACGGAGAATCAGAGGATGACAATTACATGCCTCTCTCCAAAGACGAGGTGAGCCTCGGCGATGAAGAATTTATCATGCCTGAGGATCCCGTCGAACAGGAGCGCTTCAAGAGCCGGCTCATAGCCACTGCAAAAAGCCTGAAGAAAAAGCAACAACAACTTCAAGCTGACCAAGATCTGCTAGCGGATAGATGGACTGAGGTCCTAGCGGCCGAGGAATACGAACTCGAGCGCCCAACCAAAAGTTACCCAAAGCGCAGGTTGCTACCCCAACTAGAGGAGGAAGCATTAAAGCCTACGCTTCCAGCGTATGATGCGGCTGACCGGCCACCTCGTGGCCGAGACAAAGCGGCATATCAGGCCGAAGTCCAGCCCGCACCCCATCGCCAGTTAAACAAAAATACCAAGGCCCGGGGTAACACGCAGGACCTGCGAGACGTATTGGAAAACAAAGTAGGACATGCAAGATCGATCTACGGATCACGGGGGCGTGCCCCAACGCATGACGACGACCGTCACGCCGGATATACTAAACACAAATCCGGCAGGGCCGAATACAGCAGACAAGACTCGTATGAACTGCGTCGCGTCATAGCTCGGCACAGAGGCGCCGCACACCCCCTATGCTTCACTGACAAAGTAATGGATCACGAATTCCTAGAAGGGTTTAAACCCATGAACATTGAGTCATATGATGGCACTACAGACCCCGCGGTATGGATAGAGGATTTCTTCCTCCACATTCACATGGCCCGCGGGGATGATCTACACGCCATCAAGTATCTCCCGCTAAAACTCAAAGGGCCGGCTCGGCATTGGCTGAATAGCTTGCCGGCAAACTCCATCGGAAGTTGGGAGAACCTGGCAGACGCATTCCTGGACAACTTCCAGGGCACTTATGTGCGACCACCGGATGCTGACGATTTAAGTCACATAACACAACAGACCGGAGAGTCAGCCAGGAAATTCTGGACTCGGTTCCTAACTAAAAAGAACCAAATTGTCGACTGTCCGGATGCCGAAGCCCTAGCGGCCTTTAAAGATAACATCCATGACGAGTGGCTCGCCCGACATCTCGGCCAAGAGAAGCCAAAATCCATGGCAGCCCTGACGACACTCATGACCCGCTTTTGTGTGGGCGAAGATAGCTGGTTGGCCCGTAGCAACATCACAGCAAGAAACCCTGGCACATCAGAGGCCAGAGATAGCAACGACAAACCCCGATGCAACAAACACAAGCGCCGCAAAAATGGTGAAAACGCCAAAGATACGGCAGTCAATGCCGGATTTAGTGGCTCTAAGTCCGGTCAGCGGAATGGGCCACTCAAAAATGACAATTCGGGCCCGTCCAGTCTGGACCGCATACTCGACCGCCCATGCCAAATTCATGGCACCCCAGGAACGCCAGCCAATCATACCAACAGAGAATGCTGGGTCTTCAAACAAGCCGGCAGGTCAGGCGCCAAAAACAAAGATAAGGGGTCTCAAAGCGATGATGGCGACGAGGAGCCCAGATCACCGAATACAGGAGGGCAAAAGAAATTTCCCCTGCAAATCCAAACGGTGAACGTGGTAAATGGCACACACACTCCCAACCCGGACCGGATGCGCACCCTTAGGGATGTCGACTTAACAGAACCAATCGTCCCACAATATAAACTAGGGCCGATCACCTTCAACCGCACGGATCGTCCGGTTAACACCAATCAGGGCAATCCAGCCGCACTAGTCCTCGACCCAATAATTGACGGGTTCCACCTCACACGAGTCCTTATGGACGGAGGCAGCAGTCTAAACCTGCTTTACCAGGACACAGTGCGCAAGATGGGCATCGATCATTCGGTGATCAAGCCCACTAAAGCCACCTTCAGAGGTATTATACCAGGTGTGGAGGCCAGCTGTACAGGCTCCATCGCCCTTGAGGTAGTCTTCGGATCACCAGACAATTACCGTGCCGAAGAATTAATCTTCGACATCGTCCCCTTCCGCAGTGATTATCAGGCACTGCTCGGACGAACCGCGTTCGCTCGATTCAACGCGGTGCCACATTACGCCTACCATAAGCTCAAGATGCCCGGTCCGCGCGGCGTCATCATGGTTAATGGCAAGGCTGAACTTTCCCTCGGCACCAAGGAGTATACCGCTGCTTTAACAGCAGAAGCAACGAGTGGCACCTTCCAATCGAACCTCGAGTCGACGGCCAGGCTCCCAGACACCGCCAAAGGACTCCGAACTACTTCGCGGCAGGATAGCCCGACTCGTCCAGAGCTCAATTAAACACTCCAGCGAAGGCCAGGACAGGCCGCATACCACGACTCAACCGCTCTCCGGCACACAAACATTTCTTACATTCCCTTTGCAGGTTCACCCTCGCGCCGACCAGGACTGGCGATTTGGAAGCAGCTTGAACGCGCAAGGGAATCCTTAGATATTCCCCGCAATGACCATCCGACTATACTCCGGATCCGCACACAGCTTCTTCCCCCTGGTCTCAGCAGGTTCCACAGTCATACCTCTTTTTTATCACATTACTTGTACTCATATGCATCGACGTACCATTCAAATACAACATGTGGATTTATATGAAGCTTATCTGCTGTTATTTCTTATTGAAATTCTTTTGTCAAGTGGCATCCGTACGCCGCGATATGCCTTAAATATGCCAGGGGCTTCGTTTCACCCATAATACGACAATAAAGTCCGAACACCTTCATGGAAGTTCGGCACCCCGAACTTATAGCATTATATGCATCAGCTCCGAATCATGTCTTGGGTCAAATGTTGGGTTTGCCCGGCACCCATGTTTTACTGCCTTACGTTTCACTATATCGGCTAAGGCGGCACAGGGAGAACTACTGCGATTGTGTCCCGGTTCTTCCGGACGAGCACCTCAGTAGAGAAAGCCGAAAACTGACTGTCATGATACGGTGAGAGCTGGTCAGCTGTTCGAGAGGTTCTAAAATCTTTAAGGATTTCTCCCGCATAATTCCATAGCCAATGCAGCGTGCGATGGATCGGTTTTTCTTTCGATCAGGTGCTTATAGAGCCCCTCGTGCGGTCTTCCGAACACCAGGGGCTGTGCCTACCTTCCTTTTCTAAAGCTCCTATGGCTAAGTGAGAGTGATAAAGCCCTATAGTCCGATTGCCTGGTTCGTTGTGCTGAACACCTCCTTCGAAGGACCCAAAACTGGGATAAAGAATGATCAGGTTTATCCCGAACACCCCCGTACTTCCTACGTGGGGGCAGAAGCCGACGACTGGCCAACTCTCAGGATTAATATATAAAACGGACGCGCAGGAGGATAAACTTTTATATAACATGCAATAAATAATAGAAATGACCTTGTTCAACATTACAAAGGACAACATGATTGTATTCATGGAAATATAACGTCCTTGGTGCATTGCTCTGCCGCAAGGCAGGATCCTTTCAGGACACTTTCATAATATAATTCGGGCTTGCGGTGCTCCTTCCCCTCTGGCGGTCCCTCGGTCATCAGCTTTTCAGAATCCATCTTCCCCCAGTGCACCTTTGCGCGGGCGAAGGCCATCCGCGCACCCTCTATACAGACCGACCGCTTGATGACGTCAAGTCGAGGGCAGGCACTTACAAGCCGCTTCACGAGCCCGAAGTAGCTGCTTGGAATCGGCTCGGCGGGCCATAGCCGGATAATCAAATCCTTCATGACTAGTTCGGCCGCCCTATGCATTTCGATCAGCTGTTTCAGTTGATTGGCAAAAGGCACCGGATAATTCGGTGCCATATACTGCGACCAGAAGAGCTTATCCACAGTTTCCCTTTCTTCGGCTCGGTAGAATTGGGCGGCATCCGATATGCTGTTGGTGACCGCATGTTGTTCGGAGTTTTGGATGAGATCACGGATATGACGAGGAACTTCGGAATGGTCCGGAAGTAAAGATTGATATGTGGATAGTAGTGTTTGATCTCCGGAAAGGTTCCGGAATCCATCGGAAGGGGTTCCGGATGTTTCCCGAAATGTTTGGGCACGAGAACACTTTATCTGGGCCAAAGGGGAATGCCCACGAGGTTTTTGGAAAGCGCAAAAGGAAGTTTTGCGGAGTCCAGGGGCCAGACGCCAGGGTCCCTGGCGTCTGGGTCCAGACGCCGGGAACCCTGGCGTCTGGCCCTGGAGTCCGAGAAAGACTCTTGCCTTTCGGGTGAAACCGACTTTGTGGAGGCTTTTACTCCAAGTTTCGACCCCAAGGCTCAACATATAAATAGAGGGGTAGGGCTAGCACCCAAGACAGATCAAGAAACACCAAGCCGTGTGCCGGCAACCCCGTCCCCTCTAGTTTATCCTCCGTCATAGTTTTCGTAGTGCTTAGGCGAAGCCCTGCGGAGATTGTTCTTCACCAACACCGTCACCACGCCGTCGTGCTGCCGGAACTCATCTACTACTTCGCCCCTCTTGCTGGATCGAGAAGGCGGGGACGTCATCGAGCTGAACATGTGCAGAACTCGAAGGTGCCGTGCTTTCGGTACTTGGATCGGTCGGATCGTGAAGACGTACGACTACATCAACCGTGTTGATATAACGCTTCCGCTTTCGGTCTACGAGGGTACGTGGACACACTCTCCCCTCTTGTTGCTATGCATCACCATGATCCTATGTGTGCGTAGGATTTTTTTGAAATTACTACGTTCCCCAACAGTGGCATCCGAGCCTGGTTTTATGCATAGATGTCATATGCACGAGTAGAACACAAGTGAGTTGTGGGCGATACAAGTCATACTGCTTACCATCATGTCATACTTTGGTTCGGCGGTATTGTTGGATGAAGCGGCCCGGACCGACATTACGCGTACGCTTACGTGAGACTGGTTTTACCGCCGTGCTATGCACACAGGTGACTAGCGGGTGTCAGTTTCTCCAACTTTAGTTGAACCGAGTGTGGCTATGCCCGGTCCTTGAGAAGGTTAAAATAGCACTAACTTGATGAACTATCGTTGTGGTTTTGATGCGTAGGTAAGAACGGTTCTTGCTCAGCCCGTAGCAGCCACGTAAAACTTGCAACAACAAAGTAGAGGACGTCTAACTTGTTGTTGCAGGGCATGTTGTGTTGTGATATGGTCAAGATGTGATGAAGATATAAGTTGTTGCATGAGATGATCATGTTCTGTTGAAGTTATCGGCAACTGGCAAAAGCCTTATGGTTGTCTCTCTATTGCATAAGATGCAAGCGCCAAATAATTGCTTTACTTTATCGCTATGCGATAGCAATAGTTGCAAGAGCAATAGTTGGCGAGACGACCATGTGACGACACATTGATATAGATCAAGATGATGGAGATCATGGTGTCATGCCGGTGACGATGGAGATCATGACGATGCTTTGGAGATGGAGATCAAAGGCACAAGATGATGATGGCCATATCATGTCACTTATTATGATTGCATGTGATGTTTATCTTTTATACATCTTATTTTGCTTAGTTCGGCGGTAGCATTATAAGATGATCTCTCACTAAATTTCAAGATAAAAGTGTTCTCCCTGAGTATGCACCGTTGCCAAAGTTCATCGTGCCCAGACACCACGTGATGATCGAGTGTGATAAGCTCTACGTCCATCTACAACGGGTGCAAGACAGTTTTGCACACGCGGAATACTCAGGTTAAACTTGACGAGCCTAGCATATGCAGATATGGCCTCGGAACACTGAGACCGAAAGGTCGAGCGTGAATCATATAGAAGATATGATCAACATAGTGATGTTCACCATTGAAAACTACTCCATTTCACGTGATGATCGGTTATGGTTTAGTTGATTTGGATCACGTGATCACTTAGATGATTAGAGGGATGTCTATCTAAGTGGGAGTTCTTAAGTAATATGATTAATTGAACTTCAATTTATCATGAACTTAGTCCTGGTAGTATTAGCATATCTATGTTGTAGATCAATAGCTCGCGTTTAGCTCCCCTGTTTTATAAATTGAAAGATGTTAGTAGCAATGATGCGGATTGGATCCGTGATCTGATGATTATCCTCATTGCTGCATAGAAGAATTATGTCCTTGATGCACCGCTAGGTGACAGACCAATTGCAGGAGCAAATGCAGACATTATGAACGTTTGGCAAGCTCGATATGATGACTACTTGATAGTTTAGTGAACCATGCTTTACGGCTTAGAATCGGGGCTTCAAAGATGTTTTTAAAACGTCATGGACCATATGAGATGTTCCAGGAGTTGAAGTTAATATTTCAAGCAAATACCCGAGTTGAGAGATATGAAGTTTCCAACAAGTTCTATAGCTAAAAGATGGAGGAGTATAGCTCAAGCAGTGAGCATGTGCTCAGATTGTCTGGGTACTACAATCGCTTGAATCAAGTGGGAGTTAATCTTCCAGATAAAATAGTGATTGACATAATTCTCTAGTCACCATCACCAAGTTAGTAGAACTTCGTGATGAACTATAATATGCAAGGGATGATGAAAACAATTCCCAAGCTCTTCACGATGCTAAAATCGGGGAAGGTAGAAATCAAGAAAAACATCAAGTGTTGATGGTTGACAAGACCACTAGTTTCAAGAGAAAGGGAAAAGGGAAGAAGGGGAACTTCAAGAAAAACGGCAAGCAAGTTGCTGCTCAAGTGAAGAAGCCCAAGTCTGGACCTAAGCCTAAGACTAAGTGCTTCTACTGCAAAGGGACTGGTCACTGGAAGCGGAACTGCCCCAAGTATTTGGTGGATAAGAAGGATGGCAAAGTGAACAAAGCTATATTTGATATACATGTTATTGATGTGTACTTTACTAGTGTTTATAGCAACCCCTCGGTATTTGATACCGGTTCAGTTGCTAAGAGTAGTAACTCGAAACGGGAGTTGCAGAATGAACAGAGACTAGTTAAGGGTGAAGTGACGATGTGTATTGGAAGTGGTTCCAAGATTGATATGATCATCATCGCACACTCCCTATACTCTCGGGATTAGTGTTGAACCTAAAATAAATGTCATTTAGTGTTTGCGTTGAGCATGAATATGATTGGATCATGTTTATTGCAATACGATTATTCATGTAAGTTAGAGAATAATTGTTGTTCTGTTTACATGAATAAGACCTTCAATGGTCATACACCCAATAAAAATGGTTTGTTGGATCTCGATCGTGGTGATACACATTTTCATAATATTGAAGCCAAAAGATGCAAAGTTAATAATGATAGTGCAACTTATTTGTGGCACTGCCGTTTAGGTCATATTGGTGTAAACCGCATGAAGAAACTCCATGTTGATGGACTTTTGGAATCACTTGATTATGAATCACTTGATGCTTGCGAACCATGCCTCATGGGCAAGATGACTAAGACTCCATTCTCCGGAACAATGGAGCGAGCAACTGACTTATTGGAAATAATACATACTAATGTATGTGGTCCGATGAGTGTTAAGGCTCACGGAAAGTATCGTTATTTTCTGACCTTCACAGATGATTTGAGCAGATATGGGTATATCTACTTGATGAAACACAAGTCTGAAACATTTGAAAAGTTCAAAAAATTTCAGAGTGAAGTGGGGAATCATGGTAACAAGAAAATAAAAGTTTCTACGATATGATCGCAGAGGTAAAATATTTGAATTACGAGTTTGGCCTTCAATTAAAACAATGTGGAATAGTTTCAAAAATTCGTGCCACCTGGAACACCACAGCATAATGGTGTGTCCGAATGTCATAACCGTACTTTATTGGATATAGTGCAATCTACGATGTCTCTTACCGATTTACCACTATCATTCTGGGGTTATGCATTAGAGACATCTGCATTCACGTTAAATAGGGCACCATCTAAATCCGTTGAGACGACACCGTATGAACTATGGTTTGGCAAGAAACCTAAGCTGTCGTTTCTTAAAGTTTGAGGTTGCAATGCTTATGTGAAAAAGTTTCAACCTGATAAGCTCAAACCCAAATCGGAGAAGTGCGTCTTCATAGGATACCCAAAAGAAAATGTTGGGTACACCTTCTATCACAGATCCGAAGGCAAGATATTCGTTGCTGAGAATGGATCCTTTCTAGAGAAGGAGCTTCTCTCGAAAGAAGTGAGTGGGAGGAAAGTAGAACTTGATGAGGTAACAGTACCTGCTCCCTTATTGGAAAGTAGTTCATCACAGAAATCTGTTCCTGTGACTCCTACACCAATTAGTGAGGAAGCTAATGATGATGATCATGAAACTTCAGATCAAGTTACTACCGAACCTCGTAGGTCAACCAGAGTGAGATCCGCACCAGAGTGGTACGGTAATCCTGTTCTGGAGGTCATGTTACTAGAACATGACGAACCTACGAACTATGAAGAAGCGATGGTGAGTCTAGATTCCGAAAAATGGCCTGAGGCCATGAAATCTGAGATGTGATCCATGTATGAGAACAAAGTGTGGACTTTGGTTGACTTGCCCAAATGATCGGCAAGCCATTGAGATTAAATGGATCTTCAAGAGGAAGACGGACGCTGATAGTAGTGTTACTATCTACAAAGCTAGAATTGTCGCAAAAGGTTTTCGACAAGTTCAAGGTGTTGACTACGATGAGAGTTTCTCACTCGTATCTATGCTTAAGTCTGTCCGAATCATATTAGCAATTGCCGCATTTTATGAAATCTGGCAAATGGATAGACAAAACTGCATTCCTTAATGGAATTATTAAAGAAGAGTTGTATATGATGCAACCAAAAGGTTTTGTCAATCCTAAAGGTGCTAACAAAGTATGCAAGCTCCAACGATCCATCTATGGACTCGTGCAAGAATCTCGGAGTTGGAATATACGCTTTGATAAGTTGATCAAAGGATATAGTTTTATACAGACTTGCGGTGAAGCCTGTATTTACAAGAAAGTGAGTGGGAGCACTACAACATTTCTGATAAGTATATGTGAATGACATATTGTTGATCGGAAATAATGTAGAATTATTCTGCAAAGCATAAAGGAGTGTTTGAAAGGAGTTTTTCAAAGAAAGACCTCGGTGAAGCTGCTTACATATTGAGCATCAAGATCTATAGAGATAGATCAAGACGCTTGATAAGTTTTTCAATGAGTACATACCTTGACAAGATTTTGAAGTAGTTCAAAATGGAACAGTCAAAGAAAGAGTTCTTGCCTGTGTTACAAGGTGTGAAATTGAGTAAGACTCAAAGCCCGACCACGGCAGAAGATAGAAAGAGAATGAAAGTCATTCCCTATGCCTCAGCCATAGATTCTACAAAGTATGCCATGCTGTGTACCAGATCTATTGTATAACCTACCACTTAGTTTGGCATGGGAGTACAATAGTGATCTAGGAGTAGATCACTGGACAGCGGTTAAAATTATCCTTAGTGGAATAAGGATATGTTTCTCGATTATGGAGGTGACAAAAGGTTCGTCGTAAAGAGTTACGTCGATGCAAGCTTTTACACCGATCTGGGTGACTCTAAGTCTCGATCTAGATACATATTGAAAGTGGGAGCTATTGGCTAGAGTAGCTCCGTGCAGAGCATTGTAGACATAGAAATTTGCAAAATGCTTACGGATCTGAATGTGACAGACCCGTTGACTAAAATTATCTCACAAGCAAAACATGATCACACCTTAGAACTCTTTTGGTGTTAATCACATAGCGATGTGAACTAGATTGCTGACTCTAGTAAACCCTTTGGGTGTTGGTCACATGTCGATGTGAACTATGGGTGTTAGCCACATAAAGATGTCAACTATTGGTGTTAAATCACATGGCGATGTGAACTAGATTATTGACTCTAGTGCAAGTGGGAGACTGAAGGAAATATGCCCTAGAGGCAATAATAAAGTTATTATTTATTTCCTTATTTCATGATAAATGTTTATTATTCATGCTAGAATTGTATTAACCGGAAACATAATACATGTGTGAATACATAGACAAACAGAGTGTCACTAGTATGCCTCTACTTGACTAGCTCGTTGATCAAAGATGGTTAAGTTTCCTAGCCATAGACATGAGTTGTCATTTGATTAACGGGATCACATCATTGGGAGAATGATGTGATTGACTTGACTCATTCCGTTAGCTTAGCACTTGATCGTTTAGTATGTTGCTATTGCTTTCTTCATGACTTATACATGTTCCTATGACTATGAGATTATGCAACTCCCGTTTACCGGAGGAACACTTTGTGTGCTACCAAACGTCACAACGTAACTGGGTGATTATAAAGGTGCTCTACAGGTGTCTCCGAAGGTACTTGTTGGGTTGGTGTATTTCAAGATTAGGATTTGTCACTCCGATTGTCGGAGAGGTATCTCTGGGCCCACTTGGTAATGCACATCACTTAAGCCTTGCAAGCATTGCAACTAATTAGTTAGTCGTGGGATGATGTATTACGGAACGAGTAAAGAGACTTGCCGGTAACGAGATTGAACTAGGTATTGAGATACCGACGATCGAATCTCGGGCAAGTAACATACCGATGACAAAGGGAACAACGTATGTTGGTATGCGGTCTGACCGATAAAGATCTTCGTAGAATATGCGGGAGCCAATATGAGCATCCAAGTTCCGCTATTGGTTATTGACCAGAGAGGTGTCTCGGTCATGTCTACATAGTTCTCGAACCTGTAGGGTCCGCACGCTTAACGTTCGTTGACGATATAGTACTATGAGTTATGTATGTGTCACGACCGGATTTTCGGGATATAAAATTTCCCAGAAAATGGCCTTTGTGCCCACCAGCCCCAGGATTACTGTTAGCTGATGAGGCACCAACTTGATACAAGAATTCCAAGCAAAGTACAAATATGTAGTACAAGACCATTGTGGCCTAGGAGTACAATACTTGGTTTCTAGTGGTTGATGGCGGAAGCGGTTTGTGGCTCATCTGCATCTATGGGACTCCATTTCCCACAAGAACAGCTGACCAGGATAACTCCTATCTTCGCGAGGCTGCTATCGTCGTTGCGTAGGTTCCGGGGCTGTCATCGCGATACTCATCCCCAAGCAAGGAATCTGGCCAAGACAATAGCTAGGGACAAGCCAGTGAGCACGTTTGAATGTACTCGCAAACATTAAGAACACGGGTATAATATAATAAGAGACAAACATGCTCCGGGATATTTATGATCACAACGTCTGCCACGAAAGTCTGTGATGCTCGCATGCAGGAGAATAATGAACATGCAATACGGGAGTAGAAGTAGGATGCACGACCGAGTGTCTGAAAGGACTCCTCGAAAGGTTGCAAAATAAATTAACAATGCCGCAGTCGGGCGTCTGAGCGACACCACATAAAGGGCTTATAAAAGATAAATAAATAACAAGCATGCCGCAGTCGGGCGTCTGAGCGACACCACATAAAGGGCTTATAAAAGATAAATAAATAACAAGCATGCCGCAGTCGGGCGTCTGAGCGACACCACATAAAGGGCTTATAAAAGATAAATAAACAACAAGCATGCCGCAGTCGGGCGTCTGAGCGACACCACATAAAGGGCTTATAAAAGATAAATAAATAACAAGCATGCCGCAGTCGGGCGTCTGAGCGACACCACATAAAGGGCTTATATAAGAATAATCACAGTGAATATCCAGGAGGTAGAACCGTCCCAGGGATACTCAATAATTGCAAATAAAGTAAATGGTTAGTCCACAATAACAACAAATCATAATCCTCATAGGTCATAAACAAAGTTCTGGTATATCCGTTTCTCCATCCGAAGACCGTCACTAGATTCTAATCAAGCCGTTCTCCATCCGAATGCCGTTACTATGATTCTAATTAATCCGTTCTCCATCCGAATACCGTTACTATGAGCCATCTTAGACTGTAGTCCTTACTCATGAACATGGCTATCCGAATGGATATATCCTCTGCAGAGGGTGTACTCTTTACCCACGAGCAACGGATTTATTTAGTCCATCGAGACTAATTCCGTCTACGGCCTTTTAATTGAAAACACGCCTGACCTGCACACACCAGCTTAACTTACCGGTGTCTGGAATCACCCACGACACCCGTCAAGCAAAACTCTAAGTGGGGAGGCTACAACCTCGACGTAGCATGGGATCAAATTTATATACGCGCGCTCTAAGGGGTGCCCCCTCTCGGTCCCAACCGGAAACACCCATGCCCCCGGACCAGGTGGCATGCCTACCGGAGGCCTCCGGTATCTTCCACCATGGCCTCTCTGTACGGTGTGTGCTTTGGTAAGGGGTTGACAACTTACTGAACCGTACCCTACCCGCGACAGGGACCGGTGGTAGTACAAAACAAGAAGTGGAAGCTACTAAACAAGACTCGACCCATGACCGACTCAGGTGGTCCAAGAATTCTCCGAATGATTAGCTTAACCAAAACAAATATTACCAGTGACGGACAGAATCACCGTTCACCAAAACTCATCATGCCATACCGGACACACTCATCCCGACGAGGAACTAGGGACAAGCTCGTGTCTACCCAAGACCACGACTTTCCCGGCTTCCTTCCGGTATACATGAGAAGCTCACGAGGATGATCATTGTCACCAGCATATCCATTTACAACAGTAAGGAAAAATCTCCAATATGCAATCATGCATGTGACCTTACCGTTACATAAGAATGACGTATGCTCCAAGTCAAAGTGGTGTTGTAACCATATCAAAACACCACACAAAAATATTATGCCAGAGTTCAGAAATGCTTGCCTTCAAGAGTATGCAAAGGGTGCACTTTTTGAAAGCTTTCCCTTCTCTCCAAAATCCTATTTTGAGAAATATTCAAATAACAAAATATTTCAAACATAGTACAAAAAGTTGTCCCAAATATTTTTGAAATAAATCTTAAAATAAACTAGATGAAATTTGAGAGAGGTAGGAAAAGGAATCAACTCATTTGGAGTTTTATTTTAAAAGTTATAGTCAGTCAAAGATCAGTCAAACTTCTGTTTTTAATAAAAACCAGAAAAAGAAAACGTTCGGGAGAGAATACGCTTTCGCAGCAGAGGAAACGTACTCAGGACGTCCGCGCCTTCACTTAACCAGAGTGGACGGCGCGCGGGTCACTGACAGTGGGTCCAGAGGGCCCACTGGTCAGGTTTGACCGTTCTTCCTTCTCCCTCCTCTCCTCTGCCCGACGGGAGCGGGACTCCGGTGATCGCCGTCGACGAATGGCAGCTCCTCACGGGCACCCAAGGGCGGGGATGGAACGGCCAGACTGGGGCGGTCCTCTTGGTGGTCGTCGGGTCGACGGTGGTGGGAGGAGTCGCCGAAGGCGAGCTCCGCGGCGGAGGGAGCTACGGGAGTGAAGTGAGTTTTGGGTTCCGGTGGTCTCCGATCGAGGTTGAGTTGCTGGGCAGCTCCGTAAGGGCAAGAGGAAGCGATTGGTGGCGTTGGTTGGGCGAGAGAGTGGCTGGCTGCGACGTATTGCACCGGAGCTCGGCAGCGGCCGAACCGGCCGGAGTTGGGGAAGAGGGCCTCTCCGGGCCAATCCACTGCTTGGGGAGAACTAGGGGAAGAGTCTGAGGTCGCTTGAGGTCTTGAACGAGCTCGGGGATCCCTTAAATAGGCGCTCGGGGCTGGTCCCACGGCGGCTGAGGATAAGATCGCCGGCGACAGCCGTGCTGTAGGTGCAGGGCGACGTGGCGGCGACGAGCACGTGCCGACGAGCTTCGGGATAAGACCGAGCTGTTCATGGGGGCAGCTGGCGCGCTGGTGTGGTTTGGGCGGTGCCGTCCATGGCAGAGGCTCGCTGCCGACGCCGGCGTGCCGCCAAATGCTCTGCCAGCGGCGCTGTAGGGGGCCAGGGGTGGCGTGGAGAGTGGGCGAGCGTAGTGCGTGGTTCAGCAGGCGCGCAGGGGCCAGGGACGGGTCGTGTCGAGTGCGGCAGTGCGACGCGGCGGCTCAGTGCGCGCGCGTGCAAAACGTGCGCTCTGGGCGCGCCTAGAGCACGCACGGAACCTGCTCGACGAAATGCCAGGGCGGCCTAGAGTGTGAAGGGGAGGTTGGCACTTAACAGGACTAGGATAGAGATAGCTAGGAGATTAGTGGACAAGGTTGCTGGGTCAGTGAGACAAGATCATAGTGCAAACTAGGAAACATGCCCAAAACTGACTGTGCACACCAAGTGTTCGACAGAATGCCAAATGCACTTAGGCAACTCTTGGAGTGGTCAAAATCTCCAGATCAGGGTCTCTCTAGCTGTAGGAGATGATGGCAAGCTCATTTGGGCAAAACCAGAAACTTGTTAGTGCAATTTTTGCAAAACTCCAGTTTTGGACAGAAAGAAAAAGGGCTCATTGCATGCACTTAAAATCCTCCAATGGGTCCAATCTCCTGGACTTAAGGGTTTGGTAGGGAGGGCTACAAGCAGGAAAAAGCTCAGGGTCACTAGAGCAAAATAAAATAGGGTTGCAGTACAAATCATCAAACTGGACCAGAATGAAAAAGAGGTTGATTCACTCAAATTCTTCAAAGGACAACACTAGGTTTTGGTAAAAAGTTGAATTGTATGCATCCACTGACATCTCCAAACACTTGGAATTTTTTTAAAGAAATATTTAAACAGGTTGTAGTGCAAAAATGCCTACTGGACCAGATTGGAGAAGTTGGTGTAGAGCTCAAAATCTCCAATGGCCAAGAGATATTTTTGCATAAAAGTGATGTGGAGACATCACATGACATTCCGAAATTTTGGTGGAAATTTTAAATTCATTTGTCAAATGGTTGCAGTGCAAAACAGGCTCCAAATTTATGAAAAAAAACCATTTTAAAGGAATAAAGTTTAGGGGAAAGCAAATTTTGCAACTAAATCCACTGAGAAAGAATTGTTTTATAGAGAGAGTATGCAAGTCCAACAATATTTTTGGAAAGTTTTCCACTAGAGGTAAAATCCACAATATAAAAAGGGGCAAAACTAGACAAATGGAAAAGTTTTATTTCCTGGCAAAATTTTAAATTAATAAATCAAGGTCAAAATTTTGGGGTGTCACAACACTACCCCCCTTAAGAAAAATCTCGTCCTCGAGATTTGTCAGAAGCTGCTTTGAACAAATACTGTTTTTATCAAAAGAAATCGTTCAACTGTGCAAAAACAAAGTGGCTACAGCGAGAGGGCTATAAGTGGTGTAAAACCACAGTGTGATATGTTGGCGTAGCGTGGAAGAATCCACGGTCGGGGAAAAACGAAATATTTCTACGCGGATACAGTAATTTAGAATAAATTCTAAATTACTAAAATACGCTGGTCGCACCCGAGAGCACAGTGCTCTCTCTGGCTGACAGGTGGGCCCGGGGCCCGCTATCGGCCTCTTCTTCTACCTCTGGCTCTCTCTTCTCTCTCGCGTGCCCTCCCGTGCTTCCTCCACCGGCGATGCCTAGCTCGTAGGGCATCTAGGCCGTACTGCGGTAGTGCGCGGCGTGCTAGCTGCCGGCGCAGCGTGCACTCACTTCGCGGGCCAGTGCGCTGTCGGCACTGCTCGCGGACTCGCCTCCGAACACCGGCGATCGGGCGACGAGTGGCGCTGGTGGACCTTGCCACCGTACACCGATCTCGAGCTATAAAACGATCGCGGTGCTCCTCTCTTCTTCCTCACACCTGGCCTCGCTTCTACTTCTCCTTCCTTCTCCTCCATTGCTGCTAGCAGGAGCTCGAGACGAGGCTCTAATGGCGGAGGCGATACCGGACTGGTATGTGGTCCTGGTGTGTGGAGGTTTGGCGGTGCTGCTGGGGTTATCCGTGCTCTTGTGCGCGATGATCCTGGATGATCGTCGTGATGCTGCCGCTCGAGTGTTAGGTCTTCGCGGCGGCGGCGATCACGTGGATTAGGTACGGCATCGAGCGCTAACTGCTGTCGGTGTGCTGGGGCAGCTCGCGCTCGAATGATCACTCACAAATCTCTCTTACTGAGACTGTGGTGTCCTCGGGTATGGTCGGTTAGGCGTAACAATGTGTACGAGAATTTGTAACCAGCGTGCGAGGTCGAGTGGTTGCGGCCGTGAGTCTGCTGTTATGGTGCTGCGCGAATAAAAATCTATGTCGTGAAGATATATGCGCTGCAGCGACTCGGGGGAAAGAAATCTCGTCACAAAAACTTTACCGCGAGCGAAATTTTTTGTTAAAACAAATTTAACAGCAGCAAAACTGCTCACAAAATTGAAAACAAAGAAAATCTGATCCATCGCACAAATTTTTGGATACCAGGTGCAAGTTACAACACATAAATAAACACTGGGATAATAAACACAGCGGTGACGTTTACAAAGAAAACGGCAAAAAGACCGGGTCCTGAGAAAACGCCTCTGGTACTGGGGCACACTCCTCTTCTATCGGGGGAAGCGGGTTGACCAGTCGATGAATGCGCCCTTCCTGGTCAGGCCTCAGTGGTCTGTCAATAGCGATCCGAGGATTTAAATCCGCGAGACTCTGGAGATAACCCATTACCCGCTGAGTCAAACGTTCCTGAGCGATAACGTACTGGGCAAGGTTGGCCAGTACTGGATCTCTCTCAATTCGTCCACCGGGAAAAGATGCAACTTCTCCGGGTGCTGCACGACTCGGAAAATAATAATATCCTCGCTCGCTGGCATAGGGCACCGCGAATCGAAGACGAGCGAGCGCCTCGTACGCAGCAGCTTCTATGGCCATATGCGGAGTCGGCATGGATTTCCCCACGAAGGAGACTTCCGTTGGGTCTTGGTTTGGGTATGCGGGAGGGATGTGCACCACTGCCCAATATTTCGAGGTGGAAGGGGTGATCCTCGATTTGAGCAACTCGTACTGGGGTGGATGGGTGGCACTCATGGTGCTGCAGGTAAAGTCCCACAATAATTTAACAAAATTGCCTAGGGTTGCATCTGGGGTTCTCAGATAAATACTGGGGGTCGGCATGGCAAATGAATGGCTGTGAAAGTTGTGCACAAGGTAAGGGGTACTCGGCAAGGTCACGAGGTGGCCTTTATATAGCATTGGGGTTGGGTTACCTACCGTGGTGAAGGGCAACCGATGTCGACCCTGTTCTAGGGTCAAAGCCACAGATATACGCATCACATAAATGTGACGCATTACTGTGGGTGCTGTCGGGGTTGGTCTTGGTAGCTGTGCCCGAAATTTAAAAAATGCAAATCTACGCCAACATACATATGCATAGCTGCTACTCCAAAAACAGGGGCGAATAAGAAGACATCATTTAATAAAAGCGATACGAGGTCACACCATTACAAGCGGGGGTAAACTAAGGCTTGATACTACTCAAGCGGCTTAGTCTACTTCGTTAATGTCTAAGTGGGCTGGCCTGGCGGATGCCGAGTTTTCTCCACGGGTTTCTCCGTCGGGATTTGCCGGTTGAGGTTGAGGGGCTGCAGGGTCGGGGTAGTGGTGATGACCATCGCGGGGGTTGTTGGCCACAATCCCGTTGGAATGGGTTCCCAAAAGGCGACGAAGCGCTTCTGGGGACACCAAAGTACTCTGGTTGATGACTGGTGCAGATCTCAAGGGATCGATCGGGTGTCCGAACAGCACGACTGGGTTGTCGGTGTCGGGCTCCACTTCCCTTCTCGCCGGGGCTCGGCGAACCAGTTCTCCACAAGCTGCGATCAGATCGAGGGTGACCTGATCGAACAGTTGCTCTAGTGCGCTTACATAGCGCACCAGATGCAGTAGTGCAGGATCCGTCTCGTGATCTCCGTTGGCAACCTGGGGCGGCCTACCATACCCGTCACGACTGGGGTAGTAGTAGAACGAGCGACAGTTAACACTGGGCGACAAGTGCCGGAGTTGAACTATAGCTTCTCGGGCTGCCAGTTGGATGGCTTGTGGCTCAAAGGAACTTGTCCTTCCAGTGAACCTGTAGGGGCGTTCTGGCGACAGACCCCTACCGTAGATGTGCACAGTGGCCCAGTACTGACGGCTCTCACCGTACATGGGTCCCTGGTACACAACATATTCAGGAGGCTCCTCTAATGCATAGGCACGGCAGGTGAGGTTTGCGAGCACGGTCACAAAACCTCCAAGGTTGGTCGCTGTGGTCTCATTGTGAACAATGGGGCCAGGCATCGTGGCTTGGTTTTGGGAAAGGGGCTGTGCTGTGTTGAGGCTAGCGTGCCCTTTTTATAGGAAAAAGGGGACGGAGTCTTCCTTCGCATGCTTGCGAACGAGACGGGTTGGGTGCCGGTCACTGGCGTGTGATCGACGGGCTAGGATGATAGGTTGGGCACCGTCCGCCGAAAGGCGTCGAGTCACTGTGGGGTCATCTTACGCGAGAAGCTTGACCGGGGTTAGGTTAAGGTCTGGTGGTTTGGTTAACCTAGGTTTATTGACCTGGCTAAGATAGGATTAGCCAATGGTCAGCCTGGCTCTGATACCAAGTCTGTCACGACCGGATTTTCGGGATATAAAATTTCCCAGAAAATGGCCTTTGTGCCCACCAGCCCCAGGATTACTGTTAGCTGATGAGGCACCAACTTGATACAAGAATTCCAAGCAAAGTACAAATATGTAGTACAAGACCATTGTGGCCTAGGAGTACAATACTTGGTTTCTAGTGCTTGATGGCGGAAGCGGTTTGTGGCTCATCTGCGTCTATGGGACTCCATTTCCCACAAGAACAGCTGACCAGGATAACTCCTATCTTCGCGAGGCTGCTATCGTCGTTGCGTAGGTTCCGGGGCTGTCATCGCGATACTCATCTCCAAGCAAGGAATCTGGCCAAGACAATAGCCAGGGACAAGCCAGTGAGCACGTTTGAATGTACTCGCAAACATTAAGAACACTGGTATAATATAATAAGAGACAAACATGCTCCGGGATATTTATGATCACAACGTCTGCCACGAAAGTCTGTGATGCTCGCATGCAGGAGAATAATGAACATGCAATACGGGAGTAGAAGTAGGATGCACGACCGAGTGTCTGAAAGGACTCCTCGAAAGGTTGCAAAATAAATTAACAATGCCGCAGTCAGGCGTCTGAGCGACACCACATAAAGGGCTTATAAAAGATAAATAAATAACAAGCATGCCGCAGTCGGGCGTCTGAGAGACACCACATAAAGGGCTTATAAAATATAAATAAATAACAAGCATGCCGCAGTCGGGCGTCTGAGCGACACCACATAAAGGGCTTATAAAAGATAAATAAACAACAAGCATGCCGCAGTCGGGCGTATGAGGGACACCACATAAAGGGCTTATAAAAGATAAATAAATAACAAGCATGCCGCAGTCGGGCGTCTGAGCGACACCACATAAAGGGCTTATATAAGAATAATCACAGTGAATATCCAGGAGGTAGAACCGTCCCAGGGATACTCAATAATTGCAAATAAAGTAAATGGTTAGTCCACAATAATAACAAATCATAATCCTCATAGGTCATAAACAAAGTTCTGGTATATCCGTTTCTCCATCCGAAGACCGTCACTAGATTCTAACCAAGCCGTTCTCCATCCGAATGCAGTTACTATGATTCTAATTAATCCATTCTCCATCCGAATACCGTTACTATGAGCCATCTTAGACTGTAGTCCTTACTCATGAACATGGCTATCCGAATGGATATATCCTCTGCAGAGGGTGTACTCTTTACCCACGAGCAACGGATTTATTTAGTCCATCGAGACTAATTCCGTCTATGGCCTTTTAATTGAAAACACGCCTGACCTGCACACACCAGCTTAACTTACCGGTGTCTGGAATCACCCACGACACCCGTCAAGCAAAACTCTAAGTGGGGGGGCTACAACCTCGACGTAGCATGGGATCAAATTTATATACGCGCGCTCTAAGGGGTGCCCCCCTCTCGGTCCCAACCGGAAACACCCATGCCCCCGGACCAGGTGGCATGCCTACCGGAGGCCTCCGGTATCTTCCACCATGGCCTCTCTGTACGGTGTGTGCTTTGGTAAGGGGTTGACAACTTACTGAACCGTACCCTACCCGCGACAGGGACCGGTGGTAGTACAAAACAAGAAGTGGAAGCTACTAAACAAGACTCGACCCATGACCGACTCAGGTGGTCCAAGAATTCTCCGAATGATTAGCTTAACCAAAACAAATATTAGCAGTGACGGACAGAATCACCGTTCACCAAAACTCATCATGCCATACCGGACACACTCGTCCCGACGAGGAACTAGGGACAAGCTCGTGTCTACCCAAGACCACGACTTTGCCGGCTTCCTTCCGGTATACATGAGAAGCTCACGAGGATGATCATTGTCACCAGCATATCCATTTACAACAGTAAGGAAAAATCTCCAATATGCAATCATGCATGTGACCTTACCGTTACATAAGAATGACGTATGCTCCATGTCAAAGTGGTGTTGTAACCGTATCAAAACACCACACAAAAATATTATGCCAGAGTTCAGAAATGCTTGCCTTCAAGAGTATGCAAAGGGTGCACTTTTTGAAAGCTTTCCCTTCTCTCCAAAATCCTATTTTGAGAAATATTCAAATAACAAAATATTTCAAACATAGTACAAAAAGTTGTCCCAAATATTTTTGAAATAAATCTTAAAATAAACTAGATGAAATTTGAGAGAGGTAGGAAAAGGAATCAACTCATTTGGTGTTTTATTTTAAAAGTTATAGTCAGTCAAACTTCTGTTTTTAATAAAAACCAGAAAAAAACGTTCGGGAGAGAATACGCTTTCGCAGCAGAGGAAACGTACCCAGGACGTCCGCGCCTTCACTTAACCAGAGTGGACGGCGCGCGGGTCACTGACAGTGGGTCCAGAGGGCCCACTGGTCAGGTTTGACCGTTCTTCCCTCTCCCTCCTCTCCTCTGTCCGACGGGAGCAGGACTCCGGCGATCGCCGTCGACGAATGGCAGCTCCTCACGGGCACCCGAGGACGGGGATGGAACGGCCAGACTGGGGCGGTCCTCTTGGTGGTCGTCGGGTCGACGGTGGTGGGAGGAGTCGCCGACGGCGAGCTCCGCGGCGGAGGGAGCTACGGGAGTGAAGTGAGTTTTGGGTTCCGGTGGTCTCCGATCGAGGTTGAGTTGCTGGGCAGCTCCGTAAGGGCAAGAGGAAGCGATTGGTGGCGTTGGTTGGGCGAGAGAGTGGCTGGCTGCGACGTATTGCACCGGAGCTCGGCAGCGGCCGAACCGGCCGGAGTTGGGGAAGAGGGCCTCCCCGGGCCAATCCACTGCTTGGGGAGAACTAGGGGAAGAGTCTGAGGTCGCCTGAGGTCTTGAATGAGCTCGAGGATCCCTTAAATAGGCGCTCGGGGCTGGTCCCACGGCGGCTGAGGATAAGATTGCCGGTGACCGCCGTGCTGTAGGTGCAGGGCGACGTGGCGGCGACGAGCACGTGCCGACGAGCTTCGGGATAAGACCGAGCTGTTCATGGGGGCAGCTGGCGTGCTGGTGTGGTTTGGGCGGCGCCGTCCATGGCAGAGGCTCGCTGCCGACGCCGGCGTGCCGCCAAACGCTCTGCCAGCGGCGCTGTAGGGGGCCAGGGGTGGCGTGGAGAGTGGGCGAGCGTAGTGCGTGGTTCAGCAGGCGCGCAGGGGCTAGGGACGGGTCGTGTCGAGTGCGGCAGTGCGACGCGGCGGCTCAGTGCGCGCGCGTGCAAAACATGCGCTCTGGGCGCGTCCAGAGCACGCACGGAACCTGCTCGATGAAATTCCAGGGCAGCCTAGAGTACGAAGGGGAGGTTGGCACTTAACAGGACTAGGATAGAGATAGCTAGGAGATTAGTGGACAAGGTTGCTGGGTCAGTGAGACAAGATCATAGTGCAAACTAGGAAACATGCCCAAAACTGACTGTGCACACCAAGTGTTTGACAGAATGCCAAATGCACTTAGGCAACTCTTGGAGTGGTCAAAATCTCCAGATCAGGGTCTCTCTAGCTGTACGAGATGATGGCAAGCTCATTTGGGCAAAACCAGAAACTTGTTAGTGCAATTTTTGCAAAACTCCAGTTTTGGACAGAAAGAAAAAGGGCTCATTGCATGCACTTAAAATCCTCCAATGGGTCCAATCTCCTGGACTTAAGGGTTTGGTAGGGAGGGCTACAAGCAGGAAAAAGCTCAGGGTCACTAGAGCAAAATAAAATAGGGTTGCAGTACAAATCATCAAACTGGACCAGAATGAAAAAGAGGTTGATTCACTCAAATTCTTCAAAGGACAACACTAGGTTTTGGTAAAAAGTTGAATTGTATGCATCTACTGACATCTCCAAACACTTGGAATTTTTTTAAATAAATATTTAAACAGGTTGTAGTGCAAAAATGCCTACTGGACCAGATTGGAAAAGTTGGTGTAGAGCTCAAAATCTCCAATGGCCAAGAGATATTTTTGCATCACATGACCTCCCCAAATTTTGGTGGAAATTTTAAATGCATTTGTCAAATGGTTGCAGTGCAAAACAGGCTCCAAATTTATGAAAAAAAACCATTTTAAAGGAATAAAGTTTAGGGGAAAGCAAATTTTGCAACTAAATCCACTGAGAAAGAATTGTTTTATAGAGAGAGTATGCAAGTCCAACAATATTTTTGGAAAGTTTTCCACTAGAGGTAAAATCCACAATATCAAAAAGGGGCAAAACTAGACAAATGGAAAAGTTTTATTTCCTGGTAAAATTTTAAATTAATAAATCAAGGTCAAAATTTTGGGGTGTCACAGTATGTTGGTGACCGCATGTTGTTCGGAGTTTTGGATGAGATCACGGATATGACGAGGAACTCCGGAATGGTCCGGAAGTAAAGATTGATATGTGGATAGTAGTGTTTGATCTCTGGAAAGGTTCCGGAATCCATCGGAAGGGGTTCCGGATGTTTCCCGAAATGTTTGGGCACGAGAACACTTTATCTGGGCCAAAGGAGAGAGCCCACGAGGTTTTTGGAAAGCGCAAAAGGAAGTTTTGCGGAGTCTAGGGGCCAGACGCCAGGGTCCCTGGCGTCTGGGTCCAGACGCCGGGAACCCTGGCGTCTGGCCCTGGAGTCCGAGAAGGACTCTTGCCTTTCGGGTGAAACCGACTTTGTGGAGGCTTTTACTCCAAGTTTTGACCCCAAGGCTCAACATATAAATAGAGGGGTAGGGCTAGCACCCAAGACAGATCAAGATACACCAAGCCGTGTGCCGGCAACCCCGTCCCCTCTAGTTTATCCTCCGTCATAGTTTTCGTAGTGCTTAGGCGAAGCCCTGCGGAGATTGTTCTTCACCAACACCGTCACCACGCCGTCGTGCTGCCGGAACTCATCTACTACTTCGCCCCTCTTGCTGGATCGAGAAGGCGGGGATGTCATCGAGCTGAACGTGTGCAGAACTCGGAGGTGCCGTGCTTTCGGTACTTTGATCGGTTGGATCATGAAGACGTACGACTACATCAACCGCGTTGATATAATGCTTCCGCTTTCGGTCTACGAGGGTACGTGGGCACACTCTCCCCTCTCGTTGCTATGCATCACCATGATCCTGTGTGTGCGTAGGAATTTTTTTGAAATTACTACGTTCCCCAACACCCCGGGCATCGCGCGCGGCCTGATGAGCCCTGGTGAGTTTGTATTCTTTCTCCGTTAAACTCTGCTCCAAGGTCTCACATTTCTTCACGGCCTCTTGAAGCTCCTGCTCAGCTTCAATAACCCTGGCCTCGTGCTTCTCACGAAGAGCCTACTCTGCGGCTGCCTTTTTCTTGGCCTCGGCCACAGCCTTCTTACTAGCCTCGACTTCGGTCATCGTCCCTAGTGCAAATCATGAAACATATTTTATCATACTGGAAATTCGTTCGCAATGAACGCGAACATGGTTTATGCATACCTTGTTTATCTTCTAACTGCCCTTTCAATTGGCCAAGTTCTTCTTTGGCCCGCTCCAGACTTTGATTCAGTCTGGAGACCTCCGCAGTATGAGAGGTAGCAGTCGCTACAGACGCCTGCTTATAAAAGAAGAGAGATAGATGTCATCAACAGAGTCTTCCCGCGAACATAAATTTGATCTTCTGTTCGGTTCTTTCTTTCACCGAACAGTGTATCAGGGGCTACTATCCATACTATGACACTCTTCGAAACCTCATAGAACATACCTCAAAGCCTCTTATAAGGCTCATACATGCTTCATTCAGTCCACTCTCAGCAGACTGAATCTTCTCAATCACCGCACCCATAAGGGCACGGTGTTCATCGACGATGGATGCGCTCTTCAGCGCCGCCAACAAAGCGTCCGACACCTCTGGTTGGACAGCGGCTGCCGGTGGAACAGGCACACTCCCTCCAGCCGAGGGAGGCCGCCTGCTTGATTCTGGAGCCGTATGGTCTCCAGAATTGCGTCCGGCCGGGGTCCGAATTCAAGATGGCCCCCGCCGTCGTCTCCTATGGAATCTTCTCCCCCATGTTTCCGGCCCCTAAAGTTCGACCTCTAGGCGCCGCCTTCACGATCTTTTCCCCCCCTCCTTGGCTTGGGTCCTTCTGGGATGAAACCTCGGTGTTATTCACATATTTGGGGGAAGGGGCCTTCGGGGGTGTCCCGCTCTCCATAGCCTCCGAACTCAGCAAATCCTCTGACGAGGATTGTTCGGTGCGGGACCTCGCCGGACTACAAAAAGTATGGCTCAGGTTAAAATATTATGCCATGATGAGTCTGGATGCATAATCGTGTTCGGATACTCACGAGTTCACCAGGGGCTGGGCCCTGGGATCCCACTCCGGACCGCTGTCGGCGGCGGCAGTGGACTCCTCCGGAAGAGGAGTTTTTCTCATTTTAGGCGACTCGGCCTCCAAGTGTATGGAGGTCGTCCTCTTTTTTCTTCCCCCCGCTGGGGATTCGTCTTCCTCCTCCTCCTCGTCCTCTTCGGAGGCAGAACGGGCATTGGAGCCTTCGGATATTGTGTCCGAAGTGCCGCGGCGACGAAGGCCGCCCCAGGTCTTTTTGGCCTCCTTCTCGGCCTTCTTCTCCGGCGCCTTGTAAGGCGCCGCGACCAGCATCTTCGTCAGAAGTGGGCCGGCCGATTCTTCGGGCAGCGGGGCCGCACAATGGATCCGCTCCACCTTCTTCGTCCATCCCTAGGAGAGTTGTGGAAAACACATTAAGCATTTCCGTTGGGTTATGCGGATAAAACGTATGATGACTTACCGAGCTTGCAGGGCGGGACAGTTGGTACCCGCGGTCCTCGGCTGAGTCTGGCCATGATTTGCCGGACTTGAAAAGCACCTTCCAGATGTCTTTGTGAGAGGAGCCAAAGAGCTCTTGCAGGGTCTGGTGCTTGGCCGGATCGAATTCCCATAGATTGCAAGTCTGGTGTTGACAAGGCAGATCCGGCGAACTAACATCACCTGGACTACATTGACAAGTTCGATGTTCTTGTCTTCCATATCTTTAACGCGCGTCTAGAGCACCGATAGTTCGTCGGACGAAGACCAGTTCAGGCCCTTCTTGGGTCAGGACGTAAGCCGCAGAGGGGCTCCGGATCAGAACTCGGGAGCAGCGGCCCATCCCGTGCCGCACGGCTCAGTGAGGTAAAACCACTGCTGTTGCCACTCTTTGACGGAATGATTAAAAGTACCTATCGGCCATGTGACGTTGGGCATCTTGCTCACCATAGCGCCTCCGCACTCGGCGTGCTCGCCGCTCACTACCTTGGGCTTCACATTAAAGATCTTCAGCCATAAGCCGAGGTGTGGCGAGATGCGGAGAAAAGCCTCGCAGACGACGATAAATGTCGAGATGTTGAGGAAAGAATTGGGGGATAGATCATGAAAATCGATCCCGTAATAATACATGATGCCGCGAACGAACGGGTGGAGGGGAAACCCTAGCCCACGGACAAAATGAGGGAGGAATACAACCCTCTCGTGGGGTTCCGGAGTAGGGACGATCTGTCCCGCCGTCGGGAGACGGTGGTTGATTTTCTTGGCCAGGTACCCGGTCTCCCGAAGCTTTTTGATATCCTTCTCCCAGACGGTAGAGGCCATCCACTTGCCTCCTGCTCCAGATCCGGACATTTTCGGAAGGCCTTTGTGGGCGAAGAAGACGAACGCTCGGGCGCTGGAGCTCGAGCGAAGGGGAATCGATCGGGAAGAAGAAAGCGTGGGTGCGAAAGGGAGTCCTTATCACCTTATAAAGGCAGCAGGGATTCTGCGCCTCCCCACTTGCCTGATAAACTCGCTTATTCCCCAAGCACCGTGATTGTTGGCGCGGTTGGGTTACCCACACCCGTATTGATGAGAATCCCGTGATAAGGGGACATGATCTCTGCTTTGACAAGACGTGCCAGGAAAACCACCTCGCAATATGTGCAGTAGCTGGTTGAGAAAAACGGTTCGAATAATGACCAGGCCATGGCGTGATGTCACGCTATGAAATTTGTCAGCAGATTAGATTTGTGGGAAATTGTACTCTCTACGGTGGTATGTGGAATTTGTTTTGCAGAGCCGGACACGATCCTTGTGTTCAAAGTCTTCTACGGAGTATTCGGAGGAGGAACCCGCCTTGCAATGCCGGAGACAATTTGCACGCCGGACTCATCGTCATTGAAGCCTGGTTCAGGGGCTACTGAGGGAGTCCTGGATTAGGGGGTCCTCGGACAGCCGACTATATACTTTGGCCGGACTGTTGGACTATGAAGATACAAGATTGAAGACTTCGTCCCGTGTCCGGATGGGACTCTCCTTTGCGTGGAAGGCAAGCTTGGCAATTCGGATATGTAGATCGCCTCCCTTGTAACCGACTATGTGTAACCCTAGCCCCCTCCGGTTTCTATATAAACCGGAGGGTTTAGTCCGTAGGACAACAACAATCATAATCATAGGCTAGCTTCTAGGGTTTAGCCTCTACGATCTGGTGGTAGATCAACTCTTGTAATACTCATATCATCAAGATCAATCAAGCAGGAAGTAGGATATTACCTCCATCGAGAGGGCCCGAAGCTGGGTAAACATTGTGTCCCCCGCCTCCTGTTACCATCCGCCTTAGACGCACAGTTCGGGACCCCCTACCCGAGATCCGCCGGTTTTGACACCGACAGCGGGCGGCGGCTGGTGCATGGAGGTCAAAGAGCTCGCTTCTTGGTGAGCATGGGCGGCCTTGCTGCTCGCACGTGTCCCGTCAAGCCAGCGAGGTGGACAGGATGAACGTGTCCCGTCGAGCTTGCGCGGACTGCTCGCACGCGTCCCGTCGAACCTGCACGGCGGACTTCTCGCGCTCGTCCCGTCTAAGCAAACAGCTGCACGCACGCCACCGAGTATGGTTAAATTTCGACACGGTAAATATAATACAACCGTTTGCGATATTGACGTGTCAGCTTTTTGTTTCAAAAAGGACTTCGTTGGCTACTAATGTGTGCGCCTCTTCTCAAACTGGACGATTTTTTTACCACGGCATATATGTGCCATGTCATGAAACCATGCCAAGTTTCATGTTTTTTGGGTGACTTTTTTATTTACTGGGATTTAAAAACCGAGATTCTCATTGTTTCAGGACGACGACAAGTTTGTAATTCATTCTCATTCCTTAAACGAGGCCTAAACATGCACCCAATGACACATGTACGATTTCCCGCCCATTTTGCTTCACTGGAGCATGTGGTTGTAGTTCAAATTTGAATTATGGACTACATTAAATGCATAGAAAACTTAGTAATTAGTAATATATATATATATATATATATATACAATGGCCAAACGAACCCTGAACAGTTTCAAATTTCAGCCCGACACTCCTGTTATTCTATGTTGCCTGTAGAAAACAAAGTTCAAGGCGAGAAGAGGCATCAATTATCGTTTCGCCCACAAGAGGGGCATGTTTCCCTACCGGAACCACGAGGGTTGCAACATGCTCCGGTTTGTAAAAGGCTTGTAATATAGCTTCGCCCAAATTGGACAATTATATATACCATGTAGTGACACCATGCCAAGTTTCATGATTTCCTGGTGAGTTTTGGATTTACAGACATTTAAAAACCGAGATTCACAATGTTTGTGGCCAGGACAGGACATCGAGACGGTTGAATTCATTCCCATTCGTTCCATGGGGCCTAAATATGCACCCAAGGAAACATTTACATTTTTTCTAGCCATTTTGGTGCACTGGAGCATGTATTTTTAGTTCGGATTTGAATGATGGACATTAAATGCCTAGAAAACTCAATTAATGAATAAAAGAGGTCAAACGAACCCTGAATAATTTCAAAGTTTCAGCGCGAATCTCCAATTTTTCCGTGTCGCGTGTAGAACAAAATACGAGGCTAGAAGAGGGGGTGATTATCGTTTGGCCCACAAGGGGACACGTTTCCCTACCGAAACCACGAGGGTTCTTGCGACAGGCTCCGGTTTGTAAGAGGTTTGTAATAAAGCTTGGCCCAAATTGGCAATGTTTTTACCACGACATATATATGCCATGACATGACACCATGCCACCTTTGATGACTTTCTGGTGAGTTTAGGATTTATGGGGACTTAAAAATCGAGATTCGAAATGTTTGAGGGCGAGCCAGGACACCGGTACAGTTGGAATTCGTTCCCATTCCTGGCATGAGACCTAAACATGCACCCAAGGACACATGTATAATTTTTCTAGCCATTTTGGTGAACTGGACACTACAAAAAAAAGACACATCCATGACATTTTGGGCCGAACAAATTTTTTCTATCATACTTATGACACTTCTATGACGATAATTGTGACAAAACCTGGTATCATCATAGATGTGGTGGGGTCCTACTTCTATGACAAAAAATCATGACAGAAAATGGGGTTTTCATCCTGGGCGGGCCGGAGACGCAGCTGCATGACATTCTTTGGGCCGTCCATGACTGAAAAAACCATGGTAGAAGCGAGGGCGATGAAAATATCGGGGTGTTCCCAGTTACGGTGGGTGCTCGGGGCCGAGCGATGTACGTTTCTCTCGTACACGCACGCGCGTGGGTGCGAGGCGTTGGGCTCTAACTGAACCCGAGCGATTACACTGCAGGCTACGCGTTACTGAACCCGAGCGATCGATCGATGGCAGTTAACTGAACCCGATCGAGTGATTCCTTCGCTACTGCTGCTAACTGAAGCCGATCGATGCTGCCTCTGGATGAACAGTGAGCGTTGCTGGGGGTTTGGATGAACAGTTCCCGGTGGGGGTGGATGAACAGGACCCCGTGGTGTTGCCTCTGGATGAACAGTGAGCGTTGCTGGGGGGGGGGGGGGTTGGATGAACAGTTCCCGGTGGGGGTGGATGAACAAAACCCCGTGGTGTTGCCTCTGGATGAACAGGACCCCGATCGATCAAGCCGGTTGGGGCTGGATGAACAGGACCCCGTGGAGGGCTGGATGAACAGGACCACCCCGTGGAGGGCAGGATGAATAGTAGACGGTGGAGGGCTGGATGAACAGGAGCTCGTGGAGAGGGCTGGTTGAACAGTAGCCGGTGGAGTAGCGCGCGGTGGAGGCTGGATGAACAAGAGCCCGTGGATGAACAGTCGCAGGTGGAGGCTGGAGAAGGTCGATGCTGGATGAATAGTAGCCCGTAGAGGCTGGAGGGGGTCGACGGTGGAGATGAACAGTATCCCGTATTTTCTTTCTTGCACACTGGCCGCTGTATGTACGTGTACATGCTACGTGCGAGCCTCTACTACGACACGTGCACGCCTCTACATCGACAAGTATGTACGTACACGTTCGCGACCAGAATGACAACGCTACGTACGCTTCGACCAGGTGGGTCCTGACCGTCAGGCACTTCCTTGCGTGCGAAGATGTAGCTGGTGGGTCCCAGCAGTCAGGGGGAAACGTTTTTTTCGTGAAATACGGTGGCCCGTCTTGTGGGTCCCCGCTGTCAGGTGGAGGAATAATTATTTTGCGCGTAATAAGGAGGCACTTCCTTGCTGCGGCCGTGGACCCAGCTGTCAGCCTCTCCACGTACAGTACTCTTCCGATGGAAGTCGTTCCTTGACCACGTTGACCACGCCGCGCCAAGAGCACCAGGGCGGTGGACGACGGCGAGGCCTAGGAAGGGGACGACGCGGAGCCGGGGAAGACGCGGCAGTGGAAGCCCGCGCGGAGAGGAGTACGAGGGTTCACTGGTTCGACTGCGGTGTGAGGCTGCTGTCACCGCAGGGCCTGGCCAGCGGTGGGAATAGTAGGGGGCGGTGAGGCCTCCGCGGAAGCACAGCCGGCCACGGGAGGCAGGAGCATGCGGCACGACCGGCGCTGCTTTGGGCGGCTGGAGCAAGAAGACCAGAGGTTGAAGAAGCACTACGGCCGTTGGATGGACATCGTATGGTCACTGGAGCTAGAATCGTTCATATTGACTAAGTTGACAAAGCACTCCATCCCCGTCAACTTAGTAGGCCCGCAAGTCAGCCACCCACCAAGGTGGGTCCCAAGTAGCAGGGGGAGTATTCACTTTTTTGTGCGTAATAAGGCGGCACTTCCGGTGGGTCCGAGCTGACAGCGGGGGGAACAGTTTTTTCGCGAAATTCGGTGGCCCGTCCGATGGGTCCCAGCAGTCAGGGGAAACGCGTTTTCACCAAATACGGTGGCCTGTCCGGTGGGTCCCTGCTGTCAGGTGGAGGAATAATTATTTTCCGCGTAATAAGGAGGCACTTCCTTGCGGCTGCCGTGGACCCAGCTGTCAGCCTCTCCACGTGTAGTACTCTTCCGATAGAAGTCGTTCCTTGACCACGTTGACCACGCCACGCCGAGAGCACCAGGGCGGTGGACGTTGGCGAGGCCTAGGAAGGGGACGACGCCGAGCCGGGGAAGACGCGGCAGTGGATGCCCACGTGTAGAGGAGTATGAGGGTTCACTGGTTCGCTGCGGTGTGAGGCTGCCGTCGCCGCAGAATAACAGGGGGTGTGGGTGAGTAGAGGGATGGCCTGGCCAGCGGTGGGAGTAGTAGGGGGCGGTGAGGCCTCCGCCGCATCGCAGCCGGCCACGGGAGGCAGGAGCACGAGGCACGACTGGCGCTGGTTTGGGCGGGTGGAGCAAGAAGACCAGAGGTTGAAGAAGCACTACGTACGACCGTTGGATGGACATCGTACGGTCACTAGAGCTAGAATCGTGCATATTGACTAAGTTGACAAAGCCCCCATCCCCGTCAACTTAGTAGGCCCACAAGTCAGCCTGCCACTATACTGGGACCCAGCTAGCAGGGGGAGTATTCATTTTTTTGTGCGTAATAAGGACGCACTTCCTTGCGTGCGAAGATATAGCTGGTGGGTCCGAGCTGTCGGCGGCGGTAACGTTTTTTTTGCGAAATACAGAGGCCCTTTCGGTGGGTCCCAGATGTCAGGTGGAGGAATCATTATTTTGCACGTAATAAGGAGGCATTTCGTTGCGTGCGGCTGCGGACCCAGCTGTCAGCCTCTCCACGTACAGTCCACTTCAGATGCATGTCGGTCGTTGACCACATTGACCAGGCCGCGCCGAGAGCACCAGGGCGGTGGATGACGGCGAGACCTAGGAAGGGAACGACACAGAGGTAGGGAAGACTCGGCAGTTGTTTCCCACGCGGAGGGGAGTACGACTGTACGAGGGTTTACTGGTTCGTCTGCCGTTGCCGGAGAATAACAACAGGTGTGGGTGAGTAGAGGGATGGCTAGGCCAGCGATGGAAGTGCGGTGGGGCGGTGAGGCCCGCGCGGTAGCGCAGCTGGCCGCGGGGAGGAGGGAGCAGGCAGTCCCGCCGGCGCTTGTTTGAGCGGCTGGAGCAGGAAGAGCAGAGATTGAAGAAGCATGACGGCCGTTGGATGGACATCCAACAATCACTGCTTGTGCGTCAACTTTTTTTAGGAAAGCCTCAAATATGTGGAAAACAGCATACAACCCATCTGCCATTATTTCTAATAATTTACAGCCCATTTGCTAATTCTTAAGGTTTTTTTGGAGCCAATATTCTTTTTGTTAGCATTACAGCCCATATTGTGGCCACGGTTAAGAAATTATACGAAATTTTGCATATTTCGGTGCGGTCCGAACTGTTTTTAATCCCGAAATTTCGAGTCACATTCAAACTGATTTTAAAAATAAATGTATATCAATATAAAATCCAACAAATTGTCCATGCATAAAAATTAATGCAATTTAAAATCTCGAAATGAAAAAAAGAAATTCGAAACTAATTGCCGGTTTGATGTGTTTTAAAAATGTACAACCCATTTCTCATTACTGATAGGCCATTTTCTCGTCCAGCCGAATGAAGCTCTCCTCGTCTTGAAAGATTTGTAGCCCAACAGGCCTGACAAAGCGACTTACTTGGCAAATCACAAAAAAACTGGGCTAAGCAATTTCAGAAAGAAAAAAAACTACTGGGCTGGTCTGTGGTAAACATAAAAGAGAAGGCTGTCTAGACAGGCCAGAGTGCCCCGCACAGCCCAGTTGACACCCTGCTTCCGTCTCAAAAACAAATTAGGTAAATGCCACTCCAATTATGGCGATTCATAAAAATGCCACTGCAATTTCCAAACTTTGAAAAATGCCACTGCAATTTTTGCAAACTTTCGAAAACGCCACTGCAATTTGTAAACTTTGAAAAACGCCACTCCATACTTCGAAAAATGCCACTGGAAATGGCATGAAATGGCATTTATCAAAGTTTGGAAATTGTAGTGGCATTTCTCAGAAACACCAGATTTGGAGTGGCATTTATCAAATTAACCCAAAACAAAAATAACTGGGTGAGCTGCTGGGTCCCTGGTGTCAGCCGCTCGTTGTGCAATTCTCTCGTTTATTGACTATGTTGACAATGGCATGGGACCCAGATGTCAGAAATCCATTAGGAGGAGCCATTTTTTTATTGGCTTGAAATAAGGAGGCACTTGCTTGCGTACTGCCATGACCTTGGCGGGTCCCTGCTGTCATCCTCTCCACGTACAATCATCTCCTGACTGTGTATGCATCAACTTGGTAGGCCCACAAGTCAGCCTCTAAACCCGTGGAGGACAAATACAACCCATTTAAAAAAATAACAGCCCATTCCATACGTTCAAACGGAAAGTTCAACATTCAGAGCAAAGTAACAGGTCTGATCCACATATAGAGTACTGAACTTCCACGTTGACAACCATCGTAGCCAAGTTAACTATCTACTCCCACTAATACTCTAGTAGCGTACTAGTACTAACTTACTCTTAGCTAACTAGACGATGCCGGACGCCATCTGTGGTACACGCTAAACGCCGGCACCGGCGTCCTCTGCCTCGCCTCGAACTTGCCAGAGGTGCGATAGGGCGCGTTGCTCGTGCGCGTTGGCCCTTTCTATGCCGGCGTGGTCCACCGAAGCTTCGGCTTCTAAGCGGGAAACCCACTTGACGAGCTGGTAGTAAAAATCGGCGTCGCGAACGCGTGCATGCCCGACAGCCTCCAGGGCTATTTGCCGGGCGACGGCCTCCACGTAGTCGGCCCAGTTGCGGGCGCTCTGCGCGCGACTCAGAGCGTCGGTGCGCTGCTGCTCCATGTCCTGCTGGCGGCGCAAATCGGCGATACACTGCTCCTCCGCCAAGCGATCGCACTCCAACAACTCCTGCTCCTCCGCTAGGCGGTCGCGCTCCAACAAGTCCTCGATCTCCGCATTGCCATCTAAAGACCGATAGAATGCCTCCTCCCTCCGTCTGCCTTCCAGTGAAAAACCGAACACTAGTTCCGGCGGTGACCGCCTCCGGCCTCACCTATCGCGGACGGGCGGGGGCATGGCGGACGTGGCGAGAGCGAGGATAAGTGGCGAGCGACGTCGGGCCGGTGGGGGCTTATGAGGATAGGGCGAGTTGGGTCACGGTGCCACCATAGAAGGCCGGGAAACAGTACTTATAGGCGGAAGGTAGCGCGACGGTCATCGGAATTCAATGCATAATTAAGCAGGCATGGCTTAGCGCACCAGCTTACCGTGGAAAACTAGAGAAACTGAAATTCCGATTGTGCCGTCCCGTCCCGTCCGTGCTGGGTCGCACGCCGGCATGACGGTCAAACGAGTGCACTCGAATCATCTCCCTCCTTGTCAATAATGATTCCACGGATTTAAAAGGCCCGCAACAATTAAAGCGCATCTTTTTTCACATTAGTTAGCTGCCTTAATTACGGCCGGCTGCATGCAGGCACTCAAAATCGCTCGCAGCCAGTACGCGGAGCAGCATGCAACGAGTCGCAGCCGAGGGCATTAGTTGATGAACTTTAGCTGGGAGATAAGGCATTTGCGAACGTTTTCGCTGGCAGTTTTTTCAGATTCGCATGGCATTTTCTTCAGAGCAGCTTGTCAGTTTCTTCAGAGGTAGGCATTTTTATTCAAAAAACCGCCACTTCGGATCTTGCGTCAAAACTAAAACTGCTAGGAGCGCATTAGTAGGCTAGCTAGTGATCGATCAGTAACTTGTAAACACTGAGCGAACAGATATAAGGAACTGTTAATCATCTCAATGATTCACAGATCATATACAAATATGTAGCTCCAAAAGCAAAGATCAGGCACAACTAAAACCAACTAGTACGATTCCCATACATAAGATCAACATGTTAATGCATCTCAATGATTCACAGATCATATACAAATATGTAGCTCCAAAAGCAAAGATTTAGAAAAAACAAATGTTCTTCCTACTAACATGGATGCTTCTCTTGGCCAACATTCAGTACAGACTGAAAGACAAATTTGTTTGTGAAGTCTACAATTCCTCTTGCAAACATAAGTGGTTTCACCAACAGCTGGAACCATGAGAATGAACCAAACATGATGGGGGAACATCCACTGCAATATGATTTGGTCTTCTCCCGATCACACGGCGAGACTATTTTCGGAATACAAACTTTAACTTAGGCAAAATGATGCCCATTGTATAATCATACCAAAGTAATGAAGCACCTAGTGTTGGCCAATAAATAGTACAGTACTACTTTTCTGCAGTCCATAAAGTGACTATCCAGTCTTTCTGCGTCTATTTTCAAATGGCACTGCATGCAGTGACTATACTATTCTCTTGTGCAGTTCAACCAAAATTGCGGTCACTTTGTGTGTTTGCCAAATAGCACAGGCAGACATCTCTGTCTGCACAAATATCAAGCAGCTAGTAAACATATACCCCACCTTGTATTTTCGGTTTAAACATGTCTCTTCCGCTTAGCATCTGTCATGTTTTGCACTGGACAATTTGATACAGTCATGTTTTGCCCTGGACAATTTCATACTGAATTGATTTGCTTGTTCAAAGCAGAAGTATAGCACCTATTCTTCATCAGACCAAGGATATCCATGTTCGCAGTGATGGAAGAGGTGAAATCGATACAACCGAAATTGAGCATCCAATCATTGAATCCTGTCCTGCACCTCCAATGTAGGTCCACCCTGCTAATAAATTCACATGCAAACCACTAGTATTACTATCTAATGACAGTACAAAAAGAGTAGCAAGATAGTAGCAAACCATGTACCTTCTTAATGAACAGCTCATAGTGCCACCAATTGGATATAAAGGTTTGGAAGAAAACATGCTCCTAATGTTGAACCACTTGGACTTTTTGTGCAGTTCCACTAAAATCGAGCATCCCTGTTTGCATAGATATTGAAAGTGTGATTACTATAAAAGTGGCACTAGTTGAAGCATAGACTCATAAATATAAGCATTCCAATTTCTTAATGGGAAAAGGTAGCAATACTGTTTCTAACCACCTGTTTGAAGGAATAAATAAGGCAACAACGGCTGATGTCAGAAAGGCATATATAGTTCTTTCTGAAAGAATGATCGATTCCTGACCTTTCCTCTTCTTTTAAGCATATTTTGTGCAGTTCAACTAAAATAAAATTCCATCACCGCCTTGACAATTCAGTGACACTGTCCAAAAGGAAATGACTTAACATTACATCATGATGTCAGGTATGTAGTCGACATGCATTAGAGACAAACTTACAGACCTCCTCCGATAACATAATGAACATTAATTTTAACAAAGGTGTGACTAGCTTTACCGGGATAATTTGAGTGAACTCTACACCCTCTGTTCCTTAATATAAGCCATTTTTGTGGTTCAATTTAAAGTACCCAAACGTCTAGTATTTAGAAAAATAGGTAGTAGTTTTCTTGAGCACATATCTGGGAAAGCTTGGCACACTTTATTTATGTCCATACGCTAGTGCAACACCATTCGAATACTACAAATATACACTAATCCAGTGGTTAGTGCAACAGTAGAGTAGTTATTTTATTACAGGGTACAGTACAATGGTTTTACTGAACAGATTTCAATAAACTCTAGCACTGGAAGATTTCTATAAGAATTAACAATACAAAATGTAAAGGTAACAAGTTTCAGCATTGGTATACTAGCTGTGCATGAGCATTAAACCAAATACAAAAGTCTGAAGGTAACTAGCACTATTAACTAATGACAGTATAAAAAAATTGCAAACCATGTACCTCCAAGGTAAATATCATTTCAAACTCGGGGGGACCTTAAAAATTGCTATCCCAATCTTGATAATCGATCAAACATAGAAACTTGAACGAACGTATCAAGAGAACAGCCGGAGGAGGAGGTGCCCACTCTTCACCTTTCCTCTTGTCTTCATAATTTTTTGTGCAATTTAAACAAAATAAAATGACATCAGCGCCTTGGCATTTTGGTGACACTGTACAAAAAAATTAACTTATCTCATGAAAGTGAGGTATGTAATTTATAAGCATTAACAGTGCAAAAATCTGAAGGTAGTAACAAGTTTCATCGTTGGTATACTAGCTCTGCAACAGCATTAGAATGCCTTAGCTGAAAAATATTTAATACATCCACAATCAACAGCTAACCCTGAAATAATCCAGTGACATTAAATGGCATTGCTTAAATTTATCGGAGGTTAACTCAAGAGGCCATCGCGCAATTCATGAACCTTTGGAATGAGTTGCAGCCGATCCAACTCACTCAGGCTCAAGATTATTCACTAACCTGGAGATGGACAAACGATGGTCAGTTTTCCTCTAGCTCGGCGTACACTGCCACTCTTACTGCCAACATTAGGCCACCTTATGCGAAGCTGGCCTAGAACTCGGATGCCCCTCCCAAATGTCAGTTATTCATCTGGCTGGCTGCTCAAGATCGATGTCTAACGGCGGATAACCTTGCTAAGCGAGGGTGGCCCCATAATCCTGTTGGGGAACGTAGTAATTTCAAAAAAATTCCTACGCACACACAGGATCATGGTGATGCATAGCAACGAGAGGGGAGAGTGTTGTCCACGTACCCTCGTAGACTGAAAGCGGAAGCATTAGCACAACGTGGTTGATGTAGTCGTACGTCTTCACGATCCGACCGATCAAGTACCGAACGTACGGCACCTCCGAGTTCAGCGCACGTTCAGCTCGATGACGTCCCTCGAACTCCGATCCAGCCGAGCTTTGAGGGAGAGTTCCGTCAGCACGACGGCGTGGTGACGATGATGATGTTCTACCGACGCAGGGCTTCGCCTAAGCACCGCTACGATATTATCGAGGCGGACTATGGTGGAGGGGGGCACTGCACACAGCTAAGAGATCCAAGGGATCAATTGTTGTGTCTAGAGGTGCCCCCTGCCCCCGTATATAAAGGAGCAAGGGGGGAGAGGCGGCCAGTCAGGAGGAGGCGCGCCAGGGAGGAGTAGGACTCCCTCCTTTCCTAGTTGGAGTAGGAGAAGGGGGAAGGAGGAGGGAGAGAGGAAGGAAAGGGGGGCGCCGCCCCCCTCCTTGTCCAATTCGAACTAGAGAGGGAGGGGGCGCGCGGCCTGCCCTGGCCGCCCCTCCTCTTCTCCACTAAGGCCCATCTTGGCCCATTAAACCCCCCCCCCCCCGGGGGGGGGGGGTTCCGGTAAACCCCGGTACTCCGGTAAAATCTCGATTTCACCCGGAACACTTCCGATATCCAAATATAGGCTTCCAATATATCAATCTTTATGTCTCGACCATTTCGAGACTCCTCATCATGTCCGTGATCACATCGGGGACTCTGAACTATCTTCGGTACATCAAAACACATAAACTCATAATATAACCTTCATCGAACTTTAAGCGTGCGGACCCTACGGGTTCGAGAACTATGTAGACATGACCGAGACGTCTCCGGGCAATAACCAATAGTGGAGCCTGGATGCTCATATTGGCTCCTACATATTCTACGAAGATCTTTATCGGTCAAACCGCATAACAACATACGTTGTTCCCATTGTCATCGGTATGTTACTTGCCCAAGATTCGATCGTCGGTATCTTAATACCTAGTTCAATCTCGTTACCGTCAAGTCTCTTTACTCGTTCCGTAATACATCATCCCGCAACTAACTCATTAGTTGCAATGCTTGCAAGGCTTATAGTGATGTGCATTACCGAGTGGGCCCAGAGATACCTCTCCGACAATCGGAGTGACAAATCCTAATCTTGAAATACGCCAACCCAACAAGTACCTTCGGAGACACCTGTAGAGCACCTTTATAATCACCCAGTTACGTTGTGATGTTTGGTAGCACACAAAGTGTTCCTCCGGTAAACGGTAGTTGCATAATCTCATAGTCATAGGAACATGTATAAGTCATGAAGAAAGCAATAGCAGAATACTAAACGACCGAGTGCTAAGCTAATGAAATGGGTCAAGTCAATCACATCATTCTCCTAATGATGTGATCCCGTTAATCAAATGACAACTCATGTCAATGGCTAGGAAACATAACCATCTTTGATCAACGAGCTAGTCAAGTAGAGGCATACTAGTGACACTCTGTTTGTCTATGTATTCACACAAGTATTATGTTTCCGGTTAATACAATTCTAGCATGAATAATAAACATTTATCATGATATAAGGAAATAAATAATAACTTTATTATTGCCTCTAGGGCATATTTCCTTCAGTCTCCCACTTGCACTAGAGTCAATAATCTGGATTACACATTAATGATTCGAACACCCATGAAGCCTTGGTGCTGATCATGTTTTGCTCGTGGAAGAGGCTTAGTCAATGGGTCTGCAACATTCAGATCTGTATGTATCTTGCAAATTTCTATGTCTCCCACCTGACTTGATCCCGGATGGAGTTGAAGCGTCTCTTGATGTGTTTGGTTCTCTTGTGAAATCTGGATTCCTTTGCCAAGGCAATTGCACCAGTATTGTCCCAAAAGATTTTCATTGGACCCGATGCACTAGGTATGACACCTAGATCGGATATGAACTCCTTCATCTAGACTCCTTCATTTGCTGCTTCTGAAGCAGCTATGTACTCCGCTTCACATGTAGATCCCGCCACAACGCTTTGTTTAGAACTGCACCAACTTGCTCCACCGTTCAATGTAAATACGTATCCGGTTTGCGATTTAGAATCGTCCGTATCAGTGTCAAAGCTTGCATCGACGTAACCATTTACGACTAGCTCACCTCCATAAACGAGAAACATATCCTTAGTCCTTTTCAAGTATTTCACGATGTTCTTGACCGCTGTCCAGTGACCCACTCCTGGATTACTTTGGTACCTCCCTGCTAAACTTATAGCAAGGCACACATCAGGTCTGGTACACAACATTGCATACATGATAGAGCCTATGGCTGAAGCATAGGGAACATCTTTCATCTTCTCTCTATCTTCTGCAGTGGTCAGGCATTGAGTCTTACTCAACTTCACACCTTGTAACACAGGCAAATACCCTTTCTTTGCTTGA
The DNA here is from genome assembly GCF_002575655.3 of Aegilops tauschii subsp. strangulata. Taxonomy (NCBI): domain Eukaryota; kingdom Viridiplantae; phylum Streptophyta; class Magnoliopsida; order Poales; family Poaceae; genus Aegilops; species Aegilops tauschii. Next base: position 68,407,714 of record NC_053035.3, read on the forward strand.
TCCATTTTGATCTTCTTCAAAACTTTGTCAAGGTATGTGCTTTGTGAAAGTCCAATTAAGCGTCTTGATCTATCTCTATAGATCTTGATGCCCAATATATAAGCAGCTTCACCGAGGTCCTTCATTGAATAACTCTTATTCAAGTATCCCTTTATGCTATCCAGAAATTCTATATCATTTCCAATCAGCAATATGTCATCCACATATAATATCAGAAATGCTACAGAGCTCCCACTCACTTTCTTGTAAATATAGGCTTCTCCAAAAATCTGTATAAAACCATATGCTTTGATCACACTATCAAAGCATTTACTCCAACTCCGAGAGGCTTGTACCAGTCCATAAATGGATTGCTGGAGCTTGCACACTTTGTTAGCTCCCTTTGGATCGACAAAACCTTCCGGTTGCATCATATACAACTCTTCTTACAGAAATCCATTCAGGAATGCAGTTTTGACATCCATTTGCCAAATTTCCAAATCATAAAATGCGGCAATTGCTAACATGATTCAGACAGACTTAAGCATCGCTACGGTTGAGAAAGTCTCATCGTAGTCAATCCCTTGAACTTGTCGAAAACCTTTTGCAACAAGTCGAGCTTTATAGACAGTAATATTACCGTTAGCGTCAGTCTTCTTCTTGAAGATCCATTTATTCTCAATGGCTTGCCGATCATCGGCCAAGTCAACCAAAGTCCACACTTTGTTCTCATACATGGATCCCATCTCAGATTTCATGGCCTCAAGCCATTTTGCGGAATCTGGACTCACCATCGCTTCTTCATAGTTCGTACGTTCGTCATGGTCTAGTAACATAACCTCCAGAACAGGATTACCGTACCACTCTGGTGCGGATCTTACTCTGGTTGACCTACGAGGTTCAGTAACAACTTGATCTGAAGTTTCATGATCATCATCATTAACTTCCTCACTAATTGGTGTAGGTGTCACAGGAACCGGTTTCTGTGATGAACTACTTTCCAATAAGGGAGCGGGTATAGTTACCTCATCAAGTTCTACTTTCCTCCCACTCACTTCTTTCGAGAGAAACTCCTTCTCTAGAAAGGATCCAAATTTAGCAACAAAAGTGTGGCCTTCAGATCTGTGATAGAAGGTGTACCCAACAGTTTCCTTTGGGTATCCTTTGAAGACACATTTCTCTGATTTGGGTTCGAGCTTATCAGGTTGAAGCTTTTTCACATAAGCATCGCAGCCCCAAACTTTAAGAAACGACAACTTTGGTTTCTTGCCAAACCACAGTTCATAAGGCGTCATCTCAACGGATTTTGATCGTGCCCTATTTAACGTGAATGCAGTCATCTCTAAAGCATAACCCCAAAAAGATAGCAGTAAATCAGTAAGAGACATCATAGATCGCACCATATCTAGTAAAGTACGATTATGACGTTCGGACACACCATTACGTTGTGGTGTTCCGGGTGGCGTGAGTTGCGAAACTATTCCGCATTGTTTCAAATGAAGACCAAACTTGTAAGTCAAATATTCTCCTCCACGACCAGATCGTAGAAACTTTATTTTCTTGTTATGATGATTTTCAACTTCACTCTGAAATTCTTTAAACTTCTCAAATGTTTCAGACTTATGTTTCATTAAGTAGATATACCCATATCTGCTTAAATCATCTGTGAAGGTGAGAAAATAATGATACCCGCCACGAGCCTCAACATTCATTGGACCACATACATCTGTATGTATGATTTCCAACAAATCTGTTGCTCGCTCCATAGTTACGGAGAACGGCGTTTTAGTCATCTTGCCCATGAGGCACGGTTCGCAAGTACCAAGTGATTCATAATCAAGTGGTTCCAAAAGTCCATCAGTATGGAGTTTCTTCATGCGCTTTAGACCAATATGACCTAGACGGCAGTGCCACAAATAAGTTGCACTATCATTATCAACTCTGCATCTTTTGGCTTCAATATTATGAATATGTGTATCACTACTATCGAGACTCAACAAAAATAGACCACTCTTCAAGGGTGCATGACCATAAAAGATATTACTCATATAAATAGAACAACCATTATTCTCTGATTTAAATGAATAACCGCCTCACATCAAACAAGATCCAGATATAATGTTCATGCTCAACGCTGGCACCAAATAAAAATTATTCAGGTCTAAAACTAATCCCGAAGGTAGATGTAGAGGTAGCGTGCCGACCGCGATCACATCGACTTTGGAACCATTTCCCACGCACATCGTCACCTCGTCCTTAGCCAATCCTTGCTTAATCCGTAGTCCCTGTTTCGAGTTGCAAATATTAGCAACAGAACCAGTACCAAATACCAAGGTGCTACTGCTAGCATTAGTAAGGTACACATCAATAACATGTATATCACATATACCTTTGTTCACCTTGCCATCCTTCTTATCCGCCAAATACTTGGGGCAGTTCCGTTTCCAGTGACCAGTCTGTTTGCAGTAGAAGCACTCAGTCTCAGGCTTAGGTCCAGACTTGGGTTTCTTCTCCTGAGGAGCAACTTGTTTGCTGTTCTTCTTGAAGTTCCCCTTCTTCTTCCCTTTGCCCTTTTTCTTCAAACTGGTGGTCTTGTTGACCATCAACACTTGATGCTCCTTCTTGATTTCTACCTCCGCAGCCTTTAGCATTGCGAAGAGCTCGGGAATTGTCTTATCCATCCCTTGCATGTTATAGTTCATCACGAAGCTCTTGTAGCTTGGTGGCAGTGATTGAAGAATTCTGTCAATGACGCTATCATCCGGAAGATTAACTCCCAGTTGAATCAAGTGATTGTTATATCCAGACATTCTGAGTATATGCTCACTGACACAACTATTCTCCTCCATCTTACAGCTGTAGAACTTATTGGAGACTTCATATCTCTCAATCCGAGCATTTGCTTGAAATATTAACTTCAGCTCCTGAAACATCTCATATGCTCCATGATGTTCAAAACGTCGTTGAAGTCCCGGTTCTAAGCCGTAAAGCATGGCACACTGAACTATCGAGTAGTCATCAGCTTTGCTCTGCCAGACGTTCATAACATCTAGTGTTGCTCCTGCAGTAGGTCTGGCACCTAGCGGTGCTTCCAGGACGTAATTCTTCTGTGCAGCAATAAGGATAATCCTCAAGTTACGGACCTAGTCCGTGTAATTGCTACCATCATCTTTCAACTTTGCTTTCTCAAGGAACGCATTAAAATTCAACGGAACAACAACACGGGCCATCTATCTACAATCAACATAGACAAGCAAAATACTATCAGGTAGTAAGTTCATGATAAATTTAAGTTCAATTAATCATATTACTTAAGAACTCCCACTTAGATAGACATCCCTCTAATCCTCCAAGTGATCACGTGATCCAAATCAACTAAACCATGTCCGATCATCACGTGAGAAGGAGTAGTTTCAATGGTCAACATCACTATGTTGATCATATCTACTATATGATTCACGCTCGACCTTTCGGTCTCAGTGTTCCGAGGCCATATCTGCATATGCTAGGCTCGTCAAGTTTAACCTGAGTATTCCGCGTGTGCAACTATTTTGCACCCGTTGTATTTGAATGTAGAGCCTATCACACCCGATCATCACGTGGTGTCTCAGCACGAAGAACTTTCGCAACAGTGCATACTCAGGGAGAACACTTGTACCTTGATAATTTAGTGAGAGATCATCTTATAATGCTACCGTCAATCAAAGCAAGATAAGATGCATAAAAGATAAACATCACATGCAATCAATATAAGTGATATTATATGGCCATCATCATCTTGTGCTTGTGATCTCCATCTCCGAAGCACCGTCATGATCACCATCGTCACCGGCGCGACACCTTGATCTTCATCGTAGCATCGTTGTCGTCTCACCAACTTATGCTTCAACGACTATCGCTACCACTTAGTGATAAAGTAAAGCATTACAGGGCGTTTGCATTGCATACAATAAAGTGACAACCATATGGCTCCTGCCAGTTGCCGATAACTCGGTTACAAAACATGATCATCTCATACAATAAAATATAGCATCATGCCTTGACCATATCACATCACAACATGCCCTGCAAAAACAAGTTAGACATCCTCTACTTTGTTGTTGCAAGTTTTACGTGGCTGCTACGGGCTGAGCAAGAACCGTTCTTACCTACGAATCAAAACCACAACGATAGTTTGTCAAGTTAGTGCTGTTTTAACCTTCTCAAGAACCGGGCATAGCCACACTCGGTTCAACTAAAGTTGGAGAAACTAACACCCGCCAGCCACCTGTGTGCAAAGAATGTCGGTAGAACTAGTCTCGTGTAAGCGTACGCGTAATGTCGGTCCGGGTCGCTTCATCCAACAATACCGCCGAACCAAAGTATGACATGCTGGTAAGCAGTATGACTTATATCGCCCACTACTCACTTGTGTTCTACTCGTGCATATAACATCTACGCATAAAACCTGGCTCTGATACCACTGTTGGGGAACGTAGTAATTTCAAATTTTTTCCTACGCACACACAGGATCATGGTGATGCATAGCAACGAGAGGAGAGAGTGTTGTCCATGTACCCTCGTAGACCGAAAGCGGATGCGTTAGCACAACGCGGTTGATGTAGTCGTACGTCTTCACGATCCGACCGGTCAAGTACCGAACGTACGGCACCTCCGAGTTCAGCACACTTTCAGCTCGATGACGTCCCTCGAACTCCGATCCAGACGAGCTTTGAGGGAGAGTTCTGTCAGCACGACAGTGTGGTGACGATGATGATGTTCTACCGGCGCAGTTCTTCGCCTAGGCACCGCTACGATATTATTGAGGTGGACTATGGTGGAGGGGGCACCGCACACGGCTAAGAGATCCAAGGGATCAATTGTTGTGTCTAGAGGTGCCCCTGCCCCCGTATATAAAGGAGCAGGGGGGAGAGGCGGCCGGCCAGGAGGAGGCACGCCAGGGAGGAGTCCTACTCCCACCGGGAGTAGGACTCCCTCCTTTCCTAGTTGGAGTAGGAGAAGGGGGAAGGAGGAGGGAGAGAGGAAGGAAAGGGGGGCGCCGTCCCCCCTCCTTGTCCAATTCGGACTAGAGGGGGAGGGGGCGTGCGGCCTCCCCTAGCCGCCCCTCCTCTTCTCCACTAAGGCCCATCTTGGTCCATTAAACCCCCGCCCCCCGGGGGGGGGGGGTTCCAGTAACCCCCGGTACTCCGGTAAAATCCCGATTTCACCCGGAACACTTCCGATATCCAAATATAGGCTTCCAATATATCAATCTTTATGTCTCGACCATTTCGAGACTCCTCATCATGTCCGTGATCACATCCGGGACTCCGAAATATCTTCAGTACGTCAAAACACATAAACTCATAATATAACCGTCATCGAACTTTAAGCGTGCGGACCCTACTGGTTTGAGAACTATGTAGACATGACCGAGACATGTCTCCGGTCAATAACCAATAGCGGAACCTAGATGCTCATATTGGCTCCTACATATTCTACGAAGATCTTTATCGGTCAAACCGCATAACAACATACGTTGTTCCCTTTGTCATCGGTATGTTACTTGCCCAAGATTCGATCGTCGGTATCTTAATACCTAGTTCAATCTCGTTACCGGCAAGTATCTTTACTCGTTCCGTAATACATCATCCCGCAACTAACTCATTAGTTGCAATGCTTGCAAGGTTTATAGTGATGTGCATTACCGAGTGGGCCCAGAGATACCTCTCCGACAATCGGAGTGACAAATCCTAATCTCGAAATATGCCAACCCAACAAGTACCTTCAGAGACACCTGTAGAGCACCTTTACAATCACCCAGTTACGTTGTGATGTTTGGTAGCACACAAAGTGTTCCTACGGTAAACGGGAGTTGCATAATCTCATAGTCATAGGAACATGTATAAGTCATGAAGAAAGCAATAGCAGAATACTAAATGATCGAGTGCTAAGCTAACGAAATGGGTCAAGTCAATCGCATAATTCTCCTAATGATGTGATCCCGTTAATCAAATGACAACTCATGTCAATGGCTAGGAAACATAACCATCTTTGATCAACGAGCTAGTCAAGTAGAGGCATACTAGTGACACTCTATTTGTCTATGTATTCACACAAGTATTATGTTTCCGGTTAATACAATTCTAGCATGAATAATAAACATTTATCATGATATAAGGAAATAAATAATAACTTTATTATTGCCTCTAGGGCATATTTCCTTCAAATCCGCTGTGTCTGCTATGTCTACAAGAGCCTGAAACTGCTCCCCACCTGCTTACTTCTTGCTCTTTTGTGAAGGAAGTTTGGCACCTGACACTCTGCAAGCTGAACATGAGCCCGGTATGGCGGCAGTTCATGACAATTCCCTAGTTAGCTGGTGGCAGCAAACAAATGCTTCCATGGGAAAGGAAAGAGCGAAATCTTGGAGATCAATTTTGGCCCTGGTTTGGTGGAACCTATGGAAAGAAAAAAATGATAGAACATTCAGAAATATTTCTTGTCACCCCACACAACTGTTTCTGAAGATTCAGGTCGAAGCAAAGGACTGGGTTGATGCTGGGCATTAGCGTGCAATGGCTCTTGTAGAGCGCCCCCTAGAACCAGACTGATGTACTTCTGATGTATCTCTAACCCCAATCCTCCTTCTCTAATCTTGTTTTTGTAACTGTTTATTTCTTCTATACGCAATGAAAAGCAGTGGCCCTGCCTTTTCGTCAAAAAATATATTTATCGGTGGCATTAGACTGAGTGCGGCATTAGTTAAATGTGGCATCACTTTAGCAGTAGCATTGCTTGACTTGACTGCTGGCATTATACTAATAGCAAAAAAGTGACAATAAGTATGTGTTTGGTTTAAGGGACATGCTAGGCCCATTCGGACAGTGGGTGCACCAGTACGATGTACGTCCATGAACGCATAGAGTGGTGATGGAGGTATGGTTGCCCAGAGCAACAAATATCCAGGCAGCATATGTGGATTACGTCCCATTTTTGTTCTCTTTAGCCACCTTTTTCCTATGTGAGGACAAAAAACCGATCAACCTGGTCATTCTCTATTGCGTTGTCATGCCTTTCTACCCTTCTTCAACGTCGAGACACGAGACTCGTTCCTTAGCTACTGATTTCCCCTTTTCAACCTAGATGCGGGTTCGATGCCTACTCTCTTGGACAGTACAGTCTCCCTTCTTTTCCTTATTAACCCAGACATGGATTAGTCTGCATGAAGTAGGGTTTCCTTTAATAGTGCAAATTAAGGTTTTCGTCTGCGTGACCAGCAGAGCAGAGGACAGGAAATTAGGAAGATGGTGGAGTGGAAAAAGATCCACATGCAGCTACGTGGTAGATGGGGCAATAGAACAAGGGTATGGTTCGAAAAGAGGTAGCATACCTGAGGGTCGGCGGGAAGTGGCTTTGCTCGTGGTCGTCGTCCTCTGCACGCACTACGGCAGCGAGCTTGGGGACGGAGGCCATCCCGCGCGGGCGCTAGGTCTGAGAGGATGGCCTTGTCGTCAGTGCGTGACCTCGCTCGCCGACGACGAGTGCGTCAACGCTGCACGTCCTTTTCTTCCCCGGCGGATCTGTGACCACCGGTGAGGAGGGAGAGATAGGCCATCTTTTTTAGATTTGGAGAGAGGGTGATAGTGTGAGAAGCAAGTGGGCAACCCTTAACAAGAAAGCTCTGAAGCTCCAGCCTATATATCTTTTTTATACTACTAGTACTAGAGGTGGAGTAGTGGTAGAGTAGTTTATATTTTCTCTGCAAACAGTACCAGTTAGTCGTGCTTCAAAACTGAACGGCACGCCACTAAAAAAATAAAGTCGAGAAATAATGCGGCACTTCGGCCAACGCGGCCAGATCACATTTTGCACGAGAAATTACACACCATGTTTTGTTGACATGTGGTCCCGTTCCAACATGTCAGTGAGACGACGGCGAGTCCTTCTGTACAATTTCCGAAAGGACGTGTAGGCCGGGGCGCCTCTTCGTGTACCATGGCAAACTGGCAATCGTCCATCGACTCTTCGCCTTTCCCTCTCGATTTGGAACTGCTGTCGCACGCTCTTCCTCCCTCCTCCATTTGCCTTCACCCTTCCTTCTGCCATTGTTCGATCGTCTTCTCCATGGAGGGAACAAGCCGGAAACGACCCCATTATTCTTGCCCTGATCTGAAAGATGACGTGGTGGAGGAACTCATTGATCGGTGCGACGTCATCACCTCGGCTAGCATGGCAGGTTCGTTCAAGCCCATTCTCGACTCAACTAATAACATCATTACAAGGAGCCCAAGGGTCCAGGAGCGGTTTGATCTCCCTTATCTTCTTCGCTATAAGCCTGTTCGGATGGGCGTGGACGACGGAGGCCTCGCTTTGTGCAAGTTGATGCCGCTTGATAATGATACGTGTGATGTCAAGATGCCATCGCTTAAGGGTAAGGCCTGGGCTGGTGCAAATGGAGATTGGGTTGTTTATATTGGGTACAATTGCGAGTGGGAACTTGTGAATGTGTACACTCGTCATCGGATTCCACTTCCAAAAATCTCAGAGTGCCCTGAGGTTGAGCACACGGATGATCTACGTACGTTCAAATACAATCATGGTGACTGTCGTCTACTGAAGATAACAACTTGTCGAGTTCCCAACCGCTCTTGGAATTACAAGAACTATGAAGTTGTTTCTATCTTCGACAAGCTTGTTGCCATCCTTACTCATTCCACGGTTCATCGTCCATGGATATTGCTCAAAAATCAGTTTCTGCAGATGGATGAGTACTGTGATGCAATTGAGTACGAGGATCTTGTGTTTGCTGCCACCACTCGTGGCACTATTTTTGCATGGGATCCTCGTAGTTTCGGTACGTTTGTCTTCCACCGTAATTATAATTGTTTCATCCACATGCATGCGGGTTAGCAAGTTTCCCTTTACTAATTAACCTTCTTCTTGTGTTTCCAAGGTCCTGTGAACATTCCACCACCTATACTTGAAAAATTTTATAAGCAAGGGGGAGATGACGATGGTGATGATCACGAGCATGAGGAGGAGCAAAACTTATATACTCAGTGGCGCCTGGCAACTAATTCCGATGGATCACCTCTTCTTGTCTGTATACAGTGCACTCAGATTGTTACTACTGAGGAAGCAGGTGTTGTCTCCCATGGTCGCCCTCTCCGGACCTATTCCAACACCTGTTGCATGGTATTCAGGATGGATACTAGTGTGCTAGTGCCAACACCTTCTCCCTGGTTCAGTATTGATAGTCTTGGAGAAAACCCGCTCTTCCTTGGACCAAACTATCCAATGATGGTGAAAGGCGATCCAGCTGCTGTTGACACAACGTTACTACCATTTATGAGAAGCAACTGTATCTATACCTTGGACATTTTGGTGGTTCCCTACCCTGGTCCTGATATATGCCGCTTCAGCCTAGATGATCAGTACTGCGTTGCTCTCGATATCGGCAATAGCTGGCCCTTCTCAGAGCACCTATGGTTCAAAGCAAGCGTTTCCAACGCCGAGGATTGGTTGAGTTTTAGTTCATTTCATTGCTTGTTATTTGTTGTGTGATGAAAACTTTAGTATTTGCTAGAATGCTTTGTTGGAATAATCTGTAATCCGACATGTATTCTCGTTGTCGTTGTGTGTTGATGACTTGTTGTATGTAATGAATGGTACATTTGCAAATGCATGTCATAGACTCAATTTATGAATGGTTTTCGAGTCACTTCTTGGAGTGTGAGTACCGTAGTAGTATAGGCAGCATCCGGTTAGTATATGAAGTTGCCACATCACATAGAGCCAACCTAATATTGGAGTATGCTAGCCCTCCACCGGCGCGCCGCTTCAAATGGCGGAGGAAGTGAGAGGTCGCGTCACCTTGTGTCCAGATCTGAGATGCCACGTGTACCAGATGAATGACTCCAAGTTCGACCACCGTGATACTAGGTGTGAGCCAAGGAACACTGTTGGAGAGACCCGCCTCATAATTTTCCTACATTGGTCGTTTGATTCATGATAGAATGCTATAGGATTTTTTCCTATGTAATCATGTTTTAATTGGCAATCTACCATCCACTCCAACTTTTGTTTGACTTCCTTTGTTCCTACGAAGAGAGTACTTGCTCTAAATGATGTGCCGCTGCAAGAGCCACCTATATTAATTAACCATGCTCTAAAAAGGTGGACCAACTTTGGCTATAGTAGTACTATACTAGGTTAGTAGGTGACCTTGCGCTTGGCTCTTCTCCTCTTCCGGAAGTCGAACAATAATGATGGTACTACAGCAGTACTTCTGGCAATCTGACACCAAATGAACTGCTGCACGTCCACCGCTTGTAAGCAAAAGTTTCTCCTCGTGCTGCGAGCCACCGCGCACGCGTTGGCGAGGGAGAAGGCGTAGTAAGCAAGCTTCTCGTCGTTCTGCGAGTTGACGGGACACATCAAAGTTATTTATTACTACTCTCTTAAAAAAGGTCCGACCATGTCCATGGCTACCATCCCGTGCTCTATCATTGAGTACGTGCAATATTCACGTGCCATCGAGGAGAAACAATATTGCGTAGTACTAGGTGCCATCGAAGTACACGACTCACTTACGCACTGCATATCTCCATTTTCTTGCATGACAGGCCACCTTGATGCTAGAGGTCCTGCGTGTCATGTAGGCATATAGTATGGTTTTGTAAAATGGAGGCATATAGATGTCCCGCGTGTCGGCAAAAGGGTGAACAAAGCTCATGTCTTAAACGAAAGAGTGGAAGAACATAGTTTCCCGACGACCGAGAAGGAGCAACAAACCTCGGGGTGGAGCGTCTGCACTCATAATATTTTATTTTATTCAGCGATATAAAATCAACCAAATCTCTCCATGTTCCTATACCATTCTATAGTATGAGAATAACTTTGATCGTAAGCCATTGATTCACTCTATCCAATGGTCATAGTTGGAAAATCCAAACAAAACCAAGCATTGGATCAACTCTTTTTTCGGGATCAACTCTTTTAGCACTTACCGCCTGCCCACCTAGCCCACCTATATATCCGCTCACGTGTGATGACCACAGGAGATATCCACTCAAATTGTATTTAAAAAAATAAAGGTCGATAACTAATGCGGCACCTTGGGCCAACGCGGCCAGATCGCATTTTGCACGAGAAATTACACACCATGTTTCGTTGACATGTGGTCCCGTTCCAACATGTCAGTGAGACGACAACGAGTCCTTTTGTACAATTTCCGAAAGGACGTGTAGGCCGGGGCGCCTCTTCGTGTACCGTGGTAAAACTGGCAACCGTCCACCCACTCTTCGCCTTTCCCTCTCGATTTGGAACTGCTGTTGCACGCTCTTCCTCCCTCCTCCATTTGCCTTCACCCTTCCTTCTGCCATTGTTCGATCGTCTTCTCCATGGAGGGAAAAAGCCAGAAACGACCCCGTTATTCTTGCCCCGATCTGAAAGATGACGTGGTGGGGGAACTCATTGATCGGTGCGACGTCATCACCACGGCTAGCATGGCAGGTTCGTTCAAGAACATTCTCGACTCAACTAATAACATCATTACAAGGAACCCAAGGGTCCAGGAGCGGTTTGATCTCCCCTATCTTCTTCACCGTGACCCTGCTGACTGGCGCGGGGACGAGGGAAGCCTCGCCTTGTGCAAGTTGATGCCGCTTGATAATGATACATATGATGTTAAGATGCCATCGCTTGAGGGCAAGGCTTGGGCAGGCGCAAATGGAGATTGGGTTGTTTATATTGGGTACAATTGTGAGTGGGAACTTGTGAATGTGTATAGTCGTCAGCGGATTCCACTTCCAAAAATCTCCGAGTGCCCTGAGGTTGAGCACACAGATGATCTATGTACGTTCAAATATGATCATGGTGACTGTCGTCTACGGAAGATAGCAATTTCTCGAGTTCCCAACCGCTCTTGGAATTACAAGAACTATCAAGTTGTTGCTGTCCTTCGTGGTTTGACTAGATGGATATTGCTCAAAAATCAGTTTCTATACACGGATGTGTACTGTGATGCAATTGAATACGAGGGTCTTGTGTTTGCTGCCACCACTCGTGGCACTGTTTTTGCATGGGATCCTAGTAGTTTCGGTAAGTTTTTCTTCCACCGTAATTATAATTGTTTCATCCACATGAATGCGAGTTAGCAAGTTTCCCTTCTCTACTAATTAACCTTCTTCTTGTGTTTCCAAGGTCCTGTGAACATTCCACCACCTATAATTGAAATTTTTTATAACCAAGGGGGAGATGACGATGGTGATGATCACGAGCAGGGCCCATATGCTCACTGGCGGCTGGCAACTAATTCCAATGGATCACCACTTCTTGTCTGTATACAGCCCACTCAGTACTAGGAAAAGGCTAATTAGTGGCGCACCTGTTTTGGCCATTAATGGCGCACTACAGGTGCGCCACTATCATCACGCCACTAGTAACTAATACTAATGGCGCACCCCTGGTGCGCCATTAGTATACCAGACAGTAGTGGCACACCAGGGAGTGCACCATTAGTATGTCAGACGGTGCGCCATTACTATGCCTCCCAGGGGGCCATATTTACCTTGTGCTTTGGGTTACTAATGGCACACTACTAGATAGTGCGCCACTAGTGTGTTTATTGCAGTGCACCACTAAAGTGTTGTGTGGTGCGCCACTAGTATGAATATTAGGATTTTTTTCTTTTCTGATATTTGCACATGTTACAAAATATATTACTGCACAGAATATAGACAGTAGAACATATAAACAGCAGATTTACCGAATACAATAGAAGATTAGTCTCCGAATACAATTCATCATATTAGTCTCCGAATTCAAAAGACCGAACAAAGTTAGAACATTACAAGTCTCGAGACCGCGAGTAGCGAGTTTGTCTTCACATTACAAGTCGATATCGATCATCTAAACTACCATCACATAGAAGAGAGCTGCGGTCATCACGATTAGTATCATCGCGATGAAACTAGTCTTCATCCGGTTCCTCCTCCGCTCCCTCCTCTCTCCCGCTAGATAGCGCGCGTATCTAGCTTCCGCCTCCACCCTAGTGGTGTACCCTTTGTAACTGTTACCGCTGAAACGGTGAACCTGTCTCCGACACTCCTCCCAGTCGTCGTAGACTCCGGGAACCTTACCCTTGTACACGACACACGACGGCATATCTATGCACTAGCCAAACAAAACGTTAGTAGCAATTCACAGACAATACATAAGCAATATATAAGTATGCAACAAAAGGATCGGAAGAGAAAAGCAAGACATTAATAGCACGATTCATGGGCCTACTAATAAATAGCATCAATTACATATAAGTTGAGCCACTGTCCAAACCAAAGAGACATACAAGTTCATTAAAGTTTAATTACAACATGAGCTAATCGATATTTCAGAACTACATAGCATCACTACTTTCGACTCGACTCAGCGACCGGAGCGTGGATGAAGCCGTCGTCTGTCGTGATGGTCATGAAATCGCGGGCGTTGTCAGCCTGCATTTGTAGCGTAGTTTCTATCTCACTGTTGGACGGTTGATATCTGAGGTAGATTTGCCCCGAGGTACGAAGGACATCTTGATGGATGATTTCTGCAAACTCCGACTGGATGCGAAAGAATTCTTGTTCATGTCCGCGTCCTGGATTGCCGACAAGCGTGCGGCCCAATCTTTGAGATTATTTGGTAGCAGAAGGTGATTATGGTCCCGTACGATCGCCTGCATGTGATGGAGGGCGTAGTAGGAATCCTTCTGACCGCCAGGCGGCTGCTTGACGTAGGGGAACGTCGTATTGTGGGTGAACACGTGCATGCCGTACCTACCAATTGGCCTGCTGAAGGTGCCTCCAGATCTGGCGTAGCAGGGGAGAACATCATCAAGAACTTTCTTGATATTTGTGTAGTCTTTCTTCGACTGACGGTCCGAGTCGAAATACGTGGCCATGGAATATTTCGGGCTTAAGAGGATGAGTGTGCAATGTGTGTCACTGCAGAAAACACAGAATGTTAGAAAAAAAAAAGAACGATCGAAATCTAAGAAATCATATGTTACGGGGCGGTGAGGGGATGACTTACTCGGGAAAGTAAGGCACGAGGAAGTTATCCTTATCTGGGTTTGCCAGAATGACGCCTTCCAGGTATGAACTCGCGACTTGCCGGTCCCCAGCGCTGCCCAAGATCTTGGCACGCATGTAGAAGGGGTCGACTATCACGATGTCCAGGGTCTTGTCTCTAATGATCCGCATCTCCATACTCAGCGGAAATAGCCAAACGAAGGTGTAGTGCAGCAGATGAAGGTTAAACATAGCGAAGATGTCATCAAACCGCAGGACGATCGTACCCCCGATGGCGCTATCCACAAAGCCCTTGCCCTCTGGCACCTTGGCCACGAAAACCGGGTATGCCATATCATTCTCGGAGAGACGCCACTTCTCCAAAGAAAGAACACTGTCATGCAGGCTCCGCATAGCACCGGTTGCAGCATTGAGCAGATTAGTCGGTAGCATCGGCCTACCCGCCACATGCACCCTCCTCGAGATATCCTTAGGTGAAGGTGGCCCGTCCTGAGCATGGATCGTAGTCGGTGCCGGCTGGCTCGCACCCTTGTTAGTCTTTCTTTTTCGGCCCTTCTTCTTCTGCTGTAATGGGATCGAGTTCTGCTCAGAGACCGCCTTCTTGAGTGTGTTGGGGCTGATAATATTTCTCACCTAGGCTATCTGAGGCTCGGTGAAGGCGGCAGCTGGAGGCGTCTCCTGAGAACTGAATGCCAGACGACGCCTATTGCAATTGGGTTTCTCCGCGGTACCAGCGCGATCGTCTTTTGCAGGGTTGGGTTCTTGAGAAGGAGGCCCCAAGAATTCGTCACCGTACCCATGTTCGTTGAAGTACTTATCGACGTTGGTAAATGTACCGTCGTTGTCGTCGTCCGGATCCTGTGCCATATGCATGTCCGGATCCTGTGCCATATGCATGTCCGGCATGTCCGGTAGCGTTGCAGCGGTCTTGCCATGGCTTGGCGCCGGCACGACTGGCGGTGTTGTCTGTGGAGTGGTGTCCCCCGCCCCCAAACGAATCTGGCTCTTCGGCCAAAGCAGGGGCCAGCTTAAGCAGGCGCTGAGGGTCATCACATCATCTTCGTCGGCCCCATGAGGTCGAAACGGAGGTAACAAGTCGTCGCAGCCCCGCAGCACCCGAACCAGTTGAACCCTATACACGTTGGGTGGCATCGGATTACCGTGGAATAGGCGGTTGCCCGGTTGAACGATTCTGGCCTTGGCGACATCGATCAACTCGCCGTCCATGAAGTGCAGGAGAGTGCATGGAACGTCGGCGGCGCCCTGCGAAAACATGTAGGGCGTCAGGGATGCCCAGTCAAAGGCAAGGAGATGAAGTCATCGGCCGAGAGGCTTAATTAGTTACCATGATGGCGTCGAGCTCGGCTAATGTCGAGGCACCGCCAACGGCGGGCGTGCAATTGACGGAGGGGCCGCTTGCTGCCGAGGTGCCGGCCGGCGTATTCTTCCCACACCCGGGTGCAATAAGCTGCAATGCCGGCGCCGCCGCGGGAGACACCAATGGCGCCGCCGGCGCGTTGCCCGAGTTGCTGCCCGTGAAGCTGGGAATCGGGGGCGGCCCCTGTTGGACGCCCGCCATCCACGCTTGCAGCCCAGAAACCAAGGTAGGTATAATGGCGGTGATCGTCGGTCCCAGTTGATCTCGCACTTGCTCTTCAACCATCTCCGGAATCCGTGCCACTTGTGCCTTGAGTTGTTGTACCTCGCGCTCCTGGCTTTTTGAGCTGGTCTTTCTCTCCTTTCGCCCAGCGGTATAGTATTTCGGCCATTTTGTGACAAGCCTTTGCCGGCCACACGACCAGCTGACGACGGCTTACTGAGCTTATCCTTGTTTTTCATTACGTTCAACGCCCTATTTAAAGGGGTGTCGAAAGGGGAGCTCTGAGATGACCCCGTTCTACTGCTTTCAGTGTCCTGCGGAAGGAATGTGAACCATTTAGAAATTTGGATTCATTAATTAGAATGCAACCATATGGAGCTAATTACACAGGGGTGTATTCCTTACCAGAACAAGCTCAAGCACCTTGGTCTTCGGATCCGTGGTAAGCTCCTTGGTTACCGGGTCAATCTTGTACCGGGCCCTGACATAGTTCCTGGTCTGCTTGTCACGGTATTTCGCGAAGAGGGGCGGTAGGCCTTGCTCGGCACGCTCCGCGTTATCCTTGTCCCATATAGGTTCCGCCACTCTGTAACCGCCGGGACCGAGTTTGTGGATCCCTAAGTTCAAGTCCCGCATATCTTTCCCCCACTGACTTGATTCCACGGTTGCGTTGCTCTCGCACTTGATCTTGAACTCCCGGTAGTCATGTTCGCTGCTTGAAGGATTTTTCTCCATGATCTTCTCATAACTATCACCTTTTTCAATCATTCTCTTCACCGCGGCTCTCCAAGTAGCCAGGGCCATGCTCATCTTCATGAGGGCGGCACTGTTCACTTTATTCCCTGAGAGGCGTGTGTTTGCGAAGTCACCAGGGAACTTGTACCGTTCGTGTAGCTTCGTGAAGAGGAGGTTGCGCAAATTCCCTCGGTCAGGATGCCTTAGGTTCTCGGTGTTGATCGAGACGGTGCTCCGGAGAATGCACCCGAGCTGTCCCGCGTACCCCTTGACTATTTCTTTGGGCGCCATTGGATGCCCCTCGGAGGACACTTCAGTAAATTCCTCCTTGACGGTGCCGAGCACATTCGGGCACCGGTCCTTCTGTTGCCTCTTCGGTTGGCTGCCATCTGTGTGTGCGCTGCCATCATTAGTGGTGGCATCCTCGGCGGCACCATCAGTGGTGTCATCCCCGGCGCCACTAGGGGTTGTGTAGTCAGGATCGGTGTCTTCCGCGGCGTCCTCATAGCGGTGAGGTTCTTCCTCCATCTCCTGGGACAGCTCCCAGAATGCCTTGCCCGAACCGCCGGCCTCATCGTTGTGGGCCATGTTTTGCTCTAAATAGGAAGTTTGGTCAAAAAGTTGGTTATTGTCAAGGAACAAGATCTCTAAGTTGACCAAATAACCTAATTCTCGAGGAATGTCGCCAAAAAGTTGGCTTCGGTGTGCGGTACAAAACTGAATTTTGGAAATCTACAGAATGAACAAGCTAAGGGCTGCAAATGCCCGCAAGGCTTCAAGGGTGACGGCATAATGGCTCAGTGTTATTTAAGGGTTGGTTTGTGAGGAATTATCATGGTCTCATGATTTAGGGTTTGTCGACACCGAGGCATCCTAAAAGCTAAGCTTTTATCATTTAGGGTCTGTCGACGCGGAGGCACCCTAAATGCTAAGTTAAGTTTTCATCATTTAGGGTTTATCAATGTCGAGGCACCCTAAAAGCTAAGGTTTTATCATTTAGGGTTTGTCGACGCCGAGGCACCCTAAAAGCCAAGGTTATATCATTTAGGGTTTGTCGACGCCGAGACACCCCAAAAGCCTAAGTTTTCATCATTTAGGGTTTATCGATGACGAGGCACCCTAAAAGCCATCATCATCATATCATCTTGAAAATATTATAACTACTAAGTTCATCCTACTTAATTAAGTAATATTGACATTTTGTTATATCTTAATTAAGTAATAGATTTTCATTCACTTCTTGCACTAATAGATTGCATTTCCAAGTTCTTATAAGTTAGAACGGAGACCCTACGAGGACCTGGAAGCTTGCATGCGTTCTAGGGAAAATTCTGGTGGAGTTCTTCTAATAAGGAGTTGATTGGTTGATATAACAAGTTGGCCTAAAAACATTTCTTTCTTTAAGCCTGCTACATCCATCTCAAGTATTTATGGTCAAGGGTTAGGAGGACCATCCAAATAGAATATGTGGTATGGGCTTTTTTAGTAGGTCATCCTACCAGATTAGGGTTTATCGATGACGAGCAACTGACATTAGTAATAACTATGAGTTGATATCACACTTCTATATGTATAACACAAGAGGCAGTTGATCCTACTTAATTAAGTACTAAGATACCCCGGGCCATGCATTAGTCGCAAGTACCCCATATGTCCTATTTTTAGCAAAGTCATGCTAAAATTCATGGAAAATTTCAGCATGACCTTTGCTGAAAATAGGACATATGGAGTACCCGAATTTGCCGTAACGGAAGTTAATTGACATTCCGGCAAACTCAAGGGCCTCTCGGGGTACTTGCAAAATCATTATCCCAGGTGGACAAGGCAATGTGCTACTTGCTTAAATCTCTGTCCAATGCCATTTACAAGACAAACAACAGGTGGCAAAGCCCAGTGTTAAAAAAAAAGGCCTCCATCACAACATGGAAAATACGTTGGCATGTGAAGAGGTGAAACAATATATGCATCTCCAGGCAGTATCATTCAACATTTTGGACAAACCACTACAAGCAATACTGGATCAGATACAAGAAGAATGTGAGAAAATGCAGACAAATACTAACAGATTGAGGTGTTTAACTTGTGGTGCTCTCTGTGCTATACAGACCTGTATTCTTGACAAACTAGTACAAGCAATGGTGGATCAGATACATGAACAATGTGGGAAAATACAGATAAGGACTAACAACAGATCGAGGAGTTCACCAGCCAATGCAAGATGGAGTCTGGTCTGTTCTATGGTGGATCCTATTCTAGTGTCTGGAACGCATCAAGGAACACTTTTTTCTTTCGATCGAACAAACAACAAAACAGCCCGTATGCAAAACAGAGTCGTGGACAGAGACATAAGTCAACAATACCAAACGCAAGAGCTGTCATGAACTAAAATAACAGGACCCCGGTATTAAACAGTCTCCACCTATTAATGCTATTGTCTGATCAAAAGAGTGCCAATGTGTCAACGCTTATATAGGGAGAGTAGAAGCGTGGCCACTGTGCTGTCACTAGCTTCAGTTTTTTTCCTCAGGTATAAGTTGATGCTTTTCTTCATTTTTGCCATATGAAAAAATTAGGATGCTATCATCCTATATTTTGCCATGCTGAAAGATTGTGCCATGTAGAAAATTGCCATGCTAATCTTTAGATAAATACAAATAGAACAAACTCTTAGATAAAAATTTGCCATGCTATTTTACAGAACAAACAAACATTTTGCCACCTTGATACATAACTGAATTTTTGTGTAGTAGGTTTGGATCTCATTTTTTGAGCTATCACACTTTTTTTTTGTTTACACAGCTACAATCTTTTGCCATGGCAAATCTTGGGACCATGGTCACATGGCAAATGTAGGATTGCTCTTAGCTAAAAACACGGCAAATGTAAAACATGGCAAACTCTGAAATTTCCACAACATGTCAAACTTATTTCAAGTACCATGGCAAACTGAATGTTTTTATGAAAATTGCCATGTCAGACTTTGCTATGAGTAGTTGCCATGGATAGAATCTCTACGAGTTTTTGACATGGCGAAATTCTGGAGTAATTGCCATGGCAAAATTCTGTAGTAGTTGCCATGGCAGTATTTGCTATGAGTAGTTTGCGATGGATAGAATTGCTATGAGTACTTGTCATGGCGAATTTATGGAGCAATTGCCATGGAAATTTCTGAAAGTTTCTATAACATGGCAAACCTGTCATCCTCCAAATAGTTCGAGAGCGGCAGGGTGGACGCGGCCAGCGCGGGTGGTACGCGCAGGCGAGCGGGTGCGCGAGGGGTCTACAGCGCGAGGGACGAGGGGAAACAGAAGATGGGAAGCGAGGGGAGCTCACCGCGGAGGCACACGAAGGCCCGGCGGTGGATTAGGAGCAGCAGGCCGGCCGAACTTGAAGGAGAGGCGGCGGAATCCGAGGTGGAATAAGGGCTCGGTGGCGGGTTCGTGGTGCTCCTCGGCTCGGCTCCGGTCCGGTTCGTTGACGTATCCGACGGAGACGACATAGACGCTCGTGCTGGACTTCTCCGCCCTGCTTCGGTGCTCGACGGCGTGGAGACGGAGACGCGTCGGGGTTGGGTCGGAGGGAGAGGAAGGGGAAGATGGGGAGAGGGAGGCGGCGGGGGCGAGGGGGCGGCGGCGCACGTAGGGGCGGCGGCGCAGTGGGTCGGGGCAGCGGCGCGCAGTGGGGGGGGGCTGAGAGAGATGTGAGATTGGGGATTGGTGATTTTAGTGGGGGGAGGGATAGCAATGGCACACCACCTAGCGGTGCGCCATTAGTAACTTTTTTTGGATAGCAATGGCGCACCGCTTAGCGGTGCACCATTAGTAATTTTTTTTGGATTTTTAGTTGCATTCATTTGTTTTTTTTTCGAAAAGGGGGATCTCCCCGGCCTCTGCATCAGAATGATGCATACGGCCATCTTATTACCAAAATAAAAGGTTCCAACAAGGTTCCAAAGTCTCGGACTGAAAAGTAATAAAAAGACAGCTCACACAGAGCTAAAAGAGGCTAAACACACAGACTAGCCAAGATAAATACGCCACAACCGGCTGGCTAAAGATAGATAGGGAAACTAATTGCCTATCCTATTACATGACCGCCATCCAAACCGGTTGAAGATATCCCGAGCTACCATCTCCCAGCGGATAGATCCAGTAACCAAACGCTCCCTGGTCTCCATCGGAGTGAGTAGCGACCATGAACGGATCACGGCCGTAGCTCGGAAAATAACCTGCAAAAAGTGAACACGTGATGTTCTGTTAAAAACCAAATCATTCCTGCAAGTCCAGATAGTCCACAACAAAGCGCAAACTCCAACACGAATATGTCTCGCTAATTCAGGCTCAATCCCAGTGAGCCATGTCCCAAATAACGAAGTGACAGAAATCGGTGGAGTAATATTAAAAGCAATGTGAACCGTCCGCCAAAGTACTCTGGCCAAGGGGCAATCAAAAAAGAGATGTTTGATCGTCTCGTCCCGATCACAGAAGCTACACCTCGTAGGTCCTGTCCAATTACGCTTAATCAAATTATCCTTGGTTAAAATAACCTGTTTATGGACAAACCACATAAACACTTTTATTTTCAAAGGAACTTTGACAGCCCAAACATGCTTGGAGGTAGGAATGGAGCTCGAATTAATTACATCAATATACATTGATTTAACCGTGAATACTCCAGACTTAGTCAGTTTCCAGCGTAATTCATCGGGGTGTTGAGAAAGCTGGACATCCATTAGTCGCCGAACTAAACGAAGCCAATCTTCCCAACGATTGCCCATTAACGACCGTTTGAACTGAATATTAAGGGGGATGGATTGAAACACCGTAGCAAAGAACACCTCACGTCATTGAACAATGCGATATAAAGACGGATATTGAATGGCTAAGGGTGTCTCGCCGAGCCAAGTATCCTCCCAGAAGCGCGTAGTAGCGCCGTTGCCAATAACAACCTTTGTCCTATTAAACAGAGATTGTTTGACTTTCATCAGGCCTTTCCAGAAAGGCGAGTCAGTTGGCCTGACTGTGACCTGGGACAAGGACTTTGTCTGTAGGTACTTGCCGCGAAGGATCTGGGCCCACATGGCATCAGTCTCAAAAGAAAGCTTCCACAGCCACTTGCTAAGAAGGCATCTGTTCTTAACTTCAAGATTCTCAATACCAAGACCCCCTTGGTCTTTCGGTCGACAGATGATATCCCATTTTGCAAGTCTGTATTTTCTTTTGAGATCATCACCTTGCCAAAAGAAACGCGATCGATAAAAGTCCAGTCTTTTCCTAACACCAACTGGGACTTGAAAGAACGATAAGAGAAACATAGGCATACTCGTGAGCACCGAATTAATCAGAATTAACCGGCCTCCATATGACATGAGTTTGCCCTTCCAGCAACTCAGTTTCTTCTCAAACCGGTCTTCGATGCATTTCCATTCTCTATTGGTCAGCTTTCTATGGTGGATTGGAATACCTAGATACGAGAAAGGTAAAACCCCCAAATCGCACCCAAACAATTGCCGATAAGCCTCCTGTTCGTCTTTGGCTCTACCAAAGCAGAACAGCTCGCTCTTATGAAAGTTAATCTTTAACCCGGTCAATTGTTCGAACAGGCATAACACCAGCTTCATATTTCTCGCCTTGGCTAGGTCATGCTCCATAAAGATGATTGTATCATCAGCGTACTGAAGGATGGATACACCTCCATCAACCAGATGAGGTACCAAGCCACCCACTTGACCATTCTCCTTAGCCCTTCCTATCAAGATTGCTAACATATCAACCACAATGTTAAACAAGATAGGGGACATCAGATATCCTTGTCTTAGGCCTTTATGTGTCTGGAAGTAATGACCGATATCATCATTCACTTTAATTCCCACACACCCTTTTTGCGTAAATGATTCAACCTGGCGTCGCCAGACTTCATCAAAACCTTTCATTCGCAATGCCTGTTGGAGAAATGGCCATTTAACCTTACCATACGCTTTCTCGAAATCCACCTTAAAAATGACACCATCTAACTTCTTGGAATGGATTTCATGGAGCGTTTCATGAAGGACGACCACCCCTTCAAGGATGTTTCGGTCCGGCATGAAAGCAGTTTGGGAGTGCTGCACCACAGAATGCGCAATCTGTGTGAGCCTATTAGTCCCGACCTTGGTGAATATTTTAAAACTAACATTGAGAAGGCAGATCGGCCTGAACTGCTCAATTCTCACAGCGTCCGTCTTCTTAGGAAGCAGTGTGATAGTTCCAAAATTCAAGTGAAATAATTGAAGCTGTCCAGAGAACAGATCATGAAACATAGGTAACAAATCCCCCTTAATAATATGCCAGCACTTCTTGTAGAACTCCGCCGGAAATCCATCCGGTCCGGGAGCCTTATTATTTTTCAACTGTGCTATAGCATCAAACACCTCCTTCTCCGAAAACGGGGCAACCAGAATATCATTTTCAGCAGCCGAAAGTTGAGGCACATCCTCAGTTCTGGACTCATCGAGAGATACACAATTATCCTCCGGAGGTCCAAATAACTGCCTATAATACTCGGTTATATATGTTTTAAGGTTATCCTGTCCTACAATAGTGCCCTCATCTTGTTCAAGTTGGAATATTCTCTTCTTTCTGTGCTTACCATTAGCAATCAGATGAAAGAATTGAGTATTCGCGTCCCCTTGGACCACTTTGCGAACCTTGGCCCGCAAAGCCCACTTCAATTCTTCTTCGCGGAGAAGTTCTTTCAACCTCTTCTCTGCATCAGTTTTAACCTGGAGCTCAGCAGGCATCAAAATCGTGGATTCGGCCTTAACGTCCAGATTCTGTATAAGAGAGAGGAGCCTGTCCTTTTCAATCTTATATACCCCACTAAGGTGCTTAGCCCAACCCCGTAAGAAGCTTCGCAAACTCCTAATATTATTTTGCCAACGCTCAACCGCGGTCCTACCGCCTACACCCTTCGCCCATTCACTAGCGATCAGGTCTAGGAACCCTTCGCGTTCGAACCAGGCCATCTCAAAAGAAAAGGTGTTTTTGTTTCCCACATGGTTCGGCTCCCCTGAGTCAACGAACAGGGGTGTGTGATCGGAAAAACCCCGAGAAAGAGCTTGAACCGTCACAAGCGGGAACTTCTGTTCCCACTCCACACTCGCAAGAACGCGATCAAGCTTCTCGTAAGTTGGGTTGGGCAAAGAGTTAGCCCATGTAAACTTTCTACCAGAAAGCTCTATCTCCCTCAGATCCAAGCTTTCAATAATAGTATTGAACATGAACGACCACCTGTCGTCAAAGTTATCATTATTCTTCTCCTCTCTCCTCCTAATGATGTTGAAATCACCCCCAACTAAGATTGGAAGCTGTTCGGACCCACAAATCCGAACCAGATCCGCCAAAAATTCCGGTTTAAGCTCGGGCTGTGCGGCACCATAAACCGCCACCAATGCCCAGTTGAAACCATCAGCCTTAGACCTGACTCGAAACTTAACCGCGAAGTCACCCATCACTACACTCCGGACTTCAAGCGAATCGCATCTCACACCCAGCAAGATACCACCCGATCTTCCTCGCGGAGGGAGGCAATGCCAATCAAAATCAACACCACCCGCAAGAGAGGAAAGGAACTGGGGCGCAAAGTTATCTCTACCAGTTTCCGATAGAGCAATAAAATCTAAACGATGCTCCAGAGAAGCCTCAGCAAGAAACCTTCTTTTAGCCAAGTCTTTCAGACCTCTGCTATTCCAAAAGATTCCATTCATCACTCATCATGAAATTTTTTATTCGTCCGAATCCTAGCACTCCTACGAACTGCAGAAGCGGGGTAAATTTTCCGTTTCCACTTACGCTTGGGTTTACTAAGTCCTGACTCCCGATCCTCATAACCGGGCTCAACGGAACAAACAACTGCATTCTCTAAGGGCATATCATCGTCCTTCGACTCATGATTGGATGGTGCTAGATCCACACACATATTATCGAGCACTCTAACCCCTAATGCATTAATCTCATTGTCATTCATGGGTTTAACCGCTGCTATATTACGAATAGTTTCTAAGGCACGCTCCGCCTCCAAATCTAACAAATCATTCACCGACATGGAAATCTCACTATCTGTAGCCCCAAGTGAAACTCCTAATTGGTTTGCATTATCTATAATTTCCTCAGGAGAAAAATGCAATAAAGAATTAGATATGTTGACGGACATACCAGTAGAGATCGCAGCATCATGAAGCTTGGCCGCCCTCATAGCGCACCTCTGCTGCATGTCATCAACCTCCAGAAGCTCCTGAATGCGGGCACTCATCCGCCTCCCCGCCGAGGCCTGGTCCGGGATCCCGCCAAAAGCAACAACCTCTTCCCTAGTAACCCCTCGCGCTGAAACCCGCGAAGGGTCAACCAAGGAAACCGGAGGAGGCGCTTGCGGGCTCCCATGCCCCTCGGACAGGTGCCCCAAGCCGAGACCCATAACAACGGGTACGCTGGGAGGAGGCTCGGACCTCCTGACCGCCGTCGAGGAAGGAGGAGTCAGGGCCGCCTGCCCCACACCCCCCTCCCCCAACGCCACCAGAGGCGCGGGTGCCGCCACAGGCGAAGGAGATGCGGTCCTCCTGACTGCCGGCGAGGAAGGAGTCAGGACCGCCTGCCCCATACCCCCCTCCCCCAACGCCACCAAAG
This sequence comes from Aegilops tauschii subsp. strangulata, assembly GCF_002575655.3. Taxonomy (NCBI): domain Eukaryota; kingdom Viridiplantae; phylum Streptophyta; class Magnoliopsida; order Poales; family Poaceae; genus Aegilops; species Aegilops tauschii. Next base: position 68,432,742 of record NC_053035.3, read on the forward strand.
GCTCGGGCGCCGCCACTGGCGAAGTAGATGCGGTCCTCCTGACCGCCGGCGAGGAAAGAGGAGTCAGGGCCACCTGCCCCAAATCCCCCTCCCCGACGCCACAGAAGGCGCGGGCGCCGCCGCCACGCCCGAAGGAGAGAGAGCCGAGGCCGCCTGCCTCGGACCTCCACTCCCAGCACCTGCCGGTCCCGTCATGACCAGCGATGCCGATGTCGGGGAAGTGAAGGGGGAAGTGGGAGTCAGAGCCGCCTGCCCCAAGCCCCCCTCCCCCAACGCCACAGAAGGCGCTGCCGCCGCCGCCACGCCCAAGGGAAAGAGAGCCTCCGGTGAAGCAACCACCGACTCCCCGTCCCCAGAGCCAACCAAAATCCTCACCGACGATGTCCGCACGGAGCATCCAGCCAGTGCCCCACCGGCATCCTCAAACTCCAACAAAGGTAGTGACTGCTCAAACGCCTCATCAGAATCTACCCGGTCACTCCAAAGTCTGGGAGGGGCAGAGGCTGGCTCAAAGGACCCGAACTGCAATGAGGTCATAGGCACCGATGGTGAAGGTGCCGGCTCAACCCCGGTCCCATCCCCGGACTGAGCCACAGGACGGGAACCGTTAGTCCCCTCACGGGTCGACTCGTCAGTCGGAGCCCCTTCCGCTCCCGCACTGTCGTCCCCCTCGTGCATGTCAACATCATTCCCAATCATTGCGTCAGCAAACAGGGCAGCGTCCTCAAACTCGATCTCAAGAGGAAACACCTCTCCTCTATAGGTCCAGTTAACCACGTCAGGCACGAACTCAATATCCAAAACGCTCACTAAGATGTGTGCCACTCCATGTGCACGAGTAAAGGCCATATCCACTTTCTCCGTCTTGCCAACCATAATGCCCATACTGGCCACGACTCGAACATCCCGCAAAGGCTTAGATGGAGCCCCCGAAAACCTCAACCAGACCTGCGTAAGCGGCTTTCCTTTAGGTTCCACCTGCTGCCACTCATGGAACTCCAGAATGCACCTAGTGCCAGGAACTCTGCATAAACCAAAACTCAACAGTCGCTGCAGATCGTCCACTGAAGGAAACTCCACCTTAAAAACCTTGGCCTCGAGAGGAACGAGCTCCCAATGGAAGTCTCCCGGTGCCAGTTCCTGAAGCCTCTGCACAATCTGAGCCTCCGAAACCTCACCCTGAGTAGCTTTGACAACCCCGGTGGTCAAGCTCAAAGTCTCCTCCGGAGTCTCTCTCGCAGCCGGAGACTCAAAGAACATAAGTTCAGCACAATAAACTCCATACATAGTCAAAGATGGAGCCTGGTCACGCAACAATGGGCAGTCCCCCGAGGCATGTGCCGGCTTACCACAGGACTCACACAGCTCTGCCACGCAATCAGCAATGAAGTGGCCCTTCTCACCACAACGGTAGCAAAGCATCCTTTCCTTCTTACGCGCCCACTTGGACGCCCTTTCAGCCTCAGACCTGTCTGTAGCCTCAATCACACTCCCAGTCGCCGGAGCCTCAACATTGGCTAAAGCCGCTACCACCTCCATTGCCTAGGGAGGGAGCTCCGCGGTAGCATTATCGGTCTTCCGTACTGACTCCGCTTGGTCAACAACTGCCGAAGGCGGCGGCGGTCTGCGATGATACCTCCCGCGTCCACCACCCAACCACCGCGATGTCCACGGTGACCCCCTCTCTGGCGGTGATCCGGACCGGAAGCACCCTCAACAAAACCTCCTGGAGGCCCGAGAAACGGTCTCTCAGCAGACCCGTCACTCTGCCAGGCATAACCACGTCCTCCACCCGTAGATGAGGAACCACGATGTTGTCCATCTCCATACACATCATAACCATCGTCTCCCCACTGGCCTCGTGGCGGATCATAGGAGCCTCTAGTGTTCGAATTCTGCGTCGTCTGCGATTGTCCCGAACGTTTGTGAGCAGGCCTGGCGACGAAGTGAGGCGGAGGCGCGCCACGAGGCTGACCGGCTGACGGCGTTTGCACAGCCCCAAGGGCTGCACCACCCCGGCCTGCAGTAGCCACAACAGCCGCGCCCGGCGCCTGAGGGCGAGGCCCATCCCGACCCACGGCCGGCTGCGCCACGGAAGCCAGACCTGGCGCCGGCGGCCTCAGCCCGCCCCTACCGGCCATAGCTTGCAAAGGTTGCCCCGGCGGCCGAGCGCCCAAGCGGCCATTACCATGACCCTGGGTGGCCTGAGTTGCACCACTGCCCGCCGGCGGTCTCTGGCCGGGCGGCACCAGGGCACCGCGCCCAGCACCCGCCACCGGCGGCGGAGTAGCCCCGGCCCGACCTGCTGGAGCAGAGGTGACTTGCGTCTTGGCTGGCGGCGCCGCAGCCCCGCGGCCGGCCATGGCCAGCAAGGGTCGAATCCTCCTAGCCCGACCCGAGCCACACGTCGGGAAGCCGCGAGTCCTGCGCCTTGGGACACGTGCAGCCCTTCCAGAACCAATCTGAGGGAAGCCAGGCGCAGCAACCTTGCGAACCCTAGCCGCCCTGGACGAACGAAACAAACGAGGAAGTGCAGGACTAGTCGAACTCATCGACTCGATCACATGCACGTCGCTAGCCTCCTCGATAGGCCGTTCGGTCACCTGGCTAAGGTCCTGGGCCTCATACCCAGTCCTAGTCAGGCCCGTCTCCTTTTCGCATAACGTCAGCCCAACCCGGCCCAGAAGCTCGTTCAAACGAGAGGATCGAGCAGCCCCGACGTCGATCGCCGTGATCACCGGCGCGATCGCCGCGTTTGCCGCTGGCACCGGCCCGGCGACTGTCGGGCGGCCTTTCTTCTTCCTCACCACCGTAGTCCAAGCCTCCGGACGGATCAAATCAAAAAGTGTGAGATTTGGTAGACATACCTTAGGGAGGGGACCTTTCCATGGCCGGATCACCGACGCCACCGTCCTCCGATGAACGACTCGCTGGATCATTTCTTTCTTCTCCCCCGCGTGTAGTCCTATCCTTGCTGGATCATCAGGGGGCAGTATCCTGTCTAGAGTTGTTGCCACCTCCTCCTCATCGTACCCTACATTGAAAAATTCACATACCAGATCGGAAGGCGTCGGCGACGGCGGTGTCTCCGGCGGTTCCGGCGAGATTGCATCCATCTCTCCATCCCCATCGTCCTCATCGTCGGCAAGTGCCCAAAACCGCCCTCCGAACCGCCGCCTAGCACCATGGTGTGCGGGCCGGCCGGAGGCGGCAGTCGCCCCTCCAGTCGCCTCACCCAGACCCACCACCTGCTGGTTTATGGTCGTTGCATTCATTTGTGAATTGGTAAAACATTTATGAATATGAAAAAATATCATCAAATTTGAAAAAATATTCATGAATTCAAAAAGTGCCCATGAAATTTAAGCAGGAAAAGGAACACTGAAAAATAAAATATAAGAATAAATATAAATAAATTCTTTTTATATCAATGGCGCACCTCATTCGGGTGCGCCATAAATACCTTCATAGCAATGGCGCACCCTCCCCTGGTGCGCCATTACTAACTGTTTTTTTGGATTTTTAGTTGCATCTAATAATTTTTTAGAAAATGACGATCATATTTGAAAACATTTATGAATGTGGAAAAATATCATCAGATTTCAAAACATTTATGAAAAAATATGAATATGAAAACATTTATGAATATGAAAAAATATCATCAAATTTGTTATTTGAATTTTTTTGGATTTTTAGTTGCATCTAATAATTTTTTAGAAAACATTTATGAATATGAAAAAATATCATCAGATTTCAAAATATTCATGAATTCAAAAAGTGCTGCCCATTTCCATATGTCGAAATACTATCGAGAAATGAAGACTACGATTTAAATACAATCGATCTTAGCTAGCTATCTTTTCACAATCTTCTTGCCCTTCTTTTTCGCAAATGGAGTTCTTCTGTTGAACGGACGTCTAGGGTGGTCCTGCTTCTTCTTGTGGTGTATGGCACTTCATCGTCGTCGTCATGTTTCATCTTCGGGTCGCCGTACTTGTTGAAGCCTTGCTCATTGGCGACTCCATCCATTCCGATGATCTTCCTTTTGCCTCTCCTCATGACAACACGACTGGGCTTTGACGGGTCGGTAATGAAGAAGCATTGGTCCACTTGGGAAGCCAGTACCCATGGCTCATTTTTCGCGGTGACGTTTGCGCCCGCGGTCTTGGATTTGGCTTCGGGTATAACCATGGTGGTGAAATACCAGTCTTCTTTTATGACGCTCTTGGCCCATCTGACACGGAACATCGGGACCTTCTCTCCAGCGTAGCTCAGCTCCCAGATCTCCTCGATCCTTCCGTTGTATCTGTCCTTGTCGTTACCGGTGTAGGATTCCATCGTTACCCCGGAGTTCTGATAACCATCTCTCTTCATGTCCTTTCCCTCGGTGTAGAATGTGTAGCCGTTGATATCGTACGCCTCATAGGTCATCAGGTTGTGCTCGGCGCCCTGTGACAAGGCGAATATGAGTTTTTCTTCCACGGAAGAATCCTCATGTAAAGGGTACGACAAAAGCTTCTCCTTGAATCAACGCGTGAAACATGAGTTGTGCTCTTTGATTATATCTCCGTCCGTCCTCTGTTGGCGTCGGTCATTGTACGTCTTCTCAATAAAGGTTTTGTGCTCTACCACCCAAGGATCGACCACGTCTATGTGTTGTAGCGCGACTAGGTTTGCTCTTTCAAAGTCGGCGAGTCGACCCTCGAAGTCGACATGCATTTCGCGGCGACCATCGCGGTGACCCCATCCAGTGAGCCTGCCGAGGTGCCTGTTGATGGGCAGACCAACGGGGTTCTCGATGCCTAGATAATTCGTGCAGTAGGAGATGCACACTTCGGTAAGAAGCCCCTGGCTATGCTTCCCTCTGGATGTGACATGTTGCAAATGTATCCTTTGATGATACCATTCATCCTTTCGAATGGCATCATGCTGTGCAGGAACGTCGGCCCGAGTTGGATGATATCCTCCACGATATGGACCAGCAGATGCACCATAACATCGAAGAATGCGGGCGGGAAGTACATCCCAAGCTCACATAGTATCACCACGATCTCTTCCTGTAGCCTTCTGAGTTGCCTCACGCCAACCGACTTCCGAGAGATGACGTCAAAAAAGTTGCATAGGCCAAATAGCGTTTCACGGACATGCGTGTCCATGATCCCATGGATTGCAACTGGAAGTATCTGCGTCATCAGCACGTGACAGTCGTGAGACTTCATCCCGCTGAACTTCTGCTTCGCTGAGTCTAGGTATCTGCTTATCTTCCCGTGTAACCGTAAGGAAGTTTTACTCCTACGAGGCAGGTGGAAAACTGCTCGATCTCCTCCTGACTTAGAGTGAAGCACGCAGGAGGGTAGTCATTTCCGATCTTCTTGGCCTTTTTGCCTTTGCGACGACTTTCCGTGTCCTGCTGCGCCTCATCATCATCATCATTAGCGTGAAGCTCCTCCCTGATGCCCATTGATTTCAAGTCTGCCCTTGCTTTCGACCCATCTTTGGTCCTCTCTGGCATGTTGAGCAGGGTACCAAGCAGACTCTCGCACACGTTCTTCGTGATATGCATGACATCAAGGCTGTGAGGCACACGGTGGATCTTCCAGTACGACAAGTCCCAGAAAACACACCTCGTTTTCCATACCTTCAGCAGCGGCTCTGGCGCCTTTTGCTTCTTTCCCGGCTCTGGCGCCTTTTGCTTCTTTCCCGACAGTGGGCGATCTTTCCAATTTTTCAACAGCTCGTCTATTTCCTCGCCGCTCCTCATACGCGGGCGTCTTCGGGGTTCGGTTTCACCATCGAACAGATCCTTGCGTTTTCTCCATGGGTCATCATCGCGAAGCCACCTTTGATGTCCCATGAACATGGTTTTCGAAGACCCGGGATCTCTATCTAGCTGGCGATATGTTGTGTCATCCATGCACCTGACGCATCCAGAAAATCCGTGGACCACCTGCCCCATGAGATATCCGTAACCGAGATAGTCGTGCACCGTCGTGAGCAGTGCGGCTCTCATAGGGAAATATTCTTTCTCTGCAGCGTCCCACGTATTGGCTGGCATTTTCCACAGTGTGTCTAGCTCCTCTTTCAGCAGCCCCAGATACAGATTGATGTCGTTCCCTGGTTGTTTCGGCCCTTCAATTAGCATACTCATGTGAATGTACTTCCTCTTCATGCACAACCAGGGGGGAAGGTTGTACATCCACACAAACACAGGCCAGGTGCTATGTGTGCTTCTCTGGCTGCCAAACGGATTGACTCCGTCGGTGCTCGTGCCCAGCACGATATTCCTTGGATCGTCCCCAAATTCTGGGTGTTCGAAGTTCAACGCTTGCCACTGGCTTGCATCCTTAGGGTGACTCAGCATCTTGTCTTTTTTATTTATCTCCGGATCATTTCCGTCATCTTCTCGCTTCTTCTCCTCCCTATCTGCATGCCAACGCAGGAGCTCTGCTAGCTTAGGGTCCGCGAAATACCGCTGCAGACGAGGAGTGATCGGAAAGTACCACACCACTTTTTGAGGAGCTTTCTTCCTCTTCTTGTATCGAGTGACGCCGCACACTAGACATATGGTAGACTCCGCGTGCTCGTCCCGATAAATGATGCAATTGTTCATGCACACATGGTATTTCACGTGCGGTAAATCCAGAGGACACACGATTTTCTTCGCCTCCTCGAAACTGGTCGGGCACTTGTTCCCCTTGGGAAGACGTTCATGCGAGAATGACATGTTCTCGTCGAAGCATGCGTCGGTCATTTTGTGTTTTACCTTCATCTCCAGAGCCATGAGCGTTACTTTCAGGGCGGTATCCTCGGGCCTGCATCCTTCATACAATGGAGTAACCGCGTCTATCTCCAGTTGATCCAGCTTGGCTTTCTCTCGAGCGGCAGCTCTTGCGTTATCCGTCTGCTTGAGAAGCAGCTCTTGAATATGAGGGTCCTGCACCCAGCCCATCGATGGTCCATTGTCGTCTGCTCCGGCATCTTCATCTTCATGATCATGCCCTTCGTCTTGTTCTTCCTCATCATCATGTCCGGCATCTTCTACATCATGACTGTGTACTGCATCACCGTCATGATCATGTCCTGGAGATTCTTCGTCTTCTCGCCCGCCCTCGCCGCGGTTGTCTTGTTGCCCTTTCTCATTTCTTGCCCGGCCCCCATGGACGACTTCATAGTCATCTTCATCACCTTGCCACCGATAGCCATCCATGAAACCACGCAAGAGCAGGTGGTCCCGCACCTGTCCGAAATCCGGGTCCGTACTAAGGCTCTTCAGCTTGCATCTTCGACATGGACATCTTATCTCTGTCTCATTCTTTTGAAGCATCTCGGCCTTCGTGGAGCTCAAAAACCTATTCACGATGCCTTCGGTCATCGTGCGGACCATGGTCGCCTGCGGGGTAGAGCAAAACGATATTTTAGAACCAAGAAAAAATTTGGCATGACTTTGCCTAAAGATAGGACCAAAAAGAATGCATAGTGCCAAATTCCCGCCGAAACGGAAATGAATCAACATTCCGGCAAAATATTGGCAACTATCGCATTTCAAATACCGGTACCTGCAAACACAAACATATATGCAACACCACAAACATATGCAACACCACAAACATACGTAGATCTAGCTAGGCCATAAAAAGTGCATGTGCAAGTTGTTGGAGGGAGAAAAAAGTAGATCTACAACATAAAGAAATCTTTCCCCTTACTTACCTATCAAAAAAGGTAATTTAACCACTTAATTTGGGTGAATCTATGGTGCAAATGAGGTGAGGAGGAGGAGGCAGCCGAGACAAGCTTGAAGGAGGAGGCGGAGTGAATGAAGTGGGGAAAGTGAGTGTGGTAGGTGGCTGTCCAAAATATGTAGCTGGTCTGAGGTTACTAATGGCGCACCACCTAAAAATGCGCCATTAGTAACCCTGGTTACTAATGGCGCACCTGTTACGTGGTGCGCCATTACTAGTTTTTCAAAAAAAATGTTAGTAGTGGCGCACCGTGGATGCGGTGCGCCATTAGTAGTTTGAACTAGTAATGGCGCACTGTACCCAGGTGCGCCATTGCTAGTTTTGAAAAAAAGTAAAAAAAAATTTGTTAGTAGTGGCGCACAGAGTGTGTGGTGCGCCATTACTAGTTAAAACTAGTAATGGCGCACTGTGTCATGGTGCCCCATTAATAGTTTTGGAAAAATAAAAAAATAAAATTTCTTAGTAATGGCGCACCCTGTGTGTGGTGCGCCATTAGTAATGAGGACACTAATGGCGCACCTGTATCTGGTGCGCCACTGCTATATAGCAGTGGCGCACCACATACATGGTGCGCCATTAATGTCCATATTAGCTATAGCCCTTTTCCTAGTAGTGACTGCTAATGTTACTACTGAGGGAGCAGGTGTTGTCTCCCATGGACGCACTCTCCGGACCTATTCCAACACCCGTTGCATGGTATTCGGGATGGATACTAGTGTGCTAGCACCAACACCTTATCCCTGGTATAGTATTGATAATCTTGGAGCAAAATCGCTCTTCCTTGGACAAAACTATCCAATGATGGTGAAAGGCGATCCAACTGCTGTTGACACAACGTTACTACCATTTATGAGAAGCAACTGTATCTATACGTCGGACATTGCGGTGGTTCCCTACCCTGGTCGTGATATAGTAGGCCACTTCAGCCTGGATGATCAGCCCTACGTTGGTCTCGAGATTGACAGTAGCTGGCCCTTCCCAGAGAATCACTTGTGGTACAAAGCAAGTGTTTCCAACACCGAGGATTGGTTGAGTTGAAGTTCATTTCATTGCTTGTTATTTGTTGTGTGATGAAAACTTTAGTATTTATAATGTATCCTCATTGTCGTTGTGGGTTGATGACCTGTTGTAGGTAATAAAATGATATGCCTGTGATAAACTTACTAAATTTATGAATGGATTTCGAGTCGCTTCTCTGAGTGGGTGCTGCGACGAGGCAAAAAAATATTTTCCGAATACATAATTGTACGTGCATTGCAACAGGTTATCGGATGAGGCCAATCAACAATAGTACACTATTTGTACTAGCTTCCCATGCTGCACTATCTCTACGTCTACGTACGTAATACAAAACGTTTTAAACTTGAGACCAGCCACCCATCCTCACAAAGAACACTTTTTAACCTAGCACAGACTCCAGGAAATTTAGCCACAGTGTGAGGTGAGCCATATGTTAACGTGTTCGCTGTACGTAACCAGCACCTCGAATCCTCGATACTACTACTATAAGTAGTAGGAGTAGTAGGGTGGCATGGGTCAGAACAACCATTCACGTCCAGGAGTACGGCACACGCCACTAGCACGACTTCCATCTGACACCATATTTGTTGGTGTCCGTGCAACAGCAATCTCTTCAACCTCATCGTTTCTCTAACTCGGCCATTACGTGGCGGGCGAGGTGGGGGTTTGCCGATAGTCGGTTTCCTCAAGTGCGGTCCCACTTGTAAGGCCAACTCCAACACACGACCCCAAACGGACCTCCGTTTTGCCCGGATTCTGTCCGTTTGGGTAGGGCAATGGGGTCGTGTCCGGGCCATTTCTCGGATACGGTGGCCGTGCGTCGAACGCGCGGACGCATCCCGGCCGCGTACATTTTTCTTTGCAAACACATATCTTTTTTTCATCATTGATTTTTTGGTACATGGAGATACATCACCAAAATTTTGATAGAAAAACAAGAACCACAAGAATACATTTTAAAAGATATCCAACTTCCATAACTTCTCCTGTAAGTTGGATTAGTGCCTTCTCGATACATTCATTGTTGATCTGCGGAGGCTTGATCCTGCGTGCTTCTTTCTTCTTCGAGTGTAAAGAAGTAGACGTGTCTAGCCTCTATTCTATCAACAAGTGCACTAGTCTCATCTCTAGCCTCTATGCTAGCTAAAAGTGCTAGAACATCTACTAAATTGCGCTCTATCAATATATCGTTGTACTCTTCTTCCCAATACCAAAACTTGCATCCATTCTACACAATAAAATTTTTAGCTAGCACAACTAGTCTAATCCGAGAGCACAACCGAAGATTTGGTCGAGTTCTTCCTCCTTTTGCCGACACGTGGGACATCCAGCATCCAGGTCGTGTCATGCAAGAAAATAGAGTGGTAGTTGAAGCCATGTGATGTGCATCTTGGGTTAAACTGTAAATAGAATCTTACTAACTCTTGAGTAACTCCAAAAGCGGTCACCGAAGATCTTTATTGGATTTGTTTTCATCACCAGCACGTCGAGGTGAAAGATGTGCAGGTTCAGTGGGTCCTCTTGCGTTTTCACTGACATGTGGGGCCGCATATGAGCAAACAGATGATGGGCTCCACGCGTCTGTTGGCTGGCTTAGAAGAGAGATAGAGGAGGGCTGAGCACGGACTCTAGGAAATTTGTTCTATGTAACCAGCACCTCGATATAGTGGGGTGGCATGGGCCATAGCTAGCATTCATGTCTAGCAGTACGGCACACGCCACCTACACGCCACCCACATTTTCTTGGAGTCCGTGCTACAGCCATCTCTTCTCCCTCCTGTTTTCTCAGCCATCGCGCGGTGGGCGGGGTGGGGGTGTGCCGATAGTCGGTTTGCTCAACTGCGGTCCCACTTGTAAGTGAAAATGGAACACAGCATACATTCCCCCTTGAGAGGCGTGCCGGACCAACCGTGTGGGGGTGCGACGCGAACACGACAGGCTTTTCCTTTTGAACTTGTAACTTGTAACATTTGGTTCTACTCCACGGCGCGACAGATAGATAGAAATAACGATTTTCCTAGAGTAATGAGAAGTTTGGTTCTGGCGCGGTTCATGCATGGAGTACGTAGGAAAATTATGAAGTTGATGCGAAAGGTAAGATAATTACTAGTAGTACCATATACTACTACATGGATTTGACGGAAAGATAAAGATACATACGGATCCATCAACGACATCCTCACGCCCTAGTGCACCAGGTCACCAACCGACGTGTGAGGAGCAGCGGCGTTGGTGGCAAGCTCAACGTGCTTTTGAACAATGCCGTCCAAGGTTGCCCTGCGGTCCAAGAAGGCCAGCGTCCTATCGTCCTCCTCTTGCATGTAGTAGTCCTTGTGGATGATTTGCGCTTAGACGTGGGTGATTATGTCGATGGTGTCTTGCTGCGCCAGGCGCTGCGCGGCGAGCGCGACCTCGAGGTGGACATTCTCCGGCGCGACGGCGGGCAGTCGCAGGGCCACCAGTGCATCGAAGAGGTTGTCACCATAGAGGCCGTTGAGGGTGGCAGGCATCGCAGAGCCTGGGCGCGTGGGCTAGAGGCGTACGTCAAGGTCGTCCGCGAGCTTCTTGACGACGGTGAACTTGTCGAGGAAGCCGACGAGGACCTCGTCGAACAAGGAGACGAAGCTGTCGTCCAAGCGGCCCCTCGCCCTGGCGGCCTCAAGCACTACCTGGAGACGTTCCTCGGTGCCGGGCCGCAGGCCGGCGTCGTGGACCATCTGGCACAGCCGGCTGATGCTCGCGCTCATCGCCTCCATGGGTCTAGCTTCTAGTCAACTGATCTTGCGATTGGAGTGATCACTCTTGCCCTTGGATGCGTAGGATTTCGTAGATTGGACTGGCGGGAGCCTTTATATGAGAAGTGCAGACTGTGTTGAATTCACGTACGTGTTGGCCATCTACTCCTCGCCCCTCTATTGCATCTTCCTTTGGCTATATGACAGGTTGGCCAGCCACCCGTTGGGCCCACGTGTCATACACCCAAAGGCAGGTGCAGTAAGTCAATGAAGATGCGTCCCCCTCCGTGCCCGTGCATGCTTTCAATGACTTGAGACTACCAAACATCACATGCAGTAGTTAGTTCATTGCATGTAATCCTATTAAGTAGCAAAAAGACATTAAGTTATCTCGCCGATAGGAATAAAACAATACACCATGTATTTATTTACAGAGGGAGTAGTACATTTTTTGTGACATGCATTACTAGATATTGCTAGTCAAATACTAAATCCAGATGGACGTGGTAGTACTACTAAATCTAGACGGTGGTGCTAGTACTACTAGTAGTAGTACTACCAATGTAGTAGCACTGTACTACCCGTTGGTCAAATTATTACGTGCTGCTCCTCACAGTGAAGTGACAAGACCCTATGCCAGAGATGACACCTGAGTATAGGCGCCGTGTTCATCATACCATAGTCAGCCTCACCATGTGCAGTCACTATCATCATGGCTGTAGACCTAGACTGCTTACAACTAGCCGTGTTCGACATAATTTCCCGTGCGTAGATGCCCGTGCATTGCACGGAACACCAAGATTGGGTGGCGGACGGCGCCGGCAGCGGCCATCACGCCAGATTTTTCCATGGCCTTCTAGCTGTGGTGGGGAGGAGATAAGGCTAATTGTGAGAGACAAGGTGTTGTTTGTAAATAGGGAACAAGTGCGGGCATCTTTTTGCAAAACTGGAGAAGTTTGGTTTGTATGCGTCAGATCTAGATCCAACGGCTATTGGAGAAAGATGGCAGGAACAACATCATCACCACCTCAGGACCTGTTTGATTCGCAGGATTTTGAAAACGCAGGAATATGACACGACAATATTACAAGTTTCAAACTGATATTACAAATGTTAGGAGTAATGCTGCACCTACAAAGAGGGAATTACTAGGAAGTTTACGTAAGAACTTTCGTTACTTTAGGTGGATGCAGCATTATCGTACAAACTAAAATCCACCGCCCTGACAAGTCACTAATGGGCAAATAAGTTTTCGAGTCTCTAGCCACTTGATGTTTCGAAAACAAATTCAGCTTCTGCGGAGACTTTGTCATTTAGGCTTAGACGCTTGCGGTGATCAACACGCCATTCATTGTTGCGCCATAGAACGCCAAACCTCATTACCTTGAGCACACTTGCCTCCAGAACAAAGAACCTGGCCAATTTAATCTCAGATGTGCTGCCTCGATAGTCGATCAAATCAATTTCTGTAAGATGGAGATCAAGGCATTCAATGAGATTGTTATAGTGCAGCACATTTTTCACTTTCGGGTCTTTTTTTATCTGCAAAAGAAGAGAACATATTAGAGCAGCTAGATGTATAAGATTGCCGTGTCATCAAGAGGTACCAATATCATTCGCTCATACGATAGGGTTGGCTGGCTAGTGATATTTTTCACTCTCTCTCTCTCTCTCTCTCTCTCTCTCTCTCTTTCCTCTCATTTACCTAGGAGTACGTGAAGAGCTTGGGCATTTGTTGCCTTCCACTATGTGGCCGATGCCATATTTCGCAAAAAGTATGCCACATAATATGCATCGATGTCAAATCAAAAGATTTTGGCACCGCTCTCGTGATGTGAGAGAGTTGGCACCGCTATGCACACAGACCCACATGTATAAACAAATCAATCAAACCAACTACACCAGCCTCTCACTCTCCCAAACAAGTGTATTTTTATTGCCTCAGTCCTCTCTCTCTCCCACGCAAGTGTTTTTTCATTGCGTGAGTTAATTTGGCACCGGAGCAAAGTGGGTGATCCAGATTGGGGCACCAGGTGAGAAATGGAGGGGCATCGATGCCAAATGCATCACAAGTGAATTTGGCACGTGTTTTGGCCTACATAGTGGAGGGCCGTTATAGCCCACTTTTGTACTACCTCTTATTTAGTATAAAATTTTGACCATATATTTATATAAGAAAATGCCAATGCATGTCACTAAAAATTACACCATTTGAAATTATGTTCAAATACAAATCCAATGATATAGTTCTTAGTGACATGCATTAATATTTTGTCAGTTAAATCTATGGTCAAATTTTGATACTACAAAATAGGAAGAGTAAACTAGGACGGAGGTAGTACTTGCTCTTAGGGTAACCATAGAGTTACTGGAGTAGTCTGAGTTACTTTCCACTATGACTAGCCTAGGCTACTATAGTAGTACAACAAAAAAACGATGCAGGTGATCACATGAGAAAAAATACTAAAAACATTTCTTTTGGTGCAGTGCGTAGATGCAGTTTTGAACACTACACTTGTCATCGTAATTTGGGAAAATTACGAAAAATTTGAGCTACGTTGTGATTACCATTTACTAATAGGAAAGAAGTTTCACCTCGATGAGTAGCTTCTCCGTGCACGAAAAGCATGTAAGGAATCCAACAACTTGATCCAGATTGGGGCCGATAGATTTTATTGCCAAGATCTTCACTGTGCACATAGACTGGGTCAAGCTTGTGGGAATCATTTTCTGGAAGACGGTCGTAAATACATCAAGAAGAAATTTAAAAATGTGAATTTCAAGAAGACGGAGAAGAAGATGAGTGATGTACCTGAACGATTACGGATCCAATAAAGAGTTCGGAGAATTTGGCAAACGAGTGCACCAACGCTGTCAATTTCGGCGCATCAATGACCCTGATTTTTGTTGGACCTTCTAGATCCGATACAAGCAATCTGTCAAGGAAAGGCGCATTCTCAATGACCATAATGTGGAACAGCTAGAGTGATCTCTTCCCAATTGATGTCTTGTTGCGGGGCCAACAAGACACATAAATCCATCGGAGATTCGTCGAGGCGATGTGGAGGCTAATGAACCCGTGGATCTGCTCAAGACAAAGGTACTCGAGTGCAGTACAGCTGTGGAGCAGGTGCTCCATAGCCTTCTTCGAGATGACAACGTTGAAGAGGTCGAGCTGCTTGAGTTGAGGGAGAAGAAGGGCGGGCGCAGCATTAATCTGGGGAAGATAGCACGAGCTGAAGCTAGCGTGGCGCAGCGTTGGCGCGAGGCGCAGCATGGACGGCGGCAGAGAGCGACATCGTCCAGGTTCAAAGCTAAGCTCCTCGAGCTGATCTAGGGCGGGGGATAAGAACCACTCGTTGAACTTGGGTTGGACCTTGCAGTTGGTACTGAACATGCGGATGTCAAGGCGTCTGGCTTGCCCAGGGTGCGATGAAAAGATCTTGGAGACTGCAGCCATGCGTTTGCAATCCCCGTCGCAGAGGCAGCTGTCGACGGTGAGGTTGAGGGGGACGCGGCGCCAGAGGGGGCACCACCGCCAGGAGAGCAGGGCGGTCCGCACGGCAGATTTGGTGGGGAGGAGGCCAATGATGACGAGCAGCATGTCATCAGGGAGGCTGCTAATGAAGTCAAGGCTCGCCGGATGCGGTTTTGGCTCGAGCCGCCTCCGCTTATTGGCTGCCTTGCCGTCCATCTCAACCGGCGGCGACGCCGGTGTACAGGTGTGGTGGTGTGTGTTGTGTGCTGTGTGCGCGAGTGCGTCCTTCTGTGCATGCTGCCGCGCAGTGGTGAATTGTGCGCGAGTGCGTCCTCCACGTGGAAGAAGTGTGTCCTCAATGCACCCTCAATTTACTAGCGTGCGGGGTGCTACCCCGAGTGGTTTCAACTTTGTTTACTTCACCGTGTGTCAGATGGGCCTCTAGTTTACTTATTTTCACCCACTGCCACATAGGCCAGCACACGAAGATACAGAACACGAGCTGACAAGGCAGCATGTGGACTGGTTGACCGGTCAACTAAACAATATATAGAGCTATACGCTGACACAGTGAGCGTATAATCCGTCGGTATAGAGTGTTCGTGTGAGAGGGGAGGCCCGTGAGAGATAGCAGAGAGAGAGAGAGAAAGAGCTACTCCCTCCGTTCGATAATGTAGTTCCAACATTTTTTGAAAAGTCAAACTTTTGAAACTTTGACCAAGTTTATAAAGAAATTACTTATATCTACAACACCAAAGATAAATGATAGTATGAAGTAAGTACATGTTGTGATGAATCTAATGATCTTTCCAGATGTAAATTTTTTTCTCCACATATACCTGGTCAAACTTTTCTGAGGTTTGACTTTTCAAAACATCCATATGCTTATGGACGTGAGAGAGTCCCTAACTAGAGAGAGAGAGAGAGAGTGAAATAGAAAGAGTGAGTGAAAAAGTGTGTGTGCATGTGTGAAAGAGACATGGACAACACTCGATAAAAGTCGAGAGAAAATGTGTGTGTCTTATGCAAACATATCACACATGCATCTTCGACAACGGAAGCAAGGTGAGGAGATAGTGTGTGGTTGTTTGCAACCGAGAGAGGAAGACCCCTAGCACTTGGGCAAGAGGGGTCTGACAAACAAGGGAGAGAGGTCGAGAGAGACGTACGGAGAAAATGCAGACATGGGGAGGAGAGAGTGTATGTTTGTCATAGAGAGATCCCCTGGAGATCATGATGGGACTACATATGGGTGGGAGATCGAGTGACAAGGTGTGTGCGCGATAGAAGATACCCCGAGAGATATCGAGATAGAGGTATGGATGGAAGGAGACAATACGTGTGTTCCTGATGGCTAGTGAGAGATAATCATACTTAGGGGGGAGTGCTTGCGCCTATGATGGAGTGAGGGATTATGGTACTTATTAGGGGGGTGCCTGTCACATAGAGAGAGAACAAGGGCGGACAGTGTTGGATGGGTCTATATGTATAGCGCGAGCGAGACATGTGTATGTGTGAACCAGGGAGATATAAAGTTTGAGTGAGATTGAGGAGCCCCGATAAGGCTGAGTGGTGCGTCAGATAGCTGAGAGGGGGAAAGAGATATTCCATCCGCTCAATCATGCAGTGCATGTAATTTTTTTAGAAGTCAAACTTTGGAAACTTTGATTAGGTTTACACAAATGTTATTTATATCTTCAATACCAAAGATACATCATACGAAACTACATCTCATGGTGAATCTAATGGTATATGTTTGCCGTTCCAGATGTAATTGTTTTTCTCCATGTACATGGTCAAACTTTGTGATGTTTGACTTTTCAATAAATCAATATGCTATGGACCGAGGAGAGTGCCTAAGTCGAGAGGGATCAAGTGCGTGTGAAGGAAAATGAGTAAGTGTGCAAAAAGAGTATGTGTGTGAAAGAGAAAGTGACAACAAACGATAAATTAGAGAGAGAGAGAGTGTGTGTTTTTTCGTTTCTTAGGTGAACATATCACGCATGCATCTCCGAGATAGAAAAGCGAGGCGAGGAGATACACGAATATAGCTAGTGTGTGATTGTTTGCAACGGAGAGAGACACCCCTATAGCACATGGCCAATAGAGGTCTGGCCAACAAGGAACAAAGGTCGAGAGGGACACACGGAGAACATGGACGCATGGGGAGGGCGAGAGGATGTGTTTGTGATAGAGAGACCCCCTCGAGATCGTGAGGGGACTATATGGGTGGGAGATCGAGGGAGGAGCGTGCGCGATAGAAAGATGCCCCGAGAGAAATTGAGATAGACCATGCACATGTTTGTGATGGAGACTAAGATTAGATAGTCATATACATATAGGGGGGACTGCCTGTGCCTACAATTGAGTGAGAGACCATCATACTTGGCTAGCTAGGCATGAGATTGTGTGTGTGTGCGTGTGAGATGGAGAGAGAACGAGGGAGAGAGATAGAGTTTTAGATCGGCCCATCGAGTGCGAGTGAGATATGCATGTGTATGTGTGACCCAGGTAGATGGAGAGTTTGAGAGAGAGGGGGAAGAGCTCCGAGATGACAGAGTGGTGCGTGAGAGAGTTACGGGCAACGAACCAAGGAATTTGTGTGCGTATGATGAGTGCACCCAAGATATCTAGCTTGGACTAGAGAATCATACATAGTGTGCGAGAGAGACCTATAGATGGAGTATATATGCATGCGAACTAGAAAGACCCCCCACGCCAACAAACAAAGAGAGAGAGAGATGGAGAGAAAGAGAGGACCAGCAAGGTTTGTGTGTTGGATGCGTGCGACAAAATTGAAGATTGTCGGTGAGAGAGAGAGAGCGCAGGAGTCCGGGAGAGGGGGAGATCGCGTTTTATGCATCAAAGACAGATATAAACCATGTTTCGATATAAACTTGCATTCAAATATTTAAATTGGAGAACATGTTGTCTGCAATCCACACATGAACGGATATATGCGTATATCAAACAAGTTCATTAATTTGACTTTCAACATGTTCATGGAGTACTATAATACTGTACAACATGCTATTTGATTAAGGTGTTCAATTTTGGATTTAGTTCACTATTTTGACCTGGTGAACGAGCTATTTCATTGAATCGAGATATTTCATTTTGGGTTTGATTCGCGTTTTTGAGTGGGTCAACTATTTTTCATATAGTAAATCGCTAGCAACGAGCATGTAAAAACACATTACTCCCGAGCATCATCTCTCAATCTAAAAAAGAAGTGGCAAGCTAATATTTCTAAATTTGATTCGAATCGACTTGGTAAGGTAGACGTGGATGCTCGTTCTCCCAAATTTTGAACGAACCGTTAAACATCCTCTGCTCGGTGGAATTCGCCCGAGCAAATAAATAGGAGACGCAAAATTACCGTCCTATGTGGGAGACGCATTAATTGGCCCATTGTGCATCGAGGGTAGGTTCATAACTTCATTCAAGCCCGCCTTCTCCTCGGCCGAAATGACATGTGCCGAATAATTCATAAACCATGGTCGGCAAAACACGCTCTCCTTGCCCGAAATAGCTCGCGCCCACTATTTCAAAACACACTCTCCTCGCCCAAAATTGCTCGCGCCCACTATATTTCAAAACACGCCCTCCTCGCCCGAAATCGCTCCCGCCCACTATTTGGGGAGAAGCAAAGGTACTCTACTATCCCCGACCCTCAGTACACAGACCCAAGCCGAGAAGCCTAAAGGCAGGGGTAGAACTATAACTCCCCCTTACATTTCAGACAAATGCGTCCGTAAAACATGGTTCCACTCCCCTCCAAATCCCCCCCCCCCATTCATACCTCGTGGGCACCAAATCACCTTCTCCCCGGAAGCTCCCTTCTCCCGAGCTGCGAAACTTTAGCCCCTCCTCCATGGTGCCCCCACCGCACCAATTTCACAGCCGCCCTCCTCCCTAATGCCGGAGACGCTGTCCATTTGCCGTCGTGCACTGGGCCGTGTGCCTCTTACTCCGTGCTGCTGGAGCTGCCTGGACGACAGCCGCATGAATAGTACCGGAGCCGATTCACCCCTGCCGTTGTTCACGGTGCCGGAGCGGCTCCAACTTTGGATCCTTCCAGAGTCCCGGCGCTCCTTCCCCATAGCCGTCGACCGTCGGGATATCGCTGTTTCCCTGCCGCCGGTGGCCACCGCAACTGCGCCGGCCTCACCGACTCGGCAGCTGGACCTGCCTAGTTCACCATGCCGCCAGATAGGTCGCACCCTCATCTCAAATCACTTTATTTAGGCGTCGGTTGTCTGAATTTTTATTCTGGGCCAATCGATTCCCAATGGGAAGCAGCACCCCTCGAGGCGGCGGAGCTCCTAGGCTACCGGTTTGCTGGGGTCTAACGTAAGGGTGCGGGGCCACAAGTTCACGGAAGCAGCGCTTAGATGGCTATCTTAGAGTTGCGTGGGTTCAAGGTACTGCCGCCGCGGATCTGGATGACGGGGAGTCTTTGTGGATTGGCCCGGGGGCGGCGCAACCACGGCAGTGCGGTGGGGCGGGGAGCGGGGTTTTGGCCGGGGCCACGGACGGCGGAGGCAAGCTGCTCTGCCGTTGGTTGCTGGCTCTTCGGGGAAGATTCCTAACAGTGTCAGCCGGGAGGCACAAGACGGCCATCAAGCCATCCGGCGTAGATCGAACAGTACCAAAATAAAATAAAATCGTGTGACCCCAATTTAGTCTCAATCAACAGACGTGTGACCACTCTCGTACCTTGCTGTTGATCTCTTAGTGCATTTCTTCAGATCAAAGATATGTGTCGTTCTTAACATTATGCGTTATCTGCATCTTCAGCCACACCGTCTTCCGACTCACCGCAGCTGCTCCAACAAGGGAAGCATACACCAGAAGCGAGCTATAGTCCCCACTCAACTGTTCCCTGCATCGAATGCGCGTGCCCGACATGGACAACCACAACAACTGCAGGGCCATCGACAAGTCAGCACATGATGCTTACTCCTATGGATGGCGGCCAGATAGCTTGTACCCTCATCTTACTTGTGTGCAACATTTATGGATTTGTTATTCATCTAAGCATGGAAAATAGATTATCACATTTCACTGTATATTCATGCTGATCTCTTACGGGTCTTGTTCAGGAGTTAACGATGTTCCATAGTTCAGCTAAGATACTTGTTCTTTAGGTAACGCTGTTCCATAGTTATCATCCATCAGCCAATGCTTCTAGTATTACCTATGTTGTTCTTTAATACTTTTGTGTGCCATCTAGTTAATCTCGAGTACAAACGATACATATTCTGTAGCTTTCATCTGTGTTCTCCCTTTAGTTTTTGAGACCTATTACTGCTAGTTAACCCCAGTCCTACTATTTATGTCATCTCCTACAGGCACTCATTACATAAATCTAACTACTAGTTGTCTTCCATGCATGTCAGATATAATTGCACACACTGATATATCCACAAGAACCTCATGGAGCAGTGTAAAGGCCAATAAACTTGATGTCAATGATACCCAATATGATGGAACATGTAAAGGCAGTTCTTCAGAACACTTGCAGAAAGATGTTGAATCCTCTTCACCCCACAAGGTCCTTGCTCTATCGCAATGCCATCTGCTTAATTTGGATGTCATGCTTCTGAATATCTTATGAATTGTTATTCATCAGTATGTACTTCATCTGTCTACCATACCATGTTTTTTTACATTGAAGTGTTGTTCTAGTGCTCTGTTGCAATGCCATCTTAGTTTCCCAATCATACACGTGTATGTTGCCTTAGTTTTTTCTGTACGTATTCTGCTAGCATACAATTTTATATTCAACTTGTGTTTTTTTACTGTGTTGTCCCGTCGTATCCCTAGCTCTTACACCATACTCCCTCCGTCCGGATTACATGTTGCCGAAATGGATAAAAAAGGATGTATCTAGAACTGAAATACGCCTAGACCCATCCATTTTTTCCGAATGGGGGGAATACATGTCAACATGTCATGCCTTTCTATTCTTCAGTACCTATTCCATCTCTGCTGTAGCATGTTTTATAATTGAAGCACCATTCTTCTATACAAGGCATGCAAGGGGAAGACGACTATGTTAGAATCTGAAGGGTTACAAACCAGGTCTTTGCAAAAGATCCAAACGCCAGGAGATAATAAACCAACTCCAGTTTTTATAGATACTGCTCCAGCACAGAGAAACCCAACTCCTACTGATAATAAGCAGATTCCAGTGGCCAAAGAACTAGTCCGCTCCAGTCCAGCAAAAATATGTCAACTCCATTCTAAGAAGCGTGTGCGTATCCTTGCATCATGAAATTTTATAGCATGTTGATCATATTTTCTACATGTTTCTTACCCATCTCTCTTTTAGAAAATAAGCTTAACAGATAGAAGAATTTCTGCACTGGTATCGTCTGTGAGGAAAGATTCTTGTAGGAATTCTCTGTACTCTAATGCAGAACTAAGTACCTGTTGTATATCACTATATTTTTACATCAACATGTATTTTGTTAATCGGCGTGAATCCAACCTTTATCTGATCTAAATTTAGTTGTAGCAAAATGTATGATTAAAGGCCACAATGTTGATTTTTGTAAGGAAAATTGCCTGGTAGTTTTGCATCCTGAGCTGCATGAGTGTACTATCTCATATCAGTGGGTTTGATTACCTTGGTTCTGCAGTTGGTTTTCAGTGTTTTTTTACTGTGTTGTCCCGTTGTATCCCTAGCTCTTACATCATACTCCCTCCGTCCAGATTACATGTCGCAGAAATGGATAAAACTGGATGTATCTAGAACTTAAATACGCCTAGACCCATCCATTTATTTCCGGATGGAGGGAATACATGTCAATATGTCACGCCTTTCTATTCTTCAGTACCTATTCCATCTCTGTTGTAGCATGTTTTATAATTGAAGCACCATTCTTCTATATAAGGCATGCAAGGGGAAGACGGCTATGTTAGAATCTGAAGGGTTACAAACCAGGTCTTTGCAAAAGATCCAAACGCCAGGAGATAATAAACCAACTCCATTTTTCATAGATACTGCTCCAGCACAGAGAAACCCAACTCCCACTGATAATAAGCAGATTCCAGTGGCCAAAGAACTAGTCCGCTCCAGTCCAACAAAAGAATGTCAACTCCATTCTAAGAAGCGTGTGCGTATCCTCGCATCAAGAAATTTTATAGCATTCTGATCATATTTTCTACATGTTTCTTACCCATCTCTCTTTTAGAATATAAGGTTAGATGATAGAAGATTTCCTTCATTGGCATTGTATTCGAGGAAAATATCCTACGGGAATTCTCTGTGCTCCAATGCTGATGTATGTACCTGTTGTATATCACTATATTTTTACATCAGCATGTATTTTGTTAATCGGCGTGAATCCAACCTTTGTCTGATCTAAAATTAGTTGTAGCAAAATGTTAAAGGCGCCAATGTTGATTTTTGTAAAGAAAACTGCCTGGTAGTTTTGCATACTGAGCTGCATGAGTGTCCTATCTCATATCATGCACATTACTGAATTGTTGTCCTGCTCTGGTTGCCCATTCATTCATTGTGTCAATGTTGCTTTCGTATTACCTTACCTGGCTGATGATAGCTGTGCCATATTTTGTTAATTTGGTGTTGGCTAGTTGCCCAAACGTTCGTTGTGCCAATGTTGCTTTCCTATTATCTGACTTGGCCAATGATAACAATGCTAGTGTCTTAATTTGGTGCAGGCTGCTGAAGATAAGAAGACAAACTCTGAAAATAGCAAGGCAACCCCATTGTTCCTTTCCAATAAATCTAGGCCAGGTAATATGCCAATAACTCATGATTAATCTGTTTGGTTCCCCTCCTAATTTATGTTATGATGCAGTGGTCGAGACACTCTCCACTATCAATAATACAAGCCTGCCAAAATCGCCATCTGAATCTGTTCAGTATCCTCTGTCTCGAATGCAACGGAAAAATGTATGTTTGTGAACCAATTAATGGCTGAAGGAATGATGTAAATGGTGAAGGAATCAAAGGTGCAGAGTCGTGCGACACAACAACTGATCAATGTTTTCAGAGACAGTGTAGCAAAGTAGCAAGAACTTGCCCACATGCTTATGGGCGTCATCCGTGCTGAGGTTGCAGATTGTGACGTTGTAGATCGTTAGGTTATGTTCATTTATTTGCACTAGCATCAATCTTTGATTACCCCGTGGATGTAATTTCCTGTAATATATGCTAGATGTGCAACGTTTTTCCCTGTATGCCGTACCTTTGCTTGATCGGTTTTGGTCCTGTGCATAATTGCTCGTCGTAATGGGCTCAAATTATATAATTTGGCCTAAAGACATGTATGAACTTTAGTGGGCCCATTAAGTTAATGGGCTGTTACCAGGCCAAAAGTTAATGGTCGGCCCTCTTAACTCCCGGGTCGTTAACAGGCTAACATCGAAGCGGGCAACAGGTGGGCCCAATTGATTTCACGGGCCGTTACTAAGTTCAGGCTACATATGGCCCAACTATAGTGTGGGCCTTTAGCAGGCCGAAAGAGACAGCGAGCTTGTACTGGACCATGACGAGCATGGGCCGCTAAGAGGCCGAAAGTCAGGTCGTATTGTAAATGGCCCAACTGTGTTGTGGGCCTTTAGCAGGCCGAAAGAGAAACCGGGCTGGTATTGGACCATGAAGGGCATGGGCCTTTAAAAGGCCAAAACTCAGGTCCGACTACAAATGGCCGCACTCATTTATGGTCCGTTAACAGGCTGAAAGGCACACAGGGCCGGGGATTGGCCCAACACTTAAATGGGTCGCTAAAAGGCCGAAACTCAGGTCCAACTACAAATGGCCCAACAGATATATGGGCCGTCACCATGCTGAAAGACACACCGGGCCGGAAATTGGCCCAACACTTAAATGGGTCGCTAAAAGGCCGAAACTCAGGTCCGACTACAAATGGCCCAACTGATTTATGGGCTGTCAACAGGCTGAAAGACACACCGGGCCAGAAATTAGCCCATTATTTAAATGGGTCGCTAAAAGGCCGAAAGATGTACATCGTGAAAATTGGCCCATCCACTGAATGGGCCGTTAATAGTTCGAAATCTCATCGGGCCGATATTGAGCCCAAATATATAGCGGGCTGTTAACGGGCTCGAACTGATGATGGGCTGCAATGGTGTCAAATCTATAACGGGCCGTTGACGGGCCGAATTATCACATCTCGTATGGGTCGTGGGCTTAAATGGACCTGACACGAGTAGGCCTTATATGGGCTGGCCTGCTATTTTTTACTGGGCCAGGCTTTTTCACCGGAATGGGCCACTGTTGGGCCATGCCACGTGTCGACCTATCATAGGCGCCTCCTGTCCAATGAGTGGATGACATCTGTCCCAACGGTGAGGCAACATGTGTTTCCTCCGGCTAATTATGATTTTACACGTGGAAAATCCCCATTGGTCCAGGCTGTTAACGGGTTATCGGATCCAAAACCGTACCCGATAGCTTAACGGCGTTCCGTTACGGTGGATGCCACGTGTCGGTCACCCTTGATGAAAGCACTTCTGTGACGCGCGATTTATCGTCATGGAAGTGGACACTTCTGTGATGATAATTTTGGTAATGTCATGGAACACTTCTACGACAACACATGTATGACTATCTTGATTCTGTCATAAATTTGTCATGGTTGTACATGCATGACAGAAAACGTGACCTACTGTGACAAACACGTATCTTCACGGAAGTGTATTTTTTTGTAGTGGGAGCATGTATTTGTAGTTCAGATTTGAATTATGGACATTAAATGCCTAGGAAACTCAATTAGTGTATAAAAAGGCCAAACGAACCCTGAATAAGTTTAAATTTCAGCACGGATATCCTGTCGTTCCATGTTGCCCGTGGAAGAAAATACAAAGCGAAAAGAGGCAGTGATTACGTTTCGCCCACAAGGAGAACACGTTTCCCTATCAGAACCACGAGGCTTCTTTGAGAGAAGCTCCAGTTTTTGTAAGAGGTTTGTAATAAGGCTTGGCCCAAATTGGACAATGTTTTTAGCATGACATATATGTGCCATGACGTGACACCATGCCACCTTTGATGACTTTCTGGTGAGTTTAGGATTTATGGGGACTTAAAAACTGAGATTCGAAATGTTTGAGTACGAGCCATGACACAAGTACGGTTGTAATTCGTTCCCATTCCTGGCATGGGACCTAAACATGCACCCAAGGACACATGTATAATTTTTCTAGCCATTTTGGTGAACTGGAGCATGTATTTGTAGTCCAGATTTGAATTATGCACATTAAATGCCTAGGAAACTCAATTAGTGTATAAAAAGGCCAAACGAACCCTGAATAAGTTTAAATTTCAGCACGGATATCCTGTCGTTCCATGTTGCCCGTAGAAGAAAATACAAGGTGAAAAGAGGCAGTGATTACGTTTCGCCCACAAGGGGGACACGTTTCCCTATCGGAACCACGAGGCTTCTTTGAGAGAAGCTCCGGTTTGTAAGAGGCTTGTAATAAAACTTGTGCCACAATGGACAAAAAAAATTCCTCGAAAGTGCGATGTCGTGAGACCATGGCAGGTTTCACGATTTTCCGCTTAGTTTTGGATTTACGGGGATTTAAAAACCAAGATTCTTCTCACGAAATGTTTTCAAATAGCACACGGTTCACTCACGAAAGCCGATATTCAATGAAAACTTCATGGAAACCATATTTTAAAGTTTCATAAAAATCTGAAAAAATGTGGGATGTTAAGAAGGTGATGTTTTATTGCGACACAAAACTTCAAGTTGAAAAACATTACGAGATGTGAGCTATGAAAAAGACAAATTCCGCCCTGAATAGTGAATTACTATTCGGCACTATTCAACACTGATTTTGTCTTTTTCATAGCTCACATCTCTTAATGTGTTTCAACTTGAAATTTTGTGTGCCAATAAAACATCATCCTCTTAACATCCCGCATTTTTTTGAAACTTCGAAACATCTTTTTCTCGTGGTTTTTCACCGGTTTCCACCGAATATTGGTTTCCGTATGATACTCCCCCCCTGAGCCCTTTCGACAGCACATGCAGTACATGGGTAAGCACTGTGCGCATGCGTCGTGTAGCTCATGCTTCCTTCTCTACTAGGTTTTCATTCAAAACAGGCTACCGTTTCTCGCCACTCCTCTCATCGGTTTCCCGCCTCTTCTCCCAGATATGTATGATGTAGATGTTCGTTTAATTCTTATAGTTCATCTCATCCAAAATCAATTAGTTTTATAAAAAAACTATTTTAAGATTCATGGAATTGTGCATTGTAAAGGTAAAAACAAAAAGTGACAATTCATTTAAAAAAAAGGTTTGGGCAATTAAGATATGGAAGATTCTAGAGAACAAAGGAGAAGTGCTTGTGTTTTGAGGTTTGTGCATTATGCTTAAGTTCAACCATGGAGTCTTCTAGATTGTACATGTGGCAGAATCTGGTGGAATGTAGATGATATCCAACGGCCAGTAGTGCTCGGATTTGCCATCTCTGTACCGTCGGATTGGCTCCATCCAACGAGCAACTTTCATAGTTATTCGCACACTATATAGGTGTATAGATGTATAGATGTGTGTATATATATATAGATGTGTCCCATGCTAGACAAAATAAAGTTTGAGCGCATGCGTGGGACGACCCCCCCCCGTTGCCGCCTCGAAGTTAGGAAATTGACATCATAGGTATTGAACTAGGCTTGGAGTCGGGTACGGTGTTCGGTTTGTAATGTACTTGGCGTGGCCCATCGAAGTTGTGCATTTGGGATTTAAACACATCATACACCATCGTACCCATACATATTTTCGGGCCGCATGCAGTGTATACGGGGTCTTCTGATCGACCACGTCTCCCTTGTGCGGTTTTTTGTGACGACACGGATATCTGTGGGCTCCCTGAGTGTATATATATCATCCCTTTGACCGATAATGAGGGGTATGTGTTGGCCATGAATGGATTCCTCCTAGTTCATGTTAGGGCCGGTCACCGTCAAATGTCGGTCAACCAAAGCTTGAGCTGATGCATTGTCAGGATTCCCTCCCAGATGCTCCAATTGCTGGGTTCGACCTAGATCAAACCCTGCGTACGTATCTCATCCTTAACTACCTTGCCTTCATGGTTGTTGTCTGTATCGAGAGGTAGGCACCACATCTAAATTCTACATTATTCTATATTGAAAACACACATCACCCCTTCCCGACGTACATCATTTTGGGCTGCATGCAAGAGGTGCTGGTTTTGTGGTCCCTCTCGTGCGATGTTTATGATGGTTCAATCTATTGGCCCAAGCGGTTTATCGACAACAAAAACTGTCATTTGACCAAACGAAAGATTCATTGGTCCGTCTTATGGTAGGTCATGGCGACATGCATGTATGACCAAAGTATCGATCATTACATGCATCCGCCCCGCTGACACGAAGTGGGAGGTGGTGGGCCAAGCATCCTAGCTAGGTACGACATTATGTCATTATATATATCCTAGCTAGGTGGTTGTTAGGGTGCTTTCGGGTTTGCGAGGCAGGTGCCACCAAAGTTATGCATTGTGTATTTAACGTTTTAAACATCCCCAATATTTGTACATATATTTGGCCACTTCCAGGTGGTTCTTGACTTCTGGCCCCTCTCATCGATCTTCAATGACGCGCCCAACCGTGGGCCCGCAGGGTCAAAGTTGTGCATTGGAATTTTGAACATCACATACCACCCTTTTCACTCATATATATTTGGGCCACATGCTGGTGTGGCTGTCTTTTGACCCTCCCTAACGTTATTTTTTGCTGCAAAGACTCTGATGACCCTCAACGGACACGAGGTATAATATCTTAACCGTGTGCGATACAAGTGCGATGTGAATCACCACGACCGTGCAAGCGCGAGCAAATTAAGGTGGAGGTACTGGCTCAACCGTGTGCGATGCAAGTGCGCTGAAATCACCACGACCACGCAAGAGCGAGCAAAGGGTGGAGGTACTGGCTCAACCGTGTGCGATGCAAGTGCGCTGAAATCACCACACCGCGCAAGCGCGAGAAAAGGGTGGAGGTACTGGCTCAACCGTGTGCTATGCAAGTGCACTGAAATCACCACGACTGCGCAAGCGCGAGCAAAGGGTGGAGGTACTGGCTTAACCGTGTGCGATGCAAGTGCGCTATAAAACCACCACCTGTGGAAGCTAAAGGCGGGTAAGTTTATATGGAAATTAGGACGAACCGTGTGCGATAGACTAGCTAGCTAGAAATATAAAAAACAAACTACCCGCCTTGAGCGTTGAAAAAATCGGCGGATCCGCGCCACTTTTCCTTATTATCATACACGCATATTGTTATTGGACCGTGCACGATCTTGGGCACTCCCGCCCCGCATCAATTCCTTTACCCAAATTTTAGTAGCCGCCGTACTTCAACCGTCGCCCACACTCATCCAGCACCGAGTTTATAGTAAAATTGCAGTAGCCGAGGCATTTGAACCGTCGCCCTCCCTCGTCCACCACCATCTCCACCCACCATTACTAAAATTTTCAGTAGCCGCGGATTATCCTCAAACACCACCCCCTCCACAGTCCCCCACCCGCCCCTCCCCCTTCGAACCCTAGCTCGCGGCCGCCGCCGGCGCCGCCACCAACCCTGTCGGTCTGCCCATTCCTCCTAGCTTAGATAATAAAGTTCAGGTTATCTAGCGATTCCCATACCGTCGCCCCACTCCCCTGAGTTTTTAGATGAGGCCTGCGGTGTCCCTCCCCGCTAGATCCACATCCCCTGCTCCAGAATGTCACAGCCTAAGCTCGACCACGTATCCCGGGGAGCCCGACGAGCGGTCGGCCAAGAAGAGGTTTATCATGGCCTCTCCGGCGGACGTTGGCGAGGTGGCCGCCGTTCGCCCCGACCTGTCAATCCCGGAGCAACACGTCGCCGCGGAAGCCGGCGAAGATGTTGACTACGTTGCCATGCCGAAGGCTTCATGTCAGCGGGCTAGCGTATTACTGTATCTCGGGAAAGCTGGCTACGACATCAATATCGTCCACACTGACGGCTTCACGCGGGCCATCTCACAAGTTAAGTGGTCCATCCCCAACCCCTCTAGTTCAACCGTCGTCGATCTCTTCGACGGCCCTGCCGCTGATGTCCTCAGCCAAGCGGTCAAGGATTTGCGAGCTTTATACGCCATCGAGCCCATTTTGTCACTTCTGAAGGACACGTTCTACGGCGGCGGCTTGGGAGCCTCAATTGCCAAGTCAGATCTCATCGACCACGACCATGAGGAGGGCACCCACGAAGGTTCTTCCAAGGTGAAACAGCCCATCTGTGACATCAGAGAGCGCACCATGGGTCTGTGCTCTTCCAACTGGAAGGACCCCGTCCATGAAATGTGAGGCAACATTCTATCCGCAAATATTACCTTTTCTAGCTTGCCAACCCGTACTCTTTGTTATAGTAGCATTTGCCGTGCGGTGCTTTAACTGTGTCGTGTTTAGTTATTTCAGTTATGCAAAAATGTATTGTTCAATAGGTCTATGTGATGTTTAAGTATGAATTGTCCACTTTAGTTTCATGAATGGCGATTTTTGGTTCTTTATAGTGAGTAGATGCCTTGTTTATCTGTATTTGGTTGTTAGGTTGGTTGGAGTGAGCATTTTTTCAGTTATCGAGCAGATGCCTTGTTTATCTGTATTTGGTTCTTAGTTTGGTTGCAGTGAGTATTTGTCCAGTTATCAACCAGATGTCTTGTTTATCTGTATTTGGTTGTTAGGTTGCTTTTTTTTAGCATTTGTCCAGTTATCAAGCAGATGCCTTGTCTATCTGTATTTGGTTGTTAGGTTGCTTTTTTTTAGCATTTCTCCAGCTATCAAGCAGATGCCTTATTTATCTTTATCTGCTTGTTAGGTTGGTTGCAGTGAGTATTTGTCCAGTTTTCAAGCATATGCCCTGTTTATCTGTATTTGCTTGTTAGGTTGGTTGCAGTGAGACTCTGTCCAGTTTTCAATGGCTATATTTGGTTGTTATACTGGTCATTTATGCCTTGTTTATTTCAGTCATTCACAATGTGTGGTTCATTATGTGCAAGTCGGAACTGTGCCGCTCGACTACATCAATACCAGTTTGAATGGCTATATTTGGTTCCAGTTATTCCCGGTGTAGTTAACACATGCCCTTTATTTCAGTTTTACACATTTATCCAGTGTGATCTTTAAGCATTACCTACGTTCTATTTATTTTCAATAATACCAGTTTGAGTTGAAATATTTGATGGCTATTAAGCCTGCTGTCGGTAACATTGCCTTCCATTTTATATCTGCTTTAACAGCATGCTGAAACCAACACATTCAAGCTATCATTTGGAGATGATGTTGTTTACCTTTGCTATATTTGTTTGATGTTAAGATTGCTGTACTTATCATGCCTTTCCACTACTTATGCAGGACAACAACGGGAGTGGCCACCATTTTCCGCCGAGGTTAGCTTCATCCCTCGGCTTGTACTCCCCCCGTCGTTCCATAATGTAGTGCATACAGATCTAGGCCTGGACACTAGTTAGCTTCCAATATTGACTTGTTGCTTGTAGGTACATATGCCCTTGGCAAGGATCCACGCATCGACCCTTTTTGCGTATGGGGCAATGAGATATTGATGAACAAGCATCAAGTGAGGAAACTGATAAGGATTATTAGCAAAAAGATACGAATGGTGGCAAGCAAATTATTTGTTTATGCTCTATCCAACACAACAGTGAGCTGTAGGATGGTAACTACAAACTCTGCAGCCTTCTCTTTTTACTGCCCATAATGAGTTGTTAGACAACAATGTCTGAATCTTTTTCGTTCCCACTGGTTTCCGAAGCAGTTCACTCAAGATTACCTCGCAAAGTACATGATTAGTGGACACATAATGAAGGTTAAAGTATTTCATCTAGACTACAATGAGCATCGAGAACTCCTAATGAAGACAGTGAAGGATGGACGGGCATCCGTCACAAGGGGTCGGCCTAGAGTCATGCGCGCCTTACGCATGGAGGAGGGCAGAATA
The DNA here is from genome assembly GCF_002575655.3 of Aegilops tauschii subsp. strangulata. Classification (NCBI taxonomy): domain Eukaryota; kingdom Viridiplantae; phylum Streptophyta; class Magnoliopsida; order Poales; family Poaceae; genus Aegilops; species Aegilops tauschii. The sequence continues at coordinate 68,463,714 of NC_053035.3, forward strand.
TGGGCATTCCGCTTCACTTTCTCCGGCAACCAGAATGTCTTTCGCCTCTCTCTTTATAGTATTTAGTACAACTGTGGTTCATCATTCTTTACTTGGTGCTTCTGTAGTTCTTCAGTATATGTACCTGTGCATTGAATTATGGATTCGTGGTTGAACCTATATTTGTAATAAACATGGTTGGATATGAAATAAGTGATTGCCTACTTTCAAATTCAAAACATGTGATTTTTAAATTAGGGATTAATTGGATTAATTATGGATTAATTAGAGATTACACTGCACATGGTTTGCGAAAGCGAAACGTCTGCGGTATACGTGGAGATCAGAAACGTTTCTAGGATCCACTACGTGTGCGACCAATCTCACTGCACACACGACTTTCTCTTGAAAACTGTTTGCGTTAGGAAACCTTGCGCAAACGTTTATCACATTAAAAGTGTGTGTGATGGACAGCCTTTGCCACACAGTTTCTTCTACGCACCGTGTGTGATGCATTCAATAACACAAATGATAAAATTATTAATATCGTGTGCAATGGCAACGCTATCCCAAACGATTTAACGGGAAAAATTGTGTGTGATGTACCTGTGAACGGAAATGTTTTCCTTGGAGCAAATGTGTGGGATGTTGATGACCCACAAGTATAGGGGATCGCAACAGTTTTCGAGGGTAGAGTATTCAACCCAAATTTATTGATTCGACACAAGGGGAGCCAAAGAATATTCTCAAGTATTAGCAGTTGAGTTGTCAATTCAACCACACCCGGATAACTTAGTATTTGCAGCAAAGTATTTAGTAGCAAAGTAGTATGGAAGTAACTGTAACGGTAGCAAAAGTAATATTTTTCGGTTTTGTAGTGATTGTAAAAGCAGCAACAGTAAAGTAAATAAGCGAAGAACAATATGTGAAAAGCTCGTAGGCATTGGATCGCTGATGGAGAATTATGCCGGATGCGGTTCATCATGTAACAACCATAACATAGGGTGACACAAAACTAGCTCCAATTCATCAATGTAATGTAGGCATGTATTCCGAATATAGTCATACGTGCTTATGGAAAAGAACTTGCATGACATCTTTTGTCCTACCCTCCCGTGGCAGCGGGGTCCTAATGGAAACTAAGGGATATTAAGGCCTCCTTTTAATAGAGTACTGGACCAAAGCATTAACACATAGTGAACACATGAACTCCTCAAACTACGGTTATCACAGGGAGTGGTCCCGATTATTGTCACTTCGGGGTTGCCGGATCATAACACATAGTAGGTGACTATAGACTTGCAAGATAGGATCAAGAACTCACATATATTCATGAAAACATAATAGGTTCAGATCTGAAATCATGGCACTCACTACTAGGAAAAGGGCTATAGATAATATGGACACTAATGGCGCACCACACATGTGGTGCGCCACTAATATATACTAATGGAGCACCATGTGTTGGTACGCCATTAGTGTCCAAATACTAATGGTGCACCACATCCACGGTGCGCCACTACTAACAATTTTTTTTATCAAAACTAGTAATGGCGCACCAGGGGATAGTGCGCCATTACTAGTTTAACTAGTAATGGCGCACCACACCCTCGGTGCGCCATTACTAACAATTTTTTTTTAAACTAGTAATGGCGCACCAGGGGACAGTGCGCCATTACTAGTTTTAACTAGTAATGGCGCACCACACCCACGGTGCGCCATTACTAACTTTGAAAAAAATATTAGTAGTGGCGCACCGTGGGTGTGGTGCGCCAGTACTAGTTAAACTAGTAATGGCGCACCACACCCACAGTGCGCCATTACTAACTTTGCCCAAAAATTCCACCGAATGCACCCCCCTGGACCGCCTTTTCAGTTTTAGAAAAAATAAAAGAAAATGATGGAAATGTCAAGAAAATAAAATAAAATAAGTTTCCCATGTGATATGTGGTCTAGTTGTTGGGAAATTTACAAATATGAATTCCAACTTTATTTGCAAAATCTCTCTGGAATTTGTAAAATGGGCATAACTTTTGCATACGAACTCGGATTAAAAAAAATTATATGAAAAATCATCTACTCGAAAAGATACATCTGAATTCAACCGGGGGAACCCCGTTGAACATTTTTAGAATCCCCAAAAACCTAACAAAAAAAGATACGGGACTTTAAAGATCTAGAGGGGGAAAATGGAAAAAATTTCAAACTTACTAGTGGCGCACCATTTACTAGGTGCGCCACTTGTAACCGAAAAAAATAGTTTCAATTTTTTTTGGAAAAAATGTTCAAAATATGATACGTAATATGAACGGAAGTTTGAAATATTTTTTCAAAATTTCATCACACTCATGAACATGAACAAAGTCCTAGACATCAACAAGGTTTAATAGGATTGACATGCTAGATATATCAACAAGTGCCTGTTAAGTGAGCTGGTGCTGGGGTTGGATAGAACTCTGAAGTTAAGCGTGCTTGGGCTGGAGTAGTGTGAGGATGGGTGACCTTTTGGGAAGTTTGACCACGGAGTGCGATTTGACTTGAGATTAAGCATATTGACCCGAGATTAAGCCATAGTGACCCGAGATTAAGAAAAAAACGAAAAAAAATGAAAAAAAATTCTGAAATTTTTTTGAAAAAAAAGTTAGTAATGGCGCACTTCTATGTGGTGCGCCATTACTAAGTCAGATAGTAATGGCGCACCGTGTGATATACTAATGGCGCACTGCCTGGTGCGCCATTAGTATACCAGATACTAATGGCGCACCTCTTGTGCGCCATTAGTAAAAAATTCTAATGGCGTGATGCTAGTGGCGCACCTGTAGTGCGCCATTAGTAGGCAAAACAGGTGCACCTGTAGTGCGCCACTAGCAGGCCTTTTCCTAGTAGTGACTCGGGCCCTAGTGACAAGCATTAAGCATAGCAAAGTCATAGCAACATCAATCTCAGAACATGGTGGATACTAGGGATCAAACCCTAACAAAACTAACTCGATTACATGATAAATCTCATCCAACCCATCACCGTCCAGCAAACCTACGATGGAATTACTCACGCACGACGGTGAGCATCATGAAATTGGTGATGGAGGATGGTTGATGATGACGAGGGCGACGGATTCCCCTCTCCGGAGCCCCGAACGGACTCCAGATCAGCCCTCCCGAGAGAGTTTAGGGCTTGGCGGCGGCCCCGTATCGTAAAACGCGATGAATCTTTCTCTCTGATTTTTTCTCCCCGAACACGAATATATGGAGTTGGAGTTGAGGTCGGTGGAGCTCCAGGGAGCCCATGAGGCAGGGGGAGCGCCCCCACCCTCGTGGAAAGGGTGTGGGCCCCCTGACCTTGATTCTTTCGCCAGTATTTTTTAGATTTTCCAAAAATAATCTCCGTTGATTTTCAGGTCATTCCGAGAACTTTTGTTTCTGCACAAAAATAACACCATGGAAATTCTGCTAAAAACAGCGTCAGTCCGGGTTAGTTCCATTCAAATCATGCAAGTTAGAGTCCAAAACAAGGGCAAAAGTGTTTGGAAAAGTAGATACGACGTAGACGTATCAGATGTACATACGAACGGAAACGTTTAGTGGGGACTGACTGTGTGGGATGTACTTGCGACTGGAAACAATTTCGCCGTATAATTGTATTTTTTAGCTCTACTGTACGTATTTCCATATTTGAGCACTCGCCGGTCGCACACGACCTCATTTTGCCGAACGTGTGTGCCAGGAGGGCATATCTGTCGGTGTCAAAACCGGCGGATCTCGGGTAGGGGGTCCCGAACTGTGCGTCTAAGGCGGATGGTAACAGGAGGCGGGGGACACGATGTTTACCCAGGTTCGGGCCCTCTCGATGGAGGTAATACCCTACTTCCTGCTTGATTGATCTTGATGATATGAGTATTACAAGAGTTGATCTACCACGAGATCGTAGAGGCTAAACCCTAGACGCTAGCCTATGGTATGATTGTTGTTCTATGGACTAAACCCTCCGGTTTATATAGACACCGGAGGGGGCTAGGGTTACACAGAGTCGGTTACAAGGGAGGAGATATACATATCCGTATTGCCAAGCTTGCCTTCCACGCCAAGGAGAGTCCCACCCGGACACGAGACGAAGTCTTCAATCTTGTATCTTCATAGTCCAACAATCCGGCCGAAGGATATAGTCCGGCTATCCAAGGACCCCCTAATCCAGGACTCCCTCAATATCCCCGATGGTTTCTGGGTCGTGTGGGAAGGACCCCCCTATCACCCACACTCACTTGGCGATGGTTCCAAATGCCCTCGCGGAAAGGGGTTAAAAACCGTTTGTTTAGGACCAACGCACACCAGTGGAGAGTAATAGGTGGTGGAGGGGTATAAATAGGCAGCACCAAAGATCCAACCGTTACAAGTCTTTGACCCAACTCAGTGGCACCGATGTGAATTCTCGGTTAGACCGGCTAGTGCAAAAGACATGACCATTAGGATTTTTGGTGAGACCGATTATACCAACTCGGTGGGACCGAAGTGCAATGGCAAAGGTAAAACCTCGTTTCAGAAATTCCGATCATTTCAACTTGGTGGTTGCGGAGTGAAGTGACTTCATCACAGAAACTTGGCAATGCCATCTCGATGGGACCGAGATCTATTTCAGTCAGACCGAATTGCTAGGGTTTTGGCTGTGGCAATGGAATGATCATCTCGGTGGGTTCGGAGTAGGTGATATCGGTGGGACCGAAATGATGAATTAGGGTTTGGATAGATCTGTTTTGGGAAAGTGATGGAGGTTTTTTGGAGCAATATCACTAAGCACTTTGAGCAACAACCTCATCAACAATACCTCATCCCCTTTTAATAGTATTGGCTTTCCTAAGTGACTCAATGTGATCTTGGCTCACTAAACCAAAATGAAGAGTCGTGGGTAGCCAATCGTTTGTCCTTGATATTTTGAGGGGTCCACATCCATTAGTCCTTGCCAGTGTAGTTTAAATTTCGAAACCTAACCTGACGGCCAGGGGCGTAGTTCTCGATCTGCTCCAAATTGCCAAGCGAGTTGGCCCGCAGTACGAAGCCACCGAATACGAAGATCTATCCGGGGAGGAAAACCTCACCCTGGATCGCATCGTTGGCGATGATCGGAGGAGCCATTAGGCCTTTATCATGATGACACAGTGGAACTCTCAATGAAAGCACCAATGTCGGTGTCAAAATCGGCGGATCTCGGGTAGGGGGTCCCGAACTGTGCGTCTAAGGCGGATGGTAACAGGAGGCGGGGGACACGATGTTTACCCAGGTTCGGGCCCTCTCGATGGAGGTAATACCCTACTTCCTGCTTGATTGATCTTGTTGATATGAGTATTACAAGAGTTGATCTACCACGAGATCGTAGATGCTAAACCCTAGAAGCTAGCCTATGGTATGATTGTTGTTCTACGGACTAAACCCTCCGGTTTATATAGACACCGGAGGGGGCTAGGGTTACACAGAGTCGGTTACAAGGGAGGAGATCTACATATCCGTATTGCCAAGCTTGCCTTCCACGCCAAGGAGAGTCCCACCCGGACACAGGATGAACTCTTCAATCTTGTATCTTCATAGTCCAACAATCCGGCCGAAGGATATAGTCCGGCTGTCCGAGGACCCCCTAATCCAAGACTCCCTCAATATCCCCGACGGTTTCTGGGTCGTGTGGGAAGGACCCCCCTATCACCCACACTCACTTGGCGATGGTTCCAAATGCCGTCGCGGAAAGGGGTTAAAAACCGTTTGTTTAGGACCAACGCACACCAGTGGAGAGTAATAGGTGGTGGAGGGGTATAAATAGGCAGCACCAAAGATCCAACCGTTACAAGTCTTTGACCCAACTCAGTGGCACCGATGTGAATTCTCGGTCAGACCGGCTAGTGCAAAAGACATGACCATTAGGATTTTTGGTGAGACCGATTATACCAACTCGGTGGGACCGAAGTGCAATGGCAAAGGCAAAACCTCATTTCAGAAATTCCGATCATTTCAACTTGGTGGTTGCGGAGTGAAGTGACTTCATCACAGAAACTTGGCAATGCCATCTTGATGGGACCGAGATCCATTTCAGTCAGACCGAATTGCTAGGGTTTTGGCTGTGGCAATGGAATGATCATCTCGGTGGGTTCGGAGTAGGTGATATCGGTGGGACCGAAATGATGAATTAGGGTTTGGATAGATTTGTTTTGGGAAAGTGATGGAGGGTTTTTGGAGCAATATCACTAAGCACTTTGAGCAACAACCTCATCAACAATACCTCATCCCCTTTTAATAGTATTGGCTTTCCTAAGTGACTCAATGTGATCTTGGATCACTAAACCAAAATGAAGAGTCTTGGGTAGCCAATCATTTGTCCTTGATATTTTGAGGGGTCCACATCCATTAGTCCTTGCCATGCCAATCATTGATCTTTTCTAAAATCTATCATCAATGTTCATGAGATCAATGACATATATGTTGTTATTAATTACCAAAACCACCCGGGGGTTAGTTGCACTTTCAGTCTCCCCCTTTTTGGTAATTGATGAAACCATATAGATCAAAGCTTCGATAAATGATATAATGAATGAAATACATTGTTGCTTTGAGAAGTATGTGATAAGAAAGAGCTCCCCTTAAATTGTGCATCATTAGAAAAAATTGCATTTGAATGCAAATGCACAAACGATTAGGACCATGGGGTACTCTTCCATGTCACATACATCTTGGTGGAGCGCTCAAAATGATAAGATTGCATAATTATTAGCACTCTTCACCAAACACACAAATCAGTGATCATACAAGAGCATATATTCAAGCAAGCATAGCATCAAGGGTACGGTATGATCAAGCACACAATAAAGTAGTCTCATACATGCATCAAGCAAAAGTTAATCTCAGAGAGCAAGTATCTCAATAAAAACCAACCAAATAAAAGGCAAAACACTCTCTTGAAGCCTAATGATCTATACTATTCTCCCCCTTTGGCAACAAGTACAAAAAATTTCAAATAAGTATATCGCTAATCGTCGCTCTAGGCTTGATCTCCGGTAGCTCCTGGCTATGAAGTCCTCTGACTTGCAGCGCCTGTGTGCGTCGATGTCGGAGTGGAGAGAAGTGTATCTGCGAATCCCTCGGACGACGTCTGCTGTACTTGAGGGGTGGAGATGCTGGGAGGAACTGATGGAGCAGCAGAGGGGGCAGCAGCTAGACCTGAAACTATAGCTCTGGAAGTGTCTCGTACTGCAGTTGACCTGGGCATTCTCTGAAACTTGGTAGTCGTGGGAAGTGCTGGACTATGTTGCTCATCCTCATCAGTGCTGGCACGCTTTGCCTCATCCACCTCTTTCTTCAAGCTATCAACAGTGGTCTAAACCTCTGTCACCTTGATATCCAGATCATAAAACTTAGCTTCTACAACCCTCTCAAGACTCTTATGGTTCTCTGCGAGGTCGGCCAAACTCCGATCGATCCTCCGAGTAGCTTGAATGAGATATTGCATCTGGTCAGTCTTGGTTTTGAGCACTGGAGCCGAGGGAGCACTAGGTCCTGACGCTTTGACAATCTCTACTCTTGCCTGTGCTGCGGCTAAGGTAGGATGGGATGGATCCATTGTCACTATGTTGTCCTCATACTCTGGTCAAAGCGGTAAATGCTCACGATCCAGAAGATAAGACTTGTTTGCACCGTTCGAGTTGATAAGCATATGAATATGAGGGTAAATCCACAACACCTCTTCTGATCAACAGTTGCCATCTTGATGGTTTCACTATGAAATCCATGACCTTAAACTTCTCATGTTGGTTAATATGATGCAGCATGTTAATAGAGTGACCTCGGACCATCTTATCATCACCTGACTTGAGCATCAAAGTATGCCTCATGATGGTGTTTGAGGTAGCAAGTCCTGCCAACAAATGATAAACAGAGCCAAGCTTGTGGGATTCTTTGTCCTCCTCAGGAATCTCTATGTACATGTTAGCCATGGAACTGTGGTCCATCTTTGGCTTACCATAGAAATCAATGTCATCTTCATCAGCTTCGGGCACACCAAGCAATGTGGCCCACTCAGACATGGTAGACTTGTACTTGACTCCTTCGGTCATCCAAACAATCTTCCCATTGGGATAGAAGTGAGTTTTCGAGTAAAACTACATGATCATCTCATTGTTCCATGCAGTAAAATTCTTTCCAATGAACTTGTCAACATCAACAGTCCTAAAGTCCTCATGCACGTGGGGGAATTTGTCCTCATGAAGATCAATATACTTCCAGCCACCCACTTCATGTCACTAACTATTGGCTTCTTGTCAAGCAACACTGTCTCATAGAAGTCCAGTTGTTCTTTGGTGTGGAAGCGATAGTCTACATCAGTCCTCCTTCTGATGGAGTAAGGAACAGATTCTCTCCATTTCCTGAGACCTTTATCTTTCCACTTCTTCATGTTCTCAGCAACTGGATGATTGTCATTGTGTTCAGGCAATCTAGGTCTTAGCTTCATAAGCACCGGGGCATCTTCCTCTTCTTCTCTTTCAGGCACTGGGGTCTTGTTCTTCTCAGCAGCGGAGATATTTCAGGTGGTCTTGCCATTGGGCTTGGAAGCAACATGGTTATAGGGCATGGAAGTCGGAGCCTTGGGCTTAGGCTTGGAGGGGGCTGCACTCTTCATCGCATCTGCCATAAGCTTCTGTTGCTTGGCAGGAGGTGCGGTAGTAGCTGTGTAACACCCCCAGTGTCATGCTACAGTGACCTCACCCTAATGGTGCCATGTCATCAAGTTTAACTAAGCCAAATTGCCACCTGATAAAAATCAAACCCAATTTCCAATTTAAAATAAAGACAAATAAATTATTTCTTCTAGCAGTAAAAGAAAAATGTTCATAATATTTCGAAAATTCCCAGAGCTATTGTAAAAATAAAACCAACATTATTTGAGACTCCAAAATGCCCGTAGCTATTTTTGAATGACCCAACAACACCCTTCCATCATAATTAAATTCAAACCAAAAATCAAATGTTTTCAAATGAGGTTCAAGCTTTATGTGGCAGTGCCAATTAATGCAATTTAAAGTATGTCGCAAATTACTTATTCTACAAAAGTCATTTGGTGCTCCATTTAAATGCAAAATAGAGAATAATAAAAAGAAACAGAAAAGAAATAAAAAGAAAATGAAAAAGGCCAGAAGCTACTGTGCAACTAGGCCCTAGTTGCACAGTGCCCCGGCCCAGCCCATCTGGGCTAACCCCTACCTCTGTTCATCAGAGGGAGGTGGATGCCCGTGCGGTGTCCGTGGCTCGGACCAGCCACGGGGCAGCCATCCGCCGGCCCCCGGCGCTCCACAAGACTCCCTGGCGTCGCGAAAAACCCTAACCCCCACTCACTCTTCCCCCCTCGCGCCGTTTTCTCCTCCCCGCAGCAAATGCCCGAGCTGCCGACGCCATGGCCTTGTCATCCTCGCGCCCAACGAGCTCCCCAGCGCTTGAGGCCGTGTCGAGCTGCTGCGCCGTCGTTGACTACGTCGACTACGTGGAGGGGATCCACCTCGGAGTGCCTGCATCGTCGCCTGCATCATCTTCTCCATCGTCGGCTACCAAAGCTCCGCCACGTGATTCTCCGCCACCATTGCGTCCCGGGCCTCCCCATGCTTCTCCTCGGCACCGCTGGGAGCTGCAGCACCCTTCCCCTCTCTCCCACAGTCGATCCCACGCCCCTAGCCGCCGTGCCACCGTAGTCGAAACTCGTCGTCGCCCTATAACCATGCGAGCCCAACTGGGCACGTCGACGAGCTTCTGGAGCAGTGTGGATACCGCCTAGCCTCTTAGCTCATCGAATTTGATCCCGGGGTCATTTCCATCAAGCTCCGCTGCTCGGCCGTCGCGTAGCCATCACTTCGGCCACCCCCTGCACGCGGCACTTGCACCACTGCCCGCTCCTTGCTATTGTTCACTGGCTTCTCCGCAAGCCGTAGAGCACCCTAGCACCGTTCGTTTTCCCTCGCGTGTGATGTAGCCGCAAGCTCGTGCTCAACCGAGCTTCGGTCGCCGCCGAGCTCGATGCCGTGCTCGACTCCGTCCAGCCCGCAACCTCCCGTTCAACCCATCAGATGAGCGCGCACCAGCTCTCCAACGAGCCCACCCACACATCCGACAACGCTCTGTACCGTGAACCCGAGCCTTCACCGTGGTTCTGGGTCGCCGCCGGTGCGCCTCCACGTTTAAACGCCGGTGTGGCACTGCCAGGTGGGTCCCCCGCGACAGGCCGATTAGACTAGCCACTAATGGCCCATTGACATGTGGGGCCCGCCATAGTATTAATCTAATAAATCAATTAACTTAGTTACCCTCCTAATTAACTTAGATAACTAAAATAACCCTGGGTTAAACTAACAATCACTATCAACTGGGTCCCACTGGACCCAGTTGACCAGTCAAACTGCTGACTGGGCAACCCCCAGTCTATGACAGATGGGTTCCAGTTGACCCAATTGATCAGTCAACGGGTCAACTATTGACCTGCTGACTCAGCACCTGGTCCCACCTATCATCCTTTGTAGCACACCTATGGGTACACTTCTGTGTACCCATAGCAATTAATGTTTAATAATTTTTTCAAATTAGAATAATTTCAAAATTTTAGAAAATGTTTAAAACTTTGAAAATTCATATAAGTCACATGAAAATAATTTATATATGAAAGTTGCTTAGAAAAAATGTAATGAATCTGAATATTCTATCTGTTCATCTGTCACATGCCTCTAACATGATGAACATGCACTAGTACGCGTCGGTTCTAAACAAACGGTTTTTAACCCCTTTCCGCGACGGCATTTGGAATGGTCGCCAAGTGAGTATGGGCGATAGGGGGGTCCTTCCCACACGACCCAGAAACCGTCAGGGATAAGCCCCTACAGTACTCATACTCGTTTCTGCTCGCATTGCCATCGCAGTCGGTATTCTGTGGTGCTACATTTACGATACGCAACCCATCACAAATGGTTCACTATTATAGAACGTGTATGATGCGCGGCCCATCACAAAAGGTTCACTGTTAAGAAGATTAGCTAATCGTCGTACGAGTGTCGGACAGGATTACGAAACGTCGGACCGTCGTAACATCGTCGTACATGACAACTATCACACACGCTATTCTGTGATGCAACGTTTACGATGCATACTTCATGGTTGCGAATCGTGTACGATAAGGCAACTAACACAAGCATTTAGTTTGCCCGCATCGTTTGTGATATTGTCTGACATCGCACACGCGTTGCAAACGACAACTGTGTGCATGCTTGCACATGTTTCCCCTCTATGAACCATCTCGAATTATGGTGCATATCGCAAATGTTTGTGTTTTACCAACCGTGTGTGTCGTAACAACCTGAAGAGCGTAATTTCACCGTAATTTAATTGCTACTTTCCAAAATGTACCGGATTTGGATTTGAATTTGAATGTATGCTACAGCTTTATTCATATCCATTAGGTTCAAACGACCAATGCATTATTCGATTCATAGGTACATATGTTCAAGAATTACATAAGAACCAAATAAAGAATGATGAACCACAGTTGTATACTTGTACTATTAAAGACAGTAAAGAAAGAGGCGAAATATATTCTGGTTGCTGAACAAGGTGAAGCGGAATGCCCATATTGTGCCCTCCTCCATGCAGAAGGCACACACGACTCTAGTCCAACCCCTTGTGATGGTCGACCGCCCATCCTTCACGGTCTTCATGAAAACATCTAGATAATCATCGTGTTCTGGTACAAATAATTTAACCTTTGCATGCCCACCAATCATGTAGTTTGAGAGGTAATCTTGAGTAAACTGCTTTGGCAACCACTGCAAAGGAAATCAGACATTGTCATCTAACACAACTAATTATGGGCAGTAAAAAGAAGGCTACAGAGTTCTTACTTACCATCCCGCAGTTCGCTGTTGTCTTGGATAAAGTGTAAACAAATAGTTTAATTGCCATCTTTGGACCCATTTTACTAACAATCTTTATCAACTTCCTCACTTGATGCTGGTTCATCGATATCTCATTGCCCCATATGCAGAAAGGGTCGAAGCGCGGATCTTTACCAATGACATATGTACCTAAAAGCACCAAGTTAATGTTAGAAGCTAAACAGCAATTGCACAATGATGTAGTACAACACTCTTTTATAATATGTCTATATACATCCATATGTGGTAGTCCATTTGAAATCTCTAAAAAGACAAATATTTAGGAAAGGAGGGAGTATCTTATAACATCCAATATACTCACATATTAGATGAATTAACATCTATTATGGGCCGGAAGGAGTTTAGTGCATTCTTACAAATTATCGGCTGATTAGCTACTGCAGTATCCATGGGTTACAGTTAGTTTGAGCTAGTTCGGGCTCAAATAGCCCTAAAGTATATCTAAACATGAGGGCTAGTTTGAGCTAGTTGCATCTATAACCCACCCAAAAAAACTATCCAACCCAAGAGGTGCTAATTGGAGCTAGTTCTCCTAGTGCATTTATTGTCAAACTAACCCTGCCATCCAAACAATTCTTTGGATGGAGTTAGTTCAGGGTTAGTAATGAGCCAGAAACTAACTCTAACCTCTAGCTAAGTTGAGTATGCAAACAGGGCTGTGTTGTTGTTGTTGTTGTTGTTGCTGCTGCTGCTGCTGCTCTTCTAAGTATATCTAGACATCATTAGAACATTAATGTAACACTCTTCCTTGTTGCTATGTAGCCTAGGATTGCATATTTAAACATTAAGTGTAGTGCATGTTGCTATGTAGCCTCAGATATATTACATATGGCCCTAGTTAACCTAACGATAAATGGGTTGCAGATATAGTTAGTTAAAAGTCCGATTCATCGATTAGTCCCTTATCAACCGCCGGCCTATATGGTACCAGCTACCGATATCCTGAACAGTGAGCAAATATAAGCCATGGGATGAAACTAACCTCGATGGAAAACAACAGTCGTTCCCAAAATTGTCCTGTGTAGGTACATCGAGAAGCATGTTAAGCACAACAGGCTAAACATCAACCAAAATTATACATGGTAGACAAAATAATCTCCGAAAGATAGCTTCAGTGTGCAGGTTTAAGCACGCTAGTAAAGCAAAACAAGTGGAAAGGTGTGCTAACTGCAACAGGCAAAACATTTAACAACAAGAAAACATAGTCATTCAAACTGGTATTGTGCCGGTCTAAGTACACTGGTTATTGTTAAATAAAAATGGAAAGGCATGTTAACTACAAGATGTAGCAACCAAATATAGTCATTCATAGTGGTATTGTTGAAAACTGGTACTGATGAAATTGAACTGCACAGTTCATACTTGCACATATAGAACATCACGTTGTGAATAACTAGAATAAACAAGGCATACTACGAACAACCAAAGATAGCATTTGAAACTGGACATATGCTAACTACAAACAACCGAACAATCAACAAACTTTAAAAGAGGCATATGCTAGCTATAACAGGCTTAACAACAAGCAAATATATGCTTTCCACGGTATGTTTAAAACTGGATTGATGAAATGTATTGCACAGTAAATAATTGCACATATAGAGCATCACATTGTGAACAACTGACATAAACAAGGCATACTGCAAACAACCAGATATAGCAATTAAAACTGGACATATTCTCACTACACTACAAAAGGGACTCGACAAAACAAATCATGGGTTTCCCCCTGTGAAGAGGCACGGCAAAACAAATCATGGGTTTCCTCAGTTGTCACAGATGGCCTTGTTCCCGTGGGAAGAGCACGAACCCTGGATGCGCTCCATGTTGTCACAGATGGGCTCCTTCCCCTTGGAAGAGCATGGATGTAGGGTGCCCTCCCTGATGTCGCAGACATGCGCTTTCCCCTTGGAAGAGCAGATGGGCTCTTTCCCCTTGGAAGAGCCAGAGAGGGTGCCCTCCTCGTGGTCGCTGTCGATGAGGTCTAACTTGGAAGCTGTGGATCCCAATCCAGCGTCGCAGAACGTGTCCTTCAGAAATGACAAAAGGGGCTCCATGGCGATGTAGAATGGCAATTTGTTGACAACGAGCCAGAGGAGATCAGCGGCGGGGCCATGGATGAGATCGACGGTGATTGAACCTGAGGGGTTGGGGTGGGCCACTTAACATGTGACATAGCCCGCCTCAGGCCATCGCTGTTGATGACCTTGATGTCGTAGCCGGCGGCCGAGACATGCCCGCATACTCTAGCCCGCTGCTTGAGTGCCTGCCGCCAGTAATGGTCGTCAGCTTCCTCGGCAACGCCGGGCGAAGAGACCGCTATACACCTCTTTCGGGCCAGTCACTCCTCGAGCTCCATGGGTAGCGTAGCCGGGCTTAGGCTGCGACGCTCTGGAGTGGGGGATGGGGATGGGGATGGGGATCTGTGGGAAAGGGGGCGTTTGGCAGGCGTCATCTAAGAAACTCAGGGCAGCCTCGGTATGGAGATCGGTGGGTAAGCTGCACGGGCAAACCGGCAGATGTTCACATTGGAGGCCTTGCAGCGGCGGGGACCTTGCTAGGGTTTCTAGCGAGGGAGGGGGTGTGTGTGCGCGCATGCCCGAGGAGGTTTTGTTGTGTGTGTGTGTGTGTGTGTGTGTGTGTTGTGTGTGGAGGGTGGGGCGGGGTGTTTGAGGAAATGACGCGGGTACTGAAAATTTTACTACGCGGGTGTCAAACGCGGGAGTGAAATGCCGGGCTATTGAAAATTTTGATAATAGTGCATCACACACGGTCCGGAGATAACAACCGTGTGATATGAAACAGAAAAACCCTTGAGACGGGCAGATATTTTCTAGGGATGTAGGCGGGATTGGGAACAAGAAACATCACACACGGTCCGGAGATAACAACCGTGTGTAATGAAACAGAAAAACCCTCGAGGCGGGTAGATATTTTCTAGGGATGCAGGCGGGATTGGGAACAAGAAACATCGCACATGGTCTGGAGATAACAACTATGTGTTATGAAACAGAAAAACCCTCGAGTGGGCAGATATTTTTTAGAGGGGGAGCCTCGTGGAGCCCAATGTACTATGTGGATGTGTGCGTGACAGGGGCATCGGCGTGGCACACAGTTAGTTTGAGTGAACCGTGTTTGTTTCGTCATCCGACTTGTCTAATGTTCATAAATTTGGCGAAAAATGATGCGGGAGAGGGTCAGAACACGAACACACTTGCATGTGGACCAAATTTATGTATCAAAAGGGTGGTTTGATTTTCAAATGCCAAATGCAACTTCGATGTGGCACCTCTCACGCAAAGCGCACGGTATTGCTTGCCCCCACCCCCCTCGTGTCGGCACGAAGGGAATCCTAAGCTATGAATGCATGCCCCCTCCCCCCCAGCCGAGGTTCACCTAGCAAAGTGCGAAGTAGCTAGCAGCCCCCCTCCTCCCTCGTGTTGGCATGAAGGGAAGCCTAAGCTATGAATGCATGCCCCCCTAACCGAGGTTCATTCACCTAGCAAAGTGCGAAGTAGCTAGCAGCCCCCCCTCCCTCGTGTCGGCACGAAGGGAATCCTAAGCTATGAATGCATGCCCCCCCAACCGAGGTTCACCCTAGCAAAGTGCGAAGTAGCTAGCAGCCCCCCTTCCCTCGTGTCGGCAGGAAGGGAATCCTAAGTTATGAATGCATGCCCCCCTGATACGTCTCCAACGTATCTATAACTTTTGATTGTTCCATGCTATTATTATATTCTGTTTTGGACATTATTGGGCTTTATTATACACTTTTATATTATTTTTGGGACTAACATATTAACCGGAGGCCAAGCCTAGAATTGCTGTTTTTTGCCTATTTCAGAGTTTCGCCGAAAAAGAATATCAAACAGAGTCCAAACGGAATGAAACCTTCGGGAACGTGATTTTCAGAACGAACGTGATCCAGAGGACTTGGACCCTACATCAAGACATCAACTAGGAGGGCACGAGGTAGGGGGGCGCGCCTACCCCCCTGGGCGCGCCCTCCACCCTCGTGGGCCCCTGTTGCTCCACCGACGTACTCCTTCCTCCTATATATACCTACGTACCCCCAAACTACCAGAAACGGAGCCAAAAGCCTAATTCCACCGCCGCAACCTTCTGTACTTGTGAGATCCCATCTTGGGGCCTGTTCCGGAGCTCCGCCGGAGGGGGCATCGATCACGGAGGGCTTCTACATCAACACCATAGCCTCTCCGATGATGTGTGAGTAGTTTACTTCAGACCTTCGGGTCCATAGTTATTAGCTAGATGGCTTCTTCTCTCTTTTTGGATATCAATACAATGTTCTCCCCCTCTCTCGTGGAGATCTATTCGATATAATCTTCTTTTGCGGTGTGTTTGTTGAGACCGATGAATTGTGGGTTTATGATCAAGTTTATCTATGAACAATATTTGAATCTTCTCTGAATTCTTTTATGTATGATTGGTTATCTTTGCAAGTCTCTTTGAATTATCAGTTTGGTTTGGCCTACTTGATCTTTCTTGCAATGGGAGAAGTGCTTAGCTTTGGGTTCAATCTTGCGGTGTCCTTTCCAACTGACAGTAGGGGCAGCAAGGCACGTATTGTATTGTTGCCATCGAGGATAACAAGATGGGGTTTATATCATATTGCATGAGTTTATCCCTCTACATCATGTCATCTTGCTTAAAGCGTTACTCTGTTCTTATGAACTTAATACTCTAGTGCATGCTGGATAGCGGTCGATGTGTGGAGTAATAGTAGTAGATGCAGGCAGGAGTCGGTCTACTTGTCTCGGACGTGATGCCTATATACATGATCATACCTAGATATTCTCATAACTATGCTCAATTTTGTCAATTGCTCAATAGTAATTTGTTCACCCACCGTAAATACTTATGCTCTTGAGAGAAGCCACTAGTGAAACCTATGGCCCCCGGGTCTATTTTCCATCATATTAATCTTCCAACACTTAGTTATTTTTATTGCCTTTTATTTTACTTTGCATCTTTATCATAAAAAATACCAAAAATATTATCTTATCATATCTATTAGATCTCACTCTCGTAAGTGACCGTGTAGGGATTGACAACCCCTTATCACGTTGGTTGCGAGGATTTATTTGTTTGTGTAGGTGCGAGGGACTCGTGCGTGGCCTCCTACTGGATTGATACCTTGGTTCTCAAAAACTGAGGGAAATACTTACGCTACTTTGCTGCATCACCATTTCCTCTTCAAGGGAAAACCAACGCAGTGCTCAAGAGGTAGCAAGAAGGATTTCTAGCGCCGTTGCCGGGGAGGTCTACGCAAAAGTCAACATACCAAGTACCCATCACAAACCCTTATCTCCCGCGTTACATTATTTGCCATTTGCCTCTCGTTTTCCTCTCCCCCACTTCACCCTTGCCGTTTTATTCGCCCTCTCTTTTCCGTTTGCTTGTCGTTATGGCTTGTCCCCTATCTTCTCCGTTATCTCCCGAGAATGAAGTTCTTAATTTTAAACAAAGGGGAGGAGAAAATTTAAAAGACGCTTGGTATAGGATTTGCAATGCTCAAAATAGATCTGCCAGGAAGCAATCCACTTCCGTTCTTCTCCGCAATTTTTACGTAGGCACTACTTCTTGGTACAGATATATCCTTGATACAATTACTGGAGGGAGTTTCTTGGGTAGCCATACTTTTGATTCTTATAATGCTATGATAGATTTGTTTGGCTCACCCCCTCTTATGATTAATGGAACTATGTTAACTTTGGAGCATGTAATGCTAAGACTTGAAATAATTGAAAATAAAGTTGCTACCGTAGAGCTAATTGAAAATTTGGATAAAAAGATCCACAACCGAATCACTCAATATGGATCCAAAGTAGGAGTCACTTTGAAAAATATTAAGGAGAAGGAACCCATAGTTAATGAGAAAATAAATCAGGATTCCACTAGAATCAATAAACTTGAGAATATCATTACCAACTTGGGAACCGCTTTTTCCTCCGTAAAGAATACTCCAAGTCCTCCAACTAAAATTGCCAAGCTTATGTATGTTCCTAAAAATAAGGGTGAATCCTCTAGTAAGGAAACTGCGGATCTCAAATCTATAAGTATTCATCCCAATCTTGTTGCTATCATTAAGGAACCAATTGTTACAAATGAATTTTTCGATCTTGTGCCTAAAAGTTTGATAATTAATAAAAATAAAGAAACTCTTAAGGATGATAGATGCCTCATTGAAGAATTTCCTACCAAAGATGGCAATACCTAGATCTATCCTTGCTATTATGCCTAGCTAGGGGCGTTAAACGATTGCGCTTGTTGGGAGGCAACCCAATTTTATTTTTTGTTTTTTGCTTTTTGCTTCTGTTTAGGAATAAATATTTGATCTAGCCTCTGGTTAGATGTCCTTTTATGTTTTAATTAGTGTTTGTGCCAAGTTAAACCTATAGGATCTTCTTGGATGATAGTTATTTGATCTTGCTGAAAATTCCAGAAACTTTCTGTTCACGAAAATAATTGTTAAAAATCACCAGAACGTGATAAAATATTGATTCTAATTTCTGCTGATCAATAACCAAATTGTCTAGGTCGTCCGATTTTTTCTGAATTTTTTGAGTTACAGAAGTTTGCGTTAGTTACAGATTACTACAGACTGTTTGTTTTTGACAGATTCTGTTTTCCGTGTGTTGTTTGCTTATTTTGATGAATCTATGGCTAGTAAAAGAGTTTATAAACCATAGAGAAGTTGGAATACAGTAGGTTTAACACCAATATAGATAAATAATGAGTTCATTACAGTACCTTGAAGTGGTGTTTTGTTTTCTTTCGCTAACGGAGCTCACGAGATTTTCTGTTAAGTTTTGTGTTGTGAAGTTTTCAAGTTTTGGGTGAAAGATTTGATGGATTATGGAACAAGGAGTGGCAAGAGCCTAAGCTTGGGGATGCCCATGGCACCCCCAAGATAATCTAAGGACACCTAAAAGCCAAAGCGTGGGGATGCCCCGGAAGGCATCCCCTCTTTCGTCTACTTCCATCGGTAACTTTACTTGGAGCTATATTTTTATTCACCACATGATATGTGTTTTGCTTGGAGCGTCTTGTATGATTTGAGTCTTTGCTTTTTAGTTTACCACAATCATACTTGATGTACACACCTTTTGAGAGAGACACACATGATTCGGAAATTATTAGAATACTCTATGTGCTTCACTTATATCTTTTGAGTTATATAGTTCTTGCTCTAGTACTTCACTTATATTTTTTAGAGCACGGTGGTGGTTTTGTTTTATAGAAACTATTATTCTCTCATGCTTCACTTATATTATTTTGAGAGTCTTAAATAGCATGGTAATTTACTTAAATAATCCTAATATGCCAGGTATTCAATACTAGTAAAAACTTTCTTATGAGTGTGTTGAATACTAAGAGAAGTTTGATGCTTGATGATTGTTTTGAGACATGGAGGTAGTGATATCAAAGTTGTGCTAGTTGAGTAGTTGTGAATTTGAAAAATACTTGTGTTGAAGTTTGCAAGTCCCGTAGCATGCACGTATGGTAAATGTTATGTAACAAATTTGAAACATGAGGTGTTCTTTGATTGTCCTCCTTATGAGTGGCGGTCGGAAACGAGCGATGGTCTTTTCCTACCAATCTATCCCCCTAGGAGCATGCGCGTAGTGCTTGGGTTTTGATGACTTGTAGATTTTTGCAATAAGTATGTGAGTTATTTATGACTAATGTTGAGTCCATGGATTATACGCACTCTCACCTTTCCATCATTGCTAGCCTCTTCGGTACCGTGCATTGCCCTTTCTCACATTGAGAGTTGGTGCAAACTTCCCGGTGCATCCAAACCCTGTGATATGATACACTCTTTCACACATAAACCTCCTTATATCTTCCTCAAAACAGCCACCATACCTACCTATTATGGCATTCCCATAGCCATTCCGAGATATATTGCCAAGCAACTTTCCACCGTTTCGTTTATCATGACACATTCATCATTGTCCTATTGCTTTGCATGATCATGTAGTTGACATAGTATTTGTGGCAAAGCCACCATTCATAATTCTTTCATACATGTCACTCTTGGTTCGTTGCATATCCCGGTACACCGCCGGAGGCATTCATATAGAGTCATACTTTGTTCTAGTATCGAGTTGTAATCATTGAGTTGTAAATAAATAGAAGTGAGATGATCATCATTTTCTAGAGCATTGTCCCAAGTGAGGAAAAAAAAGAGAGAGAAAGGCCATAAAAAAGAGAAGGCCCAAAAAAATGAGAGAAAAAGAGAGAAGGGACAATGTTACTATCCTTTTACCACACTTGTGCTTCAAAGTAGAACCATAATATTCATGATAGAGAGTCCTTTGTTTTGTCACTTTCATATACTAGTGGGAACCTTTCATTATAGAACTTGTCTTGTATATTCCAACAATGGGCTTCCTCAAATGCCCTAGGTCTTCGTGAGCAAGCAAGTTGGATGCACACTCGCTTAGTTTCTTTTGTTGAGCTTTCATATATTTATAGCTCTAGTGCATCAGTTGCATGGCAATCCCTACTCCTTGCATTAACATCAATTGATAGGCATCTCCATAGCTCATTGATTAGCCTCGTTGGTGTGAGACTTTCTCCTTTTTTATCTTCTCCACATAACCCCCATCATTATATTCTATTCCACCCATAGTGCTATATCCATGGCTCACGCTCATGTATTGCGTGAAGGTTGAAAAAGTTTGAGATTACTAAAGTATGAAACAATTGCTTGGCTTGTCATCGAGGTTGTGCATGATGAGAGCATTCTTGTGTGACGAAAATGGAGCATGACTAAACTATATGATTTTGTAGGGATGAACTTTCTTTGGCCTTGTTATTTTGAGAGGACATAATTGCTTAGTTAGTATGCTTAAAGTATTATTATTTTTATGTCATTATTGAACTTTTATCTTGAATCTTTCGGATCTGAATATTCATACCACAATTAAGAAGAATTACATTGAAATTATGCCAGGTAGCATTCCACATCAAAAATTCTGTTTTTATCATTTACCTACTCGAGGACGAGCAGGAATTAAGCTTGGGGATGCTTGATACGTCTCCAACGTATCTATAATTTTTGATTGTTCCATGCTATATTATATTCTGTTTTGGACATTATTGGGCTTTATTATACACTTTTATATTATTTTTGGGACTAACCTATTAACCGGAGGCCCAACCCAAAATTGCTGCTTTTTGCCTATTTCAGAGTTTCGCAGAAAAAGAATATCAAACGGAGTCCAAACGGAATGAAACCTTCGGGAACATGATTTTCGGAACGAACGTGATCCAGTGGACATGGACCCTACGTCAAGACATCAACCAGGAGAGCACGAGGTAGGGGGCGCGCCCTCCACCCTCGTGGGCCCCTTGTTGCTCCACCGACGTACTCATTTCTCCTATATATACCTACGTACCCCCAAACTACCAGAAATGGAGCCAAAAGCCTAATTCCACCGCCGCAACCTTCTGTACTTGCGAGATCCCATCTTGGGGCCTATTCCGGAGCTCCACCGGAGGGGGCATCAATCACGGAGGGCTTCTACATCAACACCATAGCCTCTCCGGTGATGTGTGAGTAGTTTACTTCAGACCTTCGGGTCCATAGTTATTAGCTAGATGGCTTCTTCTCTCTTTTTGGATCTCAATACAATGTTCTCCCCCTCTCTCGTGGAGATCTATTCGATGTAATCTTCTTTTGCGGTATGTTTGTTGAGACCTATGAATTGTGGGTTTATGATCAAGTTTGTCTATGAACAATAGTTGAATCTTCTCTGAATTCTTTTATGTATGATTGGTTATCTTTGCAAGTCTCTTCGAATTATCAGTTTGGTTTGGCCTACTAGATTGATCTTTCTTGCAATGGGAGAAGCGCTTAGCTTTGGGTTCAATCTTGCGGTGTCCTTTCCCAGTGACAGTAGGGGCAGCAAGGCACGTATTGTATTGTTGCCATCGAGGATAACAAGATGGGATTTATATCATATTGCATGAGTTTATCCCTCTACATCATGTCATATTGCTTAAAGCGTTACTCTGTTCTTATGAACTTAATACTCTAGATGCATGCTGGATAGCGGTCGATGTGTGGAGTAATAGTAGTAGATGCAGGCAGGAGTCGGTCTACTTGTCTCGAACGTGATGCCTATATACATGATCGTACCTAGATATTCTCATAACTATGCTCAATTTTGTCAATTGCTCAACAGTAATTTTTTCACCCACCGTAAATACTTATGCTCTTGAGAGAAGCCACTAGTGAAACCTATGGCCCCCGGGTCTATTTTCCATCATATTAGTCTTCCAACACTTAGTTATTTTTATTGCCTTTTATTTTACTTTGCATCTTTATCATAAAAAATACCAAAAATATTATCTTATCATATCTATCATATCTCACTCACGTAAGTGACCATGTAGGGATTGACAACCCCTTATCGCGTTGGTTGCGAGGATTTATTTGTTTGTGTAGGTGCGAGGGACTCGTGCGTGGCCTCCTACTGGATTGATACCTTGGTTCTAAAAACCTGAGGGAAATACTTACGCTACTTTGCTGCATCACCCTTTCCTCTTCAAGGGAAAACCAACGCAGTGCTCAAGAGGTAGCACCCCCCCAACCGAGGTTCACCCTAGCAAAGTGCGAAGTAGCTAGCAGCCCCCTCCCTCATGTCAGCATGAGGGGAATCCTAAGCTATGAATGCATGCCCCCCAACCGAGGTTCACCTAGCAAAGTGCGAAGTAGCTAGCAGCCCCCCTCCCTCGTGTCGGCACGAAGGGAATCCTAAGCTATGAATGCATGCCCCCCAACCGAGGTTCACCTAGAAAGTGCAAAGTAGCTAGCAGCCCCCCTCCCTCGTGTCGGCACGAAGGGAATCCTAAGCTCTGAATGCATGCCCCCCCCCCAACCGAGGTTCACCCTAGCAAAGTGCGAAGTAGCTAGCAGCCACCCCTCCTTCATGTCGGCACGAAGGGAATCCTAAGCTATGAATGCATGGCCCCCAACCGAGATTCACCTAGCAATGTGCGAAGTAGTTAGCAGCCCCCCCTCGTGTCGGCACGAAGGGAATCCTAAGCTATGAATGCATGCCCCCTCCACCCAACCGAGTTCACCTACACTAGTAAAAAAGACACATCCGTGACATTTTGGGCCGAACGAAAAAAAAATCTGTCATAAATATGACACTTCTATGACGATAATTGTGACAAAACCCGGTATCATCATAGATGTGGTGGGCTCCTACTTCTATGACAAAAAATCATGACAGAAAATGGGCTTTTCGTCCTGGGCGGGCCGGAGATGCAGCTGCATGACATTCTTTGGGCCGTCCATGACGGAAAAAATCATGGTAGAAGCGAGGGCGAGGAAAATTTCGGGGAGTTCCCGGTTACGGTGGGAGGTCGGGGGCCGAGCGATGCGCGTTTCTCTCGTACACGTACGCGCGTGTGTGCGAGGCGTTGGCTCTAACTGAACCCGAGCGAGGCGTTGGGCTCTAACTGAACCTGAGCGATTGCACTGCAAGCTAGGCATTATTGAACCTGAGCGATCGATCGATGGCTGTTAACTGAACCCGATCGAGCGATTCCTTTGCTACTGCTGGTAACTGAAGCCGACCGATTGGATGAAAAGTGAGCATTGCGGGGGGGGGGGTTGGATGAACAGTGAGCGGTGGTGTTGCCTCTGGATGAACAGGACCCCGTGGTGTGGAGGGCTGGATGAACAGTAGATGGTGGAGGGATGCCCGTGGAGGGGTGGTTGAACAGGACCCCATGGTGTGGAGGGCTGGATGAACAGTAGACGGTGGAGGGGTGCCCGTGGAGGGGTGGTTGAACAGGACCCCGTGGTGTGGAGGGCTGGATGAACAGTAGATGGTGGAGGGGTGCCCGTGGAGGGGTGGTTGAACAGTAGCCGGTGGAGTAGCGCGCGGTGGAGGCTGGATGAACAGGAGCCCGTGGAGGCTGGAGGAGGTCGACGGTAGCCCGTGGAGGCTGGAGGAGGTCGACGGTGGAGATGAACAGTATCCCGTGGAGTACCGTTTTGCGGTACGCCACACCCCTCCCGATGAACAGGACCCCCGTTTCGACCGTAGGAGGTCTGTTTCGTCCGTTTTGCGGTACGCCACACCCCTCCCGATCAACAGGACCCCCGTTTCGACCGTAGGAGGTCCGTTTCCTCCGTTTTGCGGTACGCCACACCCCTCCCGATCAACAGGACCCCGTTCCGAACGTAGGAGGTCCGTTTCCTCCGTTGTGCGGTACGCCAAGCCTCGTTTCCATCGCATGTTCCGTCCAAGCCCTCCCGATGAACACGACCACGCATTCCGTTCCGACCCAGCCGGTTGGCTCCCACGCGTTCCATTGCCTCCCGATGAACACGACGCATTCCGTTGCCTCCCCATGAACACGACACATTCCGTTGCCTCCCCATGAACACGGACGACGTTGTTTCTCCGTTCCGACCCAGCCATGTACACGAGCCCTGGCCGTACGTATGCGCGAGAAGGCGTTCGAGACCCCGCCCGTATGTACACATACGTGGCCGTATTTTCTTTCTTCCACCCTGGCCGCTGTACGTACGTGTACATGTTACGTGCGCGCCTCTACTACGACACGTACGCGCCTCTACTACGACACGTGCGCACCTCTACATCCACCAGTATATATGTACATACACGTTCGCGACCAGAATGACAACGCTACGTACGCTTCGACCAGGTGGGTCCCGACTGTCAGGCACTTCCTTGCCTGCGAAGATGTAGCTGGTGGGTCCCAACAGTCAGGGGGCGAATCGGTTTTTTTGCTCGGACGCACTTCCTTGTGTGCGAAGATGTAGCTGGTGGGTCCCAGCAGTCAGGGGCAAACGTTTTTTTCGCGAAATACGGTGGCCTGTCCGGTGGGTCCCCGCTGTCAGGTGGAGGAATAATTATTTTGCACGTAATAAGGAGGCACTTTCTTGCTGCGGCCGTGGACCCAGTTGTCAGCCTCTCCACGTACAGTCCACGTCCGATGGAAGCCGTTCCCTGACCACGTTGACCACGCCGCGCCGAGAGCACCAGGGCGGTGGACGACGGCGAGGCCTAGGAAGGGGACGACACGGAGCCGGGGAAGACGCGGCAGTGGATGCCCACGCATAGAGGAGTACGAGGGTTCACTGGTCCGCTGCGGTGTGAGGCTGCCGTCGCCGCAGAATAACAGGGGGTTTGGGTGACTAGAGGGATGGCCTGGCCAGCGGTGGGAGTAGTAGGGGGCGGTGAGGCCTCCGCCACATCGTAGCCGGCCACGGGAGGCAGGAGCACGAGGCACGACCGGCGCTGGTTTGGGCGGGTGGAGCAAGAAGACCAGAGGTTGAAGAAGCACTACGGCCGTTGGATGGACATCGTACGGTCACTAGAGCTAGAATCGTGCATATTGACTAAGTTGACAAAGCCCTCTGTCCCCGTCAACTTAGTAGGCCCACTAGTCAGCCTGCCACTATACTGGGTCCGAGCTAACAGGGGGAGTATTCATTTTTTTGTGCGTAATAAGGAGGCACTTCCTTGCGTGCGAAGATATAGCTGGTGGGTCCGAGCTGTCAGCGGCGGTAACGTTTTTTTCGCGAAATACAGACGCCCTTTCGGTGGGTCCCTGATGTCAGGTGGAGGAATCATTATTTTGCGCGTAATAAGGAGGCATTTCCTTGCGTGCGGCCGTGGACCCAGCTGTCGGCCTCTCCACGTACAGTCCACTTCAGATGCATGTCGGTCGTTGACCACGTTTAACGACACGGAGGCAGGGAAGACTCGGCAGTTGTTTCCCACGCGGAGGGGAGTACGACTGTACGAGGGTTTACTGGTTCGTCTGCCGTCGCTGGAGAATAACAGCAGGTGTGGGTGAGTAGAGGGATGGCTAGGCCAGCGATGGGAGTACGGTGGGGTGGTGAGGCCTGCGCGGCAGCACAGCCGGCGGCGGGGAGGAGGGAGCAGGCAATCCCGCCGGCGCTTGTTTGAGCGGCTGGAGCAGGAAGAGCAGGGATTGAAGAAGCACGACGGCCGTTCGATGGACATCCAACAGTCACTGCTTGTGCGTCAACCTTTTTTTTAGGAAAGCCTTAAATCTGTGGAAAACAGCATACAGCCCATCTGCCATTATTTCTAATAATTTACAGCCCATTTGCTAATTCTTAAGGTTTTTTTTGGAGCCCATATTCTTTTTGTTAGCATTACAGCCCATATTGTGGCCACGGTTAAAAAATTATACGAAATTTTGCATATTTCGGTGCGGTCCGAACTGTTTTTAATCCCGAAATTTTGACTCACATTCAAACTGATTTTAAAAATAAATGTATATCAATATAAAATCCAACAAATTCTCCACGCATAAAAATTAATGTAATTTAAAATCTCGAAATGAAAAAAAGATATTTGAAACTAATTGCCGGTTTGATGTGTTTTAAAAATGTACAGCCCATTTCTCAATACTGATAGGCCATTTTCTCGGCCAGCCGAATGAAGCTCTCCTCTTCTTGAAAGATTTGCAGCCCAACAGGCCCGACAAAGCGACTTACTTGGCAAATCACAAAAAAACTGGGCTGTGGCCGTGGACCCAGCTGTTAGCCTCTTCACGTACAGTACTCTTCCGATGGAAGTCGGTCGTTGACCACATTGACCACGCCGCGCCGAGAGCACCAAGGTGGTGGACGACGGCGAGGCCTAGGAAGGGGACGATGCGGAGCCGGGGAAGATGCGGCAGTGGATGCCCACGCGGAGAGGAGTACGAGGGTTCACTGGTTCGGCTGCGGCGTGAGGCTGCCGTCGCCGTAGAATAACAGGGGGTGTGGGTGAGTAGAGGGATACCCTGGGCCAGCGTGGGAGTAGTAGGGGGCGGTGAGGCCTCCGCGGTATCACAGCCGGCCATGAGAGGCAGGAGCACGCGGCATGGCCGGCGCTGCTTTGGGCGGCTAGAGCAAGAAGACCAGAGGTTGAAGAAGCACTATGGCCGTTGGATGGACATCGTACGGTCACTGGAGCTAGAATCGTTCATATTGACTAAGTTGACAAAGCCCTCCGTCCTCGTCAACTTAGTAGGCCCACAAGTCAGCCACCCACTATGGTGGGTCCCAGCTAGCAAGGGGTATTCATTTTTTGGTGCGTAATAAGGAGGCACTTCCTTGCGTGCGAAGATATAGCTGGACCCAGCTGTCAGCCTCTCCACGTACAGTCCACGTCCGGTGGAAGTCGTTCCTTGACCACGTTGACCACGCCGCGCCGAGAGCACCAGGGCGGTGGACGACGGCGAGGCCTAGGAAGGGGACGACGCGGAGCCGGGGAAGACGCGGCAGTGGATGCACACCCGAAGAGGAGTACGAGGGTTCACTGGTTCGGCTGCGCTGCCGTCACCGCAGAATAACAGGGGGTGTGGGTGAGTGGAGGGATGGCCTGGCTAGCGGTGCGAGTAGTAGGGGGCAGTGAGGCCTCCGCGGCAGCACAGCCGGCCACGGGAGGTAGGAGCAGGCGGCACGACCGACGCTGCTTTGGGCGGCTGGAGCAAGAAGACCAGAGGTTGAAGAAGCACGACGGCCGTTGGATGGACATCGTACAGTCACTGCAGCTAGAATCATTTATATTGACTAAGTTGACAAAGCCCTTGGTACGTCAACTTAGTAGGCCCACAGGTCAGCTTCCGAAACAGTGCGCCCCAGATGTCAGGGGGAGGAATCATTTTTTGGGCGGGTGAAGCTAGAATATCCGAGATTGAAGAAGAAGCACGGCATCCGTTGGATGGACATCCAACGGCCACTGCTGCTAGAACCGTGTGTTGACTATAAATTGACAAAGCCTTGCATACGCGTCAACTCTGTTCTTTTAGGGGACGCGTCAACTTAGTAAGGCCAGAAGTGTGTGGCAGAGAACTTATAGCCCATTTGAGATTTGTAAGAATGTGTAGCCCATTTTTGAACTAATGGAATTTACTACACCCATTTAAGTTTGTTAAAAGTACAGCCCATTTCAACCAACCGTTCAAAACAGAATTCAATAAAATTTCCCACATTTTGATGGGATCCGAAATATTTTTATCCCAAAATTTCTAGTCAGATTAAATACAATTTCAATATAAATTTATATTACGTAAAAATCCAATGAAACATTGCGCTCGCAACAATTAATGAAATTAAAATTTTCAATATCCAAAAATAATATTTTATAAAGTAATCACGTGTTTGGTGCATTTTTTATAGTTACTGCCCAGTTTTTATAATTACATCCCATTTATTATTTCTTAAAGCCCATTTTCTTGTTAAGCCTAATGCATCCCTCCTAGGAAAGATTTGCCGCCCAGCGGGGCGGAGAATAACAACTTGACCTTGCCTGGGTATTGCTAAAAAAAAGTATAGCTGGGCTAGCCATTTTCAGCTTGAAAAAAAATTAATATCTGGGCTGGATATCTGGCCTGGGCTAGACGGGCCATAGCCCTCCCAGTTAATACCCGCAGCGATGTTTTCGTTGTTGTTCAGAGGAGAAAAATTAATATCTGGGCTAAACATCGAAAAACTCTGCAGTGCTCACACCTCAAAAAGACAAATACTGCACGAGCTGCTTGGTCCCAGCTGTCGGCCGCTTCTTGTGCAATTCTCTCATTTATTGACTACTACATAGGTTGACAATGGTGTGGGACCGTGATGTAGGAAACCAGGAGGAAGCAAAATAAATTATAGTTATATATATATATGTATATAATAAGGAGGCACTTGCGTACGTGAGGCTATGGACCTGGTGGGTCCCCATTGTCATCCTCTCCAAGTAAAGTCATCTCCTCGCCCGCGCGCGCTTTCCGCCCGAAACAATCAGCGCTGCCCGCCCTGCTTCCCGGTGCAGGCGATTGCTCCGCCTTCAAACGACACAAGTGCCGTCCATCCGTCCATCTGCCGCCCACATTAATGATACGCGGTTGCCGAGGCGGCTACTCCGGCGCCACACGTCCGTCCCTCCGCCCGCCCACCATTGCTATATAAACTGCTGCCCAGCCATAGCCGCAGTCATCCGCATCCGTTCCCTTTCTCCTGTCCACACCACTACTGCCCACCATGGCTTCCTCGCGCTCCAGCGCTCTTCGGGATGGGCGGACGACGGACCACAAGGAGATGGTAGCCATTGCTGCCGATCGGTTGGCCGGCAGGCAGCCGAAGGACGACGACGTCCCAATGGAGAACATGGTAGTCGACGATCCTGCGCCAACCCCCTCCTCCGTGCCATCCTCGCCGGTGCATTGCACCATGACCGTCGGCGAGGCCCGTGCCCAATATATGGACAGGGTGAGGCAGATGCGTGAGGAGCAGTTCCGGGAGGCACAGGCCGACGTAGCCTACAACCACCATCTCCTCCAGGAGCACCTGCAGGCGGAGGAGCAGATCGCTGCGGAGCGGGCGGAGCAGGAGGCGCTGCTCGACTCATACCGCTCCGCCCGCAAGGGCCGCCTCGAGCGCTGGCGGTACCGCATGCGGGTGGCGGAGGCTGCGGCCGCCTACAAAGAGGCTAGCAAAGAGGGCGATGAAACGGGCGAGGCGCTGTTTGGCGAGACCGAGGACGAGGCAGAGGACAATGCCGGCTCCGATGAGTCCCCGCTCCGCTGGCGTCGACGAGGCCCTGCTCCGCCGAGGCCCCGCGGCGCCAACAACGAGGCAGAGGACACCGCCGGCTCCGCTGAGGCCCTGCCCCACCAACAACGAGGCACGGGACATCGCCGGCTCAGCCGAGGCCCCACCCTGCCGGCAACATGGGGGAGGATTTCCACCGCTCCGCTGAGGCGCCGCCCGCCGGCAACGAGACAGAGGACATCGCTGGCTCCGCGAGGCCCCGCCCTGCTGCCAACGAGGCCGCGCCACACAGAAAACGAGGAAGAGTAGAACATGGTACGTCGCCGCCGCTCGGGTCCAAGTAAGGCCACCGCTGCTACCCTCCCGTTGAAGCCAAGCTAGGCGGGTTGACCATTGACGGCCGGTTAGCTTCTTGGCGGCGACGTGGAGTCGGAGAGCTGCGCTGGAGAAGAACGCTGCTTCTACTTAACTGCTGGTGCAGTTGGCTGACTGACACATGGGCCCAACAGGGCACATGTCAGTTACGCAACTGCACCTGCAGTTAAGTCACTGAAGCTTCTGTTCGGCTCAGCGGGACACATGTGGGTAGCTTCGGTTAATTAATTATACCTCCAGCGCACGCCTTTTTAGTTGAAGAATGTATGAAACGTAATGAAATCCGGCATGTTTATATGAAATCCGACCGTGTATGAATGAATTTATTTCGATTAGTTCGAATTCCTGTAGCACTGGCATTGGATGAACATGCAAAACAATTCGTACTAGCATTATTCCCAGGGTGATCACCTCGTTTGCAGCAGTTTCACATGTACTCCCTCCGGTCCTTTCTAGTCTGCATACAAGTTTTGTCTGCAGTCAAAGTATCTCTACTTTGACCAATCTTATACAAAAAAGTATGCACTTTCACAATGTGCGAAGTAAAAAGGAACAGAAGGAGTACAAAGAGTTTGAGCAGCTTTTTAGCGTTTCTGTACATTGCAATCAAACACACAGGCCTGGCAATTCATAGAGAACATTCAAAACAATCGATGATTATGCATCTCAGCGACTCACATGTCAGAGGCAATATTTACTTCACAACTAAAGAATAAAGAAAAAATTGATCGACGCTGCTGACAGCAAAGGGCGTCCCATTCGAAAATATCAAACACATGTCTTGCTAAAATCAATGAGAAAAATTTGACAAGGTTGTCCCATTCCAAAATATCAAATGCCTACGATTGTGGAATGGGCAGGGTTTGCCATCAGTTCAGACATTGACATGGCACCTCGTGCTAAATAAACCAATTGTTCTTTTTGTGCAGTTCCACCAAAATCAACCAAATTCGCGCGTAGCTTGTATGATTTCGCCCTCATATGTTGCAATGCCTTGAACTTATCGGCACCTCCTTTCTTGTGGTGGAAATGAATGACTCGATGTATTCATGAACATTTTGTGCAGTTCCCATTGAAATCAAGCTAAGCACCCTTGTTTGCACAAATACAAAAAAGTGATTAGTATAAAGCAAACTGTACTATGAATTGACAGTTTCAACAGGCACATACATGGTCCATGTGGAGCACACTTTTAGAAAAATGGAACTCACCAGAAAGAATCCTAGAACAACATTGTACTCGCGCATCACAGCAAAAAAATGGAGATTTGTCAGTCCTTCTGAGCTGAAGTTAGTTTGGTCTTGTGGGGAGTAATGTAACCATCCTTTAACTGCTCCTTCTGATGAGAAGATAGACAGGGCTTCTTCATCCTGGCATAATCGAAACTAGTCACTTCACGTACTCCATATTCTTCTTCAGAGGAAGATGATCCTGTTGTGCAAAGACAAGAGGACTACTAAATGCTAGCATCCCTGTTTGCTCGGAAAAAAAGGAAAGGAAATATTTAAAACAGCACAGATGAAGCACTTCTCAAGGATAATACCACTTTTTCATGACAGTATCTAAATAGTAGCACAACACCAATAGAGATGAAAAAGCTCAATCATATGGATGAAATCAGTGGGCGAGTACCAACCTTTGTTAGGAGGCTTATTGTGTAGAGCATACAGATGAAGCACTTCTCCGGAACCATCTGTTGCTATCTACGGTGGTGGCCATGCTTACTATATACTCCTCGATTAGTTTAATGTTTCCAACATCTTCTTGTGTAGTTCCACTAAAATATATGGTATCTTCAAAGAAGATCCCTGTTTGCACAAGTAGAGATAATTACATATTACATTAAGAGTGGCATCAAATCAGTGGCAAAACAATTGCTCGTTCCAGCCATAGCAATAAATTAAGATGCAAAACTATATCATTACTTGTGTCATCACAGTTCCAGTGTTTCATTACAGCACCGGGAGTTGATTTTTGTTTTTCTTCCGCTTGTTCTTCCCCTTCATCACTTGGTTCAATAACAGACAAGCTTCACCTTCAATGTAAGATTTGGCATGTCAATTAGGGAGCACAAGTATAGTACTAAACTTAATTTTCTGATGAAAGTGGCAAAATACAGGCCAGCAGTTGTGAAATATCCTTATCTTACCTCAATGGGATATTATGGTGCACATACAGATTGGAAGTCTTGTCTCCATTTGTGCAGTTCACTAAAATCAAGCAACATTATCGTACAAGTAGCACTACATATGAAAGCACACTGCAGAATCATGTGAAAGAAGGCTAGTACTGACCTCTCATGATGCGGAATTCAAACAACTCACAAGAAGAAGATCTGAACCAAATTCGCCTTAATGGATAGGAAGTAAGATCTCCTCTTGTGCAGTTCCACTAAGATCAAGCAATCAAGCAATGTTGTCGGTGTGACATTTTGGTTGAAATGCACAAAACACTCTTAAAACAAAAGTGTTTTGTGCAGTGCAACAAAAGGTCACAATGGCAACGAGGTGAAGTAGATAACCATGTTTACACAGAGGTGCAAAGGAAACAATTAGTGGTTAATAATTGTGGATGACACAGAAGCCAACAAAAAGAAGCATCTACCTTATAAATGGGAAAGAAAGCAAGACAGTAGCATTTCTCAAACGGTGGCATTGATTAATATTAACATAGAGATTATATTAACAATAAAATTCGTTAAACATGTAATTTGCTTTTAACTGTGGCGTTGCATCAATTTTCCAGCGGCATTATTAGAGGGTGTTTGTTTACAGGGACATTTTGATGTAGGGACTAAAAAAACTCCGTGTCAGTCCCATCTAAACCAAACAGGAGGGACTTTTAGGGACTAAAAGTGGGCATTTGGGACTAAAGAAAGAAGACCCCGAGGGAGTCTTTTTGGGACTTTTTCCAACAGTTGCCCCTGCCACACACCGCACCTTGTCTCTATTAGTTCATTACTAGGGGTAACATGGTCTTTTAGCATGTCATTTAATAACCTCTAGTCCATGTTTAGTCCCTGGAACGAAGCAGGTAGGGACTAGGGAGTTTTTAACCAGACAGGGCCTTAGATTAACAACAGCTAATGAGTTGCACGGGACAGTGGACGCACCAGCACCATGTGCATCTACCGATGTACTGTGGTCATGCACAGTCTGTTGCAACAAAGAACAAACAACCAAGGAGCATATTTGTGTTGGTCCCAGTTTTGTTATCTTTAGACACCTTTCCCTATGTGAGCGCAGCAAATCTAGTCCTGCTCAAACTCTACAGCCTTGTCCCTTCCTTTCCTTTTTGAACTAGTACTTTCGCCCCTTCCTTTCCTCTTTGAACCACGTCCCAGATTTATGTGATACAACTTTCCCCACTACTTTCCCCCCATTCCTTTCCTCTTTGAACCACGTCCTAGATTCATGCTATACAACTTTCCCCCTTCATTTCCTCTTTGAACCACGTCCTAGATTCATGCTATATACAACTTTTCCCACTACTTTCCCCCACTCTTTTCCTCTTTGAACCACGTCCTAGATTCATGGTATACATGCAGCTAGAGCAATGCATGTGGAGTAAGTAAATTATACCTTAAGGTTCTTGGGGTGTGGTTCGGTGGGTGACGGGACGGCGGCGAAGAAGAAGGGGTCAGAGGCCCTCCCGCGCCGCCGCTTTGTGGAAAGTGAACAGCTGCGCCGGTAGTCCCTCGCCGACGGCGACAGCGTTAAGCCTCCTTCCCTTCCCGGCGGACGGATCCTGCCGGCTCTTTGAGCAGCAGTGAGGGGAGAGAGAGGCCAATGAAGTCTTGTTTAGATCTGGAGAGGGCGAGAGAGTGTGAAGAGAGCAACTACAAGCGCTGAGGCTCCAGCGGGAGAGGGCGAGAGAGTGTGAAGAGAGCAACTACAAGCGTTGAGGCTCCAGCGT
Source organism: Aegilops tauschii subsp. strangulata (assembly GCF_002575655.3). Taxonomy (NCBI): domain Eukaryota; kingdom Viridiplantae; phylum Streptophyta; class Magnoliopsida; order Poales; family Poaceae; genus Aegilops; species Aegilops tauschii. The sequence goes on from NC_053035.3 coordinate 68,497,514, forward strand.
GTATATATATACTGGAGAGAGAGTGTGAAGCATGCAAACCCTAGAAAACATTTTGACCAGTCAAAGAATCCTCCTGGCACAAATTATGCTCAAGTGTAGTTATCGAACCCGAGACCTCAAGTTTGATGAGCGAACAGGCTAACCAGCTACACAACCCTCTCGTTATGTTCAACGAGTGGGAAATAACCTTTTATACATTCCTGCATTCGTGTGACAAGCATGCCGTCTTTTTTTTGTGTGTGTGTGGGATTCATTGGGATTTCAATCATAATCGTGTCATGTGGCTTTGGTGGTAAGACTATCCAGAGTGGTGCAGAAATAATGCAGCCTTAGTCACCTTACCTCTCTCCACGTAGTACGTTGGGTCCCACCAGTCAGAGGGTGAAACAAACAAATTAATAAGAAAAATTAAAAGCGCCAGCGGTGTATCTTACCTCACACATCTCGCTACTGCTCGGGAACACTGTCCAATTGATCCCTCTGTTCGCTCACGTACTATTTTAAGTGAATCCTTATTATAACATGCACACAAATTTTGGGCACTTGTATTCGACTTAAGTCAGTGTGCCACCGTATCTCGTATACTTACTACTCCCTCCGTCTAGGTGTAATAAGTCACGTTAGAAGGTGCAACGGGACCAAGGTGCGTGCGTGTGCGTGTGTGTGTGTGTGTGTGTGTGTGTTTAACAGCATGTGTGTGTTAGAGAGAGCGACATATCGACCTACTCCTACAGAGAGATGTTGTGTAGTGTAGTACGATTTTAGCCGCGAGAGTCAGTGCATCCTCTCGTTTCCGGGCGTGTCCGGTAGGGACATGTGGACAGCTGCCACGCCCGCTCCTGACCAGCCTGGCCCACCCAAAGCCCCTCCATAGCCCGCGCGCGCTTCCCGCCCGAAACGGTCAGCGCCGCTCCAAAGAATCGGTGCCGCATTCATGCCCGGGCAGAGCGGACGCGACCTCTCACTGGCGCAAGAGTGATGGTTGCTTCGTCCGTCCAACTTACTGTTGGGTCTGTGTGATTTGACGGCTCATTGGTCTTTATTACTGAGGTGGTAGGACTGCTGGATGTCCCACGCTTTCGGCGAAAGGAGGTACTACTACTAGATTACAATTTTCTCCATTCTTATAGCGGAGGCGTGCAAGAGCAGTGAAAACACACAGGCTCAGTGATTACATGGCCCACCTCACACTATCACCGTGCGACACCTAACTCTTTACATAGTACTCCCTCCGTTCCTAAATATTACAAGATGAGTCCCCGCGCGTTGCCGTAGAACAGCGGTTTATCTCTCTGCGCAAAATTATCGATTTCATAGAACAAAAAAACTCTATAACCGCATGACAAATGTGGTAGCCAAACTAAATAAACTCCCATCATCATTTAGATCATCCCATGTAAGGAAAAAAGATCAGCCAACTCCTACTGCATAATGGGATTATATTTTTCTTTTTGACATGTTAATGGGATGTAAAAGCTCACTTACATGCATGCTACCGGTGCATGCTTCCATGCAGACATGTTGATGTGATTTAAACCCCACTCACATGCATGTGCCACGGTATTTCTGCATGCTTGCATGTGGCTTAGTGCAGAGCCTCTCAACATCTAGATCAGATGGCTATTATGGACTGATTTACTTCATCTAACGGCTACATCAATTTTGATGATGTGGCTCAAGGAGAGGATAGAGAATTCCTAGTAGTGGGGGCTAGCTATTACTAGTAGATAAGTCTTTGTAGAGATTCCACTACATACGGAACAAAATGAATGAATCTACACTTAAAATGCATCTATATACATCCGCATGTGGTTCATGGTGAAATCTCTACAAAGACTTATATTTAGGAACGGAGGAAGTACTAGTATAGTACGTACTGTAATTTATCAGCGAGATAAATTTGTACAATGCTATGAAGCTTACAACTTCTGTTACATGTATCTTGCGTCCAAGGTTGCCCGTTGCAACATTTCATCAAATACAAAGGAGACTAACATGCATGATATTGCATCTCAATGATTGACAGATCATAGCAAATATGTACTCCCTCCGTTCCAAAATAAGTGTCTCAACTTTGTGCAAACTTTAGTACAAAGTTGTACTACTACTAAAGTTGACACTTATTTTGGAACAGAGGCACCTAAAGAAAAAAATGATCCATGCAGTCCCTAGCCCTTGAACCGTGAACCCTGACCAGGCTTCAATTTGCTGGCAACGTTCGAGCTTCCTAATAAATGAAGTTTGCAACCTTTTGACCATTGGATCATTTTGTGCAGTTTCACCAAAATCAAGATGAGCATCCCTGTGGCAAAGAAATTGAAGAAGCGTGATTAGAATAAGATTACTGGGACTAGTTGATGAGACATAAACTCATCACAAATACAGTACGTAGAAGCCAGTAGAGGTATGTGCGGGGCAAAGAAGTAGAGAAATATCCACAGGGAGTGATGTGGGCAGCTGGTGCAGTGGTGCAAGCCGGCTGTAAAGGGAGTTGTACCTGAGGGACGTAGCTCAACCTTGAGGAGGGCGGCGGGAGGCGGCAACTGCCCACGTCGCGGCAGTGAGCAAGGGACGAAGGCAACCTCACCGGCTTTGTGAGAGAGAACGGCGGGGACCCCTGATCGGGACGTGCAGACAGTGGGTTTTCGCCGTCGGCGACGGCCACCGCATCTACACTAAGCATCCACCCCTTCCCCAAGCGGACGTGATCCGCCGGGATGTTAGAGATGTGGCCACAGTCGTTTTGTGCGAGAGAGTGTGAAGAGAGCAACCCCAGCAAGCAACCGTGTAGGCTGGCCCGTCCTGACTATGTATATAGTGGAGTGGTTTCCTTTTCTCTCCATATGAACCTATCGTATTGCGTACGTGGCACTGAAGAAAAAAAACTATATTTATAAATGACGCGACACCTACTACTCGTTCTCCTATAACCTTGCGCTTGGCATCTCCAAAATATTAACCTTGCGATTGGCTCTTCGCCTCTTCGGGAAGTCGAGCAATAATGGTAGTGCAGTATATATCGTTCTTGCTATATGAGACCGAATGAATTGATGCACGTCCACCACGTGGGCGAGGGTCGAGGGGCGAGGGAGAGTGCTACATACGGAGCAAAATGAGTGAATCTACGCTCTAAAATACGTCTATATACATTAGTGTTTGGAGTATGTACTAGTAGTTCATATTGAAATCTACTAAAGGACATATATATTCCAAACAGTATGATATAATCTCTATAACCAAGGTAGTAGGGATGAGGAGTAAACGGAGGGAGTAGTAAATTTTTCTCCTCGTCCTGCAAGCCACCGCGCGCATGGGCGAGGGAGCGGACGTAAGGCGGAGCAAGCTTCACCTCATCCTGCGAGCCACCGCGCCCGTGGGCGGGGGAGACGGCGTACTAAGCAAGCTTCTCCTTGTTCTGCGAGTTGACGGGACACATCAAAAGTACTCCAGTGTATAGAGCCTTGCCTCTAAGGTAGGCCCCACATGGTTTGCCTCTTTTTTTAACATAACACGTCAAGTCGCAATTTGTTTGTTCACCCGTGGTAGACGATCCTCCCTCCACCAAGTGGACAACCAGTACACGTGCCAAATTACCATGTGGGCTGCCTTTTTCGTACAGAAATGAGCTCCACCGTGTACCCGCGCGGGTGTGGTTGGGAAAGAGACGGGAGTACGTGCGCCGTGCATGCACCTCTTCTCTTCGTGCACGTCCCCCACCTACGTGGGTGTGTGAGAGAGATACAAACCGCCTTCGTGAGTGTTTTTTGTTTTGGGGTGGGGGTGGGGTGGGGGGTTGATTTCGTGAATTATTTGTGGGAATATGTGTCGATGACATCTCAAACAAATTTTTGCACGCAATGTGTGTGAAATGGAGGCATATCCATATCATACATAGAGGGTCGGGCAATCCACGAGAAGAGAGGGAGGGGTCATAGCTATCGATAGAGTCGAAGAGAGGATCAAGTGGGTGGGTGCGAGATCGATGAAGAGAGCCATCGAAATTGTGTGTGTGTGCAAGTCAAAGATATAGGGCGACTGGCCTACCGGAACGTTAGAGGGCACATGTCAAGTTTGTGTGTGGCAAGGAGACATGACTAGAGCGCTCGATGTATCGGTGTGTGGGGGGGAGGGGGGTGGGGGGAGGGGTAGGCAGAGGCCTAACTATAGAGGTAGAACGACTCGTATATGTGTTGAGAAGGAGAGACCCAGCTATGTCTTGAGGGAGATCGGTCGACATCCATACATAACTGAAGGACGGGAAATATGATGGGACAGAGAGAGAGAGGAGAGAGAGAGGAGAGAGAGAGGGAGGGAGAGGGAGGGAGAGGGGTAGAGTGCTGGATGGGTGATGGAGTTGCTTCTCGAAGATGGTGGGAGAGGCCTACTAGACAAACTGAGGGTGGAACTGCAATGTTATCAATAAGAGTGGGGATGTGTTTCTGTGTGTGCCTATGCGTGATAGATCTGTCGGGACGCATCCATGGATGATGAAGGGGAACCATGTGTTTGGTAAGCAAACCTAACTAGATCGGTAGATCAATTGTTGTTTGTCGGAGGAAGGGAGAGACACAACTAATGAGGTAGACCGATTGACGTGTGGGTAAAAACGAGTTATAAGGACCTAGCTAGCTATATGTATAGAGAGAGATCGGTCGGTGTACGTCCATTTGTTAGAGGCAAATAAGGCCCAGCGAGACGGATAGACAGAGAGAATGGAGCTAGGAGGTGGTGCGAGAGGCCCAACTACTAGCTAGATAGGGGGAGGAGTGTGCGGTTGTGAGATCGATGAAAAGAGGGGCGAGAGTTTACACGTGTGTCTGACCGTATGAGAGACACGAGGCATGGACACATAAAGGAGGAGATTGAAGGTGTGTGTGTATGTTGTAGGCAGGCATCGCTGGAGAGGTTTATCGATCGGTGTGTGCCGGAAAGGAGTTGTGGAGACTCTGGGAGAACGACCTAAAGAAAAAAATGAATGTGCCCGGTGGATAGAATACCGAGGGAGGGGGAGGGCGAGGAGGGCGTGTGCATGCACGAGAGAAAGTTAGTGGTAGCTACAAAGGTTAGAGGATTGTGTGGGTGTAAGAGACTAACAAAGATCATAATTTGATATGAAAGCGGATTCATATATTTGAATAGGAGATCATAGTGTTTTAAACATTGCATGCATGAATATAGCGGTGATACACGTGCTGTGCACATGTTATACCATAATGTGATAATGCATGGCGTTTGCAACTCACAGCTAAATGCTGAACAATCTAAACCATATACATCAAACAATCTCACATTTTATTTGAATTTGTGATAATGTGTGGCGTTTGCAGCTTACAACTAAATATCGAACAATCTAAACAATACTATATATCGAACATTCTCACATTTTATTTGAATTTGTGGTAATGTGTGGTGTTTGCAACTCACATCTAAATACTTGTAGGCGTAGGGGGCGGGGCACCATACATAATGTGATAAACACATTATACATATGAGACATGGTTTAGATTATGAAGATCTAGCTAGAGCTAGAAATGTAATGTGATTTGAAATCAAAATAAAGTGGATTCAAAAAATCTAGTTCGAGTTCATATAGTACACATAGTTCATATGTAACTCGAGACTAATCATGTGGTGTGCTGTGAAGATAATACACAAACGATGGTTTAACTTGACAATAATGATGATTGTAGATCTTATTAAAACCGAGAAACGAATTCAAATGCTTTGACTTCACAACAATCATTACTGTAGATCTTATTCAAATAGAGAAACGAATTCAAATTTAGTTCATATTGAAGCGGTAGTATATACGTTTGGAATGCACTAAAACGTTCATTTGAGTATTAGGTTTCATGCATTATACACGTAGCGAAATATTTTAATTGAACATAACATGAATTCAAAGTTTTGAATGACATTTTTAGTGCGCATTGATTTGGTACAATACACGTTAGGCTTGTCCGGAAATTTCAACCCGCGCCTTGTTAGCCCGAAATATTTAAGATATATCTTTGTCTCGTTGTGCTCCGACAACTCCCTCCATCTCAACCCGCGCCTTGCTATTCCGAAATTACAACGCGCGCGAAAACTCCCACCTCCTGTGAAATCCCGACACGCGAAATGCCCGTGGTACCCCTGAACCGAAAGAACCGCCTCAAATCGGTGGGGGTACTTTCATAACTTACCCCACATTTCGGACAAGCGCATCTCTAAGCCATGGTTCCCCACTGCCATCCCATCCGCCCACCCATTCGTACACCGAGGTCGCGAAAACCCGCGACGAAACCCCACACCCTGCTCCGTCCGCCACCCAGCCGGAGCCTCTTCCCTGACGACGTCGTCCACAGCAACACCTCGACGTCCCTCATCCACCATACCCGATGAGGATCCGTCGTCGATCTCATCGTCCCGCCGGTTCAGCCACCCCGTCCTCCACCTCCAAGGAGCTGCCCCGACGTTCCCCTCGTCTTTCGCGCCACCTCCATTCCCACACCGCCATCTTCACCTACACCACTGGAAGAGCATCATCATCACCGTTTCCTCGGATGAAGCTGCGGCCTAATCGGCGCCACCAAAGAGGTTGTACACTAATCGGCGCATTTTCTTCTTGATTCGATCTCACGGTGCTGCCGGCGCTCGGTCCCGAGCCGACACGGCGCGGCTCCATCCACGGCAGCGTCGCCGGCAACTTCCTCCACGGCGTCGCTCCCTCGGCGGCGACGTCCACATCAGTAGGAGTTGCTGTTGCTTTAGCTCTCGCTCGCGCTGCTGCTCTACTCTTGCTCTCGGTCCCCTGCCTGGTCTGCTCTTGCTATTGCTCTTGCTCGCGCTGCTGCTCTTGCTCTTGCTTGCGATGCTGCTCCGATTTAGCTACACTTCAGTCGACTGAATCGACTTTTGGGTCAGTTGATTTTCAGGGGGTGGGGGGGGGCTTGCCGGGGTGAAGGAAGAACCAGCCGCAGCGGGGAGGGGGGCTCGCCGGAGAGGTACCCCACTATCTATCTTAGGGTTCAGGATGGGGGCGATGGTCGCCGGCGGTGGCGGGGCGTTGGTGGGCGGTGGCGTGGGGATCGCCGAAGAAAAAGCTCAGCACGGGGGGGCCTAGAGGGATGGCCGAGGCGGCGGCGGACCGGCGGTGGGGAGTGTTTTCGGGGCGGGCGGGGCGGCGCACCGCCGGCCGCTGGCGGCGGGGGGCTGCTGTTTGGCCGGTGGTGGCTGGTGGCTCAGGGGGTGGAGGTTGAAGATGAACCGTAGGCCCTTGATTTCGTATCCAACGGCTGCAAAATCGACTGACCAGAGATGAAAAAGTCAGTCGTCGGACGTGTAGCCTCACCTTGCTAGTGCGTTCAGTTTCGACAGCAAAATTCAGTTTCGACGGCAAAATTCAGCTTCGACAGTTAAGTTCAGTTTCGACAGTTAAGTTCAGTTTCGACAATTAAGTTCAGTTTCGACAGTTAAGTTCATAGATGAGCGGCTGATGTATTTTACATCTAGCACTTTGTGGTTATGTATTTTACGTCATGTATTGGAGATGCTATTAGAATTCCACTCAGGTTAACGTTGTTCGTTGTCTCTCTTGTCCTGCTTCAGCCTCGGCATCGTACAACTCACCGGAGCTGCTCCAACGACGAAACCCTCCATCACAGCGGAGCAGTACCTCGGGCTCCATCTCCAGACGCCTAAGATCTTCTTCCCCTCCTCCGACAGCAAAGTCAGCGGGAGCATCCTCACCGGCCAACCCAATCACGCTGAGATTGACATGGCTTCGCCAAAGAGGTTGTACGCTTGTTGCATCTCTTTTTTACTCTACATGTTATATATATTGTCCACTGAGCACACGGATTTGTTCCTTTAGTGTCTCATTGAAAGAAAAAACGTAGGAAATTTAATTTTCACTTGTCCTCCTTTTCAAATTCCTATTCATGAAGCACAAGACTAAGAGATAGTAGCATAATAGCATTATATCCGTACATTTTCTTGTGGTTTGACTTAATCTCACCATGCTTCTTTGCATCCTATGATCTTCCAATTGTTGTGAATCAAACACCCAGATTGGCAGAAATCCTGTGTTTTTAAATTCTCTGTTTTGCACGTGCATTCCTATCCTATTCCTGTCTATTTCCTATCCCTGCATTGTTGGAATCCTCCAATTCAAACGAGCCCTTACAGAATTACTTCTCTTACAGATAGTTGTCAAAGAAAACCTTGCGTGGTTTGTCCCGCTCCTGCAGCGCCGTCGTCCACCCCAGCTCAGCTGCTCCAACGACAGAAGGGTCCAGCACAGCAGGGATCCGGCCTCCAGACTGTCTTTCGCCGCCTCAGATCTTCTTCCCCGCCGCTGGCAGCCATGAAAACTGCATTACCATCATCAACCGAGCAGATGACCTCGAGGACTACATGGGTCCGCAAGAGAGGTCGCACTCTTTCGTGTCTGCTTACGTTATGCATCGCTTAATATTACATGCTACTTTATCATCCTGTTCACCGATTAGACTCTGAGTCAGCTCCAGACTAATGGTCAAACTTGAGTTTTTAAATGGTTGTGGGGTACATATCGGGGCCGCTATCAATAGTATCTATCTACTATCTGGTTAATCTCCGGTGTCTACTATGAGTTTCATGTTGGGTGGGAAACAAACAGTAAAGAAGCCATTATCTGTATTTTTTAACTGAAGCCATTATCTGCCTGCTATTATTGGTTTTGGGTCTATCCATAGGTTGCTACCATCACTCTGGATTTCTGCATGCACTCCTTACATAATCTCACTATGTTTTATTCCTATGCATGACAGTTATTGTAAAGAATGGAACTGAACATGTAGAGAAAAAGAGATGAGCCTTGCGTGGCAATAAAATTTCATGCAGACGTTGCTCCATGGTAGGCGCAAAGGCAGCCCCCCCCCTCCACACATTTCGGATTGTAATCGAGAGGAAGATATCTGTTCTGAGGGGGATTCAGAAGGAGAAGACAACTCCTATTTACCCGCTGAGATCTTCGCTCTAACTTGGCATGCTGATGTTGGTTATATCATGCATATGGTGTCTTGCATTGCTTACTTTATACATCAAATATGTCATCTGCTTAGTTTAGACATCCTTTGTGCGAATGCCATCTGTTTAGTTTATTCATCGTTTATGTGAATTATGCAATGCCATCTTGTTTAGCCAGGCATCATATATGTGAATTTTGCAATGCCATCCTGCTTAGCCAGTCATCTTATATGTAAATTATATCAGGACATCCTTTTTTTTGTTACATATTACATTTGTCAACAATGTTAGTACATTCAACTGCTCTTCATGTGCATCAGCCATTTGACACGGTGATGGCAAATTCTGGAGTGAAAACAAGGTCTTCAGAGCAGACTATTCTATCTGACGAAGTGCATATCTCGCTGGTTGCGGATAGCTCCTCAGAGGAGGATTCAGAGACAGATGACCAGTCCTATTCCCCCCCCAGGTGTATGCTCTAACTTGGCAGGGTTATGTTGCTCATATCGTGCGTATGGTGTCTCGCATTGCTATGTCATTTGATTAGTTTAGACATGCTTTGTGTGAATGCCACCTGTTCAGTGTCTAATTACCATATATGTGAATTATGCATTGCCATCTTGTTGCAAGACATTATATATGTGAATTATACAATGCTATCTTGTTGCAAAGGCATTATATATGTGAATTATGCAATGCCATGCTATTTAGCCAATCATCATGTATGTGAATTATATCATGCTATCATTTTTTTGTATTACGTGTTCCATTTGTCGACAACGTTTGTATATTCAACTACTCTTCCTATGCATCAGCCATTTGAAGCGGTGATGGAAGTATCTGGAGTGAAAACAAGGTATTCAGTGCAGACAATGCTACCTGCTGAAGCAGACATCTTGCTGGTTACAGAGAGCTCCTGAGGTCTATGCTCAAACTTGGCAGGGTTATATTACCCATGTCATGCATGTTGTCTTGCATTGCTTAGTTTTTACATCATATATGGATTGCCATCTGCTTACTTGCTTACTATATAAATCATATATTTGAATTATATCATGCCATCATGTTTACATAGTACATATTCATCATCTATCTGAATTATGGCATGGCAACCCATTTAATAAAGACATCATATAGTTATATCATCTCATCCTATTTAGTGTTTACAGTCATCATATTTTGAATTATGGCATTCTATCCGTGAATGTATGTGAATTATGGCATGCCAACCTATTTAATAAACACATTATATAGTTATGTCATGTCATCCTGTTTACATAGTCTCATATTTTGAACTATGTCTTTCCATCTTTTTTAGTTAGCCATCATAATGTGAAATTGTGTCATGCTATCCTGTTTAGTTAGCCATCATATATGTGAAATTGTGTCATGCTATCCTGTTTGGTTAGACAACATAAATATGAATTATTTCATGCCCTCTTTTATTCCCCACTATCCATTGCACTTGTCTATCATACAATGTCTATACTTTCAATTACTTTTCTTGTTTATCAGCCATTTGAATTGGAGAGCGTGATGGCAGTATCTAAGGGAGTAACAACACGGTCTTCAGAAAAGATAGTGCTACCAGTTGATGCAGATAGAACCACGGTTGTACTTGCCCAAGGACCAGATCCACCACACATAACCCAGACTCTCGCAAATTGTACCCCTACCCAGTTGGACAGAGAACTAGCTACACCCCTTCTAACCCCAACCCCGGCAGATAGTAACCCAGTTCCAGTTGACACAGCACCGTCTCCACCACAGAGCACCCAAACACGAGCAGTTAGTAAGGGAACTGCAGTGCCCAAAGCACGAGGACCACCACTCCGAATCCCAACTCAACGCTTAAAGGAGAAGAAGATTTGTTCTCAGGTCAGGTTCTGTAGCTATGGTTCATACTCCTTTGCTCTTGCATTACTGTATTTACTCATACCAACTATTTTCAAATTTGAAGGATGGAATTGAAACTCCAATGGCGCAACAGGTATGTTTTAAACCTGTTTCTTTAACTGGTTTGCTGTTGTAACCTGCTCTATGTTGATTTCAGTTTCAATTGAATAAACAGTTATGTTCTCATGTCATGCACATTACAAGTGTTGTTATTGCTCTATAGTTACCCACACTTATATTCTGTCTATTCTGCTTTGTCTTGAACAAATATTATTTGAACTGTGTCTCTATCTTGATTTGGCAACAAAAACTAGAATGATATAGACCATAAAGTGACCATGGTACATAGATATATGTTTGTTTCATGTTGTTATCCTGTCCACTTTACTACTGAACTCATTTACCAAAATGAGTTTCATATACAACATGGTAAATATGTGATGTGTCTGCTTGTTTCTCTTTTAGAACGCGGACAAAATATTGGAGAACAGTACCGCGTTATCCAATGGTAAAGGAAGTAATGCAGATAAGGTTCAAGATAGTGAGACATCCCTGTTGGTCTCGAAGAAAGCTGATAAAAACTATCTTGACGACAGTGAGGGAACCCAAAAGTCCTGTCTTGATGTAGTGTTCGAGTTACTGGCCACTACTGCTGGCACAAGCTCTTCGAACTCGCTGCCTGAATCAGTTCGTCTTCTTGAGTCTCAACTTCAAGTTGAAAGACATCGATCAGATGTGCTGCGACAGGAAGCTGAAGGACTGAGGAAGTCCCTGCAGAATTCAGATGCATATTTTCTGGTGCAACAGCAAGCGCTGGAGGATTTAAGCGCCAAACAAGAGAAAGTTAATAAGCTTGCTAACCATCTTGCCAGCATTATGGGTACCCAGGATATTGTTTCTTGAGATCTTCTGAAGTGGTTTCAGTTCTGGATTTGTTTTGCTGCGGCATTTATTTGCGCTGGTCGCCAACTTTGACAACCAGTGTATATGATATGCTGCTTTGTTCCCTATATTTGCACTGGTGGCGAACTTTGATGCCCAGTGGATGTAATATGTGTAATAGCCGTGATAGCCTAGCATTAGTTGCTTGCTTATTTATTTCCTTGTTGTCTTGTTTATTTGTTTGCTTGTAGTCATTGCAGTTCTTTTTCCGCGGTTAGCTAGTGGCTGCAATAACCTATTTTTTAAAACTAGGCCACAATAACCATGGGCTAATATTTACTGTAGTGACACTGGGCCTCCTACTGGCCGTAGAAACAGTGGGCCTTCTATGGGCCATAGAAACAGTGGGCCTTCTACAGGCCGTAGAAACAATGGGCCTTCTGCGGGCCGTATCATCAATGGGCCTTACACGGGTCGTATGATCGATTGGCCAAACATGGGCCAAACAGACCGCATTATGGCCGTAAATGGGCTAGAGTTGGAATCGTCCGTTCATGGGCCGACCATAATGGGCCATCGTTAATAGGCCGTATTTGATGACGCTATGAAAACGGCCCAACGTATTAACGGACCACAAACGGGCCGACTGTAACCACGGGCTGAATTTGGCCCACAAGCAGAAAATGACAGTAACGGGCCGTAAGTAAACGAATGCTGGAAATGAGCCCAAGAATAAATGGGCTTTGAGAAGGCCGAAAGATAACATGGGCTGGAAACGGCCCAACGGAATAATGGGCCGTTAATGGGTATAAAGTGATACACTGTTCATTACGGGCCAGTTTCACCACGGGCCGTTAATGGGTGTAAAGTGATACACTGTTCATTACGGGCCAGTTTCACCACGGGCCGTTAATAGGCCAAGAGTTACATAGGGCCTCATATGGGCCGAAAGACGTCATGGGCCATACATGGGCCAGAAGTGAAAATGGGCTGGAATCATATTGGATGGCCTACATGACGCTACTGGGCCTAATTCGGATAGGGCGTAATGGGCCTTGGGTTAGCGGGCTGTAAATGGGCTATATGCGAACAGGCCGTTAACAGGCTTTCCATGGGCCGGCCCGCCACCTTTTGACCAAGTCAAACGGGCCGGCCTTTTCACAGGAATGGGCCTCTGTTGGGCCGTGCCATGTGTCGACGTATCATAGGCGCCTTCTGTCCAATGAGTGGATGACATCTGTCCCAACGATGAGCCGACACGTGTTTCCTCCAGCCAATGATGATTTTACATGTGGAAAATCCCCATTGGTCGGGGCTGTTAATGGGTTATCGGATCCAAAACCCGACCCGATAGCTTAACGGCGTTCCGTTACGGTGGATGCCACGTGTCGGTCACCCTTGACGAAAGCACTTCTGTGACGCGCGATTTATCGTCATGGAAGTGCACACTTCCGTGATGATAATTTTGGTAATGTCATGGAACACTTCTACGACAGCACAGGTATGACTATCCTGATTCTGTCATAAAATCGTCATGGATGTACATGCATGACAAAAAACGCGACCTACTGTGACAAACACGTATCATCACGGAAGTGTATTTTTTTGTAGTGCTAGCAAAGTGCGAAGTAGCTAGCAGCCCCCCCCATCGTGTCGCCACGAAGGGAATCCTAAGCTATGAGTGCATGCCCCCAACTGAGGTTCACCTAGCAAAGTGCGAAGTAGCAACCCCCCCCCCCACACACACACACACTTTCAGTCGGCAGGCCAGAGAGGCATATATCTCACCAACATGGATCCTAAAACAGACCAAGAATAATCCACCTTGGCCATACAATGATACGTCTCCAACGTATCTATAATTTTTGATTGTTCCATGCTATTATATTATCTATTTTGGATGTTTAATGGGCTTTATTATGCACTTCTATATTATTTTTGGGACTAACCTATTAACCAAAGGCCCAGTGCAAATTGCTGTTTTTTGCCTATTTCAGTGTTTCGCAGAAAAGGAATATCAAACGGAATCCAAACGGAATGAAACCTTCGCGAGGATCGTGTTTGGAACAAACGCATTCCACAAGACTTGGAGTGGACGTCAAGGAAGCAGCGAGGAAGCCACGAGGAAGGGAGGCGCGCCCCCACCCTCGTGGGCCCCTCGCAGCCCCACCGACCTACTTCCTTCGCCTATATATACTCTTATACCCTGAAAACATCCAGGAGAGCCACGAAACACTTTTTTCCACCGCCGCAACCTTCTGTACCCGTGAGATCCCATCTTGGGGCCTTTTCCGGCGCTCCGCCGGAGGGGGAATCGATCACGGAGGTCTTCTACATCAACACCATGGCCTCTCCGATGATGTGTGAGTAGTTTACCACAGACCTTCGGCTCCATAGTTATTAGCTAGATGGCTTCTTCTCTCTCTTTGGATCTCAATACAAAGTTCTCCTCGATTCTCTTGGAGATCTATTCGATGTAATACTTTTCGCGGTGTGTTTGTCGAGATCCGATGAATTGTGGGTTTATGTCAAGATTATCTATGAACAATATTTGATTCTTCTCTGAATTCTTATATGCATGATTTGATATCTTTGCAAGTCTCTTCGAATTATCGGTTTAGTTTGGCCTACTAGATTGATCTTTCTTGCAATGGGAGAAGTGCTTAGCTTTGGGTTCAATCCTGCGGTGCTCGATCCTAGTGACAGAAAGGGAAACAACACGTATTGTATTTTTGCCATTGAGGATAAAAATATGGGGTTTATATCATATTGCTTGAGTTTATCCCTCTACATCATGTCATCTTGCTTAAAGCGTTACTCCATTCTTATGAACTTAATACTCTAGATGCATGCTGGATAGCGGTCGATGTGTGGAGTAATAGTAGTAGATGCAGAATCGTTTTGGTCTACTTGTCATAGACGTGATGCCTATGTTCATGATCATGCCTAGATATTCTCATAACTATGTGCTTTTCTATCGATTGCTCGATGGTAATTTGTTCACCCACCGTAAAATATGCTATCTTGAGAGAAGCCACTAGTGAAACCTATGGCCCCTGGGTCTATTTTCCATCATATTAATCTCCCGTCAACTAGCTATTTCTCACGCCGTTTATTTTGCAATCTTTACTTTTCAATCTATACAACAAAAATACCAAAAATATTTATCTTATTATCTCTATCAGATCTCACTTTTGCAAGTGGCCGTGAAGGGATTGACAACCCCTTTATCCTGTTGGTTGCAAGGTTCTTAATTGTTTGTGCAGGTACTAGGGATTTGTGTGTAGTCTCCTACTGGATTGATACCTTGGTTCTCAACAACTGAGGGAAATACTTATGCTACTTTGCTGCATCACCCTTTCCTCTTCAAGGGAAAACCAACGCATGCTCAAGAGGTAGCAAGAAGGATTTCTGGCACCGTGGCCGGGGAGATCTACGCACAAGTCAAGACATACCAAGTACCCTTCACAAACTCTTATCCCTCGCATTACATTATTTGCCATTTGCCTCTCGTTTTCCTCTCCCCCACTTCACCTTTGCCGTTTTATTCGCCCTTTTTCCGTTCGTCTTTTTTTTGCTTGCTTCTTGTGTGCTTGTGTGTTGGATTGAGTTTTTGTCACGATGGCTCAAGACAATACTAAATTGTGTGACTTATTCAATACTAACAACAATGATTTTATTAGCACTCCGATTGCTCCTATTACCAATGCTGAATCTTGTGAAATTAATGCTGCTTTTTTGAATCTTGTCATGAAAGATCAATTTTCTAGCCTTCCTAGTGAAGATGCCGCTACCCATCTAAACAACTTTGTTGATTTGTGCGATATGCAAAGAAGAAAGATGTGGACAATGATATTGTTAAATTGAAGCTATTTTCGTTTTCGCTTAGAGATCGTGCTAAAACTTGGTTCTCTTCTTTGCCTAAAAACAGTATTGATTCATGGAATAAGTGCAAAGATGCTTTTATCTCTAAGTATTTTCCTCCCACTAAGATTATCTCTTTTAGAAACGATATTATGAATTTTAAGCAACTTGATCATGAGCATGTTGCACAAGCTTGGGAGAGGATGAAATTAATGATACGTAATTGCCCTACACATGGTTTGAATTTATGGATGATTATACAAAAAATTTATGCCGGATTGAATTTTGCTTCTAGAAATCTTTTAGATTCGGCCGCGGAAGGCACTTTTATGGAAATCACTCTAGGAGAAGCTACTAAACTCCTAGATAATATTATGGTTAATTATTCTCAATGGCACACCGAAAGATCTACTAGTAAAAAAGGTTCATGCAATTGAAGAGATTAATGTTTTGAGTGGAAAGATGGATGAACTTATGAAATTGTTTGCTAATAAGAGTGTTTCTTCTGATCCTAATGATATGCCTTTGTCCACTTTGATTGAGAATAATAATGAATCTATGGATGTGAATTTTGTTGGTAGGAACAATTTTGGTAACAACGCGTACAGAGGAAACTTTAATTCTAGGCCGTTCCCTAGTAATTCCTGTAATAAATATGGTAATCCCTAGAACAACTCTTATGGAAATTTTAATAAGATTCCCTCTGATTTTGAGACTAGTGTTAAAGAATTTATGATTTCGCAAAAGAATTTCGATGTTTTGCTTGATGAAAAATTGCCTAAGATTGATGAGTTCGCTAGGAACGTGGATAGAATTTCTCTTGATGTTGATTCTTTAAAACTTTGATCTATACAACCTAAGCATGATATCAATGAGTCTCTCAAAGCCATGAGAATTTCCATTGATGAGTGTAAGGAAAGAACCGCTAGGATGCGTGCTAAAAAAGATTGCTTTGTGAAAGCGTGTTCTTCCAGTTTTCATGATAATAATGATGAAGATCTAAAAGTGATTGATGTGTCTCCTATTAAATACTTGTTTTCTAATACGAATCTTGATAAAGATGGGACTGGAGATGAGTCAACTTTAGTTAAAAAGCGTCCCAATGATTCGGAGTTTTTAGATCTTGATGCAAAAATTGGTAAAAGTGGGATTGAAGAGGTCAAAACTTTAGATAGCAATGAACCCGCTATTTCGGATTTCAAGGAATTTAATTATGACAATTGTTCTTTGATAGATTTTATTTCCTTGTTGAAATTCGTGTTAAATTCTCCTCATGCTTATAGTCAAAATAAAGCTTTTACCAAACATATCGTTGATGCTTTAATGCAATCCTATGAAGAAAAACTCGAATTAGAAGTTTCTATCCCTAGAAAACTTTATGATGAGTGGGAACCTACTATTAAAATTAAAATTAAAGATCATGAATTCTATGCTTTTTGTGATTTGGGTGCTAGTGTTTCCACGATTCCAAAAACTGTGTGTGACGTGTTAGGTTTTTGTGAATTTGATGATTGTTCTTTAAATTTGCATCTTGCGGATTCCACCATTAAGAAATCTATGGGAAGGATTAATGATGTTCTTATTGTTGCAAATAGGAATTATGTGCCCGTAGATTTCATTGTTCTTGATATAGATTGCAATCCTACATGTCCTATTATTCTTGGTAGATCTTTCCTTAGAACGATTGGTGCAATTATTGATATGAAAGAAGGAAATATTAGATTCCAATTTCCATTAAGGAAGGGCATGGAACACTTTCCTAGGAAGAAAATTAAATGGCCTTATGAATCTATTATGAGAGCCACTTATGGATTGCATACCAAAGATGACAATACCTAGATCTATTCTTGTTTTTTATGCCTAGCTAGGGGCGTTAAACGATAGCGCTTGTTGGGAGGCAACACAATTTTATTTTTGTTCCTTGCTTTTTGTTCCTGTTTAGTAATAAATATTTCATCTAGCCTCTGGTTAGATGTGGTTTTATGTTTTAATTAGTGTTTGTGCCAAGTAAAACCTATAGGATCTTCTTGGGTGATAATTATTTGATCTTGCTGAAAAAGACAGAATTTTTTTGCTCATGAAAACAATTGTTAAAATCACCAGAAAGTGATAAAATACTGACTCCAATTGCAATAGATCAATAAACAAATTATCTAGGTCTTCCTATTTTTGCAGATTTTTCTGTGTTACATAAGTTTGTGTTTGATTCAGATTACTACAGATTGTTCTGTTTTTGACAGATTATGTTTTTCGTGTGTTGTTTGCTTATTTTGATGAATCTATGGCTAGTATCGGGGGGTATGAACCATAGAGAAGTTGGAATACAGTAGGTTTAACACAAATATAAATAAAGAATGAGTTCATTACAGTACCTTAAAGTGGTAGTTTGTTTTATTTCGCTAACGGAGCTCATGAGATTTTCTGTTGAGTTTTGTGTTGTGAAGTTTTCAAGTTTTTGGGTAAAGATTTGATGGATTTTGGAACAAGGAGTGGCAAGAGCCTAAGCTTGGGGATGCCCAAGGCACCCCAAGGTAAAATTCAAGGACAACCAAAAGCCTAAGCTTGGGGATGCCTCGGAAGGCATCCCTTCTTTCGTCTTCGTCTATCGGTAACTTTACTCGATGCTATATTTTTATTCACCACATGATATGTGTTTTGCTTGGAGCGTCTTGTATTATTTGAGTCTTTGCTTTTTAGTTTACCACAATCATCCTTGCTGTACACACCTTTTGGGAGAGAGACACATGAATTGGAATTTATTAGAATACTCTATGTGCTTCACTTATATCTTTTGAGCTAGATAATTTTGCTCTAGTGCTTCGCTAATACCCTTTTAGAGCACAGTGGTGGTTTTATTTTGTAGAAATTATTGAGATGTCATGCTTCACTTATATTATTTTGAGAGTCTTTTAGAACAGCATGGTAGTTTGCTTTGGCTATAAAATTAGTCCTAATATGATAGACATCCAAGATGGGGATAATAAAAACTTTCATATAGAGTGCATTAAATACTATGATAAATTTGATACTTGATAATAGTTTTGAGATATAAAGGAGGTAATGTTAGAGTCATGCTAGTTGGGTAATTGTGAAATTGAGAAATACTTGTGTTAAGGTTGGCAAGTCTCGTAGCATGCACGTATGGTAAACGTTGTGTGACAAATTTGAAGCATGGGGTGTTCTTTGATTGCTTTCCTTATGAGTGGCGGTCGGGGACGAGCGATGATCTTTTCCTACCAATCTATCCCTCTAGGGGCATGCGTAGTAGTACTTTGCTTCGAGGGCTAATAAACTTCTGCAATAAGTATATGAGTTCTTTGTGACTAATGTGAGTTCATGGATTATATGCACTCTTACCTTTCCGCAATTTGCTAGCCTCTACGGTACCGTGCATTGCCCTTTCTCACCTTGAGAGTTGGTGCAAACTTCGCCGGTGCATCCAAACCCCGTGATATGATACGCTCTATCACACATAAGCCTCCTTATATCTTAGTCAAAACAGCCACCATACCTACCTATTATGGCATTTCCATAGCCATTCCGAGATATATTGCCATGCAAGTTTCCACCGTTCCATTTATTATGACACGTTCCATTATTGTCATATTGCTTTGCATGATCATGTAGTTGACATCGTATTTGTGGCAAAGCCACCTTTATAATTCTTTCATACATGTCGCTCTTGATTCATTGGATATCTCGGTACACCGCCGGAGGCATTCACATAGAGTCATATTTTGTTCTAAGTATCGAGTTGTAATTCTTGAGTTGTAAGTAAATAGAAGTGTGATGATTTTCATTATTAGAGCATTGTCCCATGTGAGGAAAGAATGATGGATACTATGATTCCCCCACAGGTCGGGATGAGACTCCGGACTACAAATAAAAAAAAGGCCAAAGAAGCCCAAATAAAAAAAGGAGGCCAAAGAAGCCAAAAAAAATATGAGAGAAAAAGAGAGAAGGGACAATGTTACTATCCTTTTTCCACACTTGTGCTTCAAAATAGAACCATGATCTTTATGATAGAGAGTTTCTTATTTTGTCACTTTCATATACTAGTGGGAATTTTTCATTATAGAACTTGACTTGTATATTCCAATGATGGGCTTCCTCAAAATGCCCTAGGTCTTCGTGAGCAAGCAAGTTGGATGCACACCCACTTAGTTTCTTTTGATGAGCTTTCATACACTTATAGCTCTAGTGCATCCGTTTCATGGCAATCCCTACTCCTCGCATTGACATCAATTGATGGGCATCTCCATAGCCCGTTGATTAGCCGCGTCAATGTGAGACTTTCTCCTTTTTTGTCTTCCCACATAACCCCTATCATCATACTCTACTCCACCCATAGTGCTATATCCATGGCTTGCGCTCATGTATTGCGTAAGGGTTGAAAAGGCTTAAGCGCGTTAAAAAGTATGAACCAATTGCTCGGCTTGTCATCGGGGTTGTGCATGATGGGAGCATTTTGTGTGAAGAAAATGAAGCATGGCCAAACTATATGATTTTGTAGGGATAAGCTTTCTTTGGCTATGTTATTTTGATAAGACATAATTGCTTGGTTAGCATGCTTGAAGTATTACTATTTTTATGTCAATATTAAACTTTTATCTTGAATCTTTTGGATCTAAACATTAATGCCACAATAAAGAGAATTATATTGAAAATTATGTTAGGTAGCGTTCCACATACAAAATTCTATTTTTATCATTTACATTCTCGAGGACGAGCAGGAATTAAGCTTGGGGATGCTTGATACGTCTCCAACGTATCTATAATTTTTGATTGTTCCATGCTATTATATTATCTGTTTTGGATGTTTAATGGGCTTTATTATGCACTTTTATATTATTTTTGGGACTAACCTATTGACCAAAGGCCCAGTCCAAATTGCTGTTTTTTTGCATATTTCAGTGTTTCGCAGAAACGGAATCCAAACGGAATGAAACCTTCGCGAGGATCGTTTTTGGAAGAAACGCAATCCAGGAGACTTGGAGTGGACGTCAAGGAAGCAGCGAGGAAGCCACGAGGCAGGGAGGCGCGCCCCCCACCCTCGTGGGCCCCTCGCAGCCCCACCGACCTACTTCCTTCGCCTATATATACTCTTATACCCTGAAAACATCCAGGAGAGCCATGAAACACTTATTTCCACCGACGCAACCATCTGTACCCGTGAGATCCCATCTTGGGGCCTTTTCTGGCGCTTCGCCGGAGGGGGAATCGATCACGGAGGGCTTCTACATCAACACCATGGCCTCTCCGATGATGTGTGAGTAGTTTACCACAGACCTTCGGGTCCATAGTTATTAGCTAGATGGCTTCTTCTCTCTCTTTGGATCTCAATACAAAGTTCTCCTCGATTCTCTTGGAGATCTATTCGATGTAATACTTTTTGCGGTGTGTTTGTCGAGATCTGATGAATTGTGGGTTTATGATCAAGATTATGTATGAAAAATATTTGATTCTTCTCTGAATTCTTATATGCATGATTTGATATCTTTGCAAGTCTCTTCGAATTATCGGTTTAGTTTGGCCTACTAGATTGATCTTTATTGCAATGGGAGAAGTGCTTAGCTTTGGGTTCAATCTTGCGGTGCTCGATCCCAGTGACAGAAAGGGAAATGACACGTATTGTATTGTTGCCATCGAGGATAAAAATATGGGGTTTATATCATATTGCTTGAGTTTATCCCTCTACATCATGTCATCTTCCTTAAAGCGTTACTCCATTCTTATGAACTTAATACTCTAGATGCATGCTGGATAGCGGTCGATGTGTGGAGTAATAGTAGTAGATGCAGAATCGTTTCGATCTACTTATCACAGATGTGATGCCTATGTTCATGATCATGCCTAGATATTCTCATAACTATGCGCTTTTCTATCAATTGCTCGATGGTAATTTGTTCACCCACCATAAAATATGATATCTTGAGAGAAGCCACTAGTGAAACCTATGGCCCCCGGGTCTATTTTCCATCATATTAATCTCCCATCAACTAGCTATTTCTGTTGCCGTTTATTTTGCAATCTTTACTTTTCAATCTATACAACAAAAATACCAAAAACATTTATCTTATTATCTCTATCAGATCTCACTTTTGCAAGTGGTCGTGAAGGGATTGACAACCCCTTTATCGCGTTGGTTGCAAGGTTCTTAATTGTTTGTGCAGGTACTAGGGATTTGTGTGTTGTCCCTACTGGATTGATACCTTGGTTCAACAACCGAGGGAAATACTTACGCTACTTTGCTGCATCACCCTTTCCTCTTCAAGGGAAAACCAACGCTTTGTCAAGAGGTAGCATACAACCTCTCTCTTGTTGTTGGTCAAAGTGATGGCTGTCCATGCGACCCCGGAGATGGGCTAGCTCGCCAATAATCACGCAAGTAGCTAGTCCCTGAAGACAACCACTGCATGCGTGTGGCCCAAACATATGTATGGAGAGGTGTGTTTTTGAGTAACAATGGAACAACTTTGATGTGGCACCGTGATTTCAAACTAGCAATCCCCACACTGAGTGAGGGTTAGGTTGACGATGCATATGTATGTTACACCACACTTCAAGCCAACAACGGGGATTCATGCATGCATGCGTGCATAGTATATGCGCTCAAACTTAATTAGGTCTGAATCTCACCATGACCTATACTACGATAACACGAACCAAATGAAGAATCCGCCATGGTAACCTATCTTGTTGTTGGTCAAGGTGATCATGGATGTCCGCGCGGGCCCATGAATATATAGGCTTGTCGCCGATAACCACGCGAGGGAGTGTCCGTTCGAAGGCAACCACTGCATGCATATGTATGGAGGTGATGTGTGCATGCATATTTGAATACACAACATTGATGTGGCGCGTGCGTCAAAAATCATACACTAGCTCCCCACACAGAGCGAGATCGGTTCATGATGTGTCGTTGTACTAGCCACTTCGACTCGATGGGAGGGATTCATGCGTACACATGCGTGTGCTCAAACTGTATCATGCATGTCATCCCGGAGCAAAAATAATAATCCCCTCCTAAGTCAAATTAACCTCTCTTGTTGTCAGGCAAAAAGTAGAGATGGACCAAGCGGGCCCACAGATGGAAAGCATCGATATCGCTGATAACCGCTGAAGTGGATGCGAGAGGACAACCACCACCGCTTTGCATGTGGGCCAAACATATATATGTTGAATACCCAGAATGCACAACTTTGATGTGCCACATGCCTAAAAAACCATAAACCATGCACCCACACAGAGCGATGTTCATATCAAGCGTACTACATATGATGGTCCCCTTCCCCCTCTTCACCGCATACTATATGCTCCTGCCGTAATATATGTACAACCCAAAAGAATCCTCATCGATGGTGAAATTAATTAACCTCTCACGGTGTAGGTTAAAGTGATGCATGCATGCATCGATGATGTCCTCGTGGGCCCATAGATGGAAGCGTCACACGTGAGTGTCCTAGCTAGGATATGCATGTGGCCCAAAAAGGTGTTGTGTGATGTTTGAATAACCAATTTCACAATTTTGATGTGGCACGTCCCTCGGAAACCAAAAAGTCCCGACACTTAGTGAGGTGTACTTGTTCATGGACGCGTACGTATAGTATATATGCTAGTCCCCTCCCACCTCTTCGGCGCGTACTAAATACCACCATAACACAAACAAAAAAGATTCTACCTTGTTGGTCAAATTAACCTGACTGCCGGCTGTTCGTCAAAGTGATGGACGACGACCTCGCGGGCCCACAAAAAGCGTCACACGCGAGTATCGAGTGTCGTTTAGGACAACCATCGACTGCATGTGGCCAAAACATTTATGTATGAAAGGGTCGTGTAATGTTTTAAATAATGATTTCACGACTCTGATGTGGCACCGGCCTGCCTAACAAAACGGCCAACCCACACGGTGGCTCACAACTCGTAGTGTATTGCGAGCCACCCGCCACCCCCAGACGCACACACCCAGACACACACCGCGAATCCACCGCAACTACGATGCATGTTAAATTAATTATCCCGCGGTGAACATACATGTTACCAAAGGAGGGGCGTTTTAATTTCAAAAAAATCACATAGATCATTAAGACGTTTTAGTACATTGATTGATTGATTTTCTACGGGTATAATGTGCAAAAATCAAATTTGAGCTACATGCACACGTGACAGTGCACCTAAATGGATTGCAAAAACACATGTGTCTCACTGGGTGCATGTTTACTCCCCGTGCAACAAATTTCAAACATTGAGAATCTTGATTTTTAAATTCTAGTACATCCAAAACTTATTTTAAGTTCATGAAACTTAGCGTGTTGTCATATGGACACCAATACAAAGTGGCATTGTACCTTTTTTGTCAAATTTGAGACCAATTTTGATGTAATCTTAATCTAATTACAGACGGGAGATTATTAATAATTGGGAACCAATATCCCAAATGGATTATTTATTCGAACCGTGAGCGTTAGACCAACAATGGATATGTGTCATGCTTCGGTTAAGCAATAAAGCGGCAGCATTAATCATCCAAATAGAAAAACAATATACGTGCCGTCGCGCGACCCGTGTGCCGTGCGAGTAGGCGTGAGTTGACGGGACGCATGCGAGCAGTCCGCCGCGCAGGCAGACGGGGAGGCATGTGTGCAGGTGTGTGAATTTACGGAGGCGTGCTCGCTGCACAGTGTCATCGGGAGGCGTGCGAGTACGTAGCCATGTGAAACTTTGGTAGCCATGCCAGCAGTCCAGTGCGCAAGCTCACCGGGAGGCGAGCCATCGGTTTGACCGCCGCCCGCCTCTCTCCCACAACTCCCATACTCCATATTAGTGGTTCGCCCGAGCGGCCGCACCCCCCATCCTCGCTACACACACAATCCTCTCTCTCTCTGCTTGCATCCTCGACGCCGCTCTCAGTCCTCAAAGTCGTCAGTGTATGAGGATGCCGCCGAAGCGCCCCATTGGAGGGAGTGCCGACGCTGGGGCTGCTAAAGCACCGGAGCATGGCGTGGAGATGGAGACAGAGGTTGCCGTCACCGCCGGCGAGTTATCGCTGCACCCTGACGTCGTCGACGGCGTCGAGCTTCCATAGCCAGAGGCGGAGTTCCACACTGACTCCGACGACCACTCCGGCGACGAATCCGACAACGACGGACAATTGGTTAGTCATCTATACCCATTTTGTCAAATAGATAATAGGGTTTCTCTGGTTACTCCTGTCTCCCCCTTTTTGGAATAGAAATCCTATGGTTGTGTTCTCCCAATCCATGAAATCTAAGTAAGTTTCGTTAGATCCGTGTAGTGTATTGATTGTTTGAATGGTATAGGTGATAAGTGATTAGTTGTTTCATGTGTGCAAATGATTTCTGCTAGTAATCCGACTAGGGTTAGTATTCGTGCTAATAATTCCTAGCCAGGGCTTGGCAATTGATTTTGAGTGACCTACATATGTTTGTGCCATTATTTTCTTCAAGATTGGTCTGTACATAGACGAGTGTGCTTAAAATCGAACCATAATCTCTGGATACGTATAAATAAATAGCCACAAATTCCTAATCCGACTTCACGGCATGTAATCATTGATTTGATGCCAAATTTGTTTTACTATTTGTATAGGTGCTGTCTGACGATGTGGACAGCGACGATGAAGATGGCCAGAGGAGGTACAAGAGGCAAATCCTGAGGGAGCTTTATGCGGGAATGCATAACAGGCGTATTAGGACCTGGAACGGCGGCTATGGATGCCCATTTTGCAACCAGAAGCTTCATGACACGCATCTAAGTGTTCTGGCGCATGCAAGAGGACGGGCCGTTGGCTCCTTCAAGCAGAAGTATTCTCGCAGGATGGCGCACGGCGTGTATGCCGAGTACTTGGAGAAGCTTCAGGATCGTGCCGGCCGCATGTGAGATGAGATGTGGGATGGATCAAACTCTGTACGCTTGAGTATGCTTAATGACGGTTGAACTATGTACTTATGGTTGAACTATGCTTATGTACGTGTACGCTTATTATCTATGTCTGAGTATGTTAAATATTTCGCCAAATTTTGGTAAAAATTACAAAGGGGGACCAATAAACCAGGATGGAGGTAGTACGTCAATCACACACGGTTCCCAAAATTGGAACCGTGTGCAATGACTTTCATTTTGCCTGCTGCGTCAATCACACACGGTTCGCTCTAGCAAACCGTCGCCCCCAAAATTCTTTGTGGGACAGAAAACCCTCACCACCCAATTCAAAAAAGAAAAAGGAAAACCCTCACCATCCCCACGTCACAAAAACCCTCACCCCGCCCGCCACCCCCTCGGCCCCTCCCGTACGTTCCCCATTCACACCTGCACAAGCTCCTCTGCGTCTATGCCATGGCACCGCCTATCGCAGCGGTAAACACTTAGCTCGACGCCTGCCACCGCCGCCAGGCTGCCGGGAAAGCCAACCGCATTTCGCCACTTCCGCTTGCCGCCGCCTATCGCCATCGACTTTCTACGCTGCTCGCGGTCGACCCAGCTCCGCTCGGTTGGGAATCTGCCGTACTGAGGGTTCTTTCTCATGGACGACAAGGTAACTAATTTAACGAGATATTATCTCGTCACTTATCCTAGTTCATCTACCTCCTTTAATCACCCGGCGGAAATCACCGTGAAATCATTTTTATTCGAGCTGATTTGAGGGTTTTCTTTCATTCATAGAATATATAGTGCGCCGACACTTCAGGACTTTGCGACCTCAGCTACAGATTCCATCTCACCGTACCAGATAACTTGAGGACGCGCGCGGTATGGTCAATCTCACCCTAAATCTGTTGGCATGGCCTACTTTCCTGAACATATTCTAAATATTGCTACATTTGGATAAAAGGTGCCACATGCACCATATACGTCAAAGGGGATTTTCCCCCTCTTCTTTCTATATTAGGCAAATTAATGATGTATTGCTCTTTCGACTACTCTCATATTTCTATGACATCATGTTTACCCTATCTGTTTAATTATAGATTTTTGTCCTTCGATTTGAACTGCTGTACAGTTCTTTCAATTTGGGCCCATATTTGCATGTTACCGTATTTTCTTTAACAATCCTACCATTTTCTACAAAACATCCCTTGCTATGCAACAGATTATGTAGTGCATAATTTTTCCCTTTACATAGATCAAGGCTCCACGGATGCCATACTGCACACAAACCATGGATTTACAACCGTTGCTACTGTAAGACTTGATGAACATGGTGACTTGTATTTTGGCACTGGCTTTTGGAAAGAAATTGCAAAGTTTTATGTACTGAAAGCTGGCACTAAAATTGCGCTGCACATAAAAGAGCCTGGTCATGAGATATATGCTAACTTCCCCGACAAAATCATCCGTCCAGACTTTGTTCGAAGTAAGTTTTCTTTTCAACTATCTGCATGTTGACTTACCCAGCAATGTCAAATGAATTGTGTAGTATTTAAGCAACCAATTGTTATTCCCTTTTCTTACTATATTCCTACCTAATAACTTCTAGTTACCAATACACTTTTCTATTGCCCTGTTTTAACTAAATATTCCCTATACTCCCATTTCTATCAGAAAGCGCCGCTGACAAGGAGACTCCGGAGGTGGAGAGCGGGGCTGCCAACAAGCGGAGGTGGAGAGCGGGGCTGCCAACAAGCGGAGGTGGGGCGAGCTAGAACTGCAAGCAACTCCAGCAGGCCTAGACTTCATCAGCAGCCTCCCCGATGATATGTTGAGAGTCATCATCTCCCTCCTCCCAATCAAATATGGGGCGCGGACAACCGTCCTTTCCCGGCGGTGGCGCCCCCTATGGAACTCCAGCCCTCTCGACCTCATCGACACCCACGAGCTCTGCCATGGCTATCGCAAAAGCTTGGATGCGTTCTCCAAGATCCTCGGCAGTCACCTTGGCCCAACCAAAGGCCTTATAATGGGCAAGTTCCGTTCCAACGGCAAGGACTGAGCCAAGCTTGATGACTGGTTCCGATCCCCGCCCTAGATCAGCTCGAGGAGCTCACTTTTGATGATGGGCATATGCGGTAGCTGCCAACGTCTGCACTCCGCCTTGCGCCCATGCTGCGCGTCGCCAAGTTCAGGAACTGCCCTCCCCCTTTAATGACGCACCCGCTCTTATTCTACCACGACTGAAGCACCTCGAGCTCCTCGTCGTCTACCTCTCAAACGGTGACATGGAGCGC
Organism: Aegilops tauschii subsp. strangulata; assembly: GCF_002575655.3. NCBI lineage: Eukaryota > Viridiplantae > Streptophyta > Magnoliopsida > Poales > Poaceae > Aegilops > Aegilops tauschii. The sequence continues at coordinate 68,525,332 of NC_053035.3, forward strand.
CTGCTCCGTGGCTGTACTGCACTCGAGTACCTTTGTCTTTAGGCGATCAATGGGTTGAGTACCTTCCACATCACCTCCATGACTCTCCGGACTATTTATGTGTGTTGCTGGTGCGGCAGGAAGACATCACAAGATGTGTACCACGGTATGGTCACTGAGGACATACCTGCACTTGAGAGATTACTTGTAGTTGATCAAGAAGGTCCAACAAGAATCAATGTCATTTATGCGCCGAAATTGACAGTGGTGGGCTACTCGTCTCACAAATACTCTGAACTTGTTATTGGATCCACGCCCGTTCAGGTACAACAGCCGCCTTCTACCCCTCCTTCTATAAATTAACATTATTTCTAATTTTGAAGATGTTTGTTTGTCTTTCATCAAGAAAATGATTCCGACAAGCTTGACCCTGAAACTGCGCACAGTGATGGTCTTGGCACTAGAATCTATCAGCCCCAACCTGGAGCAAGTTGTCAGTTTCCCGAGATGCTTTCCGTGCCTGGAGAAGCTATATATCGAGGTGATGTTCCTTTCCTGTTAAATGTTAACCATAAGGGAGTTCAAGTTTTCTTATGGAACTTCTCATCCACTCCAACCTCTTGTGAAGAAGGCTACATTTTCTAGAATGTAATTAAATGCCCATGTTAATCATGTCAGATCGAAGATGGCATGTTAGTGCATTTTACAAATCCTGCAAACCAAATAGGCCTATAGTAATGTTCAAAACTGCATGTAGGCACTAACACGTTTTCTTCTTTTGCAGATAATATTAGGCCCAGTGGTGGATAATGTGATACAATATAACAATCACGTCGAATGCCTAGATCTGCATCTCTCAGAAATTACTTTGAACTCCTACCGAGGGACCTTACCGGAGATTATATTCGCCAGGTTCTTTGTTCTCAGAGCAAGGGTGCTGAAGGAAATGAGGTTTGCCCTACATTTATTTCACAAAAATGAATGGTTTGTTGATCAGCGCCTGCGGCAGAATGGAGTAGGCTCCAAAAATGCTGAATTTCATTTTGGAACTTCAGATGACAGAGTAATCGGAAGTCATCGTGTCAACCCCATACATGACTTCTCAGTGGCTGACCCCTTTGCAAAAATTGTGAGGTTTCGAAACCAGACTTAGAAGCGGTGATATTAGTTTGAACCTCTATGATATCCATGTTCAGCGGATCAGCGCGAGCGTTTGCAGCTGATGAGCTGAATTTCATTTCTAATATCAGTTTGAACCTTGTAATCTTCAAATTTGAGCCATATAACTCTGGAATTTGAACCTTGTAACATTTCGAGCTTTTGTGGTACAATCGTTGAAATGGCATCATATAAGACTCGTATATTGCTAGCACTATTTTGACCTTAATATGCAATGGTCTTAGATTTTATTAACCATTCTCGAATCAGTTTACCTTGTCGATCTCACACCACACGATCTGTATAGCTAACTCGGCTGCGATCTTCGACATTATTGCACACAGTTGGTTTCTTCCACCGTGTGCACTATAGAGCAGAATTAATTATCGCACTCGAGTGTCCATCATCACCCTTCTGTGTAACTTTGACCTCATCACCCACGGGTAAACTTATGATCGAAGTCATTCCACACACTTCCTTTTTACAAAGCTTTTTGCCAATAAACGCCCATGATTTGTCCCTCTTCTAGCCGACGCATGGCCAAACTAGTCGAGCGGGAAGCTTGCGTAGTAAACAGCACGGTAGCGGGGGAATAGGCTCACCGACGATACATTTGGCGCCTCTTTGAGCCCACGCGTGCGGTGCAGTGTTGTCAAGCGTGCACTGGAATCCTCCGCTATGAACGCCGTGACAAGACGTGACGATTACAGGCCGGCTGCCCCATTTATTACAGCGGCCATTTAACCCTTGTGTCTCTTCAACCTTTCGATCGTGCCCCACCATTGCAAGAAGCACACCCACCACGAGAAATTCTTAGAGGGTATGTTGCGTGGCTCCAATGGCGCTCCGAACGGTTGCCGACAACGAGCAGCAGTTCACCATGCGTGCCGTGGTGGACACCCACAGAAGGTTCATGGACCTCTCGGTGGTGTACACGAACGACCCGGTCTGGGTGGAGCACTCCATCGACATCATGGAGCAGTTGCTTGCCGCGGAGAAGTACAAGGTGGTCGGGTTCGACCTCGAGTACACCTGCGCTCATGCCGGGTCTCGTCCCAAGGTCGCCGTCGCCCAGATGTGCATGTGCCACCATGTCCTCGTCTACCACTACTGCCTGGCCACAAGGCCTTGCGAGCGTTTCGCCAGGTTTGTCAACAGCTCCCACTACATGTTCGCTACGGTGGACATCACCAACAATGTAAAGGCGCTCGAGAATTCGGGCATCGCCTGCCAGAATCTTGTCGACATCTAGGGCCAATACAAGATCTAGGGCAGCAAGGAGCATGAGAAGGACTCACTGGTTCACCTCGCCGAGGCCATCATCGACCCCTACTACAGAGACATGAAGGATTTGTGCAAATAGGACAAGCGTGCTTGGCACTCGGCCTGGATGGAGAAACTCGACAAAGCTCACTTCGTGTACGCGGCCAAGGAGGCGTACACGAGCTACGACATGTATAGGCGGATCGTTGACATGAGGAAGTGCATCCTTCCCCAAAACGGCCAGGGATCCAGTCGGAAGCAGAGCAATGGCAAGCGTCATCGCAACAATAAGTAGATGATTAGATCCTCGTTTCTCCTACTTTAGTATGCATGTGTGTAGTCACTTGTGTAATTGTATGCTTAATTTGGTTATGCAATGTTGTCTTTTTAAGTATATATGTTGATGCTCTGTAGACAGAGCGTAGATGTTGTGCGGACAAAGAAAATCACATCGCACACGGACTAAACAATGGAACCCGTCGGTGATGTTTTCATCAATCACTCACAATTGTATACCAGCAATCGTTTGCTCACAACACTCACGGCTTGTTAGCAGTAATCGTCTGTGTTGTTATTGGTCTTCGCACATGTTTCCGATTACAGACCTGCTTGCCTCGTATCACACACATCTTGTTCATTTGAACCGTTTCTGTTCTCATGTCTCAACGCGAATAGTTCATCCGAGTGAACCGCATGCCGTATATCGCACACACCTTTGATCTGGCTGACCGTTTCTTTTGTGTTGCCTAATCACAAATAGTTCATCCGAGTGAATCGTATGCTGTACATCACACACACCTTCATCTGGCTGCCCGTTTCTTTTGTTCCTCCTCATCGCAAACAGTTAATTGAGCTGAACCGTATGCCCTGCATCGCATACGCAACTAAAATCTGAACCGTGTTTGATGCATCCTCCATCGCAAACGTTTTGCACCTTTTTGATGGTTTTTTACACCACCGTTTGCAATTATGGCATCGCACACAGTTTCGTCGAAGGGTCTCAGATCGTAGTGTCGCGTTAGCAGCAACCTGCAGTAGTGATGGATCCTTCCCCTTCGATTCATCTGTCCAAAAAATGTCAAACGCTGGGAAAACATTCCCAAATGTTTTCCCTCTTCGTCTGCAACATGTAGTACTGCGTTAGATCACCATTAGCACTGCATATTGCAATGTCATGCATAGTGATGCATATGTTTGCGTTATATTTACTATTTCTTCCCCCCTCTTCTCTCCGGTAGACACCGAGACTGACGCTGCTTCCGAGTATGACTACACCCCTGACGTTTAGCCACTCTCAGCAGAGCTTCCAGGCAAACAAACCCCCTTGATCATTCCGATATCGCCCATTCCATTCTCTCTCATGCTTGCATTAGATTTTGCTACCGTAATGATTGCTCCTATTCTGATGCATAGCCTGCTTTTCTAACCTGCTTTTGTACCTTACATGTGTATCCTATATGATTAGTATAGGTTGGTTAGTGATCCATCAGTGACCCCACACCTTGTCCCTGCTGACCCTGCTTCATCACCGATGACTCGATCAACGTGAATGAAGTCCAGGGCCCGACACATCACCTCACCCCCCCTTTTGTTGTATGACTCTACAGAGCTACTATCGAGTGCCGAGGGTGACACCTCGTAACGCACTCCCGAAGATAACTCTATAGTGCAGCTAATCAGTCGTGGTCTATTGAGGGTGATTCCTCCTTCACCACTCCCGATAACGACTCTGTTGTGCAATACCTCAAGTGTGAACCATCAAGGGGGATTCCTCCAAGTTCACCTTGACGGTTACTGCTACCTCTTGAGCTTGCATTGGTTTTTCCCTTGAAGAGGAAAGGTTGATGCAGCAAAGTAGAGATAAGTATTTCCGTCAGTTAAGAACCAAGGTATCAATCCAGTAGGAGGAACACATAAGTCTCCAATGATAGCACCTACACAAACAAACAAATACTTGCACCCAATGCGATAAAGGGGTTGTCAGTCCCTTCACGGTTACTTTCAAGGATGAGATCTGATAGAGATACATATAAAATATAAGAGTGACAAATAAGATAAAGGTAAATAAATTGCAGCAAGGTATTTCTGTGTTTTTGGTTTCATAGATCTGAAAATAATATGATAAAAGATAGACCCGGGGGCCATAGTTTTCACTAGAGGCTTCTCTCTTGAAAGAAAGCATACGGTGGGAAACAAATTACTGTTGAGCAGTTGATAGAAAAGCGAATAATTGTGTAGATATCCAAGGCAATGATCATGTATATAGGCATCATGTCTGAGACAAGTAGACCGACTCCTGCCTGCATCTACTACTATTACTCCACACATCGACCGCTATCCAGCATGCATCTAGTAAGTTAACAAGAACGGAGTAACGCCTTCAGCAAGATGACATGATGTAGAGGGATAGATCCAACCAATATGAATAAACCCCATCTTTTTATCCTTAATGGCAATAATACAATACGTGTCATGTCCCCTTCTGTCACTGGGATTGAGCATCGCAAGATTGAACCCATTACAAAGCACCTCTCCCATTGCAAGAAAAATCAGTCTAGTTGGCCAAACCAAATCAATAGATCGGAGAGAAATACAAAGCTATATAAATCAAGGATAAAAGAGTTCAGAAAGACTCAAATAATATTCATAGAAATTATGAACATAAACCCACAATTCATCGGATCTCAACAAACACACGGCAAAAGAAGATTACATCGAATAGATCTCCAGGAACATTGAGGAGAACATTATGTTGAAGATCAAAGAGAGAGAAGAAGCCATCTAGCTACTAGCTATGGACCCATAGGTCATTGGTAAACTACTCACACATCATCGGAAGGGCCGCAAGGTTGATGTAGAAGCCCTTCGTGATCGAACCCCCTCCGGTAGAGTGCCGGAAAAGGCCCCAAGATGGGATCTCATGAGAACAGAAGCTTGCGGCGGTGGAAAAGTATTTTTGGTGTGCCTCTTGGTCTTCGAGGAATATTAGGGTATTTATAGAAGAAGAATTAGGGTTAGTGGAGCCACAAGGGTCCCACAAGCCTGGTGGGGGCATGCCCTACGAGCTCGTGGCCATCCCGTGGACCTTCTGGACTCCTCCCGAAGCTTCCTAGGTGTCTTGTTGGCCAAGAAAGATCATCAAAAAGTTTTGTTCCCTTTGGACTCCGTTTGGTATTGTTTTTGTAAAGGCAAAAACAAGGAAAAACAACAACTGGCATTGGGCACTAAGTTAATAGGTTAGTCCCAAAAAATTATATAAAATAGCATAATAACGCATATAAAACATCCAAGTTGGATAATATAATAGCATGGAACAATCAAAAACTGTAGATACGTTGGAGACGTGCTACTTCTTGTGCTTGCGTTGGTTTTTCTCTTGAAGAGGAAAGGGTGATGCAGCAAAGTAGAGATAAGTATTTCCCTTAGTTTGAGAACCAAGGTATCAATCCAGTAGGAGACAACGCACAAATCACCGAATACCTGCAACAAACAATCAAACAACTTGCACCCAACGTGATAAAGGGGTTGTCAATCCCTTCACGGTTACTTGCAAAAGTGAGATCTGATAGAGATAGATAAACGATAAAGTAAATATTTCTGATATTTTTGGTTTATAGATCAGAAAGTAAAAGATTGCAAAATAGTAGATCAGAAACTTATATGATGGAAAATAGACCCGGGGGCCATAGGTTTCACTAGTAGCTTCTCTCAAGATAGCAAATAATACGGTGGGTGAACAAATTACTGCCGAGCAATTGATAGAAAAGCGCAAAGTTATGATGGCATCTAAGGCAATGATCATGAATATAGGCATCGCGTCCGTATCAAGTAGACCGAAATGATTCTGCATCTACTACTATTACTCCACACATCGACCGACTCCTGCCTGCATCTAGAGTATTAAGTTCATGAAGAACATAGTAACACATTAAGTAAGATGACATGATGTAGAGGAATTAACTCAAGCAATATGATGAACACCCCATCTTTTTATCCTCGATGGCAACAATACAATACGTGCCTTGCTGCCCCTACTGTCACTGGGAAAGGACACCGCAAGATTGAACCCAAAGCTAAGCACTTCTCCCATTGCAAGAAAACCCAATCTAGTTGGCCAAACCAAACCGGTAGTTTGAAGAGAATTACAAAGATATCAAATCATGCATAAAACAATTCAGAGAAGATTCAATTAATATTCATACATAAGCTGATCATAAATCCGCAATTCATCGAATCTCGACAAACACACTGCAAAAGAGTATTACATCGAATAAATATCCAAGAACATTGAGGAGAACATGGTATTGAGAATCAAAGAGAAAGAAGAAGCCATGTAGCTACTAGCTATGGACCCATAGATCTGTGGTAAACTACTCCCGCTTCATCGGAAGGGCAATAGAGTTGATGTAGAAGCCCTCCGTGATCGAATCCCCCTCCGGTAGGGTGCCGGAAAAGGTCCCTAGATGGGATCTCATGGGTACAGGAGGTTGAGGCGGTGGAAAAGTGTTTTCGTGGATGCCTCTGGTGGTTTGGGGATATACACGAATATATAGGTGAAAGAATTAGGTCAGGAGGGTCACGGGGGGGGGGGGCACAAGGGTGGGGGCGCGCCCAACCCCCTGGGCGCGCCCTCCGTCCTGGTGGCCACCTCGTGGCTCTTCCGACTTCATCTCCAAGTCTCCCGGTTGTCTTCTGGTCCAAGAAAAATCATCGCGAAGGTTTTATTTCGTTTGGACTCCGTTTGGTATTCCTTTTCTGCGAAACTCAAAAACAAGGAAAAACAGGAACTGGCACTGGGCTCTAGGTTAATAGATTAGTCCCAAAAATAATATAAAATAGCATATTCATGCATATAAAACATCCAAAATAGATAATATAATAGCATGGAACAATCAAAGATTACAGATACATTGGAGATGTATCAAGCATCCCCAAGCTTAATTCCTATAATTTATGATAAATGATAAATGATAAAAACAGAATTTCTGACGTGGAATGTGATACATCTCCAACGTGTCTATAATTTATGAAGTATTCTTGCCGTTATATTATAATTCTTGGATATTTTACAATCATTTTATAGCAACTTTATATCATTTTTTGGGACAAACCTATTGACATAGTGCCCAGTGACAGTTCATGTTTTTGCTTGTTTTTTACATCGCAGAAAATCAATACCAAACGAAGTACAAACGCGGTGAAACTTTTTGGAGATTTTTCTAGACCAGAAGACACCCGGTGGGCCGAAGAAGTACCAGAGGGGAGCTCCGAGGGGAGCACAATCCACCAGGGCGCGCCCAGGTGGGTTGCGCCCAACTTGATGGCCCCCCGCACCGCCTCTTCGCCCTATAAATTCCCAAATATTCCAAAAACCCTAGGGGAGTCTATAGATCAGAAGTTCCGTCGCCGCAAGCCTCTGTAGCCATGAAAAACCAATCTAGACTCCGTCCCGGCACTCCGCCGAAGGGGGAAATCATCACCGGTGGCCATCTTCATCATCCTGGCGGCCACCATGATGAGGGAGTAGTCCACCCTTGGGGCTGAGGGTTTGTACCAATAGCTACATGTTTAATCTTTCTCTCTCATGTTCTTTAGTTGAAACGATCTTGATGTATCGCGGGCTTTGTTAATATAGTTGGATCATATGGTGTTTTCCCCTCTCGATCTTGTTGTGATGAATTGAGTTTTCCCTTTGAGATTTCGTTTTATCGGATTGAATACTTTTATGGATTTGAGAGCACTTGATATATGTCTTGCATATGAATACCCGTGGTGACAATGGGGTATTATATTGATTCACTTGATATATGTTTTGGCACTCAACTCGCGGATTCTCGAGGTGACATTGGGGTAATCTCTGCATAGGGGTTGATGCCTGTTTTCGTCTTTGTTTCTCCGGTAGAAATCTTGGGTCACTCTTTGAGGTTCTTTGTGTTGGATTGAGTATTATGAATCTGAATTTGCTTTGGTGTTATTTTAGTACGAACTCTTGATAGATCGATCGAAAAGAACAACTTGGATATATTTTAGTACGAACTCTTGATAGATCGATCGAAAATAATAAGTTGGTGTTATTTTAGTACGAACTTGTAACGACCCGGATTTGGTAGAATCCAAGTCTTTGTGCTTACTGTGCTATCCCTGGATCATAGCTAGCACACACAGTAACAAGAATGAATATCAGTAAAACATACATCATTTCACTACAACGATAAATCCAGAATTAGGTAAATACATACCATTGGCACAGCTCAATGCTGGCACGTAATACAGCGGAATAATACATAGTTGCTAAGTTAGGGCTCCATCAACGCTACTGGGCTCGTTGAGTGTAGACCATAACCCTATCGTCTCTTAATCTGTCGAGATCTGCACATGACAGGTGCAGATGAGTACGTGGAATGTACTCGCAAGTTACAAAGGAAAGTATAACAGATTATATATGCAGGGTAAGTATTGGTGGAGGTTTCCTTTGCATAAAGCCAATTTTCTCCTATAGTAAATTTTGTAAACTTCTTTTGAAATAGAAATAGTTTTTAGTATAAAAGGTAGGAGTGAGAAACTTGGATATACGCACCAGTGCTCATTCTCCAAAAATAGTTTAAAACATACATATGGTTGAAGTGAAACACATTCATTGTGCTCATTCCTCAACTTTAACCCTTAAAACAGATTTTTAGAAAAGAGAGGGGAGATTCTTCTTCAGTCCAAGTCTTCAGTTGCTCAAAATTGCCCGTAACCGGGGGCACGGCTAATCGATTAGGTTTAACCCTCTGCAGAGGTCGTACACGTTCCCCACATGACACAACCAACCCCGTTTATCGTTACACACTTGGGTGTACGACTAGGAGGAGGTTGTGACGAAGCCTTTCCTTAACAGCCCCCTATACCACCAAGCCGCCCGCAACTTCGGCACGAAGGCCTCTCTCCGATGGCGGTCCTGGGGTAGGGTTTCCCGTTAGTACTAAGCTAAGCCAGAGCCCATAGTAGCATGCGGCTGTACTAGAAGCTACATCAAACTGTACTTGGAAGATCTCAGTCCCCTGGACGGCAATCCCCACCAAAAACCTGTGTGCAAGACCCCAGTCGGGCGCATTCACTGCAAGACCCCGATGAGCGCAATCACTTGTAGACGCTCCCGTCAATACCATTCCGCCCAGGGAGTAGAGGTAAAATAGTATATAGTTTTGTTTTCCAAAAGTTTTCACAAAACGTTGCCCCAAAAGAGGCAAGTTTAAAGGTTTAAAACAATTTTGGTTTTCATCCCACCCATTTTGTGCAAGCGTGGCCAAGCATGGTTGCAAGTCTTGAACCTATGGCTCTAGCTAGTAATAATACTTGTAAAACTTTTATAAAACATGCATAGTATTAAAATATAAAGGAATATGCATAATATGAAAACATAGGTCAAAGCATGATCAATTTGCAACTTGCCTGAGTCTTGAAGTTGATTCCCTACTTGTTATCGTCACTCCTTTACTTTACGATATATCTAACAACGAAAGAAAATACTTCAACACACAACAATTCAAATAAAGATCCAAATAAAAGATTCAAATTAATAATACAAACACATTCTTAGGATAATTATCATGTCGTGGCTATGGTTGAGATAAGAAGTTTCTTTGGATGGGAATGTGTCATAGATTTTATTCTAGGGTGGGTCAAGTTGGCTCAAGGGAAGATCATGGTGTCAATATATAGAGTGATTGAGAGACAAGTTTTGACAACCAAATTTCCATAAAGAAACTATTTAGAATATTAGACTTGTGGTCAACTATGGGAATTGAAAGTTATGAGTTTAGGGAATTGAAACTAATAATTTACTAACTCCAAATTTGTGCGGTAGTAACATATGACCACAGAGATTTATAGGGATCAATCTAAGAGATTTATCTAAACATAAAATTTAATTGGTCGAAGATGTTAAATTATGAGTAAGGAACGTGATTTTATGGTGTAGAGGCTAAAACATGAACTAAGCATGGTTGAAAAATTAAGGTATGGGTCCTAACAAATAGGTATGGTTCCGATGACCAATTTTTATATAATAAGCTTTTTGATATGAATTATTGATTAAAGGATATAGCAAAAATATTCAATTTATCATTTAAATCAAAACTAAATTTTAATTTTCCCAAAAGTGAAATTTTATAATTTTATAAAAATCTATAGGTTCCAACGAATCCGGGGATATCTTATTTATCGAATTTGGACATACGGTTTGGGAGATAGGAATTTCCGAAGTTTGGATATTTTTCTGAAAATGAATAACGAGAATATAAATTAGGCTGCAACGTGGCATGTTCTAAGTGGTTGATACCCCTTCGTGGTTTAAGTAACAGAGGAGGCCTACGGGCTGTTGAACCAAGATCTGAAGGCTAAGAAAAGTGGAGGGGAGATGCTCACCGGAGTTGTGGCTGCCGGCGATGGAGAAGACGGCGGCGGCGTTCGGTGATGCTCGGATCTAGATGTGGAGAGGGCTCCGTCGTCGCTCGAGCAGCAGACGGGGAAGAGGAGGCCAGGGCGGCTCGAGGGTCACTACGGAGGCTCGGCCCTGTCCTCGGGCGGCGGTGGAGAAGCCGCCGAAGTTACGTGGAGCTCCGGTGGGTCGCGTTCTTTGCGGAGGTCGTGCTCTGGATGGGTGTTTGACGAAAATAATTGTTCAGGAAATTCGTAAGGGAATAACTCGCTCAGGGAAGAGGTTTGAGCACGAGGGGTTTACTGGAGAGGTCGCAAGCTTCAACAGAAGAAGGCGGCGACGCTCGGCTCCGGCGAGCAATTGCTCGGGAGTCGGAGGGCCTTGGACAGGGGATCGTGGACTGGGAGGTGCGGGGTTGAGAGGGGTTCCTCGGGGTCAATTTATAGTGGCTGAGGAAGCCAGTACGGGGAGATCAAGGAAGCTCAACATGGCCATTAATGGCTGTTTGTGCGTGTACGTTTCACGAATCAATTCGGCGATTTATGGCAGTAATGTTGGATTTTAATTCTCTGAACGGGTTCTCCTTACGTTCCTCTGTAAGTTTCGTGTCGGTGGCAAGTCGAAAGGATGACTGTGGTTAGCACTAGAGGGAGAGGAAGAGGTGAAAAGACACCATGGCTGTTCAAGTTCAGTTTCTGTAGATTGAACCTGCAGAGGAAGGAGACGAGCACGTGCATGCGCCTGGGCTTGAGGTGTGTAAGCTAGATGGGCTTTAGTGGAGAAATACTAGGCCCAAGGAGCAAGAGAATGAAAAATTAATATAACTTAGCCCAATTCGGTTGGAGAGAGATCGAAACAATGTGCGAGAAAATGTGGAATGGCCCAATTCAATTTTATATGTTTTTCTAATCTTTTAAGGTCATTATAAATTCCCTATAAGAACCACAATGATTTGAAACTCAATCAAATATTCAAATGAGCCCTATTAAATATTTTCTAACTTTTTCTTATGGAGAAGTCATATTATCTCCTCTCATTAATTTTTTTTACTTAAATGCTTTGCAATATTTAAATGGTATTAAAATTCCATATAAGATCCAACTTCACTGAAACTCATAATTTCAAAGAACTTCGAATGAAATATCCATCCACCACATTTGAGAAAGTCATTTTATTCTCACTCCATAAATCTAAAGGTGGTTCCAAATATTTCATAGGAGTCCAAAACAAAGAAATCCAATTTGATTTTTTTAACATGTCTCAAATGTTTTTTTTACTTGACAATCACAACAACTCACTCAATCATATCTCATTATTATAACATTCCAAAATTTGGAAAATTTTGGGATGTTACAGAACTCTTGGATAAATCAATCGGAAAGAATAGCTACAAACAATTTCTTCTTATGTTCTCCGCTAGCTAAGAACTTTGGAGTGATTCTTCATCGCACTTTGAGGGATGGTTATATGATCCAATTAGATTAGCATTGTTGAGAAATTGCACTAGCGAAAGTACGGACCCCCGGCCTCATTTTCAAGCACTGCAATACCGTTTGTGCTCACTTTTGTTACTTGCTACCTTGCTATTTTTATTTATTCAGATTATAAAAATATTTTTCTACCATCTATATTACACTTTTATCACCATCTCTTCGCCGAACTAGTACGCCTATACAATTTGCCTTTGTGTTGGGTGTGTTGGCGACACAAGAGACTTTTGTTATTTGGTTGTAGGTTGTTTGAGAGAGACCATCTTCATCCTATGCCTCCCACGAATTGATAAACCTTAGGTCATCCACTTCAGGGAAATTTGCTACTGTGTTATAAAACTCTGCGCTTGGAGGCCCAACACGAGTCTACAAGAACAAGTTCTTTAGTAGACATCAAGCTCTTTTCTGGCGCCGTTGCCGGGGAGGTTAGGTAAGCGGAACTCACACCCCGTCAACGAAGCTCTTTTCTGGCGCCGTTGCTGAGGTGAGTGCTTGATGGTATATCTTTAGATCTTGCAATCGAATCTTTTAGTTTCTTGTTTTATCACTAGTTTGGTTTATAAAATAAAACTAAAAAATGGAATTGAGGTGGCCTCATATTATTCATATTTATCATGTATTTCTAGAAAATGATGGATCAGAAAATTGTGCTCAATTGATAGAAGAAGAATTCAATAAAATGTTTGGCACAAAATCCATGAATGATGAGCATGATTGCAATGTTTTTAGTGTGAATTCTTTGAATATCCATGATGCTAGTTATATGCAAAGCCATAAGCTTTGGGGTGCTATGTTTGATGAAGATGATATTTTTACCGCCCCCCCCCAGTTTTGATGAGAAAAATTATTATGATTATAGCATGCCTCCTATTTATGATGATTATATTGATGAAAGGGGATTTGGAGAGGTCATGACTTTATTTAATGATGATTCCACTATCTTGGAAGAGGTTTAAAATGATTATGAAAACAAAGTTACTATCTATGATAATTATGGTGATGACATGTATGCTATATTGAATAATGATAACCATGAAACTTGTCATCACGATTTTAATTTTCAATCACATGGTAGTTATTTCATTGAATTTGCTCCCATCAATAGTGATGAGAATAAATTTTCTTATGTGGAGAGTAATAAAATTTCTATGCAAGTGGATCATGAAAAGGATGCTTTATGTGATAGCTATATTGTTGAATTCATTCGTGATGCTACTGAAAATTATTATGAGAGAGGAACATATGCATTTACATATTGCAATAATATCAAGTTTCCTCTCTATGTGTTGAAAGTTTTGAAGTCATGCTTGTTTTGCCTTCCTATGCTAGTTGGTTCTTGTTCCCATAAATTGTTTGCTCACAAAATCCCTATGCATAGGAAGTGGGTTAGGCTTAAATGTGCTTGCCATGTGATTCATGATGCTCTCATTATATTTCAATTCTTTGAATTTTATGTGAGCATCGTCATTGAAATCATCATGCCTAGCAAGGGGCGTAAAACAATAGCGCTTGTTGGGAGGCAACCCAATAGTTATATTTGAAATTTTTGTTTTCCTCGCTGTTATTCAATAAATACACAATTATGCCTCTGATTAGATTGTGTTTTCATGTTTTAATTAGTGTTTGTGCCAAGTAAAACCATTGGGATAGTGTGGATGATAGTTTACTTGATTCTGTGCAAAAACATAAACTTTTGCCCTCAGTCCAGGAATTTTCAAAATTAACTGGAACGTGCTTTTGCTCTGAAATTTTTAAAGATGATTGATATACAAATTCTCTGCGTTGTCCCAATTTTTCAGAATTTTTGGAGTAGCAGAAGTATGGTCCTGGTTTAGATTACTACAGACTGTTCTGTTTTTGACAGATTCTGTTTTCAAAGCATAGTTTGCTTGTTTACTCGTTTCTATGGCTTATATTGCTCAATATAAATTGTGGAAATGATAAGGTACAGTAGGAATTGTGTGAGAACAATTATGAATCTTGTCTTTTACAGTACCAAAGTGGATGATTTGTCTTTATCATACTAACCTATCTCATGAAGTTCCGTGAAGTTTTGTGTGATTGAAGTTTTCAAGTTTTGGGTGAGATATCGATATGAGGAGAATAAGGAGTGTAAAGACCCTAAGCTTGGGGATGCCCAAGGCACCCCCAATGTAATATTAAAGGAATATCCAAGCAACTAAGCTTGGGGATGCCCCGGAAGGCATCCCCTCTTTCGTCTCCAACATTATCGGTATCCTCACTTGGAGCTATATTTTCATTCATCACATCATATGTGTTTTGCTTGGAGAGTCATTTTATTTTGTTAGGATTTTCTTGCTGTTATTTATAATAATGTTTTGCATCTTTTATTTCAATAAAAATGTCAAGTATAGCCTTTGCCATGCTTATTTTGCAAGTCTACATGTTGCTGTTTAAAAACAGAAAGTTCATCGCTGTTGCAAAAATTCTTGAGAAAGGTTAGAATGTGATAAAATGTTGATTTTTTGCACAATAAGCTATGATAAATTTTCTACAGTGTGGTAATTTTTCACAATTCTTGGGGTCAGAGAAGTATGGATCTTCTTGCATTCTTTACAGACTGTCCTGTTTAGACAGATTGCTGTTATGTTTGCATTGTTTGCATCTCTGCTTGTTTAATGATTCTATTTGAGGATAGGAGTATTAAATATGCAGAGGCATTTGGTAGACAATGTTAAATTATAATTTTAGTGATTTGCTACAGTAGAGAATGATAAGGTTTAGAGTTGATTTGTACCAACGTATCTCTTGAGTTCTTGTTGAGTTTTGTGTGGATGAAGTTTTTAAGATTTAGGGAAACCGTGATTTAAAAGGAATTAAGGAGACACAAAAGCTCAAGCTTGGGGATGCCCAAGGCATCCCAAGATAATATTCCAAGAAGTCTCAAGCATCTAAGCTTGGTGATGCCCCGGTAGGCATCCCACCTTTCTTCACCAACAATTATCGGTTAGTATCTGTTGAGCCTAAGTTTTTGCTTCGTCACATGAGTTGTGCTATTCTTGAAATGTCATTTTATTTTGTTTTGCTTGCTGTTTAAATAAGATACTTAGATCTGAAAGTTTTTAAATAAAAGAGAGTCCTCAAATAGCTACCCATTTACATAACTACTCACTTGATCTTCACTTATATCTTTTTGGAGTAGTTTGTCTTTTACTCTTGTGCTTCACTTATATCCTAAGAGTAAATTGTTGAATGAATTGAATACCATGAAGTTGAAATTATATGTTCATATCATGCCTAGTGGTAGCTTCACATTGGGTTTAGAAATTGAAATCTTTTGAAGCTTGGCAATCACAATATTGGTCATACAAGCAATTCATGAATGATAAGTATAAGGAAGAGAATGCAAATATATTATCTTGGACATCTTCTATGATTGTGAATACCCATTAATTATTTTCAAACTTGAGAAAATTAGTTGAAGTTGGACAAGGAAGACAATGTAATGAGTTATGGTTGTGCATATTTGCATAGAAGTTATATTGTCATGGATCCTCCAACATGTGGTGTTTGCCTAGGGTCTTTTGCTAGCCAAAAATTCGCACTAAGTAGAGATACTACTTGTGCGTCCAAAAACCCTTAAACCCAGCTTCTTGGCATGGGTTTCCACCATACCTACCTATGGACTGCGTAAGATTCAAGTAAGTTGTCATCGGTGCGATAAAGCAATAAAAATTGCTCCTAAATATGTTTGATCTTTTATTGTAAGGGAAAATTGAGCGTTGTACGAACTTGTGATGGCAAAGTAATAAAAGCGACAGACTGCATAATAAAGGTTGCTATCACAAGGGGCAATATAACGTGACATTCCTTTGCATTAAGAGTTTGGGCTTCCAAAAATAAAAAGCGCATGACAACCTCTGCTTCCCTCTGCGTAGGGCCTATCTTTTACTTTTCAGTATTTACTTTTTTGCAAGAGTCAGTAGTATGCATTCTCATGTCAACCTCAATTATTCTCTAGTTGGCAAGCATCATGTGGTGGGGAAAGATCTAGGCACATATGACCAGTCAAATATATTTGATCACGAATTATTATTGTTGACAATTATCTCTATGATAAATGAGTTGGGAGGCGAAACATTAAGCCCCTATCTTTCTCTGTGTTTGATGGATGCCATTTGTTCTAAGAATATGCTTTGAGTACTAGCAATCATAGAAGACTATATGATGATTGAGTATCTGGAGCTCTTACTTAGAATTTGTTGAATAAGTTGAATCGCAATTGCTTGGCGACTGGGAACATAGGTTGTTAAGTTTCAAGAGAATTCATTGTTTGAACCTTAACATGATGAGTTTGATGAGAAAGAGTTGCTGTTATGATGCTAGGAAAAGTGATTGAAATTATCATTGATTAAACTTATGCACTTTGCAAGCATCCACACTTCATAAATTATTTCTTTTATCATTTACCTACTCGAGGATGATTAGGAATTAAGCTTGGGGATGCTGACACGTCTGCAACGTATCTATAATTTATGAAGTATTCATGCCGTTATATTATCATTCTTGGATATTTTACAATCATTTTATAGCAACTTTATATCAATTTTTGGGACTAACCTATTGACATAGTGCCCAGTGCCAGTTGTTGTTTTTTGCTTGTTTTTTACATCACAGAAATTCAATACCAAACGGAGTCTAAACGGAGCAAAACTTTTTGGAGATTTTTTCTGGACCGGAAGACACCCGGTGGGCCAAAGAAGTACCAGAGGGGAGCTCCAAGGGGAGCACAACCCACCAGGGCGCGCCTTGGGGCCCAGGCACGCCCAGGTGGGTTGTGCGCACCTCGGTGGCCTCCCGCACCGCCTCTTCGCCCTATAAATTCCCAAATATTCCAAAAACCCTAGGTGAGTCGATAGATCAGAAGTTTCGCCACCGCAAGCCTCTGTAGCCATGAAAAACTAATCTAGACCCCGTCCCGGCACTCCGCCGGAGGGGGAAATCATCACCGGTGGCCATCTTCAGTATCCCGGTGGCCACCATGATGAGGGAGTAGTCCACCGTTGGGGCTGAGGGTTTGTACCAGTCAAGGTTGTCAGAATCGCGATCTTAAATCGGATCGGAGCTTCGATGGTAGGATCGCAAATCGTAGAATCTTCACTACCAGGATCATAGAAATGTAGATTCTAAGAACTAAAATCGTGGAATCATAGGGGTTAGTTTGGATCGTGAAGTCGTAGAATCGTATAACAGAATCGCAATTCTGACAACCTTGGTACCAGTAGCTATGTGTTTAATCTTTCTCTCTCGTGTTCTTGAGCTGACACGATCTTGATGTATCGCGGGCTTTGTTAATATAGTTGGATCATATGGTGTTTTCCCCTCTCTATCTTGTTGTGATGAATTGAGTTTTCCCTTTGAGATTTCGTTTTATCGGATTGAATACTTTTATGGACTGGAGAGCACTTGATATATGTCTTGCATATGAATACCCGTGGTGACAATGGGGTATTATATTGATTCACTTGTTATATGTTTTGGCACTCAAGTCGCGGATTCTCGAGGTGACATTGGGGTAATCTATGCATAGGGGTTGATGCACGTTTTTGTCTTTGTTTCTCCGGTAGAAATCTTGGGGCACTCTTTGAGGTTCTTTGTGTTGGATTGAGTATTATGAATCTGAATTTTCTTTGGTGTTATTTTAGTACGAACTCTTAATAGATCAATCGGAAAGAATAACTTGGTGTTATTTTAGCACGAACTCTTGATAGATCGATCAAAAAGAATAACTTGGAGTTATTTTAGTACGAACTCTTTGATAGATCGAACGGAAAGAATAGCTACAAACAATTTCTTTTTATGTTCTCTGCTAGATAAGATCTTTGGAGTGATTCTTCATCGCACTTTGAGGGATGGTTATATGATCCAATTAGATAAGCATTGTTGAGAGATTGCACTAGCGAAAGTACGGACCCTAGGCCTCATTTTCAAGCATTGCAATACCGTTTGTGCTCACTTTATTGTTTACTACCTTGCTGTTTTTATTTATTTAGATTATAAAAATATATTTCTACCATCCATATTACACTTTTATCACCATCCCTTCGCCGAACTAGTGCACCTATACAATTTGCCATTGTATTGGGTGTGTTGGGGACACAAGACACTCTTCGTTTTTTGGTTGTAGGGTTGTTTGAGAGAGACCATCTTCATCCTACGCCTCCCACGGATTGATAAACCTTAGGTCATCCACTTGAGGGAAATTTGCTACTGTCCTATAAAACTCTGCGCTTGGAGGCCCAACACGAGTCTACAAGAACAAGTTGTGTAGTCGACATCAGAATGCTACCTAACATGTTTATCATGTAATCTTTCTTTATGTGGCATGAATATTAAGATCCATAAGATTCAAAACAAAAGTTTAGTATTGACATAAAACCAATAATACTTCAACCATACTAAAAAGCAATCATGTTTTTTCCAAAGTATCATGGCTAAGGAAAGTTATCCCTACAAAATCATATACTCTTGTCATGCTCCATCTTCTTAACACAAAGTATTAATCATGCACAACCCCGATGACAAGCCAAGCAATTGGTTCATACTTTTTAACGCACTTCAGCTTTTTCAACTCTCACACAATACATGAGCGTGGCCATGGATATGGCACTATGGGTGGAATAGAATATGATGTTGGAGGTTGTGTGGAGAAGACAAAAAATAAGAAAGTCTCACATTGAAAAGGCTAATCAACGGGCTATAGGGATGCCTATCAATTGATATCAATGCAAGTGGGTAGGGATTGCCATGGAACGGATGCACTAGAGCTATAAGTGTATGAAAGCTCAAAAGAAAACTAAGTGGGTGTGCATCCAACTTGCTTGATCATGAAGACCTCGGGCATTTGAGGAAGCCCATCATTGGAATATACAAGCCAAGTTCTATAATGAAAAATTCCCACTAGTAATATATGAAAGTGACAAAATAGGAGACTCTTTATCATGAAGGACATGGTGCTACTTTCAAGCACAAGTGTGGAAAAGGATAGTAACATTTTCCCTTCTCTCTTTTTCTCTCATTTTTTATTTCCTTTTTCTCTTTTCTTTTTTTTTCTTTTTGGGCACATTGTCTTCTTTTTTTCTTGGGCTCATTTGGCCTCCTTTTTCCCTTTTTTATATTCATTCGGACTCTCATCCCAACTTGTGGGGGAATCATAATCTCCATCACCCTTTCCTCACTGGGACAATGCTCTAATAATGCATATGATCATCACACTTCCTTTTTACTTACAACTCAATACTGGAACAAAAATATGACTCTATATGAATGCCTCTGGTGGTGTACCAGGATGTGCAATGATCTAGCGTGACATGTATAAAAAAATATGAACGGTGGAGGAGCCACAAATACTATGCCAACTATATGATCGTGCAAAGCAATATGACAATGATGATATGTGTCATAATAAAAAGGAATAGTGGAAGTTGCGTGGCAATATATCTCGGAATGGCTATGGAAATGCCATAATAGGTAGGTATGGTGGCTGCTTTGAGGAAGATATAAGGAGGCTTATGTGTGATAGAGTGTATCATTTCACGGGGTTTGGATGCACCGGCGAAGTTTGCACCACAACTCAAGGTGAGAAGGGGCAATGCACGGTATCAAAGAGGCTAGCAAAACGCGGAAAGGTGAGAGTGCGTATAATCCATGGAGTCAACATTAGTCATAAAGAACTCACAAACTTATTGCAAAAGTTTATTAGCCCTTGCATCAAAGTACTACTACGCATGCTCCTAGGGGGATAGATTGGTAGGAAAAGACAATCGCTCGTCCCCGACCGCCACTCATAAGGAAGACAATCAATAATAAATCATGCTCCAATTTCATCGCATAATGAGGGACCATACGTGCATGCTTCGGGAATCACAAACTTTAACACAAGTATTCTTACTAAACAACAATTACTAACTAGCATGACTCTAATATCACCATCTTCATATCTCAAAACAATTGCAAGGAATCAAACTTCTCATATATTCAATGATCTTTGTGAAAGTTTTTATTATATCCCTCTTGAATACCCATCATATTAGGACTAAATTCATAACCCAAGCAAATTGCCATACTATTTATAAGACTATCAAAATAATATAAGTGAAGCATGAGAGTTCAACAATTTCTTTAAGATATAACCACCGCCGTGCTCTAAAAGACATAAGTCAAGCACTAGAGCAACTGCCTAGCTAAAAATATATAAGTGAAGCTCAAAGAGTATTCTAATAAATTCACGATTAATGTGTGTCCCTCTCAAAAAGGTGTGTCCAGCAAGGATGATTGTGGCAAACTAAAAAGAAAATAAAGCAAAGACTCATATAATACACGACCCTCCAAGCAAAACACATATCATGTAGTGAATAAAAATATAGCCCCAAGTTATTTACCGATGGATTGTAGACAAAAGAGGGGATGCCATCCGGGGCATCCCCAAGCTTAGATGCTTGGTTCTCCTTGAATATTACCTTGGGGTGCCTTGGGCATCCCCAAGCTTAGGCTCTTGCCACTCCTTGTTCCTTAGCCCATTGAAACTTCACCCAAAACTTGAGAACATCACAACACAAAACTCAACAGAAAACTCATGAGATCCATTAGTATAATAAAGCAAATCACCACTTTAGGTACTATTGTAAACTCATTCCAATTTCATATTAGCATTATATCTACTGTATTCCAACTTCACCATGGTTCATACCCCCCGATACTTGATAAACCACAAGTATAGGGGGTCAATCGTAGTCCTGTCGATAAGTAAGAGTGTCGAATCCAACGAGGAGCAGAAGGAAATGACAAGCAGTTTTCAGCAAGGTAATGTCTGCAAGCACTGAAATTATCGGTAACAGGTAGTTTGATAACAAGATAATTTGTAAGAGCAAGTAACGGTAACAGAAAATAAAGTGTAGCAAGGTAGCCCAATCCTTTTATGGCAAAGGATAGGCCAAAACGGTCTCTTATAATAAGCAAAGCATTCTTGAGGGCACACAGGAATTTCATCTAGTCACTTTCACTATGTTGTTCTGATTTGTGTTCTCTACTTTGATAATTTGATATGTGGGTGAACCGGTGCTTGGGTGCTGTTCTTACTTGAACAAACCTCCCACTTATGATTAACCCCCTCACAAGCATCCGCAACTACGAGAAAAGTATTAAGATAAAATCTAACCATAGCATTAAACATATGGATCCAAATCAGTCCCTTACGAAGTAGCGCATAAACTAGGGTTTAAGCTTCTGTCACTCTAGCAACCCATCATCTAATAACTACTCCACAATGCATTCCCATAGGCCCAAAGATGGTGAAGTGTGATAATCCCCAAGTGTAGGGAATCATTGTAGCAATTTCCAAAGGTGGAAGTGATAAGTATGGAGTGTCGAACCCACAAGGAGCTAAAGGTAAGATCAATATTCTCTCAAGCCCTATCTGCCACTGATATGACTCTACGTACACCGAACGTTTGCTTCCAACTAGAAACGAGAAATAAAACTATGTTGTGGGTATGAAGAGGATAACTTTGCATGATATCGGAGAGCTAAAATATCAAAGTAGTTGCTGTTATCATAAAGTTAGAATATACTACTAAATATTATAAATAGCGAGTGTGGAATAATGATGGATCGGTGTGCGGAATTCTCCTAGGCAATTTTTAACAAGACCGATAATCGTCATTGCAATTTCATATGAGGGAGAGGCATAAGCTAACATACTTTCTCTTCTTGGATCATATGCACTTATGATTGGAACTCTAGCAAGCACCCGCAACTACTAAAGATCATTAAGGTAAAACCCAACCATAGCATTAAAGCATCAAGTCCTCTTTATTCCCATACGCAACAACCCCCTTACTCGGGTTTGTGTTTCAGTCACTCACCAACCCACTATAGGCGAATCAAGAACGTATTGCAACAGCCTACAACAGGAATCCCTCACGCTTGCGTGACACGGAGGGCACAATAGGACAGCACCAAAATAAATATACAACTCGTACCAAATCTAGATCATCAATCAACCCCAAGACAAAGGATATCTACTCAAAACATCATAAGATGGCAACACATCATTGGATCATAATATGTGGCATAAAGCACCATGTTCAAGTAGGGATTACAGCAGGGTGCGGGAGAGTGGACCACGTAAAATAGATGAGGATGGTGATGTTGATGAAGACGATCACCGCGGCGATGATTCCCCTCCCGATGGCACTCCGGCGTGACCGAGAGAGAGGAGGAGAGGTTCTCCCCCTTGTGCTTCCTCCTCCATGGCCTCCCCCTAGATGGGGAGAGGTTCTCCCTGTGGTCCTTGGCCTTCATGGCAATGATGGCCCCTCCGGGATCCTCCTCCATGGCCTCCGGTGATGATGGCCCCCTCCGGCAGGGTGCCAGAGAGGGCCTAGATTGATTTCTCGTGGCTACAGAGGCTTGCGGCGGCGGAACTTCCGATCTAGGTTAATTTCTGGGGGTTTATGTATTTATAGGAATTTTTGCGTTGGTTTCACGTCAGGGGGGTTAGTCGTCCACGAGGCAGGGGCCCACGCCCAGGGGGGTGGGCGCGCCCCCCACCCTCGTGGACAGCCTGGGACTCTTCTGGCCCAACTCTTTTGCTCCAGGGTCTTCTTTTGGTCCATAAAAATCAAAAAAAATTGGCACGTCAATTGGACTCCGTTTGATATTCCTTTTCTGTAAAACTCAAAAACAAGGAAAAACAGAAACTGGCACTGAGCTCTAGGTTAATAGGTTAGTCCCAAAAATCATATAAAATAGCATATAAATGCATATAAAACATCTAAGATGGATAATATAATAGCATGAATACTTCATAAATTATACATACGTTGGAGACGTATCAGCATCCCCAAGCTTAATTCCTGCTCGTCCTCGAGTAGGTAAATGATAAAAGAAATAATTTATGAAGTGTGAATGCTAGCAGGTGCACAAGTTTGATCAATGATAATTTCAATCACCTTTTCTATCATCATTATATGTCATAACAGTAGCTCATCTCATAAAACTTTTCATGATCAAGTAACAAGCTATTCACATGTTAAAGTATAGATCATAAACTTTCTTGAAAACTAACAAACAGTGCTCTTAGTCATCAAACAATTGCAATTCATCTTATTTTCAGGAAGGGTCTATGTCAGAGCTTTGATTTAGCAAACTCCACATACTCAACTATCATTTAATCTTTCGCAATTGCTAACACTCACGTGATATTTATGGGTTCAAAGTTTTAATCGGACACAGAGAAAGATAGGGGCTTATAGATTCGCCTCCCAACCTTTTACCTCAAGGGTAATGTCAAGAATAATAGTTCATGATAACTTACATCCAATTGGATATATATATCAGGATCTTTCCAACACAATGTGCTTGCTAAAGGATAAAATGTAAAAAGAAAAGGTGAAGATCACCATGACTCTTGCATAAGGTAGAAGATAAAAGTAAAAGATAGGCCCTTCGCAGAGGGAAGCAGAGGTTGTCATGTGCTTTTAAGGTTGGATGCACAAAATCTTAATGCAAAAGAACGTCACTTTATATTGCCTCTTGTGATAGAGACCTTTATTATGCAGTCCATCGCTTTTATTTCTTCCCTATCACAAGTTCGTATAAAGCTTATTTTCTTCGCACTAATAGATCATACATATTTAGAGAGCAATTCTTATTGCATGCACCGATGACAACTTACTTGAAGGATCTTACTCAACCCATAGGTAGGTATGGTGGACTCTCATGGCAAAACTAGTTTAAGGGATATTTGGAAGCACAAGTAGTATCTCTACTTGGTGCAAAGAATTTGGCTAGCATAAGGGGGAAAGGCAAGCTCGGCATGTTGGATGATCCATGACAATATATTCTATTTCGGATATAAGAAAACATAACCCATTACATTGTCTTCCTTGTCCAACATCAACCTTTTAGCATGTCATATTTTAATGAGTGCTCACAATTACAAAAGATGTCCAAGATAGTATATTTATATGTGAAATATCTCTTCCTTCAATATTCTTTCATGAATTGTTCAAGTGACCAATTCTGAGTTTGCTAACCTTCAATAAGTTTACTACCTATACTTATTATGTGTGAAGTCATTACTCCCCATGTTATAAGCATATGAAACGTATATAAATTCAGATCTATGATATTCAATTCATTCAACCATTTACTCATAGGATATATGTGAAGCACGTGAGTAAATGACAAACTACTCCAAAAAGATATAAGTGAAGAACACTGAGTAGTCAAATAATTAACTAGCCATGGGAGGATTATTTTTCATTCAAGATTTCAGATCCAATGATTTTATTCAAACAGCAAGTAAAAATGAAAATACGCTCCAAGCAAAACACATATCATGTGACGAATAAAAATATAGCTCCGAGTAAGGTATACCGATAGTTTTGAAGACGAAAGAGGGGATGCCTTCCAGGGCATCCCCAAGCTTAGGCGCTTGAGTCTTCCTTGAATATTACCTTGGGGTGCCTTGGGCATCCCCAAGCTTAGGGACTTTCCACTCCTTATTCTCCTCATATCGATATCTCATCCAAAGCTTGAAAACTTCAATCACACAAAACTTAACGGAACTTCGTGAGATAGGTTAGTATGATAAAGAGTAAACCATTCACCTTGGTACTGTCAAAGACAAGGTTCATAATTGTTCTCACACAATGCCTACTGTACCATATCATTTCTACAATTAATATTGAGAAATATAATCCATAGAAACTAGAAAACAAGCAAACTATGCAATGAAAACAGAATCTGTCAGAAACAGAACAGTCTGTAATGATCTGAACAGAAACCATACTTCTGCTACTCCAAAAATTATTAAATAAAATGGTGGACGTGAGGAATTTGTCTATTAACCTTCTGCAAAAAGAATCAACTCAAAACCACTCTTCTGTAAAACATGACAGCTAATCTTGTGAGCGCAAAGTTTCTGTTTTTTACAGCAAGATCACATTAACTTTCACCCAAGTCTTCCCAAAGGTCTTACTTGGCACTTTATTGAAACAAAAGCTATAAAACATGATTACTACAGTAGCTTAATCGTGTAAACACACAAAAACAGTAAGGGTAAATATTGGGTTGTCTCCCAACAAGCGCTTTTCTTTAATGCCTTTTAGCTAGGCATGATGATTTCAATGATGCTCACATAAAAGATAAGAATTGAAACATAAAGAGAGCATCGTGAAGAATATGACTAGCACATTTAAATCTAACCCACTTCCTATGCCTAGGGGTTTGTGAGAACACAATTTATAGGAACAAGAATCAACTAGCATAGGAAGGCAAAACAAGTATAACTTCAAAACTTTAAGCACATAGAGAGGAAACTTGATATTATTGCAACTCCTACAAGCATATATTCCTCCCTCATAATAATTTTCAGTAGCATCATGAATGAATTCAACAATATAACCATCACATAAAGCATTATTGTCATGATCTACAAGAATAGAAAATTTTCTACTCTCCACATAAGCAAAATTCTTCTCATTTGGAATAGTGGGATCACTAATTCCTAAAGTTGACACTTTTCCAAACCCGCTTTAGATGATAGTATTATTCATACTCCAAAATATATAAGTGAAGTTCATGGAGCATTCTTTAATTAATATAGACTAACCAATATCCAAGCTCAAAATATATAAGTGAAGCACACGAAGCATTCTATAAAACCATACTCAAATGATTTAAGTGAAGCATAAAGAGCAATTCTATAAGATCATACTTAAAAGATTTAAGTGAAGCACATGAAGTATTCTATAAATAAATGAAGGTCTATATCATGCTAGCATGGTTCTTAAAGGAAAAACAAAAACACAAAGGACACAAATCATGTGAACAAAACAAAAACCGAGGTATACCGATATTTGTTGAAGAAGAAAGATGGGATGCCAACCGGGGCATCCCCAAGCTTAGATGCTTGAGTATCCTTTGAAATATTTACTTGGGGTGCCTTGGGCATCCCCAAGCTTGAACTCTTGTCTCTCTTTATTCTTCTCATATTGATAGTTCCTCGATCTTCGAACACTTCATCCACACAAAACTTTAACAAAAACTTTGTGAGATCCGTTAGTGTAATAAAGCAAACTACCACTTTAAGGTACTGTAATGAACTCATTCTTTATTTATATTAGTGTTAAACCTACTGTATTCCAACTTCTCTATGGTTCATACCCCCCAATACTAGCCATAGATTCACCAAAATAAGCAAACAACACGCGAAAAACAGAATCTGTCAAAAACAGGACAGTCTGTAGTAATCTGGAAATTTAGTAAACTTATGTAACTCCCAAAATTATGAAATAAATTTGAACATTTGAACAATTTGTACAGAAGTAATGTGCAAAAAGTATCAGACCCATTTGACCTTCCAGTAAAAAATGTAAATTCATGCACTACAGCCAAAGTTTCTGTTTTTGTTCTGCACATAGTAAACAAGCAATCTAATCATCCTAAAACCAAAGCTTGGCACATTATTTTTATAATACAATGGATATATACAAGGGGATAATTATTTACAGAGAAACTTCCATGAAAAATTCTACATTGTTTCCGTGAGCATGAACACAAGTGCTCAAGGTCGACCCTCACTTCTTCAATGCATAACTTTCCAATCACTTCTCTTTTTGAAAAACTTTTTAGGCATGAGAGGCAAGTAATAATTTTTTTGTATTTTCATTCTTATTTTTTTTGTATGTTTCACCCACAACTAAACAGAAACAAAAACGAAAAACAAAATCTTCTTAGTGAAGAAAGCAAACAAGCACACACGAGAATATCAACCCCACGCTATTGCTCCCCGGCAACGGCGCCAGAAAAGAGCTTGATAATCCCCAAGTGTAGGGAATCATCGTAGCAATTTCCAAAGGTGGAAGTGATAAGTATGGAGTGTTGAACCCACAAGGAGCTAAAAGTAAGATCAATATTCTCTCAAGCCCTATCTGCCACTGATATGACTCTACGTACACCGAACGTTTGCTTCCAACTAGAAACGAGAAATAAAACTATGTTGTGGGTATGAAGAGGATAACTTTGCATGATATCGGGGAGCTAAAATATCAAAGTAGTTGCTGTTATCATAAAGTTAGAATATACTACTAAATATTATAAATAGCGAGTGTGGAATAATGATGGATCGGTGTGCGGAATTCTCCTAGGCAATTTTTAACAAGACCGATAATCGTCATTGCAATTTCATATGAGGGAGAGGCATAAGCTAACATACTTTCTCTTCTTGGATCATATGCACTTATGATTGGAACTCTAGCAAGCACCCGCAACTACTAAAGATCATTAAGGTAAAACCCAACCATAGCATTAAAGCATCAAGTCCTCTTTATTCCCATACGCAACAACCCCCTTACTCGGGTTTGTGTTTCAGTCACTCACCAACCCACTATAGGCGAATCAAGAACGTATTGCAACAGCCTACAACAGGAATCCCTCACGCTTGCGTGACACGGAGGGCACAATAGGACAGCACCAAAATAAATATACAACTCGTACCAAATCTAGATCATCAATCAACCCCAAGACAAAGGATATCTACTCAAAACATCATAAGATGGCAACACATCATTGGATCATAATATGTGGCATAAAGCACCATGTTCAAGTAGGGATTACAGCAGGGTGCGGGAGAGTGGACCACGTAAAATAGATGAGGATGGTGATGTTGATGAAGACGATCACTGCGGCGATGATTCCCCTCCCGATGGCACTCCGGCGCGACCGAGAGAGAGGAGAGGTTCTCTCCCTTGTGCTTCCTCCTCCATGGCCTTCCCCCTAGATGGGGAGAGGTTCTCCCTCTGGTCCTTGGCCTTCATGGCAATGATGGCCCCTCCAGGATCCTCCTCCATGGCCTCAGGTGATGATGGCCCCCTCCGGCAGGGTGCCAGAGAGGGCCTAGATTGATTTCTCGTGGCTACAGAGGCTTGCGGCGGCGGAACTTCCGATCTAGGTTAATTTCTGGGGGTTTCCGTATTTATAGGAATTTTTGGTGTTGGTTTCACGTCAGGGGGGTCTCCGAGTCGTCCACGAGGCAGGGGCCCACGCCCAGGGGGGTGGGCGCACCCCCCACCCTCGTGGGCAGCCCGGGACTCTTCTGGCCCAACTCTTTTGCTCCAGGGGCTTCTTTTGGTCCATAAAAAATCAACAAAAATTGGCACGTCAATTGGACTCCGTTTGATATTCCTTTTCTGTAAAACTCAAAAACAAGGAAAAAACAGAAACTGGCACTGGGCTCTAAGTTAATAGGTTAGTCCCAAAAATCATATAAAATAGCATATAAATGCATATAAAACATCTAAGATGGATAATATAATAGCATGAATACTTCATAAATTATAGATACGTTGGAGACGTATCAAAGTGCCATGTAGTCTACGTTCACATGACACCACTAAGGGAATCACAACATACATATCATAAAAATATCGAACACATATCAAGTTCACATGATTACTTGCAACATGATTTCTCCCGTGACCTCAAGAACAAAAGTAACTACTCACAAATGATATTCATGCTCAAGATCAGAGGGGTATTAAATAGCATAATGGATTTGAACATATAATCTTCCACCAAATAAACCATATAGTAATCAACTACAAGATGTAATCAACACTACTAGTCACCCACACGTACCAATCTGAAGTTTCGGTACAAAGATTGAACACAAGTGATGAACTAGGGTTTGAGAGGAGATGGTGTTGTTGAAGATGTTGACGAAGATTGGCCTCCCAAAGATGAGAGGGTTGTTGGTGATGATGATGGCTTCGATTTCCCCTCCGGGAGGGAAGTTCCCCCGATAGACTCGCTCCGCCGGAGGGCAAAGGTGCTCCTGCCCAAGTACCGCCTTGAGACGGCGGCGCTCTGTCCCGAAAGTCCTCTCCTTATTTTTTCAAGGTCAAAATGACATATATACGAGAAGATGGGCACCGGAGGTGGGCTGGGCTGAGCGCAACCCATCAGGGCGCGCCTGGGGGGCCTGGCGCACCCTGGTGTCTTGTGCTCACCAGGTGGCCCCCCCTCTGGTAGTTACTTGCTCCAATATTTTTCATATATTCCAAAATAATTCTTTGTAATTTTTCAGCTCATTTGGAGATGTGTAGAATAGGTATCTCTGACATTGCTTTTTTAGGTCCAGAATTCCAGCTGACGGCATTCTCCCTCTTTGTGTAAACCTTGCATATTATGAGAGAAAAGGCACTAGAATTACTCCAAAAAACATTATACATAAAAACATTATAAATAATAGTAGGAAATCATGATGCAAAATGGACGTATCAACTCCCCCAAGCTTAGACCTCGCTTGTCCTCAAGCAAAAGCCGATATCGAAAAACATGTCCACATGGTTTGAGAGAGAGGTGTTGATAAAAACAAAATACGGACATGGTAGCATCATGCTTATTATCATAACAACAAAAAACTTTATCATAAACTTTTTCATATAACTTTTATCATATGACTTCTCATGAACAAGTAACAATTCATCACAACATCGAAGTATAAAGCATAAACCTTATTGAAAATCGACAAACTAAGTTCTCAGTCAACTTTGCAACTACAATTCATCGTATTTTCAGGAAGGGTCTTGTATCGGAGCATTTTGGAAAGTCACATACTCAACCATCTTTTAGTCTTCTATGATTTCTAACACCCAAAGCATACCTATGAGCAAAAAGTTTCAACCGGACACATAGGAAGATAGGGGCTTATAGTTTTGTCTCCCAACGTATTCACCTAGAGGGTGATGTCGACAATAATAACTCATGCTCACTCATATCCAACTGGATATATGTGCCTAGATCTTTCCTCACCACATGATGCTTGCAAAAAGATAAAATAAAAAGGAATGGGAAGAATACTTTGACTCTTGCATAAACGTAAATACATAAAAGTAAAAGATAGGCCCTTCGCAGAGGGAAGCAGAGGTTGTCATGCGCTTTTTGGTTGTATGCCAAATCCCTTAATGCAAAAGAACATCACGTTATATTGCCCCTTGTGATAGCAGCCTTTATTATGCAGTCCGTCGCTTTTATTACTTTGCCATCACAAGTTCATACAATGCTCAATTTTCTCTTACACTAAATGACTGAACATGTTTAGAAGCAATTTTTATTGCCTTATTGCACCGATAACAACTTACTTGAAGGATATTACTCAATCCATAGGTAGGTATGGTGGACTCTCAAAACATGGATTTGGGTTTAAGGTTTTGGATGCACAAGTAGTGCCTCTACTTATTGCAGAATTTTTGGCTAGCAAAGATATTGAGCAAGCACCACATGCTGAAGGATCTATGACAATATAGCTTCTATGTGAATATGAACAAACATAACACATTATGTCGTCTTCCTTGTCCAACGTCAACAATTTTTACATATAATATTTAATGGGGCTCACAATCACAAAAGATATCTAAGATAGTATATTTGCATGTGAATCTTCTCTCCCTTATTAATTCTTTCGTGAGTTGCATCGCTGACCAATGCTATGCTTGTCAATCTCCAATAAATTTTACCACTTATACTTTTCCTTATGTGATGTCATTACTTACCATAAGATTAGCATATGATCCTTTTTATTTATTTCCTCTTATTTTGATTGCAACAAGAAAGTAAAGAAGCAAAACTAAAACTAAACTTTATTTTATAGCTCTCACTCGATTACATAGATAAATAGATCACGAAACTAATAATATTAAGTAGATCATAGTAAACTTTTATTCAGCTAAATCATAGGGTAACTAAAGATCAAACTAAGATAGATAAAGGCAAAGAATGTGGTGGTGATACGATACCGGGGCACCTCCCCCAAGCTTGGCACCAGCCAAGGGGAGTTTATCCTCCGGCTTCCATGGAAGCGGCTCACCATCATAAGAGGAAGCACGAGTCTCACGAGTCTTGCAAATGGCTTCTAAACTCATACCTTTAA
The DNA here is from genome assembly GCF_002575655.3 of Aegilops tauschii subsp. strangulata. Taxonomy (NCBI): domain Eukaryota; kingdom Viridiplantae; phylum Streptophyta; class Magnoliopsida; order Poales; family Poaceae; genus Aegilops; species Aegilops tauschii. The sequence goes on from NC_053035.3 coordinate 68,556,602, forward strand.
ATCTCGCCTCATATTCAAAGACTTGATTTTGGAGATCATATATTTGACTTTGCAGAAAATTGATTTGCTCGTTGAGGGTGAAGACGATGTCCTTCATAGACCGGCCATCCACCTTGTGATCACGGGAGAAATCCGTAATCATGAGGTGATTGGCACCAAGTCCATGTTCCACCATCCCTTTGCACTTGAAGACCTCCTGCTCCGTAGCTTCGAGCCTGGCCTCCATGGTTCCCGTCTTCTTAGGCCCTTGAACATCCTGGATGTGGAGCACTCCCTCACGCATCTCAATGGTTTGAGAGTGCTTCCTCACCTCCGACAACTAAGGGTTGATTACCCTCTAAAAGAACTTGTCCTTGGAGGAGCTCGGTGCGGCCATGGCGATCTAGATCTGTCAGAAAAAAGCAAGAAACAAGAACAGAAGATTTCTCCGCGATACGACGGTCAATAAGTTCGGGGGGTATTGATACGTCTCCAACGTATCTATAATTTATTATTGTTCCATGCTATATTATATTCTGTTTTGGACATTATTGGGCTTTATTATACACTTTTATATTATTTTCGGGACTAACCTATTAACCGGAGGCCCAGCCCAGAATTGCTGTTTTTTGCCTATTTCAGAGTTTCGCAGAAAAAGAATATCAAACGGAAACCTTTGGGAACGTGATTTTTGGAACGAACGTGATCCAGAGGACATGGACCCTACGTCAAGACATCAACCAAGAAGGCACGAGGTAGGGGGCGCGCCTACCCCCCTGGGCGCGCCCTCCACCCTCGTGGGTCCCATGTTGCTCCACCGACATACTTCTTCCTCCTATATATACCTATGTACCCCCAAACTACCAGATACGGAGCCAAAAACCTAATTCCACCGCCGCAACCTTCTGTACCCGTGAGATCCCATCTTGGGGCCTTTTCCGGAGCTCCGCCGGAGGGGGCATCGATCACGGAGGGCTTCTACATCAACACCATAGCCTCTCCGATGATGTGTGAGTAGTTTATCTCAGACCTTCGAGTCCATAGTTATTAGCTAGATGGCTTACTCTCCCTTTTTGGATCTCAATACAATGTTCTCCCCCTCTCTTGTCGAGATCTATTCGATGTAATCTTCTTTTGCGGTGTGTTCATTGAGACAGATGAATTGTGGGTTTATGATCAAGTTTATCTATGAACAATATTTGAATCTTCTCTGAATTCTTTTATGTATGATTGGTTATCTTTGCAAGTCTCTTCGAATTATCAGTTTGGTTTGGCCTACTAGATTGATCTTTCTTGCAATGGGAGAAGTGCTTAGCTTTGGGTTCAATCTTGCGGTGTCCTTTCCCAGTGACAGTAGGGGCAGCAAGGCACGTATTGTATTGTTGCCATCGAGGATAACAAGATGGGGTTTATATCATATTGCATGAGTTTATCCCTCTACATCATGTCATCTTGCTTAAAGCGTTACTCTGTTCTTATGAACTTAATACTCTAGATCCATGCTGGATAGCGGTAGATGTGTGGAGTAATAGTAGTAGATGCAGGCAGGAGTCGGTCTACTTGTCGCGGACGTGATGCCTATATACATGATCATACCTAGATATTCTCATAACTATGCTCAATTCTGTCAATTGCTCAACAGTAATTTGTTCACCCACCGTAATACTTATGCTCTCGAGAGAAGCCACTAGTGAAACCTATGGCCCCCGGGTCTATTTTCCATCATATTTAATCTCCCGACAACAAGCTATTTCCGGCGCCATTTTTATTTTGCTTTCTTTACTTTTCATCTTTATCATGAAAATACCAAAAATATTATCTTATCATATATATCAGATCTCACTCTCGTAAGTGACCGCGAAGGGATTGACAACCCCTTTATGCGTTGGTTGCGAGGATTTATCTGTTTGTGTAGGTGCGAGGGACTCGTGCGTGACCTCCTACTGGATTGATACCTTGGTTCACAAAAACTGAGGGAAATACTTACGCTACTTTACTGCATCACCCTTTCCTCTTCAAGGGAAAACAACGCAGTGCTCAAGAGGTAGCAAGAAGGATTTCCGGCGCCGTTGCCGGGGAGTCTACGCAAAAGTCAACATACCAAGTACCCATCACAAACCCTTATCTCCCGCATTAAATTTTTTGCCATTTGCCTCTCGTTTTCCTCTCCCCCACTTCACCCTTGCCGTTTTATTCGCCCTCTCTTTTCCGTCCGCCTTCCTCTCTCTTTTTGCCCCTTGTTCTTTCTGTCGTTATGTCTGAAATTGGGTAAATTATTGTCGATATGGACAATAATAATATCATGGAAAATTCTGATGCTCCTGCTGAAGAACCCCCTATCTTACATACAAAAAAATCCGAATTGGTAGTGGTAATATTATTGGAAAAGGAGTTATCCAAGATTTCTTTACTTGTGCCGATGCTTTGCCTTCTATGGGTAGTTCTATTCTTCATAGAACTAGTAGTCTTGCGGACGCTATCGCCATGCTTGTAGTTGAACTTGAAAGACAATTTATGCACTTGCATCCTTGCATACAAAGGATTTTCCTAGAATTTTCTAATATCGAGCATTCTTCTGTTAAGCGTGTCGCTACTATCTTTTTGGCTCATGAGTTTAGATTTATAATAAAAGAGGCCAAAGAAATCTTTGCGCATTATAGGGTGGACGCTGGCCGTCCTCCCATAGAGGCTATCCTCTTTGATCAAGAAGAAATAATGCGTTTTCAATCTTTAGACTATGTTGCTTTCAATGAAAATCTTAGAAGAAGGGTTCCTACCAATGTTCTAGTTGATAGAATTTCTGAACTTAATAATGATTTGGCTATTCTAAATAATGAGCTAGGATATTCTCTCGAGTATAGGCTCACAAAGTTCTGTCAAAAGAATGCTTATAATGATGAATTGGTTGTGCAATACGAAGGGCCGAAGGAGGAACCTATACCTCCTAAAGTTGATCTTGGGAACTTTTGTCCCATTAAATTTAGCCCTTTTGATTACTTTTGCTTGCCCCAAAGGAAACTTGCTACTGAACGTAGAGAATATGAAATGAGTTTTAATGATCTATCCTATTATTATGGCAATACCTAGATCTATCCTTGCTTTTATGCCTAGCTAGGGGCGTTAAACGATAGCGCTTGTTGGGAGGCAACCCAATTTTATTTTTAGTTTTTTGCTTTTTGCTTATGTTTAGGAATAAATATTTGATATAGCCTCTGGTTAGATGTGTTTTTATGTTTTAATTAGTATTTGTGCCAAGTTTAACCTATAGGATCTTCTTGGATGATAGTTATTTGATCTTGCTGAAAATTCCAGAAACTTTCTGTTCACGAAAATAATTCTTAAAAATCACCAGAACGTGGTAAAATATTGATTCCAATTTCTGCTGATCAATAAACAAATTGTCTAGGTCGTCCTATTTTGTCTGAATTTTTTGAGTTCCAGAAGTTTGCGTTAGTTCAGATTACTACAGACTGTTCTGTTTTTGACAGATTCTGTTTTTCGTGTGTTGTTTGCTTATTTTGATGAATCTATGGCTATTAAAATAGTTTATAAACCATAGAGAAGTTGGAATACATTAGGTTTAATACCAATATAAATAAATAATTAGTTCATTACAGTACCTTGAAGTGGTGTTTTGTTTTCTTTTGCTAACGGAGCTCACGAGATTTTCTGCTGAGTTTTGTGCTGTGAAGTTTTGAAGTTTTGGGTAAAAGATTTGATGGATTATAGAACAAGGAGTGGCAAGAGCCTAAGCTTGGGGATGCCCATGGCACCCCAAGATAATCTAAGGACACCTAAAATCCAAAGCTTGGGGATGCCCCGGAAGGCATCCCCTCTTTCGTCTACTTCCATCGGTAACTTTACTTGGAGCTATATTTTTATTCACCACATGATATGTGTTTTGCTTGGAGCGTCTTGTATTATTTGAGTCTTTGTTTGTTAGTTTTCCACAATCATCCTTGGTTTACACACCTTTTGAGAGAGACACACATGATTCGGAAATTGTTAGAATACTCTATGTGTTTCACTTATATCTTTTGAGTTATATAGTTTTTGCTCTAGTGCTTCACTTATATCTTTTAGAGCATGGTGGTGGATTTGTTATATAGAAACTATTGTTCTCTCATGCTTCACTTAGATTATTTTGAGAGTCCTGCAAAACAGCATGGTAATTTGCTTAAATTATGATAGGCATTCAAGATTATTAAAAAATATATTCTTATGAGTGTGTTGAATGCTATGAGAAGTTTGATGCTTGATAATTGTTTTGAGATATGGAGATGGTGATATTTGAGTCATGCTAGTTGAGTAGTTTTGAATTTGAGAAATACTTGTGTTAAATTTTGTGATTCCCGTAGCATGCACGTATGGTGAACCGTTATGTGATGAAGTCGGAGCATGATTTATTTATTTGATTGTCTTCCTTATGAGTGGCGATCGGGGACGAGCGATGGTCTTTTCCTACCAATCTATCCCCCTAGGAGCATGCGCGTAATACTTTGCTTTGATAACTTGTAGATTTTTGCAATAAATATATGAGTTCTTTATGACTAATGTTGAGTCCATGGATTATACGCACTTTTCTTCCTTCCACCATTGCTAGCCTCTCTAATACCGCGCACTTTTCGCCAGTATCATATACCCACCATATACCTTCCTCAAAACAGCCACCATACCTACCTATCATGGCATTTCCATAGCCATTCCGAGATATATTGCCATGCAACTTACCACCGTTTCGTTTACTATGACACGCTCCATCATTGTCATATTGCTTCGCATGATCATGTAGTTGACATCGTATTTGTGGCAAAGCCACCGTTCATAATTCTTTCATACATGTCACTCTTGATTCATTGCATATGCCAGTACACCGCCGGAGGCATTCACATAGAGTCATATTTTGTTCTAAGTATTGAGTTGTAATTGTTGAGTTGTAAGTAAATAAAAGTGTGATGATCATCATTTTTAGAGCATTGTCCCAAGTGAGGAAAGGATGATGGAGACTATGATTCCCCCATAAGTCGGGATGAGACTCCGGACTAAAAACAAGAGGCCATAAAAAAAGAGGAAAGGCCCAAATAAAAAACAATAAATGAGAGAAAAAGAGAGAAGGGACAATGTTACTATCCTTTTACCACACTTGTGCTTCAAAGTAGCACCATGATCTTCATGATAAAGAGTCTCCTATGATATCACTTTCATATACTAGTGGGAAATTTTCATTATAGAACTTGGCTTGTATATTCCAATGATGGGCTTCCTCAAAATGCCCTAGGTCTTCGTGAGCAAGCGAGTTGGATGCACACCCACTTAGTTTCTTTTGTTGAGCTTTCATACACTTATAGCTCTAGTGCATCCGTTGCATGGCAATCCCTACTCACTCACGTTGATATCTATTAATGGGCATCTCCATAGCCCGTTGATACGCCTAGTTGATGTGAGACTATCTTCTCCTTTTTTGTCTTCTCCACAACCACCATTCTATTCCACATATAGTGCTATGTCCATGGCTCACGCTCATGTATTGCGTGAAGATTGAAAAGTTTGAGAACATCAAAAGTATGAAACAATTTCTTGGCTTGTCATCGGGGTTGTGCATGATTTAAATACTTTGTGTGGTGAAGATAGAGCATAGCCAGACTATATGATTTTGTAGGGATAACTTTCTTTGGCCATGTTATTTTGAGAAGACATAATTGCTTAGTTAGTCTGCCTGAAGTATTATTATTTTTATGTCAATATTAAACTTTTGTCTTGAATCTTTCGGATCTGAATATTCATACCACAATTAAGAGAATTACATTGAAATTATGCCAAAATTCTGTTTTTATCATTTACCTACTCGAGGACGAGCAGGAATTAAGCTTGGGGATGCTTGATACGTCTCCAACGTATCTATAATTTTTTATTGTTCCATGCTATATTATATTCTGTTTTGGACATTACTGGGCTTTATTATACAGTTTATATTATTTTTGGGACTAACCTATTAACCGGAGGCCCAGCGCAGAATTGTTGTTTTTGCCTATTTCAGAGTTTCGCAGAAAAAGAATATCAAACGGAGTCCAAACGGAATGAAACCTTCGGGAACGTGAATTTTGGAACGAACGTGATCCAGAGGACTTGGACCCTACGTCAAGACATCAACCAGGAACGCACGAGGTAGGGGGGCGCCTACCCCCTGGGCGCGCCCTCCACCCTCGTGGGGCCCATGTTGCTCCACCGACGTACTTCTTCCTCCTATATATACCTACGTACCCCCAAACTACCAGATACGGAGCCAAAAACCTAATTCCACCGCCGCAACCTTCTGTACCCGTGAGATCCCATCTTGGGGCCTTTTTCGGAGCTTCGCCTGAGGGGGCATCGATCACGGAGGGCTTCTACATCAACACCATAGCCTCTCCGATGATGTGTGAGTAGTTTACCTCAGACCTTCGGGTCCATAGTTATTAGCTAGATGGCTTCTTCTCTCTTTTTGGATCTCAATACAATGTTCTCCCCCTCTCTTGTGGAGATCTATTCAATGTAATCTTATTTTGCGGTGTGTTTGTTGAGACCGATGAATTGTGGGTTTATGATCAAGTTTATCTATGAACAATATTTGAATCTTCTCTGAATTCTTTTATGTATGATTGGTTATCTTTGCAAGTCTCTTCGAATTATCAGTTTGGTTTGGCCTACTAGATTGATCTTTCTTGCAATGGGAGAAGTGCTTAGCTTTGGGTTCAATCTTGCGGTGTCCTTTCCCAGTGACAGTAGGGGCAGCAAGGCACGTATTGTATGGTTGCCATCGAGGATAACAAGATGGGGTTTATATCATATTGCATGAATTTATCCCTCTACATCATGTCATCTTACTTAAAGCGTTACTCTACTCTTTTGAACTTAATACTCTAGATGCACGCTGGATAGCGGTCGATGTGTGGAGTAATAGTAGTAGATGCAGGCAAGAGTCGGTCTACTTGTCGCAGACGTGATGCCTATATACATGATCATACCTAAATATTCTCATAACTATGCTCAATTCTGTCAATTGCTCAATAGTAATTTGTTCACCCACCGTAATACTTATGCTCTCGAGAGAAGCCACTAGTGACACCTATGGCCCCCAGGTCTATTTTCCATCATATTTAATCTCCCGACAACAAGCTATTTATGGCGCCGTTTTTATTTTGCTTTCTTTACTTTGCATCTTTATCATAAAATACCAAAAATATTATCTTATCATATCTATCAGATCTCAGTCTCGTAAGTGACAGTGAAGGGATTGACAACCCTTTTATTGCGTTGGTTGCGAGGATTTATCTATTTGTGTAGGTCCGAGGGACTCGTGCGTGGCCTCCTACTGGATTGATACCTTGGTTCTCAAAAATTGAGGGAAATACTTACGCTACTTTACTGCATCACCCTTTCCTCTTCAAGGGAAAACCAACGTAGTGCTCAAGAGGTAGCAGGTATATAAAGATTTTTTATCTTGGGAAACAAGCAAACGGGAGGAAAACGGAGTCGGGAAGGTTCTCGAGGTGGGCACAACCCACCTGGGCGCGCCAGGCAAGGCAGGCGCGCCCTGGTGTATCGTGCTCTCCTCGGTTGCCTTCCTGGTTATTTCTTATTTTCCAAATTTTTGTAATAATCCGAAACTGACAGAAAATATTTTTGCGGAGTTTTCGGAGTCCATTTACTTACCGTATCATGTACCTCCACTTTTTCAGGATTCTGGAGTGTTCTGGAAGGTTTCTTTTATGTGCTCCTCCAGTGTCATGGTTTGGATAACATTACTTTCAACATTAATAGGTGTACCTGAGATATAGTGTTTAATTCTTTGTCCATTGACCACCTTCGGGTTAGTACCTTCAGCATTATTAATATTGATAGCTCCAGAGCGATACACCTCTTCGATAATATATGGTCCTTCCCATTTTGAGAGAAGTTTTCCTGCAAAGAATCTAAAAAGAGAGTTGTATAAAAGAACATATTCTCTAACCTTGAATTCTCGCTTTTGGATTCTTTTATCATGCCATCTTTTAACTTTCTCTTTGAATAGTTTGGCATTTTCATAAGCTTGGGTTCTCCATTCATCTAGTGAGCTGGTATCAAATAACCTCTTCTCACCGGCAAGTTTGAAGTCATAATTGAGTTCTTTAATTGCCCAATATGCTTTATGTTCTAACTCAAGAGGCAAATGACAAGCTTTACCATAGACCATTTTGTACGGAGACATACCCATAGGATTTTTATAAGTTGTTCTGTAGGCCCAAAGTGCATCATCTAATTTCTTACACCAATTCTTTTGAGACCTATTGATAGTTTTTTGTAATATCAGTTTTATTTCTCTATTGCTAAGCTCAACTTGACCACTAGATTGAGGATGATAGGGTGATGCAATTCCATGGTTAACATCATATTTAGCAAGCATTTTACGGAAAGCACCATGAATAAAGTGTGAACCACCATCGGTCATTAAGTATCTAGGGACTCCAAACCTTGGGAAAATAACTTCTTTAAGCATTTTAATGGAGGTGTTGTGATCAGCACTACTAGTTGGAATAGCTTCTACCCACTTAGTAACATAATCAACAGTAACCAAAATATGAGTATACCCATTAGAGGAAGGAAAAGGTCCCACATAATCAAAACCCCAAACATGAAATGGTTCAACAACAAGTGAATAATTCATAGGCATTTCCTGACGCTTACCGATATTACCAATTCTTTGACATTCATCACAAGACAAGACAAACTTACGGGCATCCTTGAAGAGAGTAGGCCAATAAAAACCAAATTTCAATACCTTGTGAGCAGTTCTATCTCCCGCATGATGTCCTCCATAGGCTTCGGAGTGACATTTCCGTAGGATTTGTTCCTGTTCGTGCTTAGGTACACAACGTCTAATAATACCATCTACTCTTTCTTTATAAAGATGCGGGTCATCCCAAAAGTAATGTCTTAAATCATAGAAGAATTTTTTTTCTTTTGTTGGTATGTGAAACTAAGTGGTATATATTTAGCAACGATGTAATTAGCATAGTCAGCATACCAAGGAGTATTATGAGAAACATTTATTGCAGCTAGTTGTTCATCAGGAAAACTATCATCAATGGGTAGTGGGTCATCAAGAATATTTTCTAACCTATACAAGTTATCAGCTACCGGGTTCTCAGCTACTTTCCTATCAGTGCTATGTGATACGTCTCCATCGTATCTATAATTTTTGATTGTTTCATGCCAATATTATACAACTTTCACATATTTTTGGCAACTTTTTATATGATTTATTGGACTAACCTATTGATCCAGTGCCAGTTCCGGTTTGTTGCATGTTTTTTGTTTCACAGAAAATCCATATCAAACAAAGTCCAAACGCGATAAAAATTTATGGAGAATTGTTTTGGTATTTATGTGATTTTTGGGAGGTGGAATCAACGCAAACAGAAGCCCACAGCCTCCAAGATACACCAGGGCGCGCCCCAGGGCCCAAGCGCGCCCAGGTGTCTTATGCCCTCTTTGGATGTTGGTTGGGGCCCTTCTTCTGGCGCAAGAAAAATTATTAATGGAGAAAAAAATCATGTAAAAATTTCAGCGCAATCAGAATTACGGATCTCCGGGAATTTAAGAAACGGTGAAGGGTCAGATTTGGGGAACCCGAAACAGAAGAGAACAGAGAGGGAGATCCAATCTCGGAGGGGCTCCCGCCCCTCCGCCGCCATGGAGGCCATGGAACAGAGGGGGAACTCTCCTCCCATCTGGGGGGAGTTCAAGGAAGAAGAAGAAGGAGGGGGGCTCTCTCCCCCTCTCTTCCGGTGGCGCAGGAGTGCCGCCGGGGCTAGGATCGTGACGATGTTCTACATCAACAACCTTGCTACCGTCAAAACCAACTTTCTCGCCCTCTATGCAGTGGTGTAACACCCCTTCTCCCCGCTGTAATCTCTACTTAAACATAGTGCTCAAATCCATATATTATTTCCCAATGATATTTGGCTATCCTATTATGTTTGAGTAGATCTATTTTGTCCTGTGGGTTAATCGTGATCTTGGTTTTTATGATTGTATATTTTATTTATGGTGCTGTCCTATGGTGCCCTCCGTCTCGCACAAACATGGGGGATCCCCGCTGTAGGGTGTTGTAATACGTTCATGATTCGCTTATGGTGGGTTGTGAGAGTGACAGAAGCTTAAACCCGAGTAGGTGGGTTGTTGCGTACGGGATAAAGAGGAGTTGATACTTAATGCTATGGTTGGGTATCACGGCCTTAATGATCTTTAGTAGTTGCGGATGCTTGGTAGGGGACCAGTCATAAGTGCATATGATCCAAGTAGAGAAAGTATGTTAGCTCATGCCTCTCCCTCATATAGAATTGCAAGAATGATTACCGGTACTTGTTATCAATTGCCTAGGGACAAATGACTTTCTTATTGACAAAAGCTATCCAATTTTATTACCTTGCAATTTATTCATAGTTTTATTCTTGCAAAGTACCCGTAGTTTTATTCTTGCAAAACAGTTTTATTCTTGTTCTAGGTAAAGCAAACGTTAAGTGTGTGTAGAGTTGTATCGATGGTCGATAGAACTTGAGGGAATATTTGTTCTGCCTTTAGCTCTTCGTTGGGTTCGACACTCTTATTTATCAAAGAAGGCTAAAAACGATCCCCTATACTTGTGGGTTATCACTATGTAAATCAAATTCTTGTAGCAAGAGAAACCACGTAATGAGTCTAGGTTTAGCATCTTTCTTTTCCATAAGATATTTTATAGTAGCATGATCAGTGTGAATGATTACTTTGGAATCAACAATGTAAGATCTGAATGTATCACAAACAAACACAACTGCTAAAAATTCTTTTTCAGTAGTAGCATAATTTCTTTGAGCACTGTCTAGAGTTTTACTAGCATAATGGATAACATTTAATTTCTTATCAAGTCTTTGTCCTAGAACAACACCAACAACATAATCACTAGCATCACATATAATTTCATAAGGCAAGCTCCAATTAGGTGGTTGAACAATAGGAGCAGAGGTTAAGGCTTTGTTAGTGTTTCAAAGGCTTCTACACAATCATCATAAAAACAAATGGAACATCCTTTTGTAAAAGATTAGCAAGAGGCCTAGAAATTTAGAGAAGTCCCTAATAAACCTCCTATAGAAACCAACATGACCAAGGAAACTACAAATACCTTTAATATCTTTAGGACATGGCATTTTCTCAATTGCATCAACTTTAGCTTTATCCACCTCAATACCTTGTTCAGAAATTTTATTCCCCAAGACAATACCTTCATTAACCATAAAGTGGCACTTCTCCCAATTCAAGACAAGATTAGTTTGTTCACATCTCTGCAAAGCTCGATCAAGGTTGCTTAAGCAATCATCAAAAGAAGTTATGTAAACAAAAAAATCATATGAAAACCTCAACAATCTTTTCACAAAAATCAGAGAATATAGTAGTCATACATCTTTGAAAGGTAGCAGGTGCATTGCATAAACCAAAAGGCATACATCTATAAGCATAAGTTCCAAAAGGACAAGTAAAGGTGCTTTTCTCTTGATCGGGTTGTGATACTGGTATTTGAGAGAAACTGGAATATCCATCAAAAAACAGAAGTGTGTCTGCTTAGATAATTTTTCTAGCATTTGATCAATAAAAGGCATAGGGTAATGGTCTTTCCTAGTAGCTTTATTTAATTTTCTAAAGTCAATTACCATTCTATAGCCGTTAACGATTCTTTGTGGAATAAGTTCATTTTTCTCATTAGGAACAACAGTAATACCTCCCTTCTTAGGGACACAATGAACAAGACTTACCCATCTACTATCAGCTATGGGATAGATTATACCTGCTTCAAGAAGCTTTAATATTTCAGTTCTTACCACTTCTTTCATCTTAGGATTCAATCATCGTTGGTGATCAACAACGGGTTTAGCATCAGGTTCCATATTGATTTTGTGCTGACATAGAGTGGGACTAATGCCCTTAAGATCATCAAGAGCATATCCAATAGCAGCTCAGTGCTTTCTCAGAATTTTTAATAATCGTTCTTCTTCATGTTCTGAGAGGTTAGCACTAATAATAACATGGTATATCTTTTTCTCATCAAGATAAGCATACTTAAAAGTGTCAGGAAATTGCTTTAATTCAAACACAGGATCACCTTTAAGTGGAGGAGGACCTCCTAGAGTTTCAATAGGAAAATTGTGTTTTGGGATAGGTTGTTGTTCAAAGAATATTTTATCTATTTCATTTCTTTCACGTAAGTGCATATCATTTTCATGGTCGAGCAAATATTATTCTAGAGGATCAGTAGGAGGCACGGCAATAGAAGCAAGACCAATTATTTCATCCTTACTAGGAAGTTCTTCATTATGAGGTTGTCTGTGAAACTTGGAGAAATTAAACTCATGAGACACATCTCCAAAACTAACACCGACAGTTTGTTTTTCACAATCTATCTTAGCACTAACGGTTTTCAAGAAAGGTCTTCCAAAGATAATGGGACAAAAGTCATCTTGTGGGGAACCAAGAACTAGAAAATCAGTAGGGTATTTTATTTTCCCACACAAGACTTCAACATCTCTAACTATCCCAAGTGGTGTGATGGTGTCTCTATTAGCAAGTTTAATAGTGACATCTATGTCTTCTATTTCAGCGGGTGCTATATCATTCATAATTTCTTGGTATAAGGTAAAAGGAATAGCACTCAAACTATTACCCAAGTCAAATAAACCATGATAGCAATGATCTCCTATTTTAACTGAGACAATAGGCATGCCAACTATGGGTCTATGTTTATCTTTTTCATCAGGTTTGGCAACTCTAGCAGCTTCATCATAGAAGTAAATAACATGCACATAAATATTTTGTACCAAGAGATCTTTAGCCATAGCAACACTAGGTTCTACTTTAATTTGCTCAGGGGTTTTAGGTCTTTAATATTACTTTTGCAAACCACACTTGATACCTTAGCATGTTCCTTTATCCTAACCGGGAAATGCGGGTTTTCAATATAAGTAGTAGGCACAACTGGATCAACATTGTAAATGATAGTTTCATCTTTTACTAGAACCGGTTCTCTAATTTCTTATTTAATAGGTGGATGACATTTAAACCACTTCTCATTAGGGATATCAACATGAGTAGCAAATGATTCACAGAAACAAGCTACTATCTCATAGTCAAGTCCATATTAGTGGTAAACTTGTGAAAAGCATCGGTATTCATAATTTTTTTAACACAATCAAACTGAAGCTTAATACCTGACTCTTTACCTTCCTCGAGTTCCCAATCTTTAGAGTTGTGTTTAATTCTTTCCAAAAGATCCCACCTGAATTCAATAGTCTTGTTCATAAACGAACTAGCACAAGAAGTATCGAGCATGGATCGATCATTACAAGAAACCCGAGCATAAAAATTCTCAATAATAATCTCTCTCGAAAGCTCATGATTGGGGCATGAATATAACATTGACTTAAGCCTCCCCCAAGCTAGAGCGATACTTTCTCCTTCACGAGGCCAAAAATTATATATGTAATTCTGATCATGATGAACTAGATGCATAGGATTAAACTTTTGGTGAAATTCCAACTTCAATCGATTCTAGTTCCAAGATCCAATATCGTAGAATAGCCTATACCATGTCAGTTCTTTTCCCTTCAAAGATAAAGGGAAAACCTTCTTCTTAACTTCATCTCCGGGTAAACCAGCAAGCTTAAACAATCCACAAATTTCATCCACATGTATAAGATGCATATCAGGATGTTCAGTTCCGTCTCCTGCATAAGGATTAGCTAACAGTTGTTCTATCATACCCGAAGGAATTTCATAACCAATATTTTCAGTAGGTGCATTAGGTTGAGGGGAAACTAATTGTGCTTCAGGTCGAGGTGAAGATACCCCAAACAAACCCCTTAAAGGATTGTTTTCCATAGTAACAAGTGACAATAAATTTCAGCACGTAATATAAATTTGTCCTTACCGATTTCCACTTACCAGGAGCGCTTCACTCCCCGGCAACAGCGCCAGAAAAGAGTCTTGATGACCCACAAGTATAGGGGGTCAGTCGTAGTCCTTTCGATAAGTAAGAGTGTCGAACCCAACGAGGAGCAGAAGGAAATGACAAGCTGTTTTCAGCAAGGTAATGTCCGCAAACACTGAAATTGCCGGTAACAGGTAGTTTGATAACAAGATAATTTGTAACGAGCAAGTAACAGTAATGGTAAATAAAGTGCAGCAAGGTAGCCCAATCCTTTTGTGGCAAAGGACAGGCCAAAACGGTCTCTTATAATAAGCAAAGTGTTCTTTAGGGCACACAAAATTTCATCTAGTCACTTTCACCGTGTTGTTTTGATTTGTGTTCGCTACTTTGATAATTTGATATGTGGGTGGACCGGTGCTTGGGTGTTGTTATTACTTGAACAAACCTCCCACTTATGATTAACCCCCTTGCAAGCATCCGCAACTATGAGAAAAGTATTAAGATAACATTAACCATAGCATTAAACATATGGATCCAAATCAGTCCCTTACGAAGTAGCGCATAAACTAGGGTTTAAGCTTTTGTCACTCTAGCAACCCATCATCTAATAACTACTCCACAATGCATTCCCTTAGGCCCAAACATGGTGAAGTGCCATGTAGTCGACATTCACATGACACCACTAAGGGAATCACAACATACATATCATCAAAATGTCGAACACATATCAAGTTCACATGATTACTTGCAACATGATTTCTCCTGTGACCTCAAGAAAAAGAGTAAGTACTCAAAAAATTTATTCAAGCTGAAGATCAGAGGGGTATTAAATAACATAATGGATCTAAACATATAATCTTCCACCAAATAAACCATATAGTAATCAACTACAAGATGTAATCAACACTACTAGTCACCCACAAATACCAATCTGAAGTTCTGGGATAAAGATTGAACACAAGTGATGAACTAGGGTTTGAGAGGATATGGTGTTGTTGAAGATGTTGATGAAGACTGGCCTCCCAAAGATGAGAGGTTTGTTGGTGATGACGATGGCTTTGATTTCCCACTCCGGGAAGGAAGTTCCCCTGGCGGAATCGCTCTGCCGGAGGGCAAAAGTGCTCTTGCCCAAGTTCCGCCTCAAGACGGTGGCGCTCTGTCCCAAAAGTCCTCTCCTTATTTTTTTCTAGGTCAAAATGACTTATATACCATAAGATGGGCACCGGAGGTGGGCTGGGCTGAGCACAACCCACCAGGGCGCGCCTGGGGGGCCTAGCGCGCCCTGGTGTCTTGTGCTCACTAGGTGGCCCCCCTCTGGTAGTTATTTGCTCCAGTATTTTTCATATATTCCAATATAATTGTCCGTAAATTTTCACCTCATTTGGAGATGTGCAGAATAGGTTTCTCTGACATAGCTTTTTCAGGTCCAGAATTCTAGCTGTCCGCATTCTCCCTCTTTGTGTAAACCTTGCATATTATGAGAGAAAAGGCATTATAACTACTCCAGAAAGCATTATTATACATAAAAAAATTATGAATAACAGTAGGAAATCATGATGCAAAATGGACGTATCAATACTACCCATAGATTCATCAAACTAAGCAAAGAACGCATTGAAAACAGAACCTGTCAAAAATAGAAAAGTCTGTAATAACTTGAATATTTCTCATACTTCTGTAACTCTAAAAATTCTGAAAAATTAGGTAGACCTGGAAATTTGTATATCAATCTTTTGTAAAAAAATCAGATAAAAAACACATTTATGTGAATTTAGAAAATTCTAGAACTGGGTGCAAAAGTTTCTGGTTTTTCACAGAATCAAATCAACTATCTTCCAAATCATCCCAAAGGTCTTACTTGGCATAAACACTAATTAAAACATAAAAACTCAATCATAGTAGTAGCCTAATTGTGTAATTGTAGAAAAATAGAAGGAAAACAATAAAAACAAAAATAACATTGGGTTGCCTCCCAACAAGCGCTATTGTTTTATGCCCTTAGCTAGGCATATTGCATAGATCTAGGTATTATAATAAAAATGAGGGAGATCATACTTGCTCATATTATACTCCCTTCTTTCTGTAGAAAGTTTCCTTTGTGGCAAGCAAAAATAATCAAAAGGGCTAAATTTAATAGGATACGGATCCGTAAGATCAAGTTTGGGAGGAGTAGGTTCCTCCTTTGGCCCTTTATATGTAATGACTATCTCTTCATTGTAAATGTTCCTTTGATTATGATCTCTAAGTTTATTCTTAAGCACAAATCTAATCCATTTTTTGTATAGCAAAGTTACCATTTTGTTCAGAAATTTTATCAATCAAAACAGGTATGGCACTGGTACGCGTCGGTGCTATACAAACGGTTTTTAAACCCTTTCCGCGGCGGCATTTGGAACTGTCGCCAAGTGAGTGTGGGCGATAGGGGGGTCCTTCCCACACGACCCAAAAACCATCGGGGATAGGCCCTCCTAGGACACAGGCTGGGGCAAAATGAGCTCGTGTGCGATCGGGCGAGGCATCAAAACCCAATCATTTCCGTCCATATGTACATCCCACACGGTGAATCCCAGAAAAACATTTCCGTTCGTATGTATATCACACACAGTCAATCCAAGGAATACGTTTCCGTTCTTATGTACATCCCACACAGTCAATCCAGGGAAAACGTTTCCGTTCGTATGTATATCACACACAGTCAATCCAAGGAATACGTTTCCGTTTTGGTGTACATCCCACACAGTCAATCCAGGGAAAACGTTTCCGTTCGTATGTACATCCCACACAGTTTTATGTGTAGGCTTGTATGTGAAAGGTGTAACTATCACACACGCTCTGCCTTGGTTAACTATTTGCTTTTATCAACTACATCACACACGATTTGATGAAGAAAACTATGTGCCATTGGGCTATCCATCACAAGCACTTTTACTGCTAGAACCGTTTGCAAAGTTCCATGACACATTTAGCAGGTTTATTAGTTTACAATTAATAATTCCATTCTTAGGAAAATTCACATTTCATATCGAACAGCTATTTGCCAATTTCGTACCAGGCAGATAAATATATTATAACATCATAGTACGGTAGCTACATGAGAACAGCACAGTACACCATATAGCTAGTTCAACTTCATAAGAACAATATTAGAACAATATATTCATTCCCTAATCGAGATCATCCAGGCTCGTCTTATCCACCTCTGCTTTCAGTTCAGTAAGAACTTGTTTTGCATAGGCCAACTGGGAAAGTGCCTCCTCCTTCGCCAACACAATCTTAGCAAAGTCTGATTTAAAAAATCCGAGCTCATTCTCCACCTTCCTCTTTTTATCCCGCATCTTCAAATATTCTTTAGCGTTGACAACACTTTCTCTAAGCCTGCCTCTGTTCTCTTCCTCATACATGCTCCAGAGCTTTGCTAGGCACATCTTCAAAGATTGTGGCCACTCTTGATCAACCCACTCCAAGTAAGAACACTTCCTTTCATCCTATAATATTTAAAACTAGATCAGTAACAATTGTAGGGGAAATGGGTTTATAGCAACATAGAAAATCACCAATGCTTATTTTGAAAAACTGAAGAAACATGTTAATTATGACATATCTTCTCAAAAAGATCAATGTGTAAATGAATTAATTGCTACTGAGACAACAACCAAATTCTGAAACATTAGAAGCTATAGTTAACTACAACAACGCTACAAGTTCTTACTCATGTACAATAAATAACAAATTGAACATTTTATGAGGAAGGTAAATATAACTGCAACACCATAGCGACAGTGTTTGGATGACAGCAAATTGATACTAACAGGTGTGTACATGCACAAATTTAGTAACATAGAACTAATAGCACTAAGGCCATCCACTATGTATGCCAAAACTGGTGTAAAGACAACTGTTGCTACATCTCACACCGGTTCCCTGCACTGGCGAGCCGATGCAGCGGAAAAAAATCAGGGACCCAGACTCCGGAGCACCTAGTTGCTCCGATGCCAAGTTCCTTCGTGCCATAAAGATTTAGTATTTTACTGTTTGGCTGCTCGGATGTCTGGACCAAATTTGGCTGCACAAACTGTTGAAGTGGTGCCAAATAATTTTCTAATGGCACTGCTAATGAGATGGCAACAATTTTAGATACTTGGTACAAACTATGACACTGTCTTAGGATGCGTTTGATTGAAGGTGTGGTATGAATGGGTTGGGACCATGACAGTGTCTGAATCACATCTAACAAATGATTTGTAACAACGAAAGAGGGTCTAACCTTCTCTGCACATGCCAGAAACTTCCTCCCACTATCCACAGATTCAAATGCAACTAGCTTCACGCATGGAGATTGATGGTGACAACGAGCAGATAAATCTTCAGCCACCCCGCTCCATTCGTTGCCACTGATGGTCCTAGGGAGCTACAAGAGAAAGAAATGACTCAAATCGACTGCCGGGTAAAAATCCTTCATTCCAAGTCATAGCCCGAGAGAGAGAGAGAAGAGAGGCATACCCGGGTGGTGAAGGAGTCATCACCGGAGGAGGAACCGCTGGAGAGTTCTTTGAAGAAGACCATGGCGACCCCGGCGGTAGGATGCGAGACGGCGAGAGCGACGAAGCAAACGAGGAAGCGGCTATAGCTTAGGAAGGAAGGAAGGAAGGAGGAAACATGGGAAATGTGACTTGTGGTCGGGGAGAAAAGGGGGTGGGGAAGGGGGAGGGGGCAAGGTAGATATTTTGGCGGTAGGCCAAAATTTTGGAAATGTGGAGGGAAACTTAGCACGTGGTGCCGCCGAACCATTCACTTTGAACGATTGTGTGCATCACAAATGATTCTTCTGCTTTACGCGCATGGGATGAGTTTGATAATTCAAATTTTGGTGGAAATTTCCCCTTGTACGTCATTGCATAATTTAACATCGCTTGCTAATTTGGGCACACAAAAGAGCATACAGCTGACAGACCACACTTACTGAATCGAGCAATTTTAGTAATTAAACAGAGCCAGTTGACCTAAACATTGCTCTAACAAAAGACCAGCATTAAAAACAAAGCCTAAGTACGCATAATTTTAACAAATCCGTCGCCGCGCCGGCCTATGCATCGCCGATGTGAGATGAGACGTCGATGACTTGTCTTGGCGACATACCGCCATTGGTGGACTCTGCGTCCCCCCTGTTGAAGTCGACCGCATCGTCGTCCTTGTCCTCGGCGCCACCCTCAAGGTTGTAGTACTCGCAGTAGTGGCTGCGCCAAAGCTCACGTTGGTACTCCACCGTCGATTCCTCGACGGACAGACTCTTCTCTACCTCGACCTCGGCCACACGCAACACCTCCTCCCGGCGCTCCTCGATCTCCGCCGCCTCCTGCATCTCCAGCTCCCGCTCGGCGACCTCATGAGGAAGCAAGTGCTCCATGGCCACCGCCGCCTTTTCAGACGTGGGTTGCATGCTGGATTCCGAGGTGGCCTGGAATATCTTGGCGTGTGCATCCTTGATCTTGGCATGGATGGCCTCGACTCGGGCCAGGGCGACATCGGCGGCACGGACGGCAGCTCGAGCGCTCTCGGCGTTTGCAGCCGTTGTCGTAGTAGCAGCTGCAGCTACCCTGTCGGCTGCCACAGACGCCCTCTCGACAGAAGCGGCCGCGCTCAATGTGGATGCGGCGGCACTCTCGGCGTAGGCGGCCGCACTCTCGGCGCAGGCGGCGGCGCTCGGGGGGACGCGGCCATCGTACGGGCCTTCACGAAGCGTTTCCACGGCGTTATCTTTGCGGGAAGGGGGTGCGGGAAGGGGGATCGGGATTCGTGGATTCGGGGGTTGCCGGCACTGGAGCAGACGAGCCGGCAAAGCTTAAGGAGGAAGACTTAAATAGACCCAGATATTTTCATCACAAACGGTTCCTACAAAACAACTCTGTGTGATGTTGTAGATATTTTTTATTAGCTGTGAAAGACGAATTTGGAGTAAAGTGGCAACGGATGGTGTTTTAAATGTACGAGAAAATTTGTAGTACTAATACAACTGTCATGTCAAATTTTGGAAAATTTCAAGGGTCATTTGACCTTTTAAGACATTTAAGTGATTTTCTAGCCATTTAATGACCGTAATTGAAATTTGAACTACATGTACATGCAACAGCTAACCATAATGGTTTGAAAAGTCATATTTTGTGTACTTGTGTGAGATTTAATTCCATGTGCAGTAAATTGGAAGGAATTTTCAAACATATTGCACTACTAGGGAAAAACCTAGTAGTAGCGCGGGTTTTGAGGCTATCAGCAGCGCGGGCAGCCGCGCTACTAATAAGGCGCTACAGCTAACTGTTAACAGTAGCGCGGTCTGAGCCCTCACTACTACTATCGACTATATCAACAGCGCTTTTCCAAAACACACTACTATTAGTTAGCTGCAGCGCTTTCCTAGCCCCGCGCTACTGCTATGTGTTTCATCATTTCCCCTGGCTTCCTACCCAGTTTCAGTTTCAATAAACTGCAATTTCCAGATACTAGGTACTACTAGATATCAATTTCATAAAGTATTATAGGTATTAGGTAGTACTCCCTCCGTTCCAAATTACTCGTCGTGGTTTTAGTTCAAATTTGAACTAAAACCACGACCAGTAATTTGGAACGGAGGGAGTACTAGATAACAATTTCATATATAGTCAACATGCATCCTCAAGCAGTACAAGGTGATATCGACGACGATCATCATATGTAGTACTAGATGATATCGACGATGATCATCATATGTAGTTCTACATGATATCGAGGACAATCATCATATGTAGTTCTAGATGATATAGCCACACACACATATGTAGTTCTAGATGATGTCAACGACGATCATCATCCTCAAGCCTGGGCGGTGGGCGTTCCTGATAGTAATTAGGATGGCTTGTCCAACACGAAGATTCTTGCCAACGAGGAATCTCTTCCACCCAACCGAGTTTAAGTGTGTGCGACCGTCTGTGTCCATGCGGTAAGTACAGGTGGTGACGGAGCCCCTTGCGGTAAGGCGTAGTCCAGCTGAGCCTTCTTCATCATGCTCGATACCACAACTCACAGATAGGTTCTTTGGCAATTTCTGAATAAGAAAAACATATCAATTAATAAATAGCCTCGCACATACTCTTGCAAAATATATTTCTATTAAGTATAGATTTCTACACTATCAAAAGACACAGTACTACACATTTGTACTAATTAAGCATTAATTCTACTAAGCATATCATCGACTAGATTCCACACAGCATATCATTGGACTCTACACTAAGCATATC
The DNA here is from genome assembly GCF_002575655.3 of Aegilops tauschii subsp. strangulata. Lineage (NCBI taxonomy): Eukaryota > Viridiplantae > Streptophyta > Magnoliopsida > Poales > Poaceae > Aegilops > Aegilops tauschii. The sequence continues at coordinate 68,577,827 of NC_053035.3, forward strand.
ATCGGATTCACTAAGCATATCATCGGATAATTTGCATTTGTATGTATAACAATAAAGCATATAACATACAAATGTCCTATCGGCGCTAAGCATATCATCGGATAATTTGCATTTGTATCGGCGTAAACTGTCCTATCGGCGCGGGCGCGCCTAGCTTGCTCTGCGGTGCGCCATCAATCATGTTGTGCGGCGAGCTACAGCCTGTCGGCGCGGACATGCCTATCTTGATCTGCCGCGCTGAAGCGCCATGCGCCAAGGGTCTGCTCAACCTTGGCGATGACGCACATCACGGCATCGTCCATCACGTTGTCGGGGAGCGCCGTGGCCTCGATGGGCCGTGGCGCCTTTTGGTTTTCCTCGTCGGCGAGGTTGATGGAAGAGGCGGCGCTTTGGTGGGTTGGCATGCTTGGAAAAGGTGGATGTGCTACAGGTTGTGCTTGTTTCCTCCGTGCGTCGAGCGCCGCCTAGGTTTATACGCAGTATCACTGGGTGGCGGGAAACAGGTGAGGAAATGGCACGAAATGGTGGCGTGTTCATAAAATGCCATCAGTTAATGGAAACTTAGCATATAAGGAACATCGAGCTAGCACAAGAAGTAGATGATGATGAGATGAACACGGACCACACTAGGGAACCCATCGGTGATGAATTCATCAATCACAAACGGTTGTACACTAGCAAGCGTTTTCCCACAACACACATGGCTTATTCCATCACAAACAGGTCGGATGGATCAATTGTATGCCATGTATTGCACATTGGTAATGCGGTAGACCTTCTTTAACATGTGTTAAAAAATAAAAAAACAAGGACCGCAAGGTTAAATTAACTCATGGGATGGGTCATATCAGTCATTTAATTTGACAGATATGACCCATCGTATTAGTTAATTTAACATCAACACAACTTCCTATCCAGTCACCCATCTGATGGCTGCTCCAACCTGAGCACACTTAACTTGAGAGTTCTCTTACATGAGCTACTGGTGGAACAACTAGTCTTTGCTGACATAGGATGCCTCTTCGCATCCTTATGGCGTATCCGGATGATCGCCCGTCCCCCAATGGCCAATAGATGTTGTGTAGATAGAGCATATCATATACGTCTTATTAGAAGCAATCGTCTGTGTTATTATCGGTCTTCGCACACATTTCTGATTACAAACCTGTTTGCCGCGTATCACACACATCTTGTTATATTGAACCGTTTTTGTTCTCTTGTCTCAACACAAATAGTTCATCCGAGTGACCGCATGCCGTATATCACACACACCTTGATCTGGCTGACCGTTTCTTTTGTGTTGCCTAACCACAAATAGTTCATCCGAGTGAAGCGTATGCTGCATATCGCACACACCTTCATCTGGCCGCCCGTTTCTTTTGTACCTCCTCATCGCAAATAGTTAATTTAACTGAACCTATGCCCTGAATCGCACACGCAACCAAAATCTGAACCGTGTTTGATGCATCCGTCATCGCAAACGTTTTGCACCTTTTTTGACTGTTTTTTTACACCACCGTTTGCGATTATTGCATCGCACACAGTTTCGTCGAAGGGTCTCTGATCGTAGTGTCGCATTAGCAGCATCCTGCAGTAGTGTGGGAACCTTTTTTCTTAGAATATCATTGTAGGAAGCATAATCCAGAGATTGTAATCTCCTTATCTCTTCTTGATTAAAAAGGATTTCGTATATAGGGGGACAACCACAATTTATATTATAATGAGCAAAAATTTCACGGGCTTCTTTCATAATATGCCCAAATTCATAAGCTAAAAATATTGTGGTAACCCGCTTAACAGAAGGATCATGGATATTCGAGAATTCTAAAAGGATCCTTTGTATAGAAGGATGCATGTGAACAAATTGTCTTTCAAGTTCAACTATTAGCAAAGATATTGCATCTGCAAGACTAGAAATTTTATTAAGAATTGCACCCCCCCTAGCATAGGAAACGTACCGGCATAAGTAAAGAAATCTTGAATAACTCTTTTTTCAATAATATTACCGCTACCTACGCGGAGTCTTTTAGTATGCATGATAGTTGTGTCCTCTTCATGAGGATCTTCATTAGCAAAATCATCATTTTTTTCATTAGAAACATCGTGGCAAAGCAAGAAATCTAACACACAAGCAAACGAAAAAGACAAACGGAAATAGGGCAAATAAAAGGAAAATATTTTTGTATTTTTTGAAAACGTTTTAGAAGTGGGGGAGAGCAAAACGAGAGGCAAATAACAAACAAATAAATGCAAGAGATGAGATTTTATGATAGGTACTTGGTAGGCTTGATGTAGATCCTCCCCGGCAATGGCGCCAGAAATTCTTCCTGCTACTTCTTGAGCTTGCGTTTGTTTTTCCCTTCAAGAGGAAAGGGTGATGCAGCAAAGTAGAGATAAGTATTTCCCTCAGTTAAGAACCAAGGTATCAATCCGGTAGGAGGAACACACAAGTTTCCAATGATAGCACCTACACAAACAAACAAATACTTGCACCCAACGCGATAAATGGGTTGTCAATCCCTTCACGGTTACTTGCGAAATGAGATCTGATAGAGATAGATATAAAAGATAAGTAAAAGTGCAAAATAAGATAAATGTAAATAAACTGCAGCAAGGTATTTTTGTGTTTTTGGTTTAGAGATCTAAAAATAATATGATAAAAGATAGATCTGGGGGCCATAGTTTTCACTAGAGGCTTCTCTCTTGAAAGAAAGCATACAGTGGGTAAACAAATTATTGTTGAGAAATTGATAGAAAAGAGAATAATTATGTAGATATCCAAGGAAATGATTATGTATATAGGCATCACGTCTGAGACAAGTAAATCGACTCCTGCCTGCATCTACTACTATTACTCCACACACGATCGCTATCCAGCATGCATCTAATGTATTAAGTTAACAAGAACGGAGTAACGCTTTAAGCAAGATGACATGATGTAGAGGGATAGATCCAACCAATATGAATAAACCCCATCTTTTTATCCTTAATGGCAACAACACAATATGAGGCATGTCCCCTTCTGTCACTAGGATTGAGCACCGCAAGATTGAACCCATTACAAAGCACCTCTCCCATTGGAAGAAAAATCAATCTAGTTGGCCAAACCAAATCAATAGATCGGAGAGAAATACAAAGATATATAAATCATGGATAAAATAGTTCACAGAAGAATCCAATAATATTCATAGATAATCTGAAAATAAACCCACAATTCATCGGATCTCAACAAACGCACCGCAAAATAAGATTACATCGATAGATCTCCAAGTACATCGAGCAGAACATTGTATTGAAGATCAAAGAGAGAGAAGAAGCCATCTAGCTAGTAGCTATGGACCCATAGGTCCTTGGTAAACTACCCACACATTATCAGAAGGGCAACAAGGCTGATGTAGAAGCCCTCTGTGATCGAATCCCCCTCCGGCGGAGTGCCGGAAAAGGCCCCGAGATGGGATCTCACAAGAACAGAAGCTTGCGGCGGAGGAAAAGTATTTTTGGTGTACCCCCTGGTCTTTCGGGAATATTTGGGTATTTATAGAAGAAGAATTAGGGATAAAGGAGCCATTGGGGGCCCACAAGCCTGGGGCGCCCCCCTGGGGCGCGCCCTACGATCTTGTGGCCATCCCGTGGACCTTCTGGCCTCCTCCCGAAGGCTCCTAGGTGTTTTGTTGGTCGAGAAAAATCATAAAAAAATTTCGTTCCATTTGGACTCCATTTCGTATTGATCTTCTGTAAAGGAAAAAACAAGGAAAAAAACAACAACTGGCACTAGGCACGAAGTTAATAGGTTAGTCCCAAAAAATGATATAAAATAGCATATAATGCATATAAAACATCCAAGATGTATAATATAATAGCATGGAACAATAAAAAATTATAGATACGTTGGAGACGTATCAGTTACATCAAGTGGATTCCATTGAGGGTGATTCCTCGGATTCCCCCTTGGTGTTTTGGACACACTGTTACTTTGACTTTACCACAGAACCATGTTAAAAACGGGTCGGCCCCGAAGGGTATCTACGAGAGCTACTGAAGTCACTACAAAAAAACCACTTCCGTGATGATACGCCTTTGTCACAGTAGGTCATGTTTTCTATCATGCATGTACATCCATGACGATTTTATGACAGAATCAAGATAGTCATACCTGTGCTATCGTAGAAGTGTTCCATGACAATACCAAAGTTATCATCACGGAAGTGTCCACTTCCATGACGATAAATGGTGTGTCGTGGAAGTGTTTTCGTCAAGGGTAACCGACACGTGGCATCCACCGTAACGGGTCGCCATTAAGCTATCGGGTTCCGGTTTGGATCCGATAACCCGTTAACAGCCCGGACCAATGGGGATTTTCCACGTGTAAAATTATGATTCGCCGGAGGATCCACGTGTCAGGTCAGCGTTGGGACAGATGTCATCCAGCGTACCGACGGGACGCGCCTATGATACGTTGACACATGGCTCGGCCCAACAGTGGCCCATTCAGGTCAAAAGGCCAGCCCGTTTGACTTGGTCAAAAGGTAGCGGCCCGGCCCACAGAAAGCCTGTTAATGGCATGTCCAATATAGCCCATTTACAACCCGCTAACTCATGGCCCGTTATGGCCTATCCGAATTAGGCCCAGTAGCGTCATATGGGCCGTCCAATATGATTCCATCCCGTTGTATTCCAGCCCATGTATGGCCCATGACATCTTTCGGCCCATATGAGGCCCTTTATAACTCTTGGCCCATCAATGGCCAGTGGTGAAACTGGCCCATAATGAACAGTTATATAGCTTTATACCCATTAATGGCCCATTATTCCATTGGGCCGTTTCCAGCCCATGTTATTTTTTGGCCTTCTAAGGGCCCATTTATTCTTGGGCTCATTTGCAACATTCGATTACATATGGTCCATTACTAGCATGTTCCACTTGTGGGCCAAATTCAGCCCGTGGTTAAAGTCGGTCCGTTTATGGCCCATTAATCCGTTGGGCCGTTTTTATAGCATTGTCAAATACGGCCCATTAATGACCCGCTATCCTGTAGATAGAATTAAGCCCGTTTTACTCATCGGCCTATTAATGGCCCGCTATGGTCGGCCCATAAACCGACGATTCCCACTCAAGCCCGTTTATGGCCCATATTGCAGTCCGTTATTGGTCTAGGAATAGTACGACCCATGTTTGGCCAATTGATCATACGGCCCATAGAAGGCCCATTGATTCTACGACTCGTAGAAGGCCTGTAGGAGGCCCATGGTCACTACAGCAAATAGCAAGACTACGGTTACAATGGTCCGTATGTTGCACATGGTTATTGTGGCCTAGTTTTAAAAAATAGGTTATTACGGCCACTAGCAAACCATGGAAAAAGAACTGCACTGACTACAAGCAAACAAATAAACAAGACAACAAGGAAATAAATAAGCAAGCAACTTACGCTAGGCTATTACACATATTACATCCACTGGGCATCAAATTTCGCCACCAGTGCAAATATAGGGAACAAAGCAGCATATTACGTACATTGGTTGTCAAAGTTGGCGACCAGTGTAAATAAACACCGCAGCAAAACAAGTACAAAACTAAAACCACTTCAAAAGAGCTCAAGAAACAATATCCTGGGTATCCACCATGCTGGCAAGAAGCTTAGCAAGCTTATTAGCTTTCTCTTGTTTGGCACTTAAATCCTCAATCGCTTGTTGCACCAGAAAGTATGCATCTGAATTTTGCAGGGACTTCCTCAGTCCTTCAGCTTCGTGTCGCAGCACATCTGATCGATGTCTTTCAACTTGAAGTTGAGACTCAAGAAGTTGAACTGATTTAGGCATCGAGTTCGAAGAGCTTGTGCTAGCAGTATTTGCCAGTAACTCTTACACTACATCAAGACATGACTTTGGGGTTGTCTCACTGTCTTCAAGATAGTTTTTATCAGCTTTCTTGGATACCAACAGGGATGACTCACTATCTTGAACCTTATCTGCATTACTTCCTTTACCATTGCATAACAGGGTGCTCTTCTCCAATATTTTGTTCGCATTCTAAAAGAGAAACAAGCAGACACATCAAGGTTTACCATGTTGTATATGAAACTAATTTTGGTAAACCAGTTCGGTAGTAAGGTGGACAGGATAACAGCATGAAACAAACACATATCTATGTACTATGGTCACTGTATGGTCTATATCAGTCTAGTTTATGTTGCCAAATCAAGATAGAGACAGTTCAAATCATATCTGTTTAAGACAAAGCAGCATAGACAGAATATAAGTGTGTGAAACTACACAACGCTAACAACACTTGTAATGTGCATGACATGAGAACATAACTATTTATTCAATTGAAACTAAAATCAACATAGAGCAAGTACAACAGCAAACCAGTTAAAGAAACAGGTTTAAACATACCTGTTGCATCATTGGAGTTTCAATTGCATCCTTCAAATTTGAAATTAGTTGGTATGAGTAAATATAGTGATGCAAGAGCAAAGGAGTATGAACCATAGCTATGGAACCTGACCTGAGAACAATTCTTCTTCTGCTTTAAGCTTTGAGTTGGGGTTCGGAGTACTGGTCCTCATGCTTTGGGCACTGTAGTTTCCTTACTAACTGCTCGTGTTTGGGTGCACTGTGGTGGAGACGATGTTGTGTCAACTGGAACTGAGTTACTATCTGCTGGGGTTGGGGTTAGAAGGGGTGTAGATGGTTCTCTGTCCAACTGGGTAGGGGTACAATCTGCGTGAGACTGGGTTATGTGTGGTGGGGCTGGTTCTTGGGAAAGTACGACCGTGGTTCCATCTGCATCGACGGGTAGCACTTTCTTTTCTGAAGATCATGTTTTTACTACCATAGATACTGCCATCACCCCCTTCAATTCAGATGGCTGATAAACACGAAAAGTAATTGAACGTACAGACATTGTATGATAGACAGGTGCAATGGATAGTAGGGAATAAAACAGGGCATGAAATAAATCACATTTATGTTGTCTAAGCAAACAGGATAGCATGACACAATTTCACATATATGATGGCTAACTAAACATGATAGCATGACACAATTTCACATATATGATGGCTAAGTAAACATGATAGAATGACATAATTCAAAATATGATGACTATGTAAACAGGATGACATGATATAACTATATGATGTGTTTATTAAAGTGGTTGGCATGCCATAATTCACATACATGCCGTCGATGGAAACATGATGGCATGATATAATTCACGGATAGAATGACATAATTCAAAATATGATGACTATGTAAATAGGGTGAGATGATATAACTATATTGTGTCCTTAGAAAATGGGTTGGGATGCCATAATTTAGATACATGCTGTCTATGTAAACATCATGGCATGACATAATTCAAGTATATGATTTATATACTAAGTAAGTAAGTAGAGAGCAATCGCATATATGATGTGTAAACTAAGCAGATGGCATTCAATATTGTGTATATGATGTAAATGTTGGAAATATGCCCTAGAGGCAATAATAAATGGTTATTATTATATTTCTTTGTTCATGATAATTGTCTATTGTTCATGCTATAATTGTGTTATCCGGAAATCGTAATACATGTGTGAATACATAGACCACAACGTGTCCCTAGTAAGCCTCTAGTTGACTAGCTCGTTGATCAACAAATAGTCATGGTTTCCTGACTATGGACATTGGATGTCATTGATAACGGGATCACATCATTAGGAGAATGATGTGATGGACAAGACCCAATCCTAAGCATAGCATAAAAGATCGTGTAGTTTCGTTTGCTAGAGCTTTTCCAATGTCAAGTATCTTTTCCTTAGACCATGAGATCATGCAACTCCTGGATACCGTAGGAGTGCTTTGGGTGCACCAAACGTCACAACGTAACTGGGTGACTATAAAGGTACAGTACGGGTATCTCTGAAAGTGTCTGTTGGGTTGGCACGGATCGAGACTGGGATTTGTCACTCCGTGTGACAGAGAGGTATCTCTGGGCCCACTCGGTAATGCATCATCATAATGAGCTCAATGTGACTAAGGCGTTAGTCACGGGATCATGCATTGCGGTACGAGTAAAGAGACTTGCCGGTAACGAGATTGAACAAGGTATTGGGATACCGACGATCGAATCTCGGGCAAGTAACATACCGATTGACAAAGGGAATTGTATACGGGATTGATTGAATCCTCGACATCGTGGTTCATCCGATGAGATCATCGTGGAACATGTGGGAGCCAACATGGGTATCCAGATCCCGCTGTTGGTTAATGACCGGAGAGGCGTCTCGGTCATGTCTGCATGTCTCCCGAACCCGTAGGGTCTACACACTTAAGGTTCGGTGACGCTAGGGTTGTAGAGATATGAGTATGCGGAAACCCGAAAGTTGTTCAGAGTCCCGGATGAGATCCCGGACGTCACGAGGAGTTACGGAATGGTCCGGAGGTGAAGAATTATATATAGGAAGTCCAGTTTCGGCCACCGGGAAAGTTTCGGGGGTTATCGGTATTGTACCGGGACCACCGGAAGGGTCCCGGGGGTCCACCGGGTGGGGCCACCTGTCCCGGAGGGCCCCATGGGCTGAAGTGGGAAGGGAACCAGCCCATAGTGGGCTGGGGCGCCCCCCATGGGCCTCCCCCTTGCGCCTAGGGTTGGAAACCCTAGGGTGGGGGGCGCCCCACTTGACTTGGGGGGTAAGTTACCCCCCTGGCCGCCGCCCCCCATCCAGATGGGTTCTGGCCGGCGCCCCCCCCCCCTCCCAGGGGGCCTATATAAAGGGTGGGAGGGAGGGCAGTATCATAACAGCCTTGGGCACCTCCCTCCTCCCCTGCTACACCTCTCTCTCTCGCAGAAGCTCGGCGAAGCCCTGCCGACATCCCGCTACATCCACCACCACGCCGTCGTGCTGCTGGATCTCCATCAACCTCTCCTTCCCCCTTGCTGGATCAAGAAGGAGGAGACATCGCTGCACCGTACGTGTGTTGAACGCGGAGGTGCCGTCCGTTCGGCACTCGGTCATCGGTGATTTGAATCACGGCGAGTACGACTCCGTCAACAACGTTCATTGGAACGCTTCCGCTCGCGATCTACAAGGGTATGTAGATGCACTCCTCTCCCCTCGTTGCTAGTATACTCCATAGATGGATCTTGGTGAGCGTAGGAAAATTTTAAAATTATGCTACGATTCCCAACAGTGGCATCATGAGCCAGGCCTATGCGTAGTTACTATGCACGAGTAGAACACAAAGTAGTTGTGGGCGTTGATGTTGCCAATTCTTCTTGCCGCTACTAGTCCTATCTTGTTTCGGCGGTATTGTAGGATGAAGCGGCCCGGACCGACCTTACACGTACGCTTACGTGAGACAGGTTCCACCGACTGACATGCACTAGTTGCATAAGGTGGCTAGCGGGTGTCTGTCTCTCCTACTTTAGTCGGAACGGATTCGATGAAAAGGGTCCTTATGAAGGGTAAATGGAAATTGGCAAATCACGTTGTGGTCTTACGTAGGTAAGAAACGTTCTTGCTAGAAACCTACAAGCCACGTAAAAACTTGCAACAACAATTAGAGGACGTCTAACTTGTTTTTGCAGCATGTGCTATGTGATGTGATATGGCCAGAAGATGTGATGAATGATATATGTGATGTATGAGATTGATCATATTCTTGTAATAGGAATCACGACTTGCATGTCGATGAGTATGACAACCGGCAGGAGCCATAGGAGTTGTCTTTATTATTTTGTATGACCTGCGTGTCATTGAATAACGCCATGTAAATTACTTTACTTTGTTGCTAAACGCGTTAGCCATAGAAGTAGAAGTAATCGTTGGCGTGACGACTTCATGAAGACACAATGATGGAGATCATGATGATGGAGATCATGGTGTCATGCCGGTGATGAAGATGATCATGGTGCCCCGAAGATGGAGATCAAAGGAGCATAATGATATTGGCCATATCATGTCACTATTTGATTGCATGTGATGTTTATCATGTTTTGCATCTTATTTGCTTAGAACGACGGTAGTAAGTAAGATGATCCCTTATAATAATTTCAAGAAAGTGTTCCCCCTAACTGTGCACCGTTGCGAAGGTTCGTTGTTTCGAAGCACCACGTGATGATCGGGTGTGATAGATTCTAACGTTCGCATACAACGGGTGTTGACGAGCCTAGCATGTACAGACATGGCCTCGGAACACACGCAACACACTTAGGTTAACTTGACGAGCCTAGCATGTACAGACATGGCCTCGGAACACGGAGGACCGAAAGGTCGAGCATGAGTCGTATAGAAGATACGATCAACATGGAGATGTTCACCGATCTTGACTTGTCCGTCTCACGTGATGATCGGACACGGCCTAGTTAACTCGGATCATGTTTCACTTAGATGACTAGAGGGATGTCTATCTGAGTGGGAGTTCATTGAGTAATTTGATTAGATGAACTTAATTATCATGAACTTAGTCTAAAATCTTTACACTATGTCTTGTAGATCAAATGGCCCACGTTGTCCTCAATTTCAATGCGTTCCTAGAGAAAACCAAGCTGAAAGATGATGGCAGCAACTATACGGACTGGGTCCGGAACCTGAGGATCATCCTCATAGCAGCCAAGAAAGATTATGTTTTAGAAGCACCGCTAGGTGAAGCACCAATCCCAGAGAACCAAGACGTTATGAACGCTTGGCAGCAGCGTGCTGATGATTACTCCCTCATTCAGTGCGGCATGCTTTACAACCTAGAACCGGGTCTCCAAAAGCGTTTTGAGAAACAAGGAGCATATGAGATGTTCGAGGAGCTGAAAATGGTTTTCCAAGCTCATGCCCGGGTCGAGAGATATGAAGTCTCCGACAAGTTCTTCAGCTGTAAAATGGAGGAGAATAGTTCTGTTAGTGAGCACATACTCAGAATTTCTGGGTTGCACAACCGCTTGTCTCAGCTAGGAGTTCATCTCCTGGATGACGCGGTCATTGACAGAATCCTTCAGTCGCTTCCACCAAGCTACAAGAGCTTTGTGATGAACTTCAATATGCAAGGGATGGAAAAGACCATTCCTGAGGTATATTCAATGCTGAAATCAGCGGAGGTGGAGATCAGAAAAGAACATCAAGTGTTGATGGTGAATAAAACCACTAAGTTCAAGAAGGGCAAGGGTAAGAAGAACTTCAAGAAGGACGGCAAGGGAGTTGCCACGCCCGGTAAGCCAGTTGCCGGGAAGAAGTCGAAGAATGGACCCAAGCCTGACACTGAGTGCTTTTATTGCAAGGGAAGTGGTCACTGGAAGCGGAACTGCCCCAAATACTTAGCGGACAAGAAGGCCGGCAACACCAAAGGTATATGTGATATACATGTAATTGACGTGTACCTTACCAGTACTCGTAGTAGCTCCTGGGTATTTGATACCGGTGCGGTTGCTCATATTTGTAACTCAAAACAGGAACTACGGAATAAACGGAGACTGGCGAAGGACGAGGTGACGATGCGCGTCGGGAATGGTTCCAAGGTCGATGTGATCGCCGTCGGCACGCTACCTCTGCATCTACCTACGGGATTAGTTTTAAACCTCAATAATTGTTATTTAGTGCCAGCTTTGAGCATGAACATTGTATCTGGATCTCGTTTAATTCGAGATGGCTACTCATTTAAATCCGAGAATAATGGTTGTTCTATTTATTTGAGAGATATGTTTTATGGTCATGCCCCGCTGGTCAATGGTTTATTTTTGATGAATCTCGAATGTGATGTTACACATATTCATAGTGTGAATACCAAAAGATGTAAAGTTGATAACGATAGTCCCACATACTTGTGGCACTGCCGCCTTGGTCACATTGGTGTCAAGCGCATGAAGAAGCTCCATGCAGATGGACTTTTGGAGTCTCTTGATTACGAATCATTTGACACGTGCGAACCATGCCTCATGGGTAAGATGACCAAGACTCCGTTCTCCGGAACAATGGAGCGAGCAACCAACTTATTGGAAATCATACATACCGATGTGTGCGGTCCAATGAGTGTTGAGGCTCGCGGAGGATATCGTTATGTTCTCACTCTCACTGATGATTTAAGTAGATATGGGTATGTCTACCTAATGAAACACAAGTCTGAAACCTTTGAAAAGTTCAAGAAATTTCAGAGTGAGGTTGAGAATCAACGTGACAGGAGAATAAAATTCTTACGATCAGATCGTGGTGGAGAATATTTAAGTCACGAGTTTGGTGCACACTTAAGGAAATGTGGAATCGTTTCACAACTCACGCCGCCTGGAACACCTCAGCGAAACGGTGTGTCCGAACATCGTAATCGCACTCTATTAGATATGGTGCGATCTATGATGTCTCTTACCGATTTACCGCTCTCATTTTGGGGTTATGCTTTAGAGACTGCCGCATTCACTTTAAATAGGGCTCCGTCAAAATCCGTTGAGACGACACCGTATGAATTATGGTTTGGGAAGAAACCTAAGCTGTCGTTTCTAAAAGTTTGGGGATGCGATGCTTATGTCAAGAAACTTCAACCTGAAAAGCTCGAACCCAAGTCGGAGAAATGCGTCTTCATAGGATACCCTAAGGAAACTATTGGGTATACCTTCTACCTCAGATCCGAAGGCAAGATCTTCGTTGCCAAGAACGGGTCCTTTCTGGAGAAGGAGTTTCTCTCGAAAGAATTGAGTGGGAGGAAAGTGGAACTTGATGAGGTGATAGTCACCCCTTCCGTACCGGAAAGTAGCGCAGCGCGGGAAGATGTTCCTGTGGTGCCTACACCGACTGGGGAGGAAGTTAATGATGATGATCATGAAGCTTTGGATCAAGTTACTACTGAACTTCGTAGGTCCACAAGGACACGTTCCGCACCAGAGTGGTACGGCAACCCTGTCCTGGAAATCATGTTGTTAGACAACGGTGAACCTTCGAACTATGAAGAACCGATGGCGGGCCCGGATTCCGACAAATGGCTAGAAGCCATGAAATCCGAGATAGGATCCATGTATGAAAACGAAGTATGGACTTTGACTGACTTGCCCGATGATCGGCGAGCCATAGAAAATAAATGGATCTTTAAGAAGAAGACAGGCGCGGATGGTAATGTGACCATCTACAAAGCTCGACTTGTCGCTAAGGGTTATCGACAAGTTCAAGGGGTTGACTATGATGAGACTTTCTCACCCGTAGCGAAGCTGAAGTCCGTCCGAATCATGTTAGCAATTGCCGCATACTATGATTATGAGATATGGCAGATGGACGTCAAAACGGCATTCATTAACGGCTTCCTTAAGGAAGAGTTGTATATGATGCAGCCGGAAGGTTTTGTCGATCCTAAGAATGCTAACAAAGTATGCAAGCTCCAGCGCTCAATCTATGGGCTGGTACAAGCATCTCGGAGTTGGAACATTCGCTTTGATGAGATGATCAAAGTGTTTGGGTTTACACAGACTTATGGAGAAGCCTGTGTTTACAAGAAAGTGAGTGGGAGCTCTGTAGCATTTCTCATATTATATGTGGATGACATACTATTGATGGGAAATGATATAGAATTCTTGGAAAGTATAAAGGCCTATTTGAATAAGTGTTTTTCAATGAAGGACCTTGGAGAAGCTGCTTATATATTAGGCATCAAGATCTATAGAGATAGATCAAGACGCCTCATTGGTCTTTCACAGAGTACATACCTTGATAAGATATTGAAGAAGTTCAATATGGATCAGTCCAAGAAGGGGTTCTTGCCTGTATTGCAAGGTGTGCAATTGAGCACGGCTCAATGCCCGACCACGGCAGAAGATAGAGAAAAGATGAGTGTCATCCCCTATGCCTCGGCCATAGGGTCTATTATGTATGCCATGATGTGTACCAGACCTGATGTAAACCTTGCCGTAAGTTTGGTAGGAAGGTACCAAAGTAATCCCGGCATGGAACACTGGACAGCGGTCAAGAATATCCTGAAGTACCTGAAGAGGACTAAGGATATGTTTCTCGTTTATGGAGGTGACGAAGAGCTCGTCGTAAAGGGTTACGTCGACGCTAGCTTCGACACAGATCTGGATGACTCGAAGTCACAAACCGGATACGTGTATATTTTGAATGGAGGAGCAGTAAGCTGGTGCAGTTGCAAGCAAAGCGTCGTGGCGGGATCTACATGTGAAGCGGAGTACATGGCGGCCTCGGAGGCAGCATAGGAAGTAGTCTGGATGAAGGAGTTCATTACCGACCTAGGGGTGATTCCCAATGCGTCGGGCCTGATGACTCTCTTCTGTGACAACACTGGAGCTATTGTCCTTGCGAAGGAGCCCAGGTTTCACAAGAAGACCAGGCATATCAAGCGACGCTTCAACTCCATTCGTGAAAGTGTTCAAAATGGAGACATAGATATTTGTAAAGTACATACGGACCTGAATGTAGCAGATCCGTTGACTAAACCTCTCCCTAGGGCAAAACATGATCAACACCAGGACGCAATGGGTGTTCGATTCATCACAATGTAACTAGATTATTGACTCTAGTGCAAGTGGGAGACTGTTGGAAATATGCCCTAGAGGCAATAATAAATGGTTATTATTATATTTCTTCGTTCATGATAATTGTCTATTGTTCATGCTATAATTGTGTTATCCGGAAATCGTAATACATGTGTGAATACATAGACCACAACGTGTCCCTAGTAAGCCTCTAGTTGACTAGCTCGTTGATCAACAGATAGTCATGGTTTCCTGACTATGGACATTGGATGTCATTGATAACGGGATCACATCATTAGGAGAATGATGTGATGGACAAGACCCAATCCTAAGCATAGCATAAAAGATCGTGTAGTTTCGTTTGCTAGAGCTTTTCCAATGTCAAGTATCTTTTCCTTAGACCATGAGATCGTGCAACTCCCGGATACCGTAGGAGTGCTTTGGGTGCACCAAACGTCACAACGTAACTGGGTGACTATAAAGGTACACTACGGGTATCTCTGAAATTGTCTGTTGGGTTGGCACGGATCGAGACTGGGATTTGTCACTCCGTGTGACGGAGAGGTATCTCTGGGCCCACTCGGTAATGCATCATCATAATGAGCTCAATGTGACTAAGGCGTTAGTCACGGGATCATGCATTGCGGTACGAGTAAAGAGACTTGCCGGTAACGAGATTGAACAAGGTATTGGGATACCGACGATCGAATCTCGGGCAAGTAACATACCGATTGACAAAGGGAATTGTATACGGGATTGATTGAATCCTCGACATCATGGTTCATCCGATGAGATCATCATGGAACATGTGGGAGCCAACATGGGTATCCAGATCCCGCTGTTGGTTATTGACCGGAGAGGCGTCTCGGTCATGTCTGCATGTCTCCCGAACCCGTAGGGTCTACACACTTAAGGTTCGGTGACGCTAGGGTTGTAGAGATATGAGTATGCGGAAACCCGAAAGTTGTTCAGAGTCCCGGATGAGATCCCGGACGTCACGAGGAGTTCCGGAATGGTCCGGAGGTGAAGAATTATATATAGGAAGTCCAGTTTCGGCCACCGGGAAAGTTTCGGGGGTTATCGGTATTGTACCGGGACCACCGGAAGGGTCCCGGGGGTCCACCGGGTGGGGCCACCTGTCTCGGAGGGCCCCATGGGCTGAAGTGGGAAGGGAACCAGCCCATAGTGGGCTGGGGCGCCCCCCATGGGCCTCCCCCTTGCGCCTAGGGTTGGAAACCCTAGGGTGGGGGGGCGCCCCACTTGACTTGGGGGGTAAGTTACCCCCCTGGCCGCCGCCCCCCATCCAGATGGGTTCTGGCCGGCGCCCCCCCCCTCCCAGGGGGCCTATATAAAGGGGGGAGGGAGGGCAGTATCATAACAGCCTTGGGCACCTCCCTCCTCCCCTGCTACACCTCTCTCTCTCGCAGAAGCTCGGCGAAGCCCTGCCGACATCCCGCTACATCCACCACCACGCCGTCGTGCTGCTGGATCTCCATCAACCTCTCCTTCCCCCTTGCTGGATCAAGAAGGAGGAGACGTCTCTGCACCGTACGTGTGTTGAACGCGGAGGTGCCGTCCGTTCGGCACTCGGTCATCGGTGATTTGAATCACGGCGAGTACGACTCCGTCAACAACGTTCATTGGAACGCTTCCGCTCGCGATCTACAAGGGTATGTAGATGCACTCCTCTCCCCTCGTTGCTAGTATACTCCATAGATGGATCTTGGTGAGCGTAGGAAAATTTTAAAATTATGCTACGATTCCCAACAGTAAAAACTAAGCATTGCAAGACAACATATGCATGATATGAGTAATGTAACCTGCCAAGTTTGAGCATACACCTCAGGGGGAAAATAGGACTGGTCATCTGTCTCTGAATCCTCCTCTGAGGAGCTATCTATAACTAGCAAGATATCTGCTTCAGCAGGTAGCATTTGTCTGCTCTGAAGACCTTGTTTGTACTCTAGAATTTTTCATCACCGATTGAAATGGCTGATGCACAGGAAGAGTAGTTGAATATACAAACATTGTCGACAAATGGAATACGTAATACAAAAAAGGATGGCATGATATAATTCACATATATGATGCTTGGCTAAATAGCATGGCATTGCATAATTCACATATATCACAAGATAGCATTGCATAATTCACATATATAATGTCTTGCAACAAGATGGCATTGCATAATTCACATATATGGTAATTACACACTAAACATGTAGCATTCACACAAAGCATGTCTAAACTAAGCAAATGACATAGCAATGCAAGACACCATATGCACGATGTGAGCAATATAACACTGCCAAGTTAGAGCATGCACCTCGGGGGGGGGGGGGGGAATAGGACTGGTCATCTATCTATGAATCCTCCTCTGAGAAGCTATCTGTAACCAGCAAGACTTACGCTTCGTCAGATAGCATTATCTACTCTGAAGACCTTGTTTTCACTCCAGGATAAATAGGAGTGGTCTGCTCCCTCTGAATCCCTCTCTGAACAGTTATCTACCTCTTGATTACAGTCTGGGATGGGGGAGGGGGTTGCTATTGCGCCCACCATGGAGCGACATCCGCATGAAATTTTATTGCCACGCAAGGCTCGTCTCTTTTACTCTACATGTTCAGTACCATTGTGTACAATAACTGACATGCATAGGAATAAAACATAGTGAGATTATGTAAGGAGTGCATGCAAAAATCCAGAGTGATGGTAGCAACCTGTGGATAGACCCAAAACCAATGATAGCAGACATATGATAGCTTCAGTTAAAAAATAATAATGGCTCCTTTAATGTTTGTTTCCCACCCAACATGAAACTCATAGTAGGCACCCAAGATTAACCAGATATTATTGATTGCTACCCCAATATGTACCCCACAACCATTTAAAAACTCAAGTTTGAGCATTAGTTTGGACCTGACTCGGAGTCCAATCGGTGAACAGGACGATAAAGTAGCAACATATTAAGCGATGCATAACATAAGCAGACATAAAAGAGTGTGACCTCTCTTGCGGACCCGTGTAGTCCTCAAGGTCATCTGCTCAGTTGATGATGGTAATGTAGTTGCCGTGGCTGCCGACGGCGGGGAAGAAGATCTGAGGCGGCGAAAGATAGTCTGGAGGGCGGATCCCTTCTGTGGTGGACCCTTTCGTCGTTGGAGCAGCTGAGCTGGGGTGGACGACAGCGCAATAGGAGCGGGATAAACCACACAAGGTTTTCTTTGACACATATCTGTAACAGAAGTAATTCTGTAAGGTCTAGTTTGAACACAGGAATAGGATAGGAATGCACGTGCAAAACAAAGAATTTAAAAACACTGGATTTCAATCTGGGTGTTTGGTTCACAAGAATTGAAAGATCACATGAATGCAAAGAAGCATGGTGAAATTAAGTCAAACCACAAGAAAATGTACAGTTATAATGATATTATGCTACTATCTCTTAGTCTTGTGCTTCATGAATAGGAATTTGAAAAGGAGGCCAAGTGGATATTAAAATTCCTACGGTTTTTCTCTGAAGGAGACACTAAAGGAACAAATCCTACAGTTTTCCTTTGCTCCATTCCTTTGAACCAAATGCATGAATAGTAGTACCATAGGAAACTTTCCAATTCCTATGTTTTTCCTTCACTTTTCCTTTCAAGCACTAGCGATTCTAGTAGGCAAGCTTGAACAGGCAAAAGCCTACACTCCAGAAATGTTTTTGTGCTACTTCTACAAATTTGGACACAGGCCACTGCCCTACTAGCTCAACTCTCAGGCCCATCTACACATGCACAACTCAAACGCGCAGAAATAAATAATGATGGCTTTCGAGAGAGTCCATCACGGATAGCTAAGTTGCCTGGTACCTCACTGCTTGTCATATAGTAGGAGAAACTAATAGTATTTCACATTACTATGCGTGCTCAGTGGACAATATATATATAACATGTAGAGTAAAACAGGGATGCAACAAGTGTACAACCTCTTTGGCGAAGCCATGTCGATCTCAGCATCATTGTGTTGGTCGTTGAGGATGATACGGCTAATGTGGCTGTCAGAGGAGGGGAAGAAGATCTTAGGCATCTGGAGATGGAGCCAAGGGTACTGCTCCACTATGATGGAGGGTTTTCATCGTTGGAGAAGCTCCGGTGAGTTGTACGACGGCGAGGCTGAAGCAGGACAAGAGAGACAACATTAACCTGAGTGGAATTCTAATAGCATCTCCAATATATGATGTAAAATACATAACCAAAAAAGTGCTAGATGTAAAATACATCAGACGCTCATCTCTGAACTTAACTGTCGAAACTGAATTTAACCGTCAAAACTGAATTTCACCGTCGAAACTGAATTTTACTGTCGAAACTGAACACACTAGTAGCAGAAAAGCAGTGCACCAGTAGTTTTGGCCACTCGAGCACTAGTGGCAGAGTAGCAGTGATCTAAATCGGTAGCCGCTCTAGCAGGAAACGTACTACCAGAGAGCAGCCAGAGCATCTGGTCCTGCAGCAGCAGCGCGCGCAAGAGTAGAGCAGCATTGCAAGCAAGAGCAAGAGCAAGAGCATCAGCGCAAGCAAGAGCAAGAGCAGCAGCAGTGCGAGCGAGAGCCGAAGCAGCAGCAGCAGCAGGACCAACGAGAGTCGGAGCAGTAGTAGCAGCTCCTACTGATGTGGACGTCGTCACCGAGGGAGCGATGCCGTGGAGGAAGTGGCCACGCCATGGCAGCTCGGGACCGAGCGCCGACAGCACCGTGAGATCGAATCAAGAAGAAAATACAGCGATTACTGTAGAACCGTTTTGGTGGTGCCGATTAGGCCTCAGCTTCATCCGAGGAATCGCTGATGGTGCCACTCTTCCAGTGGTGCAGGTGAAGGAGTTGTGGGAATGTAGGTGGCGCAATGGACGAGGCGAACATGGGGGCAACTCCTTGGAGGTGGAGGACGGGGTGGCTGAACCGGCGGGACGATGAGATCGCCAACGGATCCTCATCTTGTGCGGTGGATGAGGGACGTCGAGTTGTTGCGGTGGGCGATGTGGGAAGAGGCTCCGGCTGGGCAGCGGGCGGAGGAGGGTGTGGGGCTTCGCGGGATTTCGCGACCTCGGTGTACAAATGGGGGGAGGGGACGGGAGGGCCGGGTGGACCATGGCTTAGGGACACGCTTGTCCAAAATGTGGGGTAAGTTACGAAAGTTCCCCAATGTATTTGAACTAGTCGGTTGTTTCGGTTCAGGGGTATAACGAGAATTTCGCGTGTTGGGAATTCGCAGGAGGTGGGAGTTTTCGCGCGTGTTGTAATTTTGGGATAGTAAGCCGTGGGTTAAGATGGAGGGAGTTTTAGAAGCGCAAAGAGACAAAGAGATATCTTGAAATTTCAGGATAACAAGGTGCGGGTTGAAATTTCCGCACAAGCCTAACGTGTACTGTACCAAATCAATTCGCACTTCCCTCGATGAAAAAAAAGTCAATTCACACCACACAAGAGAGTCTAGTCTCGTTTTATTGTATGAGTTACTACAAATGCCATTCAAAACTTTGAATCCATGTTATTTTCAATTAAAATATTTCGCTACGTGTAATGCATGTAACCTGCTACTCAAATAAACATTTTAGTGCATTCCAAACGTATATACTACCGATTCAATATGAACTAAATTTGAATTCGTTTCTCTATTTGAATAAGATCTACAGTCATGATTGTTGTCAAGTTAAACCATTTGAATTCTTTTCTCTGTTTTAATAAGATCTACAATCAGCATTGTTGTCAAGTTAAACCATCGTTTGTATGTTATGTTTGAAACACACCATATGATTACTATCGAGTTAGATATGAACTATGTGTACTATATGAACTCTAACTCGAATTTTTAAATCCACTTTATGTTGATTTCAAATCACAGTACATTTCAAGCTCTAGCTGGATCTTCATAATCTAAATCATGTCTCATATGTATAATGTCTTTATCACATAATGTATGGTGCCCCGCCCCCCACGCCTACAAGTATTTAGCTGTGAGTTGCAAACGCCCACATTATCACAAATTCAAATAAAATGTGAGATTGTTCGATATATAGTATGGTTTAGATTGTTCAATATTTAGTTGTGAGTTGCAAACGCCACGCATTATCACATTATAGTATAACATGTCCGAAGCCACACCACGCGTATCACCGCTATATTCATGCATGCATAGTTTAAAACACTATGATCTCTTATTCAAATATATGGATCCACTTTTATAACGAATTATAATCTTTGTTAGTCTTTTATACCCACACAATCCTCTAACCTTTGTAGCTTGCACTAACTTTCTCTCGTGCATGCACACGCCCTCCTTGCCCTCCCCTCCCTAAGCATTCTATCCATCACGCACATTCATTTATTTATTTGGGGCCGTTCTCCCATGGTCTCCACAACTCCTTTTTTCCGACACACCGATCAATAAACCTCTCTAGCGAGGACTGCCTATCACATACACACACACTTTTCATCTCCTCCTTTCTCCGTCCATACCTCATGTCTCTCATACGGTCCCACACACGTGTAAACTCTCGCCCCTCCTTTCATCGATCTCACAATCGCACACACCTCCCCCCCTATATAGTAGGCCTCTCGAACCACCTCCTAGCTCCATCCCTTTCTCTATCCGTCTCTCTGGGCCTTATTTGCCTCTAACAAATGAATGTACACCGACCGATTTTCCACTATACATATAGCTAGCTAGGACGTCTATAACTCGTTTTCCCCACGCGCCGATAGATCTACCTCATTAGTTATGTCTCTCCCTTCCTCCGACACATAACAATTGATCTACCAATCTAGTTAGGTATGCTTACCAAACACATATGGTCCCCCCTTCATCATCTATGCATGCCTCCCGACACGTCTATCATGCACACGCACACGCACACACAGAAACACATCCCCTCTTTTCTTGATATTGCAGTTGTACTCTCCATTTATCTAGTAGGCCTTTCCCACCATCTCCGAGAAGCAACTCCACCACTCATCCGGCACTCTACCTCTCTCTCTCGCAACCTATTTTCCGTCCTTCACTTATGTATGGGTGTCGATCGGTCTCCCTCGAGACATAGCTAGGTCTCTCCTTCTTATCACATATACGAGCCGATCTATCTCTCTAGTTAGGTCTCTGCCTCCCCCCCCACACACACACCAATACATCGAACGCTCTAGTCATGTATCCATGCCACACACAAACTTGCCCTCTCCCCTCTGACGTTCCGGTAGGTCATTCGCCCTATATCTTTGACGTGCGCACACAGTTTCGATGGCTCTCTTCATTGATCCCGCACCCACACATTTGATCCTCTCTTCGATTCTATCGATGTCTATGATCCCTTCCTCTCTTCTCGTGGATCGCCCCCTCTACAAATGATATAGCTAGGCCTCTATTTCACACACATTGCATGTGTCACAAAAAAACAATCACGAACGCACACGCAATCTCTCTCTAGGTTTGTATCTCTCTCACCCCCACCCACGTAGGTGGGGCACGTGCACGAAGAGAAGAGGTGCACGCACGGCGCACGTACTCCCTTCTCTTTCCCAACCACACCCGCGCGGGTAAACGGTGGAGCTCATTTCTGTACAAAAAGGCAGCCCGCTTGATGAAGGATCGTGTACCACGGATGAACAAACAAATTGCGACTTGACGCGTTGGCGCGTTATTTGAAAAAATATTGTATTCCTCAATGGCGTACGTAAAGAATATAAACTAATTATTATCTTTCCCTAATAATAAAGCACGGATTGACTCCGTGGGTTCACCATCACAATACGCTTTTTTCTCATGTCATAACACACTATTACGATTTGTATAGACAAAATTGTAATATAAACGAGGTGGTACTAACCTGCGCTATAGATTTAAGTTAGTACAGTAAAACAAAATTTGTTCCGCTCGTTCACAGGAGATACACGAGGAGTTCGGCGACCTAGGCAGCAGACGGCGGGGTAGGAGGCGGAGATGGCGTGCGGGGAAGAGCGCCAGGGGAGCAGAGAACGGCGGTGCCGCTGCAAGAAGATGACGGCGTGCTGGACGGCCGGTTGGAGGAGCGAGCAGGCGGAGAGGAAGGGAAGAAGAGGCGGCGGGGTCCAGCCGTCCCGTCGGCCGGCGGCGAGGGACGCCAGCAGGAGCGATGGATGGGCGCTCACGGGGTCCAGCCCCGTCCTCGGCGGCACGAAGGGAAGAAGAGGCAGCGGGGTTTGTCCGGCGATGACGGACGCCGGCAGGAGCGACGGACGGGCGCTCGGGATCGAGCCCCACCTCAGCGGCGGCGCGAAAGGAGATCGGGGGGAGGAGAGCCGTCGAAGGGGATCGGGAGGGAGAGAGAGTTGGGATCGAGTGTTTTTTTAGGCAAAGAGTTGGGATCGAGTGGCTGTGAGGGGATGGAGCGATGGCTCCTGTGCAGCTAGGTTTAGAAGGGTTTACGCGGGCCTTGGTTAGGAGATGGGCCGGCAGGCGCTGGTAGGCCCAGCTGGGCTGGAGGAAAAACTAGGGAGAGAGAAAGAGACAAGGAGAGTTGGGCCGACCTAGCGCTGCTGAAGGTTTTTTTTCTCATCTCAGAAAAGAGAAACAGATGGAGAAGAGAGAAAAGAAAATATTTGAGATAGGACTAGAAGTAGACACCGGCTAGGCCATCTGTTTTACTACCTAGGTGCTATATAAACGTACTTATACCGGCCAGGACCTACGAAGGGCTGGCAGATACAGGACGCGGCGGCATCAACTGTTACCTCACGTCGCCGCTGACGGGTGAACCGGAGGAGGAACTTGGCTAGATGGCTCCCCGCTCCCGCGGGCCTGGCGGAAGCGACCCCACGTCGCCGCCCGGCGACCCCTCGTCGCCGCTCCCCCAAGGGACGGCCATCGTCTTCTCCTGCGCCCTTGGAAGCCTCTCCGTCCTTCCCTCCGGTGCGACCTCCGCGTCGCTCTCCCTCCCCTGGCGCGTCCCCCGCGCGCCTCCGGCCTCCGCCTGCTCAGAGGGGCACCCCGTCGTCGTCCCAACGCCTTCCCCGACGCCCCTTCCTCGCTCCACCGCCACGCTCGCCCCGCGCAATGATGGCTTCGACGCCCTGCTGCGTGGCATCCGGCGGGGGGATCCCGGCCACGTCGAGTTCAGAAAACCAGGTGCGACGTTCCTCGACTCGGTCATGCTCAACTTTCACACCATGGTTGCTTCGCCCCTTGCTCGGTTGTTTCCGGTAGACTCTTGCCGTTTCTGGATCACTCCGGCAACGCCGTCCCCCCGCGTGAACTCTTTCTTCGTCAAGAACGCTCTGAATTTCTTGCTTACGGACGCCCCCGACGACTTCTCCGTGGCCGCTGATGGCGTCGGCTGCTTCTGCTCCCTGGCTGCGTCTCCGGACGTCGCCAACTTCATTGTCGCCACGGCGTGCCTGCGCCTCGGGCGGACGGAGCTGCTCCTTCACTGCCGCAGGGCGGACGCGGTTGCCGCGGCTGCGCATGCCCACATGCAGGTGGGCCCAGCCCCCACCGTTGACGTGGACCTTGCGCGTGCCCCGATCCCCTCGCCCTTGCATGCGTCCAATCCCCCCCCCCGATCCCCTCCGGTCAGCGCGCCCTAGAAGCCGCGCCCTCCATCCTGCGCGTGCGTCCTGACAGCCCATCCCCTCCCGCCTTATCCCCTGCCCTCCTGGCGCCCGGACGCGCCGTGCGCGGCGCCCCCATGCTTCTCCCCCCTGCCCCGTCTTCTCCTACCTCGCCCCCTGCTCTCTCTCTTCTTCCCGCCCCTCCTCCTGACCCGTCTCCCTCACCCCAGAATCCCGCCCTCCCTCCCAGCCCGTCTCCCCTAGCCACTCCCCCCTCTCCTCCGCCAATCCGGCTGCCCGGCGATGGCCTCTGCGGCGCCGCGCGCCCATGCCCCGCTTCTCTGGCCCCTCTCTCCCCCCGTGGCTCGCCCTCCCCGCCTCGTTCCTATAAAGAGGCGCCGCTCTCCCCTGCAGCTCCTCCACACAGCCTTCGGCGCATCCTAGCCTTCCTCCCCTCGCCCGTCAAGAAACTGTGCCACAAGTGCTATTCCTCGGCTCACCTCGTCCGAGATTGCCGTGACCCCGTGCGGTGTCGTGACTGCGGTCGTTCCGGTCACATCAGCTCGCAATGTAAGTTTGATCCCCTTGTGCTCATTCCTTCTTCCCCCACCTCCACTCTCCTTGTCTCACCTCCCCGGTACTCATCTCCGCCGTCGTCCCCTTGCAGGCTCTCCGACGTGCTCTCCCACTCCCCCTCCACCCGGTCCCGCTCCACCTCCCCCGTCCGCTCCCCTCCCCGTGAGCACTGGATGACCCGGTACTACAGGGAGGTCGAGGCCAAGCGTACCATGCCCTTCTTCTCACGCCCCCGACTCCGTTCCCCCGCGGCGCTCCCTACTCCTCCGGCGCGAGCTCCCCCGACACTCCGATGGAGCCGGCGGCTGCCGGGGGCCCCAACCCTGCGGCCGGCAGCTCCGCTGGCGCTCATGAGCCGGTTGCGCGATGCCGCCCGGAGTACGCCGAGTGCTTCATGCCCATGGTGGACATGGCGCACTCCCGCTGCTTCGCCTATGCCCTCATCGACCCACCATCGCCAAGCCCGGCGGACCTCCTGCGTCGGGCGTTTGAGCAGCGTGCCGGCAACCCTCCGGTGCGCCTGGCGCCGTCCCACTACGGCGCCTTGATGGTGATCTTCTCCTCGGAGCCCGCTCGAGAGTTCGCCATTCGCGAGTCCTTCCCGCTCCCCTTTGACGGCCACGTCATCCTCCTCGAGCGGCCGGAGAACGGTGAGAGCCGCTTCGGCTGGGAGTACACGTGCTTCGCGCAACTCTCGGCCACCGGCTTCCCCCTCGAGCATTGGCATGAGGCCGGCATCCGCAATGCCTGCCGCTCCATCGGCAACGTCTGCTGCATCGACCCCCTCTGCCTCAACGAGCTGGACTTCTCCGCGGTCCGCCTCGTCATCCGCCTGGAGCACGAGGACGACGTCCCGCACGCGCTGCTTCTCCGCAACTACGACGGCGACCTCTCTACGGACATGTCCACCCGCCGGGTCCGCTCCTGGACCGTGGCCGAGGATGGATCCTCCGTCTCCTCCCACCACTTCGAGCCGTCCGGCGGCTCGCCTCCACCCTCTCCGCGCGTGCGCCGCTCCTCGGCTATGGACGACATCGACACCGAGAGCCTCCGCGGGTTCGGGTCCCTCTCGCTTGAGGCGGCCCCCTTTGCTCCCGCGCCCCCGGCCGGCGCTTCGGGCGGCCAGGACAGCCCCGCCCTGGCTCGCCTCCGGCGCGAGATCGGCCGTCGCCTCTCGTGACTTCTAACGGAGCCCTTCCCCACCCGCTGGTGCTCCCTCCTCCCGCCGGCCACGGCCCTCGTCCCGGAGTGCGAGGCCGAGTCCGAGGCTACGTCTGACTCCTCCCTCTCCTCTGGGGTGGTCTTCGCCGCGGCTGATGCGGAGGCTCCTCTCCTGGCGCCTTCCAACCTCTGCAACGACGAGCACGAGCACGCCGCGCGCAAGCGCCGCGGCCTCCGCAAACGCGCCGTCGACTCCGAGTTCGTGGAGGGGCGTCGCAGCCTGCGCCTTGCCGGGAAGGAGCCGGCCGCCTACGTGAAGATGCTTGAGCGGGCCAAAGCGGTGAAGGCGGCGCGGTTTGACTCCTCCAAGGGCTCTCCGCGTCTCCGTGCTGCTATCAGGGCTGCGGGCATCGGCGAGGACGATGGCGTCGTTCCTCCCATGCCTCTTCGTCTGCTCCAGGAGCTGGGTGCTCCCTGCGGTGTGGACCCTGATGCTCTTGCAGCCGGGGCCCGCGCTGAGGTGGCTGCCCGCGCCCCATGATCTGCATGCAACTCCCCGGGGCCACTGCTCTCCATCGGCGTTTTTCTCCTGCTGGGCCCCCTGCATGTGTCTTTCCTCCCCTGCTCCCTTTTAGTTCCACAGGCTTGCCGTGCTCCCGTCCGTGGATCCCGACGAGGGATTGTCGGAGCGCGTTATCCTCTCTTCTTTTTTCTTTTCCCCCCGTGGGGTATGTAATGGCCTTAGGCCCACTTGTTATTCCAATCAAGCCTGTGATGTGTGTTTTCTTCTCTTTGCGCCTGGAGACTTGCGATTCCCATGATTAGCCCGTTTTCCTCTGTACGTGGAATGTGCGTGGCCTTGGCACTGCATGCAAGTGCCGCGATGTACGCGCGGATATCGAGGCCATGCAGCCCTCCTTCCTCGCTCTTCAGGAAACTAAACTTGTAGCCCCGGACTCGCGCAAATCTGACTCCTTCCTCCCAAATGCGTTGCGCTCGTTCCTCCTGGCTGATGCGGCCGGCTCGTCAGGTGGGCTTTGCACTGCTTGGGACTCCCGCGTCTTCTCCATCGCTAGTAACCTTTGCTCCCCTCGCGTGCTCTCTGTTGACTTGAATCTCTGTCACGACAATTCCCTTGTCCGCATCACGAATGTTTACGCTCCCTGCGACCACGCGTCCAAGCCCGCCTTCCTTGCCGAGCTCTCCGGCCATGCCCCCGTGACGCCATCCCATGGGCCGTTTTGGGCGACTTCAATCTTACTCGTTCTCCCGAAGACCGCAACAATGCTAATTTCTGTCGGACCGAGGCCGCACTCTTTAATGACTTCATCAATGAGCTCTCTCTAATTGACCTCCCCCTCCGCGACCGCCTTTACACATGGTCCAACCGCCAGTCCTCCCCAATCCTTGCTCGGCTCGACCGGGTCCTTGTCAACGTGTCGTGGGATGCTAGGTTTCCCACTTCCACCCTCTCATCCTTCACCCGCTCTACGTCCGACCACGTCCCCCTGGTTGCGTCGATCTCTTCCGCCGCCCCCAAAACCCGCATCTTTCGCTATGAGAAGGCTTAGGCGCTGCACCCATTGTTCCGCTCTGCGGTCGTTGCAGCTTGGGCCTCCGCTTTTCGGCCGGATCCTACTGCTCGACTTGTTGCTCGTCTTCGTCAAGTTAGGCTTTGTTGTAAACGCTGGACGAGACGGGCGGCGCCTGCTTCCCGCCGTGAGCAGGACTGCCGCGTGCTCGTTGGCTTCCTTGATTGCGTTGAAGAGCTGCGCCCCCTCTCTTCCCTCGAGCGTCTCCTCCGAACTCTCACTATCGACGCCCTGCACCTCTCCATCAAAGAGCGGGTCCTGTACTGGAAGCTCCGTGCCAAAGTTCGCTTTGCCGTGGATGGGGACGAGAATACTGGCTTCTTTCACGCCTCTGCCTCCTCACGTTTCCGGCGAAACTGTATCCCCGTCCTTTCTGTCAACGGGGTCGACCTCCATTCTCATGAGGACAAAGCTGCTGCCCTCCGGACCTTCTACAAGGATCTCCTGGGTACGGCGCCAGCCTGCTGCTGGAGTTTTTCCCTCTCGGACCTCTACCCCGACTCGACTCCGCTCCCCGGTGACCTCACGGCCCCCTTCTCCCCGGACGAGATCCGTCGGGCCTTTCTCGACATGAACCGTCTCTCCAGCCCCGGACCGGATGGTTTCGGCCCCTCTTTCTACGCCTCGTTCTGGGATACTGTCGTTGCGGATGTCGAAGGGGTCTTCCATGACTTCTATGACGGTACTCTCGATCTCACCCGCATAAACCGAGCCTTCCTCGTCCTTCTCCCTAAGTTTGAGGCAGCTCGCTCGCCGTCTGATTTCCGCCCCATCCCCCTGCAAAATTGCATCATGAAGGCCATCACCAAAGCGTTGTGCTCCCGTTTGCACCGCTACATTCACTCTCTAGTTGACCCCGATCAGACCGGGTTCCTCCCTGGCCGCCGCATCTCTGAGAATATTGTCTACGCTGCTGACCTTCTTCGCGTTTGCCACACCCGGCGAGCTCCTACTATGGTGTTTAAAATCGATTTCTGGAAGGCGTTCGACTCCGTCAACTGGGCCAGCCTCCTTGCCGTCCTCTCAGCTCGGGGTTTTGACTCTAAGTGGTATGGTTGGATTCGCGCTATTTTGTCTACCGGTCACACCTCGGTTCTCCTGAATAATGTTCCTGGGGACTGGATCCTTTGTCACAACGGCCTGCGTCAGGGAGACGCGCTCTCCCCCTACCTTTTTATTATCATTGCGGATGTCCTTCAACGTCTCATTCGCCGTGCTTCCGACGAGGGGCGGCTCGCCCACCCCATTGATCCTTCCCTCCCGTGCCCCGTTCTGCAATACGCCGACGATACCCTTATCCTCTGCCGTGCTGACATTCCATCGGTTACCCACCTCAAAACCTTGTTGGACGCTTTTGCCCTCTCTACCGGACTCGCCATAAACTTCCACAAATCTGGGTTCATCCCGATGCACTGCAGTGGTGAACTGTCGGCGGCCTTGGCTGGGATCCTGGGCTGCCCTATCTCTTCTTTTCCTCAACCCTACTTAGGACTCCCCCTGTCTCCCCATAAGCTCCCCATCTCCGCCTATGACCCCCTCATCCGTTCTTTCGACCGTTACCTTTCGGGCTAGCGTGCCCTGCTCCTTTCCTCTGGTGGCCGAATGGTACTTTGTAATCCCGTCCTTAATAACCTCTCTACTTATTTTATGTGCTCCTATCTGCTTCCCTCTGGTGTGATTGAGATGATCGACCGTAGACGTCGTGCCTTTTTTTGGACCGGCAAGGATACGTGCTCTGGCGCTCGCTGTCTTGTTGCTTGGGATAATGTGTGTGCAGATGTGCAGGAGGGTGGCTTCGGGATCCGCGATCTACGACGACAGAACATGTGCCTGCTCCTCAACTTCATCCACAAGCTTCACCAACCGGACTGTCCCCCTTGGAAGAGCTGGTTCCTCCGCAGCATCAGGGGGGACGTTGGCGACTGCTCTTCGGCTCCTTCCTTCCTCAAATATATTGGGTTATCCACAATAGTATCGGCAGCGATGTTTTGTTTTGTCACAACTACTCAAATATATAATCTAAATAATCTAAATATATAATCTGCACATTGTAGTTTGAGTTAAAGAATACCACATTGTAGTTTCAATTAAGAATAAAAAAACCACGTGTTTTGTTGTTTCAAGAGATTGAGTCATGGGCTGTGAGCAAGCATTATATATTGACATGAAAGGTAGATCTATTTAGATCATGAAGGTTTGCGCACTGCGATGCAAAGGCCGTATGCATCGACGAGGCGAAGGTGGGAAGGTGGGGCTTACCGGGATGGGTTGAGAGGAGGCAGTGGAGAGAGGAAATGGGAGAGGCGGATGGTGAATATAGGATGTTGATAGAATAGATGAATTTGCGCGTGCAGGTTATCTGTTCCAAGGTCTGCTCGGGGTATGCAGCCTTGTTGAACTACAGGAGTTGGAATCTTCAAAGTTGTAGTTTAATCCTTTCTAATCAATGAATGTTATTGATGGAATTTTCCAACTCTGTTCTCGACTATATGGAACCTCTTGCTATTAAATTGAAGTACCAATCATGGCTCTTGGGTCTTCTGTACATGTATGTGTACATTACTCACTAATGGTATATGCACTAGACCTTTCTGTATAGGATGACCCATTTCCAGGCATAGGCATACAGAGGTTTCAATTTTGAAATTTGGCAGGCTTAATTAAAGAATTCAATTTCCTCCTATTTTTGTATGGATAAAATGTATGTGCCTCTTAGAAGATGACTTTCTATTCATACAAAGTACTATTTTGTGTGTGTCATACAACCTAACTATCTGATCTTTGGGATGCTAATTTGTGCACACACAATAAAAACCAGCAGCAACGACAATGTTTCCTGTAAAGATCAATACCTGCTACATCTTCATTGTTTCCTTTGATAATGAATTCTTGCTACAGCTACAGTGGATCCTGTGATGCATTGCGAGGCCTGCAACGGCTTCGATTTTTAACATTTTTTAGTTTTAGTCCAGCAATGAAACGCATGTTTCTATCTAAAATTTTCTTCCTCTGTTGATCACCAGGTTCCTGAAGCATTGTATTTCCAGTTAAAGGATGTAGTGATGTTACAGAGGAGCGCGCGGCTGGCCGGCCTATGTGATGTTCCTGCCTGCGGCTGCCACCAGGCTGTGCATGCGGCTTGCTTTGTTCAGGTCCTCTCAATTTCAGGAGAGGAAGTGAACTCGATTAATACTGTCAATTTTGGAAGCAGTTTTTGTGATTCTGGTTCAGCATGGATAATGTTGTTTAGGACTGTAAACATGGTCATGGTTAATTTTAGTTGCTAGATGGAAAAGCAGTGCTACAAATTTTAGAACTAGGGCGTCGTTTTCCACGGCTCTATCAAGTTATTTGCATTGTACAGTCACAGTTCTAAGCTTAATCTTATTAGTTCTGTAGCATTGCAGATCAGGGTCTTTTTTCCTAGCAGATCAATACCTTTGGTCGGATTTAGCTTATTTGATAGTGAACAAAACATAAATCGTGTGAATATAACGAATAATTACGCGGTGTGACCTATCAAAACTATTAACGTGAATTTTTCATTTCTCATTTTTACACTTTTTATTCTTCCCTTGAGATCCACTGTTTGCTCTTCTAACAGTATAATACTAGCTGTGCACTTGCAGCCCCTTTCAGTTGAGCTGGGTCCTGGTATCCTCGGGTACATTTTTTAGGGAATCCAGGTAAGCTCAGCATGATAAATTGATAATCAGTCCATTTCGTTGATTTACTCTTTATCTGTGTCACTTGTCACAACCTCATTCCTGTTAAATTTGAAGCGCCCACTAAAAACTATTGCTATTAGATCTAAAGACGATGCACTCTGGGAATTTAAGTGAAAAAAGTTGGGTAATGCATTTAGCATATTTTAACTGTGAACGAGGGACATTCCTGTTAATCTTTGGAAGGCCCTCTAAAATATCTCCTTTTATTATTTGCTTCAGCTGTTGGAGATGTTCGCGCAGTCGGAGATCTATATGATGTAAGTTCTTATGATGTTGAATTTTCTTTTATGGATATTATTGTACAGAGGATAGCAGCTTTGGGCCTGTGTGCACATGCTAATGTTCGCTGACTCTATTGTAGACTGTCTTCGAGAACAATTTGATGAACCACAGTGTCGCCCTTCCACCTGGTTCTATGGGGAAAGTAAATTACGTCGCTTCAGCTGTTCAATACAGCCTATAGGTTAGTGGAAGCTATCACTTTATTCCAATTTCTAATTTATCTGCATGTGTTCTACCCATGCTTAACTTTATTTGAAACACTACTCTTGTCATGTATGCAGGATACAGTGCTAGAGTTAGAACTTCAGGGCATGAAAAAGCAATTTACTATGCTTCAGGTAAGAAAGTTATTTCATACAACTCTTTTTAGGAAAGTTGGTACTCCCTCTGTAACTTCTTATAAGATCTTTTAGAGTCCATGATAGTGTCAAAAACGTTTTATTTTAAATTACAGAGGCAGTAGCTTATTGTGTTGAATTTATTGAATAACAGACATGGCATGTGTGTACACCAAGACCTGTTGCATCAAAGCTTTTTGCGGATACACCTCTTCTTACAGGACAGCTGTGTGTACAACTCATCTTTAGCTTCAATTTCCATAATAAAATGTGTTCTTTTGTTTTATCATCATGGTTTCTCTTCTTACGTAACCAAACATTCTCAGATGTTAGTTTCTTATTGCCCTCCGAGTCCATTAAATCTCAGTCTTATCTATTTTGTGATGGTTCCAGCGTGTGCTTGATGCATCCCTTGGTTCTTGGAGGAACATGTGCTATTCCTGGTGCTTTTGGTTGTGGAAAAACTGTTATTAGTCAGGCACTTTCCAAGGTGATCACTAATTCTCCATTCTATACTGCCCTGATGTAATAGCTCCAGAGAATTGTTCCTTCCATATATTTCTTGGTGGCATCTCTATACTGACTGTTGAGTTTAACAATCTCTGTAGTACTCCAGTTCTGAAGCTGTGGTTTATGTGAGATGTGGTGAAAGAACAAATGAGATGGCTGGGGTTCTCATGGACTTGCCCCAATTGACAATGACGTTGCCCAACGGACGTGAAGAGTTTGTCATGAAGAGAACAACATTGGTTTCTAACGCGTCTAACATGCCCGTCGCTGCTCGTGAAGCCTCCATTTATACAAGTAAAGGTGTAATGCCTTGATAGCCGTGGAAGTAAAGGGGATTTATTGATCAAGCTGGCTCATTATATTAGGGTTGTCTTGATCTTGCTTACTCAAGTGCTTCACCAGTAGAGCTGCACAACATGTGCGGTGTGCCAAGCCGTGCTTTCAAGTTGTGTCTTCGGCCCTCCCCGTTGTAATGCTCGTCTAGCATGAAGCTTGAAAGTTGATCCAAACCAACACCATGTATTCTTATGGATGTATGAGTCAACTCATTGTAGGTGGAGCTTTTCTCTTGCGCACAACTTACTTTATTTTATGCTTTATCAGTGTAATGTCCAGTTTCATTTGCAGGTATACCATTACTCTTCTCATGGTATTGCAGATGCATCATGTGTAGTTTTTCAGCCTTGCAAATTAGAAGTTTAATTTATACATGCATATTGTCAGAATATTGGTGCGTTCAAAAGACTATGGGTGGAATTAACAAACTGGCTGAAAATATGAAACAAATCCAGGATGCTTTGCCAGCTTTTCGTGGAGATTCTGCTAATTTCAACACGGTAATATTTAAGATTAATTAAAATCTTGCATTTCATTGTTTTATCTGAATCACTTATCATCTACTTATACTATTGCACACAAAACACTTGCATGATTAACCAGAGGAGGAACTTCAAGAATTGGAGGGAGCAGTGTGTGTCTGGTCAATAGGCAAGCAGTTCCCCCTGCTCCATCGGAAGCTACAATTGAAGAGGTTGCTGCACTACAAGCTGAAATGACGAAACGACCAAGTTAATGTTTGATCTTTTGTTACATCGATTTGTAAACCTTAATGTCTATTTGCTGCTTTCACAACACTAATTCACTGGTGGACGTTGAATACTACATATACAAGTAGATTTCCACGTATGACTGTAATATTAGTCAAGATGTGCGTTGCGCGTGCACGCTTACTAATACAACTATGGTAGCAAGCAAAACACGTTTGCGCACGACCTAATAAGTGCGGGTATGCAATCGATTCCTATTTCCCTTTTCGCTCGGTATATATTCAAAAGAAATTGTAACTTTTTGTATTAAAAGCACTCACTCTTTAGACAAGAATTATTCACAGGCAAGCACACACTCTAATTCTGTGTATATATGCATCACACTAGCATCCATCACATAAAAGTGTTTCTATATGCACCATTCTTCTGATGTTCATGTCTCACATAACAGGATTTATTTTCTTATGTATAAGTATATCATGCATGTACATGGGATAACTCATAATGAAACAGAACTAGTAGACCGCCCGTGCGTTGCTACGGACTACAATACAATGCATATAAATGAATTAAACAAATGACTAAAGATGTCTTCAAGGTCGAAGCTCATTTCTTCCTTGTATATTTGGGCATGTTTGGACATCAAACGGACAGCCGGTAGGCTCTCCAAATTCAGCTGTGTGGACAATCGCTGCAACATAGCTAACACTTTATTTGCAATCAACCACTCTCTTCCCATCACATCCTTTCTTCCTATCATTGTAGCCCAATTGTTGAGCTCCCTCCATAGTCACACATTTCCTCACACCGCCAACCCGTGAACCACGTTGGGGGACACCCGAAGACAACCGTCCTTATCATCGCCCTCTCGCTAGGAGGGACAAAGAGCGAGGCATAAACATACACATACATAAGTTAATTCATTATTTCATTAATTGATTACTTAATATGATGTCTTGTATCCTCTACATGGACAAAAAATACAACAAAAATATTATCTTCATTCTACAGAATGAAATTGAAAACTTGTGAACAAAATCACAAATAAGTGTTGAAAAGTAAGAAAACATGAGGATCCTTAAATTGGTGATACGATTTACATGATACTAACTCCTTCCCATATACATAGGTCCCGTATCAAAATACTGACAAAAAAGAGAAGTGATTAATGCCCGTCTCATGGGCCTCGCATACTTGGACAGACGATGTAAATGAAATCCATATATTAGCTAATTATAAGGTGCTTCCAATCAAAACAAAACATTTATAAGGGAAGGGGCTACTACAACTTGTACAGTCCTGAGCCACCACGCTGCTAACACACTCATTGTCCAGTGTATGCAAGTCATCTCTTCCTCTCCCCATCACAAGTGACATGTTCAAACTCCAAAGTCGATGGATTGGATCCTTCAATGTGAAGACACCAAATTTTGAACTCCAAGGTGCAACCTTGCAGCCTTCACATGATGCAGTATATTGGCCAAGGTAGCATACTATCAAATTTAGATCCGATTATATTTTTATACCTCTCATAACATAGAGATTGACAAGATATGCTGATTATCACTTGAGAATATATACCAGCAACAAAAACATCACAAAATATAAACACATATCACTTTTAAAAAGGTAAAACTTTGAGACACAGCAAAACACTATATGCCTAGATGTAAAAAATGACAAAAGGAGAATAGGAATAAATATGAAGACGTGTAGTATTTGAACCGGAGCTCACATGCTCCTTGATGAACTGTAAAATCCGAAAACACAGTAAAAATATATAAAAAAATCTGATTTTTTTATAAAAATTTATGAAAGTTTTAACTTCTTGCAAATGCTTTTGATGAAATGACATTCGTGTAGGTCTGGGCAAAAAAAATCGACGCTCCAAAAGATTTGTTCTCGGAAGCATTTTGGAGCATCGATTTTTTTCTTTTTGTCCAGACCTCCACCAATGTTATTTCATCACCAAAATTTGCAGGAAGTTAAAACTTTCATCGATGTTTAAATCCAGAATTTTTTTGAATTCTTTAACTAATTTTTTGGATTTTACTGTTCATCAGGGAGATTGTGAACTCGGGATCAAAAGAGCACTTTCGTAAATATGAGTGGAATTAAATAGAGCTAAGAGCTAATAGCTTATGTACCGCTAATTAGAAGCTCGCCATCTTCCCTGAACATTGCATTGTAATTTCTAGATTGAAATACCTATGAGTTTGCCATTTCTTATGATAAATGTAAATTCTTAATACTGAATGATAATTTTGTTCATAATTCTGCATTAAGTTTCTAAACCAGAATTTTGCATACATACACAAAATAGTTATGTAAATTTTGTTAAGTGACAAAACATGGTAAATATGGAAGATGGTAGAACCTGAAGTACATGATTGGAGATAATTCAAGTGTTTGTAGCCAACAATTCTGAACATGTACACACACTGCTGAATTGATAGGAAGCAAAACTCACCGGTGGTCTAAGACTTCTCGTCACCAGGCACATCTCCTCTTCGCGTGAACGGCCTTCGGCGTCGCCAAAGCAATAACCTCCAGCTCATTCTTGGCCAGAACCTTCCCACGGTGTGGTACGAGTACGAACGAGTGGTGAATCAGAGGAATATGAATAATACCATGGACAAAGATTGATTTAATGAAAATGAAACACGAGCACAAACATTGATCTATTATCAAAAAAATAATATGTACTCCCTCTGTAAAGAAATATAAGAGTGTTTAGATCACTGTGATCTAAACACTCTTATATTTCTTTACAGAGGGAATTACGAATGGGTTAGGTTCACCCATAGGATAGTCAACCATCAACTACCAACTCTGTCACCAAAGTTGTGTGTGCATCAACCATCAACTATGAAAATGCATGATTGATCCTAAATTCCACGCCGCATGAGCTCTGACCTACTTGTGTAGTTGGTTCATACATGCCTCTATATGATTTTTCCATGCATTATCACATAACTTATGTCACTTTGACACTCCCGAAAAAGAAGAAACATTCAAAAAAGGAAGAGGTGGGCACCTGTTCGTGTGCGTCGTGCCATTAGAGGCAACAATTCTTCTTCTCTTCCTCCATTAGTGGCAATATATATAGTAGGTGGCTCAGATCCGATTGACGTGCTTCTGTTTGTTCCCTCCTTTTCGAAAAGCACACTCGCTTGTTTCAGTTTACTTAATCTGAAGAAGAAGAAAAAATAATAATGTCATGGGGTATATATATTTTTAGGAGAAAAAACAAAAGATAGATTACATCAAATAAATAGGCAACCATATTTAAGTGGCCAAAATATGCAAGTTTTGAAAGAATTGGCAATAAAAAAGCCTCTCCCGCTGCTCTATTCTATGACAGCAAGGAAAGAGCAAGCAAGTGAATATGCACACACACATGCATGATGCATCCATTTCCTTGGCCTACATACGCATGTGGACATGGATCTGAGCGGTGTCCGCATTGCCACTGCTGCTCGCCCATGCAGTGGAGGGCGTAGAACAACGACAAGGAAATCAATCCAACCGCTCTGCTCACCTCACAAGACCACATAAACCTCGATGATTGGAACTCGGTGTGTGACAGATGCGACGAGATGCTCCTGCTTAGTTCCAATCATCTAGTCCATATATCTCTGGATGTGTGACAGGGCGCGGGAGGCATGGAAGGAGGCTGACGATGCCGGCATCAATGACGTGGAGAAAGAGTCAGGTAGGGTTTCGCCGCGGCGGGCGGGGTAGAATAGTGAGGCGGTGGTGGATGTTGGTACTGGGAGGAGTCCAGCTGGCGTTGTGGTGGCAACAATGTCGTAAGAGAGAGGAGAGGAGGGAGACGTGAGCGAGCGAGGAGGTTGAAGGTCCGTGCGTGCATATTCTAGGTGTTGGACCAAAAAAACTGGACAACCAAAAAGAACGATGGAGATGGAACGTGTGGGAGAGAGAGGCTGAGGAAGGTTTGACCTGCCGCTGCCGGAGCCGACAGGCAGCATGTAGTTCGCCGCCATAAGGCCTTGATCTGCAGCCCCAAGGCTTCAAATCGTTGCTTCACTGAAGCCCGAAGATCGGCGACATGGAGCGCACCATGGCGGAAGCCTTGAGAGAAGATAGGATGAAGCGAGGGGCGAGGAGATTGATGCTACCGTGGTAGGGGAGAAGGCGAGTGGTGGTGGGTCGAACCCTAGCCGGGTTGAGGAGTATATTTGGTAAGTGCGATTGATTGTTTTGGTAAGTGTGGGGAGGCCACAACATACCATTATGGAGGAGTTGAATGATGAATCATCATTCACCAATTTCCTTTTAATAATAGAAGATTTGGTTGTTAGGAAAGGTAAGGATCGATGCATTAGGAAAGTTAAGATTTTAGCATTGATTGTCATGAAACTGGATTTCATTGTTTGGTAAGTGCTATCGGTTCCTACCCATTTAAAAAGTTGCTAGTTAGGAAAGTTTTTATTAGACGATGAAAAAACCAATGTGAAGGGGTGGCGGTGGGAGGTAAGACGAAAAAAACCGGACGAAAAAAAACCAGTCGAAAAAAACCAGACGAAAGTGGGGGGACTATTCAACCAACTCGTCCATTAGGAGTAGAGATAATTAATTATGCAATTTCATAGAGCTTTGTGAGAAGATTGCCCATAAGAAAATTGTCTCCGGTTTAGAAAATATAATTATGTGTGTTTCCGGTTAATGAACCAGTCACAACAGTTAATCAAATATCCCAGATCCTTCTGTCCCTCACACTACATATATGTCTTGCATTAATCATGGACAATTAGTACACCATTGTTAGTGGATAGCACCTGAAATAGTAGATGTCCAAATAAAATAGAGAAGTTGGAAACCAAACAATCCACACGTTCCTTAGGAGTTTTGCAACAATGATTTGGGTGAAA
Source organism: Aegilops tauschii subsp. strangulata (assembly GCF_002575655.3). Lineage (NCBI taxonomy): Eukaryota > Viridiplantae > Streptophyta > Magnoliopsida > Poales > Poaceae > Aegilops > Aegilops tauschii. The sequence goes on from NC_053035.3 coordinate 68,615,954, forward strand.
GTACAATTCTTTTTCATGTTAGAAAAAATGGATACTTATTCGGCTAGGGGAGTACCACATTTTCCCCCGTCGCAACGCACGGGCATATGTGCTAGTGGAGAGAAAAAAGAAAATCGCTCCACCATACTATCTTTCCTTATCTCTACTCCTAATGGACGAGTTGGTGAATAGTCTCCGCGGTTTATTTTCGCTGGTTTTTTTCGTCTCTCCTCCCACCACCCCCTCCCACCCTGGTCCATCGGTTTATTTTTCTCTCCACTCTTTATTACAACCAGAACTTTCCTAACGTATAACAAATCACGGATCTAACTTTCTTAAACTATGCAAATCAATCGATTCCTTTTATTGGTTCAATTTGTCTTAGGAAACAAATAACAGATTTTCAGGAAACAAATAATACATTTTAATCTAACTTTCCTGACTTATTTAAATCAATCGATTTCTCTTATTAGTGAAATTTGTTTTATGAAACAAATAACAAACACGTCACAACTTTCCTCCCAATAAATAGTTTCTTAACATTTGCAAACTTTCCTAATCAGACACGTCACAAACGGGCAGGTACTGATATTACGTTACCAAACAATAAAACCCCATTTGCATAGAAATCAGTTCAAAAATCCTAACTTTCCTAAATTTTTACCTTTCCTTGATAACAACCAGTATTTCCTATGTTTTCCACCTATTGGAGGAAATCACCCCTCCATCGATATTAGTATTTTTTTGAATTGAGATCCCCGGGTTATGTTTTTTTGCGATTCTTTCCAATTGTGACCTCTCCTTCCACTCCGGCTCCTTCTCGCATAAACACCTCCACCACAGCCAGGTGACACCGCCCCAGACCTCCTGCCTCTCCACACCTTCTCCGCCACCTCCTTCTCGTACTCCATTAACAATCCCTCCGCCACATTTGTCCACGGCGGTGTCGAGGGCATGGCGCAGCAGCGTACCAGCGGTAGAGTAGCGCATAGCAGCAGGAAGCAACACGCAGCAGGCGAGGCGAGCGGCCGACAGTGGAGGGCAGAGATGCGGCCGACGTGGCTGAGGGGGCGACCGGCAGAAGATGGCCACGACTGGAGGCGGCGCGAGGCAGGGGCGTGACAGCGGGGAGAGCGAAGGGATAGGCGGCAGCAGACGAGCGCAACCAGCGAGAGTGTGGCGCGCGGCCAGGGTGTGTGTCGCGCAGGGCACAGTGGTGCGGTGGCTGCGGCAAGTGCGACGGCAGCGGCGGGCGCGACCGGCGCGGTGTAGCACGGACGTGGGCATGGAGAGGGAGTGGCCCCGCGGGAGCGGAAGAAGAGCGGCAGGCTCGGGCATGGGCGTGCATAGGAGCGGGCATGTGCCACGGGGTCAATCTGAGGAGCTCGGTGGCTACCCCTGCAATGGCCATGGCGGACGGCGGTTCTCGGCCACGGCGAAATACCTAACGAGAGCAAATGAGAGGGGAAACAGGGGAAAGGCAAGAGGAGATCATGGCGGTGTCAATGGCACCCTAGGGGAAGACATGGGAGCTCGGGGCGGCGCGGATCGAACGACAATGTCGCGGTGGCCCAAGGTTGAGGAAGACGGCAGCGACGTCGATGCGGGGGTGCTGGACTTGATCTCGTTGGCGCAGACGAAGTAGCAAAGGCGTTCGGAGCTCCTCGACAAGCTCCTAGCCCGCAGGGAGGGCAGTGGCCGTGTGGACGGGGTCGGTCATGGTGGCCGTGGTGTCTGACTTGGAGCGAGGAGGAGAAGTGGATTTGGGAGGGGGCGTCGAGGAGGAGTGAGGCCATGGGGGCAGGGAAGGCAGGGCGTCACCCTTATCCATTCCCCTTCGATGCCAGCGAGGTGGTCGGGCGGGAGCCCGGCTCTGTAGCGACGCGGCTTGGGGAACAAGAGAAGACGACCGCGCGGGGACTGGACCGCTGAGCCGGTTCGGTGGCAAGGCCCGAGGGGCAGGGCGAATCCCCTTTTACATCGTCCTTTTGGTTTTCCAATGTATTCTAATCTGTTTCTCCTTTTTAACACCGTTTTCTATTTATTCTTATCAAAAATATGATCTCTACTGCTAATGTCTCAGTTGGTAGTCTCCGTTCCGGGTTTATTTTCGTCCCACCTCCCGAGTGAGGGAGAGGGGGAGAGAGAGTGAGGAAGAGGGAGGGAGAGGGTGTGTGTGTGTGAGAATTTGATGGTAAAAAAGGTCGTCAATGTCACTTAACATGTATGAGAATATTAAATGTAATATTAACATAATTGATATTGAACTTTTAAAGTTAATGTGGCCCCGTTGCAACGCACGGGCGTTCTTCTAGTAATAATAAAGCACGAATTGACTCCGTCGGGTTCACCGTCACAATACGCTTCTTCCCGTAAATTTACACTTTCAGTTTTTCTTTACCTATATTATTTTCTACATCCGAGGTGGTACTATTCATGTGTCATAATACGCCTCCTGCAAGTCCTAATACACTATCTGTAATCGTTCCACCTAGATTTGTTTCTCCCCATCCCTCGCGATCGATCCGGTCTCTTCCCAGGATTTGAGTCCCTCACGAGCTGGTATCTCGCCTGCCTTTGCTAGCCTCTTCCTTAAATACGTTGCCCGAGACAACAGACGGAGCCGCCGGATGAGCAGCATAAACCAAGGCCGATCCCATGGACAATTCATCCAGGTACGTGCCCTTGCCGAAGCGGACGGCAGCAACAGCCGAAGCCGCCGAAGCGGACGGTAGCAACAGCCGAAGCCAACGCGGCAACGCCAACAGGCCCACATCTTTGGGAGGATTCTCGTTCTTTGGATTCGCTGCGCCGGCACGGTCATGGATGATGATCGTTGACAATAATGAGAAGATCTCCAGACACGGCACCCGCGCCCACGTGGTACGTTAACGACGGCAGGTTCCATCGGCATGGGCCACCCTGTAGGCATGGCCGTTGATCACGTAAAGCGCACGGGCTCATTGACGTGATGGCGGTGCCCGTCACAGAGTGTTGTCGATGGCTAGGAGATGCCGAGCTCGACGGAGTGGAGAGCCGATCATAGGTGCTGGCGGAACCGCGGATGTACGCGTTGCCATCATGTGTCACTGGCTGCGGGGAGGGTTCCGCATACATGGTCACCCCCACATCGTCACCTGATAGTCGCACCGCCAAAACGATGAAGGCCGGGCAGCCCTCCATGAACAAACGCTGAGTTCATGTGGCCGCTCATCCTGATCCTACTCCACCGACCACTGCCTCAACTTTAATCCCGTGAGTGGCCTCTAATATCTTCCCTTTGCTTTGTCAATGCAAACCGCAACAGAGAGCCTGTGGCTGCTGGCCCAATGGCTAATTAGCTCAGATTTTGATCTGATTGGAAGATGGCATGAATGAGCTTGCCTGTGACGACGCCGGGCGGCGGCAGGCCAACAGCAACATGCGAGTCTCTGATTCGGTCAAAACAGGTCAAAGCATTGGATGGTGTCAGGCAAGAACTAAAAGTATAGCGTTGCATGACTTGCCTCTCCTTGCCTAACGAGTATGTTTAGCTCTGGCAATGTCGACGATACAGTGATCAAGCTTTCAAGCAATCCTTCAGTTCATGCCTTTGTTTTTTCGGACTTATTATATGGGGCGTGCTACGCCTCCGCCAAAAGATCGGCTGGATCGCGAGACGTCAGATCTAACGCCATCGAGAGGCTGACCGACACCCTTCACCATTGCAACAAAGCTAATGTTGCGAAAACTAAGTTTTTAGGCAATGACAGTGACGTCGAAATTTGGCTTCATGGCCCATGTGTAAGCAAGGGCGGTGATGCCTTTTACTACACAAGGGGTTCAGAGGAGGTATGTCTATTTTTGTCGAGAGACAACTATGAAGAAATATCACTCCGTTAGTTTGATAGTATATCAACCATTTTAGTTCACTTTGACCTCTTGAATACAGATTCTTAAAGTTTGTCTTGTGAAGTTGTGATTGACCAGAACCTGGGGAAAGCTAAGGATTTTTTCAGTGGTAGTGAACATATTTTTATGTCTATTGGCAATGACAAACATGATGAAGATCTTTCCGAGGTACCAGACATGACGAACATTGTTCTAAAGTATGGTTTTGATTAATTATTTATTCTTTGGGCATTCTTCTTCTTCTCTTTAACAAAAGGTGGCTTACGTACACCTGTTTTTGGAAGGTGCTTCAAACAATAGGAAGTTGGCGGTGAAAAGACGAGCAACATCTTGGAGAGGAAGCTTCGACGTGAAGGGAAGGGACGCGTTGTGAGGAAGCATGGTTTGGTGAGGTCAACCTCTCCCCTCTCCAGCCCTAGCAGCATCGTTGCCCTTGCGCTCCCCCTATGCCACCACGCCCACTCTTGCTGTGCATAGCATCACAGGTGGACAAATGTCGTCGCGACCATCCTGTTGACAACTCCTTCGCAGGTTAATTTTTTCACGTTGCAACGCACGGGCACAGGTGCTATCTATATCTATATATATACCTCTATATTCTTCTAAGAAAATCTATACCTCTATATACCTACTAATATTTTATAAAAAAACCCCAATATTTTTGACATTAAACCCGCAGTACATATCAAATGTTTTTTAAAATAATCATCTCTTCTTAACCGTAACCCCAAATTTAAAATGTTATATATGGAATTTGATTAGAAAAATATATAGAATCTTAATATGATGTTATTTTATCTGTTATCCATTAAAAAATACTATCTAGGGTACAATCTTAATCAATAGTGCTTTATCCGATCCGGATTGTGGATGAACATCTCAGCAAAATTAGGATCGGAGATGAAATTGAAGATCGCTTGCCCGTTTCTTTGCATGTATTAAATCTACATGCAAGCTGTGTTTAAATAGAAGACATGTGAAATCTTAAACTTGCGCTTTTGTAGGCAAAGACAATCTTTGTTTGGATCGTAGCTACAAATACTCACATTATAGACAATTTTTTTGTCTAAGAGGGTGTGGTATTCTTTTCTTCCGTTGCAACGCACGGGCCCTTTTGCTAGTACTATATAATATAGTCAGGATCCTCAATGCTTGCTTTCTGGGGTCGGTCGCTTCTACTCTCTCACACAAGATGGTGGTGGCCACTCTCTCTCTCTCTCTCTCACCGCTGGTCCCTGATCCGGCCGGATCCAGTCCGCCGGCGGAAAGGACGATGTGTAACGTTGCTCCTATCGCCGGCATCGACGCAGGAGACCCACTGCCTGCGCGTCCCGGTCTGTGGTAACCGCCGTTCTCTCTAAGCAAGCTCCGGCGCGGTAGTGCCTTTGCCCCTTGCTCACTGCCGCAGTATGGGCAGATCTCGCCCGCCGCCACCCTCCTGGTTACATCCTGACGACCCTTAGGTACAGCTTCCTCTGGAACCGGCCTTGCTCCACCGCCCATCTTCCCACGTCGTTGCATGTGGATCTTCTCTAGTTATTTGCCTAAAACATACTGTAGCTCGGCCGGCGTACTTTCCATGTTTCATCAACAGTGCCACAATTATCGCAATCACACTTATTCATTATCCTTGCCAACAGGGATGCTCAGCTCCATTTTAGTGCAACTGCACAAAATGATGGGATGGTGCATGCATCCAACTGCTACAAGTCTTGCCAGGCATCAACGAGCCGCGTGAAAATGGCTACCAACATGTCCACCGTGACCAAGAAATGAAATCATGCTTAGGGACATGATCGGTCATTTTTTTCTTTATTTGTACACCTTCTCACAACTTTGTCTTAACTTGTGAAGTAAATATTGGGTCTGATATGTGAATCATTGATATGCATCAGCATGCATGTTAGTTCCCTTTGTATTTGTTGAAATGTTGTAACAAGAAAACGTTCAAGGCAAGACACATGAAAGAAAAGCGGGAAGCTTCGTAGCATTGTACTAGTATAATTTTATCTCGCTGAGAAATTACATTTACTAGCATAGTATATGTTAGGAGCTAGGGTTCTGCCAGTTCTAGGACGAAGATTGTAGGGGAAGAATGGAGGAGGGCGAGGACGAGGGCGCGGCGGCCGGCGGCTGGGCGCCGTCCTTGCACGGTGGAGGCGGCGGCGGCTGTGGTAGGAAGGAGATGGCACAGGGGAGGAGGAGGCTAGGGTTAGGTCTCCCGGCTCCCTAAGGAAGCCGGGCAATTATGATTGCTTCTTGCTTAATCTCAAACGGGTCCTTACATGAGTTTATATAATCCTCCTAATGATATAATTGGGCTAAGCCCCTAACACGATAAGATAACTGGGCCAGGCCCCTAACTGCCTGGGCTGTAATATATGCCGCTCATAACATTTCTCCCCGCCTGCACAAACAACTCGTCCTTGAGCTGGAAGGCGGGGAAGCGCTTGCGGAACTCCTTGAGGTGATCAACCGTTGCCAAACACCTCCGCAGCAGCTTGGGCGGGCAGGTCGCCGAGGCCGGCGGCGGCAGCGTCGGCCTCAATGTAGTCCGCAGCCTCCAGGTAGAAGAGTCGAGGGCAGACGTGGCCGGGCACGTAGGGCTCGTCGCAGTTGAAGCACAACCCTTGGCGGCGACGCTCGAGTTGCTCGGCCGAGGTGAGCCGGCAGAACGGGCGCGCCGTGGTCGTGGCGAGGGTGCCGCGAAAACCTGAGCAGGCCGACCCTGCACGGGTATGTCCGGCCGGGGTGGCGGCCCAGCGGCCCGGGACGGTGATGCCTGCTGGATGGCCATCGCGCGTCGCTCGAATGCGCGGGCGTAGTACATGGCCGTCTGGAGGTCCCCGGGTCCCCGCAGCTCCACGTCCACGCGGATATGATCCGGCTGACCGCCGACAAAGAGCTCGGCCCGCTGGCGAGCCATTACGCCGGGTGCGTGGCATGCCAGGGCCTGAAAGTGGTCGGCGAAGTCCCGCACCATGGAGGTGAAGTGGAGGCGGCCGAGTTCCGCCAGCCGGCTCCCGCGTGTCGGCGGCCCGAAGCGAAGGAGGCATAGCTTGCGAAAGCGCTCCCATGGGGGCATGCCGCCCTCGTCTTGCTCGAGGGCGTAGTACCACGTCTGTGCGGTGCCCCGAAGGTGATATGAGGCGAGCCAGGTGCGTTCCGACGCGAGCGTGCGTTGCCCCCGAAAGAATTGCTCACACTGGTTGAGCCAGTTGAGGGGGTCCTCGTCGCCATCGTAGGTGGCGAAGTCGAGCTTGGCGAAACGCGGCGGTGTCTGAGCATGACCGCCGTGAGCATACGGCTCGGAGGTACGGAGCAGCGAAGAGGATGGCGTCGGTCCGGTGTGCACAGGTGGTCCGCTGGGAAGTGGTGGCCCGTCGAAGCCAGTGTGGAAACCCGCGGAGCCGGAGGGCCCGCCGTACGACAGGGAGGGTGCCGGCTGGTCCGCGGCCATGGTGTAGACGGGCGGCGGTGACGTCCCGACCAACCAGGCCGGAAGTTGTGACGGTGAGGGCGGGAAGCGCACTTGCTAAATCGGCACGCCTGCCGGCGTGGTTGTAGTCAGCCCGATGCTGGGCGGCGTAGGCGACTGCTGCTGCATGGAAACGGCGGGAGCGGCGGGCGTCGCGATGGCCGTGGCCGGCCATTGTGGCCAGATCGGGGTGGTGGCGGGGGCTGGCTACAGCTGCAGCGGCCCGACCAGCGCCGCGGTGGCCCCTGGGCGTGGCGGCTGCCAGGGCTGCCAGGGCGGTGGTGGCGGTAGCTGCAGCGGCCCGGCGAGCGCGGCGGAGGCCGCCGGGTGCGGCGGCTGCCACCGCAGCAGCATCGGCCCGGTGGCGATGGTTGGTGACGCGGCCAGCGGCAGCCCGTAGGGCCCGGCCAAGTAGAGGCAGATTCCTTGGATGGCTGTGACGAGATTGTTGAGGACCCCGGTGATGTCCTCCGGGGTGTAGGCGGCGGCCGGTGGTGCGGTGGAGGGCGCCGTCATCTGGGTGGTGGCGGTGCCGGAGGATGCGACCAGCGGCGCGGACGGGGAGGGCAGCGGCGCGGTGGAGAATGCCAGTGGTGACGGTCGGCAGCGGAAGCGACGGGATGGTCGGCGGCGAAGACATGATCGGAACTGAGCTACCTGATACCAAGGTGTTAGGAGCTAGGGTTCTGCCGGTTCTAGGATGGAGATTGTAGGGGAAGGATGGAGGAGGACGAGGACGAGGGCGGGGCGGCCGGTGGCTGGGCGCCGTCCTTGCGCGGTGGAGGCGGCGGCGGCTGTGGCAGGAAGGAGATGGTGCAGGGGAGGAGGAGGCTAGGGTTAGGTCTCCCGGCTCCCTAAGGAAGCCGAGCAATTATGATTGCTTCTTGCTTAATCTCAAAACGGGTCCTTACATGAGTTTATATAATCCTCCTAATGATATAATTGGGCTAAGCCCCTAACACGATAAGATAACTGGGCCAGGCCCCTAACTGTCTGGGCTGTAATATATGCCACTCATAATAGTATATATAAAGAAATGTTGAAAGGTCGATAGCATTGCGAGAAACCATTCTAGGCGGGACATCCAGCATCCGGGTCCACGTGCCATGCACCAAACTATGAGTGCACAACCGCAAGGAATACTACTAATGAGCTGTCACATCTCAAAGCCACACCTTTCCAATAGTAAGTTGCACACACGAACAACACATCATTTCACACATCGTAAAATCCTCTCATGATAATTTTCCAAGAAAAACACCACACGTGAAGATTGGACGGTACTATTGCAGCAAGGCATATAATCCTTCTCCGAAACATCAAGTATGGCCATATGGGGATGGTTCCAGAAAATAATATTCCCTCCCTTCTGTTTTATGGGCCTCAATTCGAAATCTAAACCAAGCAATGAACTAGTACTACTAGATAGTGAGTGTTTAATACTGTATCATGTACGTACTAATTGCAATGCATGCATGTGTTAGTAGTACAATGGCCACGTACGAATTTGACGGTATGATTTGTGTAAGTTGCATGTCATATTATTGCTCTGACATGTTGAAGGAAATATGCCCTAGAGGCAATAATAAAGTTGTTACTTTATATTTCCTTATATCATGATAAATGTTTATTATTCATGCTAGAATTGAATTAACCGGAAACTTGATACATGTGTGGATACATAGACAAAACACCATGTCCCTAGTAAGCCTCTACTAGACTAGCTCGTTAATCAAAGATGGTTAAGTTTCCTAACCATAGACATGTGATGTCATTTGATGAACGGGATCACATCATTAGGAGAATGATGTGATGGACAAGACCCATCTGTTAGCTTAGCATATTGATCGTTCAGTTTTATTGCTATTGCTTTTTTCATATCAAATACATATTCATTCTACTATGAGACTATGCAACTCCCGGATACCGGAGGAATACCTTGTGTGCTATCAAACATCACAACGTAACTGGGTGATTGTAAAGATGCTCTACAAGTATCTCCGAAGGTGTTTGTTGGGTTGGCATAGGTCGAGATTAGGATTTGTCACTCCGAGTATCGGAGAGGTATCTCTGGGCCCTCTCGGTAATGCACATCATAAGAAGCCTTGCAAGCAATGTGACTAATGAGTTAGTTGCGGGATGATGCATTACGGAATGAGTAAAGAGACTTACCGGTAACGAGATTGAACTAGGTATAAAGATACCTACGATCGAATCTCGGGCAAGTAACATACCGATGACAAAGGGAATAACGTATGTTGTCATTACGGTGCGACCAATAAAGATCTTCGTAGAATATGTGGGAGCCAATATGAGCATCCAGGTTCCGCTGTTGGTTATTGACCGGACAGGTGTCTCGGTCATGTCTAGATAGTTCTCGAACCCGTAGGGTCCGCACGCTTAACGTTCGATGACGATTTTGTATTATATGAGTTATGTGATTTGGTGACCGAATGTTGTTCGGAGTCCCGGATGAGATCATGGACATGACGAGGAGTCTCTAAATGGTCGAGAGGTAAAGATTCATATATAGGACGATGATATTCAGACACCAGAAGTGTTCCGGGGTGTACCGAGTACATATCGGAGTACCGGGGGGGGTTATCGGAACCCCCCGGGGGAATAATGTGCCTTATGGGCCATAGGAGGGGAGCACAACAGCCCACAAAGGGTGGCGCCCCCCCTAAGGAGGGAGGCCGAATAGGAGAAGGAGGAGGGGGTTCGCCCCCCCTTTCCTTCCTACCCCCTCTCTTCCCTTTTCCCCCTTCTGGTAATAAGGAAAGGGGGGCGAATTGGACTAGGGGCCCAAGTAGGATTCCTCCTACTTGGGGCACCCCAAGGCATCTCCCCTCCCCCTCCCACCTATATATACATGGGGAGGGGCGCCTAGAACACACACCAACATCTGTTAGCCGTGTGCGGCGCCCCCCTCCACAGATTACACCCTTGGTCATATTCTCGCGGTGCTTAGGTGAAGCCCTGCGCGGATCACTTCACCATCACCGTCACCACATTGTCATGCTGACGGAACTCATCAACTTCCTCGACACTTTATTGGATCAAGAGTTCGAGGGACGTCATCGAGCTGAACGTGTGCAGAACTCGGAGGTGTCGTACGTTCGGTACTTGATCGGTCGGAACGAGAAGAAGTTCGACTACATCAACCGCGCTGTCAAACGCTTCCGCTTTCGGTCTACGAGGGTACGTAGACACACTCTCCCCCTCTCGTTGCTATGCATCTCCTAGATAGATCTTGCGTGAGCACAGGAACTTTTTTTTTGAAATTGCATGCTACGTTTCCCAACAGTGGCATAATGAGCCAGGTCTATGCGTAGATGATATGCACGAGTAGAACACAAAGAGTTGTGGGCGGTGATAGTCATACTGCTTACCACCAACGTCTTATTTTGATTCGGCGGTATTGTTGGATGAAGCGGCCCGGACCAACCTTACATGACCACGTTCATGAGACCGGTTCCACCGACAGACATGCAACTAGTTTTGCATAAAGGTGGCTAGCGGGTGTCTGTTTCTCCTACTTTAGTTGAATCGAATTTGACTGCGCCCGGTCCTTGTTGAAGGTTAAAATAGCAAACCTGACGACACACCGTTGTGGTTTTGATGCATAGGTAAGAACAGTTCTTGCTAGAAGCCCGTAGCAGCCACGTAAAACTTCCAACAACAAAGTAGAGGACGTCTAACTTGTTTTTGCAGGGCATGTTGTGATGTGATATGGTCAAGACATGATGTGATATACGTTATTGTATGAGATGACCATGTTTTGTAAAAGTTATCGGCAACCGGCAGGAGCCTTATGGTTGTCTCTTTATTGTATGAAATGCAAACGCCATGTAATTGCTTTACTTTATCACTATGCGTTAGCGATAGTTATAGAAGCAATAGTTGGCGAGATGACCACGACGCTACGATGGAGATCAAGGTGTCAAGCCGGTGACAATGGAGATCATGACGGTGCTTTGGAGATGGAGATCAAAGGCACACAAAAAATGATGATGGCCATATCATGTCACATATTTTGATTGCATGTGATGTTTATCTTTTATGCATATTATTTTGCTTAGTACTGCGGTAGCATTATAAGATGATCCCTTAACAAAATTTCAAGGTATAAGTGTTCTCCCCGAATATCCGCCGTTGCAACAGTTCGTCGAGCTCAGACACCACATGATGATCGGGTGTGATAGGCTCTACATTCACATACAACGGGTGCAAGATAGTTTTGCACATGCGGTATACTCGGGTTAAACTTAACAAGCCTAGCATGTACAGACATGGCCTCGGAACACTGGAGACTGAAAGGTCGAACGTGAATCATATATTAGATATGATCAACATAGAGATGTTCACCATTTATGACTACTCCATCTCACGTGATGATTGGACATGGTTTAGTTGATTTGGATCACGTATCATTTAGATGACTTGAGGGATGTCTATCTAAGTGGGAGTTCTTAAGTAATATGATTAATTGAACTTAGTTTATCATGAACTTAGTCCTGATAGTTTTTGCATATCTATGTTGTAGATTAATGGCCCGTGCTACCGTTCCCTTGAATTTTAATGTGTTCCTAGAGAAATCTAAGTTGAAAGATGATGGTAGCAACTACACGGACTGGGTCCGTAACTTGAGGATTATCCTCATTGCTACATAGAAGAATTATGTCGTTGATGCACCGCTAGGTGAAAGGCATGCTGCAGGAGCAGATGATGATGTTATGAACGTCTGGCAAGCTCGATCTGATGACTACTCGGTAGTTTAGTGTGCCATGCTTTATGGCTTAGAATCGGGACTTCAAAGACGTTTTGAACGTCATGGACCATATGAGATGTTCCAGGAGTTGAAGTTAATATTTCAAGCAAATGCCCGAGTTGAGAGATATGAAGTGTCCAACAAGTTCTATAGCTGCAAGATGGAGGAGAATAGCTCTGTCAGTGAACACATACTCAAAATGTCTGGGTATCATAGTCACTTGACTCAGATGGGAGTTAATCTTCTAGATCATAGTGTTATTGACAGAGTTCTCCAATCACTGCCACCAATCTACAAAGGCTTTGTGATGAGCTATAATATGCAAGGGATGGATAATACAATTCCCGAGCTCTTCGCTATGCTCAAAGCTGCGGAGGTAGAAATCAAGAAGGAGCATCAAGTGTTGATGGTTAACAAGACCACTAGTTTCAAGAAAAAGGGCAAAGGAAAGTAGGGGAACTTCAAGAAGAATGGCAAGCAAGTTGCCACTCCCGGGAAGAAGCCCAAGTCAGGACCTAAGCCTGAAACTGAGTGCTTCTACTGCAAAGGGACTGGTCACTGGAAGCGGAACTGCCCCAAGTATTTGGCGGATAAGAAGGATGGAAAAGTGAACAAAGGTATATTTGATATATATGTTACTGATGTATACCTTACTAATGCTCGTAGTAGCGCCTGGGTATTTGATACTGGTTCGGTTGCTCATATTTGTAACTCGAAACAGGGGCTACGGATTAAATGAAGATTGGCTAAGGACGAGGTGACGATGCGCATCGGGAATGGTTCCAAGGTCGATGTGATCGCCTTCAGGACGCTACCTCTACATCTACCTTCAGGATTAGTTTTAGACCTGAATAATTGTTATTTGGTGCCAGCGTTGAGCATGAACATTATATATGGATCTTGTTTAGTGCGAGATGGTTATTCATTTAAATCAGAGAATAATGGTGGTTCTATTTATATGAGTAATATCTTTTATGGTCATGCACCCTTGAAGAGTGGTCTGTTTTTGTTGAATCTCGATTGTGGTGATACCCATATTCATAATATTGATGCCAAAAGATGCAAAGTTGATAATGATAGTGCAACATATTTGTGGCACTGCCGTTTAGGTCATATTGGTGTAAAGCGCATGAAGAAACTCCATGCAGATGGGCTTTTGGAATCACTTGAATATGAATTATTTCATACTTGCGAACCATGCCTCATGGGCAAGATGACTAAAACTCCGTTCTCTGGAACAATGGAGCGAGCCAATGACTTATTGGAAATAATACATACCAATGTATACTGTCCGATGAGTGTGAGGCACGCGGCGGGTATCGTTATTTTGTGACGTTCACAGATGATTTGAGCAGATATGGGTATATCTACTTGATGAAACACAAGTCTGAAACATTCAAAAAGTTCAAAGAATTTCAGAGTGAAGTGGAAAATCATCGTAACAAGAAAATAAAGTTTCTATGATCTGATCGCGGAGGCAAATATTTGAGTTATGAGTTTGGCCTTCATTTAAAACAACGTGGAATAGTTTCACAACTCACACCACCTGGAACACCACAGCATAATGGTGTGTCCAAACGTCATAATCGTACTTTATTAGATATGGTGCGATATATGATGTCTCTTACCAATTTACCACTATCGTTGTGGGGTTATGCATTAGAGACAGTTGCATTCACGTTAAATAGGGCACCGTCTAAATCCATTGAGACGACACCGTATGAACTATGGTTTGGCAAGAAACCTAAGCTGTTGTTTCTTAATGTTTGGGGTTGCAATGCTTATGTGAAAAAGCTTCAGCCTGATAAGCTCGAACCGAAATCGGAGAAGTGTGTCTTCATAGGATACCCAAAAGAAACTATTGGGCACACCTTCTACCACAAATCCAAAGGCAAGATCTTTGTTGCTAAGAACGGATCCTTTCTAGAGAAGGAGTTTCTCTCGAAAGAAGTGAGTGGGAGGAATGTAGAACTTGATGAGGTAATTGTACCTTCTCTCGAATTGGAAAGTAGCTCATCACAGAAAACCATTCCCGTGATGCCTACACCAACTGGAGAGGAAGCTAATGATGATGATCATGAAACTTCAGATCAAGTTACTACCGAACCTTGTAGGTCAATCAGAGCATGTTCTGCACCAGAGTGGTACCGTAATCCTGTTCTGGAAGTCATGTTACTAGACCATGACGAACCTACGAACTATGAAGAAGCGATGATGAGTCCAGATTCCGATAAATGGCTTGAGGCCATGAAATCCGAGATAGGATCCATGTATGAGAACAAAGTATGGACTTTGGTGGACTTACCCGATGATCGGCGAGCCATAGAGAATAAATGGATCTTCAAGAAGAAGACTGACGCTGATGGTAATGTTACTGTCTACAAAGCTCGACTTGTCGCGAAAGGTTTTTGACAAGTTCAGGAGTTGACTACGATGAGACCTTCTCACCCATAGTGATGCTTAAGTATGTCTGAATCATGTTAACAATTGCCGCATTTTATGATTATGAAATCTGGCAAATGGACGTCAAAACTGCATTCCTTAATGGATTTCTCAAAGAAGAGTTGTATATGATACAACCGGAAGGTTTTGTCGATCCTAAAGGTGATAACGAAGTGTGCAAGCTCCAGCGATCCATCTATGGACTGGTGCAAGCATCTCGGAGTTGGAATATATGCTTTTGATGAGGTGATCAAGGCATATGGTTTTATACAGACTTTTGGAGAAGCCCGTATTTACAAGAAAGTGAGTGGTAGCTCTATAGCATTTCTAATATTATATGTGGATGACATATTGTTGATTGGAAATGATGTAGAATTTCTGGATAGCATAAAAGGATACTTGAATAAAAGTTGTTCAATGAAAGACCTCGGTGAAGCTGCTTATATATTGGGCATCAAGATCTATAGAGATAGATCAAGACGCTTAATTGGACTTTCACAAAGCACATACCTTGATAAAGTTTTGAAGAAGTTCAAAATGGATCAGTCAAAGAAAGGGTTCTTGCCTGTGTTACAAGGTGTGAATTTGAGTCTCAATGCCCGACCACTTCAGAAGATAGAGAGAAGATGAAAGTCATTCCCTATGCCTCAGCCATAGGTTCTATCATGTATGCTATGCTGTGTACCAGACCTGATGTGTGCCTTGCTATAAGTTTAGCAGGGAGGTACCAAAGTAATCCAGGAGTGGATCACTGGACTGCAGTCAAGAACATCCTAAAGTACCTGAAAAGGACTAAGGATATGTTTCTCATTTATGGAGGTGACAAAGAGCTCGTCGTAAATGGTTACATTGATGCTAGATTTGACACTGATCCGGATGACTCTAAGTCACAAACCAGATAAGTATTTATATTGAATGGTGGAGCTGTCAGTTGGTGCAGTTCCAAGCAGAGCATCATGGCGGGATCTACGTGTGAAGCGGAGTACATAGCTTCTTCGGAAGCAGCAACTGAAGGATTCTCGATGAAGGAGTTCATATCCGATCTAGGTGTAATACCTAGTGCATCGGGTCCAATGAAAATCTTTTGTGCCAATACAGGAGCAATTGCCTTGGCGAAGGAATCCAAATTTCACAAAAGAACCAAACACATCAAGAGACGCTTCAACTCCATACGTGATCAAGTAAAGAAGGGAGACATAGAGATTTGCAAAATACATACGAATCTGAATGTTGCAGACCCGTTGACTAAGCCTCTTCCACGAGCAAAACATGATCAACACCAAGACTCCATGGGTGTTAGAATCATTACTATGTAATCTAGATTATTGACTCTAGTGCAAGTGGGAGACTAAAGGAAATAAGCCCTAGAGGCAATAATAAAGTTCTTATTTTATATTTCCTGATATCATGATAAACGTTTATTATTCATGCTAGAATTGTATTAACCAAAAACTTGATACATGTGTGGATACATAGACAAAACACCGTGTCCCTAGTTAGCCTCTACTAGACTAGCTCGTTAATCAAAGATGGTTAAGTTTCTAACCATAGACATGTGTTGTCATTTGATGAACGGGATCACATCATTAGGAGAATGATGTGATGGACAAGACCCATATGTTAGCTTAGCATATTGATCATTTAGTTTTATTGCTATTGCTTTCTTCATGTCAAATACATATTCCTTCGACTATGAGATTATGCAACTCCCGGATACCGGAGGAATACCTTGTGTGCTATCAAACATCACAATGTAACTGGGTGATTGTAAAGATGCCCTACAAGTATCTCCGAAGGTGTTTGTTGGGTTGGCATAGATCGAGATTAGGATTTGTCACTCCGAGTATCGGAGAGGTATCTCTGGGCCCTCTCGGTAATGCACATCATAAGAAGCCTTGCAAGCAATGTGACTAATGAGTTAGTTGTGGGATGATGCATTACGGAACGAGTAAAGAGACTTGCCAGTAACGAGATTGAACTATGTATGAAGATACCGACTATCGAAACTCGGGCAAGTAACATACAGATAACAAAGGGAATAACGTATGTTGTCATTACGGTACGACCGATAAAGATCTTCGTAGAATATGTGGGAGCCAATATGAGCATCCGGGTTCTGTTGTTGGTTATTGACCGGAGAGGTGTCTCGGTCATGTCTACATAGTTCTCGAACCCGTAGGGTCCGCACGCTTAACGTTCAATGATGACTTTGTATTATATGAGTTATGTGATTTGGTGACCGAATGTTGTTCGGAGTCCCGGATGAGATCACGGACATGAGGAGGTGTCTCGAAATGGTCGAGAGGTAAAGATTCATATATAGTATGATGATATTCGGACACCGGAAGTGTTCCGAGGTGTACCAGGTACATATCGGAGTATCGGGGGTTACCAGAACCCCCCGGGGGAATAATGGGCCTTATGGGCCTAGGAGGGGAGCACATCAGCCCACAAAGGGTGGAGCCCCCGCTAAGGAAGGAGGCCGAATAGGAGAAGGAGGAGGGGGTTCGGCCCCCCTTTCCTTCCTCCCCCCTCTCTCACCTTTTCCCCCTTCCGATAATAAGGAAAGGGGGGGGGGGGGCGAATTGGACTAGGGGCCCAATTAGGATTCCTCCTACTTGGGGCGCCCCAAGGCAGCTCCCCTCCCCCTCCCACCTATATATACATGGGGAAGGGGCGCCTAGAACACACACCAACATCTGTTAGTCGTGTGCGGCACCCCCTCCACAGATTACACCCTCGGTCATACCCTCGCGGTGCTTAGGTGAAGCCCTGCGCGGATCACTTCACCATCACCATCACCACGCTGTCATGCTGACGGAACTCATCTACTTCCTCGACACTTTACTGGATCAAGAGTTCGAGGGACGTCATCGATCTGAACGTGTGCAGAACTTGGAGGTGCCGTACGTTCGGTACTTGATCGGTGGGAACAAGAAGAATTTCGACTACCTCAACCGTGTTGTCAAACGCTTCCGCTTTCGGTCTACGAGGGTACGTAGACACACTCTCCCCCTCTCGTTGCTATGCATCTCCTAGATAGATCTTGCTTGAGCGTTGGATTTTTTTTGAAATCGCATGCTACGTTTCCCAACACATGTGGTCAAAGTTAGCCTCAAAAGCGCATTGGATTGAGGGAGTACATGTATTGCTTAGTTTTCTCTTAATCCTTGCATGCAAAGTTTTTATTGAGGCCTAAAATGTGAACATGTGAATGGGAGGGACTACTGCAACCCTTCCAAAGAACCGTAGTACTAATGGTATCATACTCTCTCCGTTCACCATCACATGCTCAATACTTTTGCAAACTATGGTAGTAACAAATTTATTCCACCACTCAGCATCTATTATGATTAGGGAGATTTCAAATTGAGCCATATAGACCAGAAAGTAGGCACTTAGCATGTAGTACTACTTTTGATGTGTCCCGTCAACTCGTAGAACAAGGAGAAGCTTGCTTAGTACACCCTCTCCCCCGCCCACGGGCGCGGTGGCTCGCAGAGCGCAGGACGAGGAGAAGCTTGATTACTACGCCTACGCCCGCTCCCTCGCCCACACGCACGGTGACTCGAGGACGAGGAGAAAATTTTACTACTCCCTCCGTTAGACGTATACTCCTCGTCCCTACCTTAGTTAGAGAGATTATCATATTGTTTGAAATATATGTCTTTTAGCATATTTCAATATGAACTACTAGTACATACTCCAAATACTGATGTATATAGATGTATTTTAGAGTGTAGATTCACTCATTTTGCTCTGTATGTAGTAGTCCATATTGAAGCGGACGTAGTAGTACGCACTCTCCCTCGCCCCTCGCCCACATGGTGGACGTGCAGCAATTCATTCGGTGTTAGATAACTAGAACCATATACTGTAGTACCATCATTGCTCGACTTCCCGAAGAGGCAAAGAGCCAAGCGCATGGTTAATATTTTTGAGATGCCAAGCGCAAGGTTTATAGGAGGACGAGTAGTAGTACTACTAGTAGTACATACTATATGAGGAAGAAGGAAACAAGAATGTATGTTTTGTGTGACAGTCTCTTCTTACAGGACGCTAGACCTAGTGGACTGTTGGGGAACGTAGTAATTTCAAAAAAATTCTTACGCACACGCAAAATCATGGTGATGCGTAGCAATGAGAGGGGAGAGTGTTGTCCACGTACCCTCGTAGACCGACAGCGGAAGCGTTATCACAACGCGGTTGATGTAGTCGTACGTCTTCACGATCCGACCGATCAAGTACCGAAGGTACGGCACCTCCGAGTTCTACACACGTTCAGCTCGATGACGTCCCTCGAACTCCGATCCGGCCGAGTGTTGAGGGAGAGTTTCGTCAGCACGACGGCGTGGTGACGATGATGATGTTCCACCGACGCAGGGCTTCGCCTAAGGTCCGCAACGGTATTATCGAGGTGTAATATGGTGGAGGGGGGCACCGCACACGTCTAAGAGATCTCAAGGATCAATTGTTGTGTCTCTGGGGTGCCCCCGTATATAAAGGAGCAAGGGGGAGGCAGCCGGCCAAGGGGAGAGGCGCGCCATAGGGGGGTGTCCTACTCCCACCGGGAGTAGGACTCCTCCTTTCCTTGTGGGAGTAGGAGAAGGGAAGAGGGAAGGAGAAAGAAGGAAGGGTGCGCCCCCCTTCCCTAGTCCAATTCGGACCAGACCATGGGGAGGGGTGCGGCCACCTTTTGAGGCCTTTCTCTCCTTTCCCGTATGGCCCATTAAGGCCCAATACGAATTCCCATAACTCTCCGGTACTCCGAAAAATACCCGAATCACTCGGAACCTTTCCGAAGTCCGAATATAGTCGTCCAATATATCGATTTTTACGTCTCAACCATTTCGAGACTCCTCGTCATATCCCAGATCTCATCCGGGACTCCGAACTCCTTCGGTACATCAAAACTCAATAAAACTGTCATCGTAATGTTAAGCGTGCGGACCCTTCGGGTTCGAGAACTATGTAGACATGACCGAGACACCTCTCCGGTCAATAACCAATAGCGGGACCTGGATGCCCATATTGGCTCCCACATATTCTACGAAGATCTTTATCGGTCAGACCGCATAACAACATACGTTGTTCCCTTTGTCACCGGTATGTTACTTGCCCGAGATTTGATCGTCGGTATCTCGATACCTAGTTCAATCTCGTTACCGGCAAGTCTCTTTACTCGTTCCGTAACACATCATCCCGCAACTAACTCATTAGTCACAATGCTTGCAAGGCTTATAGTGATGTGCATTACCGAGTGGGCCCAGAGATACCTCTCCGACAATTGGAGTGACAAATCCTAATCTCGAAATACGTCAACCCAACAAGTACCTTTGGAGACACCTGTAGAGCACCTTTATAATCACCCATTTACATTGTGACGTTTGGTAGCACACAAAGTGTTCCTCCGGTAAACGGGAGTTGCATAATCTCATAGTCATAGGAACATGTATGAGTCATGAAGAAACCGATAGCAACATACTAAACGATCGGGTGCTAAGCTAACGGAATGGGTCAAGTCAATCATGTCATTCTCCTAATGAGGTGATCTCGTTATCAAATGACAACTTATGTCTATGGCTAGGAAACATAACCATCTTTGATTAACGAGCTAGTCAAGTAGAGGCATACTAGTGACACTCTGTTTGTCTATATATTCACACATGTATTATGTTTCCGGTTAATACAATTCTAGCATGAATAATAAACATTTATCATGATATAAGGAAATAAATAATAACTTTATTATTGCCTTTAGGGCATATTTCCTTCAGTCTCCCACTTGCACTAGAGTCAATAATCTAGTTCACATTGCCATGTGATTTAACATCAATAGTTCACATCACCATGTGATTAACACTCATAGTTCACATCGTCATGTGACCAACACCCAATGGGTTTACTAGAGTCAGTAATCTAGTTCACATCGCTTATGTGATGAACACCCAAAGAGTACTAAGGTGTGATCATGTTTTGCTTGTGAGATAATTTTAGTCAACGGGTCTGTCACATTCAGATCCGTAAGTATTTTGCAAATTTCTATGTCTACAATGCTCTGCACGGAGCTACTCTAGCTAATTGCTCCCTCTTTCAATATGTATCTAGACCGAGACTTAGAGTCATCTAGATTAGTGTCAAAACTTGCATCGGCGTAACCCTTTACGACGAACCTTTTGTCACTTCCATAATCGAGAAACATATCCTTATTCCAGTAAGGATAATTTTGACCGCTGTCCAGTGATCTACTCCTAGATCACTATTGTACTCCCTTGCCAAAATCAGTGTAGGGTATACAATAGATCTGGTACACAGCATGGCATACTTTATAGAACCTATGGCCGAGGTATAGGGAATGACTTTCATTCTTTTTCTATCTTCTGCCGTGGTCGGGCTTTGAGTCTTACTCAATTTCACACCTTGTAACACAGGCAAGAAACTCTTTCTTTGTCTGTTCCATTTTGAACTACTTCAAAATCTTGTTAAGGTATGTACTCATTGAAAAAACTTATCAAGCGTCTTGATCTATCTCTATAGATCTTGATGCTCAATATGTAAGTAGCTTCACCGAGGTCTTTCTTTGAAAAACTCCTTTCAAACACTCCTTTATGCTTTGCAGAATAATTCTACATTATTTCCGATCAACAATATGTCATTCACATATACTTATCAGAAATGCTGTAGTGCTCCCACTCACTTTCTTGTAAATACAGGCTTCACCGCAAGTCTGTATAAAACTATATGCTTTGATCAACTTATCAAAGCGTATATTCCAACTCCGAGATGCTTGCACCAGTCCATAGATGGATCGCTGGAGTTTGCATATTTTGTTAGCACCTTTAGGATTGACAAAAACTTCTTGTTGCATCATATACAACTCTTCTTTAATGAATCCATTAAGGAATGCAGTTTTGTTTATCCATTTGCCTGATTTCATAAAATGTGGCAATTGCTAACATGATTCGGACAGACTTAAGCATAGATACGAGTGAGAAACTCTCATCATAGTCAACACCATGAACTTGTCGAAAACCTTTTGCGACAATTCTAGCTTTGTAGATAGTAACACTACTATCAGCGTTCGTCTTCCTCTTGAAGATCCATTTATTTTTATGGCTCGCCGATCATTGGGCAAGTCAATCAAAGTCCATACTTTGTTCTCATACATGGATCCCATCTCAGATTTCATGGCCTCAAGCCATTTTGCGGAATCTGGGCTCACCATCGCTTCTTCATAGTTCGTAGGTTCGTCATGGTCTAGTAACATAACCTCCAGAACAGGATTACCGTACCACTCTGGTGCGGATCTTACTCTGGTTGACCTATGAGGTTCAGTAATAACTTGATCTGAAGTTCCATGATCATCATCATTAACTGCCTCACTAATTGGTATAGGCGTCACAGAAACTGGTTTCTGCGATGAACTACTTTCCAATAAGGGAGCAGGTACAATTACCTCATCAAGTTCTACTTTCCTCCCACTCACTTCTTTCGAGAGAAACTCCTTCTCTAGAAAGGATCCATTCTTAGCAACGAATGTCTTGCCTTCGGATCTGTGATAGAAGGTGTACCCAACTGTCTCCTTTGGGTATCCTATGAAGACACATTTCTCCGATTTGGGTTTGAGCTTATCAGGATGAAACTTTTTCACATAAGCATCGCAACCCCAAACTTTAAGAAACGACAACTTTGGTTTCTTTCCAAACCACAGTTCATAAGGTGTCATCTCAACGGAATTAGATGGTGCCCTTTTTAATGTGAATGCAACTATCTCTAATGTATAACCCCAAAACGATAGTGGTAGATTGGTAAGAAACATCATAGATCGCACCATATCTAATAAAGTACGGTTATGACGTCCGGACACACCATTACGCTGTGGTGTTCCAGGTGGCGTGAGTTGCGAAACTATTCCGCATTGTTTCAAATGAAGACCAAACTCGTAACTCAAATATTCTCCTCCACGATCAGATCGTAGAAACTTTATTTTCTTGTTACGATGATTTTCTACTTCACTCTGAAATTATATGAACTTTTCAAATGTTTCAGACATTATGTTTCATCAAGTAGATATACCCATATCTGCTCAAATCATCTGTGAAGGTCAGAAAATAATGATACCTGCTACGAGCCTCAATATTCATCGGACTACATATATCTATATGTATGATTTCCAACAAATCTGTTGCTCTCTCTATAGTTCCAGAGAACGGCGTTTTAGTCATCTTGCCCATGAGGCACGGTTCGCAAGCATCAAGTGATTCATAATCAAGTGATTCCAAAATCCCATCAGTATGGAGTTTCTTCATGGGCTTTACACCAATATGACCTAAACGGCAGTGCCACAAATAAGTTGCACTATCATTATTAACTTTGCATCTTTTGGCTTCAATATTATGAATATGTGTATCACTACGATCGAGATCCAACAAATCATTTTCGTTGGTGTGTATGACCATAGAAGGTTTTTTTATTCATGTAAACAGAACAACAATTGTTCTCTAACTTAAATGAATAACCGTATTGCAATAAACATGATCAAATCATATTCATGCTCAACGCAAACACCAAATAACACTTATTTAGTTTCAACACTAATCCCGAAAGTATAGGGAGTGTGCGATGATGATCATATCAATCTTGGAACTACTTCCAACACACATCGTCACCTCGCCTTTTACTAGTCTCTGTTTATTCTGCAACTCCCGTTTCGAGTTACTACTCTTAGCAACTGAACCAGTATCAAATACCGAGGGGTTGCTATAAACACTAGTAAAGTACACATCAATAACATGTATATCCAATATACCTTTGTTCACTTTGCCATCCTTCTTATCCACCAAATAGTTGGGGTAGTTCCGCTTCCAGTGACCAGTCCCTTTGCAGTAGAAGCACTTAGTCTCAGGCTTAGGACCAGACTTAGGCTTCTTCACTTGAGCAGCAACTTGCTTGCCGTTCTTCTTGAAGTTCCCCTTCTTCCCCTTGCCCTTTTCTTGAAACTAGTGGTCTCGTCAACCATCAACACTTGATGTTTTTCTTGATTTCTACCTTCGTCGATTTCATCACGAAGAGCTCGGGAATTACTTTCGTCATCCCTTGCATACTATAGTTCATCATGAAGTTCTACTAACTTGGTGATGGTGACTAGAGAATTATGTCAATCACTATTTTATCTGGAAGATTAACTTTCACTTGATTCAAGCGATTGTAGTACCCAGACAATCTAAGCACATGCTCACTGCTTGAGCTATTCTCCTCCATCTTTTAGCTATAGAACTTATTGGAGACTTCATATCTCTCAACTCGGGTATTTGCTTGAAATATTAACTTCAACTCCTGGAACATCTCATATGGTCCATGACGTTCAAAACGTCTTTGAAGTCCCGATTCTAAGCCGTTAAGCATGGTGCACTAAACTATCAAGTAGTCGTCATATTGAGCTAGCCAAACGTTCATAACATCTGCATCTGCTCCTGCAATAGGTCTGTCACCTAGCGGTGCATCAAGGACATAATTCTTCTGTGCAGCAATGAGGATAATCCTCAGATCACGGATCCAATCCGCATCTTTGCTACTAACATCTTTCAACATAATTTTTCTCTAGGAACACATCAAAATAAACACAGGGAAGCAACAATGCGAGCTATTGATCTACAACATAATTTGCAAAATACTATCAGGACTAAGTTCATGATAAATTTAAGTTCAATTAATCATATTACTTAAGAATTCCCACTTAGATAGACATCCCTCTAATCATCTAAGTGATTACGTGATCCAAATCAACTAAACCATAACCAATCATCACGTGAAATGGAGTAACTTTCAATGGTGAACATCACTATGTTGATCATATCTACTATATGATTCATGCTTGACCTTTCGGTCTCAGTGTTCAGAGGCCATATCTGCATATGCTAGGCTCGTCAAGTTTAACCTGAGTATTCTGCGTGTGCAAAACTGGCTTGCACCCATTGTAGATGGACGTAGAGCTTATCACACCCGATCATCACGTGGTGTCTGGGCACGACGAACTTTGGCAACGGTGCATACTCAGGGAGAACACTTTTATCTTGAAATTTAGTGAGAGATCATCTTATAATGCTACCGTCAATCAAAGCAAGATAAGATGCATAAAAGATAAACATCACATGCAATCAAATATAAGTGATATGATATGGTCATCATCATCCTGTGCTTGTGATCTCCATCTCCGAAGCACCGTGCTCGTGATCTCCATCTCCGAAGCACCGTCATGATCACCATCGTCACCGGCGCGACACCTTGATCTCCATCGTAGCATCGTTGTCGTCTCGCCAACTTATTGCTTTTACGACTATCGCTACCGCTTAGTGATAAAGTAAAACTATTACATGGCGATTGCATCTCATACAATAAAGCGACAACCATATGGCTCCTGCCAGTTGCCGATAACTCGGTTACAAAACATGATCATCTCATACAACACATTATATCACATCATGTCTTGACCATATCACATCACAACATGCCCTGCAAAAACAAGTTAGACGTCCTCTACTTTGTTGTTGCATATTTTACGTGGCTGCTACGGGCTTAGCAAGAACCGTTCTTACCTACGCATCAAAACCACAATGATAGTTTGTCAAGTTGGTGCTGTTTTAACCTTCGCAAGGACCGGGCGTAGCCACACTCGGTTCAACTAAAGTGAGAGAGACAGACACCCGCCGGTCACCTTTAAGCAACGAGTGCTCGCAACGGTGAAACCAGTCTCGCGTAAGCGTACGCGTAATGTCGGTCCGGGCCGCTTCATCTCACAATACCGCTGAACCAAAGTATGACATGCTGGTAAGCAGTATGACTTATATCGCCCACAACTCACTTGTGTTCTACTCGTGCATAGCATCAACGCATAAAACCAGGCTCTGATACCACTGTTGGGGAACGTAGTAATTTAAAAAAAATTCCTACGCACACGCAAGATCATGGTGATGCATAGCAACGAGAGGGGAGAGTGTTGTCCACGTACCCTCGTAGACCGACAGCGGAAGCGTTATCACAACGCGGTTGATGTAGTCGTACGTCTTCACGATCCGACCGATCAAGTACCGAACGTACGACACCTCCGAGTTCTACACACGTTCAGCTCGATGACGTCCCTCGAACTCCGATCCAGCCGAGTGTTGAGGGAGAGTTTCGTCAGCACGACGGCGTGGTGACGATGATGATGTTCCACCGACGCAGGGCTTCGCCTAAGGTCCGCAACGGTATTATCGAGGTGTAATATGGTGGAGGGGGGCACCGCACACGGCTAAGAGATCTCAAGGATCAATTGTTGTGTCTCTGGGGTGCCCCCCTGCCCCCGTATATAAAGGAGCAAGGGGGAGGCAGCCGGCCAAGGGGAGAGGCGCGCCATAGGGGGGGAGTCCTACTCCCACCGGGAGTAGGACTCCTCCTTTCCTTGTGGGAGTAGGAGAAGGGAAGAGGGAAGGAGAAAGAAGGAAGGGTGCGCCCCCCTTCCCTAGTCCAATTCGGACCAGACCATGGGGAGGGGTACGGCCACCTTTTGAGGCCTTTCTCTCCTTTCCCGTATGGCCCATTAAGGCCCAATACGAATTCCCGTAACTCTCCGGTACTCCGAAAAATACCCGAATCACTCGGAACCTTTCCGAAGTCCGAATATAGTCGTCCAATATATCGATTTTTACGTCTTGACCATTTCGAGACTCCTCGTCATATCCCCGATCTCATCCGGGACTCCAAACTCCTTCGGTACATCAAAACTCAATAAAACTGTCATCGTAACGTTAAGCGTGCGGACCCTTCGGGTTCGAGAACTATGTAGACATGACCGAGACACCTCTCCGGTCAATAACCAATAACGGGACCTGGATGCCCATATTGGCTCCCACATATTCTACAAAGATCTTTATCGGTCAGACCGCATAACAACATACGTTGTTCCCTTTGTCACCGGTATGTTACTTGCCCGAGATTTGATCGTCGGTATCTCGATACCTAGTTCAATCTCGTTACCGGCAAGTCTCTTTACTCGTTCCGTAACACATCATCCCGCAACTAACTCATTAGTCACAATGCTTGCAAGGCTTATAGTGATGTGCATTACCGAGTGGGCCCAGAGATACCTCTTCGACAATTGGAGTGACAAATCCTAATCTCGAAATACGCCAACCCAACAAGTACCTTTGGAGACACCTGTAGAGCACCTTTATAATCACCCATTTACGTTGTGACGTTTGGTAGCACACAAAGTGTTCCTCCGGTAAACGGGAGTTGCATAATCTCATAGTCATAGGAACATGTATGAGTCATGAAGAAAGCAATAGCAACATACTAAACGATCGGGTGCTAAGCTAACGGAATGGGTCAAGTCAATCACGTCTTTCTCCTAATGAGGTGATCTCGTTAATCAAATGACAACTTATGTCTATGGCTAGGAAACATAACCATCTTTGACTAACGAGCTAGTCAAGTAGAGGCATACTAGTGACACTCTGTTTGTCTATATATTCACACATGTATTATGTTTCCGGTTAATACAATTCTAGCATGAATAATAAACATTTATCATGATATAAGGAAATAAATAATAACTTTATTATTGCCTTTAGGGCATATTTCCTTCGACCTAGTGGACCTCATTGTTGCAATGGGAGTATCATAGATGGCATGATTCAGAGTGGTGGGCAGCGGGAATAATATTCGGAGCTGCTTAGTCTTAAACCCCATGAAGGAGTCCCATCAAAAGGAATAGCCATCCTCTACACGTGCTCCTATGTAAAATGAGTAAATGAGAGAATAAGAGAAAGAGACAAAGTAAAAAAATCACCAGCCTTAGAGCCAGCCCTATTGTACATGGGTGAATGATATTTCTATGTCGTGATTGACATGACTATATTATTAACTATGTTGCGGAGGTAGCAGCGGATTATTATTTATTTGCGGAGGTAGCAGCGGATGGATATTCAACGAGGAGTGAAATGATGGTTGCTTCCTCAGTCAAACATAGGGAAAGGTGGGCCTTGTGATTTGACGGCTCGTTAGTCATTATTACTGCCTATACTCTTTGCCATATAATAACTGTGTGGTAGAGTAGTTGGCTATACTTTTAATAACCATGCTCGAAGAGAAGAGGTGCACACACCCATGCATGTAGTACGTACTCTTTGCGTCTTCCCCAACCACACACGTGACATGGTGGAGCTCATTTTTGTACGAAGATGCAGCCCATGTGATAATTTGACGCGTGTAGTAGTTACTCACTTAATGGAGGGTCAGGAACCGCGCATGAACGGTGCCCCGTTATTTATAAATAGGTTCATATGGAGAGAAAAAGAAACCGCTCCACTATATACATAGCCAGGAGAGCCTACTCGGTTGCTTGCTGGGGTTGCTCTCTTCACACTCTCTCGCACAAAACGACTGTGGCCACATCTCTAGTCACACATCCGGGTGGATCACGCCCGCTGGGGGAAGGGGAGGATGTTTTGTGTAGATGCGGTTGGCGTCGGCGAGGGAGAAAACCCACTGTCGGCACGTCCCGATCAGGGGTGCCCACCGTTCTCTCTCACAAAGCCGGCGCGGTTGCCTTCGTCCCTTGCTCACTGTCGCGATATGGGAAGATGCCACCTCCCGCCCTCCTCGCTACATCCCAACATCCCTCAGGTACAACTTCCTTTACAGCCGGCTTGCACCACTGCCCCAGATGCCCACATCGCTCCACGTGGATATTTCTCTACTTATTTGCCCCGCACGTACCTCTACTCGCTTCTAGTGTATTTGTGATGAGTTTATGTCTCATCAACTAGTGTCACTAGTCTTATTCTTTCTTCACCACAGGGATGCTCAGCTCGATTTTAGTGAAACTGCACAAAATGATTCGATGGTCAAAGGGTTGCAAACTTCATTCCTTCTAAAGGTTCAACCTCGCCAGCAAATTAAAGCCTGGTTAGGGTTTAGGGTTCAAGACCTAGCGACTGCATGGTTCATTTTTTTCTTTAGTTGTCGCTGTTCCAAAATAAGTGTCTCCACTTTAGTACAAAGTTGGTATAAAGTTTAGACGCTTATTTTGTAACGGAGGGAGTACATATTGGCTATGATATGTGAATCATTGAGATGCAATAGCATGCATGTTAGTCTCCTTTGTATTTGATGGATATT
The DNA here is from genome assembly GCF_002575655.3 of Aegilops tauschii subsp. strangulata. Classification (NCBI taxonomy): domain Eukaryota; kingdom Viridiplantae; phylum Streptophyta; class Magnoliopsida; order Poales; family Poaceae; genus Aegilops; species Aegilops tauschii. Next base: position 68,644,675 of record NC_053035.3, read on the forward strand.
GCAACGGGGCAACCTTGGACGCAAGATACATGAAACAGAAGCTGAAAGCTTCATAGTTGTACAATTTTATCTCGCTGAGAAATTACAGTATTGTGTACTACTATAAAGAGTTTGGTGTCGCACGGTGTCCAACAAATATGGTCATAGTGTGAGGTGGGCCATGTAATCACTGAGGTGCCATGTTTTCGCTGCTTTCCTACTCCTCCGCTGTAAGAGTGGAGAAAATTGTAAAGAGTGGAGACGCTCTACCTCCTTTTGCCAAAACGTGGGACATCCAACATCCGGTGCATGTGTCATGCACCAAAGTAAAGTGTAGAGTAGAACTGAGACTCACCACGGTCGTACCACCTCAGCAATAATGACCAATGAGCCGTCAAATCACATAGACCCGGCAGTAAGTTGGACGGACGAATCAACCATCACTCTTTGTTGAATCCACTTCTCCCTTCAACGCAGGCGCTAGTGAGAGGTCGCATCCGCTCTGCCCGGGCATGAATGCGGCACTGATTCTCTGGAGCAGCGTTGACCATTTCAGGCGGGAAGCGCGCGCGGGCGATGGAGGGGGTTTGGGTGGGCCAAGGCGGTCAGGAGCGGCAGTGGCAGTTGTCCGGACCGGACGCCCGGAAATGAGAGGATGCACCGACTCTCGCAGCTAAATCGCAGTACTAATAGTTAAAAAAACATGCGCGCGCGCGTGCACACACACACACACACGCATACACAGGTTATATCGTGGGAGTGGGAAACCACAGGAAGTGAGATAAATGGAGTACGTACAAGAAGAGAAGTGGTACACGCACGTCCGTCGGGGGGCTGTTTGGTTTGTGACTAACTTTGCCAAAGGTTGCCACTCCTAAGGTTAGGCAAGTTTAACCAACTTAGATGCGTGTTTGGTTCAAGCCACACCTTAGGCAAGCCACACTAGGGCCCCACATGACATACACACAAAAAATGTGGCAAGATTCCCTTAGGCTTGCCAATTTGTGGCTCTCATTTTGATGAACTACTAATCTTAGGCAAGCTTGGCAAAAATGTGTGGCAATGCAAGGCCTAGAACCAAACAGCCCAGTTTTATTTTCACTTCTTTCCACCACATGTTCGCATTCCAAGGTGCATTAATTTGATGCATGCAAGGATTAAAACAAACCAACCAGTGCATGTAACCATTCCTACTCATTTAGTGGTAATCCATGAATATATTGTAATTAATGCAGATTAAAGTTTGAATAACTTTATAAACTACAAGATGGACTACATTTCTCCACTCATCATCTACCTTGGTTGGTGAGATTTCAACTTTAAACCCTATGAACTGGAAAGGAGGGAGTAGTTAAAAAATTTGTCAAATTTTGACAAAAAATATATGACGTGGTGTAAAAATCTGGACGGAGGTAGTAGTACGAGATATGGTGGCACACTGACTTAGGCCGAATACAAGTGCCCAAAATTATTGGAAGAGAGCAAAGTGTACATACAAAATAATCAAAATTGAATTTCTCAAAAAAAAAATTAAAATTGGAGGATGGTGCAGCCCACCTTTCCGATATTTTGACCGTGTGTGGTTCAGTTGTTGTTCACTTCGGAGGATCGTGTACCACACGTGAACGATAGTAAGTGCGACCGGGAGGCATGGAGCGTTAATGCGAATTGACTCTTTCGAGCGTTAAATTTTCTTCGCATATTAGCATTGCCCTAGTAATTTTCTTCACTGTAGTGTGTTAAATAAAGAGTTCTGTTTCGTGCACAATTTCAAATGATTTTTATGGAGAGAAGAAGAAAACCGGTCCAACTATGGAGTACATACGTTGCAGCCTCAACGCTTGTTTTCTAGGGTTTGCTCTCTTCACACTCTCTCTCCACTATATATATACATACACGCTGGAGCCTCAGCGCTTGTAGGAGTAGTTGCTCTCTTCACACTCTCTCACCCTCCCCAGATCTAAATAAGACTGCGTTGGCGTCTATATCTCTCTCTCTCCCCGCACTGCTGGTCAATGAGCCAGCAGGATCCCGTCCATCGGGGAAGGAAAGGAGGCTTAACGATGTCGCCGTCGGCGAGGGTGGGAATCCACTGCCAGCGCCGCTATTCTCTTTCACCCAGCGGTGGAGCGGGAGGACCTCCGACCCCTTCCTCCTCGTTGACGTACATAGCCTGGGCAGATCAGCCTCCGGGCCGCCCACTGAGCCACAACCCGACAACCCTAAGGTATAATTTACTTAATCCACATGCATTGCTCTAGCTGCATGTGGATTTTTTCGATTCTCCACTCGAATTTAGGTGTTGGATCAAACAGGAAAGTAGGGGGGAAAGTTCTATAGCATGAATCTAGGACATGGTTCAAAGAGGAAAGGAAGGGGAAACAATGAAACGCAGTACACACATCTGCAAGGAACTGATCTTTCTGTGGGTGCGGGACAAGGTTGTAGAGTTTGAGCAGGACTAGATTTGCTACCCTCACATAGGGAAAGGTGTCTAAAGAGAACAAAAATGAGACGACCACAAATATTATCCTTGATTGTTTGTTCCAACAGACTGTGCATCACCCCTTTATACATCGGTGGATGCACATGTTGCTGGTGCGTCCACTTCCCAGACAACTCTTGTTGTTAATCTAATAATGTCGCTGGAAAATTGAAGCAATGGCACAATTAAAAGCATATTACATGTTTAACGAATTTTTTTGTTAATATAATCTCTCTGTTAATATGAATCAATGCCACTGTTTGAGAAATGCTACTGTCCTGCTTTCTTTCCCATTTAGATAAGTTAGATGCTTCTTTTTGTGGGCTTCTGTGTCTCCACCGTTATAGACTAGTAATTGTTTCCTTTGCACCTCTGTGTAAACAGGGTTATCTACTTCACCTCATTGCTATTGCGACCTTTTATTGCACTGCACAAAACACTTTTGTTTTAAGGGTGTTTTGTGCAGTTCATCTAAAATGTCACACCGGCAATGGTGCTTGATTGCTTGATCTTAGTGGAACTGCACAAGAGGAGATCGGACTTCCTATTTGTGTTGGCAAATTTGTTTCAGATCTTCTTCGTGTGAGTTGTTTGAATTATATATCATGACAGGTCAGTACTGGTCTTCTTCCACCTGATTGTGCAGTGTGCTTTCATATGTTCGGCTACTTATACGGTAATTTTGCTTGATTTTAGTGAACTGCACAAAAGGAGACCAGACTTACAATCTATATGTGCACCGTAATATCCCATTGAGGTAAGATAATGATATTTCACAACTGTTGGCCTCTATTTTGCTACTGTCATCAGAAAATTAATGTTGTTGTTTAGTGCTATAATTGTGCTCCCTAATTGACATCTGAAATCTTACATTGATGGCGAAGCTTGTCTGTTACTGAACCAAGTGATGAAGGGGAAGAATAAGCGGAAGAAGAACAAAAATCAACTCCAGGTGCTATAATGAAGCACTGGAACTGTGATGACACAAGTAATGATATAGTTTTGCATCTTAATTTATTGCTACGGCAGGAACGAGCAATTGTTTTGCCACTAATTTGATGCCACTCTTAATGTAATATGTAATTATCTCTACTTGTGCAAACAGGGATCTTGTTTGAAGATAACATATATTTTAGTGGAACTGCACAAGAAGATGTTGGAAACATTAAACTAATTGAGGAGTATATAGTAAGCATGGCAACCACAGTAGATAATAACGGATGGCTCCCGAGAAGTGCTTCATCTATATGCTCTACACAATAAGCCTCGTGACAAAGGTTGGTACCGGCCCACGGATTTCATCCATATGATTGAGCTTTCTCATCTCTATTGGTGTTGTGATACTGTTTAGCTACTATCATGAGAAAGCAGTATTGTTTTGCATGTTAATCTCAGGATGCTAATAAATTGAGGCACCGGTTTGCCACCATTATAGCCACTGATAAAGTGAAGTAATGATACAGTTCAAGTTCAGCTGTTGTCTTTGGTATCATATCATTTCCTATGAGGATAATGAGGATGCATCTCTTTGTGACTATACATTTCATCAGTTACTCCTATTGTTAATGTAATGGTTGTTTTAAATATTTCCTTTTTCTGAGGAAACAGGGATGCTAGCATTTAGTTGTTCTCTTGTCTTTGCACAACAGGATCGTCCTCCGAAGAAGAATATGGAGTATGTGAAGTGCCTAGTTCCGATTAGGCCAGGATGAAGAAGCCCAGTCTCTTCTTATCAGAAGGGAGTAGCTGAAGGATGGTTACATTACTGCCCACAAGAACAAACTAACTTTAGCTCAGGAGGACTCACAGATCTCCATCTTTGTTGTTGTGATGGCCAATACAATGTTGTTTTAGGATTTTTTTCTGGTGAGTTCCATTCTTTAAATGTGTCCTCTGCATGGATCATGTAGGTGCCTGTTTAAACTGTAAATTCATAATATAGTTTGCTTCATAGTAATCAATTTTTTGTGTTTATGCAAATAGAGATTCTCAGCTTGATTTCAATGGGAACTGCACAAAATGTTCTAATGGTTCGTGCCGTCCATAATACTTCATCATGCACAATATATCGAATGTTCTCGAATCATTCATTTCCACCTTCAGCCACAAAATTAGCTAAAAGAAAGAAGGTGCTGATGTGTTCTAGGCGTTGAATCATATAAAGGCAAAATCCTACAAGCTACGCACGAAGTTAGTTGATTTTAATTAGTGGAACTATAGAAAAAGAACAGCTGGCTTATTTAGCATGAGGTGACATGTCACTGTGCAAACTGATGGCAAACCCCGCCCATTCCACAATCATAGGCATTTGATATTTTGGACTGGGAAAACCTTCTCAAAGTTTGCTCATTTATGTTCGCAGAAAGACACACATATGATATTTTGGAATGGGATAACCCTGTCAAATTTTACTCATTGATGTTAGCAGGAAGACATGCGTTTGATAGTTTGGAATGGGATGCGCTTTACCATCAGCAGCATCGATCAATTTTCGTTATTTGTGTCTTTAGTTGTGTATGAATTGACAGGCATGTGAGTTTGATTGCAATGTACAGGCACACTAAAAAGCTGCTCAAACTTTTCATACGTGTGAAACAACAGCAAATGAGGTGAATACTGTGCGTCCTGAGAATAATGTACGTATTGTTTTGCATGTCATCTAATGCCACTGATACAAGAATTCGAACTAATCGGACCAAATTCGTTCATACGCAGCCGGATTTCATATAAACATGCCGAATTTCATTACATTTCAGACATTCTTCAACTAAAAAGGGGTGCGCTGGAGGAATAATTAATTCACCTAATCTATGATCTCTGGCGTCCATTCCCCGTGTCCGGCTGAGCCCCAAGAACTGAAGCTTCTTCTCCAGCTTCACCTCGCCACTCTCCAGCACCACCTTCGGGGCCACATGAAGTAAAGTTGTCCGACTCCACGCCGCCGCCAAGCAGCTAAGTCGTTGATGTTCAACCCGCCAAGCTTGGCTTCAACCGGAGGGTAGGAGCGGTGGCCTTACTTGGACTCGAGCGGTGGTGACCTACCATCTTCTACTCTTCCTCCTTTTCTCTGTGGCGCGGCCACGTTACAGGCAGGGCAGGGCCTCGACGGAGCCAGCGATGTCCTCTACCTCGTTGTCGGTGGGGCGGCGCCTCGGCGTAGCGGGGGAATTCCTCCACCTCATTGCCGGCAGGGCGGGGCCTCAGTGGAGCCGGCGATGTCCTCTGCTTCATGTTGGCGGGGCGGGGCCTCGGCAGAGCAGGGCCTCACCGTTGCCGGTGAAGTCCTCTGCCTCGGTGCTAGCGGGGCGGGGCCTAAGCGGAGCCGGCATTGTCCTCCGCCTCATTGTCGGTCTCACTAAACAACGCCTCTCCCGCTTCATCGCATATTAATGCATATAAAACATCCAAAGCAGATAATATAATAGCATGGAACAATCAAAAGTTATAGATACGTTGGAGACGTATCACCAAACAATGCCTTGCTCGCTTCATCGCCCTCTTAATAGGCGGCCACAACCTACGCCACCCTCATACGGTACCGCCAGCACGTGAGGCGGCTCTCGCGGGCAGAGCAGTACGACTCGAGCAGCGACTTCTGCTCCGCCCACTCCGCGGCGATCTGCTCCTCCACCTGCAAGTGCTCTTGGAGGACATCATGGTTGTAGGCGGCGTCGGCCTGCGCCTCCCGGAACTGCTCCTCACGCTTCTGCCTCACCATGTCAATGTATTGGGCATGGGCCTCGCCGATGGTCATGGTGCAATGCTCCAACGAGGATGGTGCAGAGGAGGGGGTTGGCGCCGGCTCGTCGACGACCACGTTCTCTATTGGGACGTCGTCGTCCTCCGACTACCTGCCGGCCAGCCAGTCGGCTGCAATGGCTACCATCTCCTTATGGTCCATCGTCTGCTCGTCCCGGAGAGCGCTGGAGCGCAAGGAAGCCATGGTGGGAGTGGTGTGGAGAGGAGAAAGGGAACGGAGGTGGATGACTGCGGCTATGGCCGGCCCAGTAGTTTATATAGCAATGGTGGGCAGCAGAGGGACGGATGGGCGGCACCGGAGTAGCCGCCTCAGCAACCGCGTATCATTAATGTGGGTGGCAGACAGACGGCAGTTGTGTCGTTTGAACTCGGAGTAGTTGCCTACACCGAGCAGTGGCGCGGGAGGCATTGACCGTTCCGGGCGAAAAGTGCGCGCGGGCGAGGGAGGGGGTCTGGGTGGGCCAGGGCGGTCAGACTTGTGCTTGGCAGCGGTCCAGTCCAGCAGCCGGACATGCTGGCTCGCCAGCGAGCTCGCCGAGCTCAGCGATGACAACCAGACGATGGACGAGGCTTCCGACTAGGAGCCTGCGCCACCGCCCAAGCCGGTTCATGCCGTGTTCACCATAGAGCAGGTGCGGCCACACTTCGACGCCCTAATGATGGAAGAGCTACCAGCACCGCCGGAATCGGCATTCCGGCAAGCGCAGGAGGACCAGTGCTACAACCTCCGTCTCCTCAACGAGCTCCGGCTCGCGGAGGGACGAATCGCCGGTGAACAAGCGAACAACAATGTCGTCATGGACATGTAGCCCGATGATCCTGACTTTGTGAATGAGCAGAGGGCGCTGTATCAGACCATCCGTGGGGCCCGCAAGGCCCTCTCTGCCGTCCTTCGAGTTGTTGCGCTTGAAGTGGCGCCGTCGTCTCGCGTTGTCAACATGGTCAACGAACATGAGGAATCAGGAGATGACATTACGTGGAGAGGATGACACTACGGACCTACCAGGGCCATGGCCGTACGTACGCAATATATACAACTATAAAAAATTTCTTCCTCATGGTTTCCTGACATCATGGTCCCACACCATTGTCAACCTATATAGTCAATAAATGAGAGAACTGCACAAGGAGCGGCCGACAGCTGGGACCCAGCAGCTCGAGCAGTTTTTGTTTTTTGAGTTGTGAGCAGAGTTTTTCTTGAGTGGTGTTTTTGTTGTTGTTCAGAGGAGCAAGGTATCAACTGGGCGGACTGTGGCCCGTCCAGCCCAGATATTAATTTTTCAAGGTGAAAATGGGTAGCCCGGCTTTACTTTTTTTTGAGGAATACCCAACCCAGGTTAATTTATTATTCTCTGCCCCGCTGGGCTGCAAATCTTCCCTAGGAGAGGGATGCATTAGGCTTGCCAAGAAAACGGGCTTTATGAAATAATAAATGGGCTCTGATTATAAAAATTAGGGTGTAAATATTTTAAAACACACCGAACAGGTAATTAGTATTAAAATTATTATTTTGGTTTTTTGAAACTTTTAATTTCATTACTTGTTGCACATGCAAAATTTTGTTGGATATCTACCTAATACAAAGTTATTTTGAAATTAGATTTAATCTGACTCGAAATTTCAGGATAAAAAATATTTTGGAACCCATCAAAATGTGGGGAATTGTGTTGAATTTTTTTGAGCGGTTGGTTGAAATTATTAACTGTTGTCCGATACATCTCCAACGTAACTATAATTTTTTATTGTTCCATGCTATTATATTATCTGTTTTGGATGTTTAATGGGCTTTAATATGCTCTTTTGTATTATTTTTGGGACTAACCTATTAACCGAAGGCCAAGTGCAATTTGCTGTTTTTTTTGCCTATTTCAGTGTTCTCCAGAAAAGGAATATCAAACGGAATCCAAACGGAACGAAACCTTCGCGAGGATCTTTTTGGAACAAACGCAATCCAGGAGACTTGGAGTGGACGTCAAGTAAGCAACGAGATGGCCACGAGGCAGGAGGGCGCGCCCAGGGGGTAGGCGCGCCCCCACCCTCATGGGCCCCTCGTGGCTCCACCGACCTACTTCTTTCGCCTATATATACTCTTATACCCTGAAAACATCCAGGGGAGCCACAAAACCACTTTTACACCGCCGCAACCTTCTGTACCTGTGAGATCCCATCTTGGGGCCTTTTCCGGCGCTCCGCCGGAGGTGGAATCGATCACGGAGGGCTTCTACATCAACACCATAGCCTCTCCGATGATGTGTGAGTAGTTTACCACAGACCTTCAGGTCCATAGTTATTAGCTAGATGGCTTCTGCTCTCTCTCTTTGGTTCTCAATACAAAGTTCTCCTCGATATTCTTGGAAATCTATTTGATGTAATAATTTTTGCGGTGTGTTTGTCGAGATCCAATGAACTGTGGGTTTATGATCAAGATTATCTATGAACAATATTTGATTCTTCTCTGAATTCTTATATGCATGATTTGATATCTTTGCAAGTCTCTTCGAACTATCGGTTTAGTTTGATCTTTCTTGCAATGGGAGAAGTGCTTAGCTTTGGGTTCAATCTTGTAGTGTCCTTTCCCAGTGACAGCAGGGGCAGCAAGGCACATATTGTATTGTTGCCATCGAGGATAAAAAGATGGGGTTTATATCATATTGCTTGAGTTTATCCCTCTACATCATGTCATCTTGCCTAATGCATTACTCTGTTCCTATGAACTTAATACTCTAGATGCATGCTAGATAGCGGTCGATGTGTGGAGTAATAGTAGTAGATGCAGAATCGTTTCGGTCTACTTGACACGGACGTGATGCCTATGTTCATGATCATGCCTAGATATTCTCATAACTATGCGCTTTTCTATCAATTTCTCGGCAGTAATTTGTTCACCCACCATAATATATGCTATCTTGAGAGAAGCCACTAGTGAAACCTATGGCCCCCGGGTCTACTTTCCATCATATAAGTTTCCGATCTACAATTCTTGTTTACTATTTTGCAATCTTTACTTTTCAATCTATACATCAAAAATACCAAAAATATTTATCTTATTATCTTTATCAGATCTCACTTTTGCAAGTGGTCGTGAAGGGATTGACAACCCCTTTATCGCGTTGGTTGCAAGGTTCTTGATTGTTTGTGTAGGTACTAGGCGATTTGCGTGTAGCCTCCTACTCGATTGATACTTTGGTTCTCAAAAACTGAGGGAAATACTTACGCTACTTTGCTACATCACCCTTTCCTCTTCAAGGGAAAACCAACGCATGCTCAAGGGGTAGCAAGAAGGATTTCTGGCACCGTTGCCAGGGAGATCTACGCTCAAATCAAGACATACCAAGTACCCATCATAAACTCTTCTCCCTCGCATTACATTATTTGCCATTTGCCTCTCATTTTCCTCTCCCCCACTTCACCTTTGCGTTTTCTTCACCCTCCTTCCATTCGATCTTGTGTTACCATGTGCCTTCTTTTTGCTTGCATGTTCGCTTGCTAAAAGTTTATGGATCCTCATTCCCTTGCTAATCTTTTTAAGAGATCCAATTATGATGAACCAATTTCTAGCATGATTGCAATGATTTTACTATAAATCTCTTGATGTCAATTGTGCTAATAATATGCAACGCCCTAAGCTTGGGGATGCTAGTTTTGCTATGTCTACTATTTGTTGCAATGATCATGATTGGGGTGATTCTTCTTATGATCTTGAAAATTTATTTAAGCCCCATGATGAATATGAGATTGATAATAGTGTTTGCAATAATATTGAAAGTGGGTTTGGAAGAGTGTCAACTTTAGATCCCACATATTTCAAGAATGTTCAATTTTATGGTATTTTTGATAAAAGTTGGTTTTGAGAGGTCATGACTTTAGTTAATGATAATCCCACTATTTGGAAGAGTGTCAACTTTGCATGCATGTGGATCGTGTTGGAAATATTTTATGTGATAGCTATTTTGTTGAATTTGCTTATGATCCCACATGTAATTATCATGAGAGAGTAAAATATTCTTGTAGAAATTTTCATGTTACAAAATTACCCCTCGTTATGTTGAGATTGCTATTGTTTCTTTCCACTTCCTTGCATATGCTAGTTTTTGCTTGATATGATAATTTGTTTGCCTATAAGATGCCTATGCATAGGAAGTATGTTAGACTTAGATGTGTTTGTCACGTGTTTCATGATGCTCTCTTTGCGCTTCAATTCTTGTCTTTCATGTGAGCATCATCGAAATCTCAATGCCTAGCTAGGGGCGTTAACCGATAGCGCTTGTTGGGAGGCAACCCAATTTTATTTTTGTTCCTTGATTTTTGTTCCTGTTTAGTAATAAATAATTCATCTAGACTCTGTTCATATGTGGTTTATGTTTTAATTAGTGTTTGTGCCAAGTAGAACCTTTGGGAAAACTTGGGTGAAGTTTTTGCCATCTTGCTGTAAAAAACAGAAACTTTAGCGCTCACGAGATTAGATGCCATTTTTTTCTGGAGAGTGATTTTAGATTGATTATTTTTGCAGATGATTAATAGATAAATTCCTCACGTACACCAATTTATTTCATAATTTTTGGAGTTCCAGAAGTATACGTTTGATACAGATTACTACAGACTGTTCTGTTTTTGACAGATTCTGTTTTTCGTGTGTTGTTTGCTTATTTTGATGAATCTATGGCTAGTATCGGGGGGTATGAACCATAGAGAAGTTGGAATACAGTAGGTTTAACACCAATATAAACAAAGAATGAGTTCATTACAGTACTTTAAAGTGGTGGTTTGTTTTCTTACACTAACGGAGCTCATGAGAGTTTCTGTTTAAGTTTTGTGTTGTGAAGTTTTCAAGTTTTTGGGTAAAGATTTGATGGATTTTGGAATATGGAGTGGCAAGAGCCTAAGCTTGGGGATTCCCAAGGCACCCCTAGGTAAAATTCAAGGACAACCAAAGCCTAAGCTTGGGGATGCCCCGGAAGGCATCCCCTCTTTCGTCTTCGTCTATCGGTAAGTTTACTTGAGGCTATATTTTTATTCACCACATGATATGTGTTTTTCTTGGAGCGTCATGTATGATTTGAGTCTTTGATTTTTAGTTTACCACAATCATCCTTGCTGTACACACCTTTTGGAGAGGCACACATGAATCGGAATGTATTAGAATACTCTATGTGCTTCACTTATATTTTTTGAGCTAGATATTTTTGCTCCAGTGCTTCACTTATATCTTTTAGAGCACGGTGGTGGTTTTATTTTATAGAAATTATTGATCTCTTGTGCTTCACTTATATTATTTTGAGAGTCTTTTAGAACAGCATGGTAATTTGCTTTGGCTATAAAATTAGTCCTAATATGATAGGCATCCAAGATGGGTATAATAAAAACTTCCATATAGAGTGCATTGAATACTATGAGAAGTTTGATACTTGATGATTGTTTTGAGATATGAAGATGGTGATATTAGAGTCATGCTAGTTGAGTAATTGTGATTTTGAGAAATACTTGTGTTGAGGTTTGCAAGTCCCGTTGCATGCACGTATGGTAACCGTTGTGTAACAAATTTGAAGCATGAGGTGTTTCTTTGATTGTCCTCCTTATGAGTGGCGGTCGGGGACGAGCGATGGTCTTTTCATACCAATCTATCCCCCTAGGAGCATGCGCGTAGTGCTTGTTTTTTGATGACTTGTAGATTTTTGCAATAAGTATGTGAGTTCTTTATGACTAATGTTGAGTCCATGGATTATATGCACTCTCACCCTTCCATCATTGCTAGCCTCTTCAGTACCGTGCATTGCCCTTTCTCACCTCGAGAGTTGGTGCAAACTTCGCCGGTGCACCGCCAGAGGCACTCATATAGAGTCATATTTTGTTCTAGTATCGAGTTGTAATCCTTGAGTTGTAAATAAATAGAAGTGTGATGATCATCATTATTAGAGCATTGTCCCATGTGAAAAAAAGAGAAAGGCCAAATATAAAAAAAGGCCAAACAAAAGAAAAAGAAAAAGAAAAAGAAAAAGAGGGGCAATGCTACTATCATTTTTCCACACTTGTGCTTCAAAGTACCACCATGATCTTCATGATAGAGAGTTCATTATATTGTCACTTTCATATACTAGTGGGAATTTTTCATTATAAAACTTGGCTTGTATATTCCAACAATGGGCTTCCTCAAATGCCCTAGGTCTTCGTGAGCAAGCAAGTTGGATGCACACCCACTTAGTTTCTTTTGTTGAGCTTTCATACATTTATAGCTCTAGTGCATCCGTTGCATGGCAATCCCTACTCCTCGCATTGGCATCAATTGATGGGCATCTCCATACCCCATTGATTAGCCGCGTCAATGTGAGACTTTCTCCTTTTGTCTTCTCCACACAACCCTCACCATTATATTCTATTCCACCCATAGTGCTATGCCCATGGCTCGCGCTCATGTATTGCGTGAAAGTTGAAAAAGTTTGAGAATACTAAAGTATGAAACAATTGCTTGGATTGTCATCGGGATTGTGCATGATGAACAATTTTGTGTGACGAAAATGAAGCATAGCCAAACTATATGATTTTGTAGGGATAAGCTTTCTTTGGCCATGTTATTTTGAGAAGACATAATTGCTAAGTCAGTATGCTCGAAGTATTATTATTTTTATGTCAATATTAAACTTTTGTCTTGAATCTTTCGGATCTGAACATTCATGCGACAATAAAGAGAATTACATTGAAAATTTTGTTAGGTAGCATTCCACATCAAAAATTCTGTTTTTATCATTTACCTACTCGAGGACGAGCAGGAATTAAGCTTGGGGATGCTTGATACGCGTCTTCAACGTATCTATAATTTTTTATTGTTCCATGCTATTATATTATCTGTTTCGGATGTTTAATGGGCTTTAATATGCTCTTTTATATTATTTTTGGGACTAACCTACTAACTGAAGGCCCAGTGCAATTTGCTGTTTTTTTGCCTATTTCAGTGTTTCGGAGAAAAGGAATATCAAACGGAATCCAAAGGAACGAAACTTTCGCGAGGATCTTTTTTGGAACAAACGCAATCCAGGAGACTTGGAGTGGACGTCAAGGAAGCAACGAGGCGGCCACAAGGCAGGAGGGCGCGCCCAGGGGGGTAGGCGCACCCCCCACCCTCGTGGGCCCCTCGTGGCTCCACCGACCTACTTCTTTCGCCTATATATACTATTATACCCTGAAAACATCTAGGGGAGCCACGAAACCACTTTTCCACCGCCGCAACCTTCTATACCCGTGAGATCCCATCTTGGGGCCTTTTCGGCGCTCCGCAGAAGGGGGAATCGATCACGGAGGGCTTCTACATCAACACCATAGCCTCTCAGATGATGTGTGAGTAGTTTACCACAGACCTTCGGGTCCATAGTTATTAGCTAGATGGCTTCTTCTCTCTCTTTGGTTCTCAATACAAAGTTCTCCTCGATATTCTTGGAGATCTATTTGATGTAATACTTTTTGCTGTGTGTTTATCAAGATCCGATGAATTGTGGGTTTATGATCAAGATTATCTATGAACAATATTTAATTCTTCTCTGAATTCTTATATGCAAGATTTGATATCTTTGCAAGTCTTTTCGAATTTATTGGTTTAGTTTGGCCTACTAGATTGATCTTTCTTGCAATGGGATAAGTGCTTAGCTTTGGGTTCAATCTTGCGGTGTCCTTTCCCAGTGACAGCAGGGGCAGCAAGGCACGTATTGTATTGTTGCCATCAAGGATAAAAAGATGGGGTTTATATCATATTGCTTGAGTTTATCCCTCTACATCATGTCATCTTGCCTGATGCATTACTCTTTTCCTATGAACTTAATACTCTAGATGCATGCTGGATAGCGGTCGATGTGTGGAGTAATAGTAATAGATGCAGAATCGTTTCGGTCTACTTGACACGGACGTGATGCCTATGTTCATGATCATGCCTAGATATTCTCATAACTATGCGCTTTTCTATCAATTTCTCGGCAGTAATTTGTTCACCCACCGTAATATATGCTATCTTGAGAGAAGCCACTAGTGAAACCTATGGCCCCCGGGTCTACTTTCCGTCATATAAGTTTCCGATCTACAATTCTTGTTACTATTTTGCAATCTTTACCTTTCAATCTATACAACAAAAATACCAAAAATATTTATCTTATTATCTTTATCAGATCTCACTTTTGCAAGTGGTCGTGAAGGGATTGACAACCCCTTTATCGCGTTGGTTGCAAGGTTCTTGATTGTTTGTGCAGGTACTAGGCGATTTGCGTGTAGTCTCCTACTGGATTGATACCTTGGTTCTCAAAAACTGAGGGAAATACTTACGCTAGTTTGCTGCATCACCCTTTCCTCTTCAAGGGAAAACCAACGCATGCTCAAGAGGTAGCATTGTCCTGGCTACAAAATGGGTTGTAACTTTGAAAAACAGTAAATGGGCTGCAGTAAATTCCATTAGAATTAAAAAATGGGTTGTACATTATTACAAATCACAAATGGGATATATGTTCTCTGCCACAGATGTGTTGCTCACTTGTGGGTCTACTAAGTTGATGCCTACGCAAGGCTTTGTCAACTTATAGTCAACACACAATTCTAGCAGCAGTGGTCGTTTGATGTCCATCCAACGGATGTCGTGCTCCTTCAATCTCAAATATTCTTGCTTCAGCCGCCCAAACCACCGCCGGCGATACCGCGTGCTACCACCTCCCGTGGCCGGCTATGCTGCCGCGCATGCCCCACCGGCCCACCCTACTCTCATCGCCGTCCCGGCCATTCCTCTACTCACCAACACCTCTTGCTATTCTCCGGCGATGGCAGCCACACCGCACCCGAACCAGTGAACCCTCGTACACCCCTCCGCGTGGGCATCCACCTGTCTCATCTTCCCTAGCTCCACGGTGTTCCCTTCCTAGGCCTCGCCGTCGTCCACCTCCTTGATGCTTTTGGCGCGGCGTGGTCAACAAGGTCAACGAATGACAGCCATCGGAAAAGGACTTTAGGCGATGAGGCTGACAGCTGGACCCACCAGCTACATCTTTGAACACAAGTAAGTGCCTCCTTATTACTCGCAAAATAAAAATGATTCCTCCCCTGATAGCTGGGACCCAGCAGCTATATCTTCACATGCAAGGAAGTGAGTTATCCTCCCTGATAGGTGGGACCCACCCAGTCGAAGCGTATGTAACGTTGTTTGTCTGGTCGCGAACGTGTACGTACATACTGGTCGATCGGTCTCTCTGCAACGATGAACCATGGCCGAGCAAGCAGCGGCACATGTCGTAGTAGAGCCCCCGACGTAGCAGTTCAGGCAGTCCCTTCTAAGCTGTGTACACGTACATACAGCCACATGCCAAAAAATACGGCCACGTACGTACATACGGGCGGGGTCTCGAACGCCTACTCACGCATGCATATGGCCAGGGCTCGAGTACATGGAGAGGCAGCGGATGGCAGCAACGGCGTCCTGTTCATCGGCAGCCAACTAGTTGGGTCGGAATGGAGAAACAACATCGTGTTCATCGGGAGGCAACCCAGTGGTTCGGAATGCATCATGTTCAATGGGAGCCAACCGCCTTGGACGGAACAGCCGAAATGGGGTGTGGCATACCGCAGAACGGAGGATACCGCCTTCTGTTCGACCGGCCACGATCGAAACGGGATCTTGTTCATCGGAAGGGGTCTAGCGTATCGCAGAATGGAGGAAACGGACTTATGTTCAATCGCCTACAGTCGAAACAGGGTCCTGGGGTGTGGCGTACCGCAAAATGGAGGAAACGGACTTCTGTTGGAGCGCCTAGGGTCGAAACGGGGTCCTGTTCATCGGGAGGAGTGTGGCATACCGCAAAACAGGACTCCACGGGCTACTGGTCATCCACCATCGTCCTCCAGACTCCACCGGCTACTGTTCGTAGAGCCTCCACGGGGTCCTGTTCATCCACCCCCAACTGGCTTGGGTGTGGCAGCCTCCTCGGTGTCCTGTTCATCCAGTGGCAACCGCCTACTACCACGGGGTCCTATTCATCCAGCGGCAACTGCCTACACACAACCGGGGTCCTGTTCATATCCAACCCCCACCGGGAACTGTTCATCCACAGCCAACCAACCGGCTAGGTCGACTCACCACGTCTCAACTCATTCTACGTATCGCGCGCACGGCAGCAACGGGAACTGTTCATCCAGAGGCAACACAACACACCGGGTGGCTACGTCTCGCACTGGGGCTCGATCGGCTCAGTAAGCCAGCAGCAGCCAAAGGAATCGCTCGGGTTTAGTTAGCAGCACCAGCCAAGGAATCACTCGGGTTCAGTTAGCAGCGAAGGGATCGATCGGCTTCAGCACGTAGTAGGATCGACCGATCGCTCGGGTTCATTAAGCGAACGCCTCTCTCGCTCGGGTTCAGTTATAGCGAACATGGCTCGCACCACACTCGCGTATGAGAGAGAACATGCAAACCACACTACGTAGCTCGGCCCAACCACCCACCATAACTGGGAACTCAGCGAAAATTTCCTCGCCCTCACTTCTACCATGATTTTTTATGTCATGGATGGCCCAAAGAATGTCATGCAGGTGCGTCCCCGGCCCGCCCAGGACGAAAAGCCCATTTTCTATCATGATTTTTTATCATAGAAGTAGGAGCCCACCACATCTATGATGATACGTGGTTTTGTCACAATTATCGTCATAGAAGTGTCATAACCATGACAGGAAAAAAATTCGTTCGGGCCATAATGTCACGGATGTGTCTTTTTTTGTAGTGAGTCGGGCTGACCTGGAGGGTACCCACGAGATAATTACGAGGCACCACCGGGCAGGCAGACCGCCCTAAAGTGGGTTGGGCCTGGCCCTTGTCGTATGTCCTCGAGACGGGGCGACAGGAGCACTGATTTACACGTGCGTGCTCCCAAGATACTATCGAGATTGGGTATTTGATCTAAGTTGGTCATTGACCTATATGCACTAACCGCCATGCAGGATGAGTTATGGGCACTCGGCGTCATATGTTTCTTCCGAAAGCTCACCGACGTCAGCAATTTAGTGGTGCTTGCTTGGGTGGCCCACGTAAGCACCTACTTTGTATAAAGAGGTAGCCATGACTGATCCCGGCCGCGTTCGCAACGTGCAGGAGTGCAAAGGACGATGGGCCCAAGACCCCTACGTGCTTAGGATGTAGACCGGCGTGCTGGCCTCTCTGTTGAGCCTAGGTAGTGCTACGACGTGTTGATCTTTCGAGGTCGGGCATTACCCAGGAAAGTCTGTCCGGCCAGAGATGATTGTGCATATCGGGTAATGTGGTGCACCCCTACAGGGAAGTTTATCTATTCGAATAGTTGTGTCCATGGTAACAAGATGACTTGGAGTTGTATCCCGATCTATACAACTAGAACTGGTTACTCGAGATGTAATGGATATGATGGCTCCGAGATTGCTTTCTCGCAGGGAGTCGAGAAAGGATCTCTGGGCGTTAATACTACAACATGCTTGTTACTTATAACAAGCTAATCTGCACTCTTCTAATGCTGCAAGATGCTTCAAGATGCTAGTCTTTGATAGGCTAGTCTTTCCCCTCTCCTCTGGCATTTCTACAGTTAAGTCCAAAGATATAGCCCCATTGCTTTTGATACTGATGCATACCTAGCATAGTTCTGATGTAAGTCTTGCGAGTACGTTTGATGACTACTCACGGTTGCTTTGCTACTTCTTTTCCCCTATACCCAATTGCTGCGATTAGATGACGGATCCCAGGAGCCAGATGCTACCGCCGATGACTACTACTACCCCGACGGAGCCTACTACTATGTGGAGGCCGCCAACGACCAAGAGTAGTTAGGAGGCTCCCAGGCAGGAGGCCTTGCCTTTTCGATCATCGTTCATGTTTGTGCTAGCCTTCTTAAGGCAGACTTGTTTAATTATGTATGTACTCAGATATTGTTGCTTCCGCTGACTCGTTTGTATTCGAGCTTATGTATTCGAGCCCTCGAGGCTCCTGGATTGTAATATAAAGCTCGTATGACTTTAATTTGTGTTTAAAGTTGTGTTGTGATATCTTCTCGTGAGTCGCTGATCTTAATCGTGTGCATTTGTATGTATGATTAGTACACGATTAAGTCGGCGCGTCACAAGCTGGTTCTTCCTCCTCTTCTTCCTCATGATCGTCTAGATCTTCATACATGGAAGGTCTTCTGCCAATATCTTCCTTTCCTTTCTCTTTGTGCCTACAACAACATAAATTGTTCTCTTCCTTTCCTTTCTCTTTGTGCCTACTTCCTTAGCCAAAGATTTGCTTGTAGCTGGCCTAGTACTTGCAGCAGTGCCATACTCCTTGGCAATCACAACTTTCTTCTTCTTTGATGTGACCTCTCCTGCAACAAACTCTTCATCTTCATCATCAGAAATTTTCTTCTTTCTGGCCCTCGTAGCTACCTTTGGCAACTCTGGAGAATTCTTCTCTCCTTCATAGTAACTCTCTTCAGGACTAGAGCCTGCACTGTGATCAACATTCTGCTCTTCTGACATGTTCTGGCTATCACTAGCATCTAACATACTGACACATGCACCTGTGAAGTAGCTAGGGTAGAGTGGAATGGATGAGCATCACAAAATACAGTTGGTTTTGAAAAAAAAATTGAGTTCAAATCTTAGTTTCAAGTTTTCATAGAAGACATATCAGATCCACCGAGTTGATCCTTTCGGTGACACTGAAGCACTCAACAGAAACTTGGCACACAGTTTCGGTAAAACCGATACGTGGTTCGGTCTCTCCGAGATGTCAGGGTTTCAGAGAAACTTTATCTTGGTCTCACCAATCAGTACAACTCGGTTGCACTGAGACGTACTAGAGCAATGGCCAAAAGCCAGATCGTTGACTCCGAGACTTTCTCATCGGTGGGTCCGAGATGTATTCGGCAGAAACTTAAACCTAAAATCTTACTCAAATTTAATCTATGGAATTCATATGGGGAATATAATATTTGCAATCTATGGCAAGCATCATCGAGAAAACCCTAGTGCATTGAATCAGAAGTGGAAGCACAAGGGGATTAGATTTTACCCTAACTTCACGCAAATCCTCTACGGCGACAACAGAGGGAGCGATTTTCGTTGATAGCGGCGGAATCCAATGGTGAGGGCGTGCTGGATGGAACGACGACTGTCCGGAGACTGCGGCGACAATAGCTATGGGGTGCGGCGACAAAACGATTGAGAAAATTTCAACCGTACGGGCACGCGGGATATATATACCCATCAGCTTTCGGTGGCTCCGAGTGAAACGGATTGGTGGCACCGAGATGTGTAACTGCTAGCAGTGCCACACATCGATGACCCCGAGATGGTTCAGTTTGGTTGCACCGAGATGAAAAGCCAGATCAATCCAAATGGTTTCGGTGAGACCGAATAAGAGTGATTTGTTCAGTCCGAAAGACATTTAGAATGTTTTCGACTTCAGTCTTTGACAAATATGTGACTCCGAGTGCATCTCACCGAAGGGTCCGAAAAAGACTTGTTCAAATTTTGTGATATAGAAATGAAGAATTTAGACAAGTCGAGATAGATAGCTAGAGAAGGTGCTTAGTCATTCTTATACATACATTTGCCCAAATAAACCAAATCAATGAAACTACAAACGGATGTCTTCGAATGAGAAATATGCACATCAACATGCTCACACAATAAGATAGCAAATGAAATATGTGTCAAACATGCACAACCAATTCTAGCAACTATCAAGCAATGGGCGATGACATAGTCTTATATATATGGGTATATTGACTTAGGAGCCAAATGAGAACATTTGATCATAGGTCATACTCATCGTTTAAGCACAATTGGGGTTGCCACACTTTTACAAAGCATTAATGTGTTCACATCATTAGAGTTGCTTTAGCTCAATTCTTAGAGTAAAGCTCCCCCTAGATGTGATATCCCCCCAAAGAGGGATGAACTAACCTTGGGTTTTGTCGATGATGACTTCATGTAGATAACGTGGATGTGGATGCTCAGTGTGATGTATAGTTGGGAGCAATCCTTGAGTTTTGCACTTTCAATACCTACATGGGTTAGTCCCACAAGGAACATACAAGAATATCTATAGACATAGAGTGAAATGCACATATGCTGATGTCCATGAATGCATTGAATGCCTTGTCCCTTGACTTACCAACAAGAGGGTTTGTGACTCCATGAATTAGTGGAAAATGTTGAAGTTGGTTGCACAAATTCTTGCAAAAATGAATATGAGTGAGGTTTGTTGGCGAAGTCACCCTCAAGAACTCTCTAGTTCTTCTTCTTTGGGACCCACATCAGTTTGATGGGAATCCTTGGAGTTGTATTTGAACCTGATGAAGTCTTGGGAACCCACTTGACCAAGGCTTGAGGTGCTTCTTCAAATGGGTCAATCTCTTCTTGAAGCTTTTCCTTGCCTTTTTGCTTGTGGTCTTGTGGTGAAAGATCATCTTGAGCTTGTGTCCCCTCAAAAGAAGTAGGATCATACTTCTCTTGTTGAGGAACAAACTTCGTCTTGGGATATTGATCATCTTCCCACTCAACTCCATTAGCATTGAACTTTCGTTCAAAACCAACACCTTGATTCTTCCGGTGCCTTCATGTTGCTTGCGTACAATTTCCTAAAATTGCTTACTCCCGGCAAGTCTTTTGTAACACATTTCTCTATAATTCCTTTCAATAAAGTACTTTCTTGCTCAAGTGTAACTTGGCTAAGAGAATCATTAGTGGAATCAAGAGAACTACTAGAAGCAACAATATTGGATTTAGCATTGTTATTGTTACTACTAGATGAAGAACCTTTCTTACTCTTGTTAATATCTTGAGTAGATTTAACTTGTGGCATATAACTAGACAAGAGGAGATGTTTGGCAATGTAAGAAGAACTCTTATTTCGAAGATCATCATTGATTTCTTTTAGAAACTCATACTCTTGCTCTAAATTTAGCTTCTCAAAGTGTAGCTTTTCATGAGTTCTTAGGAGCTCTCTATGATCTTCTTGAGTTGTTTCATGAGCTAACTTAAGAGTGTTTAGTTCTTTAGTTAGATGCTCAATCTCCTTCTTAGCATTGTCATTCATTTAATCTTGACTATCATGATTACTAGCAAGTTCATTGTAGCTTACATCACTAGTTTTATCAACAAGTAAATCATCATCTCCTAGCAAATCATCTTCATCACTATTGAAATCAAGATACTTGGGGTGTGATACCTTGGGGCCTTTAGCCATGAAGCATCTTCCAATTCCTTCATTTGGTGAAGCGAATATGTCATGGTAGTTGGAGGATATAATAGAGCAAGTTCGGCAACACCTTCATCTTGGGTATAGTCGGAGTCGGAGTGATAACTTCTCTCGGAGTGGGTGTTGACGTCGGAGCGGAAACCCATTCACCAACATGAGCTTGGTTCCTTCTTATTTTATAGCTCTTTAATGACTTGTCTTTCCTCTTTGAATCCTTACTTCTTCTAGAGGATCTTCGTTCATAACAATCTTCTCTTCTCCTTCTCTCTCTATGAGGTGATTCATCTCTCCTACTCCTTCTTTTAGGTGAGTCTTCTCTTTTCTTGTAGGGTGTCGTGCACTCATTGGAATAGTATCCGGGTCTTCCACAATTGTAGCAATTTTGATTACGACTAGAGGATCTCTTCTCATTTTGGGACCTTGACTTGGAGCTTCTATCTTTGCTTCGACTCTTGTAGAATTTCTTGAAGTTCTTCACCATTAGATTTATTTCCTCATCGGATACTAGCTTGTCACTTGATGTTGTAGGAGCATCACTTGACGCTTTGTATGCACCACTTGACTTGTTGCGGGGCTCCTCCTTATCCTTGAGTGACATTTCATGAGCAACGATTCTTCCAATGACTTCCGTGGGCTCGAGATCATTGAAATTGGGCGCCATTTGGATCAATGTGCATACGGTGTCATATTTTCCATCCAAGGCTCTAAGGATCTTCTTGATGATGAATTTGTCGGTCATCTCTTCACTTACTAATCCGGCAATCTCATTGATGAGAGCAAGCCTAGAGTACATTTCGACGAATCCTTCACCATTCTTCATCTTGAAATTGTCAAGTTGACTTCGAAGCACATCCAACTTGGATTCCTTGACGGACTTGCTACCTTCATGCATATCAACCAAAGTATCCCAAATTTCCTTTGCATTCTCGAGACGGCTGGTTTTGTTGAACTCCTCGGGGCACAAACCGTTGAAGAGAATGTCACAATTTGAGCATTGTATTGCAACATCTTCAATTCTTCCGTGGTTGCTTGATGATCCGGTTCTCTACCATCCTCAAAGAATTCACCTTTTAAGCCAATACAAACAACATCCCAAATGGCGGGATGACCAAGAATATGCATTTTCATCTTATGTTTCCAACTAGAAAAATTGTACCATCAAAATATGGACCTCTATGGTGATAGTTACCCTCACTACACGACATACTCTGCTAGGATGTGAAACCGATGCAATGGAGACGAGAGCTCTGATACCACTTGTAGGATAGAAAGTATGCCTAGAGGGGGTGATTAGACTACATGACCAAATAAAAACCTAACATTTTCCCAATTTTAGTTGCGGGAAGATTTTAGCAATACTAACAAGTCAAGCATCACCCTATACATGCAATTATAAGAGTATAGCAGCGGAAAGTAAAACATTGCACATGTAAGTAAAGGTGGGGGTTGGAGATTTCAGACGCAATGAAGACACGATGATTTTTGGCGTGGTTCTGATAGGTGGTACTATCATACATCCACGTTGATGGACACTTCAACTCACAGAGGGTAACAGTTGTGCGAGTCCACGGAGGGCTCCAACCACGAAGATGTAACCTTGTCTATTCCACCATGGCTTCCGTCCACGAAGGACTAGCCTCACTCGGGTAGATCTTCACGTAGTAGGCGATCTCCTTGCGCTTACAAACTCCTTGGTTCAACTCCATATGATCTTGGAGGCTCCCAAGTGACACCTAACCAATCTAGGAGACACCACTCTCCAAAAGGTAATAGATGGTGTGTTGGTGATGAACTCCTTGCTCTTTTGCTTCAAATGATAGTCTCATCTCTCTCTCATGGATTTGGCTTGGGTAGGAGAAGCATTGGAGTGGAATGCAACTTGAAGAGGCTAGAGATCAAGATTCAAATGGTAGGAATGGAGTCTCTTGATCTCAACACATGAGTAGGTAGTTCTATCTCAGAAAACGAATGGTGGAAGTAGTGGTTCGTTCTGATGGCTCTCTTAGAGAGTAAGAGGTGGTGGAGGGGTGTAAATAGGCAGCACCAAAGATCCAACCGTTACAAGTCTTTGTCCCAATTCGATGGCACCGACGTCAATTCTCGGTGAGACCGACTAGTGCAAAAGACTTGACCGTTAGGCTTATTGGTGAGACCGATTATACCAACTCGGTGGGACCGAAGTGCAATGGAAAAGGTAGAACCCCGTTTCAGAAATTTTGATCTTTTCAACTCGGTAGTTCCGAAGTGAAGCGACGTCATCACAGAAACTTGGCAATGCCATCTCGGTGGGACCGAGAGCCATTTCGGCAAGACTGAATTGCTAGGGTTTTGGCTATGGCCATGGAATAATCATCTCGGTGGGTCCGGAGTAGGTGATATCGATGGGACCAAAATGATGAATTAGGGTTTGGATAGATGTGTTTTGGGAAAGTGATGGAGGGTTTTGGGAGCAATATCACTAAGCACTTTGAGCAACAACCTCATCAACAATACCTCATCCCCTTTTAATAATATTGGCTTTCCTAAGGGACTCAATGTGATCTTGGCTCACTAAACCAAAATGAAGAGTCTTGGATAGCCAATCCTTTGTCCGTGATATTTTGAGGGGTCCACAACCATTAGTCCTTGCCATGCCAATCATTGATCTTTTCTGAATATATCATAAATGTTCATTAGGTCAATGACATATATGATGTTATTAATTACCAAAACCACCCGGGGATTAGTTGCACTTTTGTGAACCTATTACAAAACATGATCATCTCATACATCAACATATATCACATCATGTTTTGGCCACACCACATCACAACATGCCCTCCAAAAACAAGTTAGACATCCTCTACTTTGTTGTTGCAATTTTTGCGTGACTGCTAGGGCAAACTATAAGAACCATTCTTATCTACGCAAAACCACAACGGTGATATACAAGTTGCCTTTTAATCTTCTACAAGAACCGCCATTGTGAAATCAGATTCAACTAAAGTAGCAGAGACAGACACCCGCCAACCAATTTTATGCAATACGAGTTGCATGTTATTCATTGGAACCGGTCTCTTGTGCGAGGACAACTAAGGTTGGTCCGAGCCGCTTCATTCCACAATGCCGCCGAATCCAAATAAGACAAGGGAGGTAACCAATTTGAACATCAACGCCCACAACTTCTTTGTGTTCTACTCGTGCATATACATCTACACATAGACCTAGCTTGGATACCACTGATGGGGAACGTTGCATGAAAATTAAAAAATATTCCTACGAACACCCAAGATCTAGTCTAGGATATGCATAGAGACGATAGACGAGTGTGTCTACCTACCCTTGTAGACCGGAAGCGTTAGCGTCATAACGCGGTTAATGTAGTCATACTCTTCGCGATCCAATCACGATACAACCGATCTAGTGCCGAACAGACGGCACCTCCAAGTTTAGCACACGTTCAGTTCAGTGTCGTAATCTCCTTATTGATCCAACAAGCGAGGGAAAGGATGTAGATGAGATATGAACCAACACAATGGCGTCGTGATAGTGGCAGCAATGGAACTGCAGAAGGGCTTCGCCAAGCGTCTGCGCGAGGTGGAGGAGGTGTAATGGGAGGGAGACGGGCAAGGGTGGAAGGGTGCAGATCCCCATGAACCTCCCCACTATATATAAGGCTGGAGGGGGCTGTTGGCTTTCCCTCCAAGCCCCTAAGGTCATTGGCCAAGGGGGAGGAAGGAAATCCCTGCTTTCCTTTCCCCACTAATCGCTATCCCCCTTTTTAGGGATCTTGATCTTATCCCTTCGGGTTATGATCCTATTCCTTGTAAGAGGGGATCTCGGTGCGCCTAGACCAGGGTTGTGGGACCTTTCCCCACTACCCAAGTTCAAGTGGATCCCCCCATGCAGGTGGGCCCCACTCCGAAACCTACTAGAACCTTTCGGGTACAATACCGGAAAAAACCGAACTTTTTACGGAACCCAAAATATGACTTCCCATATATAAATCTTTACCTCCGGGCTATTCTGAAGCTCCTCATGACGTCCCGGATCCCATTCGAGACTCCGAACAACATTCGTACTTCGCCATATTTGTAAGTGCATCTAGTGCCACCCCTAGTTGGTTTTGGAGTATTGACGACAAACTTGGTTGAGGGACTAATGTGTTTGTGAGAATTGCAGGATAACACAGGTAGTAGTCCCTCATTGATTCGGTTTACCTACCATAGATGACCCCTAAAATGTGAGAATACATTGAAGACAATGGTGGTATGTGAAGATATTCACAACGAAGACTATGACATGAGAAGACATCGCATGAAGACTATGGAGTGCGAAGACATAGTTGTTTCGTAGTTTCCTTTTCTTCTCTGTTGAGTCATAGGAACCACCGCATTGTTAAGTGGGGTCCAAGTGAACAAAGCCCGAATGACTAAAGTGATGCTCAACCAAATCCTATGTCTTCGAGCGAAGACAATGAGAGCAAATCTTATCCAGAGTTGGATGAGTCAGCTTTACTTGTAGCCGAAGTCAAGATGTCGCGTGTGTTTGAAATCTGACCGTTGGACACTTGTCAGTTCCTTAGTGACCCAGGGTCATTTCGGACAAATCAGGTCGGGTTGCCTCCTGGCTATAAATAGCGCACCCCCTACACCATAAATTGGTGGCTGCTCAGAGTTAGTGCATGGCTTTTGTCGTTTGAGAGCAACCCACCTCCGAAGCATTTGAGACAGAGAGAGAGAGATCCTTGCGAGGACAAAGCCCAAAACACCCAGAGCTAAAGAGTGTTAGGCATCACTGAAGTCTTTATGTCCGCGTGAACTGAAGACTTGTTACACTTGAGGACTGTGAATCCTCCAGCCAGTTAGGCGTCGCGTTCTGAGCATCCAAGAGTTATTGTGGATTGCCGGTGAACGAAGTATGTGAAGGTTTGGAAGTCTACCTTGAAGACTTACCAGAGTGATTGGGCGAGGACTAAGTGACCTTAGCTCGAGGGGAATAAGGTGAAGACACGGTCTTCTGAGTTAAATCTCAGCCTCCCTAACCAGACGTACAGTTGTCACAGCAACTGGAACTGGTCCAACAAATCCCTGTCCTCACCAAGCGACTGGTTCTATCTCTTACCTCTCTTCACTTACAGTTTGTCTTCGTGAAGTTGTTGCCTGCTTGCTTGATCTGATTGACTTCACTATGTGACGACTATTGTTGTTTGGCTTCATACTACCTTCCATCCTGATCTACACTACCTAGCTGCTAATAGTCTTCGTGCTTTCACTTCATTGCTTACTTGACTATGGCTTGTCTAGTGTAGTCTACCTTCCGCTGCATATCTATAGGCTCAGATCTACTATTTGTCTTCAATGCCCCCGTGTTTTGAAGACTTCCATAAAAATCGTCTATTCACCCCCCCCTCTAGTCGATAACTAGCACTTTCAATTGGTATCAGAGCAAGGTGCTCCCTTGTTCTGTGTGATTCGGTTTAACCATCTGGAGTTTTAGCTATGTCGACTGCAGGGATAATCAAAGTCTCTGCTGCGTGCCCGGTCTTCGATGGCACTGATTACCCCTACTGGAAGAATAATATGCGTATGCATCTTGAAGCCATTGATGTCGACCTCTAGTATGTCGTCAAGAACGGCGTTCCCAAGGCCGGTGAAGGTTTCACCCTTGCTGATGTCAAGAAGTTCATTTAATTGGACTCGACTGCCAAGAACATCATCTGTGGTCATCTGACCAAAGGACAGTATGGTCGTGTGAGTGCTCTGGAAACTTTGAAGCTAGTCTGGGACTGGCTCCCCAAGGTCAACGAAGGCGTCTCAACCCAGAGAGACTCAAGGATCAGTGTTCTTCACAATCTCTTCAACCGCTTCAAGAGAAATGACAATGAAAATGTCCAGCTCACATTTGATCGTCTCACTGATATCACAAATGAGCTTCATGCACTCGGCGCCACTGAGATCACCAAGCATGAAATCGTCAAGACACTCTTCAGATCGCTTGACAGCTCATTTGACACCCTGGCCCTGATGATTCAAGAATGCCCTAACTTCAAGACTCTCGATCCGTCTGACATACTTGAGAGGCTCAATACACATGAGTTCCAGTTATCTGAGAAAAGAGATATCTATGGTCCCAACTATGGCTGAACTCGCGCTTTGAAGGCAAAGGTTGTTTCCTCATCTGAAGAAGAATCTGACTGCGGCTCTGGGGATCCTGAAGATATTGGAAAGGAACTTGCTATGCTTGTGAAGAAGTTCCAGAAATTCACTAAGAAGAAAGGCTTCAGAAAGTCTTCAAGATCCAGCTCAAGAAATGATGAAGCTTCTACTCAGGACTACAAGAAGAGAACATGCCACAAGTGGAAGAAACCTGGTCACTACATCTCTGAGTGTCCACAATGGGACAATGAGAACAAGAAGAAGAAGAAGAAGAAGAAGAAGAAGAAGAATAAGAGCAAGGAATATGATTCTGATGACAAGAAGAAGAAATCCTCAAAGTCTTCTTCCAAGTCTTCGTCGAAGTCTTCATCACACAAGAAGAGCTCATCAGGCAAGGCACATGCATTTTTTGGCAAGGAGATGGATTCAGAGGAGGAGTCTGTTTCTAAGGAGGCGGAGGTGGAGTCTGAGGAGGAGTCCGATTCAGGCGTGGCAAGCCTGGCTCTAGCTTCAGCATATGTCGCCAAGTCCATCTTCAACGCTGAAGACAATGGTCTCATCACCAACACTAATGCTGAGGATAAGGATGACTCTGCTCCCACCTACTGCTTCATGACACGCGGTGCCAAGGTAAACTCACGCGATGCTTACTTTCAAACATCAAGTGAAGATGACTCTGATTGTGAATCCAAACCTAGCTATAAAACAATTGCTAAAATTGCAACTGAACAACAAAAAGATATGGAACATATTCAAAAATTGCTAGACAAAAGCGATGACCTGTTGGACGCGGAAATGACCCGATCTCAGTCCTTAATTGAAGACATAAAAAATCTTCATGTTAAGTACGAGGAACTTGAAAGTCGTCATGAAGCGCTCTCAACAACTCATGAAAAGCTTTCCTATGATTATCTTCAAAGGAAGCAAGAACTTGAGAAATTGAGAGTGGCTCATGAAGATCTTCAAAAGGAGAACGAGTCACTTTGCGCTCAACAGATTAGTCCTGCTCAGGAAGGATTTGAACCACCATGTCTAAAATGTCTTGAGCGTGATAGCGCTACCTCTGTTGCTGAATGTTCTACTGCTGCTACTGTTGCAATATCTTCAACTGCTGATGTGGTAACTAACCCCTCTACTGAGGATACCACTACTATTGCTGATGAAAATGCCAGGTTGATGACATTGCTTGAGACAGGGATGTACAAAAGTCTCAAAGGGCATCAGACACTATGTGATGTCCTCAAGAAACAGATTCTGAACCGAAACCCTAGGAAAGAGGGTGTTGGGTTTGAGAGGAAAATGAATGTTGACGGTTCTTACTGGAAGCCTGAGCACTACCCCAAAACCACATGGGTTGCTGCAAAGGGACCTTCAGTGGATCCATCTACCTTATCTGGCTTCACCTGTGCTAACCCGATTAACATTGATGAATCCTTCGATGCAAACTATAAACTGTTTAAGAATCAGAATGGTGAAGTGTTTGCCAGGTACATTGGTACTAACTGCAGGAATGGGCCACCTATGAAGAAGATCTGGGTGCCCAAGAGTTGTCCTGAGAATCTTCAAGTGAATGTCATCATGACACCACCAGGGAAGAAGACAAACCCCATACCAAAGGCTTCATATGGTCCAAAGGCTTCATACAGATAGAGGACTCACTAGAATTACCCTAACGCCAATGTTTTGCAGGGAAATCATACTCAGACTTATGAATATGAGCATGTTTCCTCAAACCGATATGTTCATAAAACTAAGAACTTTTCTGCTTATTCATATGAGTATTATTCACCTCCTGCAAGGCTATTTGCTAGGGCTCCAAAGCCAAAGTTCTCAGATGCTGCACTTAGACTCATTGCTTCGAAGCCACCCCTAAAAATGTGGGTGGTTAAGAAATATTAACTCTCTTTTGCAGGGAAGGGTCTCCAGCCAGAAATCAAAGGCGTCTGATGCTTATGCTGGGGACCTAAAACATCTTGTGGGACGCAAGATAAAATGTCCAAATGGTCTTACTATGTATTTCGTTCCTGAGTTCCTTGATGATCACCCTATTTATCCTAACCAAGATCTGAACTTTCATAATCCACTCGTTCGTCAAATGTTTATGCTTCACCATACCCTTAGTGAAGCCTATCCCCCTAACTGCACTATAGGGTATGACACCAAAGGCTTCAGAATGGATTATGGACAGTGGATGCACTAACCACATGAATGGTGATCGAAGTCTTCTCATGGACTCAACCTTACGTCCATCTGACAAGAGTCACATCACATTTGCTGACACTGGTAAAAGCAAGGTATTGGGTCTAGGTAGAGTTGCAATCTCAAAGGATCAGCATGTGGATAAAGTGATGCTTGTTGAATCCCTTGGTTTCAACTTAATGTCCGTCTCGATGCTTTGTGATTTGAATATGATTGTGATATTTGGCAAATATCGTTTCCTTGTACTTATGGAGTCTGACAAATCTCTAGTCTTTGAAGGATATCGAAAGGACGATTTGTACATGGTAGATTTCTCAGCAGGACCACAGTTGGCCGGGTCTTCTAGCAAAAGCTTCAGAGTGTTGGCTCTGGCATCGGAGGCTAGGGCATGCTCGCATAAGGAATTTGTACACTCTCGCGAAGAAGAAACACGTCGTAGGCATCGAGGGTGTCAAGTTCAAGAAGGATCATCTGTGTGGTGCCTGCGAAGCTGGAAAGATGACAAGGGCCAAGCATCCCTCGAAGACAATCATGACGACATCTCAACCCTTCGAGCTGCTTCACATGGACTTATTTGGCCCTACTCACTACTCTACTCTTACTACCACTGCTTGCCTCTATGGCTTCGTCATTGTTGATGATTATTCAAGATACACATGTGTGCATATAATCCTTTACAAGAATGAAGTGCAGGATGTCTTCAGACGATTCGCCAATCGTGCCATGACAAACTATGGCATCAAGATCAAGCACATTAGAAGTGACAACGGCACAGTGTTCAAGAACACCGGCCTCGACAGTTATCTTGATACATTGGGCATCACTCATGAGTTCTCATCTCCATACACACCTCAGCAGAATGGCATCGTGGAGCGCAAGAACAGAACACTCACTGAGATGGCACGGACGATGCTTGATGAGTACAAGACTCCAAGGAAGTTCTAGCCTGAAGCCATTGATACTGCTTGCCACATCATCAACCGTGTTTATCTTCACAAGCTTCTAAAGAAGACATCCTATGAGCTCCTAACTGGTAAGAAGCCAAATGTCAGTTACTTCAGAGTATTTGGTGCTAGGTGCTGGATCAAGGATCCACATCACACTTCAAAATTTGCACCGAAAGCACATGAAGGTTTTATGCTTGGCTACGGAAAGGACTCGCACTCCTACAGAGTCTTCAACCTCTTTCACTATAAAGTGGTTGAAACTATGGATGTGTGGTTCGATGAGACTAACGGCTCGCAAAGAGAGCACATGCCAAATGTGCTAGATGAAGTCCCACCTAGTGAATCGATCAAGCTTATGGGTACTAGAGAAATCATACCGTCAGAGGCACAGGCTGGAGAGGAACTTATCATTTCTGCACCAAGTCAACCTGAAGACACCGCTCAGCCTGAAGCCAATGCTGAAGATGAAGACAATGATCAGCAAGGGCAAAATCTTCGTCCAGTTCATCCTCGTGTTGCAAATGAAGTACAGATTGAGAATATAATTGATAGCATCAATGCACCTGGTCCACTCACCCGTTCAAGAGCAACACAGCTAGCAAATTTCTGTCGGCACTTTACATTTGTCTCAATATCTGAACCCAAGAAAGTTGCTGAAGCCTTCATGGAACCTGAATGGATTCAAGCTATGCAAGAAGAGCTTCAACAGTTCGAGCTAAACAATGTGTGGGGATTGGTCAAGCGTCCTGATCCTCGCAAGCACAACATCATAGGCACCAAATGGATCTATCGCAACAAACAAGATGAGCATGGTCAAGTAGTCAGAAACAAGGCTCGTCTCGTTGCTCAAGGATGCACTCAAGTTGAAGGAATTGACTTCGATGAAACATTTGCTCCCGTGGCTAGGCTTGAAGCCATTCGCATACTGCTAGCCTACGCCAACTATCACAATATTCTTCTGTACCAAATGGATGTGAAGAGTGCCTTTCTCAACGGCAAGATTGAAGAAGAAGTATATGTTGCTCAACCTCCTGGCTTTGAAGACCCAAAACATCCTGACATGGTATACAAGCTCAATAAGGCACTGTATGGCCTCAAACAAGCCCCTCGTGCTTGGTATGACACACTCAAAGACTTCCTGAAGAGCAAAGGCTTCAAACCTGGTTCTCTAGATCCTACACTCTTCACGAAGACATATGATGGAGAACTCTTTGTATGCCAAATCTATGTGGATGACATTATCTTCGGCTGCACTGACAAGAGATACAGTGATGAATTTGGACACATGATGCAAGAGCAATATCAGATGTCCATGATGGGTGAGCTGAAGTTCTTCCTCGGTCTTCAAATTCGTCAGCAAAGCAACGACATCTTCATATCTCAAGAGAAATACCTCAAAGATTGCCTGAAGAAGTTTGGAATGCAAGACTGCAAAGGTTACACGACGCCAATGCCAACCAAAAGTCATCGGAGTCCTAACGTCAATGGTAAAGAGTTCGATCAAAAGGTATACCACTCCATGATTGGTACTTTACTTTATTTATGTGCATCTAGGCCAGATATAATGCTTAGTGTTTGCATGTGTGCCCGATTCCAAGCGGCACCGAAGGAATCACATCACTTAGCTGTGAAGCGAATTCTTCGATATTTGGCTTACACCCCAACACTAGGATTATGGTATCCAAAGGGCTCAGAGTTTGATCTAGTTGGATTCTCATATGCTGATTATGCTGGTGGCAAGGTTGATCGCAAGTCCACATCAGGCACATGTCACTTTCTTGGACGATCTCTTGTCTGTTGGTCTTCAAAGAAGCAGAACTGTGTATCTCTCTCCACTGCTGAATCCGAATACATGGCTGCTGGATCTTGCTGTGCTCAGCTTTTGTGGATGAAGCAAAATCTCAAGGACTATGGTATCCACCTGAAGCATGTGCCACTCTACTGCGGCAATGAAAGCGCCATCAAGATTGCCAACAACCCAGTTCAGCACTCGAAGACAAAGCACATTGAAATTCGTCATCACTTTCTCAGAGATCATGTCATGAAGGAAGATATTGATATCATTCACGTCAACACTGAAGAGCAATTGGCAGCAAGTTGCGGTGTGAGCTAAATATCTTAGAATCCTCGAATGTCCTGTAAATTGGACACACATCCTAACACTTATGCATGTTGATGACTTAGATGTGCAACACATGAAGTAACGTATATCTTCAATCAATGAAGACATACACTCTAAGTGTGAATACAGTAATGCGGAATTTGATTTCGGAGCGCCACGATAATTGTGCACCGTGTTTGGGTCTAATACTTCCTATACGGTGGGTAACACCACCACCAAATTCTTGTTGAAGTGTTTCAATTGGCGTTGCATTTGCATAATCTTCGCATTTGGTTTGTCTTCAACATTGATTTGTCTTCGCGTTTATCTTCACAATGTTGAGTTGGTCTTATGCTGATATATACATATATTTGTGTTCTTTCCTCTACAACATTCACTTATAGCTATGTCTTCAGATTTGAATCTTTATTTATCTAAGTGAATGTGATCGGACCCTAGCCCCTCTATGCTTCTACCTCAGATTCTATCTATCCAAATCATATGCATTCTATTGAAAGTGTCGATTGTCTTCTTTGTCATTGTCAGCAGAAGACATAGAGACAAAAATTGAATCTGTTTTAATGATATATCCTTATTGCCTGAAACCCGGAGAAGCCGGAACGACCACCCGACAATCCTGGCGTGCGTGGGAACATGGAACAACTTTCAATGTGTTTCATGTGTGCCACGTGTCCTTTAGATGTGAACCGCCAGGGGCACCTGCGTAATTACGCTGTGCTGTCCCTTTCCTTATAAATACTCAACTCACCGCGGTCACAATCTCTTCTTCCACCTCGCCACCTTGCACAAACCCTAGCGCCTCCGCTAGCTCGCGTCGACGCCGGAGATGAAGCGCTTAGCTGCCGCGACTTCTTCGACGCCGTCCTCACGCCGGCCGCGGACCTCGTCCTCTCCGCCGCTGCCGTAGGTGTCTTCCGTCACCAAGTTAGGGCACGGGAGATTGAACTGCTCGTCCTCCCTCTTCGCCTTGTCTAGCAGTTCGTCAAGGGTAATTAAAACTTACTTTTTACTGCCTTTTTGATCCGTCAGATCCATCCACTTCAACCAAAAGTGGTTTCTAAACTTCCAAATCTGGATCTATCTTTTTCCGTATCTCATATCATGCCAAGTATATTCACTTATGCTTCACAACTAGTTAGATTCCTCACTTGTACTTATTCATGGATTTGTACAAATCTGGAACCAACTCTCTCCAAATAAGTGAATGTCTTTGCACCATGAGGTCAATGTCTTCAACTGATTTATCTTCAAAATCTTCTAAGAATGCATATGACCTCTTCCCCTTCCCTCGCACCTCTAATGCTGTCACAGGTACATGTCCGTGGGAGAATCCCTTGGTTCTCATAGTCTGCATTCATTTGCAGAAAGCACCACATCAACTCTCCTGAAGCCAGTTCCTGTCTGACCAGCAAAAGGAAGCCATTCACAGTCTTGAAGCCTTTCAGCTTGAATATAATGGCCACTGAGAAATCAGCTAGAAAGGGCGGCAGGCAGCGCCGTGGGGATACTGCCAAGGACTTGCCACCAGATCTCTTTGAAATGTACAAGATAGATCCTGAAGAGAATTACAATCAGCGAAAGACTCGAATCCAATGGATTCGAAGATATCGGGCAGAGGACTGGTTCAAATACAGATTTGTGACTGCTGAATATGCTGAAAAGAATGCCATCAAGCGCCCTTGGGGAGATATTCTATACAGAAATCAGCAGCCCAAGTCCAAGTCCAAAGCCATTGCTCAAGGCTTCTATCCTTGCATGGTCAGAGGACCACGGCCATAGAATGCCGACCCATCATCACTGTTATGGTGTCGCGATGACAATCTTTTCAAGCGCAACTACTAGTTTGCCAAAGATTCTGCTGTGAAGAACAAGAAAATTGTTGGCATCAACTTCAACCCAGGTCCGTCTGCTCCAAGGGCTGATGGCACACGCGATGCCAACCCCAATGTCATCGGCCCCTTTGACAACTTTGATGGTCTCCTCTCCTACATCGCTGCCCAGAGGGCCACAGTGGAGCAATCAGGTGATGATGCAGACTCTGAAGATGCGCCAGCTCCACCTAAGCCACAAAAGAAGAAAACAAAGGCTTCAAAGCCCTCTGCCACACCAAGTGCTTCACGTGTGAAGCCATTGGCAACTGCACCTCATGAACCCAGTGTGCAATCAGAAGATCTCTCTCGTGTCTCCAAGAAGACAGAGAAGCCCAAGAAGAAGCCCATGGAGATTTCTGGGCATGAACTTACACCAGTTGCCGTTCTGAGGAACGAAAATGAAACCATTGATCTGTCCAGCGATGACGGTCTTGGTGATGATGCCCTTGAGCTACTGATCAAGAGCAAGCAAGAGGCGGAGATCTTCAACGACCTGCCCCTCTTTGGCGTGGACATTCTGAAAAACTTCATCGATGAGTGGTTTGAAAATCGTAGGCTCAGCATTGATGATCTTCAGCTGCCAGTTGATATCAGCGTCACCTTTCACGGAGCCATTGCTAATGAGTTGGCTTGGCTCAGAAGATTGTCGAGCTGAAAAAACAAAATTGACTATGAAAAGGCTCACTTCAAGAGAACATGGCCAAGCTCAGCGTGGCAGATGTTCAAAGCTTCAAGGAAATGTTGCATGAGCTCAAAGAAAAGTTTCACAAGAAGCGTGAAGAAGCAAAAGGTTCAAGAGAGCGGATGAAATACTTCGTAGAGAAATATGTTCAAGCACACAACAAGGCAGAGAAGCGCAAGGCTCTTGGGCGTCCTGGCATTGACCCCAAGATGGCTGCCAAAAAGAAGAAGCTTGATGTGTTCCAGCTGAAGCTTCAAGGCAGGAAGCACCTCGTATTGTCTTCCCTGCCAGCATGACAGGCTCGAAGCCTAAGGTCCCCACAGCAGCTTTAGAAATCAAAAATACAAGGGCAGTTGAAGCCAACGCCAAGAAGCGCAAGCACAATAATGTTTCTAATGATGCTCCATCAAAGAAGAAATTGAAGAAAACATCTTCAAAGAAAGAGCGTGTTGCGGCTTCTAAGCCCCTTGTTGTCGAGTGATACGTCTCCAACGTATCTATAATTTTTGATTATCCCATGCTATTATATTATCTGTTTTGGATGTTTAATGGGCTTTATTATGCACTTTTATATTATTTTTGGGACTAACCTACTAACCAAAGGCCCAGTGCAAATTGTTGTTTTTTTGCCTATTTCAGTGTTTCGCAGAAATGGAATATCAAACGGAATCCAAATAGAATGAAACCTTCGGGAGAGTTATTTTTGGAACAAACGCAATCCAGGAGACTTGGAGTGGACGTCAAGGAAGAAACGAGGTGGCCACGAGGCAGGAGGGCGCGCCCCCACCCTTGTGGGCCCCTTGTGGCTCCATCGACCTACTTCTTTCGCCTATATATACTCATATACCCTAGAAACATCCGAGAGCACCACGAAACCCTATTTCCACCGCCGCAACCTTCTGTACCTGTGAGATCCCATCTTGGGGACTTTTCCGGCGCTCCGCCGGAGGGGGAATCGATCACGGAGGGCTTCTACATCAACACCATAGCCTCTCCGATGATGTGTGAGTAGTTTACCACATACCTTCGAGTCCATAGTTATTAGACATATGGCTTCTTCTCTCTCTTTGGATATCAATAGAAAGTTCTCATCGATCTTCTTGGAGATCTATTCGATGTAATTCTTTTTGCGGTGTGTTTGTCGAGATCCGATGAATTGTGGGTTTATGATCAAGATTATCTATGAACAATATTTGGTTCTTCTCTGAATTCTTATATGTATGATTTGATATCTTTGCAAGTCTCTTCGAATTATCAGTTTGGTTTGGCCTACTAGATTGATCTTTCTTGCAATGGGAGAAGTGCTTAGC
The DNA here is from genome assembly GCF_002575655.3 of Aegilops tauschii subsp. strangulata. Lineage (NCBI taxonomy): Eukaryota > Viridiplantae > Streptophyta > Magnoliopsida > Poales > Poaceae > Aegilops > Aegilops tauschii. The sequence goes on from NC_053035.3 coordinate 68,681,386, forward strand.
TTTGGGTTCAATCTTGCGGTGTCCTTTCCCGGTGACAGCAGGGGCAGCAAGGCACGTATTGTATTGTTGCCATCGAGGATAAAAAGATGGGGGTTATATCATATTGCTTGAGTTTTACCCTCTACATCATGTCATCTTGCCTAATGCGTTACTCTATTCTTATGAACTTAATACTCTAGACGCATGCTGGATAGCGGTCGATGTGTGGAGTAATAGTATTAGATCCAGAATCGTTTTGGTCTACTTGTCGCGGACGTGAGCCTATATACATTATCATGCCTAGATATTCTCATAACTATGCGCTTTTCTATCAATTGCTCGACAGTAATTTGTTCACCCACCGTAGATTATGCAACTTGAGAGAAGCCAATAGTGAAACCTATGGCCGGGGTCTATCTTCCATCATATTATTTTCCTATCAATTTGCTATTTCTGCCGCCGTTTATTTTGCAATCTTTACTTTTCAATCTATACAACAAAAATACCAAAAATATTTATCTTATTATCTTTATCAGATCTCACTTTTGCCAGTGGTCGTGAAGGGATTGACAACCCCTTTATCGCGTTGGTTGCAAGGTTCTTATTTGTTTGTGCAGGTATAAGGCGACTTGCGTGTAACCTCCTACTGGATTGATACCTTGGTTCTCAAAAACTGAGGGAAATACTTACGCTACTTTGCTGCATCACCCTTTCCCCTTCAAGGGAAAACCAACGCATGCTCAAGAGGTAGCATCGAGCCCATTTCTGTAGCTCGTCCTCGCTCCACTAACCAAGAGCGTCAACTTGTGCTTCACGAGCCTGCTTTCATAGAGGCTCCTGAAACTGAAGAAGTACCAGCTGTTGACCCCATCACAGCTGAAGACATTGGTCGTGAAGACAATGTAGATGATGATGAAGTCCTTCCTCAAATCAAGCACCAACCGGTATCATCGCCTGTTCTTACGAACAGCGAACTCATCAGCATTGGTCGTCCCTTGACGCCAATTGCTCAGGATGATTCGTGGGCCGATCGCCCTCAAGACTCCCCCACTCATGATCAAACACCAAGAACTCCACCACCTCAAGTCACCTCTCAGGTGCTTGACGACGATAGCTACATGGTGCAGACCACTCCATCTGTAACGCCCCAAGACCGACGCTCCAGACGCCTTCCTTGTTTTTCGTTATCGTCGCGTGTATTTATTTGTGGGTTGCATTTCATCATGGCATCATCCGCATTGCATCGGCACTCGTTGCCGTCATTGTTTTTAAAACTTGCATCCGCTCGCAGTTGCCGTGTCCCCCCTTGCTTTCGTTGACCGTTCCCCGACCAACCTTGTTATTCGTTTGCCCTCTTGCCTAAACCGGAGTCTCTCTGTACAGTGCACAGACCCCCTTGTGTGCGCGTCCGAAGCTGTCCCGAACCCGAACCGCTCAGTCATGACCGATGGGTCCGGATCATCCCCCACCATTCCTAAAATATCTCCGTTTTCTTTGTTTGGTCTCCCTACTTATTTATTTCTCAACCGTCCAATTAAGATCGGAGGGACCAAATACCCCTACCCAAAATTTCACTTGCTATATAAAGACCAAACCCTAAAACCTAGGGGAGCTGTCCCATCCATCAATCTCCATGCCGCCGCCACCTTCCTCGTTTTCCCCATCGATCCACTGCCGATTCCCCATCCAACCAGCGCCCGAGCCCGAGCTCCTTCGATCGGAGCCACCAAGAGATCCCTGCTGCCCCGACCGAGAGCGAGCTTCTCCTCCCGTTTGCTCTCACTCCAGGGCGCCGTCGCCGCCGGCGCACCCAGCCACCTGGACCGCGCCCCGTCTTCCCCGTCGACCAGGACCGGCCTCGACCCTCTCTCTCCCTTCGTTCTCCTCCTCCCGTCATTTCTCTCTCTCAATCTGAAGCTCTCTGTTTTTTTAACAGAGGACGTGCGTCGCCTCCTTCAGCTCCGCCCGCGCGCCACCTCGTCGGAGAACGCCCCCACGCGCCCGGATCCGCTCGTCTCGGCTGCCCCGTCAAGTTCCCGGAGCCGCCGCCGCCTCGCCAGCGCTGCTCGCCTCCGCCTGCCAAGCTTCTGCATCGCCGCGCCAAGTCCCCTGCATCGCAGTGCCACCGGCATCGAGCGAGACAACCCCGCGCCTCGCCCGTTCCAGTCGCGCCGCCCCTTGTCTCCCCTGCTCTGGATCGAACGCCAAGCTGACACCGTCCCTGCGACGTCCCTGCCGCCAAGTCCACGTCGCGGCCTCTGCTTCCTCTTCGTCGAGAAGGGACTCACTCATTCCAGCACGCCTCCGCCCGCGCCAAGTCCGTCTTCATGACCAGCCGCCGTCACCAAGACCTCGCCTCCGCCCAGATCCTACCTGGCGCCGCCGCCTTCGCTTGCCTCGCCGTCGCCAGGTCCCTGCTGCCAGCGCCCTGCTTCCTCTGCTTCGTCCAGGACGAGCGCGTTGACCACGCCCCCTCCACCCCGTTCGATCCAGCCTGCCAGCAGCCAGATCCACCAAGCCCAGCCGCCAGCTCGCCCGCTTCGGCCTGCCTCCTCCCCGCACATTGGGCTCGGCCCAAGGTGAGCAGTCCAGCCACGCCCAGCAGATCCAGCCCGCATATGTTTTTTTCCTGTGCGCTGCGATTTTCCTAATTGTTCAGAAAACTGCATGTTTACAGATTGCACCCTCATGTTCATGCATATAATAACTCAACAACCGTGCATCGGATTAAAATGTTTTAAACATGTAAAATGCTTAGAATTTCATCTAGTTTCATAATATGCTACTTTCATCCATGTTAAAAATGTTTAACTTGTTGTTTGTTTAATTTTGCATAAATGCCATGCTAAAATGATTTATTTCATAACTAATTAACCGTAACTCGGAATTTAATAAACTTTATATGTAAATGGGGTAGAAAAATGCATAGATTAACTTGGTGCACTTTATTTTGATGTTTAACAACTTTAAAATTGTGTTTATGGCAGAGCAGTACCAAATCTAAAATATGCACATGAGGATTTTCCGGAATTGTTGTTTGTTGTTCCGGCCTCATTTAAACTTGCCTAGATAGGTAGTTTTCTTATGCCTCACCTCTTGCCATGTTAATCAACATTTAATATTGTTGGGTACATAACCGAGAGAGAACTAAATAATCGTATGTGGTGTTTCGTCAATATGCAACTCGTTGCATATTGAGCTCCACTTAATTTGTAGTGTTGTTTGTTGCACTTTGCCATGCCATGCTCAGTAAATCGGACATGCATCATACTTGTTTGTGCATCATGCCATGTGTATGTGGTGGTTGTTTACTATGTTGTTTGTTTCTTTTCGGGTTGCTTCTCTCGTTAGCTTCGGTTTCGTTCCGGAGTTGTGAGGATTCGTTCGACTACGTCTGTTTGTCTTCTTCATGGACTCGTTCTTCTTCCTTGCGGGATCTCAGGCAAGATGACCATACCCTTGAAATCACTTCTATCTTTGCTGCTAGTTGTTGGCTCTATTGCTATGCCGCGCTACCTACCACTTGCTATATCATGCCTCCCATATTGCCATGGCAAGCCTCTAACCCACCTTTCCTAGCAAACCGTTGTTTGGCTATGTTACCGCTTTTGCTCAGCCCCTCTTATAGCGTTGCTAGTTGCAAGTGAAGGTGAAGTTTGTTCCATGTTGGAACATGGATATGTTGGGATATCACAATATCTCTTATTTAATTAATGCATCTATATACATGGTAAAGGGTGGAAGGCTCGGCCTTATGCCTGGTGTTTTGTTCCACTCTTGCCGCCCTAGTTTTCCATCATACCGGTGTTATGTTCCTTGATTTTGCGTTACTTACGCGGTTGGGTGATTTATGGGACCCCCTTGACAGTTCGCTTTGAATAAAACTCCTCCAGCAAGGCCCAACCTTGGTTTTACCATTTGCCTACCTAAGCCTTTTTCCCTTGGGTTCTGCAGACTCAACGGTCATCTTTATTTAACCCCCCCCCCCCGGGCCAGTGCTCCTTCGAGTGTTGGTCCGAACCGAGCAACCTGCGGGGCCACCTCGGGGCAACTTGAGGGCTGGTTTTACTCGTATCTTGACTTATCCGGTGTGCCCTGAGAACGAGATATGTGCAGCTCCTATCGGGATTTGTCGGCACATCGGGCGGCTTTGCTGGTCTTTTTTTAACATTGTCGAAATGTCTTGTAAACCGGGATTCCGAGACTAATCGGGTCTTCCCGGGAGAAGGAATATCCTTCGTTGACCGTGAGAGCTTATAATGGGCTAAGTTGGGACACCCATGCAGGGTATAAACTTTCGAGAGCCATGCCCGCGGTTATGTGGCAGATGGGAATTTGTTAATATCCGGTTGTAGAGAACTTGACACTCGACTTAATTAAAACGCATCAACTGCGTGTGTAGCCGTGATGGTCTCTTTTCGGCGGAGTCTGGGAAGAGAACACGGCTTTTGGGTTACGTTTGACGTAAGTAGGAGTTCAGGATCACTTCTTGATCATTACTAGTTGACGACCGTTCCGTTGCTCCTCTTCTCGCTCTTATTTGCGTATGTTAGCCACCATATATGCTTAGTGCTTGCTGCAGTTCCACCTCACTACCTTCTCCTACCCATAAGCTTAAATAGTCTTGATCTCGCGGGTGTGAGATTGCTGAGTCCTCGTGACTCATAGATACTTCCAAAACAGTTGCAGGTGTCGACGATACCAGTGCAGGTGATGCAACCGAGCTCAAGTGGGAGTTCGACGAGGACCTTGGTCGTTACTATGTTTCATTTCCTGATGATCAGTAGTGGAAACCAGTTGGGACGATCGGGGATCTCGCATTTGGGGTTGTCTTCTTTTCTTTTGGTTCCGTAGTCGGACCTATGTGTGTACTCTGATTGATGTATGATTTATTTATGTATTGTGTGAAGTGGCGATTGTAAGCCAACTCTTTATCCCATTCTTGTTCATTACATCGGATTGTGTGAAGATGACCCTTCTTGCGACAAAACCACAATGCGGTTATGCCTCTAAGTCGTGCCTCGACACATGGGAGATATAGCCGCATCGTGGGTGTTACACCATCACCAAAGGCGTCGCCCGCATTTTGTAGGCTACGCAAAGGCCCTAGGCCACAGGTCACCATGTCGAGCATTCCAGAAGGAGATGTGCAACAAAGCTCAGTAGCACGTCAAGTGTTTCCTGAAGCCACTCCTACTGCGAATGTCTCCGAGTCTGAAGCAAAAGCTGCTGAAGACATTCCGGCTGCATCAGCCAATGACAATCAAGAACCACGACAAGAAGAAGAAAGAGTTGCAACACCGCCTGCCATTGAAGAAGTCATTCTCGAGGAGAATGTGTCTATGCCCGAACCTCCTGCCATTGAAGAAACATAGGTTGAGAACACTGAGGCTGCCACCAACAATGGCACTGAGGCCAATGACGTTGTCATGGCTGAAGATAATGTGGAGCCTGAAGCCAATGTTGTGCCTGAAGCTCATGAGCAACCTGAAGCCACTGTTCCAGCCCCAAGGCCTCACACCATTGAACAGGCCTATAATCGTGGTGAACTTGTCACAGTTTGGTGGCCCATAATGGTGCCTCCCACTACTCCCGGACCCCAATATGACTATCATGTGGAGCAGAGGCCACAAGTTCAGAAGCCAAAGCCTAGGCTACCAATGCTTCCAGGTGTTGCAACCTCCCCAGGATCATTCAGTGTGAACAGCTTCAGAGCCCACAACACCTTCTTTGATAGCGCCAAGAATCCTTACTCGAAGCCAAAGATCTCTCCTGATCACTTCTGGAGCTATCAGCAGCGCAGCTATTATTCATGTGTCTTATACAATCAAGAGCGAATCTTTCCTCACATGCGTCTGGATTGTGAAGCCATTGCTGGTCTGCCCTGCCTGGAAGAAACTCTGGACTGTTTCAGAGAAGTTGGTCTTCTGCCGTTCGTCACTAACAAAGAACACCGGAATGAAGAGCTCCTGCTGCAGTTCTACGCCACACTTCACATTCGTGGCTACAACAGGGATCCCAAGACATGGGTCCTTGAGTGGACGTCAGAGATGTGCACCATGAAGCCAAAGCTCAAGACATTATTGAGCTTACTTCCCTGCCCACTCCAGGTGAACTCTATGAGCCCGGTTGTCAGCTTCACACTAATGAACCGCAGAGTATCTTCCAGCGGCCTGAACCAAACATGAGTCAAATGCTGAGCATGATGAAGCCATTGCCTCAAGATGCTGATTGTCCCAAGGAATTCTTCATCAAGGACCTTGAGTACCTGCCCCGAACAGTCTATCACATTCTGAAGCGTACTCTCTGGCCCATCAAAGGATATTCTGCTGAAGCCAAACTAGAAGGAGCCATGAAGACTTTGGTGTTCTATATTGTCAATGGCATCAGATTCAATTCTCGGGATTTCTTCATCAGAAAACTTGCTGCGTCTGGAATTGATCTGTTTGGCTTGAAGTTTTATGCTCCATGGGTAATGCGCCTAATCAAGCTTCATTCCTCTGTCAACTACAAGCCCTCAGTGCGCAACCATCTTGTCTTTTTGCCTGAGGTTGATATGTCCGTCGAACCCATCTACCCCGAGCCTACCAAGGAGCCAGTTTATCTTCATAATATTGATCGCCAAAGCTTCTCGCAACCAATGGAGGGTGTTCTTGCTGCAAGTCGAGTCTAACCACTGGCTGGAAATATGCGCGCACCTCATCGTGCAAACACTGAAGCCACTGAAAGCACCATTGCTCAAAGGCCTCGGAAGCGGTCTCGTGTACTCAATGACCGAGAGCTCCTTGTGGCCTTACATCAGAAACAGGATAGGCATCACGACTGGCTGAAGCGTCAGATGCAGAGCATCTTGGGGGATGTCAATCGCATTCGCAATCTAGCCACCAAGAACGCATTCGTAGCTCATGAAGCCTGTCGGCGGTCTTGGAAGAGTCTCACTCTGCTATGCTCTGAAGATGATCTTCGCGAAGACGGCTTCACAAAGGGCTTCAAATTTGATTCCAAGCCTCCCCAGAATGCAAGCTTGCGTCAGACTCCTTCCATTGAAGACTCTGAGTATTCATTTTTGGCTGCAACTGTTGTTGCGAGAGTCGTCGATGAAGAAGATGATGCCACTTCACCAACCATGGCTTCACCGCGTCTCGACACTACACCAAGCCCCTCTGCACCACCGAACTCCAACGTCGACCCTGCACCAGACTCGATGGCACCGACATCAATTCTCGGTGAGACCGACTAGTGCAAAAGACTTGACCGTTAGGCTTATTGGTGAGACCGATTATACCAACTCGGTGGGACCGAAGTGCAATGGCAAAGGTAGAACCCCGTTTCAGAAATTTTGATCGTTTCAACTCGGTGGTTCCAAAGTGAAGCGACTTCATCACATAAACTTAGCAATGCCATCTCGATGGGACCGAGATCCATTTCGGCCAAACTGAATTTCTAGGGTTTTGGCTGTGGCCATGGAATGATCATCTCGGTGGGTACGGAGTAGGTGATATCGGTGGGACCGAAATGATGAATTAGGGTTTGGATAGATGTGTTTTGGGAAAGCGATGGAGGGTTTTGGGAGCAATATCACTAAGCACTTTGAGCAACAACCTCATCAACAATACCTCATCCCCTTTTAATAATATTGGCTTTCCTAAGGGACTCAATGTGATCTTGGCTCACTAAACCAAAATGAAGAGTCTTGGGTAGCCAATCCTTTGTCCGTGATATTTTGAGGGGTCCACAACCATTAGTCCTTGCCATGCCAATCATTGATCTTTTCTGAATATATCATAAATGTTCATTAGGTCAATGACATATATAATCTTATTAATTACCAAAACCACCCGGGGATTAGTTGCACTTTTATGAACCTATTACAAAACGTGATCATCTCATACATCAACATATATCACATCATGTTTTTTTGGCCACACGACATCACAACATGCCCTGCAAAAACAAGTTAGACATCCTCTACTTTGTTGTTGCAATTTTTGCGTGACTGCTAGGGCAAACTATAAGAACCATTCTTATCTACGCAAAACCACAACGGTGATATACAAGTTGCCTTTTAACCTTATACAAGAACCGCCATTGTCAAATCAGATTCAACTAAAGTAGCAGAGACAGACACCTGCCAGCCAATTTTATGCAATACGAGTTGCATGTTATTCACTGGAATCGGTCTCTTGTACGAGGACAACTAAGGTTGGTCCGAGCTGCTTCATTCCACAATGCCGCCGAATCCAAATAAGACAAGGGAGGTAAGCAATTTGAACATCAACGCCCACAACTTCTTTGTGTTGTACTCGTGCATAAACATCTACGCATAGACCTAGCTTGGATACCACTGATGGGGAACGTTGCATGAAAATCAAAAAATATTCCTACGAACACCCAAGATCTAGTCTAGGAGATGCATAGAGACGATAGGGGAGTGTGTCTACCTACCCTTGTAGACCGGAAGCGTTAGCATCATAACGCGGTTAATGTAGTCATACTCTTCGCGATCCAATCACGATAAAACCGATCTAGTGCCAAACAGACGGCACCTCCAAGTTTAGCACACGTTCGGTTCAGTGTCGTAATCTCCTTCTTGATCCAACAAGCGAGGGAAAGGATGTAGATGAGATATGAACCAACACGATGGCGTGGTGATAGTGAGAGCAACGGAACTGCAGAAGGGCTTCGCCAAGCGTTTGCGCGAGGTGGAGGAGGTGTAATGGGAGGGAGACGGGCAAGGGTGGAAGGGTGCAGATCCCCATGAACCTCCCCACTATATATAGGGGTGGAGGGGGCTGGTGGCTTTCCCTACAAGCCCCTAAGGTCATTGGCCAAGGGGTAGGAAGGAAATTCCTGCTTTCCTTTCCGCACTAATCGCTATCCCCCTTTTTAGGGATCTTGATCTTATCCCTTCAGGTTATGATCCTATTCCTTGTAAGAGGGGATCTTCATGCACCTAGACCAAGGTTGTGGGACCTTTCCCCACTACCCAAGTTCAAGTGGATCCCCTCATGCAGGTGGGCCCCACTTCAAAACCTAATAGAACCTTTCGGGTACAATACCGAAAAAACCAAACTTTTTACGGAACCCAAAATATGACTTCCCATATATAAATCTTTACCTCCGGACTATTCCGAAGCTCCTCATGACGTCCCGGATCCCATTCGAGACTCCGAACAACATTTGTATTTTGCCATATTTGTAAGTGCATCTAGTGCCACCCCTAGTTGGTTTTGGAGTATTGACGACAAACTTGGTTGAGGGACTAATGTGTTTGTGAGAATTGCAGGATAACACAGGTAGTAGTCCCTCATTGATTCGGTTTACCTACCAGAGATGACCCCTAAAAATGTGAGAAGACATTGAAGACAATGTTGGTATGTGAAGATATTCACAACGAAGACTATGACATGAGAAGACATCGCATGAAGACTATGGAGTGCGAAGACATAGTTGTTTCATAGTTTCCTTTTCTTATTTGTTGAGTCAAAGGAACCACCGCACTGTTAAGTGGGGTCCAAGTGAACAAAGTCAGAATGACTAAAGTGATGCTCAACCAAATCCTATGTCTTCGAGCGAAGACAATGAGAGCAAATCTTATCCAGAGTTGGATGAGTCAGCTTTACTTGTAGCCCAAGTCAAGCTGCCGCGTGTGTTTGAAATCTGACCGTTGGACACGTATCAGTTCTGTCGTGGAATTGTCACGGCAGATGTCCTTAGTGTGAGGACTTAGTCGCGAGGCCAACGCATTTATGTAGTAGCTTGAGAGGGGTTGAGCGGAATCGAGAGACGCAACACAAGACGAGGATTTAGACAGCTTCGGGCCCCGGGAAACATCATCCGGTTACAACCCTACATGCTGTTTGAGGCTAGGTCTCATTATGATCATGGGAGAGTCTCCCGGAACCGGCTCTCGGTGTCTAGCCCTAGAAATTGTTTTTGTCTTGTCTGTCCCTCTTTGGGGTGCCCTACCCCTCCTTATATAAGTTAGAGGGGCGGGTTACATGCGGAGTCCTAGTTGGACTAAGACTAGTCTATCTTTTCTTACAAGCTGAATACAAGTCCGGGTCTTACTTCCTTGGTAGGAGAATATTCCTTATGCCTTTCCTCATAAACCGGCCCACCATAACATGAGCCGGCCTTCTGGGGGGCCTACTCTTCTGTCTGACCCACCGTCGGGGCCATCATTAAGTCGCCAGGCTCATGAGTCGCCAATCCTCCGTCGGGTTACGATGAAGCGCCAAGTCCGGCCGGGTCATACTCCCGGCCGGGTCATACCGCGGGGTATATCCCCGACATTAGCCCCCAGTTTAATTTGGATTTATCCATGTTAAACTGATCCTGCAAAATAATTGAAGAACAAATTTGACAGGTTGTGCTCCGGGTTAAATATTCTTGTAAGCCAGCACCTGATCATCCTTAAGTCCTTGACATTTTCTCCTAGAATATCCGGGTCAATAGGCCAGCTTCAGAGTCAATTTGCTGGCATTGGTCTCTTGTAGAGAAATATTGTAAGAAATAATTCACTTGAATCGGCTTCCAAAGCACCGGCTTAAAAGATATTGGTTTTGAAATACTCATCTGACTTTCAGCCGGCTTGAAGAGGTAAAACTTGCCGGTTTATCATAACCAAAATTGACGGCTTGTAAATATTGATAGCACCGGGTCATAACTGTTGGTGACACCGGATCATGATTGTTGCAAACACCGGGTCAACTTGATCTTCTCAAAACTGAGAATTTGAAGATTTTTCTCCCTTATATGTATATCACCTGTAGCCCCCAAGTCTTAAGAGGAGAACATAGTGATAACTTAAGACTTGCTTCAATATTAGTAATGCAACCTTGAAGAAATCTGAGTTATTCATCTTAATCATTAGTCATAAACTGAATATTCCATATATGTAGCCCCCAAGTGCCGGGTTGTCATGCTTGCAGCAACCTGGGACTTGTAATTGCCTTATGCTCATAAAAACTTGAACCAGTGTAGCCCCCAAGGGCCGGGTCATTATGCAATAATGAGCAGAGACTTTGTAAATATAATCATGTAAACTGGACCAGCAATGTGTAGCCCCCAAGGGCCGGCTTAGTAAGATAATACGGAGCTGGGACTTTGTATATAATTTATGGATAATATCATCATATAATATAATCTCCACCATGGGGCTTGAACCCACATCCACAAGGTTAAGAGCTTTGTACTCTACCAACTGAATAGTAGACCGTTCAATATAATGGATTAATGCTTGTGTACCTTGAATTTTTGACAGGAGCAATTGGTAGCCCCCAAGGGCCGGCTCATTACAATGTGATGAGTCGGGTCTTCAATAAGTTGAGCAAAAAATGACTTTGCATTAGCCCCCAAGTGCCATGGTACATGCTGGCAGTAACATGGGACTTGCATATTCGATGTAATATCAATTTGAATAATGTAGCCCCCAAGTGCCGGGTCGTAAGCCTGAAGCGACTCGGGACTATTCCTTCCATTGTAGAATAAATCATATCCATTTATAAAATAATAGCCATTGCGCCAAAGCGACTTTGAATACCTCATATGTTGATAAGTAAATCTGGAGTTTAAATACCCGGCGGCTCTTGGCCGATGGCAATTTAATACGCCTCCATTGTAAGCCGGAATTTTTATAACCCGGCGGCTTATAGCCTTTGAGAAAATCGAGAACGGATAATCATTTTGAAGCATCGATTTTAATGATGAGCTTGGACTTAAACATTTATATAAGTCATAGTTCTGCAAATCCTGCATAGAGTTTAAACAACATACGCCCTGGCGACTTAATGTCAAAAGCCCGGGCGGGTAACTACCCAAATGTAGTCTTATCCTGCACACAAGTAGATCACAAGAACCCTTGGCGGTTTACCGCAGGGCGGGTCATAATATCTTACATATGACCACTGATGTGTAAAAAAGGAGTCACAGATAAGCCTGTTATGAATCATAACTTTGAAACATAACTATAATATCATATTTGTGATATTGAATTTGCATTGTCGGTTTATATGACCTGCACAATAAGGGTGATAACCCAATCTTTGATACGCGCATGATTCCAAATGCGCAATTCAAAACATACCGGCGGCTTAAAGTCCATAGCCAGGACCGGTTTAAACATAATCATGTATAAACAATATCATACCTGTGATATTGAATTGTACTGCCGGCTTATGATACCTGTGCAGTAAGTATGATAACCCAATCCTTAGAAGCCAATGCTTCCACATAGATGATGATTGTCATAAGCCGGCGACTTATCATCAAAAATCAAGCCGGGTTTAAATAGAAACCACTCATATACACTTTAGATGTGTTCAAAAGAGCTTCAAATTATTTGCAAAAAGTGACTTCAAAAATTTTGAGGCTTCTGATTCGAATACGATCATAAAACCATCCCAAAGGGGTTAAGATAAGATTCGAATACGATCATATAGCCCCCAGTGGCTTTGGCGTTGCCGATCAAGAGGGTACCGACAGCTATGTTCTCTTTGGTTCGAATACGACCTATGTTTGAACAGGAAGCCCCCAAATGACCTTGAGAGTTGTTTAACGACGCCGATTCGAATACGATCCACGTCGGTTCCCAAGAGGGGTTGAGCTATGATTCGAATACGATCAAGAAACCCCCTAGTGAGCTCGGCAGTGTGCCGATCAAGAGGGTACCGACAGCTATGTTCTCTTTGGTTCGAATACGACCTATGTTTGAACAGGAAGCCCCCTAGTGATCATGAGAATATTTGACGACTCTGATTCGAATACGATCAGGGTCACACCAAAAGGGTTAAGCTAAATTCAAATACGATCAGCTCCCAATGGTCATTAAAGCAGGGTACCTATATTTGAGTTGTGCTTTGTAACAGACTCTCTTTGGTCCCTTTAATTTTTCCTGAGAACTCGAACTTTTCGAGAGATAACCTCTTTTTGAACCAGAAATTTGTAAACCAGATATTGAGAGCTTCAAAGCTTTATAAGATATAAATTTACCTTGAGCCGGATGTTTGAACCGGATTTGAGAGCTTCAAAACTTTGCGGGAGAGAGATATCTCTTGAACCGGATTTTAAACCGGAATCTTTATTTTGAACCGGCAATTTTCTGGCGGTCTTTAAATTTTCATCAATATGGTAGTAGCCTCCGGAACCGGGTTATCATTCCCTCCAACGACCCGGAGTTCCCGAGTCATGTCACTGTAGCCCCCGAGTCTCCAGATGACTCGAGGAGTTGGCTTGAGATTCTCCATATTTAACCGTGATATAAACCGGCATAACTTGTATATCATTGGTGTTGATAGCACGATGTGTATCCACAGAAGGTTGAGGTGACTGCGGCGGGTTATAAATGATCCCGTATGAGCCGTGTCAGCAACTCGGCCAATGGTTCCTTCCAACTGGTTGTTTGAAGTTTAACCAAACTGTAGTGACGGCGACTTGTGCGCATGTCCATTGAGCCATCCGGTGCAGACGGCGGTGACTTGCTCATACTCAATAAACAGCTCATGCAGACAGGTGCGGCCCGGTGTGTTGATGTAGACCAGGCCGCGGGAGACGGACGGTAAAGACGACCGCAACATCTGAGGCGGCACAGACAGATGAACCGGCCGTGGCGTTGTAAGCCGGTGCGGACGGGCAAGTTGTCCTCCTTGTTGTAAGCCGGCGTGGTCGCGGTTGTCTGCCACGGCGTTGTAAGCCGGCGCGGCCGCGAGAGACGGCCACGGCGTTGTAAGCCGGTGCGGGAGTCCGTTGAGTAATGGCGACCACATGTGCCAAAAGATATTGGCGTGCCTCCATCCCCGTGGTATAATATCACTTTTTGTCATAAATAATTGCCCTGCATAAATAATATTGCAGACCAAGGCAAAGATAAATTTGTTCTTTGATAGAAAACAATGTACGTTAATAAACTTTAAACAGATAGACATCACCTGATTGTCCGGACGACAGATGATCCGTTCAACGCCACGGCAACAGCTCAGGCAGGCCGCGACTCAATATAACCCGGCTTAACACAACAGAGGCGAGTTGGTTCGACGGTCTAGTCATGCGAGCGATGATGACGATGTTGGCGAGTTGATGCTGCAGCTCGGAGCACAACGGCGACTCCACCCGGCGGCAGAAGTGGCTGTGCGAGGCCATGGCTAGCGGGTTGGAGAGGCGCGGCTGTGGCCGGTTCAGCGGGCACGGGCGCCGGCAGGCATGACGGATTTGAGCAGCGGCTGCGGGTCAATGATGTCAACCCAGAGGAGGTGAGGTGCGGCTGAACCGGTGACGGGTTGGAGAGGCGCGGCTGCGGCGGGTTCAGCGGGCAGCGGCCTGACGGACACAAGCTTGGAGGCGCAGGGCAGCTTCTCTGGCGGCGGTTCGACGGATGCAGGTCGGAGTCGCAGGGCAGCTCTCTGCTTGGGTCAAGAGGAGACACAGCTTGGCCGGTTTATTGCGGCAGAGGTGAAGCCGCTAGATTGCCATGGTGATTTGACGTTGCGGTCGGTCAAAAGGCCCGTGGCCGAGTGGGTCATGGCAATGGCTCGGGGACAAAACTGTTGCATCTCGGTGACGGCGAATCCGGGTCATAGCCGAAAATATCTCCTGAATTGTGCCGCAGGTAAAGCCGCAGGAGCACGTTCCAGGTCGGTTCGCCGACAGGACTGACTGGCGAGGCGGCGATTTATCGTGCGAGGAAGTGGCAGGTCAAACGGAGGAGTCCAAGTCCATCGATAACTCGCTCCCGGGTCGTGTCTGTTTCCCCCTCTCCCCTTTTTTTTCTCTGATCTAGTAGTAGTATTCACGTGGTACTGGCCCTTTTCCCAAAAAAGAACAGTTGACGATGGATCTCACGTGGCATAGTACTAGTTTAAGTAGTACTAGTCTAGCACTTTTGATTTGGTCTTGATTGGACCGTGAGTAGATGATTGCTCGTACGCGTGCTGGCTCCCCCGTATAAAACGGCAATCGGTCAGCGAAGTATTTTTAACTGGTCTTGGTTTCGTCGGATTGCACGGTCGTTCCGGCGGAAATCAATTTTACTCGGACCGGCGGATCAATAGGTCACGTGCGATGGCGCGCACAGAACCTTAGCTTCTGTCCATCCCAAACCATGTACTACCGGCTCCAAACTTAATCATGTTTCTGATCACAAAATAACAAACTTGCCGATTCTTTCTCATCCGACGAAATCGCGAGCTCGTCGATCCCTAGATGAGATCCCTTCAAGAACTCAACACCACCGTGCGCGGGCCCCACGGTGGGCGCCAACTGTCGTGGAATTGTCACGGCAGATGTCCTTAGTGTGAGGACTTAGTCGCGAGGCCAACGCATTTATGTAGTAGCTTGAGAGGGGTTGAGCGGAATCGAGAGACGCAACACAAGACGAGGATTTAGACAGCTTCGGGCCCCGGGAAACATCATCCGGTAACAACCCTACATGCTGTTTGAGGCTAGGTCTCATTATGATCATGGGAGAGTTGCCCGGAACCGGCTCTCGGTGTCTAGCCCTAGAAATTGTTTTTGTCTTGTCTGTCCCTCTTTGGGGTGCCCTGCCCCTCCTTATATAAGTTAGAGGGGCGGGTTACATGTGGAGTCCTAGTTGGACTAAGACTAGTCTATCTTTTCTTACAAGCTGAATACAAGTCCGGGTCTTACTTCCTTGGTAGGAGAATATTCCTTATGCCTTTCCTCATAAACCGGCCCACCATAACATGAGCCGGCCTTCTGGGGGGCCTACTCTTCTGTCTGACCCACCGTCGGGGCCATCATTAAGTCGCCAGGCTCATGAGTCGCCAATCCTCCGTCGGGTTACGATGAAGCGCCAAGTCCGGCCGGGTCATACTCCCGGCCGGGTCATACCGCGGGGTATATCCCCGACAAGTTCCTTAGTGACCCAGGGTCATTTCGGACAAATCAGGTCGGGTTGCCTCTTGGCTATAAGTAGCCCACCCCCTGCACCGTAAATTGGTGGCTGCTCAGAGTTAGTGCACGGCTTTTGTCGTTTGAGAGCAACCCACCTCCGAAGCATTTGAGAGAGAGAGATCCTTGCGAGGACAAAGCCCAAAACACCCAGAGCTAAAGAGTGTTAGGCATCACTGAAGTCTTTCTGTCCGCCTGATCTGAAGACTTGTTACACTTGAGGACTGTGAATCCTCCAGCCGGTTAGGCGTCGCATTCTGAGCATCCAAGAGTCATTGTGGATTGCCGGTTAACGAAGTCTGTGAAGGTTTGGAAATCTACCTTGAAGACTTACCAGAGTGATTGGGCGAGGACTAAGTGACCTTAGCTCAAGGGGAATAAGGTGAAGATGCGGTCTTCTGAGTTAAATCTCAGC
Organism: Aegilops tauschii subsp. strangulata; assembly: GCF_002575655.3. Lineage (NCBI taxonomy): Eukaryota > Viridiplantae > Streptophyta > Magnoliopsida > Poales > Poaceae > Aegilops > Aegilops tauschii. Next base: position 68,697,686 of record NC_053035.3, read on the forward strand.
CTCCCTAACCAGACGTACAGTTGTCACAGCAACTGGAACTGGTCCAACAAATCCCTGTCCTCACCAAGCAACTGGTTCTATCTCTTACCTCTCTTTACTTACAGTTTGTCTTCGTGAAGTCATTGCCTGCTTGCTTGATCTGATTGACTTCACTGTGTGACGACTATTGTTCTTTGGCTTCATACTACCTTCCATCCTGATCTACACTACCTAGCTGCTAATAGTCTTCATGCTTTCACTTCATTGCTTACTTGACAATGGCTTGTCTAGTGTGGTCTACCTTCCGCTGCATATCTATAGGCTCAGATCTACTATTTGTCTTCAAAGCCCCCGTGTTTTGAAGACTTCCATAAAAATCGCCTATTCAACCCCCCCCCCCCCCCCTCTAGTCGATAACTAGCACTTTCAATATTAATATCTCAATACTACCCTACCGGTACCGAACATTAAGCATGCGACCCTACGGGTTCGAGAATCATGTAGACATGACCGAGACTCCTCTGTGTTTAACAACCAATAGCGGCACCTGGATGCCCATATTGTTTCCTACATATTCCACGAAGATCTTTATCGGTTCAACCATGATGTCGAGAATTCAGTTAATCCCGTATGCAATTCGCTTTGTCCTGCGATATGTTACTTGCCCGAGATTCGATCGTCGGTATCTCCATACCTAGTTCAATCTCATTAATGGCAAGTCTATTTACCCATTCCATAATACAAAATCCCGTGACTAAACTCATTATCCACTTGCTTGCAAGCTTCTTAATATGTTGTATTACCGAGAGCGCCTAGAGATATTTCTTCGTCACACGGAGCGACAAAACCTAGTCTCGATCCATGCAACCTAAAAGTAACCTTCGGAGATACCTGTAGAGCACCTTTATGATCACCCAGTTACGAAGTGATGTTTGATAGCACACAAAGTATTCCTCCGGTATCCTGGAGTGGCATGATCTCATGGTCAAAGGAACACATACTTGACATTACAAAAGTTGTAGCCAATAGCTAAGTGATAAGATCTGATGCTAAGCTTACGGTTGGGTCCGTCCATCACATCATTCTCCTAATGATGTGATCCCGTTATCAAATGACACCGCATGCCTATGGTTAGGAAACCTTAACCATTTTATATCAACGAGCTAGTCTAGTAGAGGCTTACTAGGGACACAGTGATGTCTATGTATTCACACATGTATTTAAGTTTCCGGTCAATACCATTCTAGCATGAATAATAAAAATTTATCATGAACGGTAAATATGATAATAGCCATTTTATTTTTTCCTCTAGGGCATATTTCCAACACCTTTATTTCTCTTTTTCTCCATGTGCTCCTCCATCCACTACACACAACCTCCCCATACAAGCCCGCGCCGCACCACCTCCCTCCCGGCGCCGCCGCACCACCTCCCACCATGCGCCACCACACCCTGTACAACTAGCTTCCCTCCTTGACGTACCTCCGACCATCGTGCAGTTCCTCTCGATGGCCATCGTTGCTACCTACCACCACATGGAGGGGTGCTTCAACGGCAAGATGGGGGAGTAGGAGGTACATCCACCTCCAACGACACTCCAGTGACGGATCCAGGCGTGCCCCAGTCAAATCCCACCGCCACGTTCCCTATAGGTGAGGGATCTCGAGAGGCTGCCCTCTGAGCACACACGCGGGTGGCTGGACATGACCGATGCAGGCGGCTGGACATGTTCGGGAAACCAGCAATTTTGTTTAACTGAAAAATCTTTGCCATCACCTTCATAGTCAATATACGGCAAAGCCGTGTCGGGGTGCACCTACTAACAGATGACCATAAACCCTACTTTGCCGTCTGCCAGGGAAAAAACCAAACGGCAAAGACTTTGTCGTTAGCCCGACGAAAAACTGGCAGCAAATTAGCTCTTTGCTAATTTATTCTTTTCCGACTTTGTTTGACGTCAGCAAGCTGGTGGCAAAGTCTTTGCATCTGTTTTGAGGTCTTTGCCGTCTGTTTGAGGCTGACGATAAATTTTCTGATTTTCTGCAGTGACCCCCAATGAATTAGCCTCAAATCACTCAAGGCTAATCTTGAAAATGAACATGACACCTTTACAAACGGCACGGAGCACACCAAAAGCAAGGACGCTTCCAGGACTTCACTCCTACTTCCTAGGAGCACATGATCCAAGAGTAACACTACTGCAGGATGCTGCTAACGCGACACTACGATCAGAGACCCTTCAACGAAACTGTGTACGATGCAATAATCGCAAACGGTGGTGTAAAATAACCGTCAAAAAGGTGCAAACCGTTTGCGATGGCGGGCACATCAAACACGGTTCAGATTTTAGTTGTGTGTGTGATGATGAGCATACGGTTGATCCATACGAACTGTTTGCGATTAGACAGAACAACAGAAACGGGCATCCATATCAATGTGTGTGCGATATACGGCATACAGTTCGCTCCGATGAACTGTTTGCGATGATCAAGGTGAACACAAACGATTCTGCGTAACAAGATGTGTGTGATTCCCGGCAAACAGGTCGGTAATCAGAATAGTGTCCACGAGCCAATCATCGGCATCCGTGGCCTCGGCATAGTAGCTGAAAGACTTGGGCTGATTTGCGAGAAACTGGTTGAGAGTGGCAAAGTGAAACTGATTGTTGCCTTGACCTTGATTGCCTTGATTGCCTTGCCCTTGAGTACGTTCTTGCAAGAGTTGCAGAATCATCTGAGCATTGGCGTTGGTGGCTGCCATGATAGCTTGCCATGCCTCCGGAGGCGGAGGTGGTGGCGGAGGGTTCGCTTGACTCCCTTCATTGCAATCCGGATTCTGACGCGTTGGCGGAGCCATCCTGAAGAGGGTGACATCCGTTAGCATCTTGATAGACAAATAGATAAGTAGAATCAACGGATAGAAATTGCAACATATAGTCTTCACAATAAACATTCGAATGAAGATGAACGAATGAATTCCGTAGTAAATCATCACACTTCCATAAGTTGAGAAGCCACTTGAAAAAGATATGGAGTGAACATAAGAATTCGAAGCAACTCGAATAGCACAATACAAAACAAAACAAAGTATTGGCTTGCAGGATAAGCCGGAACAAACATATGATAGATATTTCGTCCGAAGTTTTCGTGGTGGGGCCCACACGGGCTCAATCGTACAGCACCATCATCTACAAGGCTGTGCACATGACATACGAAGCGTCCCCGAGTCGGCAAAGCCATGGACTCTTTAAGACACAACGAGACCACTGTAAAATCAACCGTATACAGGCGGACCACTAGACGTCGAACCCCAATCTCATATCATGCGTCTGTCGAAAAGATATCCTAAGGCTACTTGAATTCCCACTTATAAACTCCCAAAACTTTCTGGTTATGCAATCTGGTGTAGGGGATACAGGGGACACAAAATATATCACCCAAACTAACAATCCCTAGATCCAGCTGTATCCATCCGTCAACACATAACCAAGAAACCTTCGGAAATCGTTTACCTCAACCTTCGAAAAACATCCGTTATACAAGTTATGGCAATACTCCCGAACTCCCACCCCAGTACTGGGTGGCGTCGAGGTGATCTCACCAACAACTGCATAAAAGAGATTTCGATGTCGGCGAAACTCAGGTATTCCAGAACTGCAACGATAAAATTGTGACGACAACACCTCGGAGCTCAACTCCCCGGGACACCGCCACAACCCCTAAATGACAGGAGGCACCAAGAACAATGTTCTCGTCACAAATCCATCGGAACGATTCCAAGATACCCGCGTGATCCTAAAAAACAATTTAGTGAAATTTGAGGAGAGAGTAGTCAAAACTTCTACGTCAGGAGACCTCACCAGAGCGACGAAGGGACTAAGGAGTAAAAAGAATCCTACTCTCCGATATATAATCCTAAGACTCAAAACATTTTGTACTAGACTCAACAACGTCAGCGATTCGATCAAGCAGGGGGCTCCTAAGTCGGGGATGGCTCTGATTACCAACTTGTAACGCCCACGATGCGGCTATATCTCCCACGTGTCGAGGCACGACTTAGAGGCATAACCGCATAGTGGTTTTTTCGCAAGAAGGGTCATCTTCACACAATCCCATGTAATGAACAAGAATGGGATAAAGAGTTGGCTTACAATCGCCACTTCACACAATACATGAATAAATATCATACATCATCCAGAATACAAGCATATAGACCGACTACGGTCAAAATCCAGATGAAAATAAGACAACCCCAAATGCTAGATCCCCGATCGTCCCAACTGGGCTCCACTACTGATCATCAGGAAAAGACACATAGTAACGACCACGTTCCTCGTCGAACTCCCACTTGAGATCGACGCCATCATCTGCACTGGCATCGTCGGCACCTGCAACTGTTTTGGTAGAATCTGTGAGTCACGGGGACTCAGCAATCTCACACCCGTGAGATCAAGACTATTTAAGCTTGTAGGAAAGGGTGGTGTAATAAGGTGGAGCTGCAGCGGCAAAAGCATATATGGTGGCTAACTTGCGCAAATGAGAGCGAGAAGAGAAGCAACGGAACGGACGACATCTAGCAATGACCAAGAAGAGGTCCTGAACACCTACTTACGTCATGCATAACTCAGACCGTGTTCACTTCCCGGACTACGCCGAGAAGAGGCCATCACGGCTACACACGCAGTGGATGTATTTTAATTGGGTCAAGTGACAAGTTATCTACAACCGGACATTAACAAATTCCCATCTGCCTCATAACCGCGGGCACAGCTTTCGAAAGATAATACCCTGCAGGGGTGTCCCAACTTAGCCCATTATAAGCTCTCACGGTCAACGAAGGATAAACCTTCTCCCAGAAAGACCCGATCAGTCTCGGAATCCCGGTTTACAAGACATCTCGACAATGGTAAAACAAGACCAGCAAAGCCGCCCGAATGTGCCGACAAATCCCGATAGGAGCTGCACATATCTCGTTCTCAGGGCACACCGGATAAGTCAAGCTACGAGTAAAACCAGACCTCGAGTTTCCCCGAGGTGGCCCCGCAGGCTGCTCGGTTCGGACCAACACTCGAAGGAGCACTGGCCCGGGGGGGTTAAAATAAGATGACCCTCGGGCTCGCGAAAACCCGGGGAAAAAGGCTTAGGCGGCAAATAGTAAAACCAAAGTTGGGCCTTGCTGGAGGAGTTTTATTCAAGGCGAACTGTCAAGGGGGTCCCATAAATCACCCGACCGTGTAAGGAACGCAAACTCAAGGAACATAATCCCGGTATAACAGTAACTAGGGCGGCAAGAGTGGAACAAAACACCAGGCATAAGGCCGAGCCTTCCACCCTTTACCAAATATATAGATGCATTAATTAAATAAGAGATATTGTGATATCCCAACATATCCATGTTCCGACATGGAACAACTTCAACTTCACCTGCAACTAGCAACGCTATAAGAGGGGCTGAGCAAAAGCGGTAACATAGTCAAACAATGGTTTGCTAGGAAAGGATGGTTAGGGGCTGACATGGCTAAAATGGGAGACATGATATAGCAAGTGATAGGTAGCGAGCATGGCAATAGAGCGAACAACTAGCATAGCAAAGATAGAAGTGATTTCGAGGGGTGGTCATCTTGCCTGCAAGGTTCTCAGAGTTGTCGAGAGCTTGATCCTCGTAAGCGTACTCGACAGGTTCCTCGTTCACGAACTCATCTCCCGGCTCTACCCAAGACAAGAACACAAACAAACGGAACCACAATCAACAACGAGAAATGCGCAAGCAACATGATGCAAAACATGTATGATGTGCAAGATATGATATGCGATGCATATGCGTGCTTCGGAAGGGAAAATGATGAACATGGCAGTAACTTGGCAAACCAAACATGCCACTGGAAAGATGAGATGATTTCGGTCGAAATCGATATAAAGATCACCGGAATCGGATGCACGGTTTGCAAATGGCAAGCAAGACAAGAATGACACTAAACTGCGATAAACAGCAAGATAGCACTTAAAATGCAACAAGCAACAATGCTACAGCACCCCAACATAGCAACAAAGCCCATGACAGTAATCTACAGGAGATGCTTGACAAAAGATGAACACTGAGCTATAGCTAGATCACAACATAACAGGTTCAAACAAGCATGGCAAAAGTACGAAAGATATCAGGTTCACAGACTTGGTGAAATTACTGGACATGGCAGAAAACAGCATCAGGTAGCAAAGTTAAGAGCACAAAATCAACATGCTACAGGAACTTAACATAGCAAAACAAGGCATGGAAGTGTTCTACTAAATGCACATGACAAAAGTCCCTTAAACCATAAGCCAAAAAGGACCAGAAGATATGATGGAAAGCATGTAAACATAGCAAGTTTCGTTATCAGGTTTCAGACTTGGCAGAAAACAGAGCATGGCAGAAATATTAATATGTAGGCCTCTTTGTGAGCTTGATGCACTCACTACAGAGCAATGCATGACAAACCAAGCATACCTACAGCAAGATGGCATGTTTATGAAGCGAACCATGGCAAGAACAATTGCATAGCATGTAAGGATCAACTACAATAAGCTTGGCAAGATTGCAAATCATGTTAAGAATCTGTCAGAAATATTTTATAGCAAAAGTAGAGCAAGATTGAGTCATGCTATGGCACTCCATAATTGCAAACAATTGCAGTAATGTATCAATTACAACTATAGCTACAAAACATCCTTACTGAACATCTCCAAAATATGCATGGATCTCTCTGTAGCATCAAGTTTACATGGCAACAAAATTACAGCAGACAAGGACTTAGAGAAATCACTAAGTCCCTGAAATCAGAAATATTACGGGGCCTCCTTTGCATGCTTGTGCTAGTCAACACAGGGATCACAAAAATACATGGACTACACCACTGGAAATATGGCATGACATACTTCAAAACACGTGTAGAGCTCATGCTCAAAAGATGCACAGATTAAATGATACAAAAATGACAAATCTCTAAGTTCTGTCAAGAACTAGAGAATAACAGCAACTAGCCCTCTTCCAACAGAGATTTGGGCATCAATATGACCTCTAATGAACATGGTGCAATTTAGCAAAATGAAGAGCATCACGAGACGAACAATTTGACATATTACACGCGCGAATTGGAGCTACATGCACGGAGTTATAGCTATACGAACAGAGGCACTTGCTGATGAAATTCCATGACTTAGAAAAAATAGAGGGGCGAGGAAAGTCAACGGGGGCTACCAGATCGGATCGAGCCCGTGGCTCTCGAGCTCGTGCTCGTCGGCCGGCGAGGAAGGAGGGAGAGGGCGGCAGCGCGGCTCGCCGGCGGGAGGGGAGGAGAGGCCGGGGGCGCGGCCGGAGGTGGCGCCGGCGGGCGGTGGCGCGGCGCCGGCGGGGAGGCGGGCGGCCGCGACGGGACCGGCCGGCGGCGGGGCGGCGCGGCTCCGGCGCGGAGGCGGCGGGGCGAGGCGGGGCCGAGCCGGCGGCGGTGCGGGCCGGCGGGCCGGGCGGGCCGGCGCGGTGGAGGATCCGGACGTGTCCGTCGGCAGGCGTTTTCGTCCGGCGGCGCGCGCTGGAGAAACTAGGGTTTCGTCTGCGATTCCGTTTTTCGGGATGCCCACATATAAATAGGTAGAGGGAGTTAGGAGGCTCCAAATGAGGTGCGGTTTTCGCCCACACGATCGTGATCGAACGACCTAGAGCATGGAAGAGAGTTTGGTGGGTTTTGGGCTGGTTTTGGAGGGGGTTTTTGCTGGACACTCAAATGGACATTGCGGATGCCCGGTTAACCGTTGGAGTACCAAACGACCTCCGAATGGAACGAAACTTGACCGGTAGTCTCCGGGTGGTATATTAGGGCCACTTGACAAGCCTCGGTCCATTTCGAGAAAGTTTTACACACGCACACGGAAGAAAACAAGAGGGATGCACCGGAGGAGATAGGAGCGCCGGATTGCAAAACGGACAACGGGGAAAATGCTCGGATGCATGAGACGAACACGTATGCAAATGCAAAGCGCATGATGGCATGATATGAAAATGCATGACATGACAAAATACAAAACGAAAGACAAAACCCGACAACGGAGGGAAAAACATAACACATAGCCGGAAATGGCAAGAGTCGGAGTTACAAATATGGCAAGTTACATGCGGGGTGTTACACTATGTAGGGATTTGGGGGAAATGGGGAAACTGTGGGGACAAGCTAGCGATCGGGAACTACTTATGGCACTATATGTTGTATAGGGCACACTGTTTATACATGTCGTTTGTGTTAGGTATTACAACATCACACACGATTTCTGCACCAAACCGTGTGAGGAGACAACGTAGGTTAGACACGGTTGCCGTTACAAAACCGTATGTGATGTACTACCCTGTCCATATAATTGAGTTATAGTGATACCGTGTAAATAGCCGCTCTACGGATATCCGTCAAAAAAAACAGCCGCTCTGCATATAGAGATGGCGGCAGCGGCCTAGGCAGCGGCTACTGGAGAAGAGATCAATCCTCGATCGGTGGGCGGTGGCGACGTCATAGGAGGTCAATCCTCGATCTGCGGCAGGAGATAGGAGGAGCTCAACCATCGAGGTCGACGGCGGCGTGATTCGAGCACATCCATCGCGGTAGATGGCGGGATAGTGGAGGTCGAACTTCAGGCGGCATCCGCACTAAGCTTTGCTCCTCGACCCTGCTGTCTCAGCGTGCCGCCGCATCGCACTTCTCTGTCTGCTGGGTGGAGGTCGCCGCGCGGCTAATTAATTAAGGTATTATTTTCGTGAGTGGCTTAATTAAGGTATTCAATTCCTATGGGTAGTGTTGTACTAGTACTCTGCGTTTAAATTGACTGGCCATTAATTTTTGTCATTGCACGTCTGGATAACAACATGGAGCGCCCTCAGTAATTATGAAAAAAACCTTGTGATTTATGCACGCATCTTTGGGCAGCAGTTAATCCATGTATTAATGTTGTTATTTTGTTTTTAATTACCATTCGTGTGCTGCAGATGGAACGATCTCGATGGATGAAGAATCGTAAAACCGTAGATTTTATCAGTGGCGTGACAGAGTTCATGAATTTGGTTGAAAGTACAAAGAGGAGAATTGGTGATGCGGATTACATCCTGTGTCCATGTACTGATTGTGCCAATACAGAGTCACATGAAGTTGCAGATGTCCAGTTGCACTTAGTCTCTAGGGGATTCATGGATGGATATACACGTTGGATCGGACACGGTGAAGAGGAGGTCATGGATGAAGATACCCAGGGCAGCGAGATGCCAAACCCCGATCAGTGTCACATGGATGTTGAATCTAACATCGGGGCAGAGGCATCAAGCTACCAATGGAACATCGGAAAGCCGAAACGCACACTGGAAAACCAAGACGTCGATGCAGATGACGACAATCTTGATATGCCAGATTTTGCTGCTATGATTGCAGATTTCGAGGGCCCAAAAAAGGATATGATTGGGTACAAGGATCTGCCAACCATTGATGCGGACTCCAAGAAACAATTGTATCCAGGTTGCAAAAAGAAATATTCCAAGTTGAGTGCCACCCTAGCGCTCCTCAGATTTAAAGCAGCAAACGGTCTATCAAACAAGGGCTTCACAGATATGTTAGGTCTTTTCAAAGAAATTCTTCCGAAAGATAATGTGCTCCCTAGAAGCACGAATGAAGCGAAGAAAATTGTTTGCCCATTGGAACATGAAGTACAGAAGATACACGCTTGTGTGAATGATTGTATATTGTACCATGGTGAGTACAAAGATTTGCATGCATGTCCCACATGCAAGCATGCGATACAAGCGCAGGAGAGCAAAGGACAAGTACAAATTGGACAACGAGATCAAGACAGGAATCCCGTTCAAGGTTGTTTGGTACTTGCCTTTAATTCCAAGGTTGAGGCGTTTGTTTACAAACCCTAGAGAGGCAAAGAAGCTGCGGTGGCATCATGATGAGTGATTTGCGGATAGGTTTATGAGGCACCCGAAAGATGGGGCTCAGTGGGAATTAATCGACAACAAGTATGTAGACTTTGCCAAGGATCCTAGAAGTATAAGGCTCGGGGAGTGTACCGACGGGATGAATCCTTTTGGCGATATGAGCACCAATCACAGCACATGGCTGGTGCTTCTATGCATATATAACCTAGCTCCTTGGTTGTGTACGAAGAAAAAATACATTATGATGTCAATGATTATCCAAGGCCCAAAGCAACCTGGAAATGACATCGACATTTACTTTCAGCTACTGGTAGAAGAACTGCTGACAGTGTGGATAGATGCGCCTGCTGTAAAATGTTATGATGCTTACAGAAAGGAGATTTTCAATCTACATGCGATGCTGGTGCACACCATTCAAGATATGCCGGCATTACGCAACACATCGGGGCAGAAAACAAAGGGAGATGTAGGGTGTGTCACATGCATGGATAGGACAGCTAGCAGAAGACTTCCCAACTCGCACAAAACCGTGTATTTGCGTCACCGTAGGTTCTTACGGAAAACTCACCCATACCGAAAGATGAAAGCTGAATTTGATGGTACGGCAGAGGCAGGTGTGGGCCCAAGACGGGAGGTGGTCCACAACAAGGCTAAAAAAAATTAATGTTGTGCTTGGCAAGAACCACCCTTTGACGGTGAAACGAACACCCAAGGGTCAAGTGTTTAAGAAGAAATCGGTGTTCTAGAAATTACCTTACTGGGAGATTCTACGTGTACGTCACTGCATCGATGTCATGCACGTAGAGAAGAACGTATGTGAAAGCATACTTGGTACTCTGCTCAAGATTAAAGGTAAAAGAAAGGATGGTGACAGTTCACGGCTCGATATGCTTGCTGATCAATCAAAACGCAAGAGTGAAGCAGAAGATGATGACAAATTCATCAAAGCTCGCCAGAGTTACAATTTTAGTACAAAAGAAGCAACACGGTTCTTCACCTATTTGTTGTCAGTTAAGACACCCTCTTCCTACTGCGCAAACATCAGAAGTCTCGTGGATGTGAGCTCAGGTAAAATGAAGTTGGGACACATGAAGTCACATGATTGCCACGTAATGTTGACACAAATCCTCCCGGTGGCCATCAGGAATCTGATGGACAAAGATATAAGAAACACACTCATTGACCTCTGTGATTTCTACAACCAACTATGGCAGAAAGTTGTAGATCCTGAAGACTTGGATCATATGCAAGATGATATTGCAAGAATATTTTCCAACCTAGAGATGTTTTCCCACCGTCATTGTTTGATGTCATGGTCCATCTCACTGTGCACCCTATTGACGAGATAAAGTATTGTGGTCATGTGTTTCTTCACAACATGTATCCCTTCGAGCGGTTCATGGGAATACTGAAGCGGTTTTGTCGGAACCGAAACCATCCAGAGGCAAGCATCCTACAAGGTTATACCACAGAGGAGGCGGTTGAGTTTTGCACCGAATACATGAAACAAAGACCTATAGGTTTGCCCCTCTCTCGCCACGAGGGAAGGCTGAAAGGTAAGCCGGTCCTTGCTGGCACGCAAATGGCTACACCCAGAGAATTGGCAAAGAAAGCCCATTTGACGGTACTGCTTAACAGCCCAGTTCTTAGCGCTTATGCCGAAGAACACTTGGCGAAGATACGCCAAATCTTCTTACCAATGGTGCCTTCATCAGATGTCGAGATGAAGGAGCACACTAAGAACTACACCGAATGGCTGAAGAATCGTTTGGCACAAGGATCCATCGATGACATTGCTACGTGGTTGGCACAAAAGCCATCACCTACGGTGTTGACGTACCAAGCATATGACATAAATGGATAAACGTTCTACACTGAGGAACGTGATCAGAAGACCTCATATCAGAACAGCTCTGTTCGAATAGAATGCATGACTATAAATGAAGCTGATAAAAGGGTTACTATGGAACCATCAAAGAGATTTGGGAACTTGACTATGTGAAAGTTAAGGTGGCATTATTCAGGTGCGCATGGATCCCCCTTGGTCAGGTAAGGATTGATGAGTACAGGAAGACCTGTGTTAACAGGACAACAATGGCATATCACGCGGACCCATTCATTCTTGCCAGCAATGCTACCCAGATTTTTCTTTGTGGAAGACCCCTTGCATAAGAACTGCCATGTAGTGATGCATGGGAAGAGAAGGGTAGTGGGTGTCGACGATGTTGCCGATGAGGACGAGTATGATGAATTTGATGAGTTGCCAGCCAAGGGATCACTCACTGGTGTAACAGAGAAGAGTAAAATCATCAGAAAACCCAAGTTCATTCGGGGTCAACGTAATGATCCCAGTTCCCCCATGTGCATGGGAATTATGCCGTAAGACTAGTCTTTATGCCTACCCTGCAACTTAATTCGTTCAATTTAGAACTATCGCGTGTATTGAATTTGTGAGTTATGCCCGTTTTTTGTGTTGATGTAAGAACCGTTAATATGTTGACCTTGATATGTTGTCAGCTCACGCAATGAATATGAACTATTTTTTGTTATTATTATTATTATATCATAGAGGTAGCACACTCAATTGATCTTACTACAGTATGTGTGAAAAAATATGCAATCTGGTTTGCGAATAGCACACGGTTCGTTGATGAAAGCCGTGTGCCGACCAGACCCCGCCCACGATCTGAGTCGTGCTTTCTGATTGGCCAGAACCCAAACCCCACGGATCGTACATCTGCACCGTTGGATGCTCCCAGATCGAACAGCGATCCTCATCCCTTTCGACAGCACATGCAGTTCCGGTTGTAATTTTATTTTTATGCACAAAATGCACGTTAATCTGAAAAAATGTCTTAAATATAGCTAACGATACCTGAAATGTGCCAGAAAATCAAACCCGTGGTATAATGGTGATTGCGTACCGAGGAAATTTTTATGAGGCCAAACGATGAAGTCACCGGCCACAGGAGTTTAAATTGACACGTCTCCTTTTTGAAACCATGATCCTTCATGTGAGATGCTCCGGTTTGGAAGGAGCGGTCATCAAAACTTGTGCCAGACTTTACCAATTTTTTTCCACGGGGTCGTGAGGGCACGCCACGGGCACGCATCAATTTTGATGATGTCCGAACTCCATCGAAATTTCCTGTAATTAAAATACCAACTAGGCCTATGCCAGTGGCCGCACCTCGCGGCCGAAATGTTTGTATCTTCTCCCCGCTTCTCGAACAAACGGATGAAAACTCACAAAGCGACACACAAATGATCTGTACACCTTCTTTGCTAGGCTGATAGTAAGGGGGTATCATAGCTAGTATCATGCATGCCAACTAGGCAATTTTGATGAGCTGTCATAGAATTAAATGAAGAAAGAGAGGGTTAAGTATCATATCATGAAACCGTGTCATAATAAATGCTATGCTACTATGTGTCATGCATGACAATAAATAAAGTACTGCATATGATACTACTCTATGATACTATGCATTAGACTAGCCACATTGGGAGTAACTTCAGCAGTAACATCGAGTCCAACTCAACAAATTTGCTTATGTGGCAATGAGTTAATGAGGAGAGAGGTAGTTTGAGTAACTTAGCTAGTTACTGTAACATCACATGTCCCAATGCAATATGAGTCTATAACCTAATAAATAAGGCTTTGCATGTTACCATACTTATGTTACTACCCACTATGAAAGGTAGTAACATAGTCTAGGGATATGTGTATGTTACTCTCCATTGTGGCTAGTTTTAGAGAAAGTATACAATAGAGTGACATAAATAGGCTATAAGGAATAGAATAATATATATGTGCTTATTAGTTGGAGGAAAGAGAAGAGGAGAGAGAAGAGAAGCGGGCTCTTGGTTAGTAGAGCCAGCTGCAACACGAGACCCAAGACACTTTGTGAGGATGTAAGGTGGGCCAACTATTGATAAACTAGTACATATTTAAAACTTGTTATTGTACATGCCGGCTAAGAGGTTGGCTATATATGACATGGCAACTTCTTATCGCCGACCGTTGGCCGTATTATTAACCATGCTCTAGTGAGGTAGCTAGTATATCATAGACTAGCTAGTATCATACTCCCTCCTTTCTTGCCGGTTTATAGGGCTCAATTCAAAAATCTCACCAACCAAGGTAGATGGTGAGTGGTGGAATACTTTTTGTAGTTTGCAAAAACACCCAATTAATGCTTTTGTTTTCCTAAAAAAATATGTTTACCAACGTATTAATTGCAATACATGCATGCATAAAGTATATGCATTGGTCAATTTTCTGTTAATACTTGCATGCAATGATTTAATGCACCTTGGAATCTGAACATGTGATGGGGAACAACCAAATTGAGCCTTATAAAATGGAAAAACTAAAATTTTGAGATAAGATAAACCGGAAAGGAGGGAGTATATATGCATGATACTAGTATATGATCGGTAATACCTCCGTAATGCGCGCATGCATAGTATCATGAGTTAGTATCTTAGGTTGCCTTATTAATTGCCATGCATGACACAAAGTAGTACAACATTTAATATGATACGGTATCATGATATGATACCACACCCTCTCTTTCCTCATTTAACTGTGTGCCACATCATCCAAAAAGTCTAGTTGGCATGCATGATACCGCTTGATACTCTCATATTACGACCAGCCTTAGGGTGGCCATAGTGGGGGTATCATAGCCGGTATCATGCACTCGGGAATAGCAAATATGATGATGTGGCAAAGAAGCAGTAACATAGGTAGATACCGTAACATATATAATAAATGTTATACTACTTTGTGTCATGCATGGCCATAAATACGGTCATCTATGATATATAGTACTCTATGATACTATATATGCACTATGAAGGTACGTACATAGTATCATACACTAGTATCATACACTAGTATCATATGCATGATACTATATATAGTATATGATATTCCCCACTATATAAGGCTGGCCATAGTGGTGGTATCATAGCCGACGATATCATGCACTCGGGAAAGGCAAGTATGCTGATGTGCCAAAGAATTAAATATATATAGAGAGGGTTAGAGTAACATATAGGTAGATACCGTATCATGTTAAATGTGATGCTAATTTGTGTCATGCATGGCAATAAATATGATATATGATACTATACTCTATGTATTATACTATGCACCATAATTAATTAAAGGTAGTATCATACACTAGTATCATATATATATGCATGATACTAGTACATGACACTCTCCACATGAGTAGCCTAAGTATATATAGCCTAACTAAAACACCCACATGTAGTTCTAGTAGGGTTTTTGACTTTAATTAATTATATGCACTAAAATGCAACGCAAGGTAAGTGCAAAGAATGACTTAAACATAGTAGACGACCTGAAATGGGCCGGAACGATGTAGCTAATAACTGAAGATTTGTAGTCCGAAGTGTCGCATCTACTTTTGGAAACTATGATCCTTCTTGTGATATGCTCCGGTATGGAAGGTGCGAGCACCAAAATTTGTGCCAAACTTTACCAATTTTTTCCATGCGATCGTGAGAGCACGCAACAGTGACACAATGATTTTCATTATTTTCCGGACTCTATATGCATTTCCTGAAATTAAAATACCAACAAGGCCTACGCCTCTGGCCGCACCCTGCGGCCGAACTGTTTGAATTTTTTTCCTGTTTCTCACACAATGTTGAAAACTCGCAAAGCGACACACAAATGATCTTGCTAACACGTATATATATATATATATATATAGGACAACACTATTCTAATCCTGGGATTAGAATAGTTATTTGGATCACAGCGCCCTATATAGGGCGATCGGTTGTTTCCCGAGATTCGAAACCCAGGTAACCAGTGCGCCCTACCTTATCCATACTGCCCACCACTACCCCGCGAACTTCTCCCCAACCACCGCTGCCTCCCTGTAACACCCCGGATGTAACTTTCCATAATTGTAACTCCAACTCTTGCCAATCTCGGCTATGTGTTATGATATTTTCCTTCGTGGTCGGGTGTTGTTTGTCGTTTTGCATTTTGTTCTTGTCATGCGTCTCATATCATGTCATCATGTGCATTGCATTTGCATACGTGTTCATCTCATGCATCCGAGCATTTTCCCCGTTGTCCGTTTTGCAATCCGGCACTCCCACCTCCTCCGGCGCACCCCTCTTGTCTTCTTTTCGTGAGCGGGTGTTGAACGTTCTCGGAATGGACCGAGGCTTGCCAAGTGGCCTTGGTATACCACCGGTAGACCACCGGTCAAGTTTCGTTCCATTTGGAGGTCGTTTGGTACTCCAACGGTTAACCGGGTAACCGCAAAGTCCATTTGTGTGTTGCAGCAAAACCCCTCTCTAAACAGCCCAAAACCCACCAAACTCTCTTCCATGGTCTAGGTCGTTCGATCACGATCGTGTGGGCGAAAATCGCACTCCGTTTGGAGTCTCCTAGCTCCCTCTAGCTATATATATGCATCCCTCCCGAAATACGTTCGCAGTCCAAACCCTAACCCGCTCCTCCGCGCCGCCGGACGTGTCCGGTCCGAGCCGGACAGATCGCGCCGCCGCCTCCAGCCAGTCCCGCGCCGCCACGTCAGCCTCGCCGCCGCCCATACGCCCGTGGCCCGCGGAGCCCATCCGGGGCCCGCGCGAGCCCGCCGCGCCGCCGCCTGGCCCGAGCGCCGCCCGGGCGCCTCGCCTCCCTCCGCCGCGGCCCCGCCGCCGCGCCCGCACCGGCTGGCCCCGCCGCCGTCCGCCGCTCCGCCCCGCCTCCGTCGCCGCCGCCGCACCCCCCGGGACTGCGCCCGTCGCCGTCCGTCCTCCGCCGCCCTCCCGCACCGGCCGGCGAGCCCCGCCGCCTCACCGCCGTCTCCGCCGCGCCCCGAGCTCCTCCTCTCCTCCGGCCTCCTCCGCTCCGGCCAGCAGCGGCCCCAGCGCCGGCGAGCCGACCTCGACCTCGGCCCGATCTGGATCGAACCGAAGGGTTGACTTTTTCTTCTCCTTTCCCAAAAATTTCTCCAAGTCTTCAAGTTTTTCACAATATCTTGCCATGTTCATTGCATCATAACTCTCTGCATATAGCTCCGTTTTGCGCGTGTAATATATAGAAATGTTCGCCTCGTGATGCTCTTTATTTTGTTCCATTGCACCATGTTCATTTGACTCCACCTTGATGCCCAAATCTCTGGTGCAAGAGTGCTAGTTGCTGTTATCTGCTGTTACTTATCAGAACATGAGGATTTGTTATTTTTGTTGCATTTAATCTGTGCATCTTATGGGCATGAGCTCTACATGTGTTTTGTTGCATGCCATGCCATCTTTCCAGGGGTGTATGCCATGTATTTTTGTGATCTCCCTGGTGACTAGCACAAGCATGCAAACTAGGCTCCGTAATGTTTCTGATTTCAGAGACAGTATTTTCTCTAAGTCTGTGACTGCTGTTATTTTGTTGCTATGTATCCATGTGTCTACAGAGAGATCCATGCTTATTTTGGAGATGTTCAGTAAGGATGTCTTGTAGATATTGTTGTAGTTGATCCATTCATGCCCTTGTTTGCAATTATGGAGAGCCATAGCATGACTCAATCTTGCTCTACTGTTTCTATAAAATATTTCTGGCAGATTGCTTACGTGTTATTCAATTTTGCCAAGGTTGTTGTAGTTGTTTCATACATGCTATGTAATTGCTCTTGCCATGGATAGCTTTATAAACATGCCATCTTGCTGTAGGTATTCTTTTTTTGTCATGCATTGCTCTGTAGTGAGTGCATCAAGCTCACCAAGAGGCCTTTATATTGTTGTTTCTGCCATGCTCTGTTTTCTGCCAAGTCTGAAACCTGTTAACAAAACTTGATATGTTTACATGGTTGCCATCATATCTTCTGGTCCTTTTTGGCTTATGGTCAGTAAGGGACTTTTGTCATATGCATTTAGTAGAATACTTCCATGCCTTGTTTTACTATGTTAAGTTCCTGCAGCATGTTGATTTCGTGCTCTGAACATTGCTACCTGATGCTGTTTTCTGCCATGTCCAGTAATTTCACCAAGTCTGTGAACCTGATATCTTTCGTACTTTTGCCATGCTTGTTTGAACCTGTTATGTTGTGATCTAGCTATAGCTCAGTGTTCATCTTTTGTCAAGCATCTCCTGTAGATTACTGCCATATGCTTTGTTGCTATATTGGAGTGTTGTAGCATAGTTTCTTGATGTATTCTAAGTGCTATCATGCTGTTAATCTCAGATTCGTGTCATTCGTGTTTTGCTTGCCATTTGCAAACCTTGCATCCGTTTCCGGTGATCTTTATATCGATTTCGACCGAAATCATCTCATCTTTTCAGTGGCATGCTTGGATTGCCAAGTTACTGCCTTGTTCATCATTTTTCTTCCGGAGCACGCATATGCATTGCATATCATGTCTTGCATATCATACATGTTTTGCATCATGTTGGTTGTGCATTTTCCGTGATTGATTGTGGTTCCGTTGCTTGTGTTCTTGTTGTGGGTAGAGCTGGGAGACGAGTTCGTGAACGAGGAACCTGTTGAGTACGCTTACGAGGATAAAGCTTTCGACAACTCTGAGAACCTTGCAGGCAAGATGACCATACCCTCGAAATCACTTCTATCTTTGCTTTGCTAGTTGTTCGTTCTATTGCCATGCTGCGCTACCTACCACTTGTTATATCATGCCTCCCATATTGCCATGTCAAGCCTCTAACCTGTTGGGGAACGTAGTAATTTCAAAAAAATTCCTACGCACACGCAAGATCATGGTGATGCATAGCAACGAGAGGGGAGAGTGTTATCCACGTACCCTCGTAGACCGACAGCGGAAGCGTTATCACAACGCGGTTGATGTAGTCGTACGTCTTCACGATCCGACCGATCAAGTACCGAACGTACGGCACCTCCGAGTTCTACACACGTTCAGCTCGATGACGTCCCTCGAACTCCGATCTAGCCGAGTGTTGAGGGAGAGTATCGTCAGCACGACGGCGTGGTGACGATGATGATGTTCCACCGACGCAGGGCTTCGCCTAAGCTCCGCAACGGTATTATCGAGGTGTAATATGGTGGAGGGGGGCACCGCACACGGCTAAGAGATCTCAAGGATCAATTGTTGTGTCTCTGGGGTGCCCCCCTGCCCCCGTATATAAAGGAGCAAGGGGGAGGCAGCCGGCCAAGGGGAGAGGCGCGCCATAGGGGGGAGTCCTACTCCCACCGGGAGTGGGACTCCTCCTTTCTTTGTGGGAGTAGGAGAAGGGAAGGGGGAAGGAGAAAGAAGGAAGGGTGCGCCCCCCTTCCCTAGTCCAATTCGGACCAGACCATGGGGAGGGGTGCGGCCACCTTTTGAGTCCTTTCTCTCCTTTCCCGTATGGCCCATTAAGGCCCAATACGAATTCCCGTAACTCTCCGCTACTCCGAAAAATACCCGAATCACTCGGAACCTTTCCGAAGTCCGAATATAGTCGTCCAATATATCGATCTTTACGTCTCGACCATTTCGAGACTCCTCGTCATATCCCCGATCTCATCCAGGACTCCGAACTCCTTCGGTACATCAAAACTCAATAAAACTGTCATCGTAACGTTAAGCGTGCGGACCCTACGGGTTCGAGAACTATGTAGACATGACCGAGACACGTCTCCGGTCAATAACCAATAGCGGGACCTGGATGCCCATATTGGCTCCCACATATTCTACGAAGAACTTTATCGGTCAGACCGCATAACAACATACGTTGTTCCCTTTGTCACCGGTATGTTACTTGCCCGAGATTTGATCGTCGGTATCTCGATACCTAGTTCAATCTCGTTACCGGCAAGTCTCTTTACTCGTTCCGTAACACATCATCCCGCAACTAACTCATTAGTCACAATGCTTGCAAGGCTTATAGTGATGTGCATTACCGAGTGGGCCCAGAGATACCTCTCCGACAATTGGAGTGACAAATCCTAATCTCGAAATATGCCAACCCAACAAGTACCTTTGGAGACACCTGTAGAGCACCTTTATAATCACCCATTTACGTTGTGACATTTGGTAGCACACAAAGTGTTCCTCCGGTAAACAGGAGTTGCATAATCTCATAGTCATAGGAACATGTATAAGTCATGAAGAAAGCAATAGCAACATACTAAACGATCGAGTGCTAAGCTAATGGAATGGGTCAAGTCAATCACGTCATTCTCCTAATGAGGTGATCTCGTTAATCAAATAACAACTTATGTCTATGGTTAGGAAACATAACCATCTTTGATTAACGAGCTAGTCAAGTAGAGGCATACTAATGACACTCTGTTTGTCTATATATTCACACATGTATTATGTTTCCGGTTAATACAATTCTAGCATGAATAATAAACATTTATCATGATACAAGGAAATAAATAATACTTTATTATTGCCTCTAGGGCATATTTCCTTCAGTCTCCCACTTGCACTAGAGTCAATAATCTAGATTACACCGTAATGATTCTTACACCCATGGAGCCTTGGTGCTGATCATGTTTTGCTCGTGGAAGAGGCTTAGTCAACGGGTCTGCAACATTCAGATCCGTATGTATCTTGCAAATTTCTATGTCTCCCACCTGGACTAAATCCTGGATGGAATTGAAGCGTCTTTTGATGTGCTTGGTTCTCTTGTGAAATCTGGATTCCTTTGCCAAGGCAATTGCACCAGTATTGTCACAAAAGATTTTCATAGGACCCGATGCACTAGGTATGACACCTAGATCGGATATGAACTCCTTCATCCAGACTCCTTCATTTGCTGCTTCCGAAGCAGCTATGTACTCCGCTTCACATGTAGATCCCGCCACGACGCTTTGTTTAGAACTGCACCAACTGACAGCTCCACCGTTCAATGTAAATACGTATCCGGTTTGCGATTTAGAATCGTCTGGATCAGTGTCAAAGCTTGCATCAACGTAACCATTTACGATGAGCTCTTTGTCACCTCCATATATGAGAAACATATCCTTAGTCCTTTTCAGGTATTTCAGGATGTTCTTGACCGCTGTCCAGTGATCCACTCCTGGATTACTTTGGTACCTTCCTGCTAGACTTATAGCAAGGCATACATCAGGTCTGGTACACAGCATTGCATACATGATAGAGCCTATGGCTGAAGCATAGGGGACATCTTTCATCTTCTCTCTATCTTCTACAGTGGTCGGGCATTGAGTCTTACTCAACTTCACACCTTGCAACACAGGCAAGAATCCTTTCTTTGCTTGATCCATTTTGAACTTCTTCAAAACTTTGTCAAGGTATGTGCTTTGTGAAAGTCCAATTAAGCGTCTTGATCTATCTCTATAGATCTTGATGCCCAATATAAACGCAGCTTCACCGAGGTCTTTCATTGAAAAACTCTTATTCAAGTATCCCTTTATGCTATCCAGAAATTCTATATCATTTCCAATCAGTAATATGTCATCCACATATAATATCAGAAATGCTATAGAGCTCCCACTCACTTTCTTGTAAATACAGGCTTCTCCAAAAGTCTGTATAAAATCAAATGCTTTGATCACACTATCAAAGCGTTTATTCCAACTCCGAGAGGCTTGCACCAGTCCATAAATGGATCGCTGGAGCTTGCACACTTTGTTAGCTCCCTTTGGATCGACAAAACCTTCTGGTTGCATCATATACAACTCTTCTTCCAGAAATCCATTCAGGAATGCAGTTTTGACATCCATTTGCCGAATTTCATAATCATAAAATGCGGCAATTGCTAACATGATTCGGACAGACTTAAGCATCGCTATGGGTGAGAAGGTCTCATCGTAGTCAATCCCTTGAACTTGTCTAAAACCTTTCGCAACAAGTCGAGCTTTATAGACAGTAACATTACCATCAGCGTCAGTCTTCTTCTTGAAGATCCATTTATTTTCAATGGCTTGCCGATCATTGGGCAAGTCAACCAAAGTCCATACTTTGTTCTCATACATGGATCCCATCTCAGATTTCATGGCCTCAAGCCATTTTGCGGAATCTGGGCTCACCATCGCTTCTTCATAGTTCGTAGGTTCGTCATGGTCTAGTAACATAACTTCCAGAATAGGATTACCGTACCACTCTGGTGTGGATCTTACTCTGGTTGATCTACGAGGTTCAGTAATAACTTGATCTGAAGTTTCATGATCATCATCATTAACTTCCTCACTAATTGGTGTAGGTGTCTTAGAAACTGGTTTCTGTGATGAACTACTTTCCAATAAGGGAGCAGGTATAGTTACCTCATCAAGTTCTACTTTCCTCCCACTCACTTCTTTCGAGAGAAACTCCTTCTCTAGAAAATTTCCGAATTTAGCAACAAAAGTTTTGCCTTCGGATCTGTGATAGAAGGTATACCCAACAGTCTCCTTTGGGTATCCTATGAAGACACATTTCTCCGATTTGGGTTCGAGCTTATCAGGTTGAAGTTTCTTCAGATAAGCATCGCAGCCCCAAACTTTAAGAAACGACAACTTTGGTTTCTTGCCAAACCACAGTTTATAAGGCGTCGTCTCAACGGATTTTGAGGTGCCCTATTTAACGTGAATGCAGCCGTCTCTAAAGCATAACCCCAAAACGATAGCGGTAAATCAGTAAGAGACATCATAGATCGCACCATATCTAGTAAAGTGCGATTACGACGTTCGGACACACCATTACGCTGTGGTGTTCCGGGTGGCGTGAGTTGCGAAACTATTCCGCATTGTTTCAAATGTAGACCAAACTCGTAACTCAAATATTCTCCTCCACGATCTGATCGTAGAAAATTTATTTTCTTGTTACGATGATTTTCAACTTCACTCTGAAATTCTTTGAATTTTTCAAATGTTTCAGACTTATGTTTCATTAAGTAGATATACCCATATCTGCTTAAATCATCTGTGAAGGTGAGAAAATAACGATATCCGCCACGAGCCTCAACATTCATCGGACCACATACATCTGTATGTATGATTTCCAACAAATCTGTTGCTCTCTCCATAGTTCCGGAGAACGGTGTTTTAGTCATCTTGCCCATGAGGCACGGTTCGCAAGTACCAAGTGATTCATAATCAAGTGGTTCCAAAAGTCCATCAGTATGGAGTTTCTTCATGCGCTTTACACCGATATGACCTAAATGGCAGTGCCACAAATAAGTTGCACTATCATTATCAACTCTGCATCTTTTGGTTTCAATATTATGAATATGTGTATCATTACTATCGAGATTCAACAAAAATAGACCACTCTTCAAGGGTGCATGACCATAAAAGATATTACTCATATAAATAGAACAACCATTATTCTCTGATTTAAATGAATAACCGTCTCGCATCAAACAAGATCCAGATATAATGTTCATGCTCAACGCTGGCACCAAATAACAATTATTTAGGTCTAAAACTAATCCCGAAGGTAGATGTAGAGGTAGCGTGCCGACCGCGATCACATCGACTTTGGAACCATTTCCCACGCGCATCATCACCTCGTCCTTAGCCAATCTTCGCTTAATCCGTAGCCCCTGTTTCGAGTTGCAAATATTAGCAACAGAACCAGTATCAAATACCCAGGTGCTACTGCGAGCATTAGTAAGGTACACATGTATATCACATATACCTTTGTTCACCTTGCCATCCTTCTTATCCGCCAAATACTTTGGGCAGTTCCGCTTCCAGTGACCAGTTTGCTTGCAGTAGAAGCACTCAGTTTCAGGCTTAGGTCCAGACTCGGGTTTATTCTCCTGAGCAGCAACTTGTTTGCTGTTCTTCTTGAAGTTCCCTTTCTTCTTCCCTTTACCCTTTTTCTTGAAACTGGTGGTCTTATTGACCATCAACACTTGATGCTCCTTTTTGATTTCTACCTCCGCAGCCTTTAGCATTGCGAAGAGCTCGGGAATTGTCTTACTCATCCCTTGCATATTATAGTTCATCACGAAGCTCTTGTAGCTTGGTGGCAGTGATTGAAGAATTCTGTCAATAACGCTATCATCCGAAAGATTAACTCCCAGTTGAATTAAGTGATTGTTATACCCAGACATTTTGAGTATATGCTCACTGACAGAACTATTCTCTTCCATCTTGCAGCTGAAGAACTTATTGGAGACTTCATATCTCTCAATTTGGGCATTTGCTTGAAATATTAACTTCAACTCCTGGAACATCTCATATGCTCCATGACGTTCGAAACGTCGTTGAAGACCCGGTTCTAAGCCGTAAAGCATGGCACACTGAACTATCGAGTAGTCATCAGCTTTGCTCTGCCAGACGTTCATAACATCTGGTGTTGCTCCTGCAGCAGGCCTGGCACCCAGCGGTGCTTCCAGGACGTAATTCTTCTGTGCAGCAATGAGGATAATCCTCAAGTTACGGACCCAGTCCGTGTAATTGCTACCATCATCTTTCAACTTTTCTTTCTCAAGAAACGCATTAAAATTCAACGGAACAACAGCACGGGCCATCTATCTACAATTAACATAGACAAGCAAAATACTATCAGGTACTAAGTTCATGATAAATTCAAGTTCAATTAATCATATTACTTAAGAACTCCCACTTAGATAGACATCCCTCTAATCCTCTAAGTGATCACGTGATCCATATCAACTAAACCATGTCCGATCATAACGTGAGATGGAGTAGTTTCAATGGTGAACATCACTATGTTGATCATATCTACTATATGATTCACGCTCGACCTTTTGGTCTCCGTGTTCCGAGGCCATATCTGTTATATGCTAGGCTCGTCAAGTTTAACCTGAGTATTCCGCGTGTGCAACTGTTTTGCACCCGTTGTATTTGAACGTAGAGCCTATCACACCCGATCATCATGTGGTGTCTCAGCACGAAGAACTTTCGCAACGGTGCATACTCAGGGAGAACACTTATACTTTGATAATTTAGTGAAGGATCATCTTATAATGCTACCGTCAAACAAAGCAAGATAAGATGCATAAAGGATTAACATCACATGCAATCAATATAAGTGATATGATATGGCCATCATCATCTTGTGCTTGTGATCTCCATCTCCGAAGCACCGTGCTTGTGATCTCCATCTCCGAAGCACCGTCATGATCACCATCGTCACCGGCGCGACACCTTGATCTCCATCGTAGCATCGTTGTCGTCTCGCCAACTTATTGCTTTTACGACTATCGCTACCGCTTAGTGATAAAGTAAAACTATTACATGGCGATTGCATCTCATACAATAAAGCGACAACCATATGGCTCCTGCCAGTTGCCGATAACTCGGTTACAAAACATGATCATCTCATACAACACATTATATCACATCATGTCTTGACCATATCACATCACAACATGCCCTGCAAAAACAAGTTAGACGTCCTCTACTTTGTTGTTGCATATTTACGTGGCTGCTACGGGCTTAGCAAGAACCGTTCTTACCTACGCATCAAAACCACAACGATAGTTTGTCAAGTTGGTGCTGTTTTAACCTTCGCAAGGACCGGGCGTAGCCACACTCGGTTCAACTAAAGTGAGAGAGACACACACCCGCCGGTCACCTTTAAGCAATGAGTGCTCGCTACGGTGAAACCAGTCTCGCGTAAGCGTACGCGTAATGTCGGTCCGGGCCGCTTCATCTCACAATACCGCTGAACCAAAGTATGACATGCTGGTAAGCAGTATGACTTATATCGCCCACAACTCACTTGTGTTCTACTCGTGCATAGCATCAACGCATAAAACCAGGCTCTGATGCCACTATTGGGGAACGTAGTAATTTCAAAAAAATTCCTACGCACACGCAAGATCATGGTGATGCATAGCAACGAGAGGGGAGAGTGTTGTCCACGTACCCTCGTAGACCGACAGCGGAAGCGTTATCACAACGCGGTTGATGTAGTCGTACGTCTTCACGATCCGACCGATCAAGTACCGAACGTACGGCACCTCCGAGTTCTACACATGTTCAGCTCGATGACGTCCCTCGAACTCCGATCCAGCCGAGTGTTGAGGGAGAGTATCGTCAGCACGACGGCGTGGTGACGATGATGATGTTCCACCGACGCAGGGCTTCGCCTAAGCTCCGCAACGGTATTATCGAGGTGTAATATGGTGGAGGGGGGCACCGCACACGGCTAAGAGATCTCAAGGATCAATTGTTGTGTCTCTGGGGTGCCCCCCTGCCCCCGTATATAAAGGAGCAAGGGGGAGGCAGCCGGCCAAGGGGAGAGGTGCGCCATAGGGGGGAGTCCTACTCCCACCGGGAGTGGGACTCCTCCTTTCCTTGTGGGAGTAGGAGAAGGGAAGGGGGAAGGAGAAAGAAGGAAGGGTGCGCCCCCCTTCCCTAGTCCAATTCGGACCAGACCATGGGGAGGGGTGCGGCCACCTTTTGAGGCCTTTCTCTCCTTTCCCGTATGGCCCATTAAGGCCCAATACGAATTCCCGTAACTCTCCGCTACTCCGAAAAATACCCGAATCACTCGGAACCTTTCCGAAGTCCGAATATAGTCGTCCAATATATCGATATTTACGTCTCGACCATTTCGGGACTCCTCGTCATATCCCCGATCTCATCCGAGACTCCGAACTCCTTCGGTACATCAAAACTCAATAAAACTGTCATCGTAACGTTAAGCGTGCGGACCCTACGGGTTCGAGAACTATGTAGACATGACCGAGACACGTCTCCGGTCAATAACCAATAGCGGGACCTGGATGCCCATATTGGCTCCCACATATTCTACGAAGATCTTTATCGGTCAGACCGCATAACAACATATGTTATTTCCTTTGTCACCGGTATGTTACTTGCCCGAGATTTGATCGTCGGTATCTCGATACCTAGTTCAATCTCGTTACCGGCAAGTCTCTTTACTCGTTCCATAACACATCATCCCGCAACTAACTCATTAGTCACAATGCTTGCAAGGCTTATAGTGATGTGCATTACCGAGTGGGCCCAGAGATACCTCTCCGACAATTGGAGTGACAAATCCTAATCTCGAAATACGCCAACCCAACAAGTACCTTTGGAGACACCTGTAGAGCACCTTTATAATCACCCATTTACGTTGTGACGTTTGGTAGCACACAAAGTGTTCCTCCGGTAAACGGGAGTTGCATAATCTCATAGTCATAGGAACATGTATAAGTCATGAAGAAAGCAATAGCAACATACTAAACGATCGAGTGCTAAGCTAACGGAATGGGTCAAGTCAATCACGTCATTCTCCTAATGAGGTGATCTCGTTAATCAAATAACAACTTATGTCTATGGTTAGGAAACATAACCATCTTTGATTAACGAGCTAGTCAAGTAGAGGCATACTAGTGACACTCTGTTTGTCTATATATTCACACATGTATTATGTTTCCGGTTAATACAATTCTAGCATGAATAATAAACATTTATCATGATACAAGGAAATAAATAATACTTTATTATTGCCTCGAGGGCATATTTCCTTCATAACCATCCTTTCCTAGCAAACCGTTGTTTGGCTAAGTTACCGCTTTTGCTCAACCCTTCTTATAGCGTTGCTAGTTGCAGGTGAAGTTGAAGTTTGTTCCATGTCGGAACACGGATATGTTGGGATATCACAATATCTCTTATTTAATTAATGCATCTATATATTTGGTAAAGGGTGGAAGGCTCGGCCTTATGCCTGTTGTTTTGTTCCACTCTTGCCGCCCTAGTTTCTATCATACCGGTTTTATGTTCCTTGAGTTTGCGTTCCTTACGCGGTTGGGTGATTTATGGGACCCCCTTGACAGTTCGCCTTGAATAAAACTCCTCCAGCAAGGCCCAACTTTGGTTTTACCATTTGCCACCTAAGCCTTTTCCCCCGGGTTTTCGCGAGCCCGAGGGTCATCTTTATTTAAACCCCCGGGCCAGTGTTCCTCTGAGTGCTGGTCCAAACTAGAGCCCTTTGCAGCGCCACCTTGGGGAAACTCGAGGATTGGTTTTAGTTGTACGGACTGCTCATCCGGTGTGCCCTGAGAACGAGATATGTGCAGCTCCTATCGGGATTTGTCGGCACATTCGGGCGTCTTTGCTGGTCTTGTTTTACCTTTGTCGAAATGTCTTGTAAACCGGGATTCCGAGACTGATCGGGTCTTTCCGGGAGAAGGTTTATCCTTCGTTGACCGTGAGAGCTTATAATGGGCTAAGTTGGGACACCCCTGCAGGGTAATATCTTTCGAAAGCCGTGCCCGCGGTTATGAGGCAGATGGGAATTTGTTAATGTCTGGTTGTAGAGTACTTGTCACTTGATCCAAGTAAAATACATCAACTGTGTGTGTAGCCGTGATGGTCTCTTCTCGGCGGAGTCCGGGAAGTGAACACGGTTTGAGTTATGAATGACGTAAGTAGGAGTTCAGGATCACTTCTTGGTCATTACTAGATGACGACCGTTCCGTTGCTTCTCTTCTCGCTCTCTTTTGCGTATGTTAGCCACCATATATGCTTAGTGCCTGCTGCTGCTCCACCTCATTACACCATCCTCTCCTATAAGCTTAAATAGTCTTGATCTCGCGGGTGTGAGATTGCTGAGTCCTCATGACTCATAGATTCTACCAAAACAGTTGCAGGTGCCGACGATGCCAGTGCAGATGATGAAATCGACCTCAAGTGGGAGTTCGACGAGGAACGTGGTCATTACTATGTGTCTTTTCCTGATGATCAGTAGTGGAGCCCAGTTGGGACGATCGGGGATCTAGCATTTGGGGTTGTCTTATTTTCATTTGAATTTTGACCGTAGTCGGTCTATGTGTGGATTATGGTTGATGCATGAATTATATTTATGTATT
Organism: Aegilops tauschii subsp. strangulata; assembly: GCF_002575655.3. Classification (NCBI taxonomy): domain Eukaryota; kingdom Viridiplantae; phylum Streptophyta; class Magnoliopsida; order Poales; family Poaceae; genus Aegilops; species Aegilops tauschii. The sequence goes on from NC_053035.3 coordinate 68,726,364, forward strand.
GTGTGAAGTGGCGATTGTAAGCCAACTCTCGTTATCCTATTCTTGTTCATTACATGGGATTGTGTGAAGATGACCCTTCTTGCGACTAAACCACAATGCGGTTATGCCTCTAAGTCGTGCCTCGACACGTGGGAGATATAGCCGCATCGTGGGCGTTACACTCCCCGTCTCCCGGCGCGCTACCGCCCACACCACGGCTCCTCGCCTCCCCGCCGCCCGACGCGTCGCCTCCCCGCTGCTCGACGCGCCGCCGTCCCACCCCACGGCGCACCACCTCCCGGCAGGCCACCGTCCCCACGCCTCGGCGCATCGCCTCCCGGCAAGCCGCCGTCCCCACGCCACGGTGCATCGCCTCCCCGCCGCCAAACACGCCGCCGCGTCACCTCCTGGCACAGCTCCACCCCGCCTCCCAGCGCACCGGCGCCGCGAATCATGCGTGCCTCGCGTCCCTCGCGTGTTGGCCACCGCGTGCATCACGCCCGCCCCCACCACCTGAACATCGATCCAGTCGAGGGGCGGCAAGATCCAACCGTCCGCGACCCTCGAAGAGGCACGGGAAGCGGCGTGCGGCGGATTCCCTCCTGCTGACAACCGATGGATTCGTTGCCTCCGCCGCCGTTCTCCTGGGCGACCATGCCGGACGCCGCTGAACCGCTTGCTGGATCCTTATCTTCCCCACGTCCTGCATCACGCGACGCCGCTGGACTTCGAACTGCATGGTAGCTTCCTTCCTCGAGGACAGCCTGCCGGTTTCTCTTGATCTTGCCCCAAAATCTCGATATAGCCATCACCTAGTTTGGCCTCGCAATCCACTTGAGTTCCATGTTTTTTCTTTGTTCAGAATAGCTTCAGTTAAATGTGTGTGTGCTGATGTGTTTGTCTGTGATGCGTGCTCCCGTCCTCCCACCCTGAAAATGCACCGACGCCGAATTTTCTTATTGTTTAGCCACAATAGTCTTTCTTGATGCCTGCTCTTTTTACAGTGCCTAACTAATGCTTGTTGATAATGGTGCATGATGTTGCCTGTATAATACAGTGTGCGGCTTTGAATTGATGGTGCTTGCTGATGCAATGATCGGTGCTTTGTTTCTATTCTAAAGCCTGAAAGGTTTTTATTTTCATTTGGTGATCTTGTTCTATACATGACCACTTGGTCGATGTTGTGTTGTTTCTTGATGGCATATTATTTGTTATAACTAAATCTGCTCTGCTTATTTCTTCCTAGCATCTCCTTGGCTCTTGTAATGTTGATTGCTCTGGTTGTAAAATGTACGTGGTCTGATGTTTGTTATGTGATTGAAATACGGTGCAAAACTAGGTGGAGTTGTTCCTCACATATGTATGTTCTCGACATGGTTGAAGCTTCATAGGACTTTTTTCCTTTTCAATGTCAGAAGTTAACTCGCGAAAAAGGTTCCTTAACCTCATTTACAGGAGAAAGTACACATAAAACCCGAGGTTCAAAATTTTTAACTACAATTGTTTGTGTCTGAAAGAAAAAGTGCATGAAAGTTCGGAATTGGTAAAATTAGAAGGAACGACAACACTAAGAAACATCAATATGTTTGTTGCGAAAACAGCCCCCCATATATAGTGAAAGTTCACGCTAAAAAAATCCATGAAGTTGAAGAAGTTCAAAATAATAGACAACAATTCGTGTTTATAAAAGAACGATTTTCCCATTTTAAATAATAAACAAGGAAGTTCAAATTAAAAAAGGTAAGCAGTTTGATGTTAATAAAAACAATCAAATTTTTCTATGGCTAAAGAAACCCAGATTACATTTTTTAGAATTTCCACGTTTCTAAAAATATAAAATCACGAAGTTCAATTTGAAAATAAGCGAACAGTCCAGTGAGTATAGAACCCTAGTGTTTTCCTATTTCTAAAAAAAACCAAGAAGTTCAAATTAAAATTACAGAGCAGTTCAAAATTTTATTAAAAAAATCAGATTTTCCTCATTTCTAAAAAAACCATAAAATTCAAATTAAATTAACGGAGCCGTTCAATGTTTGTTATAAAACTGGGATTTTCACGTCCATCTTCTCATGGATTTTGTATTCCTGAAATCTTTCTCATTGATTAAAATGTCAATCCTTCCATCACATTTTTATTTTGGTTTTTTTTACTACCAAATTCTTTTTCATGGGTTACCTCGGAAAAATTTAATCAGCTTCGTTTTAAATGTAGCAAGTTTATTTAAAAATGTGAAAAGTTCACACGGAGAAAAAGAAAGGTCACACACGATTAGAAGATCAATTTTTTTAAATGCAAACGAGTTCCTTTGAGTAACTTTAAATGCTAATAAGTAACATTGAATAACCGAGAAGTTCAACTTAAAAAACAGAGAAGTTCGAAGCTTTTAAAAAGTTAAAAAAAATTCTCGTTACTAAAGAATAAAACAAAGAAGTTTAAATTAAAATAAAGGAACAACTAAAAAAAGCTTTAATAGAGTTTCCACATTTTTAAAAACAATAAGCTCAAACTAAAAGAGCCAAGAAGTTCAAGATAAAAGAATAAAATGGTTTAATGTATATAAAAATGATTTCTTTTCTATTTTTAAAAATAAAACCAAGAAGGTCAAATTGAAATAATATAGCGGTTCAATTTTTTAATATAAAACATATTTCTCCAATTCTAGCAACACTCCTAGAAGCTCAAACAAAAAACTAGGAGTTCAAATATAATATAACGGAGCGGTTCAATATTTATTATTAAATTAGAATTTTCCTCGTTATAAAAGAATAACCAAAGAAGGCCAAATAAAAAATAGAGCAACTCAAAATTTATAGAGAAAATGGGTTTTCCTTGTTTCTACAAAAAAACTTAGACGTTCAAATTTGAGTAACTGACAAGTTCAATGTTTCTAACAATACCAAGAAGGTCAAATTTAAAAAATGAGTAGTTCAAAAAGTTTACAAAAATAGATTTTCCCTTTGTTAAAAAAATACCTAGAAATTTGAATTTAAATAAGTGAGTGGTTTGATATTTATTACATAATAAGGACTTTTCCCCTATACAAATGAATAACAGCAAAAAATCCTAATTAAAAAATGAAGTTGTTTGATGTTTGTAAAAATCTTAGATTTTCCCCGATACTAAAGATTTGATGCATATTAAAAACTCAGTTTTTTCTCTTTACTAAATAATAAAACCAAAGAAGTTCAACGTTTAAAAGTAGAGCGTTTGATATTTATTTGAAAAACTCAGTTTTTTTGGTTACTAAAGAATAAGACCAATAAGATCTATTCGAAATAACGAAGAAGTTCAATGTTTCTAACAAAACTCCATTTTTACATTTCTAAAAAGAACACAAAGAAGTTGAAAAAGAAAGTTAGAGCGGTTCGATGTCTATAAAAAACTCAAAAAAATTCGTTACTAAAGTGAAATAGAGAGAAGTTCAAATTGACAACAGACGGAAGTTCACGTACTGCATGGTGTGTGTTTTGTATGAGAAAATAGGAGTAAAAAGGTGAAGTCCAAAAATTTTGTTGCTAGAAGTTCAAGTGCACAGACCGGGAAAATTCAAAAAGTTCCTCTTGTTCAACAAGTTTCCACAACGGAAAGCTCAAATTAAAATAACAAAAAAAAGTTTAGAAAATTTAATTAGAAAAAGAATGTGGAGGGGGTCCAATATTTATGACAAAACTAGGATATTTTGATGCTAAAATAAATAAACCAAGAAGTCCAAATTATAAAAAAAAAAGTTCAATATTTATAAAAAAACACAGGTTTTCTTCGTTACTAAAGAATAAAATTAAAGAAGTTCAAATTAAAAAAAGGAGTAGTTTGATGTTTACGGAAAACTCAAATTCTTTCCATTTCTAGGAAAAATAAAAGTATGAGGTTCAATTTAAAAAAAATGTTTGATGCTTATTTGAAAACATATTTTTTCTAAGAATAAGACTAAGAAGTTCAATTTGAAATAACAGAGAAGTTCGAAGTATATAAAAAACTTAGATTTGTTGCAAGAAGTTCACGTGCACCTCCGTGCACGGTTCAGAATTTTTATCGCGGGACGTTCGACCTCCAATTATATGTTTTAAAATCACAAAAAATGACGTTCGACCTTCAATTGTGTGTAATTCGACGTATACGCAAAAATGTGACAGAAGTTCATAGTGAAAACATCGAGAAGTTCAAGTACTGCAAGGAATGCATTTCAGGTGAGAATAAAAGTATAAAAAATAAAAGCTTAAAAGGTTGTTGACAGAAGTTCAAGTGCTCTGTCCGGGGAAATTCAAAAATTCTTGCGAGAGAGGTTCACCTTGTATTTCCATGTCCGAAAATATTTGCGTTTTAAAATAATTCTCTCAATCCACGAAGAAGTTCAGTTATTATTTGGGAGCAATTTGATTTCAAAAAGAAAATAAAAATTCAAATTATAAAAATGGAAAAGGTTCATGTACTACATGGTGTGTGTTTAATATGAGAAAAGTGAATTAAAAGGCAAGGTCCAATTTTCTTGTTGTTATAAGTTCAAGTACTCGGTCGGAGAAAGTTAAAAAAATATTGTGAGAGATGTTTGTACAAAAGGAATATCATTTGTGTAACACTGACGAATGTATGAGAAAATTACAAATGAAAATACGTCACAGAAGTTCAACGTGAAAACAGCAGGAAGTTCAACTACTACACTGAATGAATTTCAGATGTAAAACTTTTAAAATCGTCGCGAGTATGAAAAAATTATCAACACAAAAAGTTGCGTGTTTACAGCAGCTTTCCATTGGTATATTACTTGCTCAATTCCGGTGAGTAAATGGAGAGCTATGAGCAGTGGATGGAGATCTACAAGCAAAGAAAGCACGTGAAAAATAGAGTGAAGTTCAAGTACACACGTCGAGAAGTTCAAGTTCTTCACGCGGTGCATTTTCGACGAATCTGTTTCGCGATAAAGGCAGAACGAATGATCTCGGCATTTTCAAAGTTATTTGAAAACAACTAAGAATCAGAGAAAACCGTCAACATGAAAAAGTTTTGCATTTTCCGTAGCTTTTTAACGGTATATTATTCGCCCTATTCCGATAAAGTTTGTAGAAAATATGGTGAAAATACGTTTTTTCCATTTTCGAAATTGACTTAAAACCGTAAAAAATTGGGAGAAACAATACATACCAAAAAAATTCGCGTTTGTTCAAGCTTTTCAACGCCGTATCATTTGCTGCATTCGGACTCACGGTTAGAAAATGAGCTCGAAAATACGAACTCGGTAGGACTTGTACCGTTTTCTAAATTATTCTTAAACCGTTCAAAATTAGAAAAAACTTTGAACATGAAAAAGTAGCGAATTTTCATAAGATTTCCAACGCCATATCATTTGTCTCAATTGGATTAGCCATTTATAAATGACATCAAAAATATGAACTCGTCTGTTCGGTTTGCGAAATTTTACGTTTTTCCAAATTACTCTTTAACCATAGGGAATTAGAGAAAACTTTCAACATGTAGAAGGAGCGGTTTTGTAGCAGCTTTCCAATGCCATATTATTTGCCTCATTCCGATAAAAGGTTTAGAAATGCGATCGAAAATACGATTCACGTTTTTTGTGTGAAGAAAAAACGGTTTTCAAAACTGCTCTTAAACTGCTTACATTTTGACAAAAATTTAAGTTGGATGATGATACTGGTGTCCATAGCTTTCCAACGGTATATCGCAAGCCCCGTTTGGGCAATGTTGGCAGAAGTTCAACCTAGTTCAGAGGGAAGTTCAACATACTACTAGCGGGCAGGTCAGGTTGTGATCAGAATATTATTCTCATCCCGTGATCAGAATAGTGTTTATGTATATGTATATGTGAGTGTTTATGTATATGTATATGTGTGTGTATATATATATATACAGCCGGTCTATTCTGCTAATATTAGCAGAATAACTATTCTGATAACACTTCCGCACTGCACGCTCAACGCAAGTGCACGTCATTGTTTGAACCAAGTGTGCTGCAGTACTCAAGCGAGTGAACTTCCCGTCGCAAAAAACTGCACGCTGTGTTTTTCGGTACCTTTTTCGCTTTATTTTTTAATCGTTTATCGGAACGAGGCGTGTAATATACCGTTGAAAAGCTACCGACTAGGCGCTACTTCGCCATGTTGAACACTTTCCGAGATTCCTCACGGTTTAAGAGCAGTTTTGAAAACGGTGCGGCCCACAACGAGTAGCAGCGAGTGTTTTTTCGTGTTTTTCTAAACCGCTCGTCGGAATGAAGCAAATGATGCACCGTTGGAAAGATATCGTCGAGGCGCATCCTTTTCATATCTATTATTTTCTCTAACTCGTTACGGTTTAAGAGTAGTTTCAAATTTACTAAATCGCGGAATTCTGTTTTTTTAGATTTTTTCAAATTTTCGGTACTGTTTTTGCTCCAATTTTTGAACCGTTCGTCCAAACAAGGCGTATGATACGCCATTGGAAGCTACGGATGAGGCGCAACTTTCATATGTTGAAATGTTTTTGAGATTCCTTACGGTTTTTAGTTAATTTTGAAAATCATGCGGCTGACGAAGAGAGGCAGCGGCCGTTTTTCGCGAAATTTTTACAAACCGCTGGTCGAAATGGTTCAAATTATACACCATTGGAAAGATATCGACAAGGCGCAACTTTTTCATGTAGAACACTTTCTCCGATTGCTTACGGTTTAAGAGCAATTTTGATTTTTAATGAAATGCGGACACTCTGTTTTTTCGCGACACCAAAATCATCGTGTGTACTGCATTAGATAGATGAACCCACTGCTTCAGACTGAAAACCGCACATCATCAGACAGTCAAGTGAACTTCATGGTTTCTCTCGTCATTTTTCTAACTTTTTTATGAAACACGAAACACCTTGTGATGTAACTTTTTTATGAAACACGAAACACCTTGTGATGAGTGCAGTGCACATCAAAGGTAAAGTGAACCACAACAGAAATCAAAGTGGGCTGCGTGCCTTTTTTTGTTTTCAAACTATAGTTTTAGAAATTCGTTCGAACTGAATTTTCGAGGCCAGTGTACTACATTTTTTCCAAAACGCCTTTTTGAAGTTTGCATGTTTGAGATTAGTGAACTTCACTATTATTATTTTTTTTCTTCTCACTTTTTTATGAATGCATCATGGATGCTGAGACAAGGCAAGTGTACTGCATCAACGATTTTCTACAGAATGAACCACAAAGCACTTCCTGCGCCCACGCACCGGACTGCAAGTGCACCAAAACGAACCACATGAATACATTGCTCGAACTACAACAAAATCATACATATAGACATGTATACTCCCATCGCACAACAAAACGAGCACCGGACGTCTCCTAGAAGCTAACATCACTTCAAGATTACAAACAAAACAAAAATGAACCACAACATCCGTCAAAAGACAAAGTTAGTTTCCCGCAGCCGTGAGGGTGAGCCGCCCATGAACCGCCACAAAATGGGAAGGAGTGCACTGTAGCAGGACCAGAGTGCACCACTTCCCCCACCGGAGTGCACTGCAGCAGGACCAGAGTGCACCACTGCCCCCACTGGAGTGCACTGCAGCAGGACCAGAGTGCACCACTGCCCCCACCGGAGTGCACTGCAGCTCCGAACTCCACCATCTGAGCTGCTCACACCCCTGATGTGGGATGCATCCTACAACAAAGCGGTCACCGGCGCACTGCTACACACACCCAAGCACACTACTGAACAGCGATACAGCTAACCTACACACGCCACCGGATTGCAAGCATGGTCGCCAGTGGACTGGACATCCAGCCGCACCGCACTGCGCCCCAATAGTGCCCAAGTGAAATCAGAAAAAGCAACAAAAAATGATGGGGAGGAGAGGACGCTCGAGGGCGGTGGTTGCAGCGCCGTGACTGGCGACGAGGGAGGACGGCAGAGGCAAGCGGTGGCCCGCGAACCTGCACGAAGACGGGGCTGGGACCGAGCTGTACTGGTGCCTCAACTGAGCTGCATGAGGTGGGCCGCGCCAGAGCACCACGGATGGCGCAGATGAGGCACTGGCCGAAGACCGCCACGAAGAGGAGAGAGCTCGTCCTCGGTGTTTTCAGGTGGGGGCGGTGCGGCTCAGGGGAGGGAAGAACTCGGATCCGACAAGGGATTCATGGGTCCGTGGCCAGTGAAGATGTGGTCGGGGTCGGAGCTCGCAGCGGTGGGTGCGGAGAAGAAGAAGGCGGGGCGGTGCCGGCCACCATCACGAGGGAACGGCTGAGGAGCTCATGCACTGCTCGATGCCGGATCCGGCAGCCGGCGGGCATCTACCCCGAGCGCAGATCGGGGTGGCGTTCAGGTGAAGGAATGGGGAGGGGACGGCCGCCGATGGGAGAGCCTGGCCGGATCCAGCCGGGGCTGTGCGCGGTGGAGGTGGGGGTGCCTGTGGCGGCGCTGTGTGGTGGCTGTGGCCGCGGCGGAGCAGGACATGGTGGGCGATGGGCTGTGGCGGGGCGGGACATGGTGGGGCGGCGGCGGGGCGGGACGTGGTGGGCGACGGCGGGGCGGGATGTGGTTGGCGGCGGCGACTGGGATGGGTGGGAGGTGGATCGAGAGGAAGGTGGGGGTGGGTCATGGGGAATGGGTCTGGGAGTTTTTTTGTTAAATTTTGTTTTTGCGGGGAGCTACGTGTTCGGTTCGGTGCGCGGGGCGGTGCGTTGTTGTTAGCAGAATAAGAATTAGTGTTAGTAGAATAAGGTCTTAAGGGGTGTTATTAGAATAGACCCATATATATATATATACAAACGAGATCTTTTTTTGCATATTCAAAGTTTGAGATTGCTAGCGAGGCCCGCCGCCTGGTAAAATGTACCAGAAAATCAAACCATAGGGTACAATCGTGATTTCTTACCGTGGAAAAAAATTGGAGGCGAAACGATGAACTCATGTTTTCATTCAAACAAAAATATGATGTTAGGTAATGTAAATGTTTTCAAATAGCACACGGTTTATTCACGAAAGCTGTGTGTCCACTAAACTGTGGCCGATGCCCCCCTCTGCCACGCGCGCGATCTAAGTCATGCGTTCTGATTGGCCAGAACCCAAACCCCACGGATCGTACGTCTGCACTATTGGATTCTCCTTGATCGAACGGCGATCCTCATCCCTTTCGACAGCACATGTAAATGTTTTCAACTAGCCCCTCACAACAAATGTTTTCAAATAGCACACGGTTCACTCACGAAAGCCGTGTGCCTACCAAACCGTGGCCGATGCCCCCCTCTTTGCTGCGCGCGCGATCTGAGTCATGCGTTCTGATTGGCCAGAACCCAAACCCCATGGATTGTACGTCTGCACCGTTGGATGCTCCCAGATCGAACGGCAATCCTCATCCCTTTCAACAGGAAATGCAGTCCGGCTAGGAATTGATTTATATGCCAAAATGCACGGTAATGCCCAAAAAATGTCTTACATATAGCACACGAGACCTGAAATGCGCCAGCAAATCAAACCCGTGGTATAGTTGTGATTGCTTTACGTGGGAAAATTTAGAGGCGAAACAATGAACTCACGTCTTCATTTCAAAAATAGTACATCTTCATTTCAAACGAAATTATTCTCTTTGTGCACACGAGCGCTTAGAGGCAACCGTTTGCATAGGCCTTTCCGCGCGGCGACCGGGGATATTTTTCACCCTTTTCACCTAGGCCGCCAAAACACCCCCCCCCCCCACCGTCCGCCTGCATTTCACTCAACTAGTCCACCCAATCTCCATCACCAGCTCCCTCCTCCCCCAGATCCATAGCAGAACCCTCTCCGGCGCCGCCACGCTCACCCCGGCCGTGTGCTCGCTCTTCGGGGTCAAGCCTACCTCCACTGTCGTTCCCAACACGCGGCGGCCCGCGCCTCACCGTCTTTGTTTGCTCGCCACCCTCGAGCATATCGATGCAGTAACCCTCGCCTATGTTGTGGTCCGGCCGGGTTTGCATTAAGAAGCCTGTTAGTTACTGCTCTCCATCACGGTGAGCCATATTTCCTCGCAATCCCTCTTCCTATTTTGTTTCGTATGTTCCCAAATTGGCTATAAAATAACGAAGAGCATATATATGTTCATTATCTACCTTCCTTACTACATATAAGTTGTATTTGTTCCAATAAGTTACTGTCTATTTATAGATCGCGGGCGCCCGAGTCACACAAACTTAACAAATTAGCCATACATTTTCTAAATTATTGCATTGCGTGTTTAGAAAGCTTGATACCAAGTTGTTAGTTTTATGCTTATCCTCCTTTCCTGAGTTTCGCATGTGTTCTCTGTAGATGCCGAGTAGCAGCCACAACACTCATGCTTCAGGCGATGTATCTTCATCTAATTCGGAAAACCCTAGGTCTTCAGCAGATTGTGAGGGATCAAGTAATCTTGAACAGGATAGAGCTGCAGCAATTACCCTTCCGGTCAGGACATGGAGGAACGCTCCAAGGAAGCCCACACACCAGCCTAAAGGTGTATATGAAGTAACCAAGATTGATTTAAAGTCTTGGGCTCCAACTAAACCAGATAAACCACGCACGAGGTTCAGGAGTGTGTGGATTTGTTGGCAGGGCAAGGCTCAACATTAATCTGGCGGGGTTTCGGAAGGCTGACACAGAAACATGGCGAAGGATAGTCCGGGAGATCATGGATCACTTCAATGTTCCAGAGCAGTGGAGAATGCAGGTGGAAAACGCTGCACTGAAGAAGGCTAGGGATGCTTGGAGAAACTGGAAACACGTGTTGTACAAGAAGTACTTGAGTGAAGGCAAGGACCCAATCCCCGCATACCCCCAAATTACAAAGGTAGACTGGGCAGAATTCAAAAGGGTCATGGCAACTAAAGAGTTTGCTGAGAAGAGTTTCAAGCAATCGGAATTTCAGAAGAAGAACATACACCCCCACCGTATGGGTGTGGCAGGATACTACGGCATGAAACTGATATGGGACCAGGAGGACAAATAAGCAGTAGCAGCTGGTGGGAATCCGGCATAGTGAAATCAGGGGCCAACGCGCCAGAGACTACTTGCGGGCACGTGCAAAGAGGCGTGATCACGGAACTTATTACTTTGAAAACTCACGTGACGCCGAACTGTATCAAGTGATGTTAGAGGCTTCCAAGATCCCTGAAAGGTTCTACAGGAACTCAGGGCCATGTGACATTCTGTCTGTTGCTCTAGAAACAAAAGAGCCCCCTCGCCGTGCAAGGGGTATAGGTGTTAATGTCCCGCACAAGAGGGCTTTCACACTCAGCAAAGAAGAGAGCTCGGCATGAAAAAAGCGAGGAGTGAAATGAAGCAGAATGCATTGTATGAAAGGTTGAGGAAGGAGATTTATCCAGCTGTTCGAAAGGATGTTGAGGAGTCAATGATGATACGGAAGACTCTAACACTGACAAATAGCCAGCAGATGGGAGGGGAGGCGGGCATGGAGGATGCTGCTTATTGCGTGACAACACTGCACAAGAGTAGCTGTGCATCAGCTGACCCCAACGACATTGAGACTGCAGCTGCTCGTGATGATGCTATATCTGATCTATCTGGAATGAAAGACAGACTGAAGGGCGTGCTTACACATTATGAAGGTACATTAAAATGTGCAAAAGCTTGGGTTTGCCCACCCTTCTTGGAAGATGGCCTCTTGTTGGACAATGTGCCATTGAAGCCGAGCTGTGTGAAGTGCTACGTGACTGAAGTAAAGTCTGGATTCAATGAATTTGCCCTGAAGAATGTCCTAGGAGACTTCGATGAGAAAAGGACCTTGGGAGAAACACTGTTACATCACATCCAGTGGCCACGAAAGGAAATAGAGTTCATCGATGAGATCCCAGAAGCCCCGCCAAGAGCAACCACTGTCTCCCCTCAACCGGTGACACTCTCCTTGCCACAGCAGCTCTCGCGGGCTGATGCATCACCCTATGATCAGCCGGCCCGACTTTGTGGCGTACAGGCCATGTCATCCTCCTCCCCAAAGCAGCCAGTGGCAAGGCCTAACAACTGCTGAAGACGCAGCACAGGTTCAGATGTCGGCCGCTGAAGCAGCGGGGGGAGACCCAGCTGCAGCACATGCTCAGCAGACCAACCTGGTGGAACAGACTGGTAAGCAGTCTGATGCTTCGGAACCACCTGCTAAGCAGTCTGTAGGTCCAAAACCGACTTCTCATCAATCCGTCGGTCCGTAGTTGCGTGATCATCATACCAATGCGTCAGCACTTCCTGCTCAGCAAACCAACGCGTTGGCACGGCCTCCTCAGCACACCGACAAGTTGGCACCACCTGCGCAGAAACCCGACATAGCTTCAACGCATGGTCAGCAGTCCGATGCCTCTGCTCCTACAACCCAGCAGTCCGTCACAGCAGCACCGCCAGCTCAGCGGTCCGGCATAGATAAACCGTCTGCTAAGCAGTCCGTCGAAGCTTCACCGTCTGCTTGGCAGTCTACCTTGCAGCCAACTAGACGTTCTGCCAGAAATGCTTCAAGTACCAAGAAGGAAGTGGCCAAAAAGGATACACCCACGACCACGAGGAAGCGCGGCGGTAAAGTGAAGAGGAAAGAGAATGATTGCCTCTTACTTAAAGCACTCATCGCCCAGAACCAAATTAACAGCAGGTTGTTCGAATCGGGGAGGAATATTATTTCTGACGGCATGGATGATGAAGAAGTAGATTTGTTGCTTGCTAAAAGTAAAGCAGACGTACTTGAAGCACACAATTACGTCCATGGCCAGCCATTTCTTGTTGGCGAATACTTTGATGAGTGCAGCTCCAGTTGCTGCGAGTTACATGAATATTGCATGGATCAAATGTCAGTAGGTCATCATGGTTTGCTAGTCCACTACAACAGAGTTCATTTCCGACACGATGCTGGTTCCATCGATGTGAGTTTTGAGGACTTACATCTCTTCTTCAACTTCAACGAGCTCGATGCCACTCTTGTTAGATGCCTGATTTTGTAAGTACTTAACAAACTTTGATCAAGTTCTCCATACAAGGTTGTAAATGATAAACGGCTAACTGCATTTTATTCCTCTCAGGGGATTGAACGCGTAGAGAAGAAAAAGGGAGAGTGTGTATTTTATAGATCCCGAATTAGCAAATGGCACAACAATACATGGTAAGGACCTACGGGACTGGGCCGTTAACATAAGTCAAGTAAACAACCACGCATACACTGATTGTCTTTCATATTTCGACATAATTCGTAAGTTCATGGCTTTCTTAATATGTAGCAATCACTGGATATTGGTATTCATTGTTCCAAACAAGAACACAGTTTACTACATCGATTCTCTCAGAGAGTCAACAAACGCTCAGGATCTGACGCATCTTCAGCAATTCATGGATAGGTATTGAATTCTATGATGTTGAAATTAATTTGCATTCATATCTGGTTCAATAATTGATGTTGTCAAAATTCATCATCATTTGCACTGTGCTTGCATTGTGGAAAACTAAACCAGGGAACCTGCTCAAGAGCAAACTACCTTTGCAGCACGAGATCATTTCTCCGGTAACACACCAAAATCCGTTATTTTTGGAAAATTTATCCAACAGTCTGCAAATACCTTTTCTTGCGCTAGCCAAATGTTCAAGCTTCTAAATAAACCTCTTTCTATTTTGTCCAAAGAAAAAATAATACATCTAACACCGGTTAGGTTGTTCCTAACAGGACAAATACATGACTAATTCTGTACAAAGAATTTCAGTGTCCTCAGCAAGAAGCAGGGACCAACCTTTGTGGATACTATGTTTGCAGGCACATGATCTCCATCTGCAAATCTGCTGATAGTTGTGACGATCCTCGCAAATTAGTACCAATAAGCCTATCTTAATTAATATCTTCTACTCCACTCATATGAAACATTCTGATCTTAAAAATACTGCAGCTCGTCTTAAAATCGAGGACCCCTGAACCGCTCCCGGCTGGTGAATTGCTGATGGTTCAGAGATTTATCAGGGACTTCTTCCTGGATCACTACATCAATCCCACTGGTGATAATGAAGATTTCAGCATGCCTTCTCCTGACACATGGAGTAAGAGTTAGCCGCTAAACATATACGCATGGATCCATTGATTTCCATCTGATGAGGTCTTCGTATTCCGTACACTATGATTAATTATGTAATGCATATATGTGTGGGCAAATCATTGGAATTTAGCTACCATATGTTCAATTGCGATTGTTGCGAAATCTGATGAATGTTCTTCCTGTGGACACTATTTGTTCAACTGAATATTGTGGCGAATTTGCTTTTTGTGTGCCGATTCAAAATGGGATGTTTTTGTTTATTTGTTCAATTGAATATTGTGGCGAATTTGCTTTTTGCGTGCCGATTCAAAAAGTGATATTTTTGTTTATTTGTTCAATTGAATATTGTGGCAAAAAAAAAATTTTGCATGCCGATTCAAAATGGGATATTTTTTAACCTGGCAATTGCTCCACACACGGTTCAACTAAATGAGTGTGTGTGATCCACATCGGAAAGCATACGTCAATCGTAGCGAAGCCGTAGGTGATACACAGCAGATCATAAATGATTTGCAGCGCTACTACATGTGCGTAGGGTCTCCAGAACCGTTTGTGATATCGCGTTATCGCACACGAGAACTCGGAGTAAACCGTGCCCAATGTAAAATACAATCCCAATCGTAATTTTTTCAGGAAACATGTGGGATCCCAAACGAAAAGCACATGTCACTCTTGCGGCAACCGTCAGTGATACCCAACAAATCACAAATGGTCTGCAGCACTTGTATGTGTGCGAAAAGGGGCTACTGAACCGTTTGTGATAGAACATTATCGCAGACGGTAATTGTTGGGAAACGTGTGCGATGGAGTCTTGCATGGCAGACGGGTTACGCAGAAAACTCGTGTGCGATGGGGCACAAATCGCACACAGTTCATATGTTGGCCCATGTGCCTTACATACTATTTCCCAATCGGTTCATTACGACAGACCGTATGGTTTAACTGTGTCATTAGAAACGTTTAATCATCGATACCACACGTGCGAAAGAAGTTAGTGCGTGCCGCATCGCACACGATTACATTTTGGAAGGCCTCTGGATCATTGCTCCATATCCCCGACGGTTTCTGGGTCATGTGGGAAGGACACCCTATCGCCCACACTCATTTGGCGACGGTCCCAAATGACGTCGCGGAAAGGGGTTAAAAACCGTTTATATAGCGCCGACGCGTACCAATGTAACAAGTGTTGATGAAGAAATTGGGTGGGGAACACAATCTAGTTTGGTGGAAGTGTGGATCGGGTCTTGCTCACTCAATCCCCCAAGTATCAACAAGTTTGGGTTGAGAGATTGAGAGTATTGAAGCTTTTGGAGGTTTGGGAGCTTCCCAAGACATTAGGGTTAGAATGGAAGGTGGAAGAAAGGTGCCTCTTATACCCCCACAACCAATTGTGGTTGTTGCCGACCTAAAGGGCGCACAAGCTAAAGTATCCCATGCACACGAGGTCACCAGAGAAGGAAACCATAGACCTTGTAGGCACATGGGACAGAGACCCCGTGTGCACAGGGTGTCGAGAGAGTTCTCCAATCGACCCCGTGCACATGGGGTGTCCAGAGAGTTAATACTGGACCCTGTGGTCACGGGGTAGGTTGGGCACAATTGAGGTGGGTTTTCAGGCTAATTTGAGTGGAATGTGTAGGATAGCTGGTGTATATATTTTTGCATGGTCCCATACTTTCATTCAAGCACCCCGGCCCCTCCTAATTGTGCGGTTGTCTTATGACTCAAAAGAAACCAAGCAAATCTCGAGTCTCTTCGGATAACTGCGCCTTTTCCCATTTTAAAGGGGGGGGGCAACCGTCTCCATATACATACTTCCAAAGACCAATGACCTAAGATAACTTCAGTAATCATTCTTAGTCTCGCTAACCACATTGTGATCATACCAAAATGCCATTTAGGGATTAAATACACTTTTAATCTCCCTCATTTAGGTGAATTGATGATAATGCGTTTAGTGCATGGCAATAGGAATAACAATGAGTAATGCCATGCACTCTACTAGTACTAGGTGATGGCCCGCGCGTTGCTGTGGGGACTTTATTAAAAGAAATGCATAAAATTTGGTAAAAAATATCTAAAACTAATGGGACTCAAATGTAATCTTTAAAATGAATAAAAATACAACACGTATAAAAAGAGGAAAATTAAATTGCATTTAATACAATGTCATTTCTAAAAAGATATGAAGGGTGAACTATATAAGAATGCTGCAATCTCCCAACACACATATTGTAAATACAAAATTTAATGCAAAAAATAACTTATGACTAACTTGCAGGAATTGATGGTGGGCAGCGCTACATGCATAGAGTAGCGGGAAATAAGTATTGGGCCATGCCAACAACCGTGTCTCCACAAACTTGGGTAGTGTTACATGGGTCTTATTTGTTCAATATTGTATCTGATCTTCTTTTTGGTTGGAAAGTTGGGAGCAACTAACTCATGGGTGGGTGCAGCTATGTAGCCATTATAGCAATCCCGAGTGCAGTTGTTCAACATTTTTCTTTTAGTTCTCAATAATTAAGAGACAGGTTCTCTAGTTGAGGCGGGTAAAACCAGTTTTCAATTTGTTTTCACGATTATTTTCTGTTTTTTCTTTTGTGTTTTCTTCGGTTTTTTCTTTTTCTTTCTTCTTCGATTGGTTTTTCTTTTAGTTTTTTTTTTGTTTTTCTCCATTTTTTCTCTCTTTTCTCCATTTTTTTCTTATGTTTTTCCCTTTCACTCTACAATTTCTTATATGCCAAAAACATTTTTTAATAAGTGATCAACATTTTTTGTATACACTTTCAACATTGTCCAAACGCTTATTCAACATTTTTCAATACTTGTTCAACATTTTAATACTTACTCAAAAAAATACTTGTTCAACATTTTCAAATACTTGTTCGACATTTTTTAATACATATTCAACATTTTTCAAATACTTGTTCAACATTTTGAATACTTATTCAACATTTTCAAATACTTGTCTACGTTTTTTAAATTCTTTTTCAACATTTTTAGAATGCTTGATTAACATTTTTTCAAATATTTGTTCCACACTTTTTTCAAATCCTTGTTCAACATTTTCCTAATGCTTGATTAACATTTTTTCAAACACTTGTTCAACATTTTTCAAATACATGTTCAACACTTCTTTAATGCTTAATTAACATTTTTCAAATGCTTGATTAACATTTTTCAAATAACTGTTCAAATTTTTTCAAATTCTTGAGTAGCATTTTTTAAATACTTATTCAACATTTTTCAAATACTTTTTCAATATTTTTCAAATGTGTTTTTGGGAGAGTGTTAAAATTAACGAAACAGGAAACAGGAAAAGAAAAAAAGAAAAAGGTAAAAAAGAAAGCAAAAAGGAAAAACGTGGAAAGTAACGAAACAGGAAAGAGGCAGATGCTTACCCGCGCACATGGGCCGGTCCATATGCTCGCTAGCTTCAGCGAGTCGGAACGATCGACTCGCTGAACACGAGAAATAGCAGCGCCCCTTGCCATATGGGGGGCTGAATTGGACAAGGGAAGGGAGTCCAACTCCCCCTCCTAGGTCGGCACCCCAAGGGGGAAACTTTCCCCCTTGGTGGCTGCCTCTCCCTCCCCTCCAACCTATATATACTAGGGGTTTTGTTCCATTGTTCATACAAGTTTTGGAGCCTCCTCTAGTTCTTCTAGTTCGACTTCTAGTTGGTCCTAGTTGACTAATTAGAGCTAGGTTAATCCTCTTGTCCTCGTAATTAGAAGCCATGTGTGGTTCTAATCTCCTCACTCTAATTCTTCAATGACGATTAGCTCTGGATGGCAAAGCGCTGCTGGATCGTGAAGGTTGCACGCTTGCAACCAAGTAGAGAGGTTGTGCTTTCGGTCTTCGGTTCGAGGGACTGTTCGCGGGCGGTACGAGGGACCGTTCATCGATGGTTCAAGGGACCCCAAGTATGATCTACACCGACACGTTCATCTTCTGCTGCAACTCGGTGATGGTAACGATCGTGATCCCAACCTGTTATGCATCTTCATATTGATCTTGGGTGATCGTAGGTGCGAAACTTTTTATTTTCTAGTACGTTTCCCAACAAGAGGGCCCACAGCACCGCCACGACCAGCCTTAGAGGAGGCATGGTCGGGACAAGGTCCTACTGCTAGGAGGACTTCGGACATCTAGGGCCACGGGGGTGGGTGCCCGGGCGAGGTGGAGCGTATGGGAGGGTGGGGGGAGGAAGACGTGCCACACCGGGCAACGCTGGTGAAGACGACAAGGAGGAACCTTGGTGGCGCCGCCAGATCCATCACCAGGAGGAGTCACGAGGATGTGCACCGCTAGGACAACCACCAGGAGTGCACTGCCGGCCGCCAGGACGCCAACGGACCACTGCAATGCGAGCCACCAACCGCGGGGCACCACGCGAGGAGAGTCGCGGAACAGGAGGAGATCCCGCCGCTGCAGCCACAACACGAGCTTCGCTAGTGGTGGCTTCCGGTGGCAGCGAGGGGAGTAGCCGGAGGAGGAGGCTGGTGGCGCGGTGTGGTGGGTGGTTGTCGCCCGTGTGGCCTAGGTTAGGCGACGCGGGAGCCTCGGCTCGTTCGCTCCCCTGGTTTACTCCTACTATCGTGCTATTTGGTGCTTGTTTGGAAAAAAAAACAAGACTTAACCTTAAAAAATCGTTTTGGCATGCAACACTATAGGGCCTCTTTGATTCGTAGGATTCTGAAAACGCCAGAATAAGAAAAGTATAGGATTGAAGTGGCATGCCCACTTAAATCCTATAGGATTAGCACGGAGTAGTTAATGCCAAGGAAGAACAAAGGAATTAGAAAAAGGTTGGAGTGGATGTTACATTGCCTATGAAATGTAATGTAGTACAAATGATTTCATACCAAAAATTTATGTGGGATCCAATCCTATAAATCAAAGGACCAAGGTAGGAAAAATTCACGAGGATTTCAATGCTTCAAAAATCCTATATAATTCCTTTGAATCAAATGAACCCTTATGCAACAAAGTTGTCGACTCTAACTTCATGTTAGCATGCAGCACTACACACTTGCGAATTATTATAATAGAAGGCGTTTGAAATAGGTACTCCCTCCGTAAATTAATATAAGAGTGTTTAGATCACTACTTTAGTGATCTAAATGCTCTTACACTACTTTAGTGATCTAAATGCCCTTACACTACTTTATAAAGGGAGTACAAGAGTAGCATCACATGACACGTACACAAATTGGCGTACATCAAGATGCTAGAGTAAAAGAATGGGTTGCTAAGCCCGAAGAGGAAAAAACAAAGCCTTACTCCCAGAGATAAGCATGTCGCTCCTTTCGGCTCTGGCCCAAGCATGCCGTGCAGTCCCAACCATGAGGGGAGCGGGCAGGGCTGCCACGCCGAAAGCCAGGGCTATTTATCGCATTCACGATTGTCGAGGGAACTATCACGTCGAGAAAACGGCGTCGGGCCGGCACATTTTAAACGCGCGATGGTTTTAAAAAGGGGAATAAAATGAGCAAGCCAGGAATCGAACCCTGGTATGTAGGGTTATTCCCTGCGAGACTAACTAGCCCGCCCACAATTACTTACTGGTTACCAGTAGGATCGTGACCTACTAGAGCTGACCAGATCCAGTCTTCTTCGGTTTTTCTTTGTTTCTCGTTTTTTTCTCCGATTTTTTTCTTTTTTATTCTCCATTTTGTTTCATTTTTTTGTTTTTCTTCTTTGTTTCTTTTTGTTTTTCATTCTACAATTTTATATACATGTTAAACATTTCTTCAAATACTTATTCAACATTTTTGAAATACTTGTTCAACATTCTTTAAATACTTGTTCAATATTTTTTTTATACGTGATCAACATTTTTTTCAAATATTTGTTCAATATTTTTTCAAATAATTTGTTCAACATTTTTCAAATACTTTTTGCAACATCTTTTTGAATATTTGTTCTACATTTTTTATATACTCGGTTAATATTTTTAAATACTCGTTCAACATTTTTCATATACCCGTTCAACATTTTTTGTACTTATTCAACATTTTTCAAATTTTAAGGTGCCATGTACAGTCAAAAACGTTACAGGGCACCCGCTACTTTCTACACTAGTAGGTTATAAGTGGGTTGCCGCCACATGTTGTGTCTCCATCATTCTGTATTTTTGGCTGGGTTCTCTGGTTTTGTTTTCATCGGGTCTTGTTCGATTTTCTAGCTGCTTTTTTCTTTGCTTTCAAGTTTTTAATTTAATATTTTACTTTATTTCCTTTTTATGTTCTTCCATCTTAAATTAATGAAATTGTTTCAATTTTCGTGAACTTTTCTATTTTGTGAAGTTTTCAAAATCAAGGACTTTTATCAATTCACCAAAAATCAAAATCATTAATATTTTCTTAATCCGTGATTTGTTTTTCAAATTCGTGGAGATTTGTAAATATGCAAACTTTTTTCAACTCGTGAACAATTTTTCTAATTCGTGATCTTTTTTCAAATTCATGTTTTTTAAAATCTGTAAACTTTTTCAAATTCATGACCATTATTTAAGTCCATATTGTTTTTCCAAATTCGTAGATTTTTTTAATCCATAACTTTCTACCGAATTTGTGAACAATTTTCAATTCCATGAAAGTTTTTTGAATTCGTGAGCTTTTCAAATTCATGATCTTTTTTCCAATTCTTAAATTTTTAGAAGTCAACGATCAATGGACAAATGTCAATGGTCAGCGTTCAACATCATTGGTCAATGATCACAGGCCTGCGGTGAACGGTCAAGGCGAGCCAGCCAGCTGACTGAAAAAACGAACAGCCAACCAACCAGGACCTCATATACGGAAAATCCTATACGACGCATTCTGCGTCAAAATGTCGGCGTATCGCACACTGTGTTTCTCAGCGATCGAACGAAACGGCCGGCATTCCACCGATCCGGTTTTGGGACCTGCTGGAAGGTTCCAGCCGGGTTTTCCCGGTTCTGGGAACATTCTAGTAGGATCTGAACCTTTTTTTTGTTTTTCTTTTTTTTTCCTGTTTGTTTATTCTTTTCTCTCTTTTTTCGTGTTCTTTTTTCTTTCCTTTTTCCTTTTTTGCGTCTTTGGAAAAATGTTCTTAATTTTCAAAAAAAAGATGATTTATCATAAATTGTTCAATGTTTCAAAAAATGTTTCCGAATTGTATTCAGAAATTCAAAAAAGTTCAGAAATTCAAAATTTGTTCAAAATTTCACAACTTCTCACATTTTGTTCAGTATTACGAAAATTGTCTCAAATTATAGTAATATCTGGGTTTTCAAATTTTGTTCCGGAGTTTAAAAAATGTTCATGATTTTTTAAATAAAGTTGTTCTTTTCAAATTTTGTTCTAGGATTTCAAAAATTGTTCGCAATTTCCGAAAATAGTTCGTGCTTTGAATTTTGTTCTGGAGTTTCAAAAAATGTTGGTGCTTTCAAATTTTGTTCAGGAGTTTAAAAAATGTTCACAATTTTTTAAATAATGTTCTTGTTTTCAAAGTTTGTTCTGGGATTTCAAAAATTGTTCGCAATTTTCAAAAATTGTTCGTGCGTTGAATTTTGTTCTGGGGTTTCAAAAAATGTGGTGTTTTCAAATTTTGTTGAGGAGATTCAAAAAAAATTCCCATTTTTCAAAAATGTTCGCGTATCCAAAAACTGTTTTGCCATTCAAAAAATGTTCTAGTGTTCTAAAAAAATGTTCGTGTTTTTCAGTTTTTTGGGGGGAGTTTAAAAATTGTTTCCGTTTCTATAGAATTGTTTGAGTTCTTTCAAATATACACAATTTCGGAACGTGTTCACGGTTTCATACAGAATTCCCTTTTTCTCCAAAATGATATTTCGCGTCTAAATTTAAAAAACGTTCTTATCCGCGCTTGGTTTGGTTCTTAAGTGTTTGTGCTGCCCATTAGATTACCCAGCTCGGTAGCTCAAGTGGTAGGATTGTTACCTGTGTTGCAGGTGGTGTTGTGTTCGAATCTTGCTTGGCTCATTATTTTTTGCGAGCATGCGCTGTAGTTTTTTTTTTTTTTTTTTTTTTTTTGAGGCAATGTAGTTTCTTCGCTAGCCGGAACGGGAGAGCGGCTGTAGTTTGTTCGCTAGGCGGGCGGGACGGGAGAGCGACATGGGCCGGCCCAGTCGGGGAGACCCGCCTGTGCGTTCCCTCGACGTTTTGCCGCAGTTAGCGGCGTTTCCTGTTTGGCGCTGCAGGCGCCAGTTATAGCTCATTTTGCAAACTGGCGCCTGCAGCGCTGGGAGCTGGGCCGGCCAATCTAAGATTTTCTATTTTTCAAAACGAAAAAGAAGAATGTATTGCGATTCGAACCGGCAACCTCCTACCGCGAGCTACAATGCAGCAACCATCCTGCCACTAGACCTCACGTGACAAAATTCACTTTTCCATTCTTTTCATTTTCCTCTTTTCTTTCCTTCTTCTTTTTCTTCTTTTTTATTCTTCCTGGTTCTCATACTTTTTTGTAAACTGGACGAACTTTTTAAAAATTTGTGAACTTATTTTCAAATTTGATGAACTATTTTTCAATTTCGTTGAACTTTTTTATAAAATTGTTCAACTTTTTTTCAAAATTTGATGAACTTTTTCCCACTTTTGATTAACTTTTTCCAAATCGGTGAACTTTTTTTCATTTTTGATGAACTTTTTTGTAAATCAATGAAATTACTTAAAAATCACCGAACTTTTTTCAAAATCAGTGAACATTTTTGCAAGTTTGATGAACTTTTGGTTGAAAATCTGTGAACTTTTATCAAATTTGTGAACTTTTTTTTCAAAATTTCATGTACTTTATCCTAAATTTTGTGAACATTTTTCAAATTCGTGATTTTTCTCAAACTCACGATTTACTTCAGTTTGTACGCATCTTTTCAGTTTTATGAACTTTCTTAAAATTCACGATTTTATATGGTGCATTCATTTTTTTATTTTATCATAAAATAATACGCATAATAGGCTTGGTGTAAAATAAGATTTGTTTGTCCTGAAAAAGAACAACTAAGGAAGTACGGTCTAGTGGCTGTGTTCAGAGGTTTGGCTACAAGAGGTGCGCGTTCGAATCCCGGGATTACCTCATTTTTTGCTATCCGCGCTCTTCGCTGCGTTTCCTGGGCCGGCCCACTAGGCCAGGCGTGCGAGCGCCAGTATCGCTAGCCAGCGCCGAACAGGAGCTTAGGAGCCCTCCTCATATACGACGCATTCTGCGTCAAGATGCTGCTGGAACGCATGGACGCTCGGTTTCTTCTTTTTTATTCTTCCTGGTTCTCATACTTTTTTGTAAACCGGGTCAGCATGTTGGTATAAATTTTATATAAATTTAGTGACATAGGAAAGCCTCTGTTCTGCTTATTAAACACATTTTTATGTGTACAATACTCTACTTTAAATTGAATCAAACAGCAAAAATATCCACTATTTTCCCATTTTGCCACAAATCATATATTTATAGGATATGTTTGGTGGAACAATAAAAAAAAATCATATGTCTATGCACACGTCTAAGTTTTGTCTTCTCAAACTTACAATTTTACCAACATGCTAGTCAGTTTCGTTCTTTTGAACTTATGTTCGTAATACATTGCTTTTTCCCTCTTCCCACTGCATCCCTTATCAGAGTTTAAGGTCAGACGCATTAAATTCTTTTTTCCTCCTCTTCTCCATGTACCGTCTTTCTTCCCTTCCAGATCCGACCTATTCTCACTTCTAAGGGACCCTAGTTAACTAGTCCAACCAACTCCACTCTCCCAACCATTGCCATGAATGAAATGTAGTTCCTCTCCTTGTTAGTTTCTTTTGCTACGGATTACTAGTCGTTTCCATACCCTGACCAAATGGAGGACGATGGAGGCAGTGGAATTGAGGTAAAGTTCCATCTATCTCGCTTAAGCTCGTTCGAAGACATCGAAGAAAGTGTATTTTCTACTGAATCTATGCTTTATGTACCTAGTGCCCAATCTGTTACGACAACAGAGGCTTCTGCAACTATGAGGAGTTTCCCATATACAACAGTTTCAACCTCTTCTTTCGGGAATCATCGGTTGACATGCCGGTAAGCTTTAAATTAATTGTCTTTTCTTAAGGAACGAGAACGACTATGTAATTTGTACTTGAGCATACAATATTCCTATCGATTTGTTAACTTCAACTTACTTCTGACAAATAGATGACAAAGGAGACTTACCATTTAGAACACAATGCATGTTCTATTACTATCTTTTGTAAACACCTGAATGTCCCTCACATATACAATGTGTCTTGTGAAAACAATTACTTAAGAAACCTTGTAAGAATAATCAAATATTTCCTGTATTCTGTGTCAGGTTATCCCCTGCTTTGCAAGAAATATTTTCCTTGAGAATGTAATGATCAAAAAGTCCAGGAAATTCTAGAAAGAGTTCACCATGAGACCAAAAAGGACATCAGCATTGGTCTTTATGCCATGAATGAAGAGCATGGAACATGTTTCAGTGGAGAGGATTGGAATAAGTTTATCGAACTTAACAATATTCAAAATGGTGTTCGGATTTCATTGAAGATGTATGGTCGTTCCTTCCATGTGCTACTACCCAATGATCCTCTCACTAATCCATGTTAGATGCTTAAGATATAACTGCAGTTTACTATGCTTTCTCTTACCTGCTGCAAGTACTAATTTCATATTCATCGCTAACTCTACTGAAACTCCATACTAGTTTATTTTAGGCAGACTGCAATAAGCCAAACAATTATCAAGAATATCCAAACTACGAATGGCACAACAACAAACTGGAAGGATATTTCTCACGCAATATCATTTACGTGGTGTATTCATTATGTTCAGGCAATTCACCATTCTGGCCCAAGTGATCATTTGCATGTCCCACTCATACAACTTTGACCAAGTCCAATATTAAAACAAACTGCTAGTAATTGTTATAATTGTCATTACAATTTTAATATATTTTCTATAGAATACATATACTGTTGGGGAACGTAGTAATTTCAAAAAAATTCCTACGAACACGCAAGATCATGGTGATGCATAGCAATGAGAGGGGAGAGTGTTGTCCACGTACCCTCGTAGACCGAAAGCGGAAGCGTTAACACAACGCGGTTGATGTAGTCGTACGTGTTCACGATCCGACCGATCAAGTACCGAACGTACGGCACCTCCGAGTTCAGTACACGTTCAGCTCGATGACGTCCCTCGAACTCCGATCCAGCCGAGTGTTGAGGGAGAGTTTCGTCAGCACGACGGCGTGGTGACGATGATGATGTTCTACCGACGCAGGGCTTCGCCTAAGCACCGCTACGATATTATCGAGGTGTAATATGGTGGAGGGGGGCACCGCACACGGCTAAGAGATCAATAGATCAATTGTTGTGTCTGTGGGGTGCCCCCTGCCCCCGTATATAAAGGAGCAAGGGGGAGGCCGGCCGGCCCTTGTTGGCGCGCCAGGAGGAGGAGTCCTCCTCCTAGTAGGAGTAGGACTCCCCTCTTTCCTACTCCTACTAGAAGGGGGAAAGGAAGGGGGAGAGGGAGAAGGAAAGAGGGGCGCCGCCCCCCTCTCCTAGTCCAATTCAGACCTGAGGGGGAGGGGGCGCGCGGCCCCTCCTGGCTGCCCCTCTCTCTCTCCACTAAGGCCCATAAAGCCCATTACTTCTCCCGGGGGGTTCCGATAACCCTCCGGCACTCCGGTTTTCTCCGAAATCACCCGGAACATTTTCGGTGTCCGAATATAGTCGTCCAATATATCAATCTTTATGTCTCGGCCATTTCGAGACTCCCCGTCATGTCCGTGATCACATCCGGGACTCCGAACAACCTTCGGTACATCAAAACATATAAACTCATAATATAACTGTCATCGTAACGTTAAGCGTGCGGACCCTACGGGTTCGAGAACTATGTAGACATGACCGAGACACGTCTCCGGTCAATAACCAATAGCGGAACCTGGATGCTCATATTGGCTCCCACATATTCTACGAAGATCTTTATCGGTCAGACCGCATAACAACATACGTTGTTCCCTTTGTCATCGGTATGTTACTTGCCCGAGATTCGATCGTCGGTATCTCAATACCTAGTTCAATCTCGTTACCGGCAAGTCTCTTTACTCGTCCCGTAATACATCATCCCGCAACTAACTCATTAGTTACAATGCTTGCAAGGCTTATAGTGATGTGCATTACCGAGAGGGCCCAGAGATACCTCTCCGAC
Organism: Aegilops tauschii subsp. strangulata; assembly: GCF_002575655.3. NCBI lineage: Eukaryota > Viridiplantae > Streptophyta > Magnoliopsida > Poales > Poaceae > Aegilops > Aegilops tauschii. Next base: position 68,752,531 of record NC_053035.3, read on the forward strand.
AATCGGAGTGACAAATCCTAATCTCGAAATACGCCAACCCAACAAGTACCTTTGGAGACACCTGTAGAGCACCTTTATAATCACCCAGTTACGTTGTAACATTTGGTAGCACACAAAGTGTTCCTCCGGTAAATGGGAGTTGCATAATCTCATAGTCATAGGAACATGTATAAGTCATGAAGAAAGCAGTAGCAACATACTAAACGACCGAGTGCTAAGCTAACGGAATGGATCAAGTCAATCACATCATTCTCCTAATGATGTGATCCCGTTAATCAAATGACAACTCATGTCTATGGCTAGGAAACATAACCATCTTTGATCAACGAGCTAGTCAAGTAGAGGCATACTAGTGACACTCTGTTTGTCTATGTAGTCACACAAGTATTATGTTTCCGGTTAATACAATTCTAACATGAATAATAAACATTTATCATGATATAAGGAAATAAATAATAACTTTATTATTGCCTCTAGGGTATATTTCCTTCAGTCTCCCACTTGCACTAGCGTCAATAATCTAGATCACATCGCCATGTGATTTAACATCAATAGTTCACATCACCATGTGATTAACACCCATAGTTCACATCGTCATGTGACCAACACCCAAAGAGTTTACTAGAGTCAATAATCTAGTTCACATCGCTATGTGATTAACACCCAAAGAGTACTAAGGTGTGATCATGTTTTGCTTGTGAGATAATTTTAGTCAACGGGTCTGTCACGTTCAGATCTGTAAGTATTTTGCAAATTTCTATGTCTACAATGCTCTGCACGGAGCTACTATAGCTAATTGCTCCCACTTTCAATATTTATCCAGATTGAGACTTAGAGTCATCTGGATCAGTGTCAAAATTTGCATCGACGTAACCCTTTACAACGAACCCTTTTTGTCACCTCCATAATCGAGAAACATATCCTTATTCCACTAAGGATAATTTTGACCGCTGTCCAGTGATCTACTCCTAGATCACTATTGTACTCCCTTGCCAAAATCAGTGTAGGGTATACAATAGATCTGGTACACAGCATGGCATACTTTATAGAACCTATGGCCAAGGCATAGGGAATGACTTTCATTCTCTTTCTATCTTCTGCCGTGGTCGGGATTTGAGTATTACTCAATTTCACACCTTGTAACACAGGCAAGAACTCTTTCTTTGACTGTTCCATTTTGAACTACTTCAAAATCTTGTCAAGGTATGTAATCATTGAAAAACTTATCAAGCGTCTTGATCTATCTCTATAGATCTTGATGCTCAATATTTAAGCAGCTTCACCGAGGTCTTTCTTTAAAAAAACTCCTTTCAAACACTCCTTTATGCTTTGCAGAATAATGCTACATTATTTCCGATCAACAATATGTCATTCACATATACTTATCAGAAATGCTGTAGTGCTCCCACTCACTTTCTTGTAAATACAGGCTTCATCGCAAGTCTGTATAAAACTATATCATTTGATCAACTTATCAAAGTGTATATTCCAACTCCGAGATGCTTGCACCAGTCCATAGATGGATCGCTGGAGCTTGCATATTTTGTTAGCACCTTTAGGATTGACAAAAACCTTCTGGTTGCATCATATACAACTCTTCTTTAATAAATCCATTAAGGAATGCAGTTTTGTTTATCCATTTGCCAGATTTCATAAAATGCGGCAATTGCTAACATGATTCGGACAGACTTAAGCATCGATGCGAGTGAGAAAATCTCATCGTAGTCAACACCTTGAACTTTCTCAAAAACCTTTTTTCGACAAGTCTAGCTTTGTAGATAGTAACACTACTATCAGCGTCCGTCTTCCTCTTGAAGATCCATTTATTTTCTATGGTTTGCCGATCATCCGGCAAGTCAACCAAAGTCCACACTTTGTTCTCATACATGGATCCCATCTCAGATTTCATGGCCTCAAGCCATTTTTGTGGAATCTGGGCTCACCATCGCTTCCTCATAGTTCGTAGGTTCGTCATGGTCAGGTAACATGACCTCCAGAACAGGATTACCGTACCACTCTGGTGCGGATCTTACTCTGGTTGGCCTACGAGGTTTGGTAGTAACTTGATCCGAAGCTTCATGATCATCATCATTAACTTCCTCACTAATTGGTGTAAGCATCAGTGGAACTGATTTCAGTGATGAACTACTTTCCAATTCGGGAGAAGGTACAGTTACCTCATCAAGTTCTACTTTCCTCCCACTCACTTCTTTCGAGAGAAACTCCTTCTCTAGAAAGGATCCATTCTTAGCAACGAATATCTTGCCTTCGGATCTGTGATAGAAGGTGTGCCCAATTGTCTCCTTTGGGTATCCTATGAAGACACATTTCTCCGATTTGGGTTTGAGCTTATTAGGAAAAGCATCGTTACCCCAAACTTTAAGAAACGACAACTTTGGTTTCTTGCCAAACCACAGTTCATACGGTGTCGTCTCAAACGGATTTAGATGGTGCCCTTTTTTTCGTGAATGCAGCTGTCTCTAATGCATAACTCCAAAACTATAGTGGTAAATCGGTAAGAAACATCATAGATTGCACTATATCCAATAAAGTACGGTCATGACGTTCGGACACACCATTATGTTGTGGTGTTCCAGTTGGCACGAATTTGTGAAACTATTCCACATTGTTTTAATTGAAGACCAAACTCGTAACTCAAATATTTGTCTCCGCGATCAGATTGTAGAAACCTTATTTTCTTGTCACGATGATTTTCCACTTCACTCTGAAATTCTTTGAACTTTTCAAATGCTTCAGACTTATGTTTCATCAAGTAGATATACCCATATCTGCTCAAATCATCTGAGAAGGTCAGAAAATAACGATACCCGCCGCGAGCCTCAACACTCATCGGATCGCATACATCAGTATGTATTATTTCCAATAAGTCAGTTGCTCGCTCCATTGTTTCGGAGAATGGAGTCTTAGTCATCTTGCCCATAAGGCCTGGTTCGCAAGCATCAAGTGATTCATAATCAAGTGATTCCAAAGCCCATCAGCATGGAGTTTCTTCATGCGCTTTACACCAATATGACCTAAACGGCAGTGCCACAAATAAGTTGCACTATCATTATTAACTTTGCATCTTTTGGCTTCAATATTATGAATATGTCTATCACTACGATCGAGATCCAACGAACCATTTTCATTGGGTGTGTAACCATATAAGGTTTTGTTCATGTAAACAGAACAACAATTATTCTCTAACTTTAATGAATAACCGTATTGCAATAAACATGATCAAATCATATTCATGCTCAACGCAAACACCAAATAACACTTATTTAGGTTCAACACTAATCCCAAAAGTATAGGGAGTGTGCGATGATGATCATATCAATCTTGGAACCACTTCCAATACATATCGTCACTTCATCCTTAACTAGTTTCTGTTCATTATGCAACTCCCGTTTCGAGTTACTACTCTTTAGCAACTGAACCAGTATCAAATACCGAGGGGTTGCTACGAACACTAGTAAAAGACACATCAATAATCTATATATCAAATATACCTTTGTTCACTTGCCATCCTTCTTATCCACCAAATACTTGGGGCATTTCCGCTTCCAGTGACCAGTCCCTTTGCAGTAGAAGCACTTAGCCTCAGGCTTAGGTCCAGACTTGGGCTTCTTCACTTGAGCAGCAACTTGCTTGCCGTTCTTCTTGAAGTTCCCCTTCTATCCCTTTGCCCTTTTCTTAAAACTAGTGGTCTTGTTAACCATCAACACTTGATGCTCTTTCTTGATTTCTAACTTCGTCGATTTCAGCATCGCGAAGAGCTCGGGAATTACTTTCGTCATCCCTTGCATACTATAGTTCATCATGAAGTTCTACTAACTTGGTGATGGTGACTAGAGAATTCTGTCAATCACTATTTTATCTGGAAGATTAACTTGTTGGAAATATGCCCTAGAGGCAATAATAAATTGGTTATTATTATATTTCCTTGTTCATGATAATCGTTTATTATCCATGCTAGAATTGTATTGATAGGAAACTCAGATACATGTGTGGATACATAGACAACACGATGTCCCTAGTAAGCCTCTACTTGACTAGCTCGTTGATCAATAGATGGTTACGGTTTCCTGACCATGGACATTGGATGTCGTTGATAATGGGATCACATCATTAGGAGAATGATGTGATGGACAAGACCCAATCCTAAGCCTAGCACAAGATCGTGTAGTTCGTTTGCTCAGAGCTTTTCTAATGTCAAGTATCATTTCCTTAGACCATGAGATTGTGCAACTCCCGGATACCGTAGGAATGCTTTGGGTGTACCAAACGTCACAACGTAACTGGGTGGCTATAAAGGTGCACTACAAGTATTTCCGAAAGTGTCTGTTGGGTTGGCACGAATCGAGACTGGGATTTGTCACTCCGTGTAAACGGAGAGGTATCTCTGGGCCCACTCGGTAGGACATCATCATAATGTGCACAGTGTGACCAAGGAGTTGATCACGGGATGATGTGAGTTACGGAACGAGTAAAGAGACTTGCCGGTAACGAGATTGAACAAGGTATCGGGATACCGACGATCGAATCTCGGGCAAGTAACATACCGATAGACAAAGGGAATTGCATACGGGATTGATTGAATCCCCGACATCGTGGTTCATCTGATGAGATCATCGTGGAACATGTGGGAGCCAACATGGGTATCCAGATCCCGCTGTTGGTTATTGGCCGGAGAACGTCTCGGTCATGTCTGCATGGTTCCCGAACCCGTAGGGTCTACACGCTTAAGGTTCGATGATGCTAGGGTTATAGGGAAAGTATGTACGTGGTTACCGAATGTTATTCGAAGTCCCGGATGAGATCCCGGACGTCACGAGGAGTTCCGGAATGGTCCGGAGGTAAAGATTTATATATGGGAAGTCCTGTTTTGGTCACCGGAAAAGTTTCAGGTGTTATCGGTAATGTACCGGGACCACCGGGAGGGTCCCGGGGGTCCACCAAGTGGGGCCACCAGCCCCATAAGGTTGCGTGGGCCAAGTGTGGGAGGGTACCAGCTCCAGGTGGGCTGGTGCGCCCCCCCCCCCACCAAGGCCCAAGCGCATGGGAGAGTGGGAGGGGGCAAACCCTAGGTCCAGATGGGCCTTGAGGCCCACCCTAGTGGCGCCCCCCACTTGGCCGCCACCCTAGATGGGTTTTGGGGCTGCCGAACCCCTTGGGGTGGAAACCCTAGAGGGGGCGCAGCCCCCTCCCTCTCCCCTATATATAGTTGAGGTATTGGGGGCTGCAAACACATGAGTTTTCCTCTCCCTGGCGCATCCCTACCTCCTCCTCCTCCTCTCCCGCGGTGCTTGGCGAAGCCCTGCGGGATTGCCACGCTCCTCCACCACCACCACGCCGTCGTGCTGCTGCTGGATGGAGTCTTCCCCAACCTCTCCCTCTCTCCTTGCTGGATCAAGGCGTGGGAGACGTCACCGGGCTGCACGTGTGTTGAACGCGGAGGCACCGTTCTTCGGTGCTTAGATCGGAATCAACCGCGATCTGAATCGCTACGAGTACGACTCCCTCATCCGCGTTCTTGCAACGCTTCCGCATCGCGATCTACAATGGTATGTAGATGCACTCCCCTTCCCCTCGTTGCTAGATTACTCCATAGATTGATCTTGGTGATGCGTAGAAAATTTTGAATTTCTGCTACGTTCCCCAACAGTGGCATCATGAGCTAGGTCTATGCGTAGTTTCTATGCACGAGTAGAACACAAAGCAGTTGTGGGCGTAGATGTTGTCAATTCTTCTTGCCGTTACTAGTCTTATCTTGTTTCGGCGGCATTGTGGGATGAAGCGGCCCGGACCGACCTTACACGTACGCTTACGTGAGACAGGTTCCACCGACTGACATGCACTAGTTGCATAAGGTGGCTAGCGGGTGTCTGTCTCTCCCACTTTAGTCGGAACGGATTCGATGAAAAGGGTCCTTATGAAGGGTAAATAGAAATTGGCATATCACGTTGTGGTTTTACGTAGGTAAGAAACGTTCTTGCTAGAAACCTATACAAGCCACGTAAAAACTTGCAACAACAATTAGAGGACGTCTAACTTGTTTTTGCAGCATGTGCTATGTGATGTGATATGGCCAGAAGATGTGATGAATGATATATGTGATGTATGAGATTGATCATATTCTTGTAATAGGAATCACGACTTGCATGTCGATGAGTATGACAACCGGCAGGAGCCATAGGAGTTGTCTTTATTTTTTGTATGACCTGCGTGTCATTGAATAACGCCATGTAAATTACTTTACTTTATTGCTAAGCGCGTTAGCCATAGAAGTAGAAGTAATCGTTGGCGTGACAACTTCATGAAGACACAATGATGGAGATCATGGTGTCATGCCGGTGACAAAGATGATCATGGTGCCCCGAGATGGAGATCAAAGGAGCAAAATGATATTGGCCATATCATGTCACTATTTGATTGCATGTGATGTTTATCATGTTTTGCATCTTATTTGCTTAGAACGACGGTAGTAAGTAAGATGATCCCTCACTAAAATTTCAAGAGACGTGTTCCCCCTAACTGTGCACCGTTGCGAAGGTTCGTTGTTTCGAAGCACCACGTGATGATCGGGTGTGATAGATTCTAACGTTCGAATACAACGGGTGTTGACGAGCCTAGCATGTACAGACATGGCCTCGGAACACATGCGAAACACTTAGGTTGACTTGACGAGCCTAGCATGTACATACATGGCCTCGGAACACAAGAGATCGAAAGATCGAGCATGAGTCGTATAGTAGATACGATCAACATGGAGATGTTCACCGATGATGACTAGTCCGTCTCACGTGATGATCGGACACGGCCTAGTTTGACTCGGATCATGTATCACTTAGATGACTAGAGGGATGTCTATCTGAGTGGGAGTTCAATAATCAGATGAACTTCATTATCATGAACATAGTCAAAAGGTCTTTACAAATTATGTCATTGCGCTTTAGTTCTACTGTTTAAGATACGTTCCTAGAGAAAAATTTAGTTGAAAGTTGGTAGAAGCAATTATGCGGACTGGGTCCGTAAACTGAGGATTGTCCTCATTGCTGCACAGAAGGCTTATGTCCTTAATGCACCGCTCGGTGTGCTGAACCTCAGCGTCGTCTGTAGATGTTGCGAAACATCTGACATACACGTTTTGATGACTACGTGATAGTTCAGTGAGTAATGCTAACGGTTTAGAATTGTGGCACGAGAGACGTTTTTCAAACGTCGCAGAACATATGAGATGTTCCGAAGACTGAAATTGGGATTTCAGACTAGTACCCACGTCAAGAGGTATGAGACCTTTGACAAGTTTCTTAAGCCTGCAAACTAAGGGAGAAAAGCTCAATCGTTGAGCATGTGCTCAGATTGTCTGAGTACCACAATCGCTTGAATCGAGTGGGAGTTAATCTCCCAGATGAGATAGTGATAGTTCTCCATAGTCACTGCCACCAAGCTAGTAGAGCTTCGTGATGAACTATAACATATCAGGGATAGTTATGATGATCCTTGAGCTATTCGCGATGTTTGACACCACGAGAGTAGAAATCAAGAAGGAGCATCAATTGTTGATGGTTAGTAAAACCACTAGTTTAAGAAGGGCAAGGGCAAAAGGGATACTTCATGAAATAGCAAGTCGTTTGCTGCTCTAGTGAAGAATCCCAAGGTTGAACCCAAACCCGAGACTAAGTGCTTCTGTAATGAGGGGAACGGTCACTGAAGCAGGACTACCCTAGATACTTGGTAGATGAGAAGGCAGGCAAGGTCGACAGAAGTATATTGGATATACATTATATGAATGTGTACTTTACTAGTACTCCTAGCAGCACCGGGGTATTAGATACCGGTTCGGTTGCTAAGTGTTAGTAACTCGAAATAAAAGCTGCGGAATAAACGGAGACTAGCTAAAGGTAAGATGACGATGTGTGTTGGAAGTGTTTCCAAGGTTGATGTGATCAAGCATCGCATGCTCCCTCTACCATCGAGATTGGTGTTTGCGTTGAGCATAAACATGATTGGATTATGTTTATCGCAATACGGTTATTCATTTAAGGAGAATAATGGTTACTCTATTTATTTGAATAATACCTTCAATGGTCTTGCACCTAAAATGAATCTCGATCGTAGTGATACACATGTTCATGCCAAAAGTAATGATAGTACCACATACTTGTGGCACTGCTATTTGAGTCATATTGGGATCAAACGCATGAAGAAGCTCCATGTAGATGGATCTTTGGACTCACTCGTTTTTGAAAAGATTGAGACATGCAAACCATGTCTATTGGTATATATGCATGAAGAAACTCCATGCAGATGGATCGTTTGGACTCACTTGATTTTGAATCACTTAAGACATGCAAATCATACCACATGGGCAAGATGACTGAAAGGCCTCGTTTTCAGTTAGATGGAACAAGAGAGCAACTTGTTGGAAGTAATACATTTTTGATGTATGCAGTCCAATGAGTGCTGAGGCATGCAGTGAATATCGTTATGTTCTTACTTCACAGATGATTTGAGTAGATGCTGAGTGTATTTACTTGATGAAACACAAGTCTGAATTATTGAAAGGTTCAAAGTAATTTCAGAGTGAAGTTGAAGATCGTCGTGACAAGAGGATAAAATGTCTATGATATGATCATAGAGATGAGTATCTGAGTTACGAGTTTGGCACACAATTAAGACATTGTGGAAAGTGTTTCACAATTAATACCGCCTGAAACACCATAGTGTGATGGTGTGTCCGAACATCATAACTACACCCTATTGGATATGGTGCATACCATGATGTCTCTTATCGAATTACCACTATCGTTTATGGGTTAGGCATTAGAGATAACCGCATTCACTTTAAAAGGGGCACCACGCAATTCCGTTGAGACGACACCGTTTAGAGAAACCTAAGTTGTCGTTTCTTAAAAGTTTGGGGCTGCGACGCTTATGTGAAAAAGTTTTAGGCTGATAAGCTCAAACCCAAAGCGGATAAATGCATCTTCATAGAAAACCCAAAACAGTTGGGTATACCTCATATTTCAGATCTGGAAGCAAAAGTAATTGCTTCTAGAAACGGGTCCTTTCTCGAGGAAAAGTTTCTCTCGAAAGAATTGAGTGGGAGGATGGTGGAGACTTGATAAGGTTATTGAACCGTCACTTCAACTAGTGTGTAGCAGGGCACAGGAAGTTGTTCCTGTGGCACCTACACTAATTGAAGTGGAAGCTTATGATAGTGATCATGAAACTTCGGATCAAATCACTACCAAACCTCGTAGGACGACGAGGATGCGTAATACTTCAGAGTAGTACGTGATCCTGTCTTGGAAGTCATGTTGTTGGACAACGATGAACCTATGAGCTATGGAGAAGCGATGGTGGGCCCATATTCCGACAAATGGTTAGAAGCCATGAAATCCGAGATAAATGGATCTTTGAGAAGAAGACGGACGTGGACGGTAATGTTACCGTCCATGAAGCTCGACTTGTGGCAAAGAGTATTTCCACAAGTTCAAGGAGTTGACTACGATGAGATTTTCTCATCCGTAGCGATGCTTAAGTCCGTCAGAATCATGTTAGCATTAGCTGCATTTATGAAATCTGGCAGATGGATGTCAAAACAAGTTTCCTTACCAGTTTTCGTAAGGAAAGGTTGTATGTGATACAATCAGAAAGGTTTTGTCGATCCTAAGGATGCTAAAAGGTATGCTAGCTCCAGCGATCCTTCCATGGATTAGAGCAAGCATCTCGGAGTCAGAATATACGCTTTGATGGAGTGATCAAAGTTTTTGGGTTTATACAAAGTTTGTTAGAAACTTGTATTTACAATAAAGTGAGTGGGAGCGCTACAACATTTCTGATAAGTATATGTGAATGACATATTGTTGATCCGAAATGATGTAAAATTTCTGGAAAGCATAAAGGGTTGTTTGAAAGGAGTTTTTTCAAAGGAAGACCTGGATAAAGCTGCTTACATATTGGGCATCAAGATCTATAGAGATAGATCAAGACGCCCGATGATACTTTCAAAGAACGCACACCTTGACATGATTTTGAAAGAGTTCAAAATAGATCAGCAAAGAAGGAGTTCTTGGCTGTGTTACAAGGTGTGAGTATTGAGTAAGACTCAAGACCTGACCACAGCAGAAGAAAGAGAAAGGACGAAGGTCGTCCCCTATGCTTCAGACGTAGGCTCTACAGTATGCTATGCTGTGTACCGCACATGAAGTGTGCCTTGCCATGAGTTGGTCAAGGGGTACAATAGTGATCCGGGAATGGATCACATGACAGCGGTTGAACTTATCCTTAGTATCTAGTAGACTAAGGAATTTTCTCGATTATGGAGGTGAAAAGGAGTTCGTCGTAAAGGGTTACGTCGATGCAAACTTTGACGCTAATCCGGATGACTCTGAGTAGTAAACCGGATTCGTATAGTAGAGCAATTATTTGAAATGGCTCCAAATAGCGCGTGGTAGCATCCACAAGATGACATAGATATTCGTAAAGCACACACGGATCTGAAAGGTTCAGACCCGTCGACTAATAACCTCTCTCACAAGCATAACATGATCAAACCAGAACTCATTGAGTGTTAATCACATAGTGATGTGAACTAGATTGTTGACTCTAGTAAACTCTTTGGATGTTGGTCACATGGTGATGTGACCTATGAGTGTTAATCACATGGTGATGTGGACTAGATTATTTACTCTAGTGCAAGTGGGAGACTGTTGGAAATATGCCCTAGAGGCAATAATAAATTGGTTATTATTATATTTCCTTGTTCATAATAATCGTTTATTATCCATGCTAGAATTGTATTGATAGGAAACTCAGATACATGTGTGGATACATAGACAACACGATGTCCCTAGTAAGCCTCTACTTGACTAGCTCGTTGATCAATAGATGGTTACGGTTTCCTGACCATGGACATTGGATGTCGTTGATAACGGGATCACATCATTAGGAGAATGATGTGATGGACAAGACCCAATCCTAAGCCTAGCACAAGATCGTGTAGTTCGTTTGCTCAGAGCTTTTCTAATGTCAAGTATCATTTCCTTAGACCATGAGATTGTGCAACTCCCGGATACCGTAGGAATGCTTTGGGTGTACCAAATGTCACAACGTAACTGGGTGGCTATAAAGGTGCACTACAGGTATTTCCGAAAGTGTCTGTTGGGTTGGCACGAATCGAGACTGGGATTTGTCACTCCGTGTAAACGGAGAGGTATCTCTGGGCCCACTCGGTAGGACATCATCATAATGTGCACAGTGTGACCAAGGAGTTGATCACGGGATGATGTGAGTTACGGAACGAGTAAAGAGACTTGCCGGTAACGAGATTGAACAAGGTATCGGGATACCGACGATCGAATCTCGGGCAAGTAACATACCGATAGACAAAGGGAATTGCATACGGGATTGATTGAATCCCCAACATCGTGGTTCATCCGATGAGATCATCGTGGAACATGTGGGAGCCAACATGGGTATCCAGATCCCGCTGTTGGTTATTGGCCGGAGAACGTCTCGGTCATGTCTGCATGGTTCCCGAACCCGTAGGGTCTACACGCTTAAGGTTCGATGACGCTAGGGTTATAGGGAAAGTATGTACGTGGTTACTGAATGTTGTTCGGAGTCCCGGATGAGATCCCGGACGTCATGAGGAGTTCCGGAATGGTCCGGAGGTAAAGATTTATATATGGGAAGTCCTGTTTTGATCATCGGAAAAGTTTCGGGTGTTATCGGTAATGTACCGGGACCACCGGGAGGGTCCCGGGGGTCCACCAAGTGGGGCCACCAGCCCCAGAAGGCTGCGTGGGCCAAGTGTGGGAGGGGACCAGCCCCAGGTGGGCTGGTGCGCCCCCCCCCCCCCACCAAGGCCCAAGCGCATGGGAGAGTGGGAGGGGGCAAACCCTAGGTCCAGATGGGCCTTGAGGCCCACCCTAGTGGCGCCCCCCCCCCCCTCTCCCCCCACTTGGCCGCCACCCTAGATGGGTTTTGGGGCTGCCGCACCCCTTGGGGTGGAAACCCTAGAGGGGGCGCAGCCCCCTCCCTCTCCCCTATATATAGTTGAGGTATTGGGGGCTGCAAACACATGAGTTTTCCTCTCCCTGGCGCAGCCCTACCTCCTCCTCCTCCTCTCCCGCGGTGCTTGGCGAAGCCCTGCGGGATTTCCACGCTCCTCCACCACCACCACGCCGTCGTGCTGCTGCTGGATGGAGTCTTCCCCAACCTCTCCCTCTCTCCTTGCTGGATCAAGGCGTGGGAGACGTCACCGGGCTGCACGTGTGTTGAACGCGGAGGCACCGTTCTTCGGTGCTTAGATCGGAATCAACCGCGATCTGAATCGCTACGAGTACGACTCCCTCATCCGCGTTCTTGCAACGCTTCCGCATCGCGATCTACAATGGTATGCAGATGCACTCCCCTTCCCCTCGTTGCTAGATTACTCCATAGATTGATCTTGGTGATGCGTAGAAAATTTTGAATTTCTGCTACGTTCCCCAACATAACTCCCACTTGATTCAAGCGATTGTAGTACCCAGACAATCTGAGCACATGCTCACTGCTTGAGCTATTCTCCTCCATCTTTTAGCTATAGAACTTGTTGGAGACTTCATATCTCTTAACTCGGGTATTTGCTTGAAATATTAACTTCAACTCCTGGAACATCTCATATGGTCCATGACGTTCAAAACGTCTTTGAAGTCCCGATTCTGAGCCATTAAGCATGGTGCACTAAACTATCAAGTAGTCATCATATTGAGCTAGCCAAACGTTCATAATGTCTGCATCTGCTCCTGCAATAGGTCTGTCACCTAGCGGTGCATCAAGGACATAATTCTTCTGTGCAGCAATGAGGATAATCCTCAGATCACGGATCCAATCTGCATCTTTGCTACTAACATCTTTCAAGATAATTTTTCTCTAGGAACATATCAAAAATAAACACAGGGAAGCAACAACGCGAGCTATTGATCTACAACATAATTTGCAAAATACTATCAGGACTAAGTTCATGATAAATTTAAGTTCAATTAATCATATTACTTAAGAACTCCCACTTAGATAGACATCCCTCTAATCCTCTAAGTGATCACGTGATCCATATCAACTAAACCATGTCCGATCATCACGTGAGATGGAGTAGTTTCAATGGTGAACATCACTATGTTGATCATATCTACTATATGATTCACGCTCGACCTTTCGGTCTCCGTGTTCCGAGGCCATATCTGTTATATGCTAGGCTCGTCAAGCTTAACCTGAGTATTCCGCGTGTGCAACTGTTTTGCACCCGTTGTATTTGAACGTAGAGCCTATCACACCCGATCATCACGTGGTGTCTCAGCACGAAGAACTTTCGCAACGGTGCATACTCAGGGAGAACACTTATACTTTGATAATTTAGTGAAGGATCATCTTATAATGCTACCGTCAATCAAAGCAACATAAGATGCATAAAAGATAAACATCACATGCAATCAATATAAGTGATATGATATGGCTATCATCATCTTGTGCTTGTGATCTCCATCTCCGAAGCACCGTCATGATCACCATCATCATCGGCGTGACACCTTGATCTCCATCGAAGCATCGTTGTCGTCTCGCCAACTATTGCTTCTACGACTATCGCTACCTCTTAGTGATAAAGTAAAACAATTACATGGCGATTGCATTGCATACAATAAAGCGACAACCATATGGCTCCTGCCAGTTGCCGATAACTCGGTTACAAAACATGATCATCTCATACAATAAAATTCAGTATCATGTCTTGACCATATCACATCACAACATGCCCTGCAAAAACAAGTTAGACGTCCTCTACTTTGTTGTTGCAAGTTTTACGTGGCTGCTACGGGCTTAGCAAGAACTGTTCTTACCTACGCATCAAAACCACAACGATAGTTTGTCAAGTTGGTGTTGTTTTAACCTTCGCAAGGACCGGGCGTAGCCACACTCAGTTCAACTAAAGTTGGAGAAACTGACACCCGCCAGCCACCTCTGTGCAAAGCACGTCGGAAGAACCAGTCTCGCGTAAGCGTACGCGTAATGTCGGTCCGGGCCGCTTCATCCAACAATACCGCCGAACCAAAGTATGACATGCTGGTAAGCAGTATGACTTATATCGCCCACAACTCACTTGTGTTCTACTCGTGCATATAACATCAACGCATAAAACCAGGCTCTGATACCACTGTTGGGGAACGTAGTAATTTCAAAAAAATTCCTACGAACACGCAAGATCATGGTGATGCATAGCAACGAGAGGGGAGAGTATTGTCCACGTACCCTCGTAGACTGAAAGCGGAAGCGTTAACACAACGCGGTTGATGTAGTCGTACGTCTTCACAATCCGACCGATCAAGTACCGAACGTACGGCACCTCCGAGTTCAGTACACGTTCAGCTCGATGACGTCCCTCGAACTCCGATCCAGCCGAGTGTTGAGGGAGAGTTTCGTCAGCACGACGGCGTGGTGACGATGATGATGTTCTACCAACGCAGGGCTTCGCCTAAGCACCGCTACGATATTATCGAGGTGTAATATGGTGGAGGGGGGCACCGCACACGGCTAAGAGATCAATAGATCAATTGTTGTGTCTGTGGGGTGCCCCCTGCCCCCGTATATAAAGGAGCAAGGGGGAGGCCGGCCGGCCCTTGTTGGCGCGCCAGGAGGAGGAGTCCTCCTCCTAGTAGGAGTAGGACTCCCCTCTTTCCTACTCCTACTAGGAGGGGGAAAGGAAGGGGGAGAGGGAGAAGGAAAGGGGGGCGCCGCCCCCCCTCTCCTAGTCCAATTCGGACTAGAGGGGGAGGGGGCGCGCGGCCCCTCCTGGCAGCCCCTCTCTCTCCACTAAGGCCCATAAGGCCCATTACTTCTCCCGGGGGGGGTTCCGATAACCCTCCGGCACTCCGGTTTTCTCCGAAATCACCCGGAACATTTCCGGTGTCGGAATATAGTCGTCCAATATATCAATCTTTATGTCTCGACCATTTCGAGACTCCTCGTCATGTCCGTGGTCACATCCGGGACTCCGAACAACCTTCGGTACATCAAAACATATAAACTCATAATATAACTGTCATCGTAACGTTAAGCGTGCGGACCCTACGGGTTCGAGAACTATGTAGACATGACCGAGACACGTCTCCGGTCAATAACCAATAGCGGAACCTGGATGCTCATATTGGCTCCCACATATTCTACGAAGATCTTTATCGGTCAGACCGCATAACAACATACGTTGTTCCCTTTGTCATCGGTATGTTACTTGCCCGAGATTCGATCGTCGGTATCTCAATACCTAGTTCAATCTCGTTACCGGCAAGTCTCTTTACTCGTTCCGTAATACATCATCCCGCAACTAACTCATTAGTTACAATGCTTGCAAGGCTTATAGTGATGTGCATTACCAAGAGGCCCCAGAGATACCTCTCCGACAATCGGAGTGACAAATCCTAATCTCGAAATACGCCAACCCAACAAGTACCTTTGGAGACACCTGTAGAGCACCTTTATAATCACCCAGTTATGTTGTGACGTTTGGTAGCACACAAAGTGTTCCTCCGGTAAATGGGAGTTGCATAATCTCATAGTCATAGGAACATGTATAAGTCATGAAGAAAGCAGTAGCAACATACTAAACGATCGAGTGCTAAGCTAACGGAATGGGTCAAGTCAATCACATCATTCTCCTAATGATGTGATCCCGTTAATCAAATGACAACTCATGTCTATGGCTAGGAAACATAACCATCTTTGATCAATGAGCTAGTCAAGTAGAGGCATACTAGTGACACTCTGTTTGTCTATGTATTCACACAAGTATTATGTTTCCGGTTAATACAATTCTAGCATGAATAATAAACATTTATCATGATATAAGGAAATAAATAATAAATTTATTATTGCCTCTAGGGCATATTTCCTTCATATACTTGTTAATTACTTACAATTCTGGTCCTATCTATAGAAATTGCCAAAACATGTTACATCTGGATTGAAAGATGAACCAGCTGAATTGCCGCTTGTTATGACTCCCCATATAGACTTCACATGTACATACACACCTGCTGTGGATGATCATTCCATCATTAATGCCTCGCCTGAAGTATTGAAGTAGACCTCTTTCAGAATTGGGGAGAAGGTTCTGATCATGGACAATAGTCCTCGTGGAGTTTTCATATTTGTCTTACGCATTCATGATTCAATGTAGTTCTATTTTGTGATATTCTGGTCGTACTTTATCCTGTTGCATGCAACTGTAGTCCTAGTGTGCACCTTTTGGAAATGTTGATTTTAAAGTTTTTTCTGATGCTTTTAGTATGTAGCTAGTAAGTGTGTACTATATTTTTTTGTACTGTTATTTTGCAGTATAACACTCCCTCTGATCCAAAATAAGTGTCGCAATTTTGAACTGTTGTTAGTTCAAAATTGTGACACTTATTATGGATGGGAATAGTGCTACATGGACATATGTTTAACTATAGATCCTTAGCTTATGATCGTTCCCATCATTTCCTCAACTTAAATTATATTTACATTCTTACAATCATTGTAACCAAGTGTCATACTATATTAACATATTTTTCAAATTATATTTGTAAATAAACGAATTACTATCATGTCGTATCAAATCAACATTCTTTTTGGTCGATATATGTAGATCTTTCGATCTATCTTGTCACAGCCAAATAATTATGAAGTACTATTACACGAAGGTAAATTACACATATGTTGTACTTCCATCAACGTATGTCTTTTCATGTGTCAAATTGTATGCTTTTTACATATGACAATTCATGTTAGTGTTACTATTTAGAATTTACAGGTTGGGTGAGAATTTATCATTCTTATTTTTAGCTCTAAGAGTTTTAGATCTTATGATTACACTTATTGTTTAATATTTCGAGTTCAACTTCGGGTTTGTGGTTTAGGTATTATAGTATAGGGTTTAGAGTTTAGGACTTTGTACTTCTTGCCTATATTATCAACAGATTTAGTTTGGGGTTTAGGGTTATCTATAGAATTTAGGCTTTACAATTTAGGGTTTAGGATTTAGTTTACTGATGTACTCAATGTAGGGATTGTACTTTAGGGTTTAGGGCTTAGATTATTGACTTACATTTTATTGTTCATGGTTTATGGTTGGCGTTTTTGAGTTTGGGTTCAGTTTCGACGGATTACTATTTATACCCTACAGATTATTACATTTAGTGTTACCGTTTACAAATCGTATGATCTAGCATTTGATATAATATGGATCACGTCCTATAATCTTTATCGAGTCAATAATTAGTATTATTACCAACACAGAGTAATAAAGAACTTGTTCTATTTGTATTGAAATGAATCAACCACTAACATATCACTATTAAAATATGTTGACATGTAAATATAGTACAATTTTCAAACATATGTACAATACATATAGCATCATATAAATAAATCCATTTACTAGTCAATATGTACACCTATAGTACAACAAGACAATCAACTTTTCATTATATATAAATTTCTCAAATTTTCAAATGATATGATTAAAACATGAATTTTATAGATAATATCATTCGACAGGTACTATTATTACATTGAATTGAAATGCTTCATACCAACTTTTAATGTGAACATCAATATGATAATCATGAAATTTACTACTTAAATACTTGTAAAATAACAAAATCTCATTTAGGATTCAGTTTCGTCAAAAGCCATACCATTTGTAATCGAAATTGTGTATTGCAAAATAAGAATATTTCAATATGTAAATTTTTGTATTCAGCATACTACGATTTAAATTATTATAACCCTTATTTCTCACCTTATTCATCTTGTATTTTACTTGAGTGTCATGAAAGATGCAATTCCAGAATCTTCCATGTATTGCACATGATTAATACAAGAATTATTAGGTATGATACATATGAATAACACATCAAACCTTTGCAATGGCATACTGGTTGAATCATGAAATTTCTGTGATCACCCAATATGATATAGTAACTCCAACTACTGAAGAATTTGTCTATGTAGTCAAACAATGCTTTGTGTATTGTACTGGCACATACTTCATGCTTCTCCTTCATCAAAGATGTTGCACCATTCGCACACTGTTAATCTAAGATGTTAATCACTTTATCCTTCGTATGCCCCACATAAGTTGACCAACCTTGATGCATCGGTTCAACAATCACATAAGTTCAGGAATAGCAATAACTACTCAAATATTGTATACTAATAGCGAGTTCCAGCTAAAAAAATCCTTGAGCAAAGTAAATCAGGCCATGTATAGTTTTGACTATCCATTTGGCTTAGCCTTCGCACACATACAATATATACTTCATGATCCATAGCCTTTGTGCTAGTGAGTTGCTCTTCTATATCGCTTTTGTACACTTTCACATACCTTGGCTCATAATATTTTATCCAAACGTGGAAGCAACAAATACTGTCAATAGTAATATTTACATAATATAGGACTTCAAAATTTATAAAGTATAATTTTATGTACCGGTCAAATTCCTTTTCCAGTCTGTAAAATGCATTCCTCAAGATTTTCATGCTTTATTTTTGCTGGCATCTTTGAGCGCGGTGTATCAAACATTAAATTACATTTCACTTCAATAGAAATCACTTGTCTATGGGCAATATCGGAATAAGAGAAATCACCAATATTAATATCTCCAGGTTTAGTACTTTCTATGTGTTTGTAATACTATTTGACCTTCTTGTACAAGTTTAAACCAAATTTGTAAATATTCTCTTGTACGAATAATATATTTGATGTATTAAATCTACGATCATCCTTGTCATCAATTTTCACACTTACATCACAGCCTAGCTCATATTTAACAATTGACATATCTGTATTTAAACCTGCAATGTAATTATTAATTAAGACACATTCTTGTTTGTGCAAACATGAAGTTACTCATAAAAATGACACTTTACCATTTGTCTTCGTCAACACACTTCCCCCTTCAATGCTACTCCAACATTTGATTCAACTATTTCAATATGTTGTCTTTGCTCGGAACTTGTATTGTTACACGTTGAAGCTTGATCTGCAACACCAAGAATATCTCAAAGACATTTAAAGTAAAAGTCACAACAAAAAGCAGCGCACAACAGATATTACATTTTGAAACAGCATCAGCATTACTCACCACAGAAACTTGTTTCAGGGAACTCGATAAACTAACTAGTTAAACAAGAAAAGAATTATTATATAATATCAATAATTTAAACTCGAAGACAATATAGAATACCACGTTTTCCTGTGACACTTGTTCGCTTATTTGCCCATTCATGCAGACATGTAGAGCACCTTCTTTCAGTGCAACACATGAAAGATCTCTTTCACGTTGAGAACACTTTATCTATAAACTCAGTATGTTGTCTCACTATGTGATCCTTCTTGATATTCCACTCATGGCTTCTTTTAGTGTGCCTCAGCTCGAATTCTTGAGTTACACTATGTCTCCCCTTTGAAAGATGTTATAGGTGGTAAAATAAATAAACTAGAACTAGAACATCTAAACTATAAAAATGAACATTTACCTTTTCTGGATAGGTATCTCTTATGTGATCACTGAACTTTCCATTCAAAGTATGTGGCGGAATTGTCATATCTAAGCACTGCTCTACGTTCTTCAAAACCACTTCAGAAACTCTAATATTTCCATTTGTATTGAGTGAATGCTTTGGCTCGATACACCGTTCTTTCGGTGCAAGCATTGTACTTTCAAAACTTTTCACCTTCAAAGTAAAATTTAGTGTCAATCACTAAACACAGTTGTTTTATAAAAAATGGAATTACGGTAATAATTTAGAGCTTCAATCGGTATAGTTGCACATCAGATTTGCTTTAACATTAGTACTTATGATATTTAATCTATGAATAAATCAAAATTTGCACAATTGTTAAGTTTCATTAACATTTTATTCGCAATTCAGTTATATAGCATTAAATTTCAGACCGGTTAACCTAAATCAACTCTTTATACGTAAATAAAGGTACTTCCACTATTTTTGTTCACACTGCAATATTCCGGATCATAATCTTGCATTATATTGAACGTCAATATCTCCAACAATGCCACAACAACAGCATTCAAGTACTATTAGTGTTCACAACAAAAGACGAGTACAACAACACAAAGTTAAAAATATAAACATGATCAATAAGATTCAAGTAGTATTAGAGTTATTATTCTAATGAGTCCAAACAGTCACACAACACAATGATTTTGACATGACTAATTATAAAGTTAAACTAATAATAAATATATAAGAGAAGTACTACGTCAAGTTTAGGTTTCATTACATGTAACTTGCCTTTAAATCTTCATAAAATATAGTTTCAAGCCATGTAACTTATTTTAACACCTTTTACACACATATAGCTAGTGCCACTATTTTCAGCCGCATCGTAAGATTGCAGTCCGTACAATTTCATATTAGAAAGACTCAATATATCGGACAAAAATGTTGCTCTAGGATAACGACTGAGTACAACAAACAAAAGGAAGTAAGACAAGCTTCAAAGATGAGAATCCCCAACTATACGACAGATTAAGAGCCTGTAACTGAAGAAACAGGATCGTAAGCAAATATATAAGAAAATGAACCATTGCGGCCGAATCTGTACCTTTTTGCCCCAAATATGTTGTTCTGGGTGTTGATACCTTCGAAGGCCTTCAGTTTATAAGGATAGAAGATGATCTCTTCCCTTTCCTCGTTTGAAATTATGCTTAAAGGTGGATGTTCTTTTTCAAGGGACGGGAAGATAAGAACGAACAAGAACTAAGAAGAACAACAGAACAATGGCATAATGAATCAATTTTGCTCATCCGTCCTATATATATGTTTGTTCCCGTTTTTCACTGTTAAGGGACCCACGGAATAGGTATCAGACCCCACACCAATAGGTATATCGGCATGATCTACAAATGCATTACGCACAAAAACGAAAATCAAATTGTGCCTATACATAACCCATTTCGGGAATCATGGCACAAATTGGCGGCACAGGATCCACATGCCCCCGGACATGTGTGCTATAAATCCTCTCCCCGATAAACAAATAGAGTAACACCGCGCTTGGAACGAGTGTAAGTTTATACACCCGTATTTATTTTGCAGATGTACATTACTGGTCAGTATTTGATTTTCGCCTGGAAACGAAACAACGCGTCAAGGCTTGTATTTTAATCCGGCCAGATATGAGGGGAAACGATCATCTAAGCGGGGCCAAATGGGTATGCATTGTCCTTTTATATATAAAAAAGTATACAATATCGTCTGTTGTGCATGTGAAATCTGAAGATGTAGGTTACCCATGATTGGTGTTGATCTCGGAATTTGTATGACCTCGTTGCAACACACGATATGTAACTAGTTATCAAGAAAAGGTCAATGTAATCCAGACCTAGCACCACAGCAACTTGCTCTAAATTTCCAATTGGACTGGGAAAATAGACAATTGCAAAGTCGTGGCCGAGAGCACATGCATGCTCACGTTCTCCATTTAGGACAAACTACATGTAAACTCTCAATATTGAGCTACATCAGCATACAAACTAAGATTCAAGTCAACTCAATTCCCCACTTGTCACTCCCAATACCTTTTACAAAATTATTTTTGAGGAAACGTAGGAGTCCTACTTTTTATTAGTTAAGAAGAGTAGCGGGCAAAGCCCAGAAATTACATGGGAATACAAAGGATGAGAAGAAATAGATTGCACTAGTTAACACCACACAAAGAGAGAAAAGATAAGCTAGGTCGAGGCGACAACAGGGCAAGGGCCGAAAAGGAAAAAGAAAAACCAGAATGCCACCATCTTCTATCGTCCTCACGAACAGGAGTCTGCACAAGAACACCAATATCCATGATGCGTCAAGGCTATTGGCGCAGCCGAAGTGCAACGACCAACCGAGTCTAGACCCCGCCAAAGAGTCACACACAGCCAAGGCTTCATCACAACAACAGCTCCGCCAGCAAAGTCGAAGGCCATCAAGGAGCGTCCACACCCTGATCGCTTCACCGTGCGCACCGGCCACCGTGATCGCAGAAGGAAAACTCCGGCAGCACCGATCCACACTAGAAGATGACAACAATAGTGAAGAATAGCAATCAAACCAGCACAAAAAACCAATAGTCCATGGACGACGTGTCAGACAGCCAGCACGCAAAGGCGCTCCAGACCGATTCCTCCCAGGAGGGGAGCGATACTTGAAGCGCCGCCATCGACAGATCTAGATGGATCTAAGGTTTCCCTTGAGACTCGCATACAAAGAGGAAGTATCGTAGCTCCACCAAGCCATGCCTTCATGGAGGTGAGTGGCACCCGAAGGTGTCGCCATCGTCGGTTCTATCTTAGAGCTGGAATAGGGCTTTCGCATGGACCCAAACTTCTGCAAGCATCACGAATGCCACCCTCCACCAGAATACCATGTGCCACTAGAGAGGTGACCAACACAGACCCGCCAACCCCAAACGAGCTGGACGCCAGAGCCCGGATCATACCTGGCCAAACGGGCCGGCCCGGCCCGGCACGGCCCTTCGTAATCGTGCCTGGCCCGGCACGGCCCGCCAGGGCACGATTACTATACGGGCCGTGCCGTGCTGGCCCACGTGCTGCGCCCTCAGGCCCAGGCACGACCCAGTTAGTAAACGGGCCGGCACGTTGGCCCGTTTAGCACGGTGGGCCGCATATTTTCAGTCTATTATTTGACGCACTGAGCGTTTTTAGCCTATTTTTACATGTTGGGCCATATATAGATGTATAAAAAATAAAAATAAACTTAATCGGGCCGTGCCGTGCCGGCCCGCGTGCCCAGCCTCCAGGCCCAGGCACGGCCCAGGGCATGCCGCGTGCCGGGCCCGGCCCGTTTAGCCCATGTCGTGCCTGGCCCAAGGCAGGCCGTGCCGGCGTGCTCACGGGCCGGCCCGAAAAAACCGGCCCATTTGGCCAGCTATAGCCCGGATCCATCAAATGCCGAGCTTCCCCATAGCTCAACACGCAACCAACCGACTCATTATAGCCACCGCTCCATATCCAGGCGCTACACCAAGCGCCCACCGTCGCCCTAGCCTGACGCTGTCCATGCGAGCACAGTAGGCCACCGTCACGGCCGATAGATCTGAGCAGCAGAGCACCTCTTACAATATTATTAAGACAGGTGCCTTGGCTTTTCATATAACTTTTTTAACAGAATTTTTTCATATAAACTTTTTTGCGGAAAAAACTGCCGATCTATTCATCAAACATCATGAAGTACAAAAAACACCTCATCTTTTTGAGCAGGACACAAACCCTAAACAGATTAAAAAAAACACCTAAAAACAAAAGCATGAGCCCTCCCGATGACAAGGGCTGAGATCCACCACTCCTCCACGACCCTAAGACCATCGGAGTCAAGGCAGATCACCGGCGGTGTCGGCGGAAGGCGGGGAAACCGTGAACGCATGAGATTTGTTGAATTTTTTCATATAACTGATCCCACTTAAAAACACACCCACTAGGCCAGTACAGCACGTACAGACGCATATACGCACGACAAGTGAAATTTGAAGCCTTGGAGCTTGAAAATTGGGAAACTTGGCATAGCATAAGTGTTGTGGTGTGTGCTTTTCCAAACTAACCTAACCATCCCTCCTCTGAATTTCATGGGGGTGGGGCCCACCCTCCCTAAACACCAATCATAATCCTCCACATTGGTTAGTACGTAAACTTGCATAGTTACTTTACGTAAGTCTAGCATTGTTCATAGAGCATCTCTAGCAGACCCCGTATACCGCCGACCCACAAAACTCGTTTACAGTTCGCGGGAAAACGGCTTTGCAGGCCGGCTCGGGCGGCGGCTGAGCAGACCCCGCATAGCGGAACCGTTTTAGGGTTCCGCTATGCGGGGTCTGTTCGGCCGCAGCCCGCGCCAACCCGTAAATCAGATGGGTTTTTATCTGAATTTGACACATATGCAACATATTCAGATGGGTTTTTATCTGAATTTGACACATATGACACAACAATGCATATCGCATCCGAAAGCACAAGCACAAGTACTCACCGGCTGCTCGGGGCGGTGGCTCTGCGGCGGTCGATCCCGGGGCGGCGACGGCGACTCGGGGCGGCTCGGCTCGGCGGATCCGGGGAGTCGGTGAAGCGGCTAGGTGGAACCGGGTGAGGGGCGCCCCGGCGGCGTGATTCCGTCCGCAGATATGGCCGGAATCGCCGGCGGCGGACGGGCGGAACCGATGGCGGGCGGCTGCGGAAGGGGGTGGGGAACGCGCGCGGGCTGAAATGTCCCTCCCGCCAACCACTTTTCTGAGATACAGGGCACCGTCGGGTCGAGGGGGAACCTGTGTTTTCGCAAGTTGGAGGTGGGATTTTACCGCGGCCCTCAAAAATTTTTACGGGTCCAACGCATTTATAGTGTCTGATCGGACCGCTTTTTTCGCACGGACCCATATTTTGACGTTATTTTGCGGATCGGAGCATTATACGTGGTCTGCTAGAGATGCTTTTAGTGAACATCTATTCTCAGTCCCAGTGAATGCATGATATCGTGACATACTCATGCGAGTATAATCTTTTTGTTTGGGAAAAAAAATTCTAAAGCATACTCTATATAGTCCTGAGCAAGTTCCCAACAATTCCAGTAAAAACTACCCGTGGAGCGGATCTTATTAGTAGCTGAGGAAACAACGGTCGAGGTGTACCTGATCCAGTTTTTTGTCTTCGCTTTAATAAATGCTACTAGTACTTACACCTCGACCAAAATCACAAGTGGTCGTGTTCTTATTTGCACAGTGCCTGGAGCTTGGTGCGCGGCTGGGAGAAGTCGCCGGAGAGTATCTTGGAGGCGACGATAGCGTTGGCGTCCTCGGTGTAGTGCACGCCGTCCCAGCTCACGTGCCTCTCCCCCTCCGGGCACGCCGTCGCCGTCGGCTGCCCGCACGTCTTGAGGTTCACGTAGTTGTACGGCGGCCCGCCGTGGCCGCAGCACGCCATCAGCGGCCGCTCGATGCCGTACTGGTCGTGGTTGGCGAACAGGTCGTACTTGACGGCGTACATGTCGGTGCACACCACGCTCGCGCTCCCGCAGTACTCGTCCGCGAGCCGGCGGCACGCTGCGGCGAGGTTGGCGTTGAGCGCCCGGGCGGCGGCGTTGTAGCGGGCGAGGCAGCCGGCGGGGTCAAGCTCGTCGCCGGGCCTCTGCCGCAGCGCCAGCGTCTGCGGCAGGCACCCGATGGGCCCCGTGTTGTACACCCAGAACTTGCGCGCGCCGCTGGCGTACAGCGCCCGGACGGCCTCCTCGACCTTGGCGGCGACAGCCGCGAGCGGGCCACCGTCCGCGACGATCTCCGGCAGCGTGAGGTTGGCAAGGAAGGCGAGCGTGATGTCGTTCTGCCCGACGTCGATCGAGTACACGCCTCCCCGGAAATCCTCCTCCGGTAGCATCGAGCCCTGCCCCAGCGGCCGGAGCTCCCGGGTCCGGTTCTTGAAATGCAGGAACTGGTTCACCTGCGTGGCCATGGTGAACGGGATGGCGCTCTGGTTGCTCGCCACCGCCGCCCCGGCCACCGCGAAGTTCACTCCATCGGTGAAGTTGGGACCCGACGACTCCAGGTACGGGCTCAGGTACCTGATCCCCAGGTTCTCGGCTGCACAGGCATGCGATCGATGGCACGTAGCTGATGAGCTCTGCTTGGATGGAACTAAACGAGCAATGGTTTGGACGCAAGGTACGTACCAATGAAGTCGATGTAGAGGCGGCCGTCCGACCAGCGGCCGGTGGTCCGGTTGAAGAAGCGGCGGCCGGCGGGCGGGCCGAGGTAGAAGCCGTAGGCGGCAGGGAGGGAGCCAGTGTCGGAGTTTGAGTCGCCGAAGTTGAACAGGACGCACCTGCCATCCGTCCTGCGTGGGAGTTCACAGCACTCCAGCGCGACGACGACGGCGGCGAGGGTCACGAGCCCTCGAAGCATTCTTACCATGTTCTCTCGATTAATCAGCTTCGATCTCAACTACTTGCTCCAGCGTTTCCTTATCCTCCTCCGAAGTTGACTATTTTGTAGGTGTCTGGGTCGACTCTTCCTTTTTTAATGTCAACCGATTCTTTGACCAGCTGGATATAATCATACAAATAAAGGTTTCATTGATCTTCTTGCTATGTCTTCATCGATCTCCATGGAACCCAAGGGTAAGGATAAGGGGACTGAGCGAGTACCCCTGGGCGTAGCCACACCTTTTCCTTCTTTTTCTTAAGAGAATGCAGGCCCTCAGCCTGATTTGCTGGGATACAAACACGAGGCAGCAGTATCTACTCAAGTTCAACAACTTAGTGGTTGAGGATTTGTCAACTTGTTCAGTTTGTACCAGATAGCAAAAATGAAAAACTTGAGAGTATCTGACAGAACAATGTGATGAGTACAAATGAATTATAGCCTCGATCCATGAACAAATACTGGACCAAATATTGGCGGTACATAGGGTGCATCCTTCATTGCATAGCACATGAGCTCAGGGGAAAACGGTCGAAACACTTCTCATCTACTTACAGTATCATGGGTGGTTTGTTACATCGGCAGTAGGGGGAAAGAATACATGGCATCGAGGTCTCGGACGAGAAAAGGAATAATAATCACATGTGTCATCGCCTATATCCCGTGTGGCTGCAGACAATCTCAAACTCCTGGGGTTTCTAGTAGACGACAACTGGATTTGTTCTGAACTAAACTTCAAGCAGCCGTCTGGCGGATCACCATCCTACAAAGGCACAGTTCTTCCGAGCATGTTCAGGGATGAGCTTCACCAGGATGTCCATCGGCACACCCTTCAACTCTGTTCAAGTCCAGCACACCAGAGTTGAAGATAAGTAGGGTTATAAACATTTGATTAGTGCGAGTGCTAGTTGATGTTGTAGACTAACCATGGGGCTTAAAGTTAAAGAGGGGAGGAAGAAAACGGCCGTTCGGCAAACAGGTGTTTGGGTCCCGGAGTTCATCGAAGAATGGATGAATTAATGCTTCCAACTGTATCAGGAAAGCAAGTATGAATGTAAGCTACAGCTTGCACAAAACAGCATCCGTTCGAATACAGGGAAGCAAAAGCATTTAATTTAACAGTGATGACTATAAATCAAACTTCTCTAGGAAACAGTATTTGCTCAGCAACACTCACAGCAGTTGAACGCAGGCTTGGTGAATATTGCAAGAGTCTGGAGACAAGATCTACTGCTTCAGCAGGCATTCTTTTATGGAAGATCTGATGGGAATAAAAATAGTAATGTTATACTGAAGCCTTAGAAGCAAATAAAACAGCCAACACAAGGTTCCTACCTTGTGCCATGGGTGAGCTTTGATTTGTGGGAATTTAAACTCCGTATAATTTGGATTCATGCACTTAATTTCTTCTCTTGTAGGGGTACCTAAAACCTGATGGGAAACAATGTAAGTAGGTGTAAATACAACTGAAAGATGGTAACTTCCTTGGAAACAATGTAAACAGGAGCAAATACAATTAAACAGACAGCAACTTCCAGGGGAGAAAGATTGTGAATGTACCTTGATGATTTCAACAAGCTGATCAACACCACTGTCGCCAGGGAATATAGGCTATTAAGAAAGAGAATGGATCTTAGGCTGACAGATCCCATAAGCTGGATAGTTTAATAATCACATATAAATTGTTTGGTCACTTACCTGTCCTAGAAGGAGTTCAGCAAGAACACAGCCAGCAGACCAAACGTCAATTGCCGTTGTGTATTCAGTAGCACCAAATATGAGCTCTGGGGCTCTATAGTACCTTGAACAGATATAGGAAATATTTGGTTCTCCTTTTACCTATCAAAAATAAAAAATAGTTAGACAACATGAAAATGGCAATGTCGTGAAGTGTGAATATCAGGTAATGTATGATCATACCAACACTTTCGCACTTCCGAAGTCACATAATTTCAATTGGTGCGTATGTGGATTCACCTGGCAAAAATAATTTTTCATCAAATCAGCTGGCTATACCAAAAGTAGTGCTTAACTATACATTAAATGCTTCACGAAGTGTTCAATTGATGTGTAATGTACGAACCAGAAGATTTTGAGGCTTGATGTCTCTGTGGCATACTCCAATGCTGTTGTGAATGTATGCCAAAGATCTACATATCTGTTAATTATAATGAATTTAACAACTTATGGTCAGTACTAAGCAGTGCTTGAATAGATTTAACAGATTTTCGGCAGGAAAAGAGCATGAACTTTACCTGATACATGTACAGTTTTGCATATATCAATGGCATGCGTTGGTTCATCTTGTTATAATGCTTAATGACACGATGAGCAGTCTCCGGCACATACTCAAGCACCAGGTTGAGGTAAAGCTCCTCTTTCTCAGTCTTTGAGAAAAAACAATGCTTTAAAGCCACAACATTTGGGTGGTCAAGAACTCGCATCGTTTGCAGCTCACGGTTCTTATATCTCTTGTCTTGAAGAACCTTCTTTATAGCCACCGTCTCGCCAGTTTCAAGACACTTAGCCTATGCAAGATCATTCAGAAAAAGTTGGAGCCATCAGGAATTACTAAATAAAAGTATACACAAATTAACACATCAAGAAACTAAATAATACTGATTTATCCAGTAACAAACCTGGAAAACAGTTCCAAATGACCCATTACCAACCACACGCTCAGCCATGTAGCTAATGGTCTGCAATGCAGATACATAGCTTAGTAGAGAGAAATTATTGAGCTTCGGAGAGGATTGCAATAACACCACTTACTAATATAGATTTTTTACATACCTGTTTTGCTTGCCCATTTCTTCCCTCAATGCTTGTGACTATAATATGGCCTGGTTCCGTCCCATTGCCGTTGACTACTATATCCTCAGGGTCCTGCGTTGTTCAGACACAAAATTAGGAACTGATCACCTGCCAAAAGACATAAAGTGAAGTGGTCATCCAGTCTAGGGAAATTACCCTGTCATCCCTTATGCTCATATTGCCCATCTCGTTCGGAAGTCGGTCGGCATCACCACTAGTACTCGTGTCATTCTGAAAGCGCGAGGAAGGACGCACCACACCAACCGAGGCCATAATGTGGTAGAATTACCCAATAAGAGTTACAGGCTACCGTTCAGAATGCACCGTACTTGGTTAACCTGCAAAAGGCAACATTGCTGTGAGTCAGAAACGTACAGGTAAGTCGATCGCTTAAAGGAGGTGGCCAGGATAATTGTCTAAGGACGTCCACTTCTGGTTGCAGACAATTTCTATTGCTTGATAGGCTTGAAGATGCTGAAAGGTTGTAATTTTACACTCCCGACGCCTTCTCGACTGCCAAATTCCTATCGATATTGGAGAGCCTGTTCTCGGTGGCTCAATCCACCTCTCGTCACAAGCAGGAATTAAACTGTAGTTCCTACATATCATAAAGCTCTTTCTAAAAGTCTGATCACGCAGGGCATACTCGGCAAACTCGATACCCACCGCTAGCTTCCGAAAGCTTGTTGACCAATTCGCGTCTCCTTGCTTGGTACGGTAGGCATATATAGAAATTAAAAACGACACAATTCTCGATCCAGGTCACCATATTTGCATCGAAGCCCGCATCCATCCTCACCAACTCCCCTCCAATCCAAGACATTCAGGATCACCGAGAACCCAGCAGAGGACGCGATCGAGCTCCGAGCCCCAAATTTTGCAAGCCAGAAGAGGGGGGAAAAAAGGAAAACAAACACCTATCATCCGAAACGAGGGCAAGCCATCACCTAAAACGCAGCACCCTAAGACCACCGAACCCTAGAACCACGGCTTCCTCCCTCACGCTCGCGCAAGGACCAGCCGGAATCGACGGATCGGACCCGAACCGGGATAGGATTGATTGATCGATCGATCGATTACCTGCCGGATCAGAAGGCCGGCCTGCCCGACGCGGGGATCCGGTGCGGAATCCGCCTGGCGCGGGGATGAATTTCCCCCCTCCCTCCCCAGCTCCGGCGCGGGACGTGGGGGGACGATCGGAGGAGAGGAGGGGGCGGCGAGCGAGCGAGCAGAGCAAATGAGAGGGAGGGGTGGCAGGGGGGGGAAGAGGTTATAATGCGGAGGAGGAAAAAAAAGATGTGATTAATTAATTAATTGCGTTGGTTCATTTATTACTCGTTGATTAATTAATTAGTAAAACCTGTCCGTTTGACCGTTGAAAGGTTCTGGCCCCGGGGCGCCCTCCCCGTGTCATGTGGTGTGGGGCCTCTTTATCTCTCTATATGTGTTTCTTATATTTTCGGTCCCATTGATCAAAACGTACATAGCCTTTTTTTTTTACCGTAATACAGTTGCAGATGCTCATATACAAGCACATACTACTTGTAGTAGATAGGAATGTCTCCCC
This sequence comes from Aegilops tauschii subsp. strangulata, assembly GCF_002575655.3. Taxonomy (NCBI): domain Eukaryota; kingdom Viridiplantae; phylum Streptophyta; class Magnoliopsida; order Poales; family Poaceae; genus Aegilops; species Aegilops tauschii. The sequence continues at coordinate 68,782,926 of NC_053035.3, forward strand.
CTACTGAATAAATGCACATCCATGTACTCCCTTGGTTTTTATTTACCCCACGCATATTAGTTTTAGTCAAAGTCAACTTTGACAAAATTGTAGACAAAAATATTAACATATACAGTAACAAATCAATACCAATAGATTCATTATTGAATATAATTTCACATCATATAGATTTGTTATGATAAATATTTATATTATTTTCTATAAACTTAGTTATGAAATTTGACTTCGGTCAAACCTAATAAGCAGAGTAAATAAAAATGGAAGGAGTTTTTTTAGAAAAGGAGGACGACCCCCGGCCTCTGCATCTGGACGATGCATACGGCCATTTTATTAATTATTGACACAAGACCTTACAGAGTCATACAACAATAAGCCTAAAGCTACCAAACTAAGCAACATCTGTCGCTATCCCTATCCAGTTGATGTAGGGGCGCTGAAAGTCTTGGCCTAATACCAAACAGACCTCGCAGCCAAACCTAACATCTAAGACTTGAGGTCCCAACCAGGACGCCTGCCGGGTATGGGCACCCATCAGTCTGGCGTGCTTCTCAACCAGGACGCCTGCCGAGTATGAGGCCGCCGCAGCCACCTACCACCAATCCATCTTCAGAGCTGTACCGCTGCATCAACCTTGCCCGGTCTAACTGCCGCCGACGCCACCACGACGCCAGGCAGCGTCACCCTCCTGCGCGAGTCCTTCTCCGCTCATCAGGCGCCGACTCTCCACTGCGCCACGCCACCGAGATCCGCCGTCATCAATGGAGCAGAGGAAACACCGCTCCTCCTCTTGTCCCCTTCAACCAGCACTTGCTCCAAAACGATGCCCCCATGAGGGAGAACAATACCGAAGGCACCGTCATCGTCCGATCCGGTATACCCAGCTCTAGGGTTTCCCCCGGAACTTCCCGATCAGGTTGATGTGACCTGCAACGACGATGTCTCCAGAAGGGAACGACGTCTGAGACGCCACCATCGTCCGCCAAGACCGCGGTCAGGCGCGATTTTCACCGGAAGCCACGTCTTCCCGACCTCGTGGCTGGCTGGAACCGAGCGGAACCTCGCCACGAAGACGTATGTCGCCGTCGGTACTCCGGCGGAGATCCGGCATCTCCTCACCGGTCCCTCCACGCGCCGCCGGTCGGCGGAAGGCCTCCCCGCAACGGATCCAAATGGGGCGTTGGATCCGCAGTGACCGCCATCACCATCACGACCAGGACAGCCCACCCCGCCGCATGGGGCACTGCCACCGCCGCCGTCCATGCAGGGCCGCCGCTCCGCTGGCGATGGTGCTCTGGCCCCCGCCGCACAGCCCGGATTCGCCGTCCTAGCCGTCGCCGTTGGATCGCACGAGAGGAGCCGCCCCCGCCGCCTCAAATGGGATTCGCCGCATCCACCCGCCCAGAAACCTTCGGCACCGGGCCCGCCGCCACCGCGGCCCACGCCGGCGGCAGCGGCGGCAGGAAGGGGCGGCAAGAAGGTGCTGGCGGCGCTCGGGTTTTGGGGCCCCTGGCGCCGCCTGGGGGGAGGCGACACGAGGGGGAGGGGAAGCCCTTTAAAAATGAGGCTAGAGGGAGTAAGTCTAGGACTTGAACTCTAATGGTTTGTTTCCACCACAAGAACTAACAATCTGAACTATGCTCAGTTTGCGTATATAGGCCATTTGGTTGGGGCAATTGGAACTAAGGGAATATGAAGTGAAACGGTAAATTTAACGCCAATTAAGGATCTAACTCATGTTGTTTTAGTAACATGGGAGGGGTGAGAATTGGGGAGGAATTGTTTTAGTCATTACATCTTTACCTTTCATCATGACTTTGTTATTATCTCTTAGCTACTCCCCAATTCCCACTGACCAAACAAGGAAGAAACTTCTCTCTAAAAATTTCACACCTAATTCTAATTAGATACCAAATAAAGGATTAGGAATAAAATTATACATCTCATATATAATCTCAATACAACTCCCTCCACCACATTCACATCCCTTCCTAATAGTTCTCACACACATTAGGATTATTAGGGTTGAATTTCATAGTGTTGAGCCTCCATTGGGGGGTGGGCTGGAGAGCGACCATATAATAAGAGTGAGGAACTTGTTGGGGATCGTTGCAGAATTTTAAAATTTTCTACGCATCACCAAGATCCATCTATGGAGTCTACTAGCAACGAGGGGAAAGGAGTGCATCTACATACCCTTGTAGATCGCGAGCGGAAGCGTTTAAGTGAACGGGGTTGATGGAGTCGTACTCGTTGTGATCCAAATCACCGATGACCGAGTGCCGAACGGATGGCACCTCCGTGTTCAACACACGTACGGAGCAGCGACGTCTCCTCCTTCTTGATCCAGCAAGGGGGAAGGAGAGGTTGATGGAGATCCAGCAGCACGACGGCGTGGTGGTGGAAGTAGCGGGGATCCCGGCAGGGCTTCGCCAAGCACAAGCGGGAGAGAGAGGTGTCACGGGAGGGAGAGGGAGGCGCCAAGGGCTAGGGTACAGCAACCCTCCCTCCCCCCTTTATATAGGCCCCCTGGGGGGCGCCGGCCCTGGGATCCCATCTATGGGGGGGGGGCGGCGGCCAAAGGGGGGGAAACTCCCCCCCCCCAAGTCAGGTGAGGCGCCCCCCACCCCCAGGGTTTCCAACCCTAGGCGCAGGGGGAGGCCCATGGGGGGCGCACCAGCCCACTAGGGGCTGGTTCCCCTCCCACTTCAGCCCATGGGGCCCTCCGGGATAGGTGGCCCCACCCGGTGGACCCCCGGGACCCTTCCGGTGGTCCCGGTACAATACCGATAACCCCCGAAACTTTCCCGGTGGCCGAAACTGGACTTCCTATATATAATTCTTCACCTCCGGACCATTCCGGAACTCCTCGTGACGTCCGGGATCTCATCCGGGACTCCGAACAACTTTCGGGTTTCCGCAAACTAATATCTCTACAACCCTAGCGTCACCGAACCTTAAGTGTGTAGACCCTACGGGTTCGGGAGACATGCAGACATGACCGAGACGCCTCTCCAGTCAATAACCAACAGCGGGATCTGGATACCCATGTTGGCTCCCACACGTTCCACGATGATCTCATCGGATGAACCACGATGTCGAGGATTCAATCAATCCCGTATACAATTCCCTTTGTCAATCGGTACGTTACTTGCCCGAGATTCGATCGTCGGTATCCCAATACCTTGTTCAATCTCGTTACCGGCAAGTCACTTTACTCATACCGTAATGCATGATCCCGTGACTAACTCCTTAGTCACATTGAGCTCATTATGATGATGCATTACCGAGTGGGCCCAGAGATACCTCTCCGTCATACGGAGTAACAAATCCCAGTCTCGATCCGTGCCAACCCAACAGACACTTTCGGAGATACCCGTAGTGCACCTTTATAGTCACCCAGTTACGTTGTGACGTTTGGCACACCCAAAGCACTCCTACGGCATCCGGGAGTTGCACGATCTCATGGTCTAAGGAAATGATACTTGACATTGAAAAAGCTCTAGCAAACGAACTACACGATCTTTGTGCTATGCTTAGGATTGGGTCTTGTCCATCACATCATTCTCCTAATGATGTGATCCCGTTATCAATGACATCCAATGTCCATAGTCAGGAAACCATGACTATCCGTTGATCAACGAGCTAGTCAACTAGAGGCTCACTAGGGACACGTTGTGGTCTATGTATTCACACATGTATTACGATTTCCGGATAACACAATTATAGCATGAACAATAGACAATTATCATGAACAAGGAAATATAATAATAACCATTTATTATTGCCTCTAGGGCATATTTCCAACAGTCTCCCACTTGCACTAGAGTCAACAATCTAGTTACATTGTGATGAATCGAACACCCATAGAGTTCTGGTGTTGATCATGTTTTGCTCTAGGGAGAGGTTTAGTCAACGGATCTGCTACATTTAGGTCCGTATGTACTTTACAAATATCTATGTCTCCATTTTGAACACTTTCTCGAATGGAGTTGAAGCGACGCTTGATATGCCTGGTCTTTCTGTGAAACCTGGGCTCCTTGGCAAGGGCAATAGCTCCAGTGTTGTCACAGAAGAGAGTCATCGGGCCCGACGCATTGGGAATCACCCCTAGGTCGGTAATGAACTCCTTCATCCAGATTGCTTCTTGCGCTGCCTCTGAGGCTGCCATGTACTCCGCTTCACATGTAGATCCCGCCACGACGCTTTGCTTGCAACTGCACCAGCTTACTGCCCCTCCATTCAAAATATACACGTATCCGGTTTGTGACTTTGAGTCATCCAGATCTGTGTCAAAGCTAGCGTCGACGTAATCCTTTACGACGAGCTCTTCATCACCTCCATAAACGAGAAACATATCCTTAGTCCTCTTCAGGTACTTCAGGATATTCTTGACCGCTGTACAGTGTTCCATGCCGGGATTACTTTGGTACCTTCCTACCAAACTTACGGCAAGGTTTACATCAGGTCTGGTACACAGCATGGCATACATAATAGACCCTATGGCCGAGGCATAGGGGATGACACTCATCTTTTCTCTATCTTCTGCCGTGGTCGGGCATTGAGCCGTGCTCAATGGCACACCTTGCAATACAGGCAAGAATCCCTTCTTGGACTGATCCATATTGAACTTCTTCAATATCTTGTCAAGGTACGTACTCTGTGAAAGACCAATAAGGCGTCTTGATCTATCTCTATAGATCTTGATGCCTAATATATAAGCAGCTTCTCCAAGGTCCTTCATTGAAAAACACTTATTCAAATAGGCCTTTATACTTTCCAAGAATTCTATATCATTTCCCATCAATAGTATGTCATCCACATATAATAAGAGAAATGCTACAAAGCTCCCACTCACTTTCTTGTAAACACAGGCTTCTCCATAAGTCTGTGTAAACCCAAACGCTTTGATCATCTCATCAAATCGAATGTTCCAACTCCGAGATGCTTGCACCAGCCCATAGATGGAGCGCTGGAGCTTGCATACCTTGTTAGCATTCTTAGGATCGATAAAACCTTCCGGCTGCATCATATACAATTCTTCCTTAAGAAAGCCGTTAAGGAATGCCGTTTTGACGTCCATTTGCCATATCTCATAATCATAGAATGCGGCAATTGCTAACATGATTCGGACGGACTTCAGCTTCGCTACGGGTGAGAAAGTCTCATCGTAGTCAATGTTGGAAATATGCCCTAGAGGCAATAATAAATGGTTATTATTATATTTCTTTGTTCATGATAATTGTCTATTGTTCATGCTATAATTGTGTTATCCGGAAATCGTAATACATGTGTGAATACATAGACCACAACGTGTCCCTAGTAAGCCTCTAGTTGACTAGCTCATTGATCAACAGATAGTCATGTTTTCCTGACTATGGACATTGGATGTCATTGATAACGGGATCACATCATTAGGAGAATGATGTGATGGACAAGACCCAATCCTAAGCATAGCTCAAAGATCGTGTAGTTCATTTGCTAGAGCTTTTCCAATGTCAAGTATCTTTTCCTTAGACCATGAGATCGTGTAACTCCCGGATACCGTAGGAGTGCTTTGGGTGTACCCAACGTCACAACGTAACTGGGTGACTACAAAGGTACACTACGGGTATCTCCGGAAGTGTCTGTTGAGTTGGCACGGATCGAGACTGGGATTTGTCACTCCGTATGACGGAGAGGTATCTCTGGGCCCACTCGGTAATGCATCATCATAATGAGCTCAATGTGACTAAGGAGTTAGCCACGGGATCATGCATTACGGTACGAGTAAAGAGACTTGCTGGTAACGAGATTGAACAAGGTATTGGGATACCGACGATCGAATCTCGGGCAAGTAACATACCGATTGACAAAGGGAATTGTATACGGGATTGATTGAATCCTCGACATCGTGGTTCATCCGATGAGATCATCGTGGAACATGTGGGAGCCAACATGGGTATCCAGATCCCGCTGTTGGTTATTGACCGGAGAGGCGTCTCGGTCATATCTGCATGTCTCCCGAACCCGTAGGGTCTACACACTTAAGGTTCGGTGACGCTAGGGTTGTAGAGATATTAGTATGCGGAAACCCGAAAGTTGTTCGGAGTCCCGTATGAGATCCCGGATGTCACGAGGAGTTCCGGAATGGTCCGGAGGTGAAGAATTATATATAGGAAGTCCAGTTTCGGCCACCGGGAAAGTTTCGGGGGTTATCGGTATTGTACCGGGACCACCGGAAGGGTCCCGGGGGTCCACCGGGTGGGGCCACCTATCCCGGAGGGCCCCATGGGCTGAAGTGGGAAGGGAACCAGCCCATAGTGGGCTGGGGCGCCCCCCCTTGGGCCTCCCCCTGCGCCTAGGGTTGGAAACCCTAGGGGTGGGGGGCGCCCCACTTGGCTTGGGGGGAAGCCACCCCCTTCCCCCTTGGCCGCCCCCCCCTTGGAGATCTGATCTCCCAGGGCCGGCGCCCCCCCAGGGGTCCCTATATATAGTGGGGGAGGGAGGGCAGCAGCACCACAGCCCCTGGCGCCTCCCTCTCCCCCTGCAACACCTCTCCGTCCCACTTGTGCTTGGCGAAGCCCTGCCGGGATCCCGCTACTTCCACCACCACGCTGTCGTGCTGCTGGATCTCCATCAACCTCTCCTTCCCCCTTGCTGGATCAAGAAGGAGGAGACGTCGCTGCTCCGTACGTGTGTTGAACGCGGAGGTGCCGTCCGTTCGGCACTCGGTCATCGGTGATTTGGATCACGGCGAGTATGACTCCATCAACCCCGTTCTCTTGAACGCTTCCGCGCGCGATCTACAATGGTATGTAGATGCACTCCCCTCTCTCTCGTTGCTAGATGACTCCATAGATTGATCTTGGTGATACGTAGAAAATTTTAAATTTCTGCTACGATCCCCACAGTGGCATCATGAGCTAGGTCTATGCGTAGTTTCTATGCACGAGTAGAACACAAACTTGTTGTGGGCGTAGATGTTGTCAATTTTCTTGCCAGTACTAGTCGTATCTTGTTTCGGCGGCATCGTGGGATGAAGCGGCCCGGACCGACCTTACACGTACGCTTACGTGAGACAGGTTCCACCGACTGACATGCACTAGTTGCATAAGGTGGCTAGCGGGTGTCTGTCTCTCCCACTTTAGTCGGAACGGATTCGATCAAAAGGGTCCTTATGAAGGGTAAATAGAAATTGGCATATCACGTTGTGGTTTTACGTAGGTTAGAAATGTTCTTGCTAGAAACCTATACAAGCCACGTAAAAACTTGCAACAACAATTAGAGGACGTCTAACTTGTTTTTGCAGCATGTGCCTTGTGATGTGATATGGCCAGAAGATGTGATGAATGATATATGTGATGTATGAGATTGATCATATTCTTGTAATAGGAATCACGACTTGCATGTCGATGAGTATGACAACCGGCAGGAGCCATAGGAGTTGTCTTTATTTTTTGTATGACCTGCGTGTCATTGAATAACGCCATGTAAATTACTTTACTTTGTTGCTAAACGCGTTAGCCATAGAAGTAGAAGTAATCGTTGGCGTGACAACTTCATGAAGACACAATGATGGAGATCATGGTGTCATGCCGGTGACGAAGATGATCATGGTGCCCCGAAGATGGAGATCAAAGGAGCAAAATGATATTGGCCATATCATGTCACTATTTGATTGCATGTGATGTTTATCATGTTTTGCATCTTATTTGCTTAGAACGACGGTAGTAAGTAAGATGATCCCTTATAATAATTTCAAGAAAGTGTTCCCCCTAACTGTGCACCGTTGCGAAGGTTCGTTGTTTCGAAGCACCACGTGATGATCGGGTGTGATAGATTCTAACGTTCGCATACAACGGGTGTTGTCGAGCCTAGCATGTACAGACATGGCCTCGGAACACACGCAATACACTTAGGTTGACTTGACGAGCCTAGCATGTACAGACATGGCCTCGGAACACACGCAATACACTTAGGTTGACTTGACGAGCCTAGCATGTACAGACATGGCCTCGGAACACGGAGGACCGAAAGGTCGAGCATGAGTCGTATAGAAGATACGATCAACATGGAGATGTTCACCGATCTTGACTAGTCCGTCTCACGTGATGATCGGACACGGCCTAGTTAACTCGGATCATGTTTCACTTAGATGACTAGAGGGATGTCTATCTGAGTGGGAGTTCATTGAATAATTCGATTATATGAACTTAATTATCATGAACTTAGTCTAAAATCTTTACAATATGTCTTGTAGATCAAATGGCCCACGTTGTCCTCAACTTCAACGCGTTCCTAGAGAAAACCAAGCTGAAAGATGATGGCAGCAACTATACGGACTGGGTCCAGAACCTGAGGATCATCCTCATAGCTGCCAAGAAATATTATGTCCTAGAAGCACCGCTAGGTGAAGCACCAATCCCAGAGAACCAAGACGTTATGAACGCTTGGCAATCACGTGCTGATGATTACTCCCTCGTTCAGTGTGGCATGCTTTACAGCTTAGAACCGGGTCTCCAAAAGCGTTTTGAGAAACATGGAGCATATGAGATGTTCGAAGAGCTGAAAATGGTTTTCCAAGCTCATGCCCGGGTCGAGAGATATGAAGTCTCCGACAAGTTCTTCAGCTGTAAAATGGAGGAAAATAGTTCTGTTAGTGAGCACATACTCAGAATGTCTGGGTTACACAACCGCTTGTCTCAGCTGGGAGTTAATCTCCCGGATGACGCGGTCATTGACAGAATCCTTCAGTCGCTTCCACCGAGCTACAAGAGCTTTGTGATGAACTTCAATATGCAGGGGATGGAAAAGACCATTCCTGAGGTATATTCAATGCTGAAATCAGCGGAGGTGGAGATCAGAAAGGAACATCAAGTGTTGATGGTGAATAAAACCACTAAGTTCAAGAAAGGCAAGGGTAAGAAGAACTTCAAGAAGGACAAGGGTAAGAAGAACTTCAAGAAGGACAAGGGTAAGAAGAACTTCAAGAAGGACAGCAAGGGAGTTGCCGCGCCCGGTAAGCCAGTTGCCGGGAAGAAGCCAAGGAATGGACCCAAGCCTGAGACTGAGTGCTTTTATTGCAAGGGAAGTGGTCACTGGAAGCGGAACTGCCCCAAATACTTAGTGGACAAGAAGGCCGGCAACACCAAAGGTATATGTGATATACATGTAATTGATGTGTACCTTACCAGTACTCGTAGTGGCTCCTGGGTATTTGATACCGGTGCGGTTGCTCATACTTGTAACTCAAAACAGGAACTGCGGAATAAGCGGAGACTGGCAAAGGACGAGGTGACGATGCGCGTCGGGAATGGTTCCAAGGTCGATGTGATCGCCGTCGGCACGCTACCTCTGCATCTACCTACGGGATTAGTTTTAAACCTCAATAATTGTTATTTAGTGCCAGCTTTGAGCATGAACATTGTATCTGGATCTCGTTTAATTCGAGATGGCTACTCATTTAAATCCGAGAATAATGGTTGTTCTATTTATATGAGAGATATGTTTTATGGTCATGCCCTGCTGGTCAATGGTTTATTCTTGATGAATCTCGAACGTGATGTTACACATATTCATAGTGTGAATACCAAAAGATGTAAAGTTGATAACGATAGTCCCACATACTTGTGGCACTGCCGCCTTGGTCACATTGGTGTCAAACGCATGAAGAAGCTCCATGCAGATGGACTTTTGGAGTCTCTTGATTACGAATCATTTGACACGTGCGAACCATGCCTCATGGGTAAGATGACCAAGACTCCGTTCTCCGGAACAATGGAGCGAGCAACCAACTTATTGGAAATCATACATACTGATATGTGCGGTCCAATGAGTGTTGAGGCTCGCGGTGGCTATCGTTATGTTCTCACTCTCACTGATGATTTAAGTAGATATGGGTATGTCTACCTAATGAAACACAAGTCTGAAACCTTTGAAAAGTTCAAGGAATTTTAGAGTGAGGTTGAGAATCAACATGACAGGAAAATAAAGTTCATGCGATCAGATCGTGGAGGGGAATATTTAAGTCACAAATTTGGCACACACTTAAGGAAATGTGGAATCGTTTCACAACTCACGCCGCCTGGAACACCACAGCGAAATGGTGTGTCCGAACGTCGTAATCGCACTCTATTGGATATGGTGCGATCTATGATGTCTCTTACCGATCTACCGCTCTCATTTTGGGGCTATGCTTTAGAGACTGCCGCATTCACTTTAAATAGGGCTCCGTCGACATCCGTTGAGATGACACCGTATGAATTATGGTTTGGGAAGAAACCTAAGCTGTCGTTTCTAAAAGTTTGGGGATGCGATGCTTATGTCAAGAAACTTCAACCTGAAAAGCTCGAACCCAAGTCGGAAAAATGCGTCTTCATAGGATACCCCAAGGAAACTATTGGGTATACCTTCTACCTCAGATCCAAAGGCAAGATCTTCGTTGCCAAGAACGGGTCCTTTCTGGAGAAAGAGTTTCTCTCGAAAGAATTGAGTGGGAGGAAAGTGGAACTTGATGAGGTGATAGTCACCCCTTCCGAACCGAAAAGTAGCGCAGCGCGGGAAGATGTTCCTGTGGTGCCTACACCGACTGGGGAGGAAGTTAATGATGATGATCATGAAGCTTCGGATCAAGTTACTGCTGAACTTCGTAGGTCCACAAGGACACGTTCCGCACCAGAGTGGTACGGCAACCCTGTCCTGGAAATCATGTTGTTAGACAACGGTGAACCTTCGAACTATGAAGAAGCAATGGCGGGCCCAGATTCCAACAAATGGCTTGAAGCCATGCAATCTGAGATAGGATCCATGTATGAAAACAAAGTGTGGACTTTGACAGACTTGCCCGATGATCGGCAAGCGATAGAAAACAAATGGATCTTTAAGAAGAAGACGGCCGCGGATGGTAATGTTACCATCTATAAAGCTCGACTTGTCGCTAAGGGTTATCGACAAGTTCAAGGGGTTGACTACGATGAGACTTTCTCACCCGTAGCGAAGCTGAAGTCTGTCCGAATCATGTTAGCAATTGTCGCATACTATGATTATGAGATATGGCAGATGGACGTCAAAACGGCATTCCTTAAGGAAGAATTGTATATGATGCAGCCGAAAGGTTTTGTCGATCCTAAGAATGCTAACAAGGTATGCAAGCTCCAGCGCTCCATCTATGGACTGGTGCAAGCATCTCGGAGTTGGAACATTCGTTTTGATGGGATGATCAAAGCGTTTGGGTTTACACAGACTTATGGAGAAGCCTGTGTTTACAAGAAAGTGAGTGGGAGCTCTGTAGTATTTCTCATATTATATGTGGATGACATACTATTGATGGGAAACGATATAGAATTCTTGGAAAGTATAAAGGCCTATTTGAATAAGTGTTTTTCAATGAAGGACCTTGGAGAAGCTGCTTATATATTAGGCATCAAGATCTATAGAGATAGATCAAGACGCCTCATTGGTCTTTCACAGAGTACATACCTTGACAAGATATTGAAGAAGTTCAATATGGATCAGTCCAAGAAGGGGTTCCTGCCTGTATTGCAAGGTGTGCAATTGAGCACGGCTCAATGCCCGACCACGGCAGAAGATAGAGAAAAGATGAGTGTCATCCCCTATGCCTCGGCCATAGGGTCTATTATGTATGCCATGCTGTGTACCAGACCTGATGTAAACCTTGCCGTAAGTTTGGTAGGAAGGTACCAAAGTAATCCCGGCATGGAACACTGTACAGCGGTCAAGAATATCCTAAAGTACCTGAAGAGGACTAAGGATATGTTTCTCGTTTATGGAGGTGACGAAGAGCTCGTCGTAAAGGGTTACGTCGACGCTAGCTTCGACACAGATCTGGATGACTCGAAGTCACAAACCGGATACGTGTATATTTTGAATGGAGGAGCAGTAAGCTGGTGCAGTTGCAAGCAAAGCGTCGTGGCGGGATCTACATGTGAAGCGGAGTACATGGCGGCCTCAAAGGCAGCACAGGAAGCAGTCTGGATAAAGGAGTTCATTACCGACCTAGGGGTGATTCCCAATGCGTCGGGCCCGATGACTCTCTTATGTGACAACACTGGAGCTATTGCCCTTGCCAAGGAGCCCAGGTTTCACAGGAAGACCAGGCATATCAAGCGTCGCTTCAACTCCATTCGTGAAAGTGTTCAAAATGGAGACATAGATATTTGTAAAGTACATACGGACCTGAATGTAGCAGATCCGTTGACTAAACCTCTCCCTAGAGCAAAACATGATCAACACCAGAACGCTATGGGTGTTCGATTCATCACAATGTAACTAGATTATTGACTCTAGTGCAAGTGGGAGAATATTGGAAATATGCCCTAGAGGCAATAATAAATGGTTATTATTATATTTCTTTGTTCATGATAATTGTCTATTGTTCATGCTATAATTGTGTTATCCGGAAATCATAATACATGTGTGAATACATAGACCACAACGTGTCCCTAGTAAGCGTCTAGTTGACTAGCTCGTTGATCAACAGATAGTCATGTTTTCCTGACTATGGACATTGGATGTCATTGATAACGGGATCACATCATTAGGAGAATGATGTGATGGACAAGACCCAATCCTAAGCATAGCACAAAGATCGTGTAGTTCGTTTGCTAGAGCTTTTCCAATGTCAAGTATCTTTTCCTTAGACCATGAGATCGTGTAACTCCCGGATACCGTAGGAGTGCTTTGGGTGTACCCAACGTCACAACGTAACTGGGTGACTATAAAGGTACACTACGGGTATCTCCGGAAGTGTCTGTTGAGTTGGCACGGATCGAGACTGGGATTTGTCACTCCGTATAACGGAGAGGTATCTCTGGGCCCACTCGGTAATGCATCATCATAATGAGATCAATGTGACTAAGGAGTTAGCCACGGGATCATGCATTACGGTACGAGTAAAGAGACTTGCCGGTAACGAGATTGAACAAGGTATTGGGATACCGACGATCGAATCTCGGGCAAGTAACATACCGATTGACAAAGGGAATTGTATACGGGATTGATTGAATCCTCGACATCGTGGTTCATCCGATGAGATCATCGTGGAACATGTGGGAGCCAACATGGGTATCCAGATCCCGCTGTTGGTTATTGACCGGAGAGGCGTCTCGGTCATGTCTGCATGTCTCCCGAACCCGTAGGGTCTACACACTTAAGGTTCGGTGACGCTAGGGTTGTAGAGATATTAGTATGTGGAAACCCGAAAGTTGTTCGGAGTCCCGGATGAGATCCCGGACGTCACGAGGAGTTCCGGAATGGTCCGGAGGTGAAGAATTATATATAGGAAGTCCAGTTTCGGCCACCGGGAAAGTTTCGGGGGTTATCGGTATTGTACCGGGACCACCGGAAGGGTCCCGGGGGTCCACCGGGTGGGGCCACCTATCCCGGAGGGCCCCATGGGCTGAAGTGGGAAGGGAACCAGCCCTTAGTGGGCTGGGGCGCCCCCCTTGGGCCTCCCCCTGCGCCTAGGGTTGGAAACCCTAGGGGTGGGGGGCGCCCCACTTGGCTTGGGGGGGGGGAAGCCACCCCCCTTCCCCCTTGGCCGCCGCCCCCCCTTGGAGATCTGATCTCGCAGGGCCGGCACCCCCCCAGGGGTCCCTATATATAGTGGGGGGAGGGCAGCAGCACCACAGCCCCTGGCGCCTCCCTCTTCCCCTGCAACACCTCTCCGTCCCGCTTGTGCTTGGCGAAGCCCTGCCGGGATCCCGCTACTTCCACCACCACGCCGTCGTGCTGCTGGATCTCCATCAACCTCTCCTCCCCCCTTGCTGGATCAAGAAGGAGGAGACGTCGCTGCTCCGTACGTGTGTTGAACGCGGAGGTGCCGTCCGTTCGGCACTCGGTCATCGGTGATTTGGATCACGGCGAGTACGACTCCATCAACCCCGTTCTCTTGAACGCTTCCGCGCGCGATCTACAAGGGTATGTAGATGCACTCCCCTCTCTCTCGTTGCTAGATGACTCCATAGATTGTTCTTGGTGATACGTAGAAAATTTTAAATTTCTGCTACGATCCCCAACAGTCAACCCCTTGAACTTGTCGATAACCCTTAGCGACAAGTCGAGCCTTATAGATGGTCACGTTACCATCCGCCTCTGTCTTCTTCTTAAAGATCCATTTATTTTCTATGGCTCGCCGATCATCGGGCAAGTCAGTCAAAGTCCATACTTCGTTTTCATACATGGATCCTATCTCGGATGTCATGGCTTCTAGCCATTTGTCGGAATCCGGGCCCGCCATCGCTTCTTCATAGTTCGAAGGTTCACCGTTGTCTAACAACATGATTTCCAGGACAGGGTTGCTGTACCACTCTGGTGCGGAATGTGTCCTTGTGGACCTACAAAGTTCAGCAGTAACTTGATCCGAAGCTTCATGATCATCATCATTAACTTCCTCCCCAGTCGGTGTAGGCACCACAGGAACATCTTCCCACGCTGCGCTTCTTTCCGGCTCGGAAGGGGTGACTATCACCTCATCAAGTTCCACTTTCCTCCCACTTAATTCTTTCGAGAGAAACTCCTTCTCCAGAAAGGACCCGTTCTTGGCAACAAAGATCTTGCCTTCGGATCTGAGGTAGAAGGTATACCCAATGGTTTCCTTAGGGTATCCTATGAAGACGCATTTTTCCGACTTGGGTTCGAGCTTTTCAGGTTGAAGTTTCTTGACATAAGCATCGCATCCCCAAACTTTTAGAAACGGCAGCTTAGGTTTCTTCCCAAACCATAATTCATACGGTGTCGTCTCAACGGATTTTGATGGAGCCCTATTTAAAGTGAATGCGGCAGTCTCTAAAGCATAGCCCCAAAATGAGAGTGGTAGATCGGTAAGAGACATCATAGATCGCACCATATCCAATAGAGTGCGATTACGACGTTCGGACACACCATTTCGCTGTGGTGTTCCAGGCGGCGTGAGTTGTGAAACGATTCCACATTTTCTTAAGTGTGTGCCAAATTCGTGACTTAAATATTCCCCTCCACGATCTGATCGCAGGAACTTTATTTTCCTGTCACGTTGATTCTCAACCTCACTCTGAAATTCCTTGAACTTTTCAAAGGTTTCAGACTTGTGTTTCATTAGGTAGACATACCCATATCTACTTAAATCATCAGTGAGAGTGAGAACATAACGATAGCCACCGCGAGCCTCAACACTCATTGGACCGCACACATCAGTATGTATGATTTCCAATAAGTTGGTTGCTCGCTCCATTGTTCCGGAGAACGGAGTCTTGGTCATCTTACCCATGAGGCATGGTTCGCACGTGTCAAATGATTCGTAATCAAGAGACTCCAAAAGTCCATCCGCATGGAGCTTCTTCATGCGTTTGACACCAATGTGACCAAGGCGGCAGTGCCACAAGTATGTGGGACTATCGTTATCAACTTTATTTCACACTATGAATATGTGTAACATCACGTTCGAGATTCATCAAGAATAAACCATTAACCAGCGGGGCATGACCATAAAACATATCTCTCATATAAATAGAACAACCATTATTCTCGGATTTAAATGAGTAGCCATCTCGAATTAAACGAGATCCAGATACAATGTTCATGCTCAAAGCTGGCACTAAATAAGAATTATTGAGGTTTAAAACTAATCCCGTAGGTAAATGCAGAGGTAGCGTGCCGACGGCGATCACATCGACCATGGAACCATTCCCGACGCGCATCGTCACCTCGTCCTTCGCCAGTCTCCGCTTATTCCGCAGCTCCTGTTTTGAGTTACAAATATGAGCAACCGCACCGGTATCAAATACACAGGAGTTACTACGAGTACTGGTAAGGTACACATCAATTACATGTATATCACATATACCTTTGGTGTTGTCGGCCTTCTTATCCGCTAAGTATTTGGGGCAGTTCCGCTTCCAGTGACCACTTCCCTTGCAATAAAAGCACTCAGTCTCAGGCTTGGGTCCGTTCTTTGACTTCTTCCCGGCAACTGGCTTACCGGGCGCGGTAACTCCCTTGCCGTCCTTCTCGAAGTTCTTCTTGCCCTTGCCTTTCTTGAACTTAGTGGTTTTATTCACCATCAACACTTGATGTTCCTTTTTGATCTCCACCTCCGCTGATTTCAACATTGAATATACCTCAGGAATGGTCTTTTCCATCCCCTGCATATTGAAGTTCATCACAAAGCTCTTGTAGCTTGGTGGAAGCGACTGAAGGATTCTGTCAATGACCGCGTCATCCGGGAGATTAACTCCCAGCTGAGACAAGCGGTTGTGTAACCCAGACATTCTGAGTATGTGCTCACTGACAGAACTATTTTCCTCCATTTTACAACTGAAGAACTTGTCGGAGACTTCATATCTCTCGACCCGGGCATGAGCTTGGAAAACCATTTTCAGCTCTTCGAACATCTCATATGCTCCATGTTTCTCAAAACGCTTTTGGAGCCCCGGTTCTAAGTTGTAAAGCATGCCACACTGAACGAGGGAGTAATCATCAGCACGTGATTGCCAAGCGTTCATAACGTCTTGGTTCTCTGGGATGGGTGCTTCACCTAGCGGTGCTTCTAGGACATAATCTTTCTTGGCAGCTATGAGGATGATCCTCAGGTTCCGGACCCAGTCCGTATAGTTGCTGCCATCATCTTTCAGCTTGGTTTTCTCTAGGAACGCGTTGAAGTTGAGGACAACGTGGGCCATTTGATCTACAAGACATATTGTAAAGATTTTTGACTAAGTTCATGATAATTAAGTTCATCTAATCAAATTATTCAATGAACTCCCACTCAGATAGACATCCCTCTAGTCATCTAAGTGAAACATGATCCGAGTAAACTAGGCCGTGTCCGATCATCACGTGAGACGGACTAGTCAAGATCGGTGAACATCTCCATGTTGATCGTATCTTCTATACGACTCATGCTCGACCTTTCGGTCTTCCGTGTTCCGAGGCCATGTCTGTACATGCTAGGCTCGTCAAGTCAACCTAAGTGTATTGCGTGTGTTCCGAGGCCATGTCTGTACATGCTAGGCTCGTCAACACCCGTTGTATGCGAACGTTAGAATCTATCACACCCGATCATCACGTGGTGCTTCGAAACAACGAACCTTCGCAACGGTGCACAATTAGGGGGAACACTTTCTTGAAATTATTATAAGGGATCATCTTACTTACTACCGTCGTTCTAAGCAAATAAGATGCAAAACATGATAAACATCACATGCAATCAAATAGTGACATGATATGGCCAATATCATTCTGCTCCTTTTATCTCCATCTTCGGGGCGCCATGATCATCTTCGTCACCGGCATGACACCATGATCTCCATCATCATGATCTCCATCATTGTGTCTTCATGAAGTTGTCACGCCAACGATTACTTCTACTTCTATGGCTAACGCGTTTAGCAATAAAGTAAAGTAATTTACATGGTGTTATTCAATGACACGCAGGTCATACAAAAAATAAAGACAACTCCTATGGCTCCTGCCGGTTGTCATACTCATCGACATGCAAGTCGTGATTCCTATTACAAGAATATGATAAATCTCATACATCACATATATCATTCATCACATCTTCTGGCCATATAACATCACAAGGCACATGCTGCAAAAACAAGTTAGGCGTCCTCTAATTGTTGTTGCAAGTTTTACGTGGCTTCTATAGGTTTCTAGCAAGAACGTTTCTTACCTACGTAAAACCACAACATGATATGCCAATTTCTATTTACCCTTCATAAGGACCCTTTTCATCGAATCCGTTCCGACTAAAGTGGGAGAGACAGACACCCGCTAGCCACCTTATGCAACTAGTGCATGTCAGTCGGTGGAACCTGTCTCACGTAAGCGTACATGTAAGGTCGGTCTGGGCCGCTTCATCCCACAATACCGCCGAAACAAGATAAGACTAGTAGTGGCAAGAAAAATTGACAACATCTACGCCCACAACTGCTTTGTGTTCTACTCGTGCATAGTAACTACGCATAGGCCTGGCTCATGATGCCACTGTTGGGGATCGTTGCAGGATTTTAAAATTTTCTACGCATCACCAAGATCCATCTATGGAGTCTACTAGCAACTAGGGGAAAGGAGTGCATCTACATACCCTTGTAGATCGCGAGCGGAAGCGTTCAAGTGAACGGGGTTGATGGAGTCGTACTCGTCGTGATCCAAATCACCGATGACCGAGTGCCGAACGGACGGCACCTCCGTGTTCAACACACGTACGGAGCAGCGACGTCTCCTCCTTCTTGATCCAGCAAGGGGAAGGAGAGGTTGATGGAGATCCAGCAGCACGACGGCGTGGTGGTGGAAGTAGCGGGGATCCCGGCAGGGCTTCGCCAAGCGCAAGCGGGAGAGAGAGGTGTCACGGGAGGGAGAGGGAGGCGCCAAGGGCTAGGGTACAGCAGCCCTCCCCCCTTTATATAGGCCCCCTAGGGGGGGCGCCGGCCCTGGGATCCCATCTATGGGGGGGGGGGGGGCCAAAGGGGGGGAAACCCCCCCCCCCCCAAGTCAGGTGGGGCGCCCCCACCCCCAGGGTTTCCAACCCTAGGCGCAGGGGGAGGCCCATGGGGGGCGCACCAGCCCACTAGGGGCTGGTTCCCCTCCCACTTCAGCCCATGGGGCCCTCCGGGATAGGTGGCCCCACCCGGTGGACCCCCGGGACCCTTCCGGTGGTCCCGGTACAATACCGATAACCCCCGAAACTTTCCCGGTGGCCGAAACTGGACTTCCTATATATAATTCTTCACCTCCGGACCATTCCGGAACTCCTCGTGACGTCCGGGATCTCATCCGGGACTCCGAACAACTTTCGGGTTTCTGCATACTAATATCTCTACAACCCTAGCGTCACCGAACCTTAAGTGTGTAGACCCTACGGGTTCGGGAGACATGCAGACATGACCGAGACGCCTCTCCGGTTAATAACCAACAGCGGGATCTGGATACCCATGTTGGCTCCCACATGTTCCACGATGATCTCATCGGATGAACCACGATGTCGAGGATTCAATCAATCCCGTATACAATTCCCTTTGTCAATCGGTACGTTACTTGCCCGAGATTCGATCGTCGGTATCCCAATACCTTGTTCAATCTCGTTACCGGCAAGTCACTTTACTCGTACCGTAATGCATGATCCCGTGACTAACTCCTTAGTCACATTGAGCTCATTATGATGATGCATTACCGAGTGGGCCCAGAGATACCTCTCCGTCATACGGAGTAACAAATCCCAGTCTCGATCCGTGCCAACCCAACAGACACTTTCGGAGATACCCGTAGTGCACCTTTATAGTCACCCAGTTACGTTGTGACGTTTGGCACAACCAAAGCACTCCTACGGCATCCGGGAGTTGCACGATCTCATGGTCTAAGGAAATGATACTTGACGTTGAAAAAGCTCTAGCAAACGAACTACACGATCTTTGTGCTATGCTTAGGATTGGGTCTTGTCCATCACATCATTCTCCTAATGATGTGATCCCGTTATCAATGACATCCAATGTCCATAGTCAGGAAACCATGACTATCCGTTGATCAACGAGCTAGTCAACTAGAGGCTCACTAGGGACACGTTGTGGTCTATGTATTCACACATGTATTATGATTTCCGGATAACACAATTATAGCATGAACAATAGACAATTATCATGAACAAGGAAATATAATAATAACCATTTATTATTGCCTCTAGGGCATATTTCCAACAGAACTAAATGACGGTTTCCTCAATCACATTTCATTATCTCGTTCTAGTGGCTACAAAATACAGAAATATGACATCGACTTCAATAGGGAGCCTCATTTAAAGGCATCCCTCTGTTAGACTTGCCCAGAGCTAAAACAAGGCTAGGGGTGCACCTGCATTCGGATTCAGATTTTTCTGCTACCAATTGGCTTGACAAATCAGCATGTTCACCTCCAATTAATGCGTGTAAGTGCATCGGGATGGCTTGGAATACAACCATCCAAAACAATTTGTACTTTGTGGTGAACCCTATCAGTCTCAATCTAGCTCTAGTATTTGTTGTAGATGGATATTAGAAGGATGATGTGTTATGTGGTGAACCGCATGGTGTTATAGTTGTAAGAGGATGGCATAGTGATTTTGTGGCAGGCTTACTTGCATGCTTAGTATGTATTTTTATACAATCAAAGACCTTGGTCGTACGGATAGCAATTCTGGACCATAGGGCGGGGGCGGCTAGTCTAACTGATGTGAAGGTTCAAGGGATGCTGGTAAAAGCTCGTGTTAAGAAAAGTAGGTGATGCCTAGCTTAGTAGGAAGGCACATTCAGTTTAATTGATGCTAGGATGACTGGAGTCATGGAGCTTGTCAGGTTTCCAGGTCTAGGGTTTGAGTACCTCAATTGAGTAATGTGACATCCCGACTTAATAGAAATGATAGACCACTCATATCAATAAGGTGCATCTTCTTTTTCGGCAGCCCATCCGAAAGGAACCTCAAAGTTAAGTGTACTTGGCATGGAGCAATTTGAGGATGGGTGGTTGACTGGGAAGTTGATCCCTGGTCCGCACGAGTTCAGGACAAAGTGCGCGGAAGGATTAGTGTTGGTATGTAAGGCCAGTATAGATCCCAGACGTAACGACTATGAAGTGGTGGGTGAACCGGTAGGTTTGGTCGGGGTATTAAGATTGGTATTAGAGACGATACTCGTGGCACGGGTGTGTGCGGACCAATGATGCATACATGTGGCACATGTGGATGTTGGCACTGGCGCGCACGGACGTGTGTCAAGAGGGAACTTTCCTGTTTGGTTGATGGCGACATCGGTTCCTTTGAGGGGAGGGGGTGGGTATGTCACATCCCAACTTAATATGAATGATAGACTACTCATATAAACATACATCTTCTTTTCGAGGAGCCATCCGAAAGTGCACAGGAGAGATACTGTTGGTATGTGGGGGCAGTCTCGATCCCAGACGCAACGGCCAGGAATTGGTGGGTAAACCGGTGGATTTGATCAAGAAATTAAAAGTACCTAGTTATCTGAAGATGTAAGAAGGGGAATAAATATCGACCTACTGGAAGAACCTGACAACTTTACACAAGAGATAGTCAAACAATGCAGTAATTTTATATACTTGGCTAAAATTGAGGCAACCCTCCCATATCTTGGTGGGCTTACAAGAGACTTCATGATTATCCCTCGATAATTTTAAGGTTTTACTCCCAGGTTACACTATCTTTTCAGCAAGTAGGTATTTTTCGCTCTGCACTTGCACAGAAGATGGTGTATGGTTGAGATCCCCTTTGCTCGGGCTCCTCTAGTAGTTTAAGTGGATTCCTTTCCTATCGAGACTCATTTATCCAGTGGCTTGCCCCATCGAAAGAGGTACTGACCCCCCCCCCCCTACTTGACATGACGTGAACCGATGGGATACCAAAGTTTGATGGCTTAGTTAGTTACCTTCGAGTCTTGGTGAGGCATCTCATGTCGCCACGGTCTATCCATCCATAATCCTCGCGAGTTGGCATTGAATTCCATAGGGACTCATTGACTGGGGTGGCAGTAAGGCCCCCACACCACCAACATATGGGACCCTAGCCATGCATTTGGACAATAACCTCTATACTATGAATGAAGGGGTGGAACCACTATAAAAACCCGAGACACTTGCAAATTTGGTTGGTAAGGTGGTTGGGGTGAGTGACAACAATCACCAATGGAGGCGGTAGGGGAGGAGGATGATCTAGGGTTGGGCCATGGCCTTTGGAGCTCCCTATCCTTGATGATGGTTTCTCGTCATGTTTTCACATATCTTATCCATTGCATGTACTTATTTTCTGTTTAAAAAATTTAACTGTGAACTTTTGTCAGCTTCTACATCATAGCATGCACAATTATATTCGTTCATTGTTATAGACGGACGTTAATCCATTCTAAGGATTCTTTTGATTCCGGGGAATCTTGTGACAAGAGAACCAGGAAGGGGGAGCTCTTCTTTTTCTTTCCGTCCAACTCTTTGATGTTAAACTTAAAAATGTTGGTTTTAAAAACGAGTGATTGCCCTTCTTCGACCCTTACTTTTCAACCGGAAAGCGGGCGGCTAATGTGTTCCACTTTATAGAATTGGTGGATGCCTCTTCCAGGCGCGAATAGCTCTACCCGAGGTTTGACATCAAAGCCGTGAGCAAGAACCGCTTCCAAATTACACAGAATATCTCACTCTTCTTTAATTACTCTTCCACTTCACTTTCTATCTTATGACTCATGGTGTATGTCAAGGATAGATACAGCTGATGTAAGCGCAGATGAGAGTGTCAGTTTTAACTTCTTCTCACATTTCTAATACGGTAATACTCCGTGGCGGTTCAGCTAATCCGACTCGGTGCGCCCCATTTGGCAGGCAAAGCAATCGTGACGTGCTACAAAATGCTGATGTGAAAACAAAACTATCTTTGAAGCCATGACGACACATCAGGGGTTGAAGAGAGCATATGATTGGATATTCTTCTTCATTTTTATTATACATATAGTATTAAAAAGCATATGATTGGAGGGTCCGGCACACAGGCTGTCTTGGTCGGAGCTGGGAACCCACTCCGCCTGCCTGCCCACAGCAACAAAAAGAAACAATGTTTAAAACTCCCATCCGATAGAGTGCTGAAGAAGCATGTCCATTTTTAATCTCCTGGGGACTAAAAGCTTGACATTGTTGGCATGCTGGAGCACTCATCGAAAACTTGGAACAGCTTCAGGCAAATCTAATTCTTTTTCTCTCCTAATTATTGAGACAGTCTTTGAGTTTATCTGTTTTATTTTGTTTATTTAGGCTAGACAGTCGTCTTTGGGGTCGATCATGTCGTGATGGACCTCTCCTTTTTAGCGTATGTATTTTAAATTTCTTTTTTGTAAAGTTGGCCTAGACAGAAGGCGCATACCTACTTGACAACCGGTGCTTGGCGATGATGACTGTCCCGGAAAAGAAGAAAATGGGGAGTCTAAATCTCAACTTGTCCAAAGCAAAATGCTTTGGAAGCTGTCGCTCGGTTTTGTTCAACACGCACTCAGGCCGGCCGCTTCTTCCCAGCTTTTCTGATAGAGAAGGCTTCTTCTTTCCAGCTGCATGAGTTCTTCACTTCTTCTTTTTTTGCGGGTGAGTTCTTCACTTCTTTAGCCGCAAAGTTTAGTTTTCTCTGTCCGGGCCTGTTTGAAACGCTCGAGATTGATCAACGCCAGGGACGAAGCCAGGAAATATCTGAGTGGAAACATATTATTTGAAATTATTTCACGTCTCCGGTTACAAGGAGTAATAATCATTGAAACTTCAAAATACGTGTGAGCGATTAGCCAGAAGCCCAGACCGGCCGCTCGATTGCCTCGCGATTCGTGAAGTAGTTAAATCCCGCACAATGGCACAATACATTTTAAGTTTTAACCGTTGAAACTTATGATTTTTTATTTGAAAATTCCGATTTTCTCGATTGCGAGTATCAAGTTTCAGAGTAGAAACTCTAAGTGATTTTTTTGTTGGTTGCAGGTACTAAAGTTGCAATTCTATTAATCGCTCATACTAAGTTTCCAAAGTTGAAACTTAACATTTCTTTTTCAAAATTCATCGGGATGTATTTAAAATGATCTTATTTGGAAGTCCTTGGCACGAGAAACATGAATAAGAAAACACATTTTAATTTGGACTTTCTATTCAGAAAAATATGAAAGTTTAAAAATTGAAAGCCAAATAAAAGCACGCGCGAGGAACTCGGTGCCCCTGCGTGCCCCAAATCCTCTCTTTATTTAATATAAGCATATGTGTTGAGTCATTGTGCCAATGGCGTAGAAAACAGATTTACCACGACGATATAGCCAACACAATTCTACTAAAATATATTAATGATCTAGTTACGAATTTTCATAGATAAATACAACATTAAAATGTTTCGTAATTAAAAGCTTGGTTTAAGTAATAAGTCCCAAATAATTTCCTCTCCTAACCCTAGCGAGATGCAATATTGGACGTGTTGCGTCGACACATTTCCTTTGTCGTTAGATTTCCACCCCCTCATACTCCTTAGGCCCTGCTGGTGTGGGAGCACACAGAGGCCCTTATATATCGAGCAAAGATGTGGTTTTCCCAATTTTTGGGTATTTTTCATGGCGATGATCTGCCAAGATCATGACCTTCATTATTTCTCATTCATGGTCAACAATGTTAGGATGGCTCCGACATTGGAGCGGCTTACGTCAGCACACCGTCAGCCTGTTCAAGTGGAAGAAGACAACCTGTCCCTGGAAATTCAATATGCTTTCTAGGTGGTATGATTAATATAATTACGGAAATGCTAAAAATCTGATGTTTTTATGGGCCGTTCGATTTTACATGCTAAAATAATCTGATGTATGAATTTTTTTTTTTGCAAAAGGGATCTGGCGTATGATTTGTAGCGGAAAATCCTATATCTAAGTGATTTTTCTTAAAACCCGACTTTAAAAAGTTTGCAGTATCATATCATATTTTTGCAATAAAAAAGGGAAGAGAAAGAAAAAACTGATTGCAACCTCTCCTGGTGCAAAAACCTGTAGTGCACTCTGATCAAAGTTCAGAAAATTCAGGTACAGCCAAATTTACTCGCGCGGTAGAAAGAGTAACGGTATCGGCCGGGCGAAGTTACAGATCTTGGCGGCCGTACTGTTTACGTACTCTGATGTTACCAAGTCTAAAAAAAAGTCTATGTACGCAAATGTCAAAAGGAAAAACGTCGACGTACGCCAGATACGTACGTAGATACGTGTTGTACTAAATTACCGGTATCTGCTAAGGCGGGTGATACGTCGACCTTAGCTTGTCAAACTGTCTGCTATAAGTAATTAATTCTTAGAGCTTATCTGGATTAACAGATGGAATGTGGAATGGTACTATCCCAGAGCTAAGATGACAGCCCAACTAATTAACATGATTAGCCAGTGAGCTAGTACGAAACAGACACGATCTAGCTAGCAAAAGCTAGACCGTACTACACACGGAGACAAACTAATCAGGAGCGAGGAAGCAAGAAAGAAGATGGCTCGGGCCGACATGACAGCCAGCCTGCTCAATCGCCAGCCGGCCGGCAGGGTCGCTGGACCGGTTGGTGGCGCAAACCGGTCGGTCTAACCGGCCGACCGGATCAAAAGGCGGCAATCAGCCAGCCTAGCTGCACTTGTTCTTAATTTGGTGGACCCACCGGAGATTAATGCCGTTGTTGAGATTGCTGGGCAAGTTTGAACTTCCGTTAGAATCGGAGAACTGGGCAAACACACACGTGTTCACATGTGGCTGCACGTGTTTTGGGCCGTTTCGTGAGGCGACGCGACTAAATGCGGTTCGAATTGCTTTTGCACATGTTGTTGAGGGGATGCTTTTCCTTGTGGTTTTGGTTCAACAGCTCCATCGATCAATTGTTTTTTCTAAAATTCAAAAGAGAAGGATCATGCTGAACCTCTTCATCGAGCGATGCGCACTCTGCACATATTCATCTAAATTATCGTATATTATTCAATGAAACCTTACGAAATAAATACATGAATCAATCCCATCTTCGTGATGAACACTATGCCATACCTACAAGCTTGATGATGTGTCCTGACCTTGATCAACACTACGCCATACCTACAAGCTTGATGATGTGTCCTGACCTTGATCAACACGCACCATGTAATTCGGTGGCCTCACCAAGCCGCCCGACGGCTAGCCGGAACTACCAACCAGTCTAGCAGACCCTCGGCGCACACTACATATGCACGCTCTATAATCCGCCACTTCCATCTTCTGTCGTCCCATCTTTAAGAGCGATCAATGCATTAACCTTGTCAGACCCTTTTCTCGTCGACATCACCACGACGCCAGACAACACCACCTTTCTGTGCGTGTCCATCAACACACGCCCACCACAAAGACCCCACTACGCCACGCCGCCGAGACCCTTTGCCGTCGATGCGGAAGATGCAATACCGCTCCACCTCTTGTCCCTTCCAGCCAACACCTGCTCCAAAAATGATACCCTCAGGAGGGAGAACGACACCGAAGACACCGTCATCATCCGATCCGGAAGATCCAGATCTAGGGTTTTCGCCAGACGGTTCGAGGGAGGTAAACACCCAGGGTGCCACCAGGACCCAACCGAGGTTACCACGCCCCCCCCCCCCCAATTCAGTGCCCAAGACGACCCCTCCAGGGAGGTGACAATGTTGTATCGCCGTCACCCCGCATTAACTGGGAACTAGGGTTTTCACCCGGGCACATAGGACACGGGGGACTAGTGGAGTTGTACCTTGACATCGCCACCAAGGAGGTAATAGGTCCCGGAGCGCCATCGACGTCGTGGCCGCCACGGCGGCCAGGGGTTTCCCACGGATAAGATCCCACCCCGACATCCTCCGAGCCAACCGCCAGCACCTCTGAGCACGGAAGTCGGAGATTAGGGCTAGCCAGAGGAGGTGAGCCGCGCACAAGGAAAAGGGAGCCCTGCGACCGCCTCAAATCGGATCCGGTGAGGGGAGGACAGGGACCCTCCCCACGCTGCAAGATCCAACCACCGAGGCCTCATTGCCCGTGCGGCCTAGGGGTCTGGCCGCCCGCACCGACGAGTGACCTCTGTCACCAGCACACGAGGGAGGCACATCCTCACCGCCCCGTTCACCGGCGGTTGCGCGGCGAGCCGGCAGCCGCCTCCGGAGGAGATGATGGAGAGAAGAGCCGCCGACGGCTAGGGTTTTGGCGCCACCCAAGTCGCCATTGTGGGAGCGACGTGGGGGGCTGTTCGTGGGTCTGAGCCCTCCCCAATTGTCAACTGTCCATCGATCAATTATAAGTTCACAGAATGGGGAACATGTTCGCCTTGGACCTTTGGGTGTGTTTTATCCTCTCAATGGATCTTCTTTATGCACAATAGCCCTAATGAATTTTTTTAACACTAAAATGGGGGAGCGACTAATCAAAGGTTACCCTCTCCATGGGTGTTCCAGCGGGCACTCCAGCGCCGCAATATACCGCACGCTGGGCGCTTCATTGGGTGTTTTTATTTCTATTTTTGTTTTCTTTTTTTTGAAGTCTATTTTTGTTTTCCAGTTTTTTTAGGTTATTGATTTTTATGTCTTTTTCTTCACCTTTTTGGGTTCATGTAACTTAGAGAGCAACTAGTTAACGACCGCTCCTTCGGGAGCCTCGCAACGATCAACGCCACTTGGCGTGCTCTCAGCCATTCGCCACGTGTCGTGCTCTGGACGCTTCCTCTGGATTTTATTTTTTTATTTTTCCGCACGCGTTTTTGGTTTTTTAAACTTTTTTCGGGTTTTTTTGATGTTTTGGTTTTTCCCGTCTTCCTTAGCTTTTTGATAAAAAAAAATTCGGAAAAAATTTGCGCGAAAAAAACGTGTTTTCCTTTTTTTTGCGAAAGTCACGATTTTTCTTCCACGAGAGGCACGGTTGTGCTTTAGCGAGAGTCACGGCCGTGCCTTTCGGAAACGAAAAAAACGCGTTTTCTGTTTTTTTTTTTCTTTCGCGAGAGTCACGGTTTTGCTTCCGCGAGAGTCACGGCCGTGCCTCTCGGAAAGGGAAAAATAAAACGCGTTTTCTGTTTTTTTTTTCTTTCGCGAGAGTCACGGTTTTGCTTCCGCGAGAGACACGATTGTGCTTTCGCGAGAGTCACGGCCGTGCCTCTCGGAAAGGAAAAAAAATACGCGTTTTCTGTTTTTTCTTCTTTCGCGAGAGTCACGGTTTTGCTTTCGCGAGAGGCACGGTTGTGCTTTCGCGAGAGTCACGGCCGTGCCTCTCGGAAACGAAAAAAAAACGCGTTTTCTGTTTTTTCCCTTCCACGAGAGTCACGGTTTTGCTTCCACGAGAGGCACGGTTGTGATTTCGCGAGAGGCACGGGTGTGCCTCTTTTGGAAAGGGGAAAAAACCGTGCTCCCGGTTCGGTTTTTTCGCCCGGTTTTTTGGTTCGGTTTTTTCATAACCAAAAAAAATATCAAAACCTATCAACATGGGATCTAGTTTTGAAGATCTCGACGCGAGGAATCCAATGGTGAAAACGGTTCGAGATTTGGACACACGGTTTAAGAGATAAAACATTTTGAATAAACGGATGTACGAAAAAAGGGAAAACTCTCAGGTTGCGACAAGTGGCGCGCTGCATGTGCGCCACTTGTCGCGACCTGGGAAAGTGAAGTGTTCTTTGCAACGAGTACTCCTTAATTAGTGATTTTGTGTAACGTATGCCAAAAAGACTAATAGATACATGAAAATTGGCCAACTTTCGTTTTGTTGGGCTGGGATTTTCTTTTGCAAAGCTTGCAAATCATATTATTTTTTATTTATTTACAAATCCGTTGCGGATATGTATAAGTTTGCATAGGGTTTTTTGATTTTTATGACACTTGAAAAATATCATTTTCATTATTTTTTGAAATAACAGGCTACATGAAGCCCATCGCACACAAGTCCTCAGTCCCTTCACAAGGACTAACTAGGATTCTGGAGGCTTGATCATGTGCCAAATGCTTTTACTGCTGAAGCTGCAGCCCTTTCTCAGGTAGGGATGGCAGTTTTGTCCATGGGTGTGGGTACCCGCGGGTACCCTACCCGAAAACAATGGGTATGGGCAAGACTTAGAGAGATTTTGTACCCACGGGTAATGGGTATCCATACCCGCAAAATATCGGGGTAGGGTACGGGTATGAAATTATGCCCATGGGTAACCCAATGGATACCCATGAAAAGTGAATAAATGAAAATATTTCCTATGACATGTGGGGTCAACATCCAACTCCTACGGCCCACTCCAAGTATCCTATTCCTTAAATCGACCAAAGCTTATAGGCCCGTAATCGCCTGCTCGTCACTCCTCCAACCTCCTATTTGACTTCAAAAATATGAATCTTGACTCTTCGCTACCAGGCTCATGTCCAACTCTCGATCCAGCGATCCCCCACTCTCATCACCACCTCCCACGACGTCGGGCTTCCACCAACCGCCACTCATACTCCCTTGGTGCCTCCAAGAGCCCACCCACCGGAGGAGACCGTGTCAGTGCTATATTGCTCACCCATCATCACTTGAATTTTAAACTCATCTCTCCACATTTTAAAACTTTAAATGCTATATATTGTACCCCCTGGATACCCATTGGGTATAGGATACCCGATGTGTATGAGCATGGGTGCCAATTTATGCCGATGGGTATTGGCATGGGTGGATATAGAAAGTTTCTGTGGGTATGGATTTGGGTAGAAGGATGTTGTACCCGCCCATACCCTACCCATTGCCATCCCTATTCTCAGGGACTAAAACTTGCTACTAGTGTTGGCTGCAACTCCATTCGGATACACACCGACTGCATGAATTTAGTTGATGCTCTCCAGCAAAATACGGGACACTACTAAAGTTCTGGAGGATTGCTGGTTATTGTTACTTAATTTCGGGAAGGTCATTTTAGAGCATTGTAAGAGCAACTTCAACGGGGCGACCTATTTCGTCCGCCCATGTCCGTTTGGATCAGCGCGGACAGAAATACCGGCTCAACAAGCCGACCCATTTCCGGCCCAAAATTGCGCCTGAAATACGTCGGCGCGGACGCGCACGCGTCTCCTCGGTGTCCGCCGCGGTCCCACTTGGCGGCCACCCAACTACCGCCCGTCGTCTTATTTATGACGACCACCGACACCGGACCCACAAGTCAGCAAGTGGAAGCGTCCTTTTTTAACCCACACGTGCGGTGGGGGACGGCCTCATCCACTCCCGTCCACATCTCGCCCCGCCACCCCATTCATGCTTCCTCGCCGGCGACAGCCCAAACCCTAACAATGGGCCTCTTCGGCAGCAGCTCCGGCAGCTGCAAGGGCAAGCTGACCCCCGACGCCTCATCCTCCCGTGCTCCTCCTCCCCCTCCGCCTCCGCCGCCGGTGCGTAACCGGTCATGTCGGCGGCGTCTGCACATCCCGGTGCACCAAGCGCGGTGGCACTGGGAGTACAGGCAGCCGCTGCCTTACCCCGACGCGACGCTGCCGCACCACTGGCACCTCGATCCGCAACGGATCCCGTTGCCGGCGGTTCCGCGGACACAGCGCGCGCACGACAAGGTGCGCAGGCGCCGGGCGCAGCTCACGCCGGTGCAGCGGCAGATGCCCGAGTACGCCACCGACTCTCCCAACTGGGAGGCCTAGTTTGCCCTCGAACACGAGGAGCAACGGTGGCTAGGCGTCGACGCCAACCCGCAGTTTCCACTGCCGCCCCCGCAGGTAGAGCCGGAGGAAATGGAGGTGGAGGCGGAGTACCAAGCCGCCCTCGAGGAGGCCCTGCAGCACGCGCTAGAGGCTAGCCGGCTCGAGGAGGACGTGCATTGGGACGGGCTGGAGCAAGCCCTTACCTTGTCGGCGGCAGGCTGTGTCCACGCCCCGCTCTTCGACCCGCCTCCGCTGCACATCGTCGAGCCCAAGCCGGATCCAGAGCCGACGCGGAAGCGCTTGCCGCCTCCACCCACTTGGTCGGAGGAGGCCTACACGTGGACCGGCGAGTAGCGCGAGTGGGTGAGCGCGCCTCCGGTCCACTACGCCGCGACGCCGGAGGAGGAGGCGGCCCACCTTGAGCGTTGGAAGGCGCACTGGCTCGCCCAGGAGGAGGCCGACGGCGAGCGGCAGATGCCCTGGGAGCAGCAGCTGCGCCGCGACGCGGAGGCACTGTGGCTTGAGGAGGAGGAGAAGGAGCGCACCCGGCGAGCCGCAATGCTGGCGCCCCAGCAGACGCCGGAGAGGCTGCCCTTGCAGCGTACCAGCGGCGTTCGAGTGGGCTGGCCCGGCTCCCGCCTTCATCGACCTCACTGGCGGTGATGGCGACATCAAGGGCAAGGGCAAGGTGGACGACGTCTAGGGCGCCGTGCGGGCTCAGACTTTTTTTATGTTTTTAATTAATGTTTAATTAGGTTTAAGTGGACTTTGGCCGGCGGTTGACCGGCCACTTTAATGTTTAATTATGTTTATTTCTGCGACCTGTTTTTTTCTTACGCCGGCAGATTTGGGTCCGCCTCCCGTTGGGCGGTCTCAAACGGACGAAAAGCCGACAAAACCCGCGTCTATTTGGGTCGCCACGTTGGCGTTGCTCTAATCATGAATCTAATATGGTAGCTCATGTGCTAGCGCAAAATGGACATGTAGATCCACCGAATCTGCGATTGGACTCACCTCCCGCATTTATTTTTGAACTATTAGCAGATGATGTAAGTGTTGTTTTGATGGTCTTTTCCTTAAAAAAAGATTCTGAAGGCAACCTATGCCGTGAGTTCGATTTTGCTATAAAGTATAAAGAAAAAGGATTTTGCTATAAATACAACGTCTGATTTCTGTGCATGAAATCTTTTTTCTTTTCATGCTTGCGACAACTTTACTTGTCATCCTACACGTCAGACTTGGCACACTTAGAGCAACCGGCCGGCCCACAAAACGCGCTTGCAGTTCGCGAAAAAACGGCTTCGTGGGCCGGCGCGGACGGCCGCAGATGCAGACCCTACATAACGGACCCGTAAAAAATGATATTCATGAAATATGCTTTTTTACGAGTCGGCTTTGCGGGGTCTGATCTGGCGCAGCTCCTCCCGGCCCGGAAAACCTAAATTTGCACCTTAATTTGATCCAACATAATGCATTTCTTTACTTTTTCAACAACATTGGATACATAAGACATCACCAAATCTTTGCTAGAATAGCAAGATCAAAGAAAACAAGAACCACAAGTATGCATTTTAGATGATTTCCAACTTCCATAATTGCTCCCACTCGTTGGACTAATATTTTCTCCATGCATTCATTGTTGATCTGCGGATTCTTGATTTTGCATTCTTCTTTCTTCGTCGTTGGTTCGAAAGAAGTTGACGTTGCTTCCCCTCTAGTTGCACATGCAGCCGCATTATTACCTTCGATTCTTCTAAGGAGCGCGTCAACGTCTATTAAGTTTCTTCCTATCAATAAATTAATGTATTCGCCTTCCCAAAATCAAAATGAGCATCCATCTTCCTACACACATGATGATGTTGACATGAGCTACCGCAAGTTGACCAAAGAATGAGCTATCAAAATGAGCTACCGCAAGTGCACATACCCCGTCGTTTTCGCATTTGAAGAACACCCATCCAGGGTGCTTCGGCATGCCCGAAGTTAGCCGCAGCACTGTCCGCGTGCAGTCGTCGCCCTGTATGAGCGGCATCGGTGAGCCACAGAGCCGCTGCGCGAGCGCCGAGCCCGGTGGACGGCCGGACGAATCCATGCCCGCAAACCGTCGGCGACGGCGAGAGGACGAACCCGTACCTTCATGCGGCGATGCGACCTTGCCGGGACTGCGGGAGATGCTCCCTGACCATTCCATCGCTTGGTGCAGCTACCGGTGGCCGGAAAAGTCAAATATGGCGGCCCGCGGTGAAGGGCGCGCAGATCCGCAACTTTTCCGGCCCGCCAACGCAGGAGGGGGGAGAGGGGAGGCCTCGTGCGTGTGGCGGCCTTTCGGCGTGCTCCCGCCGGCTGCTTTCGCCGGAATCTTGGGCGGCGGCCCGGCGGCGGGGCGAGGGGAGAGGGGAGGTGGTTGGTGGGGAAAGCTCGGGCTGAAATGTCCCCCCCCCCACCAACCGCTTCCGTTTATATGCAGGGCACCGCAGCGGCGAGGGAGAAACCCGCGTATTTGCGGGTTGGGGCCGAGATTTTGCCGCCCCTCAAATTTTTTTGCGGGCCGGCCGCCTTTGTGGGGTCTGTTTGGGCGGGGTTTTCCGCGCGGACCCGCATTTTGACGGTTATTTTGCGGATTGAGGCCAGATGCGTGGTCTGCTAGAGTTGCTCTTAACAGGAAAACCCTATTTGCCGCTCGACCCGGCTAATTGTCGGGGCTACGCGTAGGCGTTCAAGCGATCGTTCCGAGTGGGCTATCCCGTAATGCGTTTTTAGGATTCTCGGTTTTCGGAACCTTCTAGGAGGTTCCAACCATTTTGTTTTGATTTTGTGAACCTTCTAGTAGGTTCCTGAACATTTTTTCCTCTTCCTGTTTCTTTTTCGTTTTTCATTTTTTCCTTTTTTTTCCCTTTTTCGTTTTTCTTTTCTTTTCTTTTCTTTTTTCCTTTTCAAGTTTACTTTTCCTTTTCAACAAATATACAGACATTAGATAAATGTTCGAATAACATATCTGTTAATATATTGGAAAAATGTTCTTGTTTTCAACTTCTGTTCAACAATGGCAAAAAAGTTTAAAATTTGAAAAATTGTTCGTTTTTATATAGAAATGTTCAGAAATTCCAAATAGTTTATAACATCAAATTTTCAAAAATTATTTGCATTCTAATGTTTTGCTCAGAAATATGAAAAATGTTCAAGAATTTCAAAAAACGTTCCCCTTTCCAAATTTGCTGACACATTCAGAAAATGTTATTGTTTTTCAAACTTGTCATAAATTAAAATAATGCCAGTGTTTTGAAAAAAATGTTCGTGCTTTCAATTTTGTTACTCTTTTGTTAATAAAAATATTCGTATTTTCAGAAAATTGTTCACAATTTCAAAAAATGTTCACAATTTCAAAAAATGTTCTTGTTTTCAATTTCGTTCCTTCTTACATAGAAAGTTTGAGGTTTCCAAAAATGTTTGTGTTTTCAGAAGATGTTCCTCTTTTCAAACTTTGTTCACAAATTCAGAAAATATATTATTTTTCAATATCTATTCACAAATTCAAAAAAGTGCTTCTTAAATTTCAGAAAATATTTGCGCTTTGGAAAAGTATGTATTTTTGAAAAATGGTCGGTTTTTTAAATGCTGTTTCTGTTTTTCAAAAAAATATTCGTATATTCAAAAAATTGTTCACAAATTTGAAAAATGTTCTGGTTTTCATTTGATTTTTCCTTTATTAAAAATGTTTGAGATTCCAAAAATGCTCTAGTTTTGAAATTTTTCTGCACAAATTTGAAAGTGTTTGCTTTTTTTTGAAATATTCACAATTTGAAATAATTTTCTTGTTCTCAATATTGTTCCTTTTCTTATTCCCAAAAAATGTTCACTTTTTCACGCAATGTTCTAGTTTTTAAATTTTTTTGTTAAAAAATTGTAAAATGGTTGCGCTACAGAAAAATATTTATTTTTTTCATAAAGGATGTCACGTTTGAAATTAAAAGAAAGGTCTTTGTTGCGGCTTATAGTTCATATATGCAGGGCTACCCTTTTTGAAACTATAGTGGCTAGATAGTTGTTTGACTGGTGCGAGGTACCCCGTTCGATTCCTCACTCATACTTTAGTTCATTGTAGTTTTGCGAACTCATATTTTAAGTTTTTGCCGCTACTGTTGATTTCTTTAGGTTTACGCTGCCAATTTAGCATCAGAACTACTTGTCGTAGCGGTTAGCTCATCGCCAATAGGAAGAAGCGGGTTTGATTCCCAGCGCTGGCACTCCTTTTTCGTTTTCGTGATTTTTCACCTCGCGAACGTGGCACACCTGCAACCTGGGCCAGCTCAGGTGAGCTGCTCCTGTGCGAAATGCTGACCCCTTGCCGCAACGAGCGGCATATAGGAGGTCCCCTCTGAACAATCTAACGTTAGATTTCTAACCGAAATTGCTAATTAAGGAGCACTCTTTGCAAATGTCACTCCCACCTCCTCATCCTGCGACAAATGTTTTTTGTGGGGATTCATTTATTCAAAATGTTTTATCTCTTAAACCATGCGTCCAAATCTCGAACCGCTTTCACCGTTGGATTCCTCGCGTCGAGATCTTTGAAACGAGATCCCATGCTAATGTTTTGACAAAAAAAATCACAAAAAAACAGAACGAAACTAGACACAAAATCTGAACCGGGAGCACGTTTTTTCCCTTTCCGAAAGAGGCACGACTGTGCCTCTCGCGGAAGCAAATCCGTGCCTTCACGAGAAGTAAACCCGTGCCTCTCGCGGAAGAAAAAAAAGCGTGTTTTTTGTTTCGTTTACGAGAGGCACGATCGTGCCTCTCACGAAAGCAAATCCGCGTCTCCACGAGAAGTAAATCCATGCCTCTCGTGGAAGGAAATAAAAAAGGAAATCCGTGCCTCTTACGGAATTAAAAAAAAGAAAACACCTTTCTTCTTATTTTTGAGAGGCACCGCGGAAGTAAATCTATGCCTCCCGTAAGTAATATAAAAAAAACATTTTTCCCATTTCCGAGAGGCACGGTGAAAGGATCGAGAAGAGGTGTCTAGCGCGCGGGGGGGGGGGGGGGGGTGATTAGACCCCCAACAAGCAAAAGCAGTCGTTTTTAAGTTCTTCAAGTTGAGGTGGAGTTTTAGGACAAGTTTAAGCATTTACAATACATTTCAATCAAGCATGGTAAGAGTATATGAGCAGCGGAAAGTAAAGCATGCAAGTTGCAAGAAAGTAAAGAGATGGGATTGGAGTGTGCAAACGCAATTGGAGACACGGAGATTTTTGGCGTCGTTCCGATAGGTGGTGCTATCGTACATCCACGTCGGTGGAGACTTCAACCCACGAAGGGTAACGGTTGTGCGAGTCCATGGAGGGCTCCACCCACGAAGGGTCCACAAAGAAGCAACCTTGTCTATCCCACCATGGCCATCGCCCACGAAGGACTTGCCTCACTTGGGTAGATATTCACGAAGTAGGCGATCTCCTTGCCCTTACAAACTCCTTGGTTCAACTCCACAATCTTGACGGAGGCTCCCAAATGACACATAACCAATCTAGGAGACACCACTCTCCAAAAGGTAATAGATGGTGTGATGCTGATGAACTCCTTGCTCTTGTGCTTCAAATGATAGTCTCCCCAACACTCAACTTTCTCTCACAGATTTGGCTATGGTGAAAAGATGATTTGAGTGGAAAGCAACTTGGGGAAGGCTGGGATGAAGATTCTTGTGGTTGGATTAGAATGTCTTGGTCTCAACATATGAGTACGTGGTTCTCTCTCAGAAAATGAGTAGTGGAAGTGTAGGCACGTTCTGATGATTCTCTCTTGAATAGAGAAGGGGGTGGAGGGGTATATATAACCTCCACACAAAATCTAACCGTTACACACAAAAGAGCCAACTCGGTGAGACCGAATAGATGAACTCAGTGAGACCGATTCAGTTCAAAATGTGAATGTTAGGATTCTCGGTGGGACCGACATGATCAACTCGGTGGGACCGAAGTGCTAGGGTTAAGGGGAAACCTTATCTCGGTTTGACCGATTACATGAACTCGGTGAGACCGATTCCAGTAATAGGCAAACAGAGAGTTGGTCAGGCAAACTCAATGGGACCGATTGCAAATTTCGGTGAGACCGAAATAACTGCAATAGGCAACAGAGAGTTTGCAAGGCCATCTCGGTGAGACCGAATTGATTAGGGTTTCTGGCAGTGGCTATGTCAAAGGAACTCGGTGGCGCCGGATAGATCAAATCGGTGGGGACGAGTTTGACTTTAGGTTTTGGGCATATTTGGAATTGGGAAAGTGGTTCAGGGCTTTGGAGCATATCACTAAGCACTTTGAGCAAGTAGATCATTGATACGTCTCCAACGTATCTATAATTTATGAAGTATTCATGCTGTTATATTATCATTCTTGGATGTTTTATAATCATTTTATAGCAACTTTATATCATTTTTTGGGACTAAGCTATTGACCCAGTGCCCAGTGCCAGTTGCTGTTTTATGCTTGTTTTTTACATCGCAGGAAATCAATATCAAATGGAGTGCAAACACCGCGAAACTTTTTGTGGATTTTTTATGGGCCAGAAGACTCCCGATGGACCAGAGCAGCACCTCGGGGGTGCCCCGAGGGGGCACAACCCACCTGGGCGCGCCTAGGGACCCAGGCGCGCCCTGGTGGGTTGTGCCCACCTTGGTGGCCTCCCGCACCCCCTCTTTGCACTATAAATTCCCAAATATTCTGAAACTCTTCGGGGTTAACCTAGATCAGAAGTTCCACCGCCGCAAGGCTCTGTAGCCACCGAAAACCAATCCAGACCCCGTTCCGGCACCCTGCCGGAGGGGGGAATCATCTCCAGTGGCCATCTTCATCATCCCGGCAGCCACCACTATGAGGAGGGAGTAGACCACCCTCGGGGCTGAGGGTTTGTACCAGTAGCTATGTGTTTAATCTCTCTCTCTCTCTCGTGTTCTTGAGATGTCACAGTCTTGATGTATCGCGGGCTTTGTTAATATAGTCGGTTCATATGGTGTTTTCCCCTCTATATCTTGTTGTGATGAATTGAGTTTTTCCCTTTGAGATTTTGTTGTTATCGGATTGAATACTTTTATGGATTTGAGAACACTTGATATATGTATTGCAATTGAATACTCATGGTGACAATGGGGTATCATATTGATTCACTTGATATATGTTTTGGCACTCAACTCGCGGATTCACGAGGTGACATTGGGGTAATCTATGCATAGGGGTTGATGCGCGTTCTTGTCTTTGTTTCTCCGATAGAAATATTGGGGCACTCTTTGAAGTTCTTTGTGTTGGATTGAGTATTATGAATATGAATTTGCTTTGGTGTTATTTTAGTATGAACTCTAGGATAGATCGAACGAAAAGAATAGCTTTATGTTATTTTAGTACGAACTCTTGAATAGATCGAACGGAAAGAATAGCTTTGAGGTGGTTTCGTACCCTACAAGCAATTTCTATCTTATGTTCTCCGCTAGATATGAACTTTGGAGTGATTCTTCATCACACTTTAAGGGGTGGTTATATGATCCAACTATGTTAGCATTGTTGAGAGGTTCCACTAGCAAAAGTACGAACCCTAGGCCTCATTTTCAAGCATTGCAATACCGTTTTTGTGCCCATTTACTATTTGTTACCTTGTTGTTTTTATTTATTCAAATTATAAAAATATATTTCTACAATCAATATTACACTTTTATCACCATCTCTTCGCCGAACTAGTGCACCTATACAATTTGCCATTGTATTGGGTGTGTTGGGGACACAAGATATTTCTTGTGTTTGGTTGCAGGGTCATTTGAGAGAGACTATCTTCATCCTACGCCTCCCACGGATTGATAAACCTTAGGTCATCCACTTGAGGGAAAATTGCTACTGTCCTACAAAACTCTACGCTTAGAGGCCCAACACGAGTCTACAAGAATAAAGTTGCGTAGTAGACATCAAGCTCTTTTCTAGCGCCGTTGCTGGGGAGGTGAGTGCATGAAGGTATATCTCTAGACCTTGCAATTGAATCTTTTAGTTTCTTGTTTTATCACTAGTTTGGTTTATAAAAGAAAATTATATAAAAAATGGAATTGAGGTTAACTACATAAAAATGGAATTGAGGTTGCATCATGTTATTGATCATCTTTATAATATCTTTCTTGAAAATGATGGATCAAAAAATTGTGCTCAATTGTTAGAAGAAGAAGTCAATAAAATGTTTGGCACAAAATATTTGAATGATGAGCATGATTGCAATGTTGTTAGTATGAATTCTTTGAATATCCATGATGCTAATGATATGCAAAGGCATAAGTTTGGGGATGCTATATTTGATGAAGATGATATTTTTAGTCCCCCAAGTTTTGATGAGAAAATTTATTATATGAAAGCATGCCTCCTATTTATGATGATTATATTGATGAAAGTGGATTTGGAGAGGTCATGACTTTATTTAGTGATGAATCCACTATTTTGGAAGGGGTTTCAATTGATTATGACAACGAAGTTGCTGTCTATGATGATTATGGTGATGACATGTATGCTATAAAGAATAATGATAACCATGAAACTTGTCATCATGATTTTAATTTTCAATCCCATGATAGTTATTTTGTTGAGTTTGCTCCCACTACTATTCATGAGAATAAATTTGCTTATGTGGAGAGTAACAAAATTTCTATGCCTATGTATCATGAAAAGAATGCTTTATGTGATAGTTATATTGTTTAATTCATTCATGATGCTACTGAAAATTACTATGAGAGAGGAGCATATGCTTTTACATATTGCGATAATATCAAGTTTTCTCTCTTTGTGTTGAAAATCTTGAAGTTATGTTTGTTTTGCCTTCCTATGCAAGTTGATTCTTGTTCCCATAAGTTGTTTGCTCACAAAATCCCTATGCATAGGAAGTATGTTAGACTTAAATGTTCTTGCCATGTGTTTCATGATGCTCTTGTTATGTTTCAATTCTTATCTTTTATGCGAGCATCATTGAAATCATCATGCCTAGCTAAAAGGCATTAAAGAAAAGCGCTTGTTGGGAGACAACCCAACACTTTTACCTACTATTTTTGTGTGTTCACATGATTAAGCTACTGTAGTAATCATGTTTTATTGCTTTTGTTTCAATAAAGTGCCAAGTAAAGCCTTTGGGATAGTGTGGATGATAGTTGACTTGAATCTGTGCAAAAACAAAAACTTTTGTGCTCAGTCCAGGAAATTCAAAAATTCACTGGAACGTGCTTTTGATCTAATTTTTTTACAGGTGATAGATATACAACTTACCTACGTTGTACTAATTTTTCAGAATTTTTGGAGTAGCAGAAGTATGGTTTGAGTACAGATTACTACAGACTGTTCTGTTTTTGACAGATTCTGTTTTCAATCCATAGTTTGCTTATTTCCTAGTTTCTATGGCTTATATTGCTCAATATAAATTGTGGAAATGATATGCTACAGTATGCATTGTGTGATAACAATTATGAATCTTGTCTTTGACAGTACCAAAGTGAAATGGTCTTGCTCTATCATACTAACCTATCTCACGAAGTTCCGTTAAGTTTTGTGTGATTGAAGTTTTCAAGTTTTGGGTGAGATGTCGATATGAGGAGAATAAGGAGTGACAAGACCCTAAGCTTGGGGATGCCCAAGGCACCCCAAGGTAATATTCAAGGAATATCCAAGCAACTAAGCTTGGGGATGCCCCGAAAGGCATCCCCTCTTTCGTCTCCAACATTATAGGTAACCTCACTTGGAGCTACAATTTTATTCGTCACATGATATGTGTTTTGCTTGGAGCGTCATTTTATTTTGTTAGTATTTGCTTGCTGTTATTTAGAATTATGTTTTGCATCTTTACTTCAATAAAATTGTCAATTATAGCCTTTGTCATGCTTATTTTGCAAGTCTACATGTTGTTGTTTCGAGACAGAAAGTTTGTCGCTGTTGCAAAAATTCCCGAGAAAAGTTAGAATGTGATAAAATGTTGAAACTTTTTGCACAATAAGCTTTGATAAATTTTCTATAGTGTGGTAAATTTTCATAATTTTTGGAGTTGAATAAGTATTGACACTCTTGCATTCTTTACAGACTGTACTGTTTTGGCAGATTGCTGTTATGTTTGCATTGTTTGCATATGTTTGCTTGCTTAATAATTCTATTTGAGGATAGGAATATTAAATATGCAGAGTCATTTAGTATGCAATGTTGAATAATAATTTTAGTGATTTGCTACAGTAGATAATGATAAGGTTTTTGCATTGGTTTATACTAACTTATCTCACGAGTTCTTGTTGAGTTTTGTGTGGATGAAGCTTTTAAGATTAGGGAAACCGCGATATGAAAGGAATTAAGGAGACACAAAAGCTCAAGCTTGGGGATGCCCAAGGCATCCCAAGTTAATATTTCAAGAGGTCTCAAGCATCTAAGCTTGGGGATGCCCCGGTAGGCATCCCACCTTTCTTCTTCAACAATTATCAGTTAGTATCGGTTAATCCTAAGCTTTTGCTTCTTCACATGAGTTGTGCTATCCTTGAAATGTCATTCTTTTTTCATTTTTCTTGCTGTTTTAATAAAATACTTAGATCTGAAAGTTTTAAATAAGAGAGAGTCCTCACATAGCTATCTATTTACTTAACTACTCATTTGATCTTCACTTATATCTTTTTGG
Organism: Aegilops tauschii subsp. strangulata; assembly: GCF_002575655.3. Lineage (NCBI taxonomy): Eukaryota > Viridiplantae > Streptophyta > Magnoliopsida > Poales > Poaceae > Aegilops > Aegilops tauschii. The sequence continues at coordinate 68,823,713 of NC_053035.3, forward strand.
AGTAGTTTGTCATTTACTCTCGTGCTTCACTTATATCCTATGAGTAAATTGTTGAATGAATTGAATATCATGAAGTTGAAATTATATGTTCATATCATGCCTAGTGGTAGCTTCACATTGGGTTTAGAAAGTGAAATCTTTTGAAGCTTGGCAATCACAATATTGGTCATACAAGCAATTCATGAATGATTAGTAGAAGGAAGAGAACTTTCACATGCAAATACACTATCTTGAAAATCTTTTGTGATTGTGAGCCCCCATCAAAATATTATATGCCAAAATTGTTGACGTTGGACGAGGAAGACAACGTAATGATTTATGTTTGTTCATATTCACATAGAAGTTATATTGTCATAAATCCTTCAACATGTGGTGCTTGCCCCCCATCTTTGCTAGCCAAAAACTCCGCACCAAGTAGAGATACTACTTGTGCATCCAAAAATCCCTAAAACCCAAATCTTATTTTCAAGAATCCACCATACCTACCTAAGGATTGAGCAATATCCTTCAAGTAAGTTGTCATCGGTGCAAAAAGGCAATAAAAATTGCTTCTAAAAGTGTTAGATCAATTAGTGTAAGACAAAATTGAGCGTTGTACGAACTGGTGATGGCAAATAATAAAAGAGATAGACTGCATAATAAAGGTTGCTATCATAAGGGGCAATATAACGTGAAATTCTTTTGCACTAAGGGATTGAGCATACAAACAAATAAGCGCATGACAACCTCTGCTTCCCTCTGTGAAGGGCCTATCTTTTACTTTTATGTATTTAATTTTATGCAAGTTTCAAAGTTTTTCTCTCTATTCCTTTTTATTTTTCTCTTTTGGCAAGCATCATGTGGTGAGGAAAGATCTAGTCACATATGTCCAGTTGAATATGGGTAGCATGAGTTATTATTGTTGACATCACCCTTGGGGTAAATACGTTGGGTGGCAAAACAATAAGCCCATATCTTTCTATGTGTCCGGTTGAAATGTTTTGCTCATGTGTACGCGGTGAGTGTTAGCAATCATAGAAGACTATATGATGGTTGAGTATGTGGAGCTCTTACTTAAACTCTGTTGAATAAGTTGAATTGCAATTGCTTGGTGACTGAGAACATAGGTTGTTAAGTTTCAAGAGAATTCATTGTTTGAACCTTAACATGTGAATTGGTTGCCACTATAACATGAGCAGTTTTATGAGAAAGAATTGTTGTTATGATGCTACGAAAAGTGATTAAAATTATCATCGATCAAACTTATGCACTTTGCTAGCATTCACACTTCATAAATTATTTCTTTTATCATTTACCTACTCGAGGACGAGTAGGAATTAAGCTTGGGGATGCTGATACGTCTCCAACGTATCTATAATTTATGAAGTATTCATGCTGTTATATTATCATTCTTGGATGTTTTACAATCATTTTATAGCAACTTTATATCATTTTTTGGGACTAACCTATTGACCCAGTGCCCAGTGCCAGTTGCTATTTTTTGCTTGTTTTTTACATCGCAAGAAATCAATATCAAACGGAGTCCAAACACCGCGAAACTTTTTGTGGATTTTTTATGGGCCAGAAGACTCCCGATGGACCAGAGCAGCACCTGGGGGGTGCCCCGAGGGGGCAAAACCCGGACCCAGGCGCGCCCAGGTGGTTTGTGTTGGAAATATGCCCTAGACGCAATAATAAATTGGTTATTATTATATTTCCTTGTTCATGATAATCGTTTATTATCCATGCTAGAATTGTATTGATAGGAAACTCAGATACATGTGTGGATACATAGACAACACCATGTCCCTAGTAAGCCTCTAGTTGACTAGCTCGTTGATCAATAGATGGTTACGGTTTCCTGACCATGGACATTGGATGTCATTGATAACAGGATCACATCATTAGGAGAATGATGTGATGGACAAGACCCAATCCTAAGCATAGCATAAAAGATCGTGTAGTTTGTTTGCTAGAGCTTTTCCAATGTCAAGTATCTTTTCCTTAGACCATGAGATCGTGTAACTCCCAAATGCCGTAGGAGTGCTTTGGGTGTACCCAATGTCACAACGTAATTGGGTGACTATAAAGGTACACTACGGGTATCTCGGAAAGTGTCTGTTGGGTTGACAAGGATCGAGACTGGGATTTGTCACTCCGTATGACGGAGAGGTATCTCTGGGCCCACTCGGTAATGCATCATCATAATGAGCTCAATGTGACTAAGGAGTTAGCCACGGGATCATGCATTACGGTACGAGTAAAGTGACTTGCCGGTAACGAGATTGAACAAGGTATTGGGATACCGACGATCGAATCTCAGGCAAGTAAAGTACCGATTGACAAAGGGAATTGTATACGGGATTGATTGAATCCTCGACATCGTGGTTCATCCGATGAGATCATCATGGAACATGTGGGAGCCAACATGGGTATCCAGATCCCGCTGTTGGTTATTGACCGGAGAGGTGTCTCGGTCATGTCTGCATGTCTCCCGAACCCGTAGGGTCTACACACTTAAGGTTCGGTGACGCTAGGGTTGTAGAGATATTAGTATGCGGTAACCCGAAAGTTGTTCGGAGTCCCGGATGAGATCCCGGACGTCACGAGGAGTTCCGGAATGGTACAGAGGTGAAGAATTATATATGAGAAGTCCAGTTTCGGCCACCGAGAAAGTTTCGGGGGTTATCGGTATTGTACCGGGACCACCAGAAGGGTCCCGGGGGTCCACTGGGTGGGGCCACCTATCCCGGAGGGCCCCATGGGCTGAAGTGGGAAGGGAACCAGCCCTTAGTGGGCTGGGGCGCCCCCCTTGGGCCTCCCCCTGCGCCTAGGGTTGGAAACCCTAGGGGTGGGGGGCGCCCCACTTGTCTTGGGGGGGCAGCCACCCCCCTTCCCCCTTGGCCGCCGCCCCCCTGGAGATCAATCTCCCAGGGCCGGCGCCCCCCAAGGGGTCCCTATATATAGTGGGGGGGGGGAAGGGAGGGCAGCAGCATCACAGCCCCTGGCGCCTCCCTCTCCCCCTGCAACACCTCTCCCTCTCACAGTAGCTTGGCGAAGCCCTGCCGAGATCCCCGCTACTTCCACCACCACGCTGTCGTGCTGCTGGATCTCCATCAACCTCTCCTTCCCCCTTGCTGGATCAAGAAGGAGGAGACGTCGCTGCTCCGTACGTGCGTTGAACGCGGAGGTGCCGTCCGTTCGGCGCTAGGATCATCGGTGATTTGGATCACGACGAGTACGACTCCATCAACCCCGTTCTCTTGAACGCTTCCGCTCGCGATCTACAAGGGTATGTAGATGCACTCCTTCCCTCTCGTTGCTAGTAAACTCCATAGATTGATCTTGGTGATGCGTAGAAAATTTTGAATTTCTGCTACGTTCCCCAACAGTGGCATCATGAGCCAGGCCTATGCGTAGTTACTATGCACGTGTAGAACACAAAGCAGTTGTGGGCGTAGATGTTGTCAATTCTTCTTGACACCACTAGTCTTATCTTGTTTCGGCGGTATTGTGGGATGAAGCGGCCCGGACCGACCTTACACGTACGCTTACGTGAGACAGGTTCCACCGACTGACATGCACTAGTTGCATAAGGTGGTAGCGGGTGTTTGTCTCTCCCACTTTAGTCGGAACGGATTCGATGAAAAGGGTCCTTATGAAGGGTAAATAGAAATTGGCATACCACGTTGTGGTTTTACGTAGGTAAGAAACGTTCTTGCTAGAAACCTATACAAGCCACGTAAAAACTTGCAACAACAATTAGAGGACGTCTAACTTGTTTTTGCAGCATGTGCTATGTGATGTGATATGGCCAGAAGATGTGATGAATGATATATGTGATGTATGAGATTGATCATATTCTTGTAATAGGAATCACGACTTGCATGTCGATGAGTATGACAACCGGCAGGAGCCATAGGAGTTGTCTTTTATTTTTTGTATGACCTGCGTGTCATTGAATAACGCCATGTAAATTACTTTACTTTATTGCTAAGCGCGTTAGCCATAGAAGTAGAAGTAATCGTTGGCGTGACAACTTCATGAAGACACAATGATGGAGATCATGATGATGGAGATCATGGTGTCATGCCGGTGACGAAGATGATCATGGTGCCCCGAAGATGGAGATCAAAGGAGCAAAATGATATTGGCCATATCATGTCACTATTTGATTGCATGTGATGTTTATCATGTTTTGCATATTATTTGCTTAGAACGAAGGTAGTAAGTAAGATGATCCCTTATAATAATTTCAAGAAAGTGTTCCCCCTAACTGTGCACCGTTGCGAAGGTTCGTTGTTTCGAAGCACCACGTGATGATCGGGTGTGATAGATTCTAACGTTCGCATACAACGGGTGTTGACGAGCCTAGCATGTACAGACATGGCCTCGGAACACACGCAATACACTTAGGTTGACTTGACGAGCCTAGCATGTACAGACATGGCCTCGGAACACGGAGGACCGAAAGGTCGAGCATGAGTCGTATAGAAGATACGATCAACATGGAGATGTTCACCGATGATGACTAGTCCGTCTCACGTGATGATCGGACACGGCCTAGTTTGACTCGGATCATGTATCACTTAGATGACTAGAGGGATGTCTATCTGAGTGGGAGTTCATTAAATAATCAGATGAACTTCATTATCATGAACATAGTCAAAAGGTCTTCGCAAATTATGTCATAGCTTACGCTTTAGCTCTATTGTTTAAGATATGTTCCTAGAGAAAATTTAGTTGAAAGTTGGTAGTAGCAATTATGCGGACTGGGTCCGTAAACTAAGGATTGTCCTCATTGCTGCACAGAAGGCTTATGTCCTTAATGCACCGCTCGGTGTGCTGAACCTCAGTGTCGTCTGTAGATGTTGCGAAACATCTGACATACATGTTTTGATGACTACGTGATAGTTCAGTGCGTGATGCTAACGGTTTAGAATTGTGGCACCAAAGACGTTTTGAAACGTCGCAGAACATATGAGATATGAGACCTCTGACAAGTTTCTTAAGCCTGCAAACTAAGGGAGAAAAGCTCAATCGTTGAGCATGTGCTCAGATTGTCTGAGTACTACAATCACTTGAATCGAGTGGGAGTTAATCTTCCAAATGAGATAGTGATGGTTCTCCATAGTCACTGCCACCAAGCTATTAGAGCTTCGTGATGAACTATAACATATCAGGGATAGATATGATGATCCTTGAGCAACTCGCGATGTTTGACACCGCGAAAGTAGAAATCAAGAAGGAGCATCAATTGTTGATGGTTAGTAAAACCACTAGTTTCTAGAAGGGCAAGGGCAAGAAGGGATACTTCATGAAACAGCAAATCATTTGCTGCTCTAGCGAAGAATCCAAAAGTTAAACCCAAACCCGAGACTAAGTGCTCCTGTAATGAGGGGAACGGTCACTGAAGCAGAACTACCCTAGATACTTGGTAGATGAGAAGGCAGGCAAGGTCGACAGAAGTATATTGGATATACATTAAATGAATGTGTACTTTACTAGTACTCCTAGCAGCACCAGGGTATTAGATACCGGTTCGGTTGCTAAGTGTTAGTAACTCGAAATAAAAGCTGCGGAATAAACGGAGACTAGCTAAAGGTGAGATGACGATATGTGTTGGAAGTGTTTCCAAGGTTGATGTGATCAATCATCGCATGCTCCCTCTACCATCGAGATTTGGTGTTTGCGTTGAGCATGATTGGATTATGTTTATCGCAATACGGTTATTCATTTAAGGTGAATAATGGTTACTCTGTTTATTTGAATAATACCTTCAATGGTCTTGCACCTAAAATGAATCTCGATCGTAGTGATACACATGTTCGTGCCAAAAGATATAAATAGTAATGATAGTTCACATACTTGTGGCACTGTCATTTGAGTCATATTGGTATAGAACGCATGAAGAAGCTCCATGTAGATGGATCTTTGGACTCACTCGTTTTTGAAAAGATTGAGACATGTGAACCATGACTATTGGTATATTTGCATGATGAAACTCCATGCAAATGGATCATTTGTACTCACTTGATTTTGAATCACTTGAGACATGCAAATCATACCACATGGGCAAGATGACTGAAAGGCCTCGTTTTCAGTAAGATGGAACAAGAGAGCAACTTATTGGAAGTAATACATTTTGATGTATGCAGTCCAATGAGTGCTGAGGCATGCAGTGGATATCGTTATGTTCTTACTTCACAGATGATTTGAGTAGATGCTGAGAATATTTACTTAATGAAACACAAGTCTGAATTATTGAAAGGTTCCAGTAATTTTAGAGTGAAGTTGAAGATCGTCGTGACAAGAGGATAAAATGTCTACGATATGATCATAGAGATATCCGAGTTACGAGTTTGGCACACAATTAAGACATTGTGGAAAGTGTTTCACAATTAATACCGCCTGGAACACCACAGTGTGATGGTGTGTCCGAACATCATAACTGCACCCTATTGGATATGGTGCATACCATGATGTCTCTTATCGAATTACCACTATCGTTTATGGGTTAGGCATTAGAGACAAACGCATTCACTTTAAAAGGGGAACCACGCAATTCCGTTGAGACGACACCATTTAGAGAAACCTAAGTTGTCGTTTCTTAAAAGTTTGGGGCTGCGACGCTTATGTGAAAAAGTTTCAGGCTGATAAGCTCGAACCCAAAGCGGATAAATGCATCTTCATAGAATACCCAAAACAGTTGGGTATACCTCCTATTTCAGATCTGGAAGCAAAAGTGATTGTTTCTAGAAACGAGTCCTTTCTCGAGGAAAAGTTTCTCTCGAAAGAATTGAGTGGGAGGATGGTGGAGACTTGATAAGGTTATTGAACCGTCACTTCAACTAGTGTGTAGCAGGGCACATGAAGTTGTTCCTGTGGCACCTACACCAATTGAAGTGGAAGCTTATTATAGTGATCATGAAACTTCGGATCAAGTCACTACCAAACCTCGTAGGTCGACAAGTATATGTACTACTCCTGAGTGGTACGGTAATCCTGTCTTAGATATCATGTTGTTAGACAATACTGAACCTACGAGCTATAAAGAAGCGATGGTGGGCCCATATTCCGACAAATGGTTAGAAGCCATGAAATCCGAGATAGGATCCATGTATCAGAACAAAGCATGGACTTTGGTGAACTTGCCCGATGATCGGCAAGCCATTGAGATAAATGGATCTTTAAGAAGAAGACGGACGTGGACGGTAAGATTACCGTCTATGAAGCTCAACTTGTGGCAAAGAGTGTTTTCACAAGTTCAAGGAGTTGACTATGATGAGATTTTCTCATCCGTAGCGATGCTTAAGTCCGTCGGAATCATGTTAGCATTAGCTGCATTTATGAAATCTGGCAGATGGATGGCAAAACAAGTTTCCTTACCAGTTTTCGTATGGAAAGGTTGTATGTGATACAATCAGAAAGGTTTTGTCCATCCTAAGGATGCTAAAAGGTATGCTAGCTCCAGCGATCCTTCCATGGATTAGAGCAAGCATCTCGGAGTCAGAATATACGCTTTGATGGAGTGATCAAAGTTTTTGGGTTTATACAAAGTTTGTTAGAAACTTATATTTACAATAAAGTGAGTGGGAGCGCTACAACATTTCTAATAAGTATATGTGAATGACATATTGTTGATCCGAAATGATGTAAAATTTCTGGAAAGCATAAAGGGTTGTTTGAAAGGAGTTTTTCAAAGGAAGACCTGGATAAAGCTGCTTACGTATTGGGCATCAAGATCTATAGAGATAGATCAAGACGCCTGATGATACTTTCAAAGAACGCACACCTTGACATGATTTTGAAAGAGTTCGAAATAGATCAGCAAAGAAGGAGTTCTTGGCTGTGTTACAAGGTGTGAGTATTGAGTAAGACTCAAGACCTGACCACAGCAGAAGAGAGAGAAAGGACGAAGGTCGTCCCCTATGCTTTAGACGTAGGCTCTACAGTATGCTATGCTGTGTACCGCACATGAAGTGTGCCTTGCCATGAGTTGGTCAAGGGGTACAATAGTGATCCGGGAATGGATCACATGACAGCGGTCGAACTTATCCCTTGTATCTAGTGGACTAAGGAATTTTCTCGATTATGGAGGTGAAAAGGATTTCGTCGTAAAGGGTTACGTCGATGCGAACTTTGACACTAATCCGGATAAATCTGAGTAGTAGACCGGATTCGTATAGTAGAGCAGTTATTTGAAATGGCTCCAAGTAGCGCGTGGTAGCATCCACAAGATGACATAGATATTCATAAAGCACACACGGATCTGAACCTCTCTCACAAGCATAACATGATCAAACCAGAACTCATTGAGTGTTAATCACATAGTGATGTGAACTAGATTGTTGACTCTAATAAACTCTTGGATGTTGGTCACATGGTGATGTGACCTGTGAGTGTTAATCACATGGTGATGTGAACTAGATTATTGACTCTAGTGCAAGTGGGAGACTGTTGGAAATATGCCCTAGAGGCAATAATAAATTGGTTATTATTATATTTCCTTGTTCATGATAATCGTTTATTATCCATGCTAGAATTGTATTGATAGGAAACTCAGATACATGTGTGGATACATAGACAACACCATGTCCCTAGTAAGCCTCTAGTTGACTAGCTCGTTGATCAATAGATGGTTACGGTTTCCTGACCATGGACATTGGATGTCGTTGATAATGGGATCACATCATTAGGAGAATGATGTGATGGAGAAGACCCAATCCTAAGCATAGCATAAAAGATGGTGTAGTTCGTTTGCTAGAGCTTTTCCAATGTCAAGTATCTTTTCCTTAGACCATGAGATCGTGTAACTCCCGGATGCCGTAGGAGTGCTTTGGGTGTACCCAACGTCACAACATAACTGGGTGACTATAAAGGTACACTACGGGTATCTCTGAAAGTGTCTGTTGGGTTGACACGGATCGAGACTGGGATTTGTCACTCCGTATGACGGAGAGGTATCTCTGGGCCCACTCGGTAATGCATCATCATAATGAGCTCAATGTGACTAAGGATTTAGCCACGGGATCATGCATTACGGTACGAGTAAAGTGACTTGCCGGTAACGAGATTGAACAAGGTATTGGGATACCGACGATCGAATCTCAGGCAAGTAAAGTACCGATTGACAAAGGGAATTGTATACGGGATTGATTGAATCCTCGACATCGTGGTTCATCCGATGAGATCATTGTGGAACATGTGGGAGCCAACATGGGTATCCAGATCCCGCTGTTCGTTATTGACCGGAGAGGTGTCTCGGTCATGTCTGCATGTCTCCCGAACCCGTAGGATCTACACACTTAAGGTTCGGTGACGCTAGGGTTGTAGAGATATTAGTATGCGGTAACCCGAAAGTTGTTCGGAGTCCCGGGTGAGATCCCGGACGTCACGAGGAGTTCCGGAATGGTCCGGAGGTGAAGAATTATATATGGGAAGTCCAGTTTCGGCCACCGGGAAAGTTTCGAGGGTTATCGGTATTGTACCGGGACCACCGGAAGGGTCCCGGGGGTCCACCGGGTGGGGCCACCTATCTCGGAGGGCCCCATGGGCTGAAGTGGGAAGGGAACCAGCCCTTAGTGGGCTGGGGCGCCCCCCTTGGGCCTCCCCCTGCGCCTAGGGTTGGAAACCCTAGGGGTGGGGGGCGCCCCACTTGTCTTGGGGGGGAAGCCACCCCCTTCCCCCTTGGCCGCCGCCCCCCCTTGGAGATCTGATCTCCCAGGGCCGGCGCCCCCCAAGGGGTCCCTATATATAGTGAGGGGAAAGGGAGGGCCGCAGCACCATAGCCCCTGGCGCCTCCCTCTCCCGCTGCAACACCTCTCCCTCTCGCAGTAGCTTGGCGAAGCCCTGCCGAGATCCCCGCTACTTCCACCACCACGCCGTCGTGCTGCTGGATCTCCATCAACCTCTCCTTCCCCCTTGCTGGATCAAGAAGGAGGAGACGTCGCTGCTCCTTACGTGTGTTGAACGCGGAGGTGCCGTCCGTTCGGCGCTAGGATCATCGGTGATTTGGATCACGACGAGTACGACTCCATCAACCCCGTTCTCTTGAACGCTTCCGCTCGCGATCTACAAGGGTATTTAGATGCACTCCTTCCCTCTCGTTGCTAGTAAACTCAATAGATTGATCTTGGTGATGCGTAGAAAATTTTGAATTTCTGCTTCGTTCCCCAACAGTTTGTGCCCACCTCGGTGGCCTCCCGCACCCCCTCTTTGCACTATAAATTCCCAAATATTCCGAAACCCTTCGGGGTTAACCTAGATCAGAAGTTCCGCCACCGCAAGGCTCTGTAGCCACCGAAAACCAATCTAGACCCCGTTCCGGCACCCTGCCGGAGGGGGGAATCATCTCCGGTGGCCATCTTCATCATCCCGGCGGCCACCACTATGAGGAGGGAGTAGTCCACCCTCGGGGCTGAGGGTTTGTACCAGTAGCTTTGTGTTTAATCTCTCTCCCTCTCTCTCGTGTTCTTGAGATGTCATGATCTGGATGTATCGCGGGCTTTGTTAATATAGTCGGATCATATGGTGTTTTCCCCTCTCTATCTTGTTGTGATGAATTGAGTTTTTCCCTTTGAGATTTCGTTGTTATCGGATTGAATACTTTTATGGATTTGAGAACACTTGATTTATGTATTGCAATTGAATACTCTTGGTGACAATGGGGTATCATATTGATTCACTTGATATATGTTTTGGCACTCAACTCGCGGATTCCCGAGGTGACATTGGGGTAATCTATGCATAGGGGTTGATGGACGTTCTTGTCTTTGTTTCTCCGGTAGAAATCTTGGGGCACTGTTTGAAGTTCTTTGTGTTGGATTGAGTATTATGAATATGAATTTTCTTTGGTGTTATTTTAGTACGAACTCTAGGATTGATCGAACGGAAAGAATAGCTTTATGTTATTTTAGTACGAACTCTTGAATAGATCGAACGGAAAGAACAATTTCTATCTTATGTTCTCCGCTAGATAGGAACTTTGGAGTGATTCTTCATCGCACTTTGAGGGGTGGTTATATGATCCAACTATGTTAGCATTGTTGAGAGGTTGCACTAGCGAAAGAACGAACCCTAGGCCTCATTTTCAAGCATTGCAATACCGTTTTTGTGCCCGTTTACTATTTGTTACCTTCCTGTTTTTTTATTCAGATTATAAAAATGTATTTCTACCATCAATATTACACTTTTATCCCATCTCTTCGCCGAACTAGTGCACCTATACAATTTTCCATTGTATTGGGTGTGTTGGGGACACAAGAGATTTCTTGTATTTGGTTGCAGGGTCGTTTGGGAGAGACTATCTTCATCCTACGCCTCCCACGGATTGATAAACCTTAGGTCATCCACTTGAGGGAAAATTGCTACTGCCCTACAAAACTCCGTGCTTGGAGGCCTGACATGAGTCTACAAGAAGTTGCGTAGTAGACATCAATCATTAAGCAACACCTCATCCCCTTTTAATAGTATTGGCTTTTCCTATGGACTCAATGTGATCTTGGATCACTAAAACAAAAATGAAGAGTCTTGAGCTTTTGCCAATCTTTGTCCTTAGCATCTTGAAGGGGTTCCACATCCTCTTGTCCATGCCATGCCTTTGTTGAACTCTCTAAAATATACTAGATGGAAATATTAGTCCAACAAGAGCTATGTTGACATTAAAAACCAAATCACCCAGGGAGCACTTGTGCTTTCAATCTCCCCCTTTTTGGTAATTGATGACAACATACATCAAAGCTTTAGATAAAGATATGAACAGTAACAAGTAAAGCTTTGGAAAGACATGTAACATGCATAGGCTCCCCCTATATGTGTGCAATCATGTAAAGATAGAATATGAGAACATGTGAATGCATAAGCATGTCAGAGCAAGCAATGAGTTACATGTATCTTGGCTATATGCATCAGAGCAAATAATGTAAATATAGGAAATGTACCTTCATGTTCATGAGTCCTTCTTGCAAACAATATGTACATCAGCAAGAGATCATTATGCACATGAGTGTGATGCATATACTTACCTTGTGGTCTTGAGCTGGCTTTGGAAGAGGTGAACTTGAGAAAACAGGGTTAGATAACACAAGAACACCTACTAAACAGAGAAAATTGAGAAAACCACAAGAGTACCAAGACTGGGATGACATGTAGAGAGTGAGTACTTAGTACTCTGTTTGGATATAGACATGTCCCCAAGGATTAAAGATATGCAATGAATTCCAAAGATTTTCTTCCCTTAGATATGAACTCTTTCTCCCCCTGAACTAATATTGGATAATGGGAGAAGGTAGGGTAAGAGAAAATCAGAGCAAAGCAATCATAACATACACTAACATGTCTTTCCCCTCTTAAAGACATGTGACTTCTCTCCTCTATGGTTAATAAGCTAAGATGTGATTTCTCTCTTATGTGATAAGCTTTGATGTGCTCTCTCTCCCTTTAACATCAATTTCGAAGAAGGGATCTTCTGGAGCATGAGTCAAATAGGTTTGGTCCTTGAGTCACATTACAAAGCAGCATGTAATTTAAGATGCGAGTAGAGGATAAGAATCATCGAGTGGATCTAGAGAAGAAATGAAAATTGTAATGGCAAAATGTTTTCTCAGTACTGAAATTGGTACCGCCGATTCTTTTTCATCGGTGACACCGAGTTGGTAGTGTCATAGATGATGCATATCGGTTAGACCGGGTTCGTCCTTGTCGGTTGGACCGATGAACAGTCTACAATGTATTATTGCAGTTCAGTGTAGCCGATAGGCAGAAGTCGGTGAGGCCGAGTTCAATACATAGGAAATATTTTGTCATCTCAGCTCACTTGGCAAATAAGATCTCACAAGGATTTACAGGGAATTAGCTAAAAGATTTCCAAAGAATTAGATGCAGAGAATGCAGAGAATAACATACAAGAAGAAATGAATTCTAGATGAAGTTTTTTGAAAGGGGAACAAACAAGCAAGAAACAAATGCAAGAACACAAAGAAACACTAGAGAACTTCATCTAGAAAGGGTCAGCGACAATGTCACCTATGTTAGAGTATATTGACTGAGGATTCAAGTGATAACGCTTGATCGTAGGTCATACTCATCGTTTAAGCTCAAAATGGGGTTACCATTTTTCATTTAAGCATTTTGATGTATTCACATCTTGTTGAGCTACTTTGTCCCATGTCTTGGGGTAAGGCTTCTCTAAGATGGAATTACATACTTTGGGTGGTGGTGATGATCTTGATCATGTAGTCGTACTTGGGTTGGATGCTCAAGGTTGATGTAGTTCATCAAAAGTTGGGAGCACCACTTGTAGTTTGAGTTCATCTACCTACATGGGTTAGTTTTGCAAGGAAGAGCACTTGTGTATCCAAAATGACAATCATGAAACTTGATATCAAATGAGATTTGATATATAGAAATTGTCAAAGGATATGTTGAGAGGATTCATGCTTCCTTGTATTCAACCACCATATTGTAGAGACTTGGTGATGTAGAGATTGCTCAAGATGTGTGAGTTGTAATCTCAAAGATTTGGGCTCATCCAAGTACCTACAATGGTTAGATAGCATGCAAGGGTACAAGTATAGATCCAAGACATATGATCATCATCATGAGAGAATTATCAAGGATTAGTCAAAGGCTTGAAAGTGCTAGTTATCGACTAGAGCGGGGGGGGGGGGGTGAATACGCGATTTTTATGAAAGTCTTCAAAACACGGGGGCTTTGAAGACAAACAATAGAAATGAACCTATTGATATGCAGCGGAAGGTAGACAACACTAGACAAGCCATAGTCAAGTAAGCAATGAAGTGAAAGCACGAAGACTATTAGCAGCTAGGTAGTATGGATCAGGATGGAAGATAGTATGAAGCCAAACAACAACAGTCTTCACACAGTGAAGTTAATCAGATCATGCAAGCAGGCAATGACTTCACGAAGACAAACTGTAAGTAAAGAGAGGTAAGAGATAGAACCAGTTGCTTGGTGAGGACAGGGATTTGTAGGACCAGTTCTAGTTGTTGTGACAACTGTATGTCTGGTTAGGGAGGCTGAGATTTAACTCAGAAGACCGCATCTTCACCTTATTCCCCTTGAGCTAAGAACACTTAGTCCTCGCCCAATCACTTTGGTAAGTCTTCAAGGTAGACTTCCAAACCTTCACAGACTTCGTTCACCGGCAATCCACAATGACTCTTGGATGCTCAGAACGCGATGCCTAACCGGCTGGAGGATTCACAGTCCTCAAGTGTAACAAGTCTTCAGATCACGCGGATAGAAAGATTTCAGTGATGCCTAACACTCTTTGGCTGTAGGTGTTTTGGGCTTTGTCCTCGCAAGGATCTCTCTCTCAAAAGCTTCGGAGGTGGGTTGCTCTACCACGACAAAAGCCGTGCACTAACTCTGAGCAGCCACCAATTTATGGTGTAGGGGGTGGGCTATTTATAGCTAGGAGGCAACCCGACCTGATTTGTCCGAAATGACCCTGGGTCACTAAGGAACTGACACATGTCCAACGGTCAGATTTCAAACACACGCGACAGCTTGACTTGGGCTACAAATAAAGCTGACTCATCCAGCTCTGGATAAGATTTGCTCTCATTGTCTTCGCTGGTTGAGCATCACTTCAGTCACTCTGACTTTGTTCACTTGGACCCCACTTAACTGTACGGTGGTTCCTATGACTCAACAAAGAAGAAAGGAAACTACGAAACAACTATGTCTTCGCACTCCATAGTCTTCACATGAATGTCTTCTCAAGTCATAATCTTCGTTGTGAATATCTTCACAGACCACCATTGTCTTCAATGTCTTCACACATTTTTAGGGGTCATCTCTGGTAGGTAAACCGAATCAATGTGGGACTACTACCTGTGTTATCCTGCAATTCTCACAAACACATTAGTCCCTCAACCAAGTTTGTTGTCAATACTCCAAAACCAACTAGGGGTGGCACTAGATGCACTTACAAGGCTCATGCCTTGCATGTATCCAAATGGAGTCTCTACTCCAAGTTTGAGGCATCAATGATGTTCAATTCACCTCTCAAACGGCAAAATACTTTCTCATCAAGCGGTTTGGTGAATATATCCGCCAATTGCTTATTGGTACGAACATGGTTAAGATCGATGTCTCCTTTAGCAACATGATCTTGAATGAAATGATGACAAACTTCAATATGCTTAGTTCAAGAATGCTGCACATGATTGTGAGCAATCTTAATAGCACTTTCATTATCACAAAGCAACGGAACATTTTTCACATATATCCCACAATCTTTAAGAGTTTGGGTCATCCAAAGTAATTGAGCACAACATGAACCGACGGCAATGTATTCCGCTTCGATGGTGGATAAGGATACCGAGTTTTGTTTCTTGGAGGACCAAGACACAAGAGATCTACCAAGAAATTGACAAGTACCCGAAGTGGACTTTCTATCAACCTTGTCACCGGCATAGTCTGAATCGGAGTAGCCAACAAGATCAAGAAAGGACCTCTTAGGATACCAAATGCCAAAGTTTGGTGTATGAATTAAGTATCTCACTATCCTTTTTACAACCTTAAGATGACATTCCTTAGGGGCCGCTTGATATCGTGCACACATGCACATACTTAGCATAATATCGGGACGGGAGGCACATAGATATAACAATGAACCAATCATAGAGCGGTAAACCTTTTGTTCAATGGGTTTTCCATCCTTAGTCAAGTCAAGATGTCCACTAGTAGGCATGGGTGTTTTCATACCTATGCTTTCTTGCATGTTGAACTTCTTGAATAAGTCCTTGGTATACTTTGTTTGGGAAACAAAGGTACCCTCCATAGTTTGCTTGATTTGCAAACCAAGAAAGAACTTGAGTTCAATCATCGTAGACATCTCAAACTTCTCCGACATTAGCCTTCCAAACTTTTCACTAAAATGAGGGTTAGTTGATCCAAATATGGTATCATCCACATAAATTTGGCCGGCAAATAATTCACCATTAACCCTTTTAGTAAAAAGTGTAGAATAAATTTTTCCAATCTCAAAGCCTTTTTCAATAAGGAACTTGGTCAAGCATTTATACCATGCTCTAGGAGCTTGTTTAAGACCGTAAAGAGCTTTGTGAAGTTTGTAAACATGATCGGGTTTCTTGGGATTAACAAAGCCGAGAGGTTGTTTAACATAAACTTCCTTCTCAATTTCACCATTTAGAAAAGCACTTTTAATGACCATTTGATATAAAGTGATATCATGGTGATTGGCATAAGCAAGTAAGATGCGTATGGACTCAAGTCTAGCAAAGGGGGCATATGTCTCACCATAGTCCATACCTTCAACTTGAGTGTAGACCTTGGGCGACGAGACGGGTCTTGTTGCATACAACTTTTCCATCTTCATCTTGCTTATTCCGAAACACCCGTTTGGTTCCAATGACATTTTGGTTGTTGTCCGGCTTTTCTACCAATGTCCACACTTGGTTTCTCTTGAAGTTGTGTAGCTCTTCATGCATGGCGTTCACCCAATCCGGATCATTTATATGTCTCCAACGTATCTATAATTTTTGATTGTTCCATGCTGTTTTATTATCAATCTTGGATATTTTATAATCACTTTATAGTCATTTTATATCATTTTTTGGTACTAACCTATTGACATAGTTCCAAGTGCCAGTTGCTGTTTTCTGCATGTTTTTTACATCGTTGGAAATCAATATCAGACGGAGTCCAAATGCCACAAAACTTTACGATGATTTTTTATGGACCAAAAGGAAGAAGTTGGGCCCTGGTTGCACCTGGGGGGAGTCCCGAGGAGGGTACAACCCACCAGGGCACGCCAGGAGGCCCAGGCGCGCCCTGGTGGGTTGTGCCCACCTCAGCTGCCCCCCGGACTGCCTCTTTGCTCTATAAATACCCCAATATTCCAGAAACCCTAGAAGCATCGACGAAATATTCATCCAGCCGCCGCAGAGTCCAGAACCACCAGATCCAATCTAGACACCATCTCGGATGGGGTTCACCACCTCCATTGGTGCCTCTCCGATGATGCGTGAGTAGTTCTTTGTAGACCTCCGGGTCCGTAGTTAGTAGCTAGATGGCTTCTCTCTCTCGCTGAATTCTCAATACAATGGTCTCTTGGAGATCCATATGATGTAACTCTTTTTGCGGTGTGTTTGTTGGGATCTTATGAACTTCGAGTTTATGATCAGCTATATCTTTTTATATCCATGAAATTTATTTGAGTTTCTTTGATCTCTTATATGCATGATCTCTTATAGCCTCGTATTTCTTCTCCGATATTTGGGTTTTGTTTGGTCAACTTGATCTATTTATCTTGCAATGGGAAGAGGTGCCCGGTAGTGGGTTCGATCTTACGGTGCTTGATTCCAGTGACAGAAAGGGAAACGACACGTTTGTATCGTTGCGACTAAGGATAAAAAGATGGGATCTATATCTATGCAATAGATAAACGGATCTTGTCTACATCATGTCATCGTTCTTATTGCATTACTCCGTTTTTTCATGAACTTAATACACTAGATGCATGCTGGATAGCGGTTGATGTGTGGAGTAATAGTAGTAGATACAGGCAGGAATCGGTCTACTAATCTTGGACATGATGCCTATGTAATGATCATTGCCTGGATATCGTCATAATTATTTAAAGTTCTATCAATTGCCCAACAGTAATTTGTTTACCCACCATTTGCTATTTTTCTCGAGAGAAGCCACTAGTGAAACCTACGCCCCCCGGGTCTTCTTTCTCATATATTTGCCTTGCGATCTACTTTTCCTTTGCATTTTTATTCAGATCTATTAAACCAAAAATACAAAAATACTTTGCTGCACTTTATTTTATTTGCGATCTATTATTTTAATCTATTACAAATTTCTGGCATCGTTACTCGAAAGGGATTGACAACCCCTTTAACACGCCGGGTTGCAAGGTGTTGTTATTTGTGTGCAGGTGCTGTATACGTTGTGTTGCTTGGTTCTCCTACTGGTTCGATAACCTTGGTTTCATCACTGAGGGAAATGCCTACCTTCGCTGTGCTAGATCATCCCTTCCTCTTTGGGGAAATATCGACGTAGTCCTAGCAGACAGGAGCTTTCTGGCGCTATAGTCAAGAAGCAATCAATCATCAAGGGCTTCTTCAACCTTCATTGGTTCAATACTAGAGATGAATGAATATTGTTCACAAAAATTGGCTAAACGAGTTTTAGAGCGAGTAATTCTCCCGGTTTGAATATCATCAAAGATTTGTTCGATGGGATGATCTCTTGAAACTCTTGCTCTAACTCGTGAGAGCTTTTGTTTGTGTCGGGTTGGAACATTGCTACCTCTTGAGCATGCATTGGTTTTCCCTTGAAGAGGAAAGGGTGATGCAGCAAAGTAGCATAAGTATTTCCCTCAATTTTGAGAACCAAGGTATCAATCCAGTACGAGACAACGCTCAAGTCACCTAGTACCTGCACAAACAATCAAGAACCTTGCAACCAACGCGATAAAGGGGTTGTCAATCCCTTCACGGTCACTCGCAAAAGTGAGATCTAATAAAGATAGTAAAGTAAATATTTTTGGTATTTTTGTTGTATAGATTGGAAAGTAAAGATTGCAAAATAAAGGAACGGCGACAGAAATTTGCAAGTTAACGGGAAACTAATATGATGTAAAATAGACCCGGGGGCCATAGGTTTCACTAGTGGCTTCTCTCAAGATAGCATATATTACGGTGGGTGAACAAATTACCACCGAGCAATTGATAGAAAAGCGCATAGTTATGAGAATATCTAGGCAATGATCATGAATATAGGCATCACGTCTGTGTCAAGTAGATCGAAACGATTCTGCATCTACTACTATTACTCCACACATCGACCACTATCCAGCATGCATCTAGAGTATTAAGTTCATAAGAACAGAGTAACGCATTAAGCAAGATGACATGATGTAGAGGGATAAACTCAAGCAATATGATATAAACCCCATCTTTTTTATCCTCGATGGCAACAATACAATACGTGCCTTGCTGCCCCTACTGTCACTGGGAAAGGACACCGCAAGATTGAACCCAAAGCTAAGTGAGGGAGTCCTGGATTAGGGGGTCCTCGGACAGCCGGACTATATACTTCTGCCGGACTATTGGACTATGAAGATACAAGACTCAAGACTTCGTCCCGTGTTCGGATGGGACTCTCCTTGGCGTGGAAGGCAAGCTTGGCAATATGGATATGTAGATCTCCTCCCTTGTAACCGACTCTATGTAACCCTAGCCCCCTCCGGTGTCTATATAAACCGGAGGGTTTTAGTCCGTAGAACAACCACAATCATACCATAGGCTAGCTTCTAGGGTTTAGCCTCTACGATCTCGTGGTAGATCAACTCTGGTAATACTCATATCATCAAGATCAATCAAGCAGGAAGTAGGGTATTACCTCGAGAGGGCCCGAACCTGGGTAAACATCGTGTCCCCCGCCTCCTGTTACCATCCGCCTTAGACACACAGTTCGGGACCCCCTACCCGAGATCCGCCGGTTTTGACACCGACATTGGTGCTTTCATTGAGAGTTCCACTGTGCCGTCACCATAAGGCTTGATGGCTCCTTCGATCATCGACAACGATGCGATCCAGGGTGAGGTTTTCCTCCCTGGACAAATCTTCATATTCGGCAGCTTCGTACTGCGGGCCAACTCGCTTGGCCATCTGGAGCAGATCGAGAGCTACGCCCCTGGCCGTCAGGTCAGGTTTGGAAACTTGAACTATACCGCCGACATCCATGGAGACTTGATCTTCGATGGATTCGAGCCCATGTCAGGTGCGCCGCACAATCACGACGAGCATGATTTAGCTCTGCCGTCGGACAGTCTTCGGGAGATCACACCTGCAACTACTCCGGCCCTCAATCCGGAAAAAATTGCGCCATCTGAGGACGGGTGGATGGACCCCGCCACGTAGGCCGCACACTCAGTGGTGATTGAGCCAAATACTGACTTCACCTCCCACGAGACCCGTGTTGCCAAACCATTGGATTCGTCCCCGGCCATGGGCTCCGAGCCGCCTGCGTCCGTGCCTATCGAATCCGATTGGGCACCGATCATGGAGTTTACCTCCGCGGATATCTTTCAGCACTCGCCCTTTGGCGACGTGCTAAACTCGTTGAAGTCTCTCTCCCTGTCAAGAGACCCTTGGCCGAACTATGTCCGGCTAGAAGGGGATGCAGACAACGAAGAAATTCGCTCCCTACCCACCACCCACTTAGTAGCCACTGTCGACGATTTAACCGACATGCTCGACTTCGGCTCTGAAGACATCGACGGTATGGACGACGATGCAGGAGACGAACAAGAACCACCGCCCACAGGGCGCTGGACGGCCACCACATCATACAACATATACATGGTGGACACCCCCAAAGAAGGTGATGGCGATAAGACAGCGGAGGATAATTCCTCCAAGAAGCAATCCAAGCACCGACGTCAGCGGCGCCGCTCTAAGTCCCGCCATAGCAAAAGCAGCGATACCGGCACAAGAGACAATAACGCTCCGGATAGTGCCGAGGACGACGACAATCCCCTCCAGCCAGACCTGGAGCGGGAGGATGAACAAGCTAGCCCTCCGGAACAGGCAGCAAACGTAGAATTGGAGGACGACAATTACATGCCTCTCTCCGAAGACGAGGTGAGCCTCGGCGACGAAGAATTTCTCATGCCTGAGGATCCCGTCGAACAGGAGCGCTTCAAGCGCCGGCTTATAGCCACATCAAATAGCCTGAAGAAAAAGCAACAACAGCTTCGAGCTGATCAGGATCTGCTAGCGGACAGATGGACTGAAGTCCTTGCGGCCGAGGAATACGAACTCGAACGCCCAACCAAGAGTTACCCAAAACGCAGGTTGCTACCCCAACTCGAGGAGGAAGCATTGAAACCTACATCTCCAGCGTATGATGCGGCTGATCAGCCACCTCGTGGCCGAGACAGAGAGGCATATCAGCCCAAAGTCCAGCCCGCACCCCGCCGCCACTCAAACAAAAATACCAAGGCCCGGGGCAACACGCAGGACCTGCGAGACGTATTGGAAAACAAAGCAAAACATGCAAGATCGATCTACGGATCACGGGGGTGCGCCCCAACCCGGGACAATGACCATCACGCCGGATATACTAAAAGCAAATCCGGCCGGGCCGAATACAGCAGACAAGACTCGTATGAACTGCGTCGTGATATAGCCCGGCACAGAGGCGCCGCACTCCCCCTATGCTTCACTGATGAAGTAATGGATCACGAATTCCCAGAGGGTTTTAAACCCGTAAACATTGAATCATATGACGGCACAACAGATCCCGCGGTATGGACTCCACATCCACATGGCTCGCGGGGATGATCTACATGCCATCAAGTACCTCCCACTAAAACTCAAAGGACCAGCTCGGCATTGGCTGAATAGCTTGCCAGCAGACTACATTGGCAGTTGGGAGGATTTGGAAGATGCATTCCTTGACAACTTCCAGGGCACTTATGTGCGACCACCGGACGCTGACGATTTAAGTCATATAACTCAGCAGCCAGGGGAATCGGCCAGGAAATTCTGGACCCGGTTCCTAACTAAGAAGAACCAAATTGTCGACTATCCGGATGCAGAGGCCTTAGCAACATTTAAGCATAACATCCGCGACGAATGGCTCGCCCGGCACCTCGGCCAAGAGAAGCCAAAATCCATGGCAGCCCTCACGACACTTATGACCCGCTTTTGCGCAGGCGAAGATAGCTGGTTGGCTTGTAGTAACAATACAGCAAGCAAACCTGGCATATCAGAAGCCAGGGATAGCAACGGCAAACCACAACGTAACAAACACAAGCGCCGCAAATATGGTGAAAACGCCGAAAATACGGCAGTTAATGCCGGGTTCAGGGGCTCAAAGTCCGGTCAGCGAAAAGGGCCACCCAAAAATAATAATCTGGGCCCATCCAGTCTGGACCGCATACTCGATCGCCAATGCCAAATTTATGGAACCCCAGGGATGCCAGCCACCCATACCAACAGAGAATGCTGGGTCTTCAAACAAGCCAGCAAGGCAGGCGCCAAAGACGGAGAAGGGGGGTCTCAAAGCGATGATGGTGACGAAGAGCCCAGATCACCAAACACAGGAGGGCAAAAGAAATTTCCCCCGCATATTCAATCAGTGAATGTGGTAAATACCACCCAAATTATCAACTCGGACCGGATATGCACCCTTAGGGATGCCAACGTAACGGAACTAGTCATCCCACAATACAAACTAGGGTCGGTCACCTTCAACCGCAGGGATCGTCCGGATAACGCCAATCAGGGCAATCCAGCCGCACTAGTCCTCGACCCAATAATTGACGGGTTCCACCTCACTCGAGTCCTTATGGACGGAGGCAGCAGTCTAAATCTGCTTTACCAGGACACAGTGTGCAAGATGGGCATCGATCATTCGGCGATCAAACCCACTAAAGCCAATTTCAGAGGCATTATACCAGGTGTGGAAGCCAGCTGTACAGGCTCCATTTCTCTTGAGGTAGTCTTCGGATCACCAGAAAATTACCGTACCGAAGAGTTAATCTTCGAAATCGTCCCTTTCTGCAGTGATTATCAGGCACTGCTCGGACGAACCGCGTTCGCTCGATTCAACGCGGTGCCACATTATGCCTACCGTAAGCTCAAGATGCCCGGTCCACGCGGTGTCATCACAGTTAATGGCAAGGCCGAACCTTCCCTCGGCACCAACAAATACACCACTGCCTTAGCAGCAGAAGCAACGAGCAGCACCTTGCAGCCGAACCTCGAGTCGACGTCCAGGCTCCCGGACACCGTCAAGGGACTCCGAACTACTTCGCGAAAGGATAGCCCGGCTCGTCCAAAGCTCAATTAAACACTCCGGCGAAGGCCAGGACAGGCCGCACTCAGCGGCTCAACCGCTCTCCGGCACGCAAATATTTCTTACATTTCCTTCGCAGGTTCACCTTTGCGCCGACCAGGATGGGCTATATGGAGGCAACTTGAACGCGCAAGGGAATCCTTAGACATTCCCCGCAATGACCATCCGGCTATATTATGGATCCGCACTCAGCTTCTCCCCCTTGGTCTTAGCAGGTTCCGCAATCATATTCCTTTTTTATCACATTACTTGTACTCATACGCATAGACGTACTATTCAAATACAACATGTGGATTTATATGACGTTTACCTGTTGTTATTTCTTATTGAAATTCTTTTGTCAAGTGGCATCCGTAAACAGCGATATGCCTTAAACTATGCCAGGGGCTTCGTTTTACCCATAACACGGCAATAAAGTCTGAACACCTTCATGGAAGTTCAGCACCCCGAACCTATAGCATTATATGCATCAGCTCCGAATCATGTCTTGGGTCAATAGTTGGGTTTGCCCGGCTCCCACGTTTTGGTGCCTTACATTCCGCTATATCGGCTAAGGTAGCACTGGGAGAACTACTGCGATTGTGTCCCGGTTCTTCCGGACGAGCACCTCAGTAGAGAAAGCCAAAAACTGACTGTCATGATACGGCGAGAGCTGGCCAGCTGTTCGAGAGGTCACAAAATCTTTAAGGATTTCTCCCGCATAATGCCATAACCAATGCAGCGTGCGATGGATCGGTTTTTCCTCCGATCAGGTGCTTATAGAGCCCCTAGTACGGCCTTCCGAACACCAGGGGCTATGCCTACCTTACTAAAGCTCCTATGCCTAAGTGCGAGTGATAAAGCCCTATAGTTCGATTGCCTGGTTCGTTGTGCTGAGCACCTCCTTCGAAGGACCCAAAACTAGGATAAAGAGTGCCCAGGTTTATCCCAAACACCCCCGTACTTCTTACGTGGGGGAAGAAGCCGACGACTGGCCAAGTCTCAGGTTTAACATATAAAATGGCCACACAGGAGGGTAAACTTTTATATAACAGGCAACCAATAAATGACCTTGTTCATTACAAAGGACAACATGATTGGCATTCATGGAAATATAATGTCCTTGGTGCATACCTCCGCTGCAAGGTAGGATCCTTTTAAGACACTCTCATAATATAATTCGGGCTTGCAGTGCTCCTTCCCCTCTGGCGGTCCTTCGGTCATCAGCTTTTCAGCATCCATCTTACCCCAGTGCACCTTTGCGTGGGCGAAGGCCATTCGCGCACCTTCTATACAGACCGACCGCTTCATGACGTCAAGTCAAGGGCAAGCGCTTACAAGCCGCTTCACGAGCCCGAAGTAGCTGCTTGGAATCGGCTCGGCAGGCCATAGCCGGATAACCAAATCTTTCATGGCTAGTTCCGCCGCCTTATGCAGTTCGATCAGCTGTTTCAGTTGATCGGCAAAAGGCACCGGATAATTCGGTGCCAAATACTGCGACCAGAAGAGCTTATCTGCAGTGTTCCTTTCTTCAGCTCGGTAGAATTGGGCGGCATCTGATATGCTGCGGGGTAGCTCGGCAAATACCCCTGAGAAATCTGGATTCAAAATTAGAAACATAGTTTTCCCCTCAAATACTTGCTTTACATGGAAAAAGCCTTACCCGCCGCGATCTTTCTCGCCTCTTGGATCCCCTGTAGGGCGCTTTGGGTTTCCCCCCGGGCATCGCTCGTGGCCTGATGCGCCTTGGTGAGTTCGGATTCTTTCTCCGTTAAACTCTGCTCCAAGGTCTCGCACTTCCTCACGGCTTCTTGCAGCTCCTGCTCAGCTTTAATAACCCTGGCCTCGTGCTTCTCATGAAGAGCCTGCTCTGTGGCTGCCTTTTTCTCCGCCTCGGCCACAACCTTCTTAAGGGCTTCGACTTTGGTCACGATCCCTAGCGCAAATCATGAAGCTTATTTCATACTGAAAATTCATTCGCAATAAACGCGAACAAGACTTGTGCATACCTTGTTTATCTCTCAACTGCATTTTTTTCAATTCGCCAAGTTCTTCTTTGGTCCGCTCCAGACTTTGATTCAGTCCAGAGATCTCCGCAGTATGAGAAGCAGCAACCGCTACAGACGCCTGCTGATATCAGAAGAGAAATAGATGTCATTCAATGAGTCTTCCTGCGAACATAAATTCGATCCTCTGTCCGGTTCTTTCTTTCACCGAACAATGTATCAGGGACTACTATCTATACTATGACACTCTTCGAAAACTCATAAAACATACCTCAAAGCCTCTTATAAGGCTGATACAGGCTTCGTTCAGTCCACTCTCAGCTGACTGAATCTTCTCAATCACCGCACCCATAAGGGCACGGTGTTCATCAATGATGGAGGCGCTCTTCAGCGCCACCAACAAAGCATCCGACACCTCTGGTTGGACAGAGGTTGCCAATGGAACAGGCACGCCCCCTCCAGTCGAGGGAGGCTGCCTGCTTGATTCTGGAGCCGTATAGATCTCTGGAATCGCATCCGGCTGGGAGCCGAACTTAGGATGGCCCCCGCCGTCAGCTCCCATAGGAATCTTTTCCCCCATGTGTCCGGCCCCTGAGGTTTGACCTCCAGGCACCGCCTTCACGGTCTTTCCCTCTCCTCCTTGGCCGGGGTCCTTCTGGGACGAAGCCTCGGTGTTATGCACCTGTTTGGAGGAAGGGGCCTTTGGGGGCATCCCGCTCTCCATAGCATCTAAGCTCAGCGAATCCTCTGATGAGGATTGTTTGGTACGGGACCTCGCCGGACTACAAAAAATATGGCTTAGGATAAAATACTATGCCATGATGAGTCTGGACGCCTAAAACGTACTCAATTTTTATACTTATGAGTTCACCAGGGGCTGGGCCCTGGGATCCCATGCCGGGCCACTATCGGCGGCGGCAGTGGACTCCCCCGGAAGAAGAGCTTTTCCCCTTTTGGGCGACTCGGCCTCCAAGTGTGCGGAGGCCGTCCTCTTCTTTCTTTCCCCCTCAGGGGATTCATCTTCCTCCTCCTCCTCGTCGTCCTCTTCGGAGGCGGAATGGGCATCAGAGCCTTTGGATATGGTATCCGAAGCGCCGCGGTGACGAAGGCCGACCCGGGTCTTCTTGGCCCCCTTCTTGGCCGTCTTCTTCGGCACCTTGTAAGGCGTCGGGACCAGCATCTTCGTCAGAAGTGGGACGGCCGGTTCTTCGGGCAGCGGGGCCGGACAATGGATCCGCTCCGCCTTCTTCGTCCAGCTCTAGGAGAGTTGTAGAAGACACATTCAGCGCTTCCCTTGGGTTATGCGGATAAGAAGTACGATAACTCACCGAGCTTGCAGGGCGGGACAGTTGGTACCCGCGGTCTTCGGCGGAGTCCGGCCATGATTTGCTGGACTTGAAAAGCACCTTCCAGATGTCCTTGTGCGAGGAGCCGAAAAGCTCTCGCAAGGTTTGGTGCTTGGCCGGATCGAATTCCCATAGATTGCAAGTCCGGTGTTGACAAGGCAGGATCCGACGAACTAACATCACCTGGACCACATTGACAAGTTCAATGTTCTTGTCTCCCATATCTTTAACGCGCGTCTGGAGCACCGACAATTCGCCGGACGAGGACCAATTCAAGCCCTTCTTGACCCAGGATGTAAGCCGCAGGGGGGCACCGGATCGAAACTCGGGGGTCGCGGCCCATTCCGTGCCGCGCGGCTCGGTGATGTAAAACCACTGTTGTTGTCACTCCTTGACGGAATCGTTAAAGGTGCCTGTTGGCCATGTAACGTTGGGCATCTTCTCACCATGGCGCCTCCGCACTCGGCGTGCTCGCCACCCACTACCTTGGGCTTCACATTAAAAATCTTCAGCCATAAGCCGAAATGTGGCGAAATGCGGAGAAAAGTCTCGCACACGACAATGAATGTCGAGATGTTGAGAAAGGAATTAGGGGACAGATCGTGAAGATCGATCCCGTAATAATACATGATGCCGCAAACGAACGGGTGGAGGGGAAACCCTAGCCCGCGGACAAAGTGAGGGAGGAATACAACCCTCTTGTGGGGTTCCGGGGTAGGGACGATCTGTCCCGCCGTCGGGAGACGATGGCTGATTTTCTTGGCCAGATACCCGGCCTCCCGAAGCTTTTTGATATCCTTCTCCCGAGCGGTAGAGGCCATCCATTTGCCTCCTGCTCCGGATTCGGACATTTTCGGAAGGCCTTGGTGGGCAGAGAAGATGAACGCTTCGGCGCTAGAGCTTGGGCGGAGGGGAATGGATCGGGAAGAAGAAACCGTGGGTGCGAAAGGGAGTCCTTATCCCCTTATAAAGGCAGCAGAGATTCTGCGCCTCCCCACTTGCCTGGTAAAACCGCTTATTCCCCAAGCGCCGTGATTGATGGCGCGGTTGGGTTACCCACACCCGTATTGATGAGAATCCCGTGATAAGGGGACACGATCTCTGCTTCGACAAGACGTGCCAAGAAAACCGCCTCGCCATGTGAGCAGTAGCTGGTTGAGAAAAACGGTTCGAATAATGACCGGGCCGCGGTATGATGTCATGCTGCCGAATGTGTCAGCAGATTAGATTTGTGGAAATATTATTCTCTCTACGGTAGTATGTGGAATTTGTTGTGCAGAGCTGGACACTATCCTTGTGTTCAAAATCTTCTATGGAATATTCGGAGGAGGAACCCGCCTTGCAATGCCGAAGACAATCTGCGCGCCGGACTCATCGTCATTGAAGCTTGATTCAGGGGCTACTGAGGGAGCCCTGGATTAGGGGGTCCTCGGACAGCCAGACTATATACTTCTGCCGGACTATTGGACTATGAAGATACAAGACTCAAGACTTCGTCCCGTGTCCGGATGGGACTCTCCTTGGCGTGGAAGGTAAGCTTGGCAATACGGATATGTAGATCTCCTCCCTTGTAACCGACTCTGTGTAACCCTAGCCCCCTCCAGTGTCTATATAAACCGGAGGGTTTTAGTCCGTAGAACAACCACAATCATACCATAGGCTAGCTTCTAGGGTTTAGCCTCTACGATCTCGTGGTAGATGAACTCTTGTAATACTCATATCATCAAGATCAATCAAGCAGGAAGTAGGGTATTACCTCCATCGAGAGGGCCTGAACCTGGGTAAACATCGTGTCCCCCGCCTCCTGTTACCATCCGCCTTAGACGCACAGTTCGGGACCCCCTACCCGAGTTCTGCCGGTTTTGACACCGACACTAAGCACTTCTACCATTGCAAGAAAGATCAATCTAGTAGGCCAAACTAAACCGATAATTCGAAGAGACTTGCAAAGATATCAAATCATGCATATAAGAATTCAGAGAAGAACCAAATAATATTCATAGATAATCTTGTTCATAAACCCACAATTCATCGGATAATGCACATGGCAGGTGTTACTTTGTGGAGATCCTCTTCAACTTATGAAGACAATTCATCATGCATATAAAGATATAACAAAGATAATGACATGCATAATGAAAAATGGACGTTTGCAGAATGGCTTCATGCGGAATTTATCATCGCATCACAGAGTAGCAGAAAAAGTAGCAGACGACCATCAAGTTTAAGTGTTACAACCCAAAGAACCAAATGTATCAAAAGACGAGAGTTGTAAACACTTGGCAAAAATTTAGTGCAACCAGCCATAAGGACCCGCTTGAAGACTATCAACTCATATGCTTCTCCCCCTTTTGTCAGTAATGACCAAAAAGGTTTGAAGACATAGAGTATCTACTCGTTTCCATCAGGAGTAGATGAAGGTGCAGGGTCGACGCTGGAATTCCGTGGTGCAGAAGGGCCTGGTGCAGTGTCGAGATGCAGTGTAGCCATGGTTGGTGAAGTGGCATCGTCTTCTTCATCGTTGACTCTCGCAACAACAGTTGCAGCCGAAGATGAACGCTCAGAATCTTCAATGGATGGAGTGCGGCGCCAGCTTGCATTGCGTGGAATCAAATTTGAAGCCCTCAGTGAAGCCATCTTCACGAAGATCTTCTTCAGGGCATAGTAGTGTGAGACTCTTCCAAGACCGTCGACAGGCTTCATGGGCAACGAACGAGTTCTTGGTGTCCATGTTTCTGATGTGATTGACGTCCACCAAGATACTCTGCATCTGACGCTTTAGCCAGTCATGGTGCTTATCGTGCTTCTGATGTAAGGCCACAAGAAGCTCTCGGTCATTAAGTACACGAGAACGCTTTCGAGGCCTTTGGGCGATTGTACTAGCAGTGGCATCAGTGTTGGCACGATGTGGCGCACGCATATTGCCAGCCAGAGGATAAGCAGTAGTTGCAGCATTTGGAACACGAGTTCCTTCTATAGGTTGCGTGAAGATTTGACGATCAACATTATGAATATATAGAGGCTCCTTGGAAGGCTCAGGGTAGATGGCTTCAACGGACAGATCAACCTCAGGCAGAAAAACAAGATGGTTGCGTGCTACCTCTCGAGCACTGCGTTGGTTTTCCCTTGAAGAGGAAAGGGTGATGCAGCAAAGTAGCATAAGTATTTCCCTCAGTTTTTGAGAATCAAGGTATCAATCCAGTAGGAGGACACACACAAGTCCCTCGTACCTACACAAACAAATAAGAACCTTGCAACCAACCCGATAAAGGGGTTGTCAATCCCTTCACGGCCACTTGCAAAAGTGAGATCTGATAGAGATGATAAGATAATATGTTTGGTATTTTTATGATCAAGACTAAAAGTAAAGAAAGCAAAATAAATGGTGACAGAAATAGCTTGTTAACGGGAGGTTAATATGATGGAAGATAGACCCGGGGGCCATAGGTTTCACTAGTGGCTTCTCTCAAGATAGCATAAGTATTACGGTGGGTGAACAAATCACTGTCGAGCAATTGATAGAAAAGTGCATAATTATGAGAATATCTAGGCATGATCATGTATATAGGCATCACTTCCGCGACAAGTAGACCGACTCCTGCCTGCATCTACTACTATTACTCCACACATCGACCGCTATCCTGCATGCATCTAGAGTATTAAGTTCATAAAAACAGAGCAACACATTAGGTAAGATGACATGATGTAGAGGGATAAACTCAAGCAATATGATATAAACCCCATCTTTTTATCCTCGATGGCAACAATACAATACGTGTCATTTCCCCTACTGTCACTGGGATCGAGCACCGCATGATTGAACCCAAAGCTAAGCACTTCTCCCATTGCAAGAAAGATCAATCTAGTAGGCCAAACCAAACTGATAATTCGAAGAGACTTGCAAAGATAACCAATCATACATAAAAGAATTCAGAGAAGATTCAAATATTGTTCATAGATAATCTTGATCATAAACCCACAATTAATCGGATCTCGACAAACACACCGCAAAAAGAGTTACATCAAATAGATCTCCAAGAAGATCGAGGAGAACTTTGTATTGAGATCCAAAGAGAGAGAAGAAGCCATCTAGCTAATAACTATGGACCCGAAGGTCTGTGGTAAACTACTCACACATCATTGGAGAGGCTATGGTGTTGATGTAGAAGCCCTCCGTGATCGATGCCCCCTCTGGCAGAGCGCCGGAAAAGGCCCCAAGATGGGATCTCACGGGTACAGAAGGTTGCGGCGGTCGAATTAGGTTTTCGTGGTGCTCCTCGATGGTTTCGGGGTACGTAGGTATATATAGGAGGAAGAAGTAGGTCGGTGGAGCCACGAGGGGCCCACGAGGATGGAGGGCGCGCCCAGGGGGGTAGGCGCGCCCCTGCCTCGTGGCCTCCTCGTTGATTTCTTGACGTCCACTCCAAGTCCTCTAGATCACGCTTGTTCCAAAAATAACTCTCCCGAAGGTTTCATTCCGTTTGGACTCCGTTTGATATTCCTTTTCTGCGAAACACTGAAATAGGCAAAACAAAAACAGCAATTTGCACTGGGCCTTGGGTTAATAGGTTAGTCCCAAAAGTAATATAAAAGTGTATAAATAAGCCCATTAAACATCCAAAACAGAATATATAATAGCATGGAACAATCAAAAATTATAGATACGTTGGAGACGTATCAAGCATCCCCAAGCTTAATTCCTGCTCGTCCTCGAGTAGGTAAATGATAAAAACAGAATTTTTGATGTGGAATGCTACCTAGCATATTTCTCAATGTAATTTTCTTTATTGTGGCATGAATGTTCAGATCCGAAAGATTCAAGATAAAAGTTTAATGTTGACATAAAAATAATAATACTTTAAGCATGCCAACCAAGCAATTACGTCTTATCAAAATAACATAGCCAAAGAAAGCTTATCCCTACAAAATCATATAGTTTGGCTATGCTTCATTTTCGTCACACAAAATGCTCTCATCATGCACAACCCCGATGACAAGCCAAGCAATTGTTTCATACTTAGCCTTTTCAAACTCTTTCAACTTTTACGCAGTATATGAGCGCGAGCCATGGACATGGCACTATGGGTGGAATAGAATATAATGATTGAGGTTGTGTGAGAAGTCAAAAAAGGAGAAAGTCTCACATTGACGCGGCTAATCAACGGGCTATGGAGATGCCCATCAATTGATGTCAATGCAAGGAGTAGGGATTGCCATGCAACGGATGCACTAGAGCTATGAGTATATGAAAGATCAACAAAATAAACTAAGTGGGTGTGCATCCAACTTGCTTGCTCACGAAGACCTAGGGCATTTGAGGAAGCCCATTGTTGGAATATACAAGCCAAGTTCTATAATGTAAAGTTCCCACTAGTATGTGAAAGTGACAAAATAGGAGACTCTCTATCATGAAGATTATGGTGCTATTTTGAAGCACAAGTGTGGTAAAAGGATAGTAACATCGTCCCTTCTCTCTTTTTCTCTCATTTTTTTATTTCTTTTTTTATTTGGGCCTTCTTCTATTTTTTTGGCCTCTTTTCTTTCTTTTTTTCCTTTCGTCCGGAGTCTCATCCCGACTTGTGGGGGAATCATAGTCTCCATCATCCTTTCCTCACTTGGGACAATGCTCTAATAATGATGATCATCACACTTTTATTTACTTACAACTCAAAGATTACAACTCAATACTTAGAACAAAATATGACTCTATGTGAATGCCTCCGGCGGTGTACCGGGACATGCAATGAATCAAGAGTGACATGTATGAAAGAATTATAAAGGTGGCTTTGCCACAAATACGATGTCAACTACATGATCATGCATAGCAATATGACAATGATGATGCATGTCATAATAAACGGAACGGTGGAAAGTTGCATGGCAATATATCTCGGAATGGCTATGGAAATGCCATAATAGAGCGTATCATATCACGGGGTTTGGATGCACCGGCGAAGTTTGCACCAACTCTCAAGGTGAGAAAGGGCAATGCGCGGTACCGAAGAGGCTAGTAATGATGGAAGGGTGGGAGTGCGTATAATCCATGGACTCAACATTAGTCAAAAAGAACTCACATACTTATTGCAAAAATCTACAATTCATCAAAACCAACCACTACGCGCATGCTCCTAGGGGGATAGATTGGTAGGAAAAGACCATCGCTCGTCCCCGACCGCCACTCATAAGGAAAGTAATCAAAGAACACCTCATGCTTCAAATTTGTCACACAACGTTTACCATACGTGCATGCTACGTGACTTGCAAACTTCAACACAAGTATTTCTCAATTTCTCAATTTCACAATTACTCAACTAGCACACCTCTAATATTACCACCTTTATATCTCAAAACAACTATCAAGTATCAAACTTCTCTTACTATTCAATGCACTTTTTAAACTACCATGCTGTTCTAAAGGACTCTCAAAATTATATAAGTGAAGCATAAGAGACCAATAATTTCTATAAAATATAACCACCACCGTGCTCTAAAAGATATAAGTGAAGCCCTAGAGCAAAATTGTTTAGCTCAAAAGATATAAGTGAAGCACATAGAGTATTCTAATAAATTCCGAATAATGCGTCTCTCTCAAAAGGTGTGTTTAGCAAGGATGATTGTGGTGATCTAAAAAGTAAAGACTCAAATCATACAAGACGCTCGAAGCATAACACATATCATGTGGTGAATAAAAATATAGCTCCAAATAAAGTTACCGATGGACGAAGACAAAAGGGGGGATGCCTTCCGGGGCATCCCCAAGCTTAGGCTTTTTGGGTTGTCCTTAGATTTTAGCTTGGGGTGCCTTGGGCATCCCCAAGCTTAGGCTCTTGCCACTCCTTGTTCCATAATCCATCAAATCTTTACCCAAAACTTGAAAACTTCACAACACAAAACTTAACAGAAAATCTCGTGAGCTCCGTTAGCGAAAGAAAACAAAACACCACTTCAAGGTACTGTAATGAACTAATTCTTTATTTATATTGGTGTTAAACCTACTGTATTCCAACTTTTCTATGGTTCATAAACTCCATTACTAGCCATAGATTCATCAAAATAAGCAAACAACACACGAAAAACAGAATCTGTCAAAAACAAAACAGTCTGTAGTAATCTGTAACTAATGCAAACTTCGAGAACTCAGAAAAATCTACCAAAATAGGAAGACCTAGATAATTTATTTATTGATCTACTTCAATTGGAATCAGTATTTTATCACGTTCTGGTGATTTTTAACAATTGTTTTCGTGAGCAGAAAGTTTCTGACTTTTTCAGCAAGATCAAATAATTACTATCCAAGAAGATCCTATAGGTTTTACTTGGCACAAACACTAATTAAAACATTAAGCCACATCTAACCGGAGGCTAGATCAAATATTTATTACTAAACATAAATAAAAAGTAAGAAACAAAAATGAAATTGGGTTGCCTCCCCACAAGTGCTTTTCTTTAAAGCCTTTTTAGCTAGGCATTGATAATTTTAATGATGCTCACATGAAAGACAAGAATTGAAGCGCAAAGAGAGCATCATAAAACACGTGAAAAACACATCTAAGTCTAACATACTTCCTATGCATAGGCATCTTATAGGCAAACAAATTATCAAGGCAAGCAAAAACTAGCATATGCAAGGAAGCGGAAAGAAGCAATAGCAATCTCAACATGACGAGAGGTAATTTAGTAACATGAAAATTTCTACAACCATATTTTCCTCTCTCATAATAATTACATGTAAGATCATAAGCAAGTTCAATAAAATAGCTATCACATAACACATTCTCAACACGATCCACATGCATGCGAAGTTGACACTCTTCCAAAATAGTGGGATTGAACATTCTCCAAACCCACTTTTATCAAAAATTTCATAAGATTGAACATTCTCCAAATATGTGGGATATAAAGTTGACACTCTTCCAAACCCACTTTCAATAATATTGCAAACACTATTATCAATCTCATATTCATCATGGGGCTTAATTAATTTTCAAGATCAAAAGAAGAATCACCCCAATCATGATCATTGCAACAAATAGTAGTCATAGCAAAACTAGCATCCCCAAGCTTAGGGTTTTGCATATTATTAGCACAATTGACATCAAGAGAATTTATAGTAACATCATTGCAATCATGCTTTTCATCGAAGGAACTACCAGGTATGGGTGCAATAGCAACGATCTCATGTTTAACATAAGGAACTATAGCAAATTCATCTTCATAAATATTGGCATCACGGCCACAAGAATAGCGAGCATCATGTTCATCAAGGGACATTTCAATCAAATCATCGGAATCATCATTATCTATAGATTCATGCATATCATTATTTTCTTCCAAAGCAACGGTCATTCTCTCAATAAATTCTTTGACATAGGCATTATGAGCATAATTTTCATAGCAATATTTAAGTATGTCAAAATTTTCAGATTCGTAGAGAGTAATATCATACTTTTCAATCAAAGAAGCAACTTCATAAGCACCCTTAAAAGCAACAAATTCTTCAATTTGTTTGATATCATAGTAACTATAAACACCCTTTGCATAAGAAGATAAGATTTCATTTTCATTAAACTCACATAGGTAGGGAAGGTGTTTTTAGGGTTCTTAGAGCAACAAGTAAAATCATGAATTTCACAAAGATTCCAAGCATAACACAACAATCTGTTTATTTGATCCCATAAGAATCTCCCTTTTTCAGACAAACGGCGACGCACAAAATGAGCATGCTCATCTAAAGATTTTCCATCAACTAGGCTAGTTGGGGTTTCAGCACAAGCGCATAAGGATCGAAGATGATCCAAGTAGAACACTTTAAGTGGATCCATATCAATAGATTTTTAGCAAGCAAAGATGCAAGAAAATAGAAGGCACATGGAAACACAAACAAAGATACATACGGGAAGAAGGCGAAGAAAAGGCAAAGCTGAAGTGGGGGAGAGGAAAACGAGAGGCAAATGGCAAATAATGTAATGCGAGGGATAAGAGTTTGTGATGCGTACTTGGTATGTCTTCACTTGACTTGACTTGGCGTAGATTTCCCCAGCAACGGCGCCAGAACTTCTTGCTACCTCTCAAGCACTGCGTTGGTTTTCCCTTGAAGAGGAAAGGGTGATGCAGAAAAGTAGCGTAAGTATTTCCCTCAATTTTTTGAGAACCAAGGTATCAATCCAGTAGGAGGCCACACGCAAGTCCCTCGTACCTACACAAACAAATAAGAACCTTGCAACCAACGCGATAAAGGGGTTGTCAATCCCTTCATGACCACTTGCAAAAGTGAGATCTGATAGAGATGATAAGATAATATTTTTGGTATTTTTATGATAAAGACTAAAATTAAAGAAAGCAAAATAAACGGCGACAGAAATAGCTTGTTGACGGGAGGTTAATATGATGGAAGATAGACCCGGGGGCCATAGGTTTCACTAGTGGCTTCTCTCAAGATAGCATAAGTATTACGGTGGGTGAACAAATTACTGTCGAGCAATTGATAGAAAAGTGCATAATTATGAGAATATCTAGGCATGATCATGTATATAGGCATCACGTCCGCGACAAGTAGACCGACTCCTGCCTGCATCTACTACTATTACTCCACACATGGACCGCTATCCAGCATGCATCTAGAGTATTAAGTTCATAAGAATAGAGTAACACATTAGGTAAGATGACATGATGTAGAGGGATAAACTCAAGCAATATGATATAAACCCCATCTTTTTATCCTCGATGGCAACAATACAATATGTGTCCTTTCCCCTACTGTCACTGGGATCGAGCACCGCATGATTGAACCCAAAGCTAAGCACTTCTCTCATTGCAAGAAAGATCAATCTAGTAGGCCAAACCAAACTGATAATTCGAAGAGACTTGCAAAGATAACCAATCATACATAAAAGAATTCAGAGAAGATTCAAATATTGTTATAGATAATCTTGATCATAAACCCACAATTCATCAGATCTCGACAAACACACCGCAAAAAGAGTTACATCAAATAGATCTCCAAGAAGATCGAGGAGAACTTTGTATTGAGATCCAAAGAGAGAGAAGAAGCCACCTAGCTAATAAATATGGACCCGAAGGTCTGTGGTAAACTACTCACACATCATCGGAGAGGCTATGGTGTTGATGTAGAAGCCCTCCGTGATCGATGCCCCCTCCGGCAGAGCGCCGGAAAAGGCCCCAAGATGGGATCTCACGGGTACAGAAGGTTGCGGCGGTGGAATTAGGTTTTTGTAGTGCTCCTCGATGGTTTCGGGGTACGTAGGTATATATAGGAGGAAGAAGTAGGTCGGTGGAGCCACGAGGGGCCCACGAGGGTGGAGGGCGCACCCAGGGGGGTAGGCGCGCCCCCTGCCTCGTGGCGTCCTCGGTTATTTCTTGACGTCCACTCCAAGTCCTCTGGATCACGTTTGTTCCAAAAATAGCTCTCCCGAAGGTTTCATTCCGTTTGGACTCCGTTTGATATTCCTTTTCTACGAAACACTGAAATAGGCAAAAAAACAACAATTTGCACTGGGCCTTGGGTTAATAAGTTAGTCCCAAAAATAATATAAAAGTGTATAAATAAGCACATTAAACATCCAAAACAGAATATATAATAGCATGGAACAATCAAAAATTATAGATACGTTGGAGACGTATCATTGCGCGCTGAGGGCTGATAGTCAACAGAAGAATGGAGTTTGATCAGGTGCATCACCCATGGAGCATAAAACTTCAAGCCAAACAGATCAATCCCAGATGCAACAAGTTGTCTGATGAAGAAATCCTGGGTATTGAATCTGATGCCATTGACAATATAGAATACCAAAGTCTTCATGGTTCCTTCAAATTTGGCTTCAGAAGAATATCCCTTGACTGGCCATAGAGTACGCCTCAGAATGTGATAAACTGTGCGGGCAAGTACTCGAGGTCTTTGACGAAGAATTCCTTGGGATATTCAGCATCTTGAGGCAATGGCTTCATCATACTGAGCATCTGACTCATATTGGGTTCCGGCCTCTGAAAGATACTCTGCTGTTCATTATTGTGAAGCTGACAACCAGGCTCATACAATTCACCTGGAGTGGGCAGGGAGGTAAGCTCAATGATGTCTTGAGCTTTGGCTTCATGATGCACATCTCCTGTCATCCACTCAAGGATCCATGTCTTCGGATCCCTGTTGTAGCCACGAATGTGAAGTGTAGCATAGAACTGCAGTAGAAGCTCTTCATTCCAGTGCTCTTTGTCTGTTACAAACTGCAGAAGACCAGCATCTCTAAAGCAGTCCAGTGCTTCTTCAGGACAGGGCAGCCCAGCAATAGCTTCACAATCAAGACGCATGTGAGGAAAGATTCGCTCTTGATTGTATAGAATGCAGGAGTAATAGCTGCGCTGCTGATAGCTCCAGAATCGATCGAAAGAGATATTTGGCTTCGAATATGGATTTTTGGCACTGTCGAAGAATGTGTTGTGTGCCCTGAAGCTGTTCACGCTGAAACATCCTGGCGATGTAGCAGCACCTGGAAGCCTTCGCAGCCTTGGCTTCGACTTCTGAACTTGAGGCCTCTGCTCAACATGCTAGTCGTACTGTGGTCCGGGAGGTGTTGGAGGAACCAAAACGGGCCATCTCACTGTGACAAGCTGGCCGCGATCATAGGCTTGTTCAATGGTGTGAGGCCTGGGAGTTGGAACAGTGGCTTCAAGTTGTGCATGAGCTTCGGGCACCACATTAGCTTCAGGCTCCACATTGTCTTCGGCCATGACAACGTCATTGGCGTCATTAGCGTTGTTTATGGCAGCCTCAGTGTTTTCAACCTCCGTTTCTTCAATAACAGGAGGGTCGGGCATAGTCACATTCTCCTCGAGAATGACTTGATCAGTGGAAGGGGGTGTGGCAACTCTTTCTTCTTCTCTTGTTTCTTGATCTTCATTGGCTGATGCAGCCGGAATGTCTTTAGCAGCTTTAGCTTCAGACTCAAAGACATTCGCAGTAGGGGTGCCTTCAGAAAACACTTGACGTGCTACTGAGCTTTGTTGCGCCTCCCCTTACGGAATGCTCGACATGGTGACCTAGGGCCTTTGCGAAGCCTGCGGAAAGCGGGCAACGCCTGTGGTGATGGAGTGGTCTACACCATGTAGTTATCGTCGTCAAGTACTGGAGTGGTGACTTGAGGTGGTGGAGTTGTGGGTGTTTCATCATGAATGGGGGTGTCTTGTTGAGGGCGATCGACCCATGAATCATCTTGAGCGATTGGCGTCAATGGATGACCAACGTTGATAAGTTCACTGCTCGTTGGAGCAGGCGATGATACCGACTGGGGCTCAAGCTGAGGAAGGACTTCATCATCTTCAAAATTGTCTTCATGACCAATGTCTTCAGCTATGATGGGGTCAACAGCTGGAACTTCTTCATCTTCGTGAGCCTCTGTGGAAGCAGGCTCATGGATCACAAGACGGTGCTCTTGATTGTTTGAAGCTGGAAGTGCAACTGAAAGGGGTTCAACATTGAGGGGCTCAGTGGCAGCAGCACGCTCTTTCTTTGAAGACTTTGTCTTCAGCTTCTTCTTGGATGGGGCATCATCATAAGCATCCTTGTGCTTGCGTTTCCTAGCTTCGGCTTCAGCTGCCCTTGTCTTCTTTAGCTCTGAAGCTGCTGAGGTGACCTTAGGCTTCGAGCCTGTCATGCTGGCAGGGAAGACAATGCTTGGTTCTTCCCGCCGTGATGCTTCAGCTTGGGCCGCAGCAGGCTTCTTCCTCTGTTTGGCAGCCATTCTGGGGTCGATGCCAGGATGCCCAAGAGCTTTGCGCTTTTCAGCTTCATTGTGGGCCTGGACGCATTTCTCTGCGAAGTATTTCATGCGCTCTCGTGAGCCTTTAGCTTCTTCACGCTTCTTGACAAATTGTTCCTTTAGATCATGCATCATCTTCTTGAAGATCCGCACATCAGCCACGCTGAGCTTGGCCATGTTCTTCTTGAAGTGAGCCTTCTCATAGTCAATCTTGTTCTTGAGCTCGACAATCGTCTGAGCCAAGGCCACTTCATTGGCAATGGCTCCGTGGAAGGTGACGTTGATGTCTACAGGCAGCTGAAGATCATCAATGCTGATGGTCTGGTCATCAAACCACTCATCAATGAAATTGTTCAAAATGTCCACGTCAAAGAGGGGCAGATCGTTGAAGATCTCCGCCTCTTGCTTGCTCTTGATAAGCATCTCAAGGGCTTCATCACCAAGATCTTCATCGCTAGACAGATCAATGGTGGCATCCTTATTGCGCAGAATGGCAGTTGGGGTCAGTTCATGCCCAGAACTCTTCATGGGCTTCTTTGTCTTCTTGGACTTCTCGGTCTTCTTGGAGACACGAGACAAATCTTCAGACTGCACACTGGGTTCAGGAGGTGCAGTGGCCAATGGCTTCACAGTCGAAGCTTTTGGTGCGACAGAGGGCTTCGAAGCTTTTGATTTCTTCTTTTTCTGCTTTGGTGGAGCTGGCGCATCTTCAGAATCTGCGTCATCAACTGATTGCTCCACAGTGGCTCTTTGAGCAGCTATGTGAGAGAGGAGGCCATCAAAGTTGTTGAAGGGGCCAAGGACATTTGGATTGGCATCGCGTGTGCCATCAGCCCTTGGAGCAGACGGACCAGGGTTGAAGTTGAGTCCAAGATCTTTCTTGTTCTTCACAGCTGACTCTCTTGCAAACTGATAGTTGCACTTGAAAAGATTGTCTTTGTGACACCATAACGTAGATGATGGGTCGGCATTCTCTGGCTTCGGTCCTCGGACCATGCATGGGTAGAAGCCTTGAGCAATGGCTTCAGACTTGGACTTGGGCTGAATATTTCTATATAGAATATCTCCCCATGGGCGCTTGATAGCGTTCTTTTCAGCATATTCAGCAGTCACAAATCTGTACTTGAACCATTCTTCCGCCCAATATCTTCGAATCGATTGGATTCGGGTCTTGCGCTGGCCATAGCTTTCCTCGGGATCTGTCTTGTACATTTCAAACAGATCAGGAGGTAAATCCTTTGCAATATCTCCACGGCGCTGCCTGCCACCCTTTCTAGCTGATTTCTCTGTTGCCATTATATTCAGACTGAATGGCTTCAAGATAGTGAATGGCTTCCTTTTGCTGGTCAGACAAGAGCCGGCTCCAGGTGAGTGAATATGACGCTGTAAGAACTTTGCAACTGAATGCAGACTATGAGAACCAAGGGATTTTCTCACGGACATGTACCTGTGACAGCATTAGAGATGCGAGGGAAAGGGAAGAGGTCATGTGCATTCTCAGAAGATTTTGAAGATAAATCAGTTTGAAGACATTGACCTCATAATGCGAAGACATTCACTTATTTGAAGAGAGTTGGTTCCAGATTTGTACAAATCCATGAATATGTACAAGTGAGGAATCTAACTAGTTATGAAGCATAAGTGAATATACTTAGCATGATATGAGATGCAAATAAAGACGGATCCAGATTTGAAAGTGAAGAAACCACTTTTGGTTGAAGTGGATGGATTTGAGGGATCAAAAAGGTAGTAAAAAGTAAGTTTTAATTACCGCTTGATGAACTTCTAGACGAGGTGGAGAGAGAGCCCGAGCAATTCAATCTCCCGCGCCCTAACTTGGCGGCTGAAGACACTTACGGCGGCGGCGGAGAGGATGAGGTCCGCGGCCGGCGTGAGGACGGCGTCGAAGAAGTTGCGGCAGCAAAGCGCTTCGTCTCCAGCGTCGACGCGAGCTAGCAGAGGCGCTAGGGTTTGTGCGAGGTGGCGAGGTGGAAGAAGAGATAATGACCGTGGTGAGTGTATATTTATAAGGAAAGGGACAACACAACATAATTACGCAGGTGCCCCTGGCGGTTCACATTTGAAGGACACATGGCATGCATGCAACTTATTGGAAGTTGTTCCATGTTCCCACGCACGCCTGGATTGTCGGGTGGTCGTTCCGGCTTCTCCGGTATTCAGGCAATAAGGATATAGCATTAAAAACAGATTTAAACTTTTGTCTCTTTGTCTTCTGCTAACAAGGATTCAGAGAAGACAATCGACAGGTTTCAATAGAATGCATATGATTTGGATAGATAGAATTTGAGGTAGAAGCACAGAAGGGGTTAGGGTCTGATCAAATTCACTTAGATCAATAAGAATTCAAGTATGAAGACATAGCCATAAGTGAATGATGTAGAGGACAGAACACGAATATATGTATATATCAGCATAAGACCAAATCAACATTGTGAAGTTAAACGTGAAGATAAATCAATGTTGAAGACAAATCAAATGCGAAGACTAAGAAATTGTGACACCAATTGAAACATATCAAAAGAATTTGGTGGTGGCGTTACCCACCGTATAGGAAGTATTAGACCCAGACACGGTGCACAATTGTCTTGGCGCTCCGAAGTCAAATTCTGCATTAATGTATTCACACTTAGAGTGTATGTCTTCATTGATTGAAGATATACGTTACTTCGTGTGTTGCACATCTAAGTCATCAATATGCGTAAGCATTAGGATGTGTGTCCAATTACAGGACATTCGAGGATTCTAAGATATTTAGCTCACACCGCAACTTGCAAAACCTTTTCTCATCCAAGGGCTTTGTGAAGATATCTGCCAATTGCTCTTCAGTGTTGACGTGAATGATATCAATATCTTCCTTCATGACATGATCTCTGAGAAAGTGACGACGAATTTGAATGTGCTTTGTCTTCGAGTGCTGGACAGGGTTGTTGGCAATCTTGATGGCGCTTTCATTGTCGTAGTAAAGTGGCACTTGCTTCATATGGATGCCATAGTCCTTGAGAGTTTGCTTCATCCATAGAAGCTGAGCGCAGCAAGATCCAGCAGCAATTTATTCAGATTCAACAGTGGAGAGCGATACACAGTTCTGCTTCTTTGAAGACCAACAGAAAAGAGATCGCCTAAGAAAATGACATGTGCCTGATGTGGAATTGCGATCAACCTTGTCACTAGCATAATCAGCATCTGAGAATCCAACTAGATCAAACTCTGAGCCCTTTGGATACCATAATCCTAGTGTTGGGGTGTAAGCCAAATATCGAAGAATTCTCTTCACTGCTAAGTGATGCGATTCCTTTGGTGCCGCTTGGAATCGGGCACACATGCAAACGCTAAGCATTATATCTGGCCTAGATGCACATAAATAGAGTAAAGAACGAATCATGGAGCGGTACACCTTTTGATCGAACTCTTAACCATTGTCGTCGGGACCAAATTGACCTTTGGTTGGCATTGGCGTCGTGTACCCTTTGCAATCTTGCATTCCAAACTTCTTCAGGCAATCTTTGAGGTATTTCTCTTGTGATATGAAGATCTCATTGCTCTGCTGACGGATTTGAAGACCGAGGAAGAATTTTAGCTCACCCATCATGGACATCTGATATTGCTCTTGCATCATGTGCCCAAACTCATCACTGTATCTCTTGTCAGTGCAGCCGAAGATAATGTCATCACATAGATCTGGCATACAAACAGTTCACCATCGTATGTCTTCGTGAAGAGAGTGGGATCTAGGGAACCAGGTTTGAAGCCTTTGCTCTCCAGGAAGTCTTTGAGTGTGTCATACCAAGCGTGAGGGGCTTGTTTGAGGCCATACAGTGCCTTATTGAGCTTGTATACCATGTCAAGATGTTTTGGGTCTTCAAAGCCAGGTGGTTGTGCAACATACACTTCTTCTTCAATCTTGCCATTGAGAAAAGCACTCTTCACATCCATTTGGTACAGGAGGATGTTGTGATGGTTGGCATAGGCTAGTAGTATGCGAATGGCTTCAAGCCTAGCCACAGGAGCAAATGTTTCATCGAAGTCAATCCCTTCAACTTGAGTGTATCCTTGAGCAACGAGACGAGCCTTGTTTCTGACCACTTGACCATGCTCATCTTGTTTGTTGCGATAGATCCATTTGGTGCCTATGATATTGTGCTTGCGAGGATCAGGACGCTTAACCAATTCCCACACATTGTGCAGCTCGAACTGTTGAAGCTCTTCTTGCATAGCTTGAATCCATTCAGGTTCCATGAAGGCTTCAACAACTTTCTTGGGTTCAGATATAGAGACAAATGCAAAGTGCCCACAGAAATTTGCTAGCTGTGTTGCTCTTGAACGAGTGAGTGGACCAGGTGCATTGATGTTATCAATTATCTTCTCAATCTGTACTTCATTTTCAACACGAGGATGAACTGGACGAAGAATTTGCCCTTTGCTAATCATTGTCTTCGTCTTCAGTATTGGCTTCAGGCTGAGCAATGTCTTCAGGTTGATTAGGTGCAGAAATGATGATTTCTTCTTCAGCCTGTACCTCTGAAGGTATGATTTCTCCAGTACCCATAAGCTTGATCGATTCACTAGGTGAGACTTCATCTAGCACATTTGGCAGGTGCTCTCTTTGCGAGCCGTTAGTCTCATCGAACCGCACATCCACAGTTTCAACCACTTTATAGTGAAAGAGGATGAAGACTCTGTAGGAGTGCGAATCCTTTCCATAGCCAAGCATAAAACCTTCATGTGCTTTCGGTGCAAATTTTGAAGTGTGATGTGGGTCTTTGATCTAGCACCTAGCACCAAATACTCTGAAGTAACTGGCATTTGCCTTCTTACCAGTTAGGAGCTCATAGGATGTCTTCTTTAGAAGCTTGTGAAGATAAACACGGTTGATGACGTGGCATGCGGTATCAATGGCTTCAGGCTAGAACTTCCTTGGAGTCTTGTACTCATCAAGTATGCGAATGGCTTCAAGCCTAGCCACAGGAGCAAATGTTTCATCGAAGTCAATTCCTTCTACTTGTGTGTAACATTGAGCAACGAGACGAGCCTTGTTTCTGACAAATTGACCATGCTCATATTGTTTGTTGCGATAAATCCATTTGGTGCCGACGATATTGTGCTTGTGAGGGTCAGGACGCTTTACTAGCTCCCATACATTATTCAGCTCAAACTGTTGAAGCTCTTCTTGCATAGCTTGAATCCATTCAGGTTCCATGAAGGCTTCATCAACTTTCTTGGGTTCAGATATAGAGACAAATGCAAAGTGCCCACAGAAGTTTGCTAACTGTGTTTCTCTTGAACGAGTGAGTGGACCAGGTGCATTGATACTATCAATTATCTTCTCAATCTGGACTTCATTTGCAACTCGAGGATGTACTGGACGAAGATTTTGCCCTTGCTGATCATTGTCTTCATCTCCAGCATTGGCTTCAGGATGAGCATTGTCTTCATGCTGTTAGGTGCAGTAATGATGATTTCCTCTTCAGCCTGTTCCTCTGTAGGTATGATTTCTCCAGTACCCATTAGCTTGATAGATTCACTTGGCGCAGCTTCATCTAGCACATTTGGTAGGTGCTCTCTTTGCGCGCCGTTAGTCTCATCGAACCGCACATCCACAGTTTCAACCACTTTATAGTGAAAGAGGTTGAAGAATCTGTAGGAGTGCGAATCATTTCCGTAGCCAAGCATAAAACCTTCATGTGCTTTCGGTGCAAATTTTGAAGTGTGATGTGGATCCTTGATCCAACACCTAGCACCAAAGACTTTGTAATAGCTGACATTTGGCTTCTTACCAATCAAAAGTTCATAAGATGTCTTCTTGAGGAACTTGTGAAGATAAACACGGTTGATGATGTGGCAAGCAGTATCAATGGCTTCAGGCTAGAACTTCCTTGGAGTCTTGTACTCATCAAGCAGTGT
Organism: Aegilops tauschii subsp. strangulata; assembly: GCF_002575655.3. Lineage (NCBI taxonomy): Eukaryota > Viridiplantae > Streptophyta > Magnoliopsida > Poales > Poaceae > Aegilops > Aegilops tauschii. Next base: position 68,868,584 of record NC_053035.3, read on the forward strand.
ACGTGCTATCTCAACGAGGGTTCTGCTCTTGCGCTCCATGATGCCATTCTGCTGAGGTGTGTATGGAGCTGAGAACTCATGAGTGATGCCCAATGTATCAAGATAAGTGTCGAGGCCGGTGTTCTTGAACTCTGTGCCGTTGTCACTTATGATGTGCTTGATCTTGATGCCACAGTTCGTCATGGCACGATTGGCAAATCGTCTGAAGACATCCTGCACTTCATTCTTGTAGAGGATTATATGCACCCATGTATATCTTGATTAATCATCAATAATGACGAAGCCATAGAGGCAAGTAGTGGTAGTAAGAGTAGAGTAGTGAGTAGGGCCAAATAAGTCCATGTGAAGCAGCTCGAAGGGACGAGCCGTCGTCATGATTGTCTTCGAGGGATGCTTGGCCCTAGTCATCTTTCTAGCTTCGCAGGCACCACACAGATGATCCTTCTTGAACTTGACGCCCTCGATGCCAACAACATGTTTCTTCTTCGCGAGTGTGTACAAGTTCCTCATGCCAGCATGCCCTAGCCTCCGATGCCAGAGCCAGCACTCTGAAGCTTTTGCTAGAAGACATACGGCCAACTGTGGTCCTACTGAGAAATCTACCATGTACAGATCATCTTTTTGATACCCTTCAAAGACTAGAGATTTGTCAGACTCCATAAGCACAAGGCAATGATATTTTCCAAATATCACAGTCATGTTGAAGTCACAAAGCATTGAGACAGACATTAAGTTGAAACCAAGGGATTCAACAAGCATCACTTTATCCATGTGCTGATCCCTTGAGATTGCAACTCTACCTAGACCCAATACCTTGCTTTTACCAGTGTCAGCAAATGTGATGTGACTCTTGTCAGATGGACGTAGGGTTGAATCCATCAGAAGACTTTGATCACCAGTCATGTGGTTAGGGCATCCATTGTCCATAATCCATTCTGAAGCCTTTGGTGCCATACCCTACAGTGCAATTTGGGGGATAGGCTTCACGAAGGGTATTGTGAAGCATAAACATTCGATGAACAAGTGGATTATGGAAGTTCAGATCTAGGTTAGGATAAACAGGATGATTGTCAAGGAATCCTGGAACGAAATACATAGTAAGACCATTTGGGCATTTTATCTTGCACCCCTCAAGATGTTTTAGGTCCCCAGCATATGCATCAGACGCCTTTGATTTCCGCCTGGAGACCTTTCCCTGCAAAAGAGAGTTATTTTTTCTTAACCACCCACATCTTCAGGGGTGGCTTAGAAGCAATGAGTCTAAGTGCAACATCTGAGAACTTCGGCTTTGGAGCCCTAGAAAATAGCCTTGCAGGAGGTGAATAATACTCATAGGAATAAGCAGAAAAGTTCTTAGTTTTATGAACATAGCGGTTTGATGGAACACGCTCATATCCATAGGTCTGAGTATGATTTCCCTGCAAAACATTGGCATTAGGGTGACTCTGGTGAGTCCTCTGTCTGTATGAAGCCTTAGGACCATATGAAGCCTTTGGTCTGGGGTTTGTCTTCTTCCCAGGTGGTGTCATGACGACAGTCACAGGAAGATTCTCAAGACAACTTTTGGGCACCCAGATCTTCTTCATAGGCGATCCATTCCTACAGTTAGTACCAATATACCTGGCAAACACTTCACCATTCTGATCTTAAATAGCTTATAGTTTGCATCAAGGGATTCACCAATGATAATCAGGTTAGCACAAGTGAAGCCAAATAAGGTAGATGGATCCACTTAAGGTCCCTTTGCAGCAACCCATGTGGTTTTGGGGTACTACTCAGGCTTCCAGTAAGAACCATCAACATTCATTTTCCTCTCGAACCCAACACCCTCTTTCCTAGGGTTTCGGTTCAGAATCTGCTTTTTGAGGACATCACATAGTGTCTGATGCCCTTTGAGACTTTTGTACATTCCTGTCTCAAGCAATGTCTTCAACCTGGCATTCTCATCAGCAATAGTAGTGGTATCCTCAGTAGAGGGGTTAGTTACCACATCAGCAGTTAAAGATATTGCAACAGGAGTAGCAGTAGAACATTCAGCAATAGAGAAAGTGTTATCACGCTCATGACATTTTAGACATGGTGGTTCAAATCCTTCCTGAGCGGAACTGATCTGTTGAGCGTGAAGTGACTCGTTCTCCTTTTTAAGATCTTCATGAGCCGCTCTCAAGTTCTCCAGTTCTTGCTTCCTTTGAAGATAATCGTAGGAAAGCTTTTCATGAGTTGTTGAGAGTGTTTCATGACGACTTTCAAGTTCCTCGTACTTAACATGAAGATTTTTTATGTCTTCAATTAAGGACTGAGATCGGGTCATTTCCGCGTCCAACAGGTAATCGCTTTTGTCTAACAACTTTTGAATATGTTCCATAGCAGTTTGTTGTTTAGTTGAAATTTTAGCAAGTGTTTTGTAGCTAGGTTTAGATTCACATTCAGAGTCATCTTCACTTGATGTTTGAAAGTAAGCATCGCGTGAGTTTACCTAGGCACCACGTGCCATGAAGCAGTAGGTGGGAGCAGAGTCATCCTCATCATCGGCATCAGCATTGGTGACGGGGCCATTGTCTTCAGTGTTGAAGATGGACTTGGCAACATAGGCAATAGATAGAGCCAGGCTCGCAACGCCTGAATCAGACTCCTCCTTGTCGGTGTCAAAACCGGCGGATCTTGGGTAGGGGGTCCCGAACTGTGCGTCTAGGGTCGAGGGTAACAGGAGACGGGGGACACGATGTTTACCCAGGTTCGGGCCATCTTGATGGAGCTAATACCCTACTTCCTGCTTGATTGATCTTGATGAATATGAGGATTACAAGAGTTGATCTACCACGAGATCGTAATGGCTAAACCCTAGATGTCTAGCCTGTATGATTGTGTCTGCCTCTATGGACTAATCCCTCCGGTTTATATAGACACGGAGGGGCTTAGGGTTGTACAAAGTCGGTTTACAGAGGAAGGAAGCTACATATCCGAACGCCAAGCTTGCCATCCAGGCAAAGGAGAGTCCCATCCGGACACGAGAAGATGTCTTCTGTCTTGTATCTTCATAGCCCATCAGTCCGACCCATGTTACATACCCGGACGCCCGAGGACCCCTTAATCCAGGACTCCCTCAGTAGCCCCTGAACCAGGCTTCAATGACAATGTGTCCGGCACGCAGATTGTCTTCGGCATTGCAAGGCGGGTTCCTCCTCCGAATACTCCAAAGCAGCCTTCGAACACAGAATACTTGTCCGGCTCTGCAAAACAAGTACCACACACACACGCAGAGAGAGTATAATATTTCACGAGTCCAATCTACTGACAACTTTTGTAGCGTGACATCACGTCGCTGCCCGGTCATTATTTCGAACCGTTTTTTAGCCTCCCGCTTCACGTTTTTGAGATGCGGTTTTATTGGAACGTCTTGTCAAAGCAGAGATCGTGTCCCCTTATTGCGGGATTCTCATCAATACGGGCATGGGTAATCCAACCATGCCGTCTACATGACCCTTGGGGAATAGGCGAGTTTTAAGGCGAGTGGGGAGGCGCTTGATATTCGCTGCCTTTATAAGGAGATAAGGATTCACCCTTTCACCCACGCCTTCTTCCTCTCTGCCCATCCATTCTCGAGCTCCATCGCCCAAGCTTCCACCCTTTCTGCCTCAAAAAAGCACTCCGACCATGTCCGAATCTGGAGCGCAGGGCAAGTGGCTGGTCTCCTCCGTCAAGGAGAAGGACATCACAAAGCTCTGGGAGGCCAGATACTTGGCCAAGGAAATCGCCCACCGGCTTCCGGCCAAGGGGCAAATCGTCCCCACACCGGAGCCCCATGAGAGGGTAGTGTTCATCCCCCACTTCATCCACGGGTTGGGATTTCCTCTCCACCCATTCGTCTGTGGACTCATGTTCTACTACGGGCTGGATTTCCATGATCTCGCCCCCAACTCCTTCCTCAACATCTCGGCATTTATTGTCGTGTGCGAGGCCTTCCTCCACATCCCACCCCACTTCGGACTGTGGTTAAAGATCTTCAATGTGAAGCCGAAGGTAGTGGATGGTCAACACGCAGAGTGCGGAGGCGCCATGGTGAGCAAGATGCCCAACGTCACATGGCCCAAAGGTGCCTTTGTGGAGACCGTCAAAGGGTGGCAACAGCAGTGGTTCTACGTCACAGATCCCCGTGATGCCACCTGGGCCGAGGCTCCCGAATTCAGGTCCAGGGCCCCAATGCGGCTCACCTCCTGGCTAGAGAAGGGCCTAGACTGGGCCTCGTCTTTAGCGTTACGCACGAAGGCATCTGGAAGGTGCTCTTCAAGGCCAATGAGACGTGGCCAAAGGAGACTCAAGACCGTGGGTACAACCTGACCCATCCCGCCAGTCTGGTAAGTTTTTTCGTGTTTTCAAGGAGTATCCTTTACCTGTACACTCAAGGAGAATGTCTGAGCTTCCCCATTTTACTTTTTCAGGGCTGGATCAAGTGTCCGGCTCCGCTGCCCGAAGACCCAGCAATCCCACTTCTGACGAAGATGCTGGTTCCGGCGCCCTACCAGGCGCCAGAGAAGAAGGCCAAGGGGACCAGAAGTGGCCTCCACCATAAGGGTACTTCGGACGTGACGTCCGAAGACGCCGAGACCCACTCCTCCCCCACCGAGGACGAGAGGAGGAGGAGGAAAGAAACTCTCCCCCTGAGGGGGAAGGAAGAAGAGGGCTGCCTCCACGCATCTGGAGGCTGAGGCGTCCAAGAAGGGGAGGGTCTCCCTCGCGGACAACTCCGCGTGGGACATCGATAGCAGCTCTGAGTGGCGCCCCAGGGATAAGCCCCTGGCCGAATCGTAAGTACTCAAGACGCACTCCTATATCCGGCTCTTTTACTTCATGGTTTTAACATGTTAAATCATGCGCTGTAGTCTGGCTCGTTCCGACCTCCAGCAATCCTCATCTTCGGGGAATTCGCTGGATCCGAAGGTGATGGACAGCGGGTCTCTTCCAGGGGCCTCTTCTCCCAAGGCCATGGATGACACCGAGGTGTTGTCCCGAAGGACCTCCCCAGACCAGGGAGAGACGCAGGAGGCCGTCAGGGTGGCGCCAGAGGGTGAAACCTTGGCCGCCGGACACAAGGGGGAGCAAATCCCCCTGGAGACTGGCGATGGGGGCCATATTCAATTCGGCCCCCAGCCGAATATAATTCCGGAGACCTATATGGCTCCGGAATCAGACGAGCAGCCCCCTTCGAAAGAAGGAGGTGCACCGATTCCACCGGTGACCTCTGTCCATCCAGAGGCACCGGATACTCTACTGGAAGCGCTGTGAAGCGCTTCCATTGTGGAGGAACACCGTACCCTCATGGGCACGGTGGTTGAGAGGATTCAGTCTATGAAGAGCGGACTGACCAAAGCCTGCACCAGCCTTCTAACAGGCTTTGAGGTATGAAACACAATTTATGTAAAAGGAATGTCATAGTATAGACAGTAGCCCCTGAGACACTGTCCGGTGTTCAAAAAGAAAAGCCGGACAAAGGATCAAATAATATTCGCAGGAGACTAACCATACATGTCTATGTGAACAAGAAGGCGTCTTTGCTGGCTGCGACCTCTCATTCTGCCGAAGTCTCCAGACTGAAGCAGAGTCTGGAGCGGACCGAGAAAGAGCTCGGCCGTGTGAAAAAACAGCTGGAGGACAAGCAAGGTATGCAATGACCCTCCGGCTGGGCGGCTTTACCATGACCGCCCCTACGGCCATTAAGCCAACGATGACTTCTCGGGTCATCAAAAACCACCTCCGTGTTAGCTCCGAATACTCCAAGCAGATGGATCCGGCTGAGTTGTTGTCTTTGAACGAGCTCCTAGATCGCATCGCCGCCCTGGGGGTCGCTACAGACTACGATCGGATTGGGCTTAAACCCGACCAGAGAGAAATTAAATCTACACCGATCACCCATCAGATAGCGATAGTTGAAGAGCAAGTCGATAACTCTTCCTCTATATTGAGGACGAACTGTGTTCGGATTTCCGAGCTCGAAGATCCGGATACTCACCTTCGGAAGGACATAGCCCGCCCTCCGGACCTAGAATCGGACGACGGGCCTGAAAAATCAGTTAACATCTCGGAGCCCGAGCAATTAAGTTCGGGAGTTCTTCAAACTCCGGATTTCAAATCGGGTCAGGGTTCGGATTTAAAGCCACCCACCCAGATAGACGCGGTCTCACGTACATACGACAACAGTCTCAGGAAACAGTCCATCACTTTTGGGCCAGATTCCTCCTTGGCAAAGACAAGATTAAAGATTGCCGCGACGAAGACGCGATCTCAGCATTCTGCAATAATTGCACGGACAAAGGACTCCTCAATGCCATCAATCGCCGTCGCGTATTACACTTCGCTGACTTGGCAACCAACGTACAGAAGTACTGTGCAATGGAAAGCGCCTGGAAAAGTCGGGCAGCTCTCTGGGAACCACCGGTTTCCACTCAACCCTTCGTCCGGGCAAAAAGGGTGCACCCTCACGGCGCACCAGATCCAATAGTAAAGAAATCTAAGCACATCATGGGGCGTGGAACCGTTCTGGAGGGATGGCTCGATAGGCCATGCAAAATACATGCAACACCGGACACCATACCAACCCATAGCCTTAGAGCATGTTGGATACTCCGGCAAGTGGCCAAGAGCGGTGAGGATATCCTCACCAAAAATACACCAGTGCAATACTCCCCGAAAGATGACGACCCCGGCGTACTGACAGTCTTCGAGACTTTTGCTTCAAACAATCGGCGTAAAATTGCTTTCCACGACCTTGCCGAAGTCTGCCAAGTCGCAGCAAAACCCCTGGAACGACACGGCCATAACTTTCAATGCCGGTGACGAACCAAAATTCAGGACAGTCTGGGCACCAGCCGCCTTGGTCCTCAGTCCAATTGTGGACGGATATCGGCTCACCAAAGTGCTCATGGACGGCGGCAGCGGATTAAACCTCATCTATGAGGATACAATCAACAAAATGGAAATAGACAGGAACCGCATCGAACAAAGTAGCACGACCTTCCGAGGAATTATTCCCAGTCGGGAGGCGCGATGCGCGGGAAAAATCACAGTCGATGTGGTATTCAGCGCGCTAGAGAATTCTCGGTCCGAAGAAATAACCTTCCAAGTGGCCCCTTTCCATAGTGGATATCACGCCCTATTGGGGCGAGATGCATTTACACGCTTCCAAGCTATACCTCATTACGGGTACATGAAGCTCAAGATGCCTGGGCCCAATGGTGTAATCACTCTCGCCAGTGATCCGGACATAGCACTCCGCGCCGAAAACAAAACCGCATCCCTGGCCCTCGAGGGATTGTCCGAAGCCCTCGCGGCCGAAGAATTAACCGCACTACGCTCCACGGTGGATAGGGACGACGTATCCTGGACAAGAGACCCAAATCCACCTCCTTTAAACCAGCAGATGAAATAGTCAAATTTCAAGTCCACATGACGGACCCCAAGAAGACAGCATCCATCGGGGCACAACTCGACCCAACGGTCGACGCCACGCTACGAGAGTTCCTGCATGAGAACTGGGACATATTCGCCTGGCACCCTTCTGATATGCCAGGAATCCCGCGCAGGTTGGCCGAACACAGCCTCAATATAGTAATGGGTTATAAACCGGTCAAGCAAACACTGCGGCGTTTTTCTGAACCCAAACGACAAGCTATGGGGGAGGAGCTAGCCAAGTTACTCGAGGCCGGATTCATCAGAGAAATAAAACACCCGGACTGGCTAGCAAACCTGGTGATGGTACCAAAGAAGGATAAATCCTGGCGTCTGTGCGTCGATTTCAAAGACCTCAACAAGGCTTGCCCTAAAGATCCCTTCCCCCTCCCTCGCATCGATCAGATTATTGATGCAACCGCAGGACACGACTCACTGTGTTTCCTCGACGCGTACTCCAGATACCATCAAATCAAGATGAAGGAGTCCAATCAAGCCACAACGGCATTCATTACCCCATATGGGCCTTTCTGCTTCAACATTATGCCTTTCGGGCTCAAAAACGCTGGCGCCACCTACCAACGCATGATCCAAACATGCCTGGAGAAACAGATCGGCAAGACAGTTGAAGCATATGTGGATCACGTCGTCATCAAAACCAGGCATGTCGAGTCATTGATAGACGATTTATGTCTCACATTCGACAACCTCCGTGCATATGACATCAAGCTCAATCCGGAAAAGTGTGTTTTCGGCGTCCCCGCCGGAAAACTGCTAGGCTTCATCGTTTCCAATAGAGGAATTGAGGCAAATCCAGCCAAAATCCGAGCTTTGTCACAATTGGCTACGCCAACAGACCTTAAACAGGTCCAAAAACTCGCGGGATGCGTGGCAGCTTTAAGCTGCTTTATCTCCAGATTGGGAGAAAAAGCATTTCCACTCTACCGCCTTCTCCGATGCACCGACCACTTCGAGTGGACGGATGCGGCAACGGACGGACTGGAGGAAATAAAGACCCTTTTAGCGAACAACCCAATCCTGGCTGCGCCGAACATCGGCGAACCCATGTTATTATACATATCGACAACACACCAAGTGGTGAGCGTCGTGCTCGTTGTTGAGCGAGAGCAGGACGGACACAAATTCCCGCTCCAGAAACCGGTATACTACGTATCCACTGTCCTCACACCGTGCAAATCTCGATACCCTCATTACCAAAAAATAGCATACGCGGTCTTCATGGCATCCCGGAAGCTGCGACACTACTTTCAAGAGTGCTCGATTACGGTGGCTTCCGAGGTACCACTCAACGACATAATAAACAACCGCGATGCCACAGGCCGGATTGCTAAGTGGGCCATTGAGCTCCTTCCATTTGACATAACATACAAACCGCGCCGAGCCATTAAATCCCAAGTACTGGCTGACTTCATCGCCGAATGGACAGAGGCCGAACTCCCTAAAGAGTACGGCACATATTCCAACTGGGTTATGTACTTCGATGGTTCCAAAATGTTGGCGGGGTTAGGGCGGGCGTTGGCTTAACATCCCCCACTGGAGACGTAGTCCAGTACGTACTCCAAATATTATACACAAACTCCAACAATGCAGCCGAATATGAGGCCTTTTTGCATGGACTTCGGATTGCCGTCTCCATGGGCATACAACGCCTGGAAGTGCGCGGGGACTCAAACCTTGCAATTGAAGGAAATATGCCCTAGAGGCAATAATAAAGTTATTATTTATTTCCTTATATCACGATAAATGTTTATTATTCATGCTAGAATTGTATTAACCGGAAACATAATACATGTGTGAATACATAGACAAATAGAGTGTCACTAGTATGCCTCTACTTGACTAGCTCGTTGATCAAAGATGGTTATGTTTCCTAGCCATAGACATGAGTTGTCATTTGATTAATGGGATCACATCATTAGGAGAATGATGTGATTGACTTGACCCATTCCGTTAGCTTAGCACTCGATCGTTTAGTATGTTGCTATTGCTTTCTTCATGACTTACACATGTTCATATGACTATGAGATTATGCAACTCCCGTTTACCGGAGGAACACTTTGTGTGCTACCAAACGTCACAACGTAATTAGGTGATTATAAAGGTGCTCTACAGGTGTCTCCGAAGGTACTTGTTGGGTTGGCGTATTTCGAGATTAGGATTTGTCACTCCGATTGTCGGAGAGGTATCTATGGGCCCTCTCGGTAATGCACATCACTTAAGCCTTGCAAGCATTGCAACTAATGAGTTTGTTGCGGGATGATGTATTACGGAACGTGTAAAGAGACTTGCCGGTAACGAGATTGAACTAGGTATTGAGATACCGACGATCGAATATCGGGCAAGTAACATACCGATGACAAAGGGAACAACGTATGTTGTTATGCGGTCTGACCGATAAAGATCTTCATAGAATATGTGGGAGCCAATATGAGCATCCAGGTTCCGCTATTGGTTATTGACCGGAGAAGTGTCTCGGTCATGTCTACATAGTTCTCGAACCCGTAGGGTCCGCACGCTTAAAGTTTCGATGACAGTTATATTATGAGTTCATATGTTTTGATGTACCGAAGGTTGTTCGGAGTCCCGGATGTGATCACGGACATGACGAGGAGTCTCGAAATGGTCGAGGCATAAATATTGATATATTGGAAGCCTATATTTGGATATCGGAAGTGTTCCGGGTGAAATCGGAATTTTACCGGAGTACCAGGAGGTTACCGGAACCCCCCGGGGCTTAATGGGCCATAGTGGGCCTTAGTGGAGGAGAGGAGAGGCGGCCAGGGCAGGGCCGCGCGCCCCTCCCCCTAGTCCGAATAGGACAAGGAGAGGGGGGCGGTGCCCCCCTTTCCTTCCTCTCTCCCTCCTCTTTCCCCCTCCACTCCTAGTCCAACAAGGAAAAGGGAGGGAGTCCTACTCCTGGTGGGAGTAGGACTCCTCCTGGCGCGCCCCTCCTGGCCGGCCGCACCTCTCCCCCTTGCTCCTTTATATACGGGGGCAGGGGGCACCCTGGAGACACAACAATTGATCGTTTGATCTTTTAGCCGTGTGCGGTGCCCCCCTCCACCATAGTCCACCTCGATAATACTGTAGCGGTGCTTAGGCGAAGCCCTGCGTCGGTAGAACAGCATCATCGTCACCACACCGTCGTACTGACGAAACTCTCCCTCAACACTCGGCTGGATCGGAGTTCGAGGGACGTCATCGGGCTGAACGTGTGCTGAACTCGGAGGTGCCGTGCGTTCGATACTTGATCGGTCGGATCGTGAAGACGTACGACTACATCAACCGCGTTGTGCTAACGCTTCCGCTTTCGGTCTACGAGGGTACGTGGACAACACTCTCCCCTCTCGTTGCTATGAATCACCATGATCTTGCGTGTGCGTAGGATTTTTTTTGAAATTACTACGTTCCCCATCAACAATATCTCAAATAAATGGAGATTTCGATGCCAAAGACCCGAAAATGGCAGCTTACCGTAACGCCGTTCTCAAAATCTCGGCTCGGTTCGAGGGACTCGAGTTTCATCATGTGGCTCGAGAAAGTAATCAAGCGGCGGACGTCCTTGCTTGCATCGGTGCCAAGCGCGACCCCGTCCCACCTAACATCTTTCTGGAAAGGCTTTTTAAGTTGTCCGTGGTGTGGCAAGGGGTGAGCGGCAACACCAGTCCGGATCCGACTATAACCCCCGATTCCGAACACACCGATATCATCGGGGGCTCAGCCACCGAAATAACACCATCGGCCCATCTTATCATGGCAGTCATTGCCCCATGTACCGAACCCTTCTTGGCCTACCTTAATAGGCGAGAACTCCCTGAGGACCAGAATGAGGCTCGCTACATTGTCCGGCGCTCGAAAGCCTACAAGGTTCACGACGGAGAACTTTATAAGAAAAGCGCTACCAGAGTACTCCAAAGATGTATCTCCGAGGAAGAGGGGCGACAACTATTGGCCGAAATTCATGCTGGTCTCGGTGGTCACCATGCTGCGGCTTGGGCCCTTGTAAGCAAGGCCTTCTGTACAGGTTTCTATTGGCCAACGGCCCGGGCAGATGCACAGGACCTTGTCCAACGCTGCGTCGACTGCCAGCTTTTCGCTAACCAAAGCAATATGCCACGCACCGCTCTACAAACAATCCCCATCACTTGGCCTTTTGCGGTCTGGGGGCTTGATATGGTCGGACCCCTTAAAGGAGGAAGCCATAAGAAAAAATATCTACTGGTCATGGTAGATAAGTTCACCAAGTGGATAGAGGCCAAACCAGTAAAAACGGCCGAATCCGGACCAGTGATAGACTTTATATCCAGTGTCATACACCGTTATGGTGTCCCACATAGTATCACCACAGATAACGGCTCCAATTTCACAGCCGACGAAGTGAAATCCTGGTGTGCTAAATTGGGCATTAAGCTCGATTACGCCTCGGTCTACCACCCACAAACAAACGGTCAAGTTGAACGAGCTAATGGTCTTATTATGAGCGGCATTAAGCCTAGACTACTGCGGTCTTTGAAAGAATCAGACAAGCACTGGGTTGAGGAGCTCGACTCCGTACTCTGGGGGCTGCGGACCACGCCCGATCGCACTACCAGATACACACCGTTTTTCATGGTGTACGGCGCAGAGGCCATGTTGCCCTGCGACATTATTCATGACTCACCTCGAGTGCGCATGTATGAAGAGAGAGAGGCCGAGCTTGATCAGCAGGACAGCTTAGACGCCCTGGAGGAGGAGCGCGACATCGCAAAAGCCCGTTCCGCATTTTATCAACAGCAGGCTCGCAGATATCAAAGCAGAGAAGTGCGGGCCAAGACATATAATGTTGGCAAACTTGTTCTATGCTTGCCAGAGAAGAAAAAGGACAAACTCAAGCCCAAGTGGGAGGGTCCCTTCATCATTGACGAAGTTCTCACAGGAGGAGCGTACCGCCTGCGTGATGCATCAGACAATCGCCTGGAGACGAACCCATGGAACGCGGCCATACTCCGAAGATTCTACGCCTAGAGCCGGACTCTTTGTTCATCTTCTTCTCCCTTTTGTTTTCTTTACTTTTTCCTCTCTTTTCTTTTGTTAGCTTTAAAGCTCTTGTACGGTTAAACTACACACCTATGACGTACACATCCTTAAATGTACACGTTCATCAATACCTGGGGGCTTCTTTTACAGAAGCTTATTATTATCTCCCGAGCGTTAGGCTCACTACATATGTGTCCTCTTCCGCATATGTACCTTTTCTTCGCCATTATATGCATCGTTATGACTTAAGTTTTGGCCAAGCTGGGTTGTCTGGCTCCTGTGTTTATGCCCTACATTCCCGTTTGTTCGGCTAGGGCATAAAGGGAGCACCTCTGCGATTGTTACTGCCGGTTCATCCGGATGTGTACCTCAGACTGGGTGAAGCCGAAAGCTAGCGTTCTTAAGGGAATAGTCGGTCGGCGGACTAAACATGTTTTCACACTTATTACACTATGAACCCCCAGATGTCACATATACTGCGGTTTTTTTAATCATAGTTCGGGCATGCATACTACTGCATGTCCACCCAGGGAAAGGAACCCTTAACGGAACTATTCTCTCTGGAAGATGTTTCTTACAATTACAATGTAATATAACATAGCTAGTCGGATACAACTTGTCTGTTCAAGCAACTATGACCCCAATGCCTAGTTTCCATGCATACCCCGGTCTATTCGGCCGCTTTGGTATTCGGAAACACTCAGCACCTTCGGGTCCAGAGGTCGAAGTGAAAAGCTCTGCCATGACAATCATTTTACAATCCGGCTAGAGACAATTCTGTCAATTGAAGTACATAGTCACTTGGACTCAAAGACTTCTTCCTCTATGCTGTCTAACAGGCTGTCTAGCTTACAATCCTGTTGGGAATATTTGGCGGCTACCCTTACTTGGTCATATACTAAACTAACGGGAATTTCTTTCTCATCTGACCCTTTAGGTCCGACCCGGGCCATATGATTCGGATCAAGCTTGGTGTACCATGTCTTCACCATGGCCCAGGCCTCTCGCGCACCTTCCCGGCAGGCCGATATCTTCCATAATCGGAAACGTTGCCGCGCTCCCTTGAATAGCTGTATAAGCTCCTCCATAGTTCCTGGAGGGGAGGCAGAGGGCCATAAGGCCTTGGCAATACTTTGCATCGCCTGCCGAGCTTGTTCGTGCATTTGCGACAGCTCTCGTAGCAGATTGCCCGAGGATCTGGACATCTCCTCTTCGGGCCGGCCGGTCAGCATACCTACAAACATAAATCTGTGAGTTCCTCTCCTCGCTGAATTACACGGAGGTGAGTTTGAACACATACTAAATATGCCGCCTTGCAGCCTTTTGTTTTCTTTCACGGAGTCAGACAGCTGGGCCCGCACATCTTTCAGTTCTTCTCCCAGCTGGGTGTGGGAATCCTGGAGTTTGTTTTTCTCCTCCCTGACCCGTGCCAGTATACGTTCGCCCGCGGCCCGTTGCCTTTTGGCTTCTTGTTCACCCGCTTGCGCGACTTCTAGTGCCTCCTTCACTTTATCTGACGATCATGCAATGTGATTTGCAACACTATTAGAATTACTGGTATATACTCATATTTTCTCGGTGGAGAGGAGTATTACCAGGCGATGCCTTCTTGGATTTCTCCAGTTCGGTGGCAGCAGCATTCAGCTTGGTCCGACACTTCTCTAGTTCTTGAGACAACAGGTTGTACTTCTCCGTAAGCACCTGGTTATACAATGATCCTTAAATCAGTTGTATCAACTGCTTCAAGTCTCGGGGGCTATTGGTATATAATTATCAGATTTGGACAATGTAAATTTACCCACATATCTTTTAAATGTTGGTCTGTGGCCCTAGCAACCCCGTCTCGAGCTGAAGGCATTGAATGCCTCGCTTGTAAAGCCGGGGTCGCGTAGAACAGCTCTCCGGCGCCGATGATTCATGGCGCTCTCCACTTCCGAGTTTGTGACAGATACATCATCCGACTCCTCTGCCGAAGGATAATCCGGCGTCACTCCCATATCAGCCCTTGCCTTTAAAGCAGGGTCGGGAACCTGACTTGTGGAGGCGCGGCCGGTAGGATCCCCGGACATAGTCCGGCGAACGATTTTCCTGATAAGACACAGCGGATAATGTCACAGGTGGATGTGACTGCCAAGGGGCATATTTACAAAGCCATGCCTCTTCGATGAAGGCTCGGTCGTGTCTTCATTTGACTTCCTCTTCGAAGGCCTGCCCGGCGTGGGCGCCGCTCTCTTTGGAGTTGCCTCTGGTGTAGCATGACGCGCCGAGCGCCTCCCCTTAGGAGCACAAGACAGTGCGGTGGGTGAGGCAGAATGAGGAGGCTCTTTCAGAGGAGATATCTCCTGATTACTTACGTGCGAGGCAGGGAGAAGACCGGGATAGTCGGCGGTGATGGCCACTTCCGTGTCGTCATAGCTCGCCTGGTAGAACACCCCATCCTCGAGCTCCACATATATGTCCGGATCCTCTTCGAATCTGGGGTCAAGGTCCCGGTTATGGTTCTCTGGCTGTGGGGCGGGGCAGTGTAGCCTGGAGATTTTTCGCCATTCCTGTTACGAATGGACATAGTAATGTTCCTTAAAAGTGACTCAGGGAGTAGATTGAATGGAATAATGGGATTGGAACTCACCCAGCTAGGAGGGTTGTACATGGAAAATCCATCGCGGCGCTTAATGCGAAGGAATTCCTATTCCTCCCCTTTGAATAGTTCGGTCAATATTTTGGCCAAAGTGGCGGGGGTGTCCGAACCTTTTCGACCGCCGCGGGAGGCGTCATCTTCCCCATTGTAGTGCCACATAGGAAACCCTCTGTATTGGAGTGGCTGAACCCCTCGTACTATGGAAGTCGCCATTACCTCGATTATTGATAATCCGGACTGGGCAAGTAACTTTATCTTGATCATCAGTTGACGGACTTCCGCGCTATCTTCCTCTTCGAGGCTCCGAGGGCGCCAGCTGTGGCGTTTCTTCAATGGAACACTTGTAAATTCGGGAAGACCCATTCGGACTGGGTCAGGAAGGGCGACGTCCTCGATATAGAACCATTCAGAAGGCCACTCCTCGGATGCCTTCTTCGGCGTGCCGGACAGGTATCCGGTCCCGGCGATGCGCCATACTACGGCTCCGCCCACTTCAAATATTGATCCATCTTGGTTGCGAGGGACGAGGTAGAATAGCTTCCTCCACAACTCAAAATGGGCCTCGCAACCCAGGAATAGCTCACAAAGAGCGACGTAGCCCGCGATGTGCAGGATGGAGGCAGGAGTGAAGTTGTGCAGTTGAAGGCCATAATACTCCAGAAGCCCTTGGAGGAATGGATGGATTGGAAATCCGACGCCTCTTAGCAAGTAGGGGACGAAGCACACCCGCTCCCCCCTGGATGGGTTGGGGAAATTCTCAGCCTGAGCCTCGCCGTTGAAGGAATTCAATCCTGCTCGAACGGGGACTAGATCCGCAGGGGGAAGGAATCCCTGTGTTTGCAGCTTCACCAACTGACTGTGAGATACGGAACATCTCTCTCAATCGCCTTTTTCTGGGCCGTGGGGACAGGAAGAAGAGCTGGGAGCGCTGGCCATGTTGGAATGGTTTTTCCTAGCAAGCTCTGAGGATTTTTCACGTGATGTGGAATGGATCTGAGATCCAATCCCGTTAAATAGACGTTGTTCTTACATGGCCGGGGTTTTATGTGCAAAAATACCCTAACCTCTCGCATTCGCTCGACACGTGGAAGCTGAAGTTATTGACGCACAGAAGCCGAGGGGAACAACATTAAATGGAAGGCCGAATATAACCCTTTGAAGTCATCGGAGAAGGAACCCGCCTTGCAATGTCGAAGACAATCTGCGCGCCGGACACATCGTCATTGAAGCCTAGTTCGGGGGCTACTGAGGGAGTCCAGGATTAAGGGGTCCTCGGGCGTCCGGCTTGTTGGACATGGGCCGGACTGATGGGCTATGAAGATACAATGTCGGATCACGGGTTCCGGCAAAACCCTTAAGTTTCGAACTCTGGGGTGCGCGTGAAGTTCTTTCCCTCCTACCAATCCACGCCCTAGCTTGCTAAGATCTCATGGACGAACTCGACGAACTCACAACACAGAGAGACACGAGGTTTATACTGGTTCGGGCCACCTTTGTGGTGTAATACCCTACTCCAGTGTGTGGTGGTGGATTGCCTCTTGGGCTGATGAGAAACAGTACAATGGGAAGAACAGCCTCCTGAGGTTGAGGTGTTCTTGTGCGAGCGTGGGTTGGCTCTAGACCGAATCAGATCGTCCTCTCTATTGTTGTGGCTAACTCTATTTATATAGGCCCTGGTCCTCTTCCCAAATATTGAGCGGGAAGGGAGCCAACAACGGCGGGCAAATTTGAAAGGGGACAGCTAGTACAAGCTATCCTGACAAAAGTGGTCTTCGCCTGCGAAAGGGCTCTGGCGGTGACGTCGTCTTGGGCTCCACGGTGACCTCCGTCTTGCCGTCCGTCTGGTCTTGGTCTCGTTGCGCCGATATGGCAACCATTCCCTGATGCCTCGGTACTCGTCGCTTGCGCTTGCTTCCTTAGCACCAAAGAGGAAACAAGGATGCTGTGCGTTGGCGCCCGCCTGGTGTCGATCGTCATGGCTCACGTCACAGGAGCCTCGCGAGGTTTGCCCCGCCTTGATATCTCCGCTCCTCGTGAGCCTGCCTGGGGAGGCAGCTCCTGAGGAGGTCTTGCGTCATCCGCCTCGCGAGGCTTGGCCCCTCGCGAGGGTCGTGAAAACCTTGTTGATGAAGATGGGCCGTACAGGCCTACTAGCACAGCCACGCCGTGGGCCGCAGGCAGGCAAGTCTGGGGACCCCCGTTCCTAGAACGCCGACAGTAGCCCCCAGGCCCAAGGTGCACTCGGGCTTGGCTTCGAGGCGAAGCCAAAGGTTAAGTACGGAGCGCCGCGGGCCCCAAAAGCCTGCGGCCTCAGTTGACGCATGGCGGTTGATTGGACGTGGGCGTCTCCGCTTCCCCATGCTGCCTCGGCAACTGCTCGATTTGACAAGTCCCTGCGACATGCAAGGAAAACCATCATTACCTGCGATCGTGGGAGGCGCCGGTTGGCCTTCTTCCGCTACAAATGGGGAGGGGGCGGAGCCCCCGTCGCCCATCTCTTCCTTACTCACTTGCTTCTTCCTCCTCGCTCCATTGCTAGCAGCGCCACCAATGGTGCCACGAAGGAAGTTCTCCACCGCCGAGAAGGGGAAAGCCCCTCGTGAGGGACCCGGTTCCCCGGCGCCCAAGCGCAGACGCGGCCGTCCGCACAAGCACGTCGCGACCCCCATCGCGGCCCACTGTCGTGGCGGCGCCGCGGCACGCGGAGGGGGTTGTCCCAGCCATGGCGGTCAAGTTGACGAAGGGAGGCGTGCCATGGTGGCGCGGCCTCCCCGTCCGCGCTTCCATTCGGCAGAAGTGTTGCCGGAGTTCGTCGTCTGGTCGGAGAACCCGGCCAGCAACTGGCTCCAGCTCCCGCGCTCCTTCGTCGATGAACTGCCAGCCTCTGGTCCAGGTGGGCTCTGGTTGAAGGCGGATGGTTGCTGCAGCAAGGCCTCTTGGGTCACGGTTGAGACTTCCGCCGCGGGCAACATAGTCCTGGCCCGCGGCTGGCAGACGTTCGCCCGCGCGCGCGGCCTGGGCAGGCGGTGCACCCTCCACTTTAAGTATGATGGTGGTGCGACCCTCTACGTGAGGGTGTTTGGGGAAGATGGTTGCCGTGCCGGGTGCTGCCCTGAGACGAACGACGGCGAGGAGGTGCTCGGCCTTGGCGACGATCGCGACAAGGATGAGGGCGAGCCCGCCCTCGGCGGCGACCGTGTCTCGTCCAGCTATGGCGGCTCTTCCTCCGGCGACAGCTCCAGCAGTGGTGGCTATGACCAGCCGCCGCGCCACCGCGTCGTCTCGTCGCCGCGCCTCTGTGAAGCGCGATGAGGGGTCTGGCTAGGCTCGGGATGTCACTAGGGGCCTGCCTCCATGGATTGCTGCAACGCTGCTTTTTTTTGTTCTTTTTCCTGCATAAAAAAATGAAACCAGTATGGGCCCAGAGGGGCGTGTATCGAACTGTGGCTCCTTGGTTATTGCACTATGCGTGTTGTTCCCGTGCCATGTTACTATTTTGCGCAAAGATAACTGCTACCTCTTGAGCACTGCGTTGGTTTTCCCTTGAAGAGGAAAGGGTGATGCAGCAAAGTAGCGTAAGTATTTCCCTCAGTTTTTGAGAACCAAGGTATCAATCCAGTAGGAGGCCACGCACGAGTCCCTCGCACCTACACAAACAAATAAATCCTCGCAGCCAACGCGATAAGGGGTTGTCAATCCCTACACGGTCACTTATGAGAGTGAGACCTGATAGATATGATAAGATAATATTTTTGGTGTTTTTTATGATAAAGATGCAAAGTAAAATAAAAGGCAATAAAAATAACTAAGTGTTGGAAGATTAATATGATGGAAAATAGACCCCGGGGCCACAGGTTTCACTAGTGGCTTCTCTCGAGAGCATAAGTATTTATGGTGGGTAGACAAATTACTGTTGAGCAATTGACAGAATTGAGCATAGTTATGATAATATCTAGGTATGATCATGTATATAGGCATCACGTCCGAGACAAGTAGACCGACTCCTGCCTGCATCTACTACTATTACTCCACACATCGACCGCTATCCAGCATGCATCTAGAGTATTAAGTTCATAAGAACAGAGTAACGCTTTAAGCAAGATGACATGATGTAGAGGGATAAACTCATGCAATATGATATAAACCCCATCTTGTTATCCTCGATGGAAACAATACAATACGTGCCTTGCTGCCCCTACTGTCACTGGGAAAGGACACTGAGGGAGTCCTGGATTAGGGGGTCCTCGGACAGCCGGATTATATGCTTTGGCCGGACTGTTGGACTATGAAGATACAAGATTGAAGACTTCGTCCCGTGTCCGGGTGGGACTCTCCTTGGCGTGGAAGGCAAGCTTGGCAATACGGATATGTAGATCTCCTCCCTTGTAACTGACTCTGTGTAACCCTAGCTCCCTCCGGTGTCTATATAAACCAGAGGGTTTAGTCCGTAGGACAACAACAATCATACCATAGGCTAGCTTCTAGGGTTTAGCCTCTCCGATCTCGTGGTAGATCAACTCTTGTAATACTCATATCATCAAGATCAATCAAGCAGGAAGTAGGGTATTACCTCCATCGAGAGGGCCTGAACCTGGGTAAACATCGTGTCCCCCGCCTCCTGTTACCATCCGCCTTAGACGCACAGTTCGGGACCCCCTACCCGAGATCCACCGGTTTTGACACCGACATTGGTGCTTTCATTGAGAGTTCCACTGTGCCATCACCGTAAGGCTAGATGGCTCCTTCGATCATCGGCAACGATGCGATCCAGGGTGAAGTTTTCCTCCCCGGATAGATCTTCGTATTCGGCGGCTTCGTACTGCGGGCCAACTCGCTTGGCTATCTGGAGCAGATCGAGAGCTACGCCCCTAGCCATCAGGTCAGGTTTGGAAACTTGAACTATACTGCCGACATCCGCGGAGACTTGATCTTCGACGGATTCGAGCCCATGTCAGGTGCACCGCACAATCACGATGAGCATGACTTAGCTCTGCCGTCGGACGGTGTTCGGGAGATCACACCTGCAACTACTCCGGCCCTCAATCCGGAACAAATTGCGCCATCTGAGGATGGGTGGATAGACCCCGCCACGGAGGCCGCACAATCAGTGGCGATAGAGCCGAATACTGACTTCACCTCCTACGAGACCTGTGTTGCCGAACCGTTGGGTTCGTCCCCGGCCATGGGCTCCGAGCCGCCTGCGTCCGTGCCTATCGATTCCGATTGGGCACCGATCTTGGAGTTTACCTCCGCGGATATCTTTCAGCACTCGCCCTTTGGCGACGTGCTAAACTCGTTAAGGTCTCTCTCCCTTTCAGGAGACCCTTGGCCGAACTATGTCCGGCAAGAATGGGATGCGGACGACGAAGAAATTCGCTCCCCACCCACCACCCACTTAGTAGCCACAGTCGATGATTTAACCGACATGCTCGACTTCGGCTCCGAAGACATCGACGGTATGGACGACGATGCAGAAGACGAATAAGAACCACCGCCCATAGGGCGCTGGACTGCCACCTCATCGTATCACATATACATGGTGGACACCCCCAAAGAGGGGGATGTCGATAAGACAACGGAGGATAATTCCTCCAAGAAGCAATCCAAGCACCGATGTCAGCGGCGTTGCTCTAAGTCCCGCCATAGCAAAAGCAGCGATACCGGCACAAGAGACAATAACGCTCCGGATAGTGCCGAAGATGACGATAATCCCCTCCAGCCAGACCTAGAGCGGGAGGATGAACAAGCTAGCCCTCCAGAACAGGCAGCAGACGGAGAATCGGAGGATGACAATTACATGCCTCCCTTCGAAGACGAGGTGAGCCTCGGCGACGAAGAATTTATCGTGCCTGAGGATCCCGTCGAACAGGAGCGCTTCAAGCGCCGGCTTATAGCAACAGCAAACAGCCTGAAGAAAAAGCAACAACAACTTCGAGCTGATCAAGATCTGCTAGCGGATAGATGGACTGAAGTCCTGGCGGCCGAGGAATACGAACTCGAGCGCCCAACCAAGAGTTGCCCAAAGCGCAGGTTGCTACCCCAACTCGAGGAGGAAGCATTGAAACCTACATCTCCAGCATATGATGCGGCTGATCAGCCACCTCGTGGCCGAGACAGAGAGGCATATCAGCCCGAAGTCCAGCCTGCACCCCGCCGCCACTCAAACAAAAATACCAAGGCCCGGGGCAACACGCGGGACCCGCGAGACGTATTGGAAAACAAAGCAGAACATGCAAGATCGATCTATGGATCACGGGGGCGCGCCCCAACCCGGGACGATGACCGTCACACCGGATATACTAAAAGCAAATCCGGCCGGGCCGAATACAGCAGACAAGACTCGTATGAACTGCGTCGTGATATAGCCCGGCACAGAGGCGCCGCACACCCCCTATGCTTCACTGATGAAGTAATGGATCACGAATTCCCAGAAGGTTTTAAACCCGTAAACATGAATCATATGACGGTACAACAGATCCCGCGGTATGGATCGAGGATTTCCTCCTCCACATCCACATGGCTCGCGGTGATGATCTACATGCCATCAAGTACCTCCCACTAAAACTCAAAGGACCAGCTCGGCATTGGCTGAATAGCTTGCCAGCAGACTCCATTGGCAGTTGGGAAGATTTGGAAGATGCATTCCTTGACAACTTGCAGGGCACTTATGTGCGATCACCGGATGCTGATGACTTGAGCCATATAATTCAGCAGCCATGGGAATCGGCCAGGAAATTCTAGACCAGGTTCCTAACTAAGAAAAACCAAATTGTCGACTGTCCGGATGCAGAGGCCTTAGCGGCATTTAAGCATAACATCCATGACGAGTGGCTCGCCCGGCACCTCGGCAAGGAGAAGCCGAAGTCCATGGCAGCCCTCACGACACTCATGACCCGCTTTTGCGCGGGCGAGGATAGCTGGCTGGCTCGCAGCAACAACACATCAAGAAATCCTGGCACTTCAGATACCAAAGATACTAACGGCAGACCACATCGTAACAGACACAAGCGCCGCAACAACGGCAACAACGCCGAAGACACGGCAGTTAATGCCGGATTCAGTGGCTCTAAATCCGGTCAGTGGAAAAGGCCGTTCAAAAGAAGTAATCCGGGCCCGTCCAGTTTGGACCGCATACTCGATCGCTCGTGTCAAATTCACGGCACCCCCGATAAGCTAGCCAATCACACCAACAGAGAATGCTGGGTGTTCAAGCAGGCCGGCAAGTTGAATGCCGAAAACAAGGACAAGGGGCTGCATAGCGACGACGAGGAGGAGCCTCGGCCGCCGAACACAAGAGGACAGAAGAGGTTCCCTCCACAAGTGAAAACGGTGAACATGATATACGCAACCCACATTACCAAGAGGGAACGAAAGCATGCACTAAGGGACGTCTATGCGATGGAGCTAGTCGCCCCAAATTTCAACCCATGGTCCTCTTGTCTGATCACCTTTGATCGCAGGGACCACCCCACTAGTATTCGTCATGGCGGATCTGCCGCATTGGTCCTTGACCCCATCATCGACGGATTTCACCTCACTCGAGTCCTTATGGACGGCGGCAGCAGCCTGAACCTGCTCTATCAGGATACAGTGCGCAAAATGGGTATAGACCCCTCGAGGATCAAACCCACTAAAACCTCCTTTAAAGGTGTCATCCCAGGTGTAGAGGCCCATTGCACGGGCTCAATCACACTGGAAGTGGTCTTCGGATCTCCAGACAACTTCCGAAGCGAGGAGTTAATCTTCGATATCGTCCCGTTCCGCAGCGGCTATCACACACTGCTTGGGCGAACCGCATTTGCCAGATTCAATGCGGTACCGCATTATGCATACCTCAAGCTCAAAATGCCAGGACCTCGTGGGGTTATAACAGTCAACGGAAACACAGAACGCTCGCTCCGCACGGAGGAGCACACTTCGGCCCTCGCAGCAGAAGCACAAAGCAGCCTTTTAAGGAAAACCGTCAATTCGGCGATAAAGCCCCCGGACACCTTCAAGCGAGTCCGGAGTAACCTGCAACAGGATCGCCAAGCACGTTCAGAGCTCGCCTAGCAATTCGGCCCCCGTCCTAGTCCCAGTCAAGCGACGAAATCTGTGCCGCGCGTACATAATTACGCACTAAAAATACCATGGGCATAGGCGGGGGCACGACTAGGGCACGTCCCACAATGCGGCTCAACCGCCCCAAGGGCTGTATACCTTTATCATTTTTTCTCTTTCGGGACCTTACTCTCTGGAAGCCCTTTTCAGCAGTCTGATTGCTGGACGCATTATGGGAAGGAAATACCAAGGAAGCAAGAAGCTCTGACGTACAAGGGAATCCTCAGGTGGTCTCTGATAACGATCGAAATACCTGTTTTAAATACCTATATGCAGCTTGCCCTTGGATAGGACATGTCAAATAGTCCTATTTTTTGCTTATTGCACTACTTGTACACGTACGCTTCGACCTATTATTTAATAACAATGCATAGCGTTAGTCTATTATTGCATTACCTTTTCTTTTTTCCTTCTCTGCTTATTTACGACAAATCGCAACCATACATTCTGGTACGACCAGTACGCCAGGGGCTTCAGTATACCCCATAAATACGGCGTGAAAAGTCCGAACACTTTCGACAGTGCGGCACCCCGAACTTATAGCATTATATGCATCAGCTCCGAATCATGTCTTGGGTCAATAGTTGGGTTTGCCCGGCTCCCATGTTTTGGTACCTTACGTTCCGCAATATCGGCTAAGGTAGCACTGGGAGAACTACTGCGATTGTGTCCCGGTTCTTCCGGACGAGCACCTCAGTAGAGAAAGCCGAAAACTGACTGTCATGATGAGGCGAGAGCTGGTCGCTGTTCGAGAGGTCTCAAGTCCTTAAAGACTTTTTCCGCTTTGGGCAAGGAGTCGGCCTTGCCCGACTTAGGCGTATATAGCGCCCCAAATTCGGCCTTCCGAATACTAGGGGCTTCGCCAAAATTTAAAACTGTAGACTTCTATGGCTAAGTGAGAGTGATAAAGCTTTATAGTCCGATTGCCTGGTTCGCTGTGCTGAACACCTCCTTTGAAGGACCCAAAATTGGGATAAAGAGTGCTCAGGTTTATCCCGAACACCTCAGTACTAGTTACATGGGGGCAGAAGCTGACGACTGGCCAACTCTCAAATTTCATAAACGGCCGCACAGAAGGTAATATTTTAAATTAACAAGCGTTGCATAACGCACTAGAACTCGTTTCATATTACAGGATCACATGAGTACATTCATTCGAATATTACATCTTTAGCACATTCCTCCGCCACAAGGCGAGCACCCTTCAGGACACTGTCATAATACTTCTTGGGGTGGCGATGCTCCCTGCCTTCCGGCGGCCCCTCCTTCACCAGCTTTTCGGCGTCCAGCTTCGCCCAGTGCACCTTCGCCCGGGCAAAAGCCCTGCGCGCACCCTCGATGCAGACGGACCACTTTGTGACCTCAAGCCGTGGGCAGGCATTCACAAGCCGCCTCACCAGACCGAAGTAGCTACCAGGCAAGGGCTCGCCAGGCCACATCCGGACTATAAGACCCCGCATGGCCTGTTCGGCCGCCTTGTGAAGCTTGACCAGTTGCTTCAACTGGTCGCTCAAGGGCATTGGGTGTTCGGTCCCAGTATACTGAGACCAGAACAACTTCTCCGTCGAGCTCCCCTCCACGGCCCGGTAGAACTCCGCGGCATCTGACACACTACGGGGTAGATCTGTGAACGCTCCTGGAGAGCTCCGAACTCGGGTAAGTAAAAATAAAGTTTCCTTCACATGCTTGCTTTGCATAATGAATGCTTTACCCGCCGCTATCTTCTTAATCGCCTCAATTTCCTAGAGGGCCTTTTGGGCTTCGGCCTTGGCATGTTGTGCGCTTTCGAGGGCCTTCGCAAGCTCGGACCCTTGTGTCTTAGAGTCAAGCTCCAAGGACTCGTGTTTTTTGGCGAGAGCCTGGAGCTCTTGTTGCACCTCGCCTACTCGGACTTCTTGCTTTTCTCGCTTGATGCGCTCCTTCGCCACTTTGTCTTCAGCCTCGGATAGTGCCTTCCGTAGGGACGCCACTTTGGTCGTGGCCCCTAGCAAAATTCATGACGATCCTATTATTCTAAAACCAAAATTTTATAATATACAGATGGGGTATCACTTACCTTTGTTCTCTTCGAGCTGCCTCTTGGCAAGGCCGAGCTCTTCCTTGGACCGCTCAAGGTCCCGCTTCAATGTGGCGACCTCCACAGTACGTGCGGCAGCGGCTAGCAGCGAAGCCTGCATATGCACATAGACATATTCCGATTAGACTCCTGCGGTTATTATTTGATCCTCTATTCGGCCTTTCTTCGCGAAAGCCAAACAGAGCATCAGGGGCTACTGTCTATGCGGTAACATTCTCTTATAAACTGGTTACTTACCTCAAAGCCTGTTAGGAGGCTGGCACAGGCTTCAGTCAGTCCGCTCTTGGCGGACTGAACCTTCTTGACCACCGCACTCATAATAGTGCGGTGCTCTTCGTCAATGGAAGCGCTGCGAAGCGCTTCCAGCAAGTTGTCCGATGCCTCTGGATGGACAGAGACCATCGGCACCGACGGCTCGGCCCCCTTAGTAAGGGGTCGCCTGACAGAGTCCGGAACCACTGGAGGGTCCGGCTCCGTATTCGGCTGGGGGCTAAGCTTGCCGCCCCCGTCATGCAGGCCCATGGGAGTCTTGCTCCCCACGCGCCCAGTGTTCGGAATGTCGCCTTGGGGCGCTTCCGGGACTATCTCCCCTTGGTTCGGTGCCCTTTGCGACAACACCTCGATGTTGTCCGTAGGGCGGGGGGAGGAGGCGGTCGGGAGCGAATCGCTGTTCATCTCCGACTCGCCCAAAGACTCCTCCGAAGAGGATACGCCGATATGAGCTTTGGAAGGGTTGTATGATCATGTTCGGCATGATAAGAAGTAACAAAACGAAACATACCAGAATTACTATGGTATCCGGATACTTACGACTTCGCCAGGGGCTTATCCCTGGGCAGCCACTCGTCGTCGCTGTAGGCGGCGGTTCTGGAGTTGTTCGGAAGGAGGGTCCTTCCCTTCTTGGACCCTTGGGCCGCCCCAGCCGGGGCGGCCTTCCTTTTCTTGTCCCCCCGGCTGGGGGGGAGAACTTTCCTCTTCTTCTTCCTCGTTTTCGTGGGAGGAGTGCGCGTCGGTGTTTTCGGACGATGAGTCCGATATAACCTTGCGCCGGAGACCTTTCCTGGTCCCCGTAGCCTTCTTCTTGGCCATCTTCTCCGGCACCTCATAAGGCGCCGGAACCAGCATCTCCGTCAGGAGAGCATCTGCCGGATCTTCGGGCAGGGGAGTCGGACAATCGATTTGCTCCGCTGTCGCTACCCAGTCCTGTTAAATGGCGCGGAGGCTTAGATCCCGTGCGTGGTTATACTGGGGAAATGAACATCTTATGAAATGTAAAAGACTTACCGGATTGGCAGGGCGCTTTGCGCTGAGTCCGCGATCCTCGGTGAGGGGAGGAGGTACCTCGGCGCCCTTGAATAGCACCTTCCAGACGTCCTTGTGCGTCGTGTCGAAGAGCTCTCGCAGCGTCTGGTGCTCAGCCGGGTCGAACTCCCACAAATTGAATGCCCGTCTTTGACACGGGAGGATCCGGCGGAAGAGCATGACTTGGACCACGTCGATGAGCTTGATTTTCTTGCTCATCATGTTTTTGATGCATGTCTAGAGTCCGGTCAGCTCTACCGAGGAACCCCAGGACAGGCCCTTCTCTTTCCAGGAGGTGAGCCGCATGGGGATTCCGGATTGAAATTTGGGGGCCGCCACCCAGTTGGTGTCGCGCGGCTCGGTGATGTAGAACCACCCCGATTGCCACCCCTTTATGGTCTCCACATAGGAGCCTTCGAGCCTGGTGACGTTGGGCATTTTGCCCACCATGGCACCTCCGCACTCCGCTTGCTGGCCGACCACCACCTTCGGTTTAACATTGAAGGTCTTCAGCCATAGGCCGAAGTGGGGCTTGATGCGGAGGAAGGCTTCGCACACCACGATAAACGCCGAGATGTTGAGGATGAAATTGGGGGCCAGATCGTGAAAATCCAGCCCGTAATAGAACATGAGCCCGCGAACAAACGGGTGGAGGGGAAATCCCAGTCCGCGGACGAAGTGGGTAAGAAAAACCACCCTCTCATGGGGTTCTGGAGTAGGGACGATCTGCCCCGCATCTGGCAGCCGGTGTGCAATATCCGCGGCCAGGTATCCGGCTCCCCGTAGCTTCGTGATGTTCTCCTCCGTGACGGAGGAGACCATCCACTTGCCTCCTGCTCCGGACATGCTTGGAGTGGTTTGAGGAGGAAATGCGAACTTGGGCGCTAGAGCTCGAGTGCGCAAAGGATGAATGAGCAAGGAGGAAGAGGGCGTGGGTAAAAAGAGGAATCCTTGTCCCTTTATAAGGGCGGAAGAAACTATACACCTCCCCACCTACCTGGTAAACTCGCTTATTCCCCAAGCGCCGTAATTGATGGCGCGGTTGGGTTACCCACACCCGTATTGATGAGAATCCCGTGATAAGGGGACACGATCTCTGCTTCGACAAGACGTGCCAAGAAAACCGCCTCGCGATATGTGCAGTAGCTGGTTGAGAAAAACGGTTCGAATAGTGACCGGGCCGTGGTGTGATGTCATGCTGCCGAATGTGTCAGCAGATTAGATTTGTGGAAATATTATTCTCTCTATGGTGGTATGTGGAATTTGTTTTGCAGAGCCGGACACTATCCTTGCGTTCAAAATCTTCTATGGAATATTCGGAGGAGGAACCCGCCTTGCAATGCCGAAGACAATCTGCGCGCCGGACTCGTCTTCATTGAAGCCTGGTTCAGGGGATACTGAGGGAGTCCTAGATTAGGGGGTCCTCGGACAACCGGATTATATCCTTTGGCCGGACTGTTGGACTTTGAAGATACAAGATTGAAGACTTCATCCCGTGTCCGGGTGGGACTCTCCTTGGCGTGGAAGGCAAGCTTGGCAATACGGATATGTAGATCTCCTCCCTTGTAACCGACTCTGTGTAACCCTAGCTCCCTCCGTGTCTATATAAACCGGAGGGTTTAGTCCGTAGGACAACAACAATCATACCATAGGCTAGCTTCTAGGGTTTAGCCTCTCCGATCTCGTGGTAGATCAACTCTTGTAATACTCATATCATCAAGATCAATCAAGCAGGAAGTAGGGTATTACCTCCATCGAGAGGGCCCGAACCTGGGTAAACATCGTGTCCCCCGCCTCCTGTTACCATCCGCCTTAGACGCACAGTTCGGGACCCCCTACCCGAGATCCGCCGGTTTTGACACCGACAGACACCGCAAGATTGAACCCAAAGCTAAGCGCTTCTCCCATTGCAAGAAAGATCAATCTAGTAGGCCAAACCAAACTGATAATTCGAAGAGACTTGCAAAGATAACCAATCATACATAAAAGAATTCAGAGAAGATTCAAATATTGTTCATAGATAAACTTGATCATAAACCCACAATTCATCGGTCTCAAAAAACACACCGCAAAAGAAGATTACATTGAATAGATCTCCACGAGAGAGTGGGAGAACACAGTATTGAGATCCAAAAAGAGAGAAGAAGCCATCTAGCTAATAACCATGGACCCGAAGGTCTGAAGTAAACTACTCACACATCATCGGAGAGGCTATGGTGTTGATGTAGAAGCCCTCCGTGACCGATGCCCCCTCCGGCGGAGCTCCGGAACAGGCCCCAAGATGGGATCTCACGGGTATAGAAGGTTGCGGCGGTGGAATTAGGTTTTTGTCTCCGTATCTGGTAGTTTGGGGGTACGTAGGTATATATAGGAGGAAGGAGTACGTCGGTGGAGCAACAGGGGGCCCACAAGGGTGGAGGGCGCGCCCAGGGGGGTAGGCGCGCCCCCTACCTCGTGCCCTCCTGGTTGATGTCTTGACATAGGGTCCAAGTCCTCTGGATCACGTTCGTTCCGAAAATCACGTTCCCGAAGGTTTCATTCCGTTTGGACTCCGTTTGATATTCTTTTTCTGCGAAACTCTGAAATAGGCAAAAAACAGCAATTCTGGGCTAGGCCTCCGGTTAATAGGTTAGTCCCAAAAATAATATAAAAGTGTATAATAAAGCCCAATAATGTCCAAAACAGAATATAATATAGCATGGAACAATAAAAAATTATAGATACATTGGAGACGTATCAATAACTTAACCTGGTGCATCCGGGACGCCCTCTTCCTTACGAGGTGTTTGTTTCCGCGTGTCCACCCTGACCTGGTGGTCTGTGCTTGCTCAGGAACTGCAAAAATTCGTTAGGAGGTGCGCTAGGAGATTTGCCGTCCACCCAAGCCTTGCCCTTGCGCTTTTTATCGCGGTACCCGTGGGGCACGGACTAGGAGAGATGCGCCCGTTTTTGGGCTCGAACTAGGGTGGCTCGCGAGAAGGCATAGAGGAGAAAAATGCTCGCGAGGGAACCTGCCTAGCCCCCTCGCGAGGTATGCGAGAGAGAGAACACGAGCGAATCAGAGCCAGAAAATGCAGTAAGAGGCGAGGGAATCGAATCAGCAAGGAACACTAAAAGCAAACTTTGGTTAAGAAAGAGCGAGCCAACTACGGAAAGCAAATGAAAAGCCGCGTCCGGCACCTAAGCTAGTCTTCAAGTCTTCTCGCCAGCGCGGAGCTAAGTGCTTCCACTAGGCGTGGGAGGGAGCCCCAGGGCCTGAGGCCGGCACTCCTGAGACTCCGGGGCGTGTACAGCCCCACTCATTATTACGTGAGAATGTCACGGGCGGCGATTCTTCACAGGCACCGGGCCTTCTTCATAGGCTCTGGGCCTTTCTTCACAGGCTCTGGGCCTTGCTTCATGGGTAGAACTTCTAGAGGTGCTGGATGTTCCAGGCGTTCTGGATGGGTATCCCGTCCTGCGTCTCCAGGCGCGCGGCGCCAGGCCTGGAGACATGGACAACCCTGAACGGGCCCTCCCACATGGGCGAGAGCTTGTGCAGCCCTTCCCTGGAGAGGACCCGCCTCAGGATGAGGTCGCCCACCTCGAGCATCCTGGAGCGGACGTTGTGACAGTGGTATCGCCGCAGCGCTTGCTGGTACCTTGCCGCCCTTAGTGCAGCTTCGCGACGACGTTCCTCCCCTAGCACGAGATCCATCCCCCACGTGGCGTCCTGCTGCGTTCCGTCGAACGCCAGGACCCGTGCGGAGTGATTCTTGACCTCGTGAGGGAGGACTGCTTCGGCTCCATAGACAAGGAAGAATGGGGTCTCGTCCGTTGGCTTGGTGGCGGTGGTGCGGATGGACCACAACACAGACTGAAGCTCGTCGTGCCAGCCCCTGCCACAGGCCTCGAGTTTCTTCTTGAAGGTCCTGGTCTTGGGGCCCCTCAGGACCTCCGCGTTGGCACGTTCGGCCTGA
Organism: Aegilops tauschii subsp. strangulata; assembly: GCF_002575655.3. Classification (NCBI taxonomy): domain Eukaryota; kingdom Viridiplantae; phylum Streptophyta; class Magnoliopsida; order Poales; family Poaceae; genus Aegilops; species Aegilops tauschii. Next base: position 68,899,140 of record NC_053035.3, read on the forward strand.
CCATTGCTCCTGGGGTGCGCCACCGAAGCATAGCAAATCTGCGTTCCAAGGTTAGCACAGTAGGTTTTGAAGAGGTTACTAGTAAACTGCGAGCCGTTATCTGTGATGATGCGGTTGGGGACCCCGATGTGGCTCACGAGGCCCTTGATGAACTTGATAGAAGAGCCGGCTGGGATGGTACGGACGGCTTCCAATTCTGCCCACTTGGTGAACTTGTCGATGGCGACGTAGAGGTAGCGGTAGCCCCCTGGCGCTTGAGGGAACGGGCCCAAGATGTCCAGCCCCCAGATCGCAAATGGCCACGTGAGCGGGATGGTCTGGAGGCCCTGAGCCGGCTGATGAATTTTCTTGGCGTGGAACTGGCAAGCCTCGCAGGACTTCACCAATTCAGCCGTGTCGTTGGGCGCCGTGGGCCAGTAGAATCCACTGCAAAACACCTTGCCGACGAGAGTTCGTGACGACGAGTGGTGTCCGCAGTCCCCACCGTGTATGTCAGCAACTCCTTTCCTTGGTCACTAGAGATGCAGCGCAGCGTAACATCGTTCGGTCGCTTCCTGTACAACTCACCGTCCTGGATATAGTATGTCGTGGCCTGCCGGGCCACGCGCTCTGTGTCCTCTTCCTTCTCCGGCAGCGTCCCTTGCATCAGGCACTCCTTGAATTCCTTGGTCCAGCATTCCTCCTGGGGCTCGAGCGCCAAGAGCAGGCGAGCTCCTGAGGTCGGACCACAGGCTGGGGCTCCCGTGGCAGGTGGCTGTGGGAGCTCCTCCCGAGGCTGAGCCGTGCTTGAAAGTGGTGGTGTCACTGATGGCTTGAAGAGCCGTTCCTCAAAGACGCCGGGCTCTTGCGGCTGCCGCTTGGATGCTCTCTTGGCGATGTCGTCGGCTTCCTTGTTGGTGCCCCGGGGCACGTGCTGTAGCTCCAGGCCCAAGAACTGCTTCTCCATCTTGCACACCTCCATGAGGTATGCCTCCATATGCTCGTCCTTCGGCTCGTATACTTTGTTGGAGAAGTTGACGAGAAGCTGCGAGTCGCCTCTGACGGTAAGGCGCTTCACCCCTAGAGCTGCCGTGGCCTTTAGACCAGCTATGAGGCCTTCGTATTCTACGATGTTGTTGGAGACCTTCTCGCCGTGCTAGAAGCACAGTTGCACGGCGTAGTAGGGCTTATCCTGAGTGGGCAAGATTAGTACTGCTCCAGCCCCTGCGCCCTGGTGCGCGAAGGCGCCATCGAAGTATATTACCCAACCGTCCGGTGCCTTGCTTCCTGGCGAGGTGGATCGGTCTTCGCCTTCTTCGAGTGTCGGGGCATCCGTCCATTCCGCCACAAAATCAGCGAGCACGGCCCCCTTGATGACCCTGGTGGTGCTAAACTCCAACTGGAATGCTTGCAGCTTGATGTTCCACTCAGCGACTCTTCCAGCTGAGTTGGGGCTCCCGAGCACCCTCTCCAATGGGTAGGCCGAGATGACCTTGATAGGGTGGCCCTGGAAGTAGTGCCGCAGCTTGCGTGAGGCCACCAAGAGCGCGAGCAGGAGCTTCTGAGGCATGGGGTATCGTGCCCTCGCGTCCCGCAACACGGTGCTGAGAAAGTACACCGAGTGCTCGACGAGGGCTGGTGCGCTGTTGAGGCTCGGGTCTTGCGGAGATTGGGGCGTCTCCTGAGGTGGACGGGCTCCTGAGGCCTGACTGTTTTCGGGAATTTCGGCAACGTCATCTTGCCGAGCTTGGTCTTCTGCTGCCAAGGCTTTTGCGGCGCCTTCTTGACCCTGCATTACTGCAGCTATAGCTTGGCGCAATGCGCCCTTGTCTTGGTGCTCCTCCCGAACTGCCACCAGGGCTGCGCTGGCGGAATACGGGGTGGCGGCAAGGTAGAGCACTAGGGTCTCGAGAGGTCATGGTGCCACCATCACCGGAGGGCTGGTCAGGTACTTCTTGAGGTCTTGGAAGGCTCGGTCGGCCTCTGGGCTCCACTCGAACGGGCCCTTCTTCTTCATGAGCTTGAAGAAGGGTAAGGCGTGCTCTCCCAGCTTGGAGATGAAACGCCCCAACACAGTCACTCGTCCCGCCAGCTTCTGCATCTCTTTGAGGGTCTGTGGTGGGCTCATGTCCTCGATGGCCTTGATCTTCTCCGGGTTCGCCTCGATCCCTCTGTGGGACACGAGGAATCCCAGCAGCTTGCCGGAAGGGACACCGAACACACACTTCTCCGGGTTAAGCCGCAGGTTCACCTGGCGCAGGCTCTCGAAGGTCTCCTCCAAGTCTAGAATCAAGGTTCTCGCCTCCCGAGACATTACCACTATGTCATCGACGTAGGCCTCTGTGTTTCTCCCGAGCTGCCGCCCCAAGGCAATGTGCATCAGTCGCTAAAAGGTCGCGCCTGCGTTGCGCAGCCCGAAGGGCATGCAGGTGTAACAGTACACCCCGCACGGGGTCAGGAAGGCTGTCTTCTCCACATCTTCCACCGCCATCTTGATCTGGTGATATCCAGAGAACGCATCCAGGAAACGCAGCAAGTCGCGCTCGGCGGTGGAGTCGACGATCTGGTCGATGCGCGGGAGCGGGAATGGATCTTGGGGGCAGGCTTTGTTAAGGTTGGTGAAGTCGACACACATCCGTTCCTTCCCGCCTTTCTTCGGCACTACGACTGGGTTTGCCAGCCATGTGGGATACCGAACCTCGCGAATGGCACCCGCCGCCTCCAGCTTGCGGGTCTCCTGGACGATGCATGCCTGCTTCTCCGTGGATTGCCGCCTCGCTCGTTGCTTGACAGGGCGCATGTTGGGGCACACCCTTAAGTGATGCTGAATCACCTCTCTCGGAACCCCCACCAGCTGATTGGGCTCCCATGCGAATATATCCTTGTTTGCGCGCAAGAACCTCACCAGCGCCTCTTCTTGGACGGAACCGAGGCCGGCTCCTATGGTGAAGGTGGCTCCTGAGGGTCCATCCTCATTAACTGGCACCTGCTTGGTTTCCGCCTTGTCTTGGGTGAACAGCTGCTTCTTCTTGGTAGGCACGGCCTCCTTGGCTTTGGGGGTACCGGCGCCGGCGGGCTACGCCGCCGCTGCGGTCTTGAAGGCAAGCTTGAGTGCCGTTACGGCCTCCTTGGTGTCCCCCTTGATGGCGAGGACGCCCTTGCTCCCAGGCATCTTCATGAGGTTGTAGGCCGGGTGAGTCGCCGCCATGAACTGGGCGAGAGCCGGGTACCCGAGGATGGCGTTGTACGGAAGGCCGATGTGGGCGATGTCGAAGTCGACCAGCTCGGTGCGGTAGTTGTCGCGTGTGCCGAAGGTGACCGGGAGACGGATCTGTCCCAGAGAGTGGGCAGCGCCGCCACCAGCTCCTGAGAAGGGCTTGCTGAGACTGAGCCGCTCGAGCAGCACGTGAAGAAGGCTGAAGGCCTCCACGGAGAGCAAGTTGAGGCCTGCACCGCCGTCGATGAGGGTCTTGGTAACAGCCACATTGCAGATGGTGGGCGTGCAGAGCATTGGGAGCATGCCCGAGCCGGCGGTGGAGTCGGGGTGGTCTTCTGAGCTGAAGGTGAGGTCGGCCTCTGGCGCAGCCCAACCTGGCGGAGCCCCCAGGCACTTGGAAGCGGCCCCAATCTGACGGAGGAACGGCTTGACGTGGCGATCTGAAGGCAGTGCTTGAGAGCCGCCCAGCAGGGCTGCGACTGCGTGGTGCGCGGGCACCGCGTAGCGAGCAGTGAAGAGGTCGCGGAGTTCCCCCCAGGACGCCACCGAGGATCCAGGGAGGTTGAGCAGCCAGGCGCGTGCCTCGCCGGCAGGGGCCATGGGGAACCAGTTGGCCATGACCTTGTCATCGCCCCCGGCCTCGAGGACGGCCTCCTCGTACGCCAGTAGGAATGGTGTCGGGTCCGCCGCGCCGTCGTAGCACGGCGGCATCTCCGGCCTGAACTTGGGTGGCCATCACACCCGTCGTAGGGCGGGGGCCAGGGCTCGGAGCCCCCGGGCCCCATCGTCGTAACCGGCCGCAGGAGCGGATGGCTGGGCACCCGCCATGGGGGCGAAGTGTGGCGGCGCGGGGCGTAGGCCGGTGGAGAGAAGCTACGGCGCACCCCTACCTGGCGCGCCAAATGTCGGATCACAGGTTCTGGCAAAACCCTTAAGGTTCGAACTCTGGGGTGCGCGCGAAGTTCTTTCCCTCCTACCGATCCACGCCCTAGCTTGCTAAGATCTCACAGATGAACTCGACGAACTCACAACACAGAGAGAAACAAGGTTTATACTGGTTCGGGCCACCGTTGTGGTGTAATACCCTACTCCAGTGTGTGGTGGTGGATTGCCTCTTGGGCTGATGAGAAACAGTACAATGGGAAGAACAGCCTCCGGAGGTTGAGGTGTTCTTGTGCGAGCGTGGGTTGGCTCTAGACCGGATCAGATCGTCCTCTCTATTGTGGTGGCTAACTCTACTTATATAGGCCCTGGTCCTCTTCCCAAATATTGAGCGGGAAGGGAGCTAACAACGGCGAGCAAATTTGAAAGGGGACAGCTAGTACAAGCTATCCTCACAAAAGTGGTCTTCGCCTGCGAAAGGGCTCTGGCAGTGACGCCGTCTTGGGCTCCACAGTGACCTCCGTCTTGCCGTCCGTCTGGTCTTGGTCTCGTTGCACCGATATGGCAAGCTTTGCCTGATGCCTCGGTACTCCTCGCCTGCGCTTGCTTCCTTAGCACCAAAGAGGAAACAAGGACGCTGCGCATGCTGGCGCCCGCCTGGTGTCGATCGTCATGGCTCATGTCACAGGAGCCTCGCGAGGTTTGCCCCGCCTTGATATCTCCGCTCCTCATGAGCCTGCCTGGGGCGGCAGCTCCTAAGGAGGTCTTGCGTCGTCCGCCTCGCGAGGCTTGGCCCCTCGCGAGGGTCTTGAAAACCTTGTTGATGAAGATGGGCCGTACAGGCCTACTAGCACAGCCACGCCGTGGGCCGCAGGCAGGCAAGTCTGGGGACCCCCGTTCCCAGAACACTGACATACAAGACCGAAGACACTCACCCGTGTCCGGATAGGACTCTCCTTCGCGTGGAAGGCAAGCTTGGCGTCCTGATATGAAGATTCCTTTCTCTGTAACCGACTTTGTACAACCCTAGTCCCCTCCGGTGTCTATATAAACTGGAGGGTTTAGTCCATAGGGAGATTCATAATCATACAGGCTAGACTTCTAGGGTTTTAGCATTACGATCTCGTGGTAGATCAACTCTTGTAATACTCATATTCATCAAGATCAATCAAGTAGGAAGTAGGGTATTACCTCCATACAGAGGGCCCAAACCTGGGTAAACACTGTGTCCCCAGTCTCCTGTTACCATCGACCTTAGAAGCACAGTTCGGGACCCCCTACCCGAGATCCGCCGGTTTTGACACCGACAGTTGCCGCTTTGTCTCGGCCACGTGGTGGTCGGTCAGCCGCATTACGCGCTGATGGTACGGGCTCAAGTGCCTCGTCATCGAATTGAGGTAGCAATTTTCACTTCGGGTAACTTTTGGTTGGGCGCTCGAGGCCGTATTCTTCGGCTGCCAGGACATTAGTCCATCTATCGTTGAGCAGATCTTGATCAGCTTGAAGTTGCTGCTGCTTCTTTCTCAGGCTCCTTGTAGTGGCTATTAGCCGATGCTTAAAGCGCTCCTGCTCGAGAGGTTCCTCAGGCACGATAAAATCCTCGTTGCCAAGGCTCACCTCATCCTCGGAGAGAGGAAGATAATTGCTGTCCTCCGAGTCTTCATTTTCAGCCTGTTCATCGGGGCTAACTTGCCCATCTTCCCGATCATCCTGTTCGAAAGTTGGCTCGACGGGGTCTTCTTTGTCTTCGGCATCGTCCGGAGTATTGTTGCCTCCTGTGCCGGTATTGCTGTCTTTTCCACGACGTCATTTAGAGCGGCGCCGCTGACGTCGGCGCTTTGGCTGAGTCTTAGGAGGTTTATCCTCGACTGGATCTTCTTTGTCGTCGCCGTTACCCGCTTTGGGTGTATCCACCATGTACACGTCATACGAAGAGGTGGCCGTCCAACGTCCGGTAAACGGCGGGTTTTTGGCCTGCTCCTCTCCGGCATCGTCATCCATACTGTTGATGTCTTCAGAGCCGTAGTCGAGCATGTCAGTTAAGTCCTCGACAGTGGCTATGAAGTGGGTGGTGGGTGTGACGTAAAATTCCCTGCCCTCAGCCCCTAGTTCAGGCTGGGCGTAGTTCGGACGTTGCTCCTCTATAATGAAGAGGGATCGCATCAAGTGCAGAGCCTTGCTTAAAGGCGAGGTTTGGCCAGGGAGAAGAAAATCCGAGGAGTACGACGGGAAGGAAACTCCTTGGCAAAGCTCACACGATGCTGACTCCGAGGGTTCGGAGCCGGTGTCCGGAGAGGAGTCCGGCTTCATGATGGTTGCCAGCAACACTACTTCCTCCGGCTCTCCCGTGCTGGGCTCAATGGCCGCAGACAGTCCGGCGGGCTCAGTAATCCCGTCTTTGGACCTGGCGATGCGCTCTGGATCTAAGGCCAGAGCGGAGGTTGGGGTCGTGCACCCTTGGAAGATCAAGTCTCCTCGGATATCAGTGACATAGTCCAGATTTCCAAAACTAATCTGGTGACCTGGGGTGTAGCTGTCGATCTGCTCTAGATGGCCAAGCGAGTTGGCCCACAGTGCGAAGCCGCCGAATATGAAGATCTGGCTAGGGAGAAAAACCTCCTCCAAGGCCGCGTTGTTGTAGATGATGGATGGAGCCATCGAACCTTCTGACGACGACACAGCGGAACTCTCAATGAAAGCACCAATGTCGGTGTCAAAACCAGCGGATCTCGGGTAGGGGGTCCCGAACTGTGCGTCTAGGGTCGATGGTAACAGGAGACGGGGGACACGATGTTTACCCAGGTTCGGGCCCTCTTAATGGAGGTAACACCCTACTTCCTGCTTGATTGATCTTGATGGATATGAGGATTACAAGAGTTGATCTACCACGAGATCGTAATGGCCAAACCCTAGATGTCTAGACTGTATGATTGTGTCTGCCTCTATGGACTAATCCCTCCGGTTTATATAGACACCGGAGGGGCTTAGGGTTGTACAAAGTCGGTTTACAGAGGAAGGAATCTACATATCCGAACGCAAAGCTTGCCATCCACGCAAAGGAGAGTCCCATCCGGACACGGGAAGATGTCTTGTATCTTCATAGCCCATCAGTCCGGCCCATGTTACATAGCCCGGACGCCTGAGGACCCCTTAATCCAGGACTCCCTCACTCCTCAGACTCCACCTCTGCCTCCTCAGAAGCAGACACCTCCTCTGAATCCATCTCCTTGCCAACAAAGCACGAGCCTTGCCAAATGAGCTCTTCTTGTGTGATGAAGACTTTGAAGATATTCTGACTTTGTTCACTTGGACCCCACTTAACAGTGCGGTGGTTCCTTCGACTCAACAAATAAGAAAAGGAAACTATGAAACAACTATGTCTTCGCACTCCATAGTCTTTATGCGATGTCTTCTCATGTCATAGTCTTTGTTGGGAATATCTTCACATACCAACATTGTCTTCAATGTCTTCTCACATTATTAGGGGTCATCTCTGGTAGGTAAACCGAATCAATGAGGGACTACTACCTGTGTTATCCTGCAATTCTCACAAACACATTAGTCCCTCAACCAAGTTTGTCGTCAATACTCCAAAACCAACTAGGGGTGGCACTAGATGCACTTACAAGGCTCATGCCTTGCATGTATCCAAATGGAGTTTCTACTCCAAGTTTGAGGCATCAATGATGTTCAATTCACCTCTCAAACGGCAAAATACTTTCTCATCAAGCGGTTTGGTGAATATATCCGCCAATTGCTTATTGGTATGAACATGCTTAAGATCGATGTCTCCTTTAGCAACGTGATCTCGAATGAAATGATGACGAACTTCAATATGCTTAGTTCAAGAATGTTGCAAGGGATTGTGAGCAATCTTAATAGCACTTTCATTATCACAAAGCAATGGAACATGTTTCACATATAGCCCATAATCTTTAAGAATTTGGGTCATCCAAAGTAATTGAGCACAACATGAACCGGCGGCAATGTATTCTGCTTCGGCGGTGGATAAGGATACCGAGTTTTGTTTCTTGGAGGACCAAGACACAAGAGATCTACCAAGAAATTGACAAGTACCCGAAGTGGACTTTCTATCAACCTTGTCACCGGCATAGTCCGAATCGGAGTAGCCAACAAGATCAAGAAAGGACCTCTTAGGATACCAAATGCCAAAGTTTGGTGTATGAATTAAGTATCTCACTATCCTTTTTACAACCTTAAGATGACATTCCTTAGGGGCCGCTTGATATCGTGCACACATGCACATACTTAGCATAATATCGGGACGGGAGGCACATAGATATAACAATGAACCAATCATAGAGCGGTAAACCTTTTGTTCAACCGGTTTGCCATCCTTAGTCAAGTCAAGATGTCCACTAGTAGGCATGGGTGTTTTCATACATATGCTTTCTTGCATGTTGAACTTCTTGAATAAGTCCTTGGTATACTTTGTTTGGGAAACAAAGGTACCCTCCTTAGTTTGCTTGATTTGCAAACCAAGAAAGAACTTGAGTTCACTCATCATAGACATCTCAAACTTCTCCGACATTAGCCTTCCAAACTTTTCACTAAACTGAGGGTTAGTTGATCTAAATATGATATCATCCACATAAATTTGGCAGACAAATAATTCACCATTAACCCTTTTAGTAAAAAGTGTAGAATCAATTTTTCCAATCTCAAAGCCTTTTTCAATAAGGAACTTGGTCAAGCATTTATACCATGCTCTAGGAGCTTGCTTAAGACCGTAAAGAGCTTTGTGAAGTTTGCAAACATGATCGGGTTTCTTGGGATTTACAAAGCCTAGAGGTTGTTTAATATAAACTTCCTCCTCAATTTCACCATTTAGAAAATCACTTTTAATGTCCATTTGATATAAAGTGATATCATGGTGATTGGCATAAGCAAGTAAGATGCGTATGGACTAATGTCTAGGAAAGGGGCATATGTCTCACCATAGTCCATACCTTCGACTTGAGTGTAGCCTTGGGCGACGAGATGGGTCTTGTTGCGTACAACTTGTCCATCTTCATCTTGCTTATTCCGAAACACCCATTTGGTTCCAATGACATTTTGGTTGTTGTCCGGCTTTTCTACAAATGTCCACACTTGGTTTCTCTCGAAGTTGTGTAGCTCTTCGTGCATGGCGTTCACCCAATCCGGATCATTGATACGTCTCCAACGTATCTATAATTTTTTATTGTTCCATGCTGTTTTATTATCAATCTTGGATGTTTTATAATCATTTTATAGTCATTTTATATCTTTTTTGGTACTAACCTATTGACATAGTGCCAAGTGCCAGTTGTTGTTTTCTACATGTTTTTACATCGTAGGAAAACAATATCAGACAGAGTCCAAATGCCACGAAACTTTACGATGATTTTTTATGGACCAAAAGGAAGAAGTTGGGCCCTGGTTGCACCTGGGGGGAGTCCCGAGGAGGGGACAACCCACCAGGGCGCGCCAGGAGGCCCAGGCGCGCCCTAGTGGGTTGTGCCCACCTCAGGTGCCCCCCGGACCGCCTCTTTGCTCTATAAATACCCCAATATTCCAGAAACCCTAGAAGCGTCGACGAAATATTCTTCCAGCCGTCGCAGAGTCCAGAACCACCAGATCCAATCTAGACACCATCTCGGATGGGGTTCACCACCTCCATTGGTGCCTCTCCAATGATGCGTGAGTAGTTCTTTGTAGACCTCCGGGTCCGTAGTTAGTAGCTAGCTGGCTACCCCTCTCTCGTTGAATTCTCAATACAATGGTCTCTTGGAGATCCATATGATGTAACTCTTTTTGCGGTGTGTTTGTTGGGATCTTATGAACTTCGAGTTTATGATCAGTTATATCTTTTTATATCCATGAAAGTTATTTGAGTTTCTTTGATCTCTTATATGCATGATCTCTTATAGCCTCGTATTTCTTCTCCGATATTTGGGTTTTGTTCGGCCAACTAGATATATTTATCTTGCAATGGGAAGAGGTGCCCGGTAGTGGAGTTCGATCTTACGGTGCTTGATCCCAGTGACAGAAAGGGAAACGACACGTATGTATCGTTGCTACTAAGGATAAAAAGATGGGAGCTATATATATGCAATAGATAAACGGATCTTGTCTACATCATGTCATCGTTCTTATTGCATTACTCCATTTTTCCATGAAATTAATACACTAGATGGATGCTGGATAGCGGTCGATGTGTGGAGTAATAGTAGTAGATGCAGGCAGGAGTCGGTCTACTAATCTTGGATGTGATGCCTATGTAATGATCATTGCCTGGATATCGTCATAATTATTTGAAGTTCTATCAATTGCCCAACAGTAATTTGTTTACCCACCGTTTGCTATTTTTGGCGAGAGAAGCCACTAGTGAAACCTACGGCCCCGGGTCTTCTTTCTCATATATTTGCCTTGCGATCTACTTTTCCTTTGCATTTTTATTCAGATCTATTAAACCAAAAATACAGAAATACTTTGCTGCACTTTATTTTATTTGTGATCTATTATTTTAATCTATTACAAATTTCCGGTATCGTTACCCGAAAGGGATTGACAACCCCTTTAACACGTCAGGTTGCGACGTGTTGTTATTTGTGTGCAGGTGTTGTTTACGTTGTGTTGCTTGGTTCTCCTACTGGTTCGATAACCTTGGTTTCATCACTGAGGGAAATACCTACCTTCGATGTGCTACATCATCCCTTCCTCTTTGGGGAAATACCGATGTAGTCCTAGTAGACAGGAGCTTTCTGGCGCTATAGTCAAGGAGCAATCAATCATCAAGGGCTTCTTCAACCTTCATAGGTTCAATACTAGAGATGAATGAATAATGTTCACAAAAATTGGCTAAACGAGTTTTAGAGCGACTAATTCTCCCGGTTTGAATATCATCAAAGATTTGTTCGACGGGATGATCTCTTGAAAGTCTTGCTCTAACTCGTGAGAGCTTTTGTTTGTGTCGGGTTGGAACATTGCTACCTCTTGAGCATGCGTTGGTTTTCCCTTGAAGAGGAGAGGGTGATGCAGCAAAGTAGCATAAGTATTTCCCTCAGTTTTGAGAACCAAGGTATCAATCCAGTAGGAGACAACGCTCAAATCACCTAGTACCTGCACAAACAATCAAGAACCTTGCAACCAACGTGATAAAGGGGTTGTCAATCCCTTCATGGTCACTCGCAAAAGTGAGATCTAATAAAGATAGTAAAGTAAATATTTTTGGTATTTTTGTTGTATAGATTGGAATGTAAGGATTGCAAAATAAAGGAACGGTGACAGAAATTGGCAAGTTAACGGGAAACTAATATGATGTAAAATAGACCCGGGGGCCATAGGTTTCACTAGTGGCTTCTCTCAAGATAGCATATATTACGGTGGGTGAACAAATTACTACCGAGCAATTGATAGAAAAGCGCATAGTTATGAGAATATCTAGGCAATGATAATGAATATAGGCATCACGTCCGTGTCAAGTAGATCAAAACAATTCTGCATCTACTACTATTACTCCACACATCGACCGCTATCCAGCATGCATCTAGAGTATTAAGTTCATAAGAACAGAGTAACGCATTAAGCAAGATGACATGTTGTAGAGGGATAAACTCAAGCAATATGATATAAACCCCATCTTTTTATCCTCGATGACAACAATACAATATGTGCCTTGCTGCCCCTACTGTCACTGGGAAAAGACACCGCAAGATTGAACCCAAAGCTAAGCACTTCTCCCAATGCAAGAAAGATCAATCTAGTAGGCCAAACTAAACCGATAACTCGAAGAGACTTGCAAAGATATCAAATCATGCATATAAGAATTCAGAGAAGAACCAAATAATATTCATAGATAATCTTGTTCATAAACCCACAATTCATCGGATCTCGGGAAACACACCGCAAAAGAGTATTACATCGAATAGATCTCCAAGAACATCGAGGAGAACTTTGTATTGAGAATCAAAGAGAGAGAAGAAGCCATCTAACTAATAAATATGGACCCGAAGGTCTATGGTAAACTACTCATGGTTGATTGGAGAGGCTATGATGTTGATGTAGAAGCCCTCCGTGATCGATTCCCCCTCTGGAAGATCGCCGGAAAAGGCCCCAAGATGGGATCTCACGGGTACAGAAGGTTGCGGTGGTGGAAAAGTGGATTCGTGGCTCCTCCTGATGTTTTTAGGGTATAAGAGTATATATAGGCGAAAGAAGTACGTCGGTGGAGCTACGAGGGGCCCACGAGGGTGGGGGCGCGCCTACCCCCTGGGCGCGCCGTCCTGCCTCGTGGCCACCTCGTGGCGTTCCGGACTTCAACTCCAAGTCTTCTGGTTTGCTTTCAGTCCAAGAAAGATCATCGCGAAGGTTTCATTCCGTTTGGACTTCATTTGGTATTCCTTTTCTGCAAAACTCTAAAATAGGAAAAATATAGAAACTGGCACTGGGCCTCCGGTTAATAGGTTAGTCCCAAAAATAATATAAAAGAGCATATTAAAGCCCATTAAACATCCAAAACAGATAATATAATAGCATGGAACAATCAAAAATTATAGATATGTTGGAGACGTATCAAGCATCCCCAAGCTTAATTCCTGCTCGTCCTCGAGTAGGTAAATGATAAAAACAGAATTTTTGATGTGGAATTCTACCTATCATAATTATCAATGTAATTCTCTTTATTGTGGCATGAATGTTCAGATCCATAAGATTCAAAACAAAAGTTTAATATTGACATAAAAATAATAATACTTCAAGCATACTAATAAAGCAATCATGTCTTCTCAAAATAACATGGCCAAAGAAAGCTATCCCTACAAAATCATATAGTCTGGCTATGCTCTATCTTCATCACACAAAATATTTAAATCATGCACAACCCCGATGACAAGCCAAGCAATTGTTTCATACTTTTGATGTTCTCAAACTTTTTCAATCTTCACGCAATACATGAGCGTGAGCCATGGACATAGCACTATAGGTGGAATAGAATGGTGGTTGTGGAGAAGACAAAAAGGAGAAGATAGTCTCACATCAACTAGGCGTATCAACGGGCCATGGAGATGCCCATCAATAGATATCAATTTGAGTGAGTAGGGATTGCCATGCAACGGATGCACTAGAGCTATAAGTGTATGAAAGCTCAACAAAAGAAACTAAGTGGGTGTGCATCCAACTCGCTTGCTCACGAAGACCTAGGGCAATTTGAGGAAGCCCATCATTGGAATATACAAGCCAAGTTCTGTAATGAAAAAATTCCCACTAGTATATGAAAGTGACAACATAGGAGACTCTATCATGAAGATCATGGTGCTACTTTGAAGCACAAGTGTGGAAAAAGGATAGTACCAGTTTCCCTTCTCTCTTTTTCTCTCATTTTTTTATTTGGGCCTTTGTCTCCTTTTTTTATGGCCTCTTTTTTTCGTCCGGAGTCTCATCCCAACTTGTGGGGGAATCATAATCTCCATCATCCTTTCCTCACAGGGACAATGCTCTAATAATGAAGATCATCACACTTTTATTTACTTACAACTCAAGAATTATAACTCAATACTTAGAACAAAATATGACTCTATGTGAATGCCTCCGGCAGTGTACCCGGGATGTCCAATGAATCAAGAGTGATATGTATGAAAAATTATGAACGGCGACTTTGCCACAAATACGATGTCAACTACATGATCATGCAAAGCAATATGGCAATGATGAAGTGTGTCATAATAAACAGAACGGTGGAAAGTTGCATGGCAATATATCTCGGAATGGCTATGGAAATGCCATAATAGGTAGGTATGGTGGCTGTTTTGAGGAAGGTATATGGTGGGTGTATGATACCGGCGAAAGTTGCGCGGTATTAGAGAGGCTAGCAATGGTGGAAGGGTGAGAGTGCGTATAATCCATGGACTCAACATTAGTCATAAAGAACTCACATACTTATTGCAAAAATCTATTAGTTATCGAAACAAAGTACTACGCGCATGCTCCTAGGGGGATAGATTGGTAGGAAAAGAGCATCGCTCGTCCCCGACCGCCACTCATAAGGAAGACAATCAATAAATAAATCATGCTCCGACTTCATCACATAACGGTTCACCATACATGCATGCTACGGGAATCACAAACTTTAACACAAGTATCTCTCAAATTCACAACTACTCAACTAGCATGACTCTAATATCACCATCTTCATATCTCAAAACAATCATAAGGAATCAAACTTCTCATAGTATTCAATGCACTTTATATGAAAGTTTTTATTATACCCATCTTGGATGCTCATCATATTAGGACTAAATTCATAACCAAAGCAAATTACCATGCTGTTCTAAAGGACTCTCAAAATAATATAAGTGAAGTATGAGAGATCAATAATTTCTATAAAATAAAACCACCACCGTGCTCTAAAAAGATATAAGTGAAGCACTAGAGCAAAATTATCTAGCTCAAAAGATATAAGTGAAGCACATAGAGTGTTCTAATAAATTCCGACTCATGCATGTCTCTCCAAAAGGTGTGTAAATCAAGGATGGTTGTGGTAAACTAAAAAGCAAAGACTCAAATCATACAAGACGCTCCAAGCAAAACACATATCATGTGGTGAATAAAAATATAGTCTCAAGTAAAGTTACCGATAGACGAAGACGAAAGAGGGGATGCCTTCCGGGGCATCCCCAAGCTTAGGATTTTGGTTGTCCTTGAATTTTACCTTCGGGTGCCTTGGGCATCCCCAATCTTAGGCTCTTGCCACTCCTTATTCGAAAATCCATCAAATCTTTACCCAAAACTTGAAAACTTCACAACACAAAACTTCAACAGAAAATCTCATGAGCTCCGTTAGTATAAGAAAATAAACCACCACTTTAAGGTACTGCAATTAACTCATTCTTTGTTTATATTGGTGTTAAACCTACTGTATTCCAGCTTCTCTATGGTTCATACCCCCCGATACTACTCATAGATTCATCAAAATAAGCAAACAACACACGAAAAACAGAATCTGTCAAAAACAGAACAGTCTGTAGCAATCTGTATCTTTCGAATACTTCTGTAACTCCAAAAATTCTTAAATAAATTGGTGGACGTGACTAATTTGTCTATTAATCATATTAAAAAAGAATCAGCCTAAAAGGACTCTCCAGTAAAAAATTACAGCTAATCTCGTGAGCGCAAAAGTTTCTGTTTTTTACAGCAAGATCGCAAAGACTTCACCCAAGTCGTCCCAAAGGTTCTACTTGGCACAAACACTAATTAAAACATAAAACCACATCTAAACAGAGTCTAGATGAATTATTTATTACTAAACAGGAACAAAAAGCAAAAACAAAAATAAAATTGGGTTGCCTCCCAACAAGCGCTATCTTTTAACGCCCCTAGCTAGGCATAAAAACAAGAATAGATCTAGGTATTGTCATCTTGGGTATGCAATCCATAAGTGGCTCTCATAATAGATTCATAAGGAAATTTAATTTTCTTCCTAGGAAAGTGTTTCATGCCTTTCCTTAATGGAAATTGGAATCTAATATTCCCTTCTTTCATGTCAATAATTGCACCAATTGTTCTAAGGAAAGTTCTACCAAGAATAATAGGACATGTAGGATTGCAATCTATATCAAGAACAATGAAATCTATGGGCACGTAATTCCTATTTGCAATAATAAGGACATCATTAATCCTTCCCATAGGTTTCTTAATGGTGGAATCTGCAAGATGCAAATTTAAAGAACAATCATCAAATTCACGGAAACCTAGCACATCACACAAAGTTTTTGGAATCGTGGAAACACTGGCACCCAAATCACATAAAGCATAGAATTCATGATCCTTAATCTTAATTTTAATAGTAGGTTCCCACTCATCATAAAGTTTTCTAGGGATAGAAACTTCTAGTTCAAGCTTTTCTTCATAGGATTGCATTAAAGCGTCAACGATATGTTTCATAAAAGCTTTATTTTGATTATAAGCATGAGGAGAATTCAACACGGATTGCAACAAGGAAATACAATCTATCAAAGAGCAATTATCATAATTAAATTCCTTGAAATCCAAAATAGTGGGTTCATTGCTATGTAAAGTTTTGACCTCTTCAATCCCACTTTTATTAATTTTTGCATCAAGATCTAAAAACTCCAAATCATTGGGAAGCCTTTTAACTAAAGTTGACTCATCTCCAGTCCCATCTTTATCAAGATTCATACTGGAAAACAAAGATTTAATAGGAGTCACATCAATCACTTTTAGATCTGCATCGTTATTATCTTCTAGATCTTCCGGTTTAGCGGCCATCTTATTAACTAAGGTGGCTTGCTTATCCGAAATTTGGCCTACTAAATTTTCAAGATGAGCAAACTGAGATTTCAAACCATAAAATTCCTTAGACATATCATCGAGCTCTTTATTCATGTACTCCATAATTTTTTTGTTCTTTAAGCTCGTTTCTGAAGAAATTATTATGCTCAAATTGCAGAGACATAAAGCTTCTAACGTTGTTTTCAATTTCTTCCAACCTTCTAAGGTGAGGATCAACGCTTTTTGGCAGTGCCATCAAAGCAAACAGGCACACTAACACCCAAGGACACAAGAAGCAAGCAAAAAGAGACGAATGGAAGAGACGCGAAGAAAAGGCAAAGGTTTTCAAAATTCATTTTAGAAGTGGGGGAGAGGAAAACGAGAGGCGAATGGCAAATAATGTAATGCGAGGGAGACGAGTTTATGATGGGTACTTGGTATGTCTTGACTTGGGCGTAAATAGACCCGGGGGCCATAGGTTTCACTAGTGGCTTCTCTCAAGATAGCATATATTACGGTGGGTGAACAAATTACTGCCGAGCAATTCATAGAAAAGCGCATAGTTATGGGAATATCTACGCAATGATCATGAATATAGGCATCACGTCCGTGTCAAGTAGATCGAAATGATTCTGCATCTACTACTATTACTCCACACATCGACCGCTATCCAGCATGCATCTAGAGTATTAAGTTCATAATAACAGAGTAACGCATTAAGCAAGATGACATGATGTAGAGGGGTAAACTCAAGCAATATGATATAAACCCCATCTTTTTATCCTTGATGGCAACAATACAATATGTGCCTTGCTGCCCCTACTGTCACTGGGAAAGGACACCGCAAGATTGAACCCAAAACTAAGCACTTCTCCCATTGCAAGAAAGATCAATCTAGTAGGCCAAACTAAACCGATAATTCGAAGAGACTTGCAAAGATATCAAATCATGCATATAAGAATTCAGAGAAGCACCAAATAATATTCATAGATAATCTTGTTCATAAACCCACAATTCATCAGATCTCGGCAAACACACCACAAAAGAGTATTACATCGAATAGATCTCCAAGAACATTGAGGAGAACTTTGTATTGAGAATCAAAGAGAGAGAAGAAGCCATCTAGCTAATAACTATGGACCCAAAGGTCTGTGGTAAACTACTCACGCTTCATCGTAGAGGCTATGGTGTTGATGTAGAAGCCCTCCGTGATCGATTCCCCCTCCGGAAGATCGCCGGAAAAGGCCCCAAGATGGGATCTCACGGGTACAAAAGGTTGCGGCGGTGGAAAAGTGGTTTCGTGTCTCCCCCTGATGTTTTTAGGGTATAGGAGTATATATAGGCGAAAGAAGTACGTCGGTGGAGCTACGAGGGGCCCATGAGGGTGGGGGCGTGCCTACCCCCCTGGGCGCGCCCTCCTGCCTCGTGGCCACCTCATGGCGTTCCAGACTTCAACTCCAAATCTTCTGGTTTGTTTTTGGTCCAAGAAAGATCATCGCGAAGGTTTCATTCCATTTGGACTCCGTTTGGTATTCCTTTTCTGCAAAACTCTAAAATAGGCAAAAAAACAGAAACTGGCACTGGGCCTCCGGTTAATAGGTTAGTCCCAAAAATAATATAAAAGAGCATATTAAAGCCCATTAAACATCCAAAACAGATAATATAATAGCATGGAACAATCAAAAATTATAGATACGTTGGAGACTTATCAAACATCCTCTTCATTATCTTGTTCTTCCTCTTGGCCTTCTTCATTGTTGGTGTTGTTGTTCTCTTGTGGAGGTGGAGAAGAAGGTTGATGAGGTTCATCTTGGTGTACATCCTCGTTTCCTTCATCTTGGCGTGTCCCACTTGTGGATGCCTCCAATTCAACTTGTGGTTCACCTTGTTGTGAAGTTGAGGCTTCCACTTGAACGGACGAGGTACTCTCCTTCACCTCTGTTGGGCGAATCTTGCCAATAGACAAGTCTTCTATTGCTTCTGAGGGATCTTTATCTCCTACATCAATTGGCAATTACTCTACTTGCGAGCCGTTAGATTCATCAAACTTCACATCTACTGTCTCTTCAACCTTTCGGGTGAAATTGTTGTAGGCACCGTAAGTGTGAGAGTTTGAGCCATAACCAAGTGGAAACCTTCATGAGATTTAGGAGCAAATTTTGAACGACGATGCTTATCAAGAATATAGCACTTTGAGCCGAATACTCGAAAGTAACCAACTTGGGGTTTGTTACCGGTGAGAAGCTCGTATGCCGTCTTGCCGAGTAGCTTGTGAAGATATAGACGATTTGTTGCATGACAAGCTGTCTCAACCGCTTCTGCCCAAAAGTGTTTTGGCGTCTTGTACTCATCAAGCATCGTTCTCGCCATCTCAATAAGAGTCCGGTTCTTCCTCTCAACAACTCCATTTTGTTGAGGTGTGTACGTAGCCGAGAACTCATGAGAAATCCCTTCTTCATCAAGAAAGGTGTCCACATTGGCGTTCTTGAACTCCGTTCCATTGTCGCTGCGAACCTTCTTGATCTTCACTTCAAATTGATTTTAGGCCTTCCTAGCGAAGTTCTTGATACGTCTCCAATGTATCTATAACTTTTTATTGTTCCATGCTATTATATTATCTGTTTTCGATGTTTAATGGGCTTTATTATGCACTTTTATATTATTTTTGGGACTAACCTATTAACCGAAGGCCCAGTGCAAATTGCTGTTTTTTGGCCTATTTTAGTGTTTCGCAGAAAAGGAATATCAAACGGAATCCAAATGGAATGAAACCTTCGCGAGGATCGTTTTTGGAACAAACGCAATCCAGGAGACTTGGAGTGGACGTCAAGGAAGCAACGAGGCAGCCATGAGGTAGGGAGGCGCGCCCCCCACCCTCGTGGGCCCCTCGTGGCTCCGCCGACCTACTTCCTTCGCCTATATATACTTGTATACCCTGGAAACATCCGAGAGAACCACGAAACCCTGTTTCCACCGCAGCAACCTTTTGTAACCGTGATATCCCATCTTGGGGCCTTTTCCGGTGCTCCGTCGGAGGGGGAATCAATCACGGAGGGCTTCTACATCAACACCATGGCCTCTTCGATGATGCGTGAGTAGTTTACCACAGACCTTCGGGTCCATAGTTATTAGCTAGATGGCTTCTTCTCTCTCTTTGGATCTCAATACAAAGTTCTCCTCGATTCTCTTGGAGATCTATTCGATGTAATTCTTTTTGCGGTGTGTTTCTCGAGATCCGATGAATTGTGGGTTTATGATCAAGATTATCTATGAAAAATATTTGATTCTTCTCTGAATTCTTTTATGCATGATTTGATATCTTTGCAAGTCTCTTCGAATTATCAGTTTGGTTTGGCCTACTAGATTGATCTTTCTTGCAATGGGAGAAGTGCTTAGCTTTGGGTTCAATCTTGCGGTGTCCTTTCCCAGTGACAGCAGGGGCAGCAAGGCACGTATTGTATTGTTGCTATCGAGGATAAAAAGATTGGGTTTATATCATATTGCTTGAGTTTATCCCTCTACATCATGTCATCTTGCCTAATGTGTTACTCTGTTCTTATGAACTTAATACTCTAGATGCATGCTGGATAGCAGTCGATGTGTGGAGTAATAGTAGTAGATGCAGAATCGTTTCGGTCTACTTGTCGCGGACGTGATGCCTATATACATGATCATGCCTAGAGATTCCCATAACTAAGCGCTTTTCTATCAATTGCTCGACAGTAATTTGTTCACCCACCGTAAATTATGCTATCTTGAGAGAAGCCACTAGTGAAACCTATGGCCCCCGGGTCTATCTTCCATCATATTATTTTCCTATCAATTTGCTATTTCTGTCGCCGTTTATTTTGCAATCTTTACTTTTCAATCTATACAACAAAAATACCAAAAATATTTATCTTATTATCTTTATCAGATCTCACTTTTGCAAGTGGCCGTGAAGGGATTGACAACCCCTTTATCGCGTTGGTTGCAAGGTTCTTATTTGTTTGTGCAGGTACAAGGCGACTTGTGTGTAACCTCCTACTGGATTGATACCTTGGTTCTCAAAAATTGAGGGAAATACTTACGCTACTTTGTTGCATCACCCTTTCCTCTTCAAGGGAAAACCAACGCATGCTCAAGAGGTAGCAGTTCTTGAAGATCTTTTGGGCCTGCGATTTATCATCAAGAAAGAACACCCACGTAAATCTTGAAAAGTCATCGACAATGACTAAACCAAACGAGTTACCACTGAGATTTTTGTAGGCGTTGGGACCAAAAAGATCCATATGAAGCAGCTAGAGCGGTCTTTCTCGTGGTCATGATGTTTTTCACGGGGTGGCTTCCTCCAACTTGTTTTCCTGCTTGACAAGCACTGATACGTCCATTTTGCATCATGTTTTTCTACTGTTATTTATGATGTTTTTATGAATAATAATGCTTTTTGGAGTAATTCTAATGCCCTTTCTCTCATAATTTGCAAGGTACACACCAAGAGGGAGAATTCCGGCAGCTGGAAATCTGGACCTGAAAAAGCTACGTCAGGATACCTATTTTGCACAACTCCAAACAAGCTGAAACTTCACGAAGAATTTTTATGGAATATTTGAAGAATATTGGAGCAAATACGTACTAGAGGGGGCTGATACGTCTCCAATGTATCTATAATTTTTTATTGCTTCATGCTATATTATATTCTGTTTTGGATGATTAATGGGCTTTGTTATACACTTCTATATTATTTTTAGGACTAACCTATTAACCGGAGGCGCAGCCCAAATTGCTGTTTTTTTTGCCTATTTCAGAGTTTCGCAGAAAAAGAATATCAAACGGAGTCCAAACGGAATGAAACCTTCGGGAACGTGATTTTCGGAACAAACGTGATCCAGAGGACGTGGACCCTACGTCAAGAAAGCAACCAGGAGATCACGAGGTAGGGGGGCGCGCCTACCCCCCTGGGCGCGCCCTCCACCCTTGTGGGGCCCACGTTGCTCCACCGACGTACTTCTTCCTCCTTTATATACCCATGTACCCCAAACCAACATAAGCATCCACGAAAACCTAATTCCACCGCCGCAACCTTCTGTACCCGTGAGATCCCATCTTGGGGCCTTTTCCGGCGTCCTGCCGGAGGGGGCATTGATCACGGAGGGCTTCTACATCAACACCATAGCCTCTCCGATGATGTGTGAGTAGTTTACCTCAGACCTTCGGGTCCATAGTTATTAGCTAGATGGCTTCTTCTCTCTTTTTGGATCTCAACACAAAGTTCTCCACGATTCTCGTGGAGATCTATTCGATGTAATCTTATTTTGCGGTGTGTTTGTCGAGACCGATGAATTGTGGGTTTATGATCAAGTTTATCTATGAACAATATTTGAATCTCCTCTGAATTCTTTTATGTATGATTGGTTATCTTTGCAAGTCTCTTCGAATTATCAGTTTGGTTTGGCCTACTAGATTGATATTTCTTGCAATGGGAAAAGTGCTTAGCTTTGGGTTCAATCTTGCGGTGTCCTTTCCCAGTGACAGTAGGGGCAGCAAGGCACGTATTGTATTGTTGCCATCGAGGATAACAAGATGGGGTTTATATCATATTGCATGAGTTTATCCCTCTACATCATGTCATCTTACTTAATGCGTTACTCTGTTCTTTTGAACTTAATACTCTAGATGCATGCTGGATAGCGGTCGATGTGTGGAGAAATAGTAGTAGATGCAGGCAGGAGTCGGTCTACTTGTCACGGACGTGATGCCTATATACATGATCATACAATACAGGA
Source organism: Aegilops tauschii subsp. strangulata (assembly GCF_002575655.3). Taxonomy (NCBI): domain Eukaryota; kingdom Viridiplantae; phylum Streptophyta; class Magnoliopsida; order Poales; family Poaceae; genus Aegilops; species Aegilops tauschii. The sequence continues at coordinate 68,921,253 of NC_053035.3, forward strand.
ATCAGGTATTTTGCTGTCTGCCACGGCGGACGGCAAAGGCATGAACGGCGGACGGCAAAGGCCTTTGCCGTCAGCCGCGGACGGCAAAAGGCTCCGGCAAAGTAGGCTACGGTAAACAGCTACTTTGCCGTCTGCTTCCTGGCGGCTGACGGCAAAGGCCCTTTGCCGTCTGCCGCAGACGGCAAAGAGAGCGGAGGGCAATAATTGCGCTGTCGGTCCGTTAAGTGGCTAACGGCAGGCCTTTGCCGTCCGCCACTGACGGCAAACTTTCTAGTGCCTTTGCCGTTTGCCGCTGACGGCAAACTTTCTAGTGTCTTTGTCGTCCGCCGTATGATGTCATCTACACGTCACTACATGGCAGGCCTTTGCCGTCCGCCGTATGATGTCATCTACACGTCACTACATGGCAGGCCTTTGCCGTCCGCCGCTGACGGCAAAATCGTTTACTCTTTGCCGTCTGCCACTGTAGGCAAACTGACCAAATGGGTCAGCTCCCAGGAAGCACAGCTGGATGCCACGTGTCTTCTTTGCCGTCCGCCGCTGATGGCAAAGAGCCCGTTGCCGTCGGTGGCAGACGGCAAAGAGCCTGCATATTGGGTCTTTTTTCTATTTTTTATTAAATCCAACAATTTTCACAGAAAATATATATGACATATATAGATATATTTCACAAGGCAATTACAAAGCAAACATATAAGATATCCAACATGCATAGTTCCATCATACATAGTTCCATCACATAACTTCATCACATATGTTCCATCCAACTACCAAGTTCCATGCATAGTTCCATCCAACTACCAAGTTCCATGCATAGTTCCATCATACATAGCAAGTTCAACATAGAGGCATCCAACCATATATATTACAATAGTTTCATCCAACGATACATGCATAGTTCAACGATACAAAAGAAACAGAGAAAGGGATAAGGAGCACTCCATCTATGCAAGCTTTCGTCAAGTGAATGAAATCTGCAAAATGAAAAATAAGAAAGTTAGAAATAGGTGACTAGAATAAGAAGACTAGAACAAGAAGAGTAGAACAAGAAGAAGACTAGAACAAGAAGAGTAGAACAAGAAGAAGACTAGAACAAGAAGAGTATGTCATTTATGAGCTAACTTACGTGAAATGGATCATATATGAGCTAACTAAGTTGAAATGGGTCGTTTATGAGCTAGCTAAGGTGAAATGGATCATTTATGAGCTAACTTAGTTGAAATGGGTCGTTTATGAGCTAACTAAGGTCAAATGGATCGTTTTTGAGGTAACTAAGGTGAAATGGATCGTTTTTTAGCTAACTTAGGTGAAATGGATCATTTATGAGCTAACTTAGTTGAAATGGATCGTTTTTTAGCTAACTTAGGTGAAATGGATCATTTATGAGCTAATTTAGTTGAAATGGATCTTTTTGAGCTAACTTAGGTGAAATGGATCATTTAAGAGCTAATTTAGGTGAAATGGATCGTTTTTTAGCTAACTTGGTGAAATGGATCGTTTATGAGCTAAATTAGTTGAAATGGATCGTTTATGAGATAACCTAGGTAAGATGTGTCATTTTGGAGTTAACCTAGGTGAAATGGGTCATTTTAAAGCTAACGTAGGTAAAATGGATCATTTAGGAGCTAATCTAGCTAAAATGGGTCATTTTTTAGCTAACTTGGATGAACTGGATCATTTATAAGCTAACCTAGGTAAAATGGGTCATTTTAGAGCTAACTTAGGTAAAATGGATCGTTTATGAGCTAACTAAGCTAATTATGCAATTTTTGACATAAGTAAGCTAAGTACAGATCGTTTTAGAGCTAACTTAGGTAAAATGGATGGTTTTGGAGGTCAGTAAGCTTATTAAGTCATTTTGGAGGAGAAGAAGCTAAGTCTAGGTCATTATGGTAAGCATTGGAGGAAATAAAGCTAAGTCTAGGTCTTTATGCAGGTGTTAAGCAAAACACTAGATAAACTTACCAAGATCCAGGAGGTGTAGGAGCGGGCTGGCTCGTGTTGGTAGCTGGAGAAGGATCGTGCGATGCTTGTCTGGAGTTACGCTGCACCAAAGATCATTTCCAATGTCTTGTTAGCATGATGACACTCAAATGTTAAGACTAGCAAGTAATGTCCATTCAAATTAAACTCACCGTGGTCCCAGGAGCAATCACTGGCATCGGCGGAGCGGTCTGACCGGTCTTCTCGCACACAGACTGCACATTTGGTTTTGACGACTCAGTCATACTAGTTAGTAATGAGACAAACACTACATGAATGTTTTGGCTAATCTGCAGAAGAAACTTACCACAAGGAGCTCGTACATGGCCCTTGCCTGCATGTCATTCCGTGCCCTCTCCTCCTCCATCATCTTTGTCGTCCTCTCCTCCAACTCCCGTTGCCTCTCCGTCGCCTCCGCCAGAAGTTTCTCCGTTCTATCTCTCTCACTCTGTATAGCAGCCTGCAACACACTCACATGACCATTTGTAATCATTGATGGAAGCGCACACAATGTAATGGAGAAAGATAACTGAGTACGTATCACTAACCTTGATGGCGAGTTGCACTGGCCGTTCACGAGGCCTTATCTCAGGAGCGGAGCTCGACTGGTGCGCCTTGATCTCCGGGAGAGTGCTAGGACAACGGATAAGTCCATCTCCAATGGCTATGGAGCCATGGGACCTCCCGCCACCAGATATCATCACCAGCTCTGGATCAATGGGACCCTGGTTCGGGTTAAAGTCCTCCCCTTTCCTCGCCTTCCCCTCATCTCTATATCTCACGAGCTTGTTGTGGGAGGAGATGTTGGTGAAGTTGTTTGCATCATCGAGGTCAGACTGAGAGAAAGCCTTGACTTTCTTGAAAGAGGCAGTGTGGGCCATGGCATACAGGTCGTACACCTCTGGCACCTTATCCACCTTATTGTGGCGTGCCTGAAAGAGAGAAACAATGTACATTAGTAATTAAAGGGATCAAGCTAGCATGATGAATGAATTGCATGAATCATGAAGCAAACCACATACCCAGTTGCGCCCGAACTGATATAAGTTGGAGCTGCCTTGATGGTGTGGCACACCTTCCATTTGGGCACGTTTGTCCTTGGCCTCGTTGTGGAGAGCTAGCCATTCTTTTGAGCACCACTCATCGACCAACACCTCCCAACAATCCATCTGAGCCGCACACCATCTCGGAGGCGCCTAAGTTAGCAAATAGAAACTTGAGCGCTACGGCTAAGAATTACTAAATGAAGGAACTTAAGTAGAAGGCCTTAAGAATTACCTTCATGTACTGCTCCTTACTCAGGAACTTATCGCGGCACGCCGGCTTGGTCTTCTTGATACCACGCAAGGCGTAGTAGTCTCGAACAGCCTGCACCCGAGCCTCGTGCCGTAAGTTCTGGAGTAGGCGCTTGCAAACGTTCTCGATAACATGTGCCGCGTCCTCCTCGTATCCCTCCTCACACCTGTAGAATGTCTGCAATCAAATGAGACAATATTGATTAGTACAATTAATAACTAGCTAGTTGAATATTTTTAAAAGTGTAAAGGAGAAATTACCCAGAACTTTCTAATCACCATGTCTGCCCTCGTGTCGCACACGACACCGTCGATAATCTCATCCGGCGGGGCCGGGGCAGCCACGTAGTGCTCCCAGCTCAATCCAAGCTCTGGAAGCCGACCCTCACCAGGCAACGTGACAAACCCCGGGAAGTTTTGCCGGCAAAGAACTCCAAGGACGGAGTTGGGCCGGCGGACACTATGATGGTTGTCCCAACCCCTGCAGCATGACAAGGCCAACGCATTAGTTATTTGAAGAAACGTGAATGCAGAAGGTACAAAAATATTAAATGCACTTACGTACCTCTCCCCATCAGGGAAAATCAACCACCTCTGCTCGCGGGTCGCCGGCACGGACGGGAGCCGTGTAGCACCACGCTGGTAGACGGTGCCCCCCTCCTCCTCAAGATCAGTCGGCTCCCCGCCATCACCAGCATGGCCACTCGGCTCCTCGGGCTGATCCGGCCAGGTACCCCATCCGGACGTGTACCCCTCCGGGGTCTCGTGGGCCGAACTCTCATGGGCCGAAGGCCAGTCGACCCGAGGCTCGTGGGCCCAAGACCCGTGGACCGGAGGCTCGTGGACCGGAGTCCGTGTAGCCTCCTCCTCGGACGAGTCCACCCTAGCAGTCACGTGCTCGGGTGAAACAGCTGGGGGTGGCGGCGAGGAAGGCGCCGTAGAAGTCACCCTACCTCCTCTCCCGCGACCACGTGCCCCACCTCCTCTCTTCCTACCTCGTCCCCTGCTGGGCACCGCGGTCGACGAAGAAGGGCCCGGCGGTGTGGCCATACTGTCCAGCAACGCTCGGCGGAGAGGTGCGTCTGGAATGGAAGACCTCAGACCACGCGCCGACGAAGAAGGGGCCTTGGCACGCTCCCGACCAGCGCCCACCATCTTTCAACACCTGCCATGACAAACAGTAAACGAAATTAGTACAACATAAAAAAAAGACCGACATGAATAATAATATGTGTATCACTTAAGTGTATCATCATCAAGTACAACATAAATTTTTTTAATACCTGACACTACTAATAATCTCGACCAGTATCATCAATAAATGCATAATCATCATCATCACTATAATCAATGACAGGCTCATCGGGTTCAGTGGAATCAACATGTGGAAGGCCACCTTGACGTAATCGGTCAAGCAATGACAGGTCATCCGCAGCAGTAACCTCTTCTTGTTCCGGCTCTTCTTGTTCCTCCTCTGGGGTGATGTCGGATTCACTGTCGCTGTCTACTTCAATGTTTTGGGGTGAAGTATAGCGGTTCTTGAAACACTTTTTGGAAAGACGTGTCTCTTGGAAGAATTCTCCTTCATATGTGTCTGGGTTAATGTGAGGTTCATAATCCTCTTCCTTTGGGGAAGATAGTCTAGCACGTGGCGGCACTTCATAAACGACATCCCAACCTTTCAGATTTGGATTAGTTTGGCAGGCCCACGGTAGATAGAATACTTGGGTCGCCTGTTGAGCCGTAATATAGACATCAGGAACATCTAAATGGGTGCTTTGGTTGATTTCAACTAGCCCTATATGTTCATGAGTCCTTCTAGTCTCCTTCGGCTGAAACCAATAACATTTGAAGACTAGGACATTCGGTGGGTTTTCACCATAGAATAGAAGTTCATAAATTGCTTCAACTCTCCCATAATACTCGGTACCTCCTTCGCCGATAGCAGATACACAACAATTTGTAGACTTTCGGTCGGCCATAGATAGCTCTTTGCCATAGGTACGAAAGCGATACCCGTTGATGTCGTATTTGTCAAATGAACGGACCTTATAGTCAAAACCATTAGCGACTTGTCTAAATTCGGCGTCCATAGACTCTGAATTAGCCTACAAGTTTAATATGAAAGGATTGTTGCAAATTAGCGAATGAAACCGGGATAGCCGCCTACAAATTAGCCTACAAGTCTAATAGAAATTACCGTTTGTTTGAACCAAGAGATGAAACCGGGATAGCCGCCTCCTTGCTTTGCGAGAAGCTCATACTCTTCGACAGAATCCTTTCGGATCACCGCTCCATACGAGAATAAGGCGACGTATCGACTGTATGAAATATCCAGGAATAAGAGCAGTTCAAAGGAAATAGAAGTTGCGAAACTATGTACCGAGAACTTACTCGATGTACGGCCGCACTTCTATCAGGTTGTTGAAGATATACAACGAAATGGTCCGCCATTGTTCGTTATCCAAAGATACTGGATTTGAAACACTGGCTGGTGCGAGATTCCCTTTGAATAGGCTGAGGTTGGATCCACCCTTTTTAGGGTCGTCAGCATTGTACCGAGGCTTCGGATTATGCAAATGACGATTTTTGGCTTCGTAGTGTGCTGTCACGAAGTTTGCCGCCTCCTCAGTGATGAATGCCTCAGCCATCGATGCTTCAATTCTACGTTTATTTTTACATTTTTGTCGAAGCGTCTTCTGCATCCTCTCAGTTGGGTAGCACCAACGATTTTGCACGGCCCCCCCAATCTTGCCTCGGTCGGGAGATGCAAAATCAAATGTTGCATTGGATTAAAGAAGCCCGGTGGAAAGATCTTCTCTAACTTGCAGATCAACTCTGGTGCCAACTCTTCCATTTCTTCTAGCACGCCAGGCGATAGTTCTTTCGCACAAAGAACACGGAAGAAATAGCTGAGTTCTGCCAGTACTAGCCATTCATCCTCAGGGATGAAGCCACGCAACATCACCGGCATTACCCGCTCAATCCATATGTGCCAATCATGACTCTTGAGACCAAATATCTTCAATTTATCAAGACTGGCTCCCCTCTGTAGATTCGCTGCATACCCATTGGGGAACATCAACTGCATTTTCACCCACAAGATAATTTCCCTCATAGCTGGCCTTCCAAGATTGAACCATGCCTTTGGCTTCGTCCAGTTCTGCTTTCCTTTCGGTTCTTTCATGTTTTGTAACGGCCTATCACATAGCGCCTCCAGATCGACTCTAGCCTTAGTATTATCCTTTGACTTCCCATCTATGCCAAACAATGTACCAAAAAGTGCCTCGGCGATATTCTTCTCAGTGTGCATCACGTCGATGTTGTGTGGGCAAAGGAGGTCTTTGAAGTAAGGCAGATCCCATAAGCATGTTTTGTGAGTCCAGGCGTGCTTAGAATTATACCCCTTGAAGTACCATGGACGCTCTGGATCTGGCTCGAGAGCGTTTAACTAATCCAGGGGTTGTTGGCCTGTCAATGCAGGTGGTGCAGAGTTTTTGACAACTCTACCTCTGATGAAGTTCTTCTTGTCTTTCCTGAACTTATGGCGAGGATTCAGGAACTGTCTATGCATGTCGAAGCAAGAAAACTTGCGACCGGCCTGAAGCCAACGAAACTCAAGAGCTCCCTTGCATGTGGGGCACGGGAACCTTCCATGCACACACCAGCCAACGAATAGCGCATACGCCGGCAAGTCATGCGTCGAGTACATGTACCAGACACGCATTATGAAGTTCCGTTTGCTATAGGCGTCGTATGTCTTGAACCCATTATCCCAGGCTTCTTGCAATTCGTCCTTAAGCGGTTGCATGTACACATTCATATTTTTCCCCGGATAGTTGGGCCCTGGAATTATCAACGTCAGGAAAATGTTCTTTCTTTGCATAATCTGTCCGAGGGGGAGATTGAGTGGAAAGACAAATACGGGCCAACAACTGTATTGGGCTGCCGTCATACCAAACACACTGAACCCATCCGTGCTGATGCCGACTCGAGGATGCCTCGGATCTGCCGCTTTGTCACCATGTAATTCATCAAACTTTTTCCACGCAACACCATCCGATGTGTGTACAATCATCATATTCCCATCTGCATCTAGTTCGGTTCTTTTGCCCGTTTTGTGCCATGTCATTGTCTGGCCATCTCTTCGACCATGAAAAGACGTTGAAGTCTTGGTACGATTGGCATATACCGAAGAACACTAACGGGGATTTTGGTCTGTGTCTTCTCACCCATACCGTTGTCTACCACAACATACCTGGAAGACTTGCAAATGGGACAATAGTTCAAGTCTGCATAGTCAAGCCTAAACAAGACACATCCTTTCTCACAGGCATGTATCTTATCATAGGGCATCTTGAGTGCACGGAGGATTTTGTCCGACTGGTACAGGTTTGCAGGCATTACATGGCCTTTGGGTAGAAAGCGTCCAAATACTATCATCATTGCATCGTAGCATTCTCTGCCCAAGTTGAACTGAGCCTTCAGAGCCATTACTTGTGAGATGGCATCCAACTGACAAAGCTCAGTGTGCTCATGGAGCGGACGTTTTGAAGACTCCAACATTTCATTGAAGGCCTTTGCAGATTCCTCCATCTCCTCGTCCGAATCCCGAGCATCATCGAAGTCGTGCACCATGTTTTCCATCCCGGTACCATGCTCGTCGGTGCGACGATGATCCACCTCAGCTCGGTCACGTTGGGCAGACTCACCATGAAAAGTCCACACCGTATAATCGGGCGTAAAACCACTCTTCTGCAGGTGTTTGCCCATTTCAGCCTCTCTCCTCTTTTCCCAATTGCCGCACCGTAAACAGGGGCACCAGGTTTTCCTCTGGCCATTTGCAAATGCGGCTCGCACAAACCCCTTGGTTTTTGTGAACCATTCAGTGCTCCATTTGTTCTGACCAGTGTGACCGGTGTACATCCACGCACGATCACTCATCTTGACTTTCGGAGCTACTAGACACACAACAAATATATATATATATAATTCACCATGTATATATTCATCAGTTGATCTACTTTGTCAATTTTATTACGTCCATGCAACCTACACTCTAATAGGTAATGATAGGTCCTAATCTCACCCGAGTATGTTTAGATTGGGTTCATTTTCCCATGCTATGCTCCGGATCCTACGCAAAATTTCGGCAGCACCTCCCCGTTGTTCTCCTGATACACGTCTCTGCAATAAACAAAGAGGATGTGTACCCGGAGAACAACAGGGGAGGCACTGACGAAATTTATGCGTCGGATCCGGAGCAAAGCATATGGGAAAACGAACCCAATCTAAACATACTCGGGTTGTCCATGGATAGCGTTGGACAATTCAAAAGAATCAAGGTTATAAATATGCAAATGCATGCATATTTATAACTATGACGCTTTCGAACGGGAGACACATATTGGTTACGCATACTGATGATTCAAGACACATATATAGCTAGCTATCAAGTTTCATCGGAATAGATCAAATAATTAATGGGGGAGGAGGACATGTCATTTGTGCTCACCCACGAATGAAGGGGCAGAGCTCGTCAAACGCACGGCGAGGTCGTCGAACACCAAACCTCGCAGCGATGAAACAACTGCACATTTAAAACTACCCGATCAACACAATTATATATGATGTTTTTCATAACAAAATTGAAAAATATATGACCTAACTAATAATTCACAAATATATGACCCCGTTGGCTTCTCGAAGGCCAAAGAACACCTTTTCGGGAGGTGTCGGGGGTCGGGGTGTCGTGTCGGTGTCGGGGTGCCGTGTCGGGGTCGGGGTCTCGGGTCGGGGTGCCGGGTCGGGGTCGGGGTGCCGTGTCGGGGTGCCGGGTCGGGGTCGGGGTGCCGTGTCGGTGTCGGGGTCGGGGTGTCGGGTCAGGCTCGGGGTCGGGGTGTCGGGGTCGGGGTCGGGGTCTCGGGGTCGGGGTGTCGGGTCGGGGTGCCGGGTCGGGGTCGGGGTGCCGTGTCGGTGTCGGGGTCGGGGTGTCGGGTCAGGCTCGGGGTCGGGGTCTTAGGGTCGGGGTGTCGGGTCGGGGTGCCGGGTCGGGGTCGGGGTGCCGTGTCGGTGTCGGGGTCGGGGTGTCGGGTCAGGCTCGGGGTCGGGGTCTCGGGGTCGGGGTCGGGGTCGGGGTCGGGGTCTCGGGGTCGGGGTGCCGGGTCGGGGTCGGTCGTCGAGGTCGGGGTGTCGGTGGTCGGGGTGTCAGGTGTCGGGGTGTCGGTGGTCGGGGTCGGGGTGTCGGTGGTCGGGGTCGGGGTGTCGGTGGTCTTCTTCTTCTCCTCCTCTCCTCTAGCTTTCTCCTCCTCCTCCTCTCCTCTTTCTTCTTCTTCTTCTTCTTCTTCTTCTTTCTTCTCCTCCTCCTCCTCCTCCTCTTCTTCTTCTTCTTCTTCTCCTCCTTTTTCCTCTTCTTAAACCTAGCACTAAGTAACCTAAAACAAAACTAAAACTAAACTAAAAGTAATCTAAACTAAAAAACAGAAAAAAATAGGAAAAAAAACTAAAACTAAAAAACTAAACTAAACTAAATCTAAAAGTAAACTAAAAGTAATCTAAACTAAAAACAGAAAAAAAAGGAGAAGAGGGGTGGGGCTCACCTGCGGCAGGGGTGGGGTGCTCGCCGACGGAGGGGCGTCGGAGGGGCGCTCGCCGACGGAGGGGCGGCGGGGTGGCGCTCGCCGACGGAGGGGCGGCGGGGGTGGCGCTGGCCGGGCGGAGGGGTGGGGGGCGACGGGGCGAGGGGGCGACGGGGCGGAGGGGTGGGGGGGCGACGGGGCGGAGGGGGCGATGGGGCGGCGCCGGGCGGCGGGTGGGGGGCGACGGGGGGAGGGGGCGACGGGGCGGAGGGGTGGGGGCGGCGGGTGGCGGGGCGACGGGGGGCGGCGGCGGCGGCGGCGGCGGTGGGGTGGGATGTGCACGGTGGCGGGGCGCGTCGGGGAGGAGAGAGAGGGAGAGAACAGAGAGTAATGGGCGGGGGGGGTACGGGCCGTTAGGTAATCGGCTCTTTGCCGTCCGCCTTTTTGGCAGACGGCAAAGAGGTGGGGCGTTAAGTTTTTCCCAAACGGGCGGGGGGTGGGGGCCACCTCTCTCTTTGCCGTCTGCCAGCGGACGGCAAAGAGCTCGCAGATGGCAAAGAGCTTCTTTGTCGTCTGCCATTTCTTTGCCGTCTGCTTTTGGGTAGCTGATGGCAAAGAGCTTCTTTGCCGTCAGCTAGCAGACGGCAAAGAGATGGCAAATGGCAAATTAGCTGATTCTAGTAGTGATACCTAGATATTCTCATAACTATGCTCAATTCTATCAATTTCTCAACAGTAATTTGTTCACCCACCGTAATACTTATGCTCTTGAGAGAAGCCACTAGTGAAACCTATGGCCCCGGGGTCTATTTTCCATCATATTAATCTTCCAACACTTAGCTATTTTTATTGCCTTTTATTTTACTTTGCATCTTTGTTATAAAAATAACAAAAATATTATCTTATCATATCTATCAGATCTCACTTTCGTAAGTGACCGTGAAGGGATTGACAACCCCTTTATTGCGTTGGTTGCGAGGTTTATATTTGTTTGTGTAGGTGCGAGGGACTTGGGCGTGGCCTCCTACTGGATTGATACATTGGTTCTCAAAACTGAGGGAAATACTTACGCTACTTTGCTGCATCACCCTTTCCTCTTCAAGGGAAAACCAACGCAGTGCTCAGGAGGTAGTAAGAAGGATTTCTGGCGCCGTTGCCGGGGAGTCTACGCAAAAGTCAAATACCAAGTACCCATCACAAACTCTTATCTCCCGCATTACATTATTTGCCATTTGCCTCTCGTTTTCCTCTCCCCCACTTCACCCTTGCCGTTTTATTCACCCTCGCTTTTCCCGTTCGCCTGTTCTTCGCTTGCTTGTCGTTATGGCTAGTCCTCTATCTTCTCTGTTGTCTCCTGAGAATGAAGTTCTTAATTTTAAGCAAAGGGAGGGAGAAAATCTAAAAGACGCTTGGTATAGAATTTGCAATGCTCAAAATAGATCTACCAGGAAGCAATCTACTTCCGTTCTTCTCCACAATTTTTATGTAGGCGCTACTCCTTGGTACAGATATATTCTTGATACCATTACCGGAGGGAATTTCTTGGGTAGCCATACTTTTGATTCTTATAATGCTATGATTGATTTGTTTGGCTCACCACCTCTTTTGGTTAATGGAACTATGTTAACTTTGGAGCATGTAATGCAAAGACTTGAAATTATTGAAAATAAAGTTGCTACTGTAGAGTTAATTGAAAATTTGGATAAAAAGATCCACAACCAAATTACCCGATATGGATCTAAAGTAGGAGTCACTTTGAAAAATATTAAGGAGAAGGAACCCATAGTTGATGAAAGAATAAATCAGGATTCCACTAGAATCGATAAACTTGAGGGTATCATTACCAACTTGGGGACCTCCTTTTCTTCCGTAAAGAATACTCCAAGTCCTCCAACTAAATTTGCCAAGCTTGTTTATGTTCCTAAAAATAAGGGTGAATCCTCTAGTAAGGAAAATGCGGATCTAAAATCAATAAGTGTTCATCCCAATCTTTTTGCTATCATTAAGGAACCGTTTGTTGCAAATGATTTTCTTGATTTTGTGCCTAGAAGTTTGATAATTAATATAAAGAAAGAAACTCCTAAGGGTGATAGGTGTCTTATTGAAGAATTGCCTACCAAAGATGGCAATACCTAGATCTATCCTTGCTTTTATGCCTAGCTAGGGGCGTTAAACAATAGCGCTTGTTGGGAGGCAACCCAATTTTATTTTTAGTTTTTTGCTTTTTGCTTCTGTTTTGGAATAAATCTTTGATCTAGCCTTTGGTTAGATTTTTTAATGTTTTAATTAGTGTTTGTGCCAAGTTAAACCTATAGGATCTTCTTGGATGATAGTTATTTGATCTTGCTGAAAATTCCAGAAACTTTCTGTTCACGAAAATAATTGTTAAAAATCACCAGAACGTGATAAAATATTGATTCCAATTGCTGCTGATCAATAAACAAATTTTATAGGACGTCCTATTTTGGCTGAATTTTTTGAGTTCTAGAAGTTTGCGTTAGTTACAGATTACTACAGACTGTTCTGTTTTTGAAAGATTCTGTTTTTCGTGTGTTGTTTGCTTATTTTGATGAATCTATGGCTAGTAAAATAGTTTATAAACCATAGAGAAGTTGGAATACAGTAGGTTTAACACCAATATAAATAAAGAATGAGTTCATTACAGTACCTTGAAGTGGTGTTTTGTTTTCTTTCGCTAACGGAGCTCACGAGATTTTCTGTTAAGTTTTGTGTTGTGAAGTTTTCAAGTTTTGGGTAAAAGATTTGATGGATTATGGAACAAGGAGTGGCAAGAGCCTAAGCTTGGGGATGCCCATGGCACCCCCAAGATAATCTAAGGACACCAAAAAGCCAAAGCTTGGGGATGCCCCGGAAGGCATCCCCTATTTCGTCTACTTCCATCGGTAACTTTACTTGGAGCTATATTTTTATTCACCACATGATAAGTGTTTTGCTTGGAGCGTCTTGTATGATTTGAGTCTTTATTTGTTACTTTGTGACAATCATCTTTGCTGTACACACCTTTTTAGACAAACACACATGATTCGGAATTTATTAGAATACTCTATGTGCTTCACTTATATCTTTTGAGCTATATAGTTTTTGCTCTAGTGCTTCACTTATATATTTTAGAGCATGGTGGTGGATTTGTTTTATAGAAACTATTATTCTCTCATGCTTCACTTATATTATTTTGAGAGTCTTAAACAGCATGGTAATTTGCTTAAGTAGGAAAATTAATCCTAATATGCTAAGTATTCAAGACTAGTAAAAAACTTTCTTATGAGTGTGCTGAATACTAAGAGAAGTTTGATGATTGATGATTGTTTTGAGATATGGAGGTAGTGATATTAAAGTTGTGCTAGTTGAGTAGTTGTGAAATTGAGAAATACTTGTGTTGAAGTTTGCAAGTTCCGTAGCATGCACGTATGGTAAACGTTATGTAACAAATTTGAAACATGAGGTGTTCTTTGATTGTCTTCCTTATGATTGGCGGTCGGGGACGAGCGATGATCTTTTCCTACCAATCTATCCCCCTAGGAGCATGCGCGTAGTGCTTGGTTTTTGATGACTTGTAGATTTTTGCAATAAGTATTTGAGTTCTTTATGACTAATGTTGAGTCCATGGATTATACGCACTCTTACCCTTCCATCATTGCTAGCCTCTTCGGTACCGTGCATTGCCCTTTCTCACATTGAGAGTTGGTGCAAACTTCGCCGATGCATCCAAACCCCGTGATATGATACGCTCTTTCACACATAAACCTCCTTATATCTTCCTCAAAACAGCCACCATACCTACCTATTATGGCATTTCCATAGCCATTCCGAGATATATTGCCATGCAACTTTCCACCGTTCCGTTTATCATGACACGTTCATCATTGTCATATTGCTTTGCATGATCATGTAGTTGACATCGTATTTGTGGCAAAGCCATCGTTCATAATTTTTCATACATGTCACTCTTGATTCATTGCCTATCCCGGTATACCGCCGGAGGCATTTTTTTGACTATACACAGTAGGGCAAGACCCCACTGCAATTTTTCATTAATCTAAAAAAAGTAAAGTCCCAGAAAGGAACCAAAGTACAAAAGGCTTGAGATAAGCCAAGGAGGAAGCCAAAAGAAAGAGAAAAGAAAAAACACTAACAACTAAGAACTAGGATTACAGAACAAGATTATCCAGCCAAAAATAGTATGCTCCAGCATAGCTCTTTTTAACTCTGAATCTGAGAAGAGAGAGCTCTTCCATGAAGATGGCTTTCCACCTTTGAATGCTAGGTTGAATTGCTTGGAAAATCATGTTGTTCCTGGAGATCCAAATAGCCCAAGAGGCAAGGATAACTATCTCCATGAAGAAAGGTACATGAAGTTTCTGCTTGAGATCAAGAAAAGCTTCCATGATTGAAACATTTGCCTGTCTTGAAGGGCAGATCAGATCCCAACACTGTGCAGCAAAAGGGCAAGTCCAGAAAAGGTGCTGAAGAGTCTCTTCCTGTGGACAATTGTTGACAGCACAATTATAGCTGCCCAGCTGAAAAGATTTCCTTCTCAGAAGATTTCTAGTATTGAGCCTGTCATGAAGTAGTCCCCAAAAGAACACCTTATGTTTTGGCTGACAAGAACTGCTCCAGATCCAATTGAACTGCTATGGTACAACTTTAACTCCCATCAGTACTTTATATGCCTTAGCCACAGAGAATTGCTCAGTTCCCCATATGTAACTCCAGGTATCCGTGTAATCCAAAGTATCAGAGGCCCTTAAAGCAATGCGTATGTCCTCCATAGCCTCAAATTCCTGGAAAGCTTGCACAGTCAGTGGCAGATGAAATAGGTCCTCTAAGTATTCAGTTTGGAGAATGGTGTGAACAGTAGCATCCTTGTTTTTCACAAACGAGAAATATAGAGTCATACCTTGTTCTAGTATCGAGTTGTAATCATTGAGTTGTCAATAAATAGAAGTGTGATGATCATCATTCATAGAGCATTGTCCCAATAAAAAAAGGCCAAATAAAAAAAAGAAGGCCCAAAAAAAGAAAATAAAAAGGGACAATGCTACTATCCTTTTTTCCACACTTGTGCTTCAAAGTAGCACCATGATTTTCATGATAGAGAGTCTCTTGTTTTGTCACTTTCATATACTAGTGGGAATTTTTCATTATAGAACTTGGCTTGTATATTCCAACAATGGGCTTCCTCAAATGCCCTAGGTCTTCCTGAGCAAGCAAGTTGGATGCACACCCACTTAGTTTCTTTTGTTGAGCTTTCATGCATTTATAGCTCTAGTGCATTCGTTGCATGGCAATCCCTACTCCTTGCATTAACATCAATCGATGGGCATCTCCATAGCCCGTTGATTAGCCGCGTTGATGTGAGACTTTATCCTTTTTTTGTCTTCTCCACATAACCCCCATCATTATATTCTATTCCACCCATAGTGCTATATCCATGGCTCACGCTCATGTATTGCGTGAAGGTTGAAAAAGTTTGAGATTACTAAAGTATGAAACAATTGCTTGGCTTGTCATCGGGGTTGTGCATGATGAGAGCATTCTTGTGTAACAAAGATGGAGCATGACTAAACTATATGATTTTGTAGGGATGAACTTTCTTTGGCCATGTTATTTTGAGAAGACATAATTGCTTAGTTAGTATGCTTGAAGTATTATTGCTTTTATGTCAATATTAAACTTTTATCTTGAATCTTTAGGATCTGAATATTCATACCACAATTAAGAGGGTTACATTAAAAAATTATGCCAACTAGCATTCCGCATCAAAAATTCTGTTTTTATCATTTACCTACTCGAGGACGAGCAGGAATTAAGCTTGGGGATGCTTGATACGTCTCCAACGTATCTATAATTTTTGATTGCGTCATGCTATATTATATTCTGTTTTGGATGATTAATGGGCTTTGTTATACACTTTTATAGTATTTTTGGGACTAACCTATTAACCGGAGGCCCAGCCCAAATTGCTGTTTTTTGCCTATTTCAGAGTTTCGCAAAAAAAGAATATCAAACGGAGTCCAAACGGAATGAAACATTCAGGAACGTGATTTTCGGAACAAACGTGATCCAGAGGACTTGTACCCTACGTCAAGAAAGCAACCAGGAGAGCACGAGGTAGGGGGCGCGCCCTCCACCCTTGTGGGGCCCACGTTGCTCCACCGACGTACTTCTTCCTCCTATATATACCTACGTACCCCCAGACCAACAAAAGCATCCACGAAAACCTAATTCCACCACCGCAACCTTCCGTACCCGTGAGATCCCATCTTGGGGCCTTTTCCGGCGTCCTGCCGGAGGGGGCATTGATCACGGAGGGCTTCTACATCAACACCATAGCCTCTCCGATGATGTGTGAGTAGTTTACCTCAGACCTTGGGTCCATAGTTATTAGCTAGATGGCTTCTTCTCTCTTTTTGGATCTCAATACAAAGTTCTCCACGATTCTCGTGGAGATCTATTCGATGTAATCTTCTTTTGCGGTGTGTTTTTTGAGACCGATGAATTGTGGGTTTATGATCAAGTTTATCTATGAACAATATTTGAATCTCCTCTGAATTCTTTTATGTATGATTGGTTATCTTTGCAAGTCTCTTCGAATTATCAGTTTGTTTTGGCCTACTAGATTGATCTTTCTTGCAATGGGAGAAGTGCTTAGCGTTGGGTTCAATCTTGCGGTGTCCTTTCCCAGTGACAGTAGGGGCAGCAAGGCACGTATTGTATTGTTGCCATCGAGGATAAAAAGATGGGGTTTATATCATATTGCATGAGTTTACCCCTCTACATCATGTCATCTTACTTAAATCGTTACTCTGTTCTTTTGAACTTAATACTCTAGATGCATGCGGATAGCGGTCGATGTGTAGATTAATAGTAGTAGATGCAGGCAGGAGTCGGTCTACTTATCACGGACGTGATGCCTATATACATGATCATACCTAGATATTCTCATAACTATGCTCAGTTCTATCAATTGCTCAACAGTAATTTGTTCACCCACCGTAATACTTATGCCCTAGTTCATCTCTTGTGTTCAATCTTGTTACCGGAACTATAGATTGGTGCTTGTGGGTGACTAGTAGTGTTGATTACATCTTGTAATTGATTACTATATGGTTTATTCGGTGGAAGATTATATGTTCAGATCCAATATGCTATTTAATACCCCTCTGATCTTGAGCATGATTATCATTTGTGAGTAGTTACTTTTGTTCTTGAGGTCACGGGAGAAATCATGTTGCAAGTAATCATGTGAACTTGATATGTGTTCGATATTTTGATAGTATGTATGTTGTGATTACCTTAGTGGTGTCAAGTGAACGTTGACTACATGACACTTCACTATATTTGGGCCTAAGGGAATGCACTGTGGAGTAGCAATTAGATGATGGGTTGCAAGAGTGACAGAAGCTTAAACCCCAGTTTATGCGCTATTCCATAAGGGACCGATTGGATCCAAGAGTTTAATGCTATGGTTAGAATTTATTCTTAATACTTTTCTCGTAGTTGCGGATGCTTGCGGGAGGGTTAATCATAAGTAGGAGGTTTGTTCAAGTAAGAACAACACCTAAGCACCGGTCCACCCACATATCAAATTATCAAAGTAGCGAACACAAATCAAACCAACATGGTGAAAGTGACTAGATGAAAACCCAGTGTACCATCAAGAACGCCTTGCTTATCATAAGAGACCATTTTGGCCTGTCCTTTGCCTCAAAAGGATCGGGCTACCTTGCTGCACTTTTGTTACTACTATCATTACTTGCTCGTTACAAATTATCTTGCTATCAAACTACTCTGCTACTTACAATTTCAGTACTTGCAGAAACTACCTTGCTGAAAACCACTTGTCATTTCCTTCTGCTCCTCGTTGGGTTCGACACTCTTACTTATCGAAAAGAGCTACAATTGACCCCCTATACTTGTGGGTCATCAAGCACTGCAAAGTCTATCCTTGTCAAATATAATGTCTTTAACTCCAAGGATATGATCACCTTTAATAAGCTTATCAAGATTTCGCATGCCGACGTGACCTAACCTTCTATGCCACAACCAACCTTTAGATGATTTAGCAATTAAGCAAGTTCTAGGTTGAGCCTTTTTAGTGAAATCAACAATGTATAGATCACCTCTACGTATACCGGTAAAGACCATATTATGATTATCTCTTCGAAACACTTGGCAATCTACTTCAGTAAATAGGATGTTGAAACCAAAGTCAGCTAGTCTAGATACGGAAAGTAAATTATAGCCAAGAGATTCAACGAGCATAACATTTTGGATGGAGCTGTCATGTGAGATGGCCACCTTACCAAGGCCAACTACCTTACCCTTTGAGTTATCACCAAAAGTGACATACTTTCGAGGGCCATCGTTTCCAGCAAGCTCATGAAATATATCCTTGTCTCTGGTCCTGTGATGGGTACATCCACTATCAAGAACTCATTCCTTTCCTCTAGCCATATAGCCGCGAAGGTAAGCCATAAGACCAAAGTGTCTCATAAACTCATCGAGATTAAAGTCACTATCATCATCCTCATCATAGTATCCATGTTCAACATCGTCTTGTGATTGATCATCACCTAGAGAGAGTGATTCATTAGATGTATGACCATTGCAATGTGCATATTTATGAATTCTAATGACTTGAGAGATAATGCTACTAATGACTCCAACATCTCCTTTGGCACGCATAAGGTCACGAAGCTCAAATAGACAATCATCAAATTTAGGATCACTAGGTTTCATTTTATGAAAAGCTATGGACTTTTGAAGAATCACATCTAGATTTTTCAAGGAATAGTTTGGAAACCGTTCCTCAAGAAATCTCCATATGGTGTAAGCACATTCAAGAGTAGGCAAGCATATAATGAAATTTCTAGGCAATCCTCTAATGATAAGATTGATAGTTCTAAGATTGCGGATCATGTCAAGAGATTCATCGGGGGTAGGATGCAAGGGATCAATAAGGGGCGCACAAGGGCTAGTAATGTACTTGTTCAAGTGATATTAATTGAAACTCTCAACCATCTCATTTTTCCAAGCATTATAGAACTCTCCATCAAGCATAGGCACTCTACGTCTAAAACTCCCCATCGTAGACTCATCCATCTTTCTCCAATGGTGATTAAACCAAAGCAATGGAGACCTTTGCTCTGATACCAATTGAAAGGATCGAGAAGAGGTGTCTAGAGGGGGGTGGTTAGACCCTCAACAAGCAAAAGTAGCAGTTTTTAAGTTCTTCAAGTTGAGGTGGAGTTTTAGCACAAGTTTAAGCATTTACAATACATTTCAAGCAAGCATGGCAAGAGTATATGAGCAGCGGAAAGTAAAGCATGCAAGTTGCAAGAAAGTAAAGAGATGAGGTTGGAGTGTGCAAACACAATTGGAGACACGGAGATTTTTGGCGTGGTTCCGATAGGTGGTGCTATCGTACATCCACGTTGGTGGAGACTTCAACCCACGAAGGGTAACAGTTACGCGAGTCCACGGAGGGCTCCACCCACGAAGGGTCCACAAAGAAGCAACCTTGCCTATCTCACCATGGCCATCGCCCATGAAGGACTTGCCTCACATGGGTAGATCTTCATGAAGTAGGCGATCTCCTTGCCCTTACAAACTCCTTGGTTCAACTCCACAATTTTGACGGAGGCTCCCAAGTGACACCTAACCAATCTAGGAGACACCACTCTCCAAAAGGTAATAGATGGTGTGATGATGATGAACTCCTTGCTCTTGTGCTTCAAATGATAGTCTCTCCAACACTCAACTCTCTCTCACAGATTTGGCTATGGTGGAAAGATGATTTGAGTGGGAAGCAACTTGGGGAAGGTTAGAGATCAAGATTCTTGTGGTTGGATTAGAATGTCTTGGTCTCAACACATGAGTAGGTGGTTCCCTTTTAGAAAATGAGTAGTGAAAGTATAGGCACGTTCTGATGGTTCTCTCTTGAATAGAGGAGGGGGTGGAGGGGTATATATAGCCTCCACACAAATCTAACCGTTACACACAAAAGAGCCAACTCGGTGAGACCGAATAGATGAACTCGGTGAGACCGATTCAGTTCAAAATGTGAACGTTAGGATTCTCGGTGGGACCGACATGATCAACTCGGTGGGACCGAAGTGCTAGGGTTAATGCAAAACCTTATCTCGGTTTGACCGATTACATGAACTCGGTGAGACCGATTCCAGTAATAGGCAAACAGAGAGTTGGTCAGGAAAACTCGGTGGGACCGATTGCAAATTTTGATGAGACCGAAATAATTGCAATAGGCAACAGAGAGTTTACAAGGCCATCTCGGTGAGACCGAGATCATATCAGTAAGACCGAATTGATTAGGGTTTCTGGCAATGGCTATGTCAAAGGAACTCGGTGGCGCCGGATAGATCAAATTGATGGGGACGAGTTTGACTTTAGGTTTTGGACATATTTGGAATTGGGAAAGTGGTTGAGGGCTTTGGAGCATATCACTAAGCACTTTGAGCAAGTAGATAATTAAGCAACGTTAACACCTCATCCCCTTTTAATAGTATTAACTTTTCTTATGGACTCAATATGATCTTGATCATTAAAATAGAAATGAAGAGTCTTGAGCTTTTGCCAATCTTTGTCCTTAGCATCTTGAAGGGGTTCCACGTCCTCTTGTCCATGCCACACCTTTGTTAAAATCTCGAAATATACTAGATGAAAATATTAGTCCAACAAAAGATATGTTGACATTAATTACCAAAATTACCCAAGAAGCACTCGTGCTTTCACACGGTGGTTCCTCTTGCGGAAGAAAAAACAACACAATTCTTTGCGCTTTTTTTTCAAATTTTTTGTCCAAAAGCTAAGAAAAACAGATGAAAAACCGAAAAGCCAAAAAATTGAAAAAACCATCTAAAAACCCGAAAACATGTACATAATTTTTTTTAAGGAAGCGCGCAGAGCACGACATTGTGACGACGGCTGAGAGCTCTCATCCCACCCACTGACACCCCCCCCCCCCCCCCCCCCCCCCCATATGACCTTTGCGGGGATCCAGAAGGAGTACTTCTTTGTTAGTTTTAGTTGCTCGCAACTTTAACATTTCAAAAAGAAAAAGTAAACGCAAAAAATGTATAAAAGGAAAAGAAGAAAACAGTGTTGCAGGGGTCGGGCCATGGCGGGGACGCTGTGGGCGAGGGCTTCCGACACTCATGGCCGCGCGTCTCGTCCACGGTCCACCCCGCCGCTTCGCTGTCTCTCTCACTCGGAGTACTCGCTTTCGAGCACACCAAAAAAAACCTCAGAATGGCGAAAGGACAGGAAACCCTAGCGTTGGCCGCCGCCCGCCGGCGTCTTCACCCCGCTGCAGCTAATGCGGAGGGACGCGTGCGACGACGGTGACCGGCGGCTCCGTCACCTTGTGCTCTTCATCGATCCACGCACCATGTGAGAAATCTCATGACAGACGTCAGGCACAGGTATAGTAATTTGGTCACTAACTCGAACCAGGACATGAATAGATTGCAGCTATTTCCCTCTTGGTATTTGCCAAATATATGGAGTTTCAACTTATGTAGTAGTACATGCTTATTTCCTTCTTCACTGCCAGGGAGATGTCAAATTAGGCACCTCACAGCTTATATGTGGATGCGTTCAGACTGAATATATACCACATGCATGTAAACCTATGATTTCCGTCGAAATTGAGGAGATTTTGGGTGGAATTGCAGCGAATTTATACCTGACACTGTTTGTGTCGGTTCTTTTCAGGTCATATCTGTCTCTTTCTAAAAAGACATGGGAGTTCTGTTTCTTACTCGAGAAAAGACGGTAAACTAGTAAACCATTAGCAGCATGCTTCATTTAGTTCTATATATGGTCCAAAAAACACAGATCTGTTATTTGCTTCGGTTTTGGTCATTTTTATCTCAAGTGGGACATGAACATTGATATTTTGTTTCTACCTTCTTTGATTCACGACTTCACGTCTGCCTTTGCCTGAGGTCATACAACAATGTACAAGCAGTGTCCATGGTTCTTAACATCATTGCTTCATATCTATACCCTTGCTTGCAATGGTGTCTTCATAGCTGGCCATCGAACATAGATACACTAGCATCCCAGGCTTAAAAAAATTAATAGCTCTGCCAATAAGCATCCAATTTTGATATATAAAAAAGGTCGAATGTTTTTGCCGAGTTTGGGATCTGTTTGTCCCTTCTTTATAAAATAGTTTAGATACTTAAAATATTTCAGTAATTGCTTGCGAGCTACTCTAGTAGTCAAGCGCAGTTCTTTTAAGATGGAAAATAACTAATGATGAATTTAAAAGCGCGGAACCTGCCCAGCCTGGCTGGCAGGAATCAAAAATGGTCATCAGCCGACAGAGACCCATGGCCAGGCCATGTTACCATTGACGAGTGCATTCTGTTTCACAATGTTTAAGAAATGCTTTGGTGAATGGTGATAAGTAGTGAAGTACCATGAGTATGGAAAAGAAATTTACCCTTATTTCATATAAAAAAACGTCAAAACGAAAAGGCATGAGCCTATATTAGAACAACAATATCTTTAGGTCATCTAAACAGAATTTAAAACATCAGTCTTAAAAATGTAAAAGCACTATTCTACAAAAAAGTAAAAGCATCCATTTAAAAAGATGTAAAATACTAAAGTACCATCAGGCTAGGACACAAGTAAAGCATAAGCATCAACTTGCTCCCAACACAAGAAAGGAATAGATCATAAGAGCTCTGGTACATATTTATGCACCCCTACTGCTTCTCTTCTTCACGTCTATCATAAATACAAGCCTGTTTCCACCATCGCATCTTCCGTCCAAACTTGTTCATTATCTGGTACAAGGTTAAATTAAGCAGCCACAGTTTATTGTGTCCCAAATGCAAGGTTAGTGTGATTCTGTGTCCCTTATTTTCTTCTCGTCTTTCATGTTACCAGTAGCTTCTAGCTTCTACCTTCTTTGATCATGCTGGGAAAATATATTATTAGTTTTGGACAGTATCGGGAGCATACATAATTTGCTACAGTTTTGGTTGTTTCATGTTAGGTTTGGAATTGTTTGCATAAGTTACAGAGGTAGTTGAATTAGGAACTTTGACGTTATCATATTGGGCTCTAGGCATATTGAAGCGTAGGGTGCCGTACCAATTTTCATCACAGTCGACGCGATAATGCTATTCTTTGCCCCGCTGCCTTGCTAATAGTGTTGGTCCTTTTCATTAGCTACATCATTTGAGTTCGCTTCTGAGGTCCTTTACACCTATGGAAGTACCAATTAGAAATCTGTAGCCAACAGGTGCATACCTTGGCAGATAATAAGATATGCTGTTTTGATCTTAGCCGTCGTTCTGATTTGCAAATATCTGGTGCTTTGGTTTTGTTTAGACAATTATCTCCCAAGCAACCTTATTGACTGTCGACTCTTGCTACTTTGTGGTGGATATTTCGCTCTTACTCATGTGTTTTTATGATAAATAATTCTTAATAACTGAACTATATTAATACTACAATGAGTGGCTAGTTCCTATCCAAAAGGGAACCTATGCTTGGTATAAATTTTTGTAGTTGTTCATGATCCAGTTAGGTTGCTAGGGTTACGTTAGCTGGGGGTTCTGAGGTTGTGCTTGCTCTTGGTTTATCATTTTAGGTAAGATGAATTGGATAGAGTGTGTTTTGTTTACGTTTTTCTATTAATACAAAAATAAAGCAGGATTTCACTTCGCACAGAAAGAAACAAAAGGCCGAAAGTGTAATTTGATTCTGATTGCCTTCTTCAATGCAGTTCTCATGGACCCAGTGTTTTGGAAAGCAGCAGAAAATCTCATGGATCCAGTGTTTAGGAAAGCAGCAGATAAAGGAAATATAGTTAGCCTACAAGAGTTTGTCGCCGTCAAACCCAACACAATTTACTCGACGACAAAGGCTGAGAAAAACACAGCACTTCACATCGCGGCGTCAGAAGGCCACACTTTGTTTGTCCATCATTTCCTCCTCCTTGTAGGCACAAATATGGAGCTCATGGTCAGTCAAAACAATGATGGCGATACGCCACTGCACCTGGCGGTGAGAGCGGGCCATCTAGAAGTGGTCGAGCACCTGATTCTATATTTGACGTGGGCAAGGGGAATCGATGCCAACTTAAAGGTTCTCAACTCACTAGCATTATGCATTCTATTTGAGTTCAGTACATTGTTTTTCTTTTGAAACCAGATGCAAAGTTTGCCTCAATCTATTAATTAAGCTGAATGTTTTCACAACTAGTTAGAGAGCATTTAGGCGAAAACAAAGATTACAAAACACACCCACGATCTAGCTACTTTAGGCCTAAGGCCACTCCGGCAGACATACGCACGACAGTACAAAAAACACACACGCACTGTTGAGAACATCCAAACAACGATCATTGGCATACAACTTGGTGACTCCAACTTCGTCACTGACAACCACCAATGCACTGATGAACACAATCACTGCAGAGTACAAAGACGAAGATGCATCTCAAATTTCTGTGACTTGCTTCATACAAGAGCGAAGCACCAAACAAGCCTTGTGTCAGCCAAGTGCACCTCACTTTGCAACAACAAGAGTATACTGCTACCAGTACCGCACGACATGTGTCATCATCGCTGCCATTGTGGCCCTCCACGGCACAACAACTCCACCTTATGTTTTTTTGGCAAGCCAATAAGTGATTACAAAATAAAATCCTAAAAATATATTTAGGTACTTAAATCACCGGCAGGATTTGATAACATTTATTTACACAATCACATTAATATGGGCAGTTAAATCACAGGCCAACATACTAGAGTGTTTATTCCCGTGCCAATGCACAGGTAATTATCTATTAAGACTAGAAGAGAGGACTTGTAAACCATATCAAAAGCAATGAATCAAGAGTTTATTTTGTATTTCTTATATTTTAGCCTAGCTATCTAGGAATGATCTGAGATCATTTCACTGGCTAGCATCCCGTTGTGGTATTCCTGGCGCATAGCAGCACCCCAGAGGAGAGGCACCACAATCGCCCAACCCATTGGATTCGCCACACAAGGGCATCCTTCTCGTTGGAGGGTGCCAACACTGCCAGCCCTGCCAGCCCCTGTGGCAAGATCTCGAGCTACCGCAAAGGAGCTCCCACCTTCAGAGCAACAAATAGAACCACATATCACCTTTGGGGCATGACACCAGTTTATATATTTTTAATTTGGCATCAACATCTAAAACAGTACAGGTGTCGGATGCAAGTTTGGGACTTTTTTGCATCAGCATGTTGCATACATTGTAGATGTTGAGCTTGTCTAGGTTAAAAACTCGGCGTACGCATTGCAGTTAAATGTGGTTAAAAACTTGGTTCTAGTTAGTAAATTTATCCAAACTTTGTACTAGAACATAAAGCATTCCTATCCGGATATAGACAAAGTTCATTGGCACACCACCATTCAATCTACTACCGAACCAATCCTAATCTTGCCTTTGGCACAATTTCTCCTTTAAATTCAAGTGTTTGCATTGTATCTAGCTGCAATGAAAACATATGTGCAATTAATTGATACATTCAAATCACCATTGAACCAAGCATAATCTTGCACCTGGAATTTTTTTTCTTCTGAATTTAAGTTGTCCTGGTAAGCAGGCCAGTGTTCAAATGGTAATGTACTACATGCGTGCAGGAGCCTACCACAATGTTAAATGGTAAAGGAAATACACCGATGCATGATGCACTGTCTCATCGACAATTGGACATTGCACTAAAGCTTTTGGAGGTCAACCCAAGATGTGCAAATGCATTGAACACGGAAATGCAATCACCGCTTTACATTGCTGCTAGGGAAGGCTATCTCCATGTTGTCAAGAGAATTGCCGACCAGTTGTCGGCAGCCTCTGTCTCAACTATTGGCACTCATATGACTGCTCTACACCAGGCTGTGTTGGCTGATGACATCGGTAAGCATATTTAAAAAATGTATCTGTTCCCAATTAAAACATTTTATTTTCCCTAGTAATTAACACCCCAAATCATATAAATTGCCATGTTTCGCACTTGCCACATTAGAATGCATGACAAAATCATAAAGGTTTTGTTCTCGATTAGCAACAAGTTAGCTTTTTGGGGGGGAGGGGGGGGGGGGGGGGGTCATTGTCGGAGTGTCAACTCATGACATCAGGGATCACAAATATCCTGTTTATTAATTTGGCTAGGGGCTAAATGCTTAGTTCTTCTTTGGAATGTGAAATGAAAACTGTCACAGAGAGTTTATACAGGTTCAGGCCGCGCTGAGGTGTAATATCCTACTTCCTGTTTGTGGTTGGTTGATGCTGGCAATATGGTGAAAGTTACATATGCTCGGACGAGCTGCGGGTATGCTCGGGGGAGCTTTGAGTATCCTCGGGAGAACTGTTGGGTATACTCGGGATTTTGGGAGTGGTCTATGCTACGCTCCCGAGTATCCTTCTGCTGCCACCTTATGCTTCCTACTCTTGATTGAGCTACACTTGCTCCTTGTTCCTTGTGTGATTCTTGTCTCTGGTTCCTCCTCTCCCTCTGGATGGCCGCGGTCTTCCCCTTATAAAGGGCTAGGGGGCACCGTAGTGGCCATCTTACATTTGTGTGAACATGCGTGAGTCGAAGCCCACGTGGTCTCTTTGACTAATTGAGTTGATGTCACGCAGCTTAACGCCAGACACACGAGTGCCTTCTGCCATCATTAGTTCTCCATGGGCCCCTCTTGCCAGTGTCCCAATAATTGCGCGCTCTGTACGAGTTAAAAGGGTTATCTTGCGATGTCGTAGGTCCTAGTTGATATGTCACACATCTTATCGCTCGGGAGAGCGCTCCCTCTGCCAGGTGTTATTATTTACCGCCTATCAACCGTAGTCTTGCGACGGGCTACGGGATTGTCGCTTCATTAAATGCGCTGCTGGAGGCAGCGAGCACGACACATCCTTGCCGTGCTGGCTGGATAAGGATACCGCGAGATCATCACTGGTGACGTCTCACTTCTCAAAATGTAGGATTATTTAAAGATACCATTATTTCCACCGAAGTTGGTGAGCCCATCTGACACATTTTCGCTGAAGATGCCTATTGATTACCTAGCCTGATTGTTGCTGGTCTTGATACCCCGACGCACCCTCAGCCGGTCCACGTGGCATGCTCGGGGTACCTGGATTCTCATGATACCGACAGTAGCCCCCGACCCTTTCATCTACTTGGTGACCTTTTGGGCAAGGAGGTACCTGCTAATGGGGAGGGCCTAATCAGTACTGGGCTCGCGTGCGGAAGCAATCCCATGGAGGCGCCAATGCTGATGAGAGTCGAGGAGGCGCCTTGGTTTTTGCGCGATTGATGGTATTGACGTGTGCGCGACGAGCTTGGGAAAGGGGGACACACACCCTCCTTCAAGGAGCCTCCAACACTCCGCCCTCAAGCTATAAATGGGGCACACGAGGATGAAGGGTTTTTCATCGTCCCTACATACCCGTGCTCGGCGAGGAGTCCTAGACCAAGAAAATGGTCGCTCGCCACCCGGACGCCTGACACACTTCTTTCTTCGCCTCCCACTACTCATCTCCAGCTCCGTTGTCTCAACCACTGGTGTTTCTGGGCCACATCGTCTCCACGTCGGTGATGAGCGTGCCCCTCCTCGCCACCCGCCAATCTCCTTCCCGCGTTGTGCTCTGCCCTAGACGTTGAGGGGCCGCACTCCCTAGGAGCTGCAACCTCTGGTTATGCCGTCCTCTTGGTGCCCAGTGGCACCTGGGGAGCTTCTCTCCCTTTGTTTGACGACTCTTGGGGAGGCAAGGGTGTCACGGACGACTCTTTTAGGAAAGCCTTGATCTCGGTAATCCAAGATGCCTCTTGAATGACAAGAACCTGTTGCCCATTGGGTGAAGTTTTTTGGACCGTCGATAAACGTGGCCCTTGAGGTTCCCTTCTTGAAACAGGATGTGCTTCTTCGCATGGGTCGACAATGGGAGTGGATGGCTTCATTAGCTTTTCTCCGAAGACCCCGACGGCAACAAACCTCCGCTCTAAGGCCAGCCGGGATAATCATCGGCGAGCATGTTGAGCCCACGTTTCACATGCTCAAATTGCAAACAGGTGAACCGTCGCTCCATCTTTTGGACCTCAGTGAGGTATGGCGCCATCTGGGGATCGAGGCTCTGATACTCTTTGTTCACCTGCTTGATGACTAGCTAGGAGTCTCCTCTCACAACGAGGTGCCGGATCCCAAGGGCCGCTGCTGCTCGGAGACGTGTGAGCAATCCCTTGTACTCCGGCATGTTGTTCGAGCCGTCGTCGAAGAGGAGTTGCACGACATAATGAAGCTCATGGCTAGCCGGGAAGATGAGGAGGGCTCGAGCCCCCGCACCCTTGAGCGAGAACGACCCGTCGAAGTACAAGATCCACTCCCTGGGGTTCCCCTAAGCCATGGCGGCGAATTATCCCTCCTCCTCTAGGGGCACATGGGTCCATTCTGCCACGAAGTCAAGCAAGGCTCAGCTCTTGATGACTTGAGTGACCATGAATTGAAGGTCGAACTCAGCGAGCTCAACGGCCCATTCCGCAATTCATCACATTGCTTCTCTGTTGTTGATGATGGGGCTTTTACGGGAAACAAAGTAACCACTGCGATGTCATGGTGAAAGTGCAATCGTGCCCTTAATCATATTTTGACGTTGATGACAATATACATATAGGGGACTAATTATGTTTGCTAAGTCTATACATAGGAGATTAGTCCCTTTGGCATCATTGTGTAGGAATCATTGACCTATCAATTTATATATGACTCAAGCTTGGTGATAACGAGAAAAGAAGCATAGCCTTTTTCAGTTAGTCTTGAGTTATAGGGATCCCGCTCTATTAAGAGGGGATCAAAGGGTTAGTTAAAGATTTGCTCAAGTCAACATCTTTTCATGGTCGTCCTACACTTACTGACATACACAACCCTAAAAATAACTTGGCCAAAATCCTACCTTCAAAATGACCTACCTCATGTTAACAACCGGATCATCCGGGCATTGCGCGGACCATCCAGATAGTGTCCCGGGTATCTGGCTAGATTGGCAGAAGACACTCGTAGGTAGGCTCTGGGGCTGGATCATCCAGATACATGCCCGGATCTTCCGGTCGTTGCCCGGATGCTCTGCCCGGACGTCGTTGCGGAGAGAGTGTCGCATCCGAGCTGGCCCGGATGTTCCAGACTCTGTGCCGAATGTTCGGCCAGCCCGTGTTCCCCATGCGACTGTTTTGCAATGCCGGATGTTCCAGGCCCCTTCCAGGATGTTCGGGTTGTAAGCTTGCTACTCAACCTTTGACCCAGCCAGACTGTCTAGATATCTACTCGGGTCATTCGTGCGTTCCAGGGATCGTTCGGGTTCCTATTTGGACGTCTGGGTACTTGAAATACATAGCTCAAATGACTCTTTTCAGTGGAGCTATACATACCCTTCTCCCACTCCGGGATAGGGTTGACCACTACACTCATATTCATTCGCAAGCCACAAGTGCCCCCTCTCACCCCCTTCCACACTCAATCTTAGATCCCGAGAAGATTTGTGAGAGTTCTTGAGAGAAAATCCACCAAGTGATGGATCCATTCCCTCTTTTGACCAAAAGCAAATCGTGATTTGAGCAAGTCTTGAGCATTTCCCCCTTGATCTTGTACTGTTCGAGGTTGTAGACTCCTAGGTGGTTGGAGTTCTTTGGAGAGGAATCAGTTGTTGTGATTAACCTCGGAATGATTGTGAAGATTTGGAGGCTGCCTCAAGGTCTACCACTAGTGGTTGAGAATCGCCTTCGTGGTGATATCTCAAGGAGAATAGGGTGAGTCTTCGTGGTAACAGCCGCCCCTCCAACGGTGACTAGCTTCCCTCCAAGGAAGTGAACGTCGGGATACATCCTTGTCTCCGGAGTTTTGGTTATCGCTAACCCTAACTCCTTACTTGTGGTTATTTGTCTCCTTTTTTGTTTGAACACATTTGTCTCCTTGTCTTTACATATATCATATTATGCTTGCTTGTCTCTCTACTAGTTATTGTTGAGTAATTTGCTAGCACTAGAATTACCTTTACAATGTGTTAGGTTCACTTTCATATTCTGCATATTTGCCTAAAATTGCCAAGTAATAATTTGAAATTGCAATTGTACATATTCACCCCTTTCTAGTTCCATCTCGATCCTTTCACATGGGACCGAAAATAATGTCGCAGCTTCCTTGAGGTGATCAAAACTGCATAAATCTTCTTCTACGGCTGCAGATATCGTGTCCTGTCGCCGTGTAATACTTCACTGATAAAGTACACAGGGCGCTAGACCCGACGTTTCCGCACTCGGCCCGGTCCTCATGCTCGGGACCCGACGAGGGCTCACCCCCGGGGATGTACTCTTCCTCTCTTTACCCATGAGCACCACGTTGAGCACTTGTGGTGTAGCTGAAAGACACAACAACAATGGTTCCCTGGGCTTAGGGGCCACTAAGATCGGTGGCGAGGTGAGATACTGCTTCATCACCTGCTCGGCTTTAGGCATCCACCGAAAGGGTCCTGACTGCTTGAGGAGTCAGGTGCTAGACATCCTTGAGCCGTGCCGGTGGCCGCATTTCCTGAATCGCCCTGATTTTCTCGGGTTCACCTCGATTCCGCGGTTTGACACCAGGAATCCGGGGTGCTTTCTGGATGGCACCCGAAAACACATTTTTGGGGATTGAGCTTCATGCGCATTCGGTGCAGATTGTCGAAAGTTTCTGCTAGGTCATCCAGGAGAGTTGACTTGTCTCGGGTTTTCACGATGAGATCATTTATGTCCATCGCGATGTTCCGGCTCACCCGCGAGCCTAATGCGAAGCGCATTGCTCACTCGTAAGTGGGGCTGGAGTTTTCAGGCCGAAGGGCATGCATATGTAGTAGAAAGTTCCGATAGGCGTTATGAATGTTGTCTTCTCTTCGTCTTCTTCCGCCATGCGAATCTGGTGAGACCCCGAATAGGTGTCCAGAAAGCACAGCAAGTGGCACCTCGTGGTCTAGTCGACAATCTAATCTATGGAAGGGTGGAGGTAAGGATCTTTGGGGTACGCCTTATTGAGGCTACTGATGTCGATGCACATTCGCATCTTCCCACTAGCCTTGGGAACCATGACCGAGTTGGCGTTCCAGTTAGGGTGGATCACTTTCGTGATGAAATCGACTTTCTTAAGCCGTTCCACTTCTTCTCTGATGAATCCTGCCACTCGGGCGCTTGGCGGCGCACCTTCTGTTTCATAGGCCGTGCATCAGGGTACACAAATAATTGGTGCTCGATCACCTTCCTGGGAACACCGGGCATGTCCAACGGCTGCCAAGAAAACATGTCGGTGTTAGCCCTGCAGGAAGGTGACGAGCACACTTTCCTATATGGGATCGAGTCGTCCACTGATCTCGATGGTCTGGTCGGGGTTGTCCCCGAGCTGAAAAGACTTGGTCAGGACAACGTTACTGGTGAAGACTTTCGTCTTCCTCGCGGTGGGCAGCAAGCACTCCAGTTGATCGCTACTAACGGCGGCGGGGGCAGTGGTTGCCAAGAACATCTTCTCTGCACAGATCACATCATCCGGTAGGTCCACTTACACAGAGATTGACACAGAGATTGGACCCTGGGGTCCGGGCATCTTGATGGTCATGTATGCACAATGAGATGTGACCATGAACTTAGCAAGCGCTGGACGTCCCATGATACCGTTGTACAGTAGGTCAAAATTTGCAACATCGAAGTCAACATACTTGGTGCGGTAGTTGCTTGGTGCGTCGAAAGTGACCGGGGTTAGCCCCAGGAAGGGTTGCGTTTTCGGCACATCGCTCCGGTGGGAATCTGCATCTTCTTGTGGATCTGTGGGGATAGAACGTTTAGTCCAGCGCCCCCATCTACCAGTATCTTGGAGGCTTCGATGTTGCAAATCATGGGCGAGACCACCAGCGGAAGGCGTCCCACCGATGATGTGCTCCTCGGATGGTCGAAGTAGTCGAAGCGACACCTCCGACCATCTGAGTGTTCTCTTGACTCCCATGCTAGGGGCGATGGTGTTCACCTCGTGCTTTATCAACTTGAATTGGCGATGCGACGTGTGTAGGGACGCACTGCCATGGATGCAAGCCAAGTCTCAGGCCTCCTGGAAATCATGATTGTGGTTTCGCTCCTCAACGCCGTTGTCCTCGTTGTGGCTGTGAGGTGCCTGGTTCTCGTCCTGGGCGCTCAACGGGCCGTGGTTACCACCACGATTGCTGCGAACACCACCACAGTTACTCCAGACTTCACCTCAAGTTGTTATACCCTTCCCCTCGGCCCCTCGATTCCCGTCATTGTTTCCTTGGTCTCCAGGGTTATCGCGATAACCTCCGCGGTTACCGTGGTCATCATAGGGTCGTCTTCAGCGTCCCTCGTTAACGTTCTGCACCTCCTGGCACTTGCGAGGTCGTACAGATCCGTCCAGTGTATCTTGCACCACTTTCGGGTAATGCCTAGGGTGTACCCTTCGCCTTCCCACTCACCTTGGTGGGTGGACGGGCAGGTTCAAGAGCCTTGGGTTCTGCGACCAGGACCGCTTCTGTCCTTCGCTTCTTATCTCTCTTTAGTATGGCGTGAGGTCCCGGCGCCACTGCCACCCTTTGCGCGAGCCATTCCTGCTCTTTAGCTGCGTTGGCACACTTATCTGGCAAGGCAAATAATTCGACGGTGGTTTGGATGGTCTTGGTACCCATTTTCTCCCGCATCTTCTCTTGCACGCGCCTACATGTAAGGCGATCATGACGGCCCATGGGGTACTCCTTGGTATCCTGAGCCCCTTCCCCCGGCGGCATGGACAGCTGTGGTGTAGAGCTGGAGAAATTCCATCGTATCCTGAGCCCCATCGTAAACTTGCGGGAACTCAGGTTGGAACTTCGGGGGCAATGCCATGTGGCGCAGCTCGAGGGTGAATGCCTGGCACCCCGTGCTGTAAGGAGCGGCAATGCTGATGATGGGGAGGCGCAGACCCGCTGCGCCCTTGGTGCCCAAGGAATCTGGACTTCGTCGGCGCCAAGGGCGCTGGGCTCTACCAGTTGAGGCTCGCTCGTGACAGGGACGTCCTTCCTTCCACTATTATGTTGAAGTGTGCAGGCAATCTTCTAGGTTGCACCCGAAAGTTCGCGGAGGCGTCGTCCCTCGGGTCAGCGGGTGAGCTTAGGGCTCCTCTAGCTGATCATGGGGCCGATGTGGCAACATGACCGTGACAGTAGGGCTCCTGCCTGGATGCAGAGCGTGCACCGCTGGCCACCGACCACTCACGAGTGATGTCCAGAGATGCCCACCATGTTGACTAGTTCCCTGAGCCAAGATCCCAGCAGGGGCTGCGCTTCTACTGGCGTTGGAGGGTGGAGGAGGAGAGCGTGCGTCGCCTGAAGTGCGATCGTCGGGGTAGTCTCAAAACTACGCTGGCGGCACACCCGCCCATGGCCACCGCGTGAAAGGTGGCCCCTCTGGTTGCGTGGGAGCTTTAGACGAGACGTCCCCCGCCACACTCCCCCGTGAGTGGGTGTGAGACGGCTCCGAGGAAAGCGGTTTTTGTTCACCCGCCATGATCACCGAAGGTGGTGATATAATGGTACGAAGAAGAAACAAGCCTTAGGCCCTTACCTGGCGTGCCAGATGTCGGAGAGTCAACTCATGACATCATGGTTCAAAGATACCCTGTTTATTAGTTCAGCTTGGTGCTAAACGCTTAGTTCTTCTTTGGAATGTGAAAAGAAAAATGACACTGAGAGTTTATACAGGTTCAGGCCGCGATGATGCGCAATACCCTACTTCCTGTTTGTGGTTGGTTGATGCTGGCAATATGGTGAAAGTTACATATGCTTGGATGAGCTGCGGGTATGCTCGAGGGAGCTTTGTGTATGCTGGGGAGAGCTGCTTGCTATGCTGGGTTTTGGGGGGTGGTCTAGGCTATGCCCCCGAGCATCCTTCTGCTTGCTACCTTATGCTTCCTACTCTTGATTGAGCTACACTTGCTCATTGTTCCTTGTGTGATTTTTGCCTCTGGTTCCTACTCTCCCTCTTGGGTGGCCGCGGTCCTCCCCTTATATAGGGCTAGGGGGCAACAGTGGCCATCTTACAGTTGTGTGAACAAGCGTCCAATGCGTGGGTCGAAGGCCATGTTGTCTCTTTTACTAATTGAGCCGATGTCAGGAAGCTTATCGCCCGCCCGGCGCAGGCACTAGGCACTCGAGTGGCTTCTGCCATCATTAGTTTCCCGTGGGCCCCTCTTGCCAGCATCCCAAAAACCGCCCGCTCCCAGCGAGTCAAAAGGGTTATCCTGCAATGTCACAAGTCCCAGTTGATGTGTCACACATCTTATCGCTCGGGAGAGCGCTCCCTCCGTCAGGCGGTATTGTTTACCACATATCAACCGTAGGCCTGCGGCGGTCTACGGTATGTACTGCCGCTTCATTAAATGCCCTGTCGGAGGAAGCAGGCATCCTTGCCGTGCTGGGTGGGCAAGGATACCGCGGGATCGTCACTGATGACGTCTCAGTTCTCAAAACGCATGATTCTTTGAAGATTCCATTATTTTCGCCTAAGCTAGTGAGCTCGTCCTACACATTTTCGCTAAAGATGCCTATTGATCTCCTAGCCTAATTGTTGCTGGTCTTGATACCCGGACGCCGCCCTCAGCTGCTCTGCGTGGCATGCTTGGGATACCCCGATTCTCAAGATTCCGACAATCATTAATGCACATATGTTTCTATGTCCTTCCGATTCAAGCCTTACCGATTTAGATTTTCTTTGTAAATATTCATAAAGGTTCTCAAATACGAATGACAATAGCTTTGTAGTATGAAAAGTTGTAGTAGATGTTAGTACATAAAAACAAAACTACATAAAAAGATAGCCAAAAAAGGATTTGGTCCTCTCGTTGCCACCTCGGAGGCGACCCGAGGGCGAAAACCTAGCCCGCCGCCACCCTCTCCCCCTCCTCTCTCCCGTCCCGCCACCGCCAGAGGTGCTCCAGGACAAGCTCTTGTGGCACCAATGATGTTGGCTGCAAGGATCCAACGCTCCGCCTCACATGGAGGGATTCAGAAGTCGGGGAAAAAACATCGACAGGAGGAGATGGCGTCCTTCAACTGTGGTTGCTAGCCCCGCTACGGTCGAGCAGGCGACAATATGGATGTGGATGTTGGTCGTGTCGTGGGTGTCGCCCTGTTAGCCTTTTCTCCAAGAGAATAGCTTCCGCGTCCCATGCTGCTTGTCCCTCTACTAGATCCTGATCCTGGAGCTCTTTGTTAGAGCAAATCAATCAGCTTCCTGCTGTATGTACGCGATCTGCACAAGAACTCATGAGAGGAAAAACTATAGAAGAAAATATTCAATGATGGCTCAATCGCCCTCCTTCCTATTCTTTACTTTATATAGGGGTTTACAAAGAATTCACGTCCAACACGGCACACGTAATTGCCCAACACGACGTGACCCTGATAAGCAGGTTTAAACTCTCCTATCTCCTTATCTGATCGATTCCTAGATGCACACGATACTTCCGAAACTGTTTTATACTTCAACAGTTCGGTTACAACCAAACTCCTAACACAATGTGCTTACTCCTAACATTTACCCCCCTAAGCATGTTGTGTCATCATTTCACAGCTGCTACTCCAATTCTCTTCCTCATCTCCAAAAATTTCTGTTTTCCAAGAGAATTAGTCAAGATGTCAGCTAGCTGATCTTCAATGCATACATGATCGACTTCTACCTTTCCTTCCTCCACACAGTCCCTTATGTAATGATACCTTGTATCTATATGCTTGCTTCTATCATGATCAACAGGGTTCTTGCACAAGGAAATTGCAGATTTGTTGTCGATCTTCAATAGCACCTTCCCTAGTTCTTGGTCTAGGAGATCACCAAGTAGTCGTCCAAGCCAAACTCCGTGACATGCCGCTGTCGCTGCTGCTATATATTCAGCCTCACAAGAAGAAAGAGCTACAACCTTCTGTTTCTTTGAGAGCCAACTGACCAAGTTCGGTCCAAGGAAAAATGCAACGCCGGTTGTGCTCTTCCGATCGTCCATGTCTCCCGCCATGTCACTATCACTGTAACCATGGAGCTGCTCATCTTTTGCACCTTTCTTCTTGACATAGCTACACCCAAAATTGAGTGTTCCTTTCACATAGCGCAATATGTGTTTTACTGCAGCCAGATGTTCAGATGTCGGGGCCTCCATAAAGCGACTCACGATGCCCACTGGATGTGCCAAATCTAAATCTGTCCTTGTATGTATGAGGTACCGTAAACTTCCCACAATACTACGATACTCTGTTGAGTCAACTTCAGGAGCTTCACTTCTCTTACTCAGCTTGAGACGAACTTCCATAGGAGTTTGAGCAGAATTGCAATATGTCATGCCGCTGATCTCTAGGATCTTTCTTGCGTATGCCTCCTGACATAGCGTTATACTCCCTGGTTTTTGATGCACTTCTGTGCCTAGATAGTAGCTCAATAAACCCAGGTCGGACATCTTAATAAGTCCTTCATCTGCTGTTTGAACCTTTCCAATTCTTGCTCATCCTCTCCTGTTATCAGCAGGTCATCCACGTATACTCCAACAATTAGGCGAGATTTTTCTTCCCCCCTTTTGTACATAGCATGCTCAAATGGACTCCTCTCAAATACGAGAGATATCAGCGTGTCATTTAATTTAATGTTCCACGCTCTCGGAGCTTGATGTAAACCATACAGAGCTTTGTGGAGTCTCAACACCTTTTCTTCACTCCCCACCTTGCTGAAACCTGGAGGTTGTTTTACATAAACTTCCTCCTCTAACACACCATTCAAAAATGCCGACTTGACATCCATATGATGTAGCTTCCACGATTTCTGAGTTGCAATTGCAATTAGCAGCCGGACAGACTCCATCCTCCCAACTGGGGCAAAAACCTCATCAAAGTCCACTCCTTGCTGCTGTACAAATCCTTTAGCGACAAGGCGAGCCTTGTGCTTGATCACCAATCCCTCTGAACTTTTCTTTTCTTTAAATACCCACTTCAGACTATAGCTTGGTGTCCTTCAGGAAGATTGGTTAATGACTAAGTCTTGTTATCAATGATCGAGTCCATCTCCTCTGTCATTGCTTTCCTCCAAGTTCTTCCTTGTTTGCTCCTTCAAATGATACAGGTTCCTCTGCACCTAGAAAACAGAGCTCTGCAATTTCTTCTCTTATGCTTGCAGATGAACTTCTTCTACTCGCAACCTGTGCTCTGTTGCATCCTCTTCCCCTGGTTGTTGGTGGTTTCGTGGCTTCATAAATGTCGTCGATCGAGCGCAGACGAACTGGTGTTGGCGGTCCTCGACGAGGTTTGCTTACCGCTGCTGCATCACCTTGTTCTGTCAGGTCTGCAGCCTCGGGCGGATTTCCTGCCATGGCAGCATTTTCCGTTGCCGTGGCAGAAGAATTTGCTGCTGGGGGTGTTACATCTCCTGCCATGGCAGTTGCGCTGGGGCTTTTGCTGCTGTTCTCAATGAGTGATGAAGGAGTTGATGGTGAGCCTAAATCAGCAAACTCCGGAGCACCGCCTTGTACAACGGGCGTGCTCGGTACTTCCCCTTCGTCCCCATGGTCATGATTGTGCTCATCATGACCTGCATCATGGTGATCATAAAACACCTTAAATATATCACCTGAAGAATGCGGAGGTGGTTCAGTTGCTGAATCCCAATTCCATGCTTTTGCTTCTTCAAAGACAACATCTCGAGTTACTCTCAGCATCCTTCCACGAGGGTCATATACTTTGTATGCTTTTGATCCAGGCTCATATCCAAGCAACACCATGGGTGTGCTGCGGTCTTCTAGCTTTCCAATGTGACCTCCTACTGTTTTTACATGAGCTACACACCCGAATGTGTGCAAGTGTTCCACAGTAGGTTTCCTCCCGCACCATGCTTCGTACGGAGTCTTTCCGATCACACTTTTGGTGGGCGCTCGATTGAGCAAATAGACTGCTGCGGTAACAGCCTCCCCCCAAAATCTTCCGGGCATATTTTTACTCCGGGCAAACAAGATGCCAGAAGAATGGAGACGGAGTATATTAGTACCAATCTTCAAGAACAAGGGGGATGTTCAGAGTTGTACTAATTACCGTGGAATTAAGCTGATGAGCCATACAATGAAGCTATGGGAGAGAGTCATTGAGCACCGCTTAAGAAGAATGACAAGCGTGATCAAAAATCAGTTTGGTTTCATGCCTGGGAGGTCGACCATGGAAGCCATTTTCTTGGTACGACAACTTATGGAGAGATATAGGGAGCAAAAGAAGGACTTGCATATGGTGTTCATTGACTTGGAGAAGGCCTATGATAAGATACCACGGAATGTCATGTGGTGGGCCTTGGAGAAACACAAAGTCCCGGCAAAGTACATTACCCTCATCAAGGACATGTACGATAATGTTGTGACAAGTGTTCGAACAAGTTATGTCGACACTGACGACTTCCCGATTAAGATAGGACTGCATCAGGGGTCAGCTTTGAGCCCTTATCTTTTTGCATTGGTGATAGATGAGGTCACAAGGGATATACAAGGAGATATCCCATGGTGTATGCTCTTTGCGGATGATGTGGTGCTAGTTGACGATAGTCGGACAGGGGTAAATAGGAAGTTAGAGTTATGGAGACAAACCTTGGAATCGAAAGGGTTTAGGCTTAGTAGAACTAAAACCGAGTACATGATGTGCGGTTTCAGTACTACTAGGTGTGAGGAGGAGGAGGTTAGCCTTGATGGCCAGGTGGTTCCCCAGAAGGACACCTTTCGGTATTTGGGGTCAATGTTGTAGAAGGATGGGGGCTTTGATGAAGATGTGAACCATCAAATCAAAACCGGATGGATGAAGTGGCGCCAAACTTCTGGCATTCTCTGTGACAAGAGAGTGCGACAAAAGCTAAAAGGCAAGTTCTACAAGACGGCGGTTCGATCCGCAATGTTGTATGGCGCTGACTGTTGGCCGACTAAAAGGCGACATGTTCAATAGTTGGGTGTGGCGGAGATGCGTATGTTGAGATGGATGTGTGGCCACACGAGGAAGGATCGAGTCTGGAATGATGATATACGAGATAGAGTTGGGGTAGCACCAATTGAAGAGAAGCTTGTCCAACATCGTCTGAGATGGTTTGGGCATATTCAGCATAGGCCTCCAGAAGCTCCAGTGCATAGCGGACGGCTAAAGCGTGCGGAGAATGTCAAGAGAGGGCGGGGTAGACCGAATTTGACATGGGAGGAGTCCGTTAAGAGAGACTTGAAGGATTGGAGTATCACCAAAGAGCTAGCTATGGACAGGGGTGCGTGAAAGCTTGCTATCCATGTGCCAGAGCCATGAGTTGGTTGCGAGATCTTATGGGTTTCACCTCTAGCCTACCCTAACTTGTTTGGGACTAAAGGCTTTGTTGTTGTTGTTGTAACATGCTCCGTGCCATAGCTACAACCGTCCGGTTTCTTCTCTCTACCACGCCGTTTTGCTGCGGTGTGTAGTGAACCGTCAAGTACCTTCTAATGCCATGTTCTTCACAATAGGCATTGAACCTCTTGGATCTAAATTCACCACCTCTATCTGTTCTGAGAGCTTTCAACTTTGCTTCAGCTTCTACGTCGGCTGCAACCTTGACCTTTTTAAATGCTTCAAAAGCCTGATCTTTGGTCTTCAACAACACGATCCACATGAACCTGCTATAGTCATCGACAATTAGCAAAAAATATCGATTACCAGCTGGGTAGCAGGTGCGATTGGTCCACACAAATCACCATGCATCAAGTCCATAACCTTGCTTGCTCTGAAATTTGCCTCATAGGGAACGGGTTACGCTTCTGTTTCCCAACAAGACAGCCATCACAAAGCTGCTCGACATGCTCAATTCTTGGTAGATCATGCACCATCTCCTTCTGCCCTAGTGTACGCAACGCTCGGAAATTCAGATGACCGTAGCGTGCATGCCATCTCTAGGCATCCTCCTGCATTCCAGCAAGCAAACAAACTGGGTCGGCACGATCAAGGTTCAGTATGTAGAGGCGATTCCTTGAACGTTTCACCCGTGTGAGCAGTGTACGCTGACGGTCAAACACCAACATCATTCCATCAATGACGATCTTGCAACTGCGCTCTTTGAGTTGGCCGAGAATTATAATACTAGTCTTCAGTCTCGGGATGAAATACACATCTGTCAGCACCTTGTGTTCTCCCTTGCGTGTCTCAAATAATACGGTTCCACGACCACAAATCTGCACTGTCAAGGCATCTCCAAATTTTACAGTGCCTCCAACTGAAGTATTCAACTTAGAAAATTGATCAATATTGCCGGCCATGTGATTACTCGCTCCGGAGTCCAAGTACCAGACATTCGCACCAGCTTCGACCTTTTCCTTCTGCTGCAGATGCACTTTATCCTCTACAAGTGTCACATATTCAGTGAGCTTTCTCTGTTTTTTCTCTTCCTGAACCTCTTTAGGCACGAGCATGTGCTTTGGACGTTCTTCAATCTGCTCATCTTCCATGAGCTCGCACAACTCTACCATCAGCATCTCAGGCTGATCATCACCTCCCTTTACTAGGAAAGCCTTTTCTTTCTTTGGTGGCTTGCGACATTTAGATTTAAATTGTCCAAAAATCCCACAGTTATGGCACTTAATTTTCTTCCGATCAAACTTCGATTTGGCAGGGGCCTCAAACTCTTCTTCTGATTTCTTCGGGTTACGCCGATTTTCCTTCTTGTCATTGTGTTATGGCCGGTTTAGTTAGGCCCACAGGGCAGTAGTTAGGGGCTTGGCCCACAAGTTATCTTAGGTTAATTCTTATGCAAGTTATCTAGGTTATAAATATAGGCTGTAAGACTCTTTTTGGAATCAAGCAGTAAGAAGAATATTATCTCTATTGCCCGGCTCCCAGAGGAGCCGGAACCCTAGCCGCCGCCGCCATCCTCCTCCTACGCGACGGTGCCCAGCCGCCGGCGCGCCCGCTCATCGCCTCGCCCTACTCCATCCTTCCCCTACAACCTACAGAGCAGGTCCGGTAGGATCCCTGGTTCTACCACACTGCCGCTTGCTTCTGTCCCCTTGTTTTTCTTGTCGTTTGACAGTTGCATCCACTGCGTCTTGGTCAGGTACAAATTCTCACTTTCCTTCGGATCGCCGAAGTTCAACCTGATCCTCTCATCATGGGCTTTGGATCTCCCGACGAGTTATGCGACCGCCAAGGTCTTCAGGTCCACG